>NC_035109.1:153717130-154968916 GCF_002204515.2 Aedes aegypti | reverse complement strand
GATTGGCAGCAGAATTCAATGAAACTTTCTGGATGTCATAAGTATGTGAAACTAAGATACTTTGCACATTTTGTTTTTTTCAAAATCGATCTAGACTAACAATTGGAAAGGGTCAAAGTTTTTTTTACTTTTTTTATAAACCCGTATAACTCAAAAACAATAAGACCTACAAAAGTGTTCGGGGGAGTGTCGTGAAATTTCCTGACGTTTTAGAAAAAAAAAAATTGAAAAAATAAAAAACATTTTGTACACTGAAAAAAAATGATTCAAAACTTTAAAGTCGATTTAAAAAACACGGCCAGATTTTGATCATCCTTAAGCAAAAAGTTTCGTAATTAAATTTACTAAAAGTCGTCCATACATTGCAAATTGGACATATTTTAGAGAAAAAAGTATTTCTAACATCGGTTTTTTAATTCCAAAATGAATTTTTTATTTTATTTTTATTTCGCTTTAAATAGTTAGTATGATCATATTTTCAAGTGATAAATGAGTTTTAATCACAAAATAGATCATATTTGTTTTATTGGGAGTAGTTAAAAGAAATAAAACGGAATCACACAGAGTTTTTTTTTAATTAAATTCAATTGATCTCGCACCAAGCCGCTCATGAGAAAATCGACTCCGTCTAACAATCCGATAGGTTCTTTTATGGTTGGAAAGATATCACAATAATATTTAATTTCTTATTTGGTCAAAGCCAATCTTAACAGGTGTTTGGAAAGGGTCAATATTATGCTTTTGAAAAAAGTCGTTGTTTGTTTTAATTTTTATTATTGCTATATATCCTAAAACGTAGTATCTGCACATGAATATTTACAATATTTATGGGCTTTACTGAATAATTTGAATATTTTTGGTTCATCCTCTGAATTGGTATACCGTTTGGCTGCAATTTGTGTATCACTAATAGGCATAAAACAATGATATTTTTGGGTACCAGGGACAGTTTTAACCTTATCAAACAATTCCATCAATTCCTCTGACATTTTAACATACTGTTCATTAGATATATAACAGAAATTTAATTTGGTGAAACAATCATCAGTTTGTTTCACTGCCCAGTCGAATAGTTCTCGCGGAGTTGCGATTGTGTTTCCATAGTATTTTGCAAGACTTGCTCTTTTTGACATTCGCTTGAGAGTGCCACCAATTGCGTCACAGGGGCCTTTTCCGTGGGATGTGGCAAAAAAGTGCCAATCTGCTTCCATTCCATGTATTTTCTTGAAATTACATAAGCTGACAATTTATTTTATTTTAATAATGAGCTGCAGCTCCATCTGACTTAAAAATAACTTTTGATTTGTTTAACAAAATTTATCAATTTTGAAATAAATAGCTGAACTGCTACTGTATCATGGGTCAACACTTCTGATATTATAATAAAACTAACGTTTTCCAATTTATTATCTTTTTTATGGTAAATCTCGAATGGGTGTATCGTTGCTTGGGAATTATTCCAGTGATATCCTTGAGCAGTGTTATTGTTGCGGAGTTGATTTTCTCATAGGCAGAGGCGAAGTCCATTGATTGCCTGCATTTAAAAAACATAATCACTGTATAATTTCGTTTTTTAACTATTCTCAATAAAAAAATACAATCTATTTTCTGATTCAAACTCAACCCTGGTGTAGTGGTTAGAACACACGCCTTTCACGGACCTGGTGTAGTGGTTAGAACACACGCCTTTCACGCCGAGGACCTGGGATCGAATCCCATCCCCGAGATAGTCACTAAAAATATTTCAGTGACGGAAGTAAAGCCTTCGGAAGGGAAGTAAAGCCATTGGTCCCGAGATGAACTAGCCCAGGGCTAAAAATCTCGTTAATAAAGATAGAAAAAAAAGAAAAAAATTATCACTTGAAAACACAATCATATTTGACGGTTTAAAACAAAATCTTTGAAAAAATAAATTTCAGTTTGGGACTTAAAAAATTTGAAGTTGGAAAAACTTTTTTCCCTAAAATATGCCCAATTTGCTTTGTATGGATGACTTTTAGTAAATTTAATTACGAAACTTTTTGCTTAAGGATGATCAAAATTTGAAATGGCCGTTTTTTTTAAATCGACTTCAAAGTTTTGATTTTTTTTTTTCAGTGTAGAAAATGTGTTTTTATTTTTTCAATATTTTTTTCTAAAACTTCACAAAATTTCACGACAGTCCCCCATACAACACTTTTTTGTAGGTCTTACCGTTTTCGAGTTATACGGGTTTATAAAAAAAGTAAAAATAGACTTTAACCCTTTCCAAATATTAGTCTAGATCAATTTTCAAAAAACAAAGTATGTAAAGTATCTTAGTTTCACATAGTCTTCACACCCAGAAAGTTTCATTAAATTCTGAAGGGGTACTGCCAATCCCTTTGTCGAGTTGGCGTGAAATCCGTCTATTACAAAACTGATGATGCTTCAAAGCTTCATAATACTAAGGCGAACAAATTGAAAAAGAAGCTTTTTTTTTCTAGTTGCAGAAATTCCAAACAAACTTTTTTGTTGAGACTATTTTTAATTATTGAGGTGGTACTGTTGAAGTTTAACGCGAGAATATTGGCGGTGGTTTTTCAAGAACATTGCCAAAAATGGCTGGTTCTAGAATTCGTAAAGTTCGATTTAACTGAATTTAAATCTTGGAGGAAAATTTTAAATTAATCGTAGTCCGCAGCTAAAACGTACTGTGCAAAAGGATGAGACAAGAAACAGTCATGGAATGATTCCCCTATCGAAATTTCTGGAGCAGTCCAAAGTAGATCCGATATCGTAACGTCGGAAACGCCTGCCATGCAAATCAAATGGAGCTGTCAATTTTCCGTGCGAAATAATGTTCCGCTCAATTATTCGGCAAGTAAAAATGACATTTCGCTCCGAGGAAAGTAGTTGTCAAAAAATATCGATAAAAAGCTGATTTATTTTCATGACCGCTTTTTAGTAAGCTATGGACTACAGTTTACTTTGAAGCAATTTTTTTATATTATTTTCTCAAGAAGTGAATGATTACAAGATAATTAAAACCACTCTAGTCAACTGAAAATACCAAATTTCAAAAGAATAATGCAAATATTTCTTGATTTCTAGCTTTTACGAATTCTGCCAGAAAGCCTCTCGGAGTCTCGCTCTAAAATTACACAAGAACTCCAACTCAGAAAATGGATTCAGCCAATATTTGATAAAACTTCTTCTAGAGAATTGTTTCAAGGATGTATACAAATACATGTTTATCTACATAAAGCCCTTCTTACTTCACAGATATTTTGCTACATATTCCTCAACTTCTATGCTAATTTCCTGGGCTAAGTATTCCTGGAAATTTTTGATGAATTTTCTATAAAGATCCAAATTACTGTTCGTGTATAATTTTTGTATAATAAGGGAAAAATAATTTTTAGGAAAAAAAACAGAATTATTTCTGAAGCAATTTGGACGATGCCCACCAGTACGTTCACAGATGCGTGCATAAAATGAATACGCAAAGCGGTTCTGTTTTAGCTACTCTTTCATTTCTGCACCGATCGTTGATATCAAGGTTGGTAGAGTACGACCCTGTTTCCACACCGGTAGTTGCGATTCTTGCTTCTTGTTTATCATTATTGACAGCTACAGTGTTTGTACGACATAACGTGAAGTGTTTGTTCCGAATTGTTTGTACGTCAGACAAAAAGTATCGCTAATGAATTCCTTTGGTTATTTCCACCAGGAATTCCACCGGAATTTTCTTCAGAAATTCTTCCGGTGATTTTTTCAAAAAAAATCCTCCAGGGATGTCCCATGAACTCCTCTTAAGGATTCCCCTCCGGTTTTCTCTACCGGAATAAAACGTAACACCGGGATTAATGCGAAGAAAAGAAAAACGTTTTATTTCACTCAAGTACAGTTGTGTAATGAAAAAGTAAACAACACATGGTTAATGTCAGGAGCGTATCAAGGGGGGTTCGCCAATGTGGTATTAAGGAGAGGGGTAGGAAATTGTATTCTAACAAATCCATCCTGATTTTTTTTCGATATATCTCCAGAATTTTCCAGAGTTCCTCAAGTACAGACAAACCTCCATGAATCGATTACTGAAGTTCCCATCGACTCATAGAACAGAAATGCTTTGGAAAGTTGATTGAGAGGACCATCATAGTAAACATGAAATGGAATTCGTCTGAAGTTGCTTCGAATAATTCACTACATTCCCTCCGGGAGTTTGTCCAGAGTTCCTCAGAAAATTTCTCAAAAGTTTCTCCGGGAATTTCTCTAGACTTCTTCTGGGAATTCTGGGAATTCCTCTGAAAATTATTCCGGATTTCCATCGGCAATTCTTCTAGATTTCTTCCAGAAATTCCTCCAGCGATTCATTTGGATTTCTAGAAAGTTCCTCGGGAGTTTCTTTCCTCCAATAACACATCCGGAGTTTCTCCAGGAACGCCTCCTAAGTTTCTCCTTGAATTGCTTCGTAGTTGCTCTAGGATTTCCTTTGGAGATTTTCTAGGGTTTTGTCCAAAATTCCTACAGGAATTCCTTTAGAGTTCCTTCGGAGCTGTTTGAGTACACGACTACCTCCTAGCTACAACTCTGGCCCAAACGAGAGTCCAGGCAATCTCAACTCTGGTCAAACAATCGTGCTCATCAAACGCTGCCTTGATAGATTACTACCTGCGCCTTAGCTGAAAATAGCTCGCATCTCATCATAACCGTAATCATTATCATCAACACCGGTAGAGTGATAAGGAAGGATAGACTCCGGTAATAAGAGCGGAGAGAGTTGTTGCGCGAATCGTAATTCATCGCATCGGAATCCCAGGACCAGTGGACGAGACGAGTTGGAGCGAAAGTTAGTCCACATCCAGCCGGCAACCGGGAAGAATGGGCGATAGACCCACGGCCGAAGAATTTTAACCTATTAGTTATTGTGTTAGATTGTAAGCCAAAATTAAATAGTGTATAAGCCTTAATAAACCGAGTTTGCTTGTCCGCGGAGTTGTTATAATAAAACGCAGTGTTTAAATCAAAGTCGCGAGTTAAAATTGAGTTGCTGTTAAGCAGAACCCCAAGAAAACGACCGATGCCTGAAGAACACGTTCCTGTTCGGACCCATTTTCTGCGTGGCTACACCCAATCAATTCACCGATGCTGGGGGGCTAAACCTATCCCCACTGGAGCTATCAAACGAAAGTAATCGGAACCCCCCTTCAGGAGCTTCACCAGTGATTCCTCCTGAGTTGCTCCAGAAATTCCCCTGGAGTTCTTTCAGCAATTCTTTTGGATTTTATCCAGCATATGCTTCGAGGTTTCTTCAATGTTTCAGGAAGAACTCCGGTGAAATTTCTGAAGGAACGCCGGAAGAATTGTTAGAGGACCTACAGAGGAATTCATGGGAGAAACCCGGAAAAATTCTTTAGGAATACCCGAAAGAACTACGCAACAATTCCAAAGGAGCTAAGAAGGAAATCCAAAGTACTTCCCGGTGGAACCTTGGAGGAACTTCGAAGGATATACTGGATTTCATCCAGAAGAATTGCTGAAAAAACTCCTAAAGAATTTCTTGAACAACTCAGGAGGAATGAACGGTGAAGTACCGAAGGAATACCCAGAGAACTTTAAAGAAATTCCTGTAGGAAGTCTGGAGAAAATCCTACAGAATCTCCAAAAGAAAATCCTTGGAAGAAATCCCCGGGGGCATTCGTGAAGGAAATCCTCTAAGAAATTCCTAGAAAAAATCCTGTTGCAAATTTTCCAAGAACTACCTGGAGAAAATTTCCAGAAAAATTCTCTGAAAAAAAAATCTGGGGATTGCTGTTGGAAATCCCCTTGGTAATTCCTAGAGCAAATCGCTAGGGAAGTTTCTGGAGAAATGCTCATGGGAATTCCAGGACCAATCTCCGGAGGTGCTTCTGGAGGAAATTCCCGAAGCAATTCCTGGAGGAAAGCACAAAAGAATTTCTGGACGAAATCCCCGTAGGAATTGTTATTAGAAGTCCCTTGGGGAATTCCTGGAGAAAATTCTCAATAGAGGTCTTGACGAATATCCCCGAAGGAATTTCTATTTGATATTCTCAGAAAAAAATCCTGGAGTAAATCCCCAGAGGAATTCTATAAAACAATCTCCGGAGGAATTTTTTAAGAAAATCCTCAGAGAAATTTCTGGTGCAAATCCCCGAAGGAATTGCTATTGGCGATCTCCTGAAGATTTTTTGAAGAAAATCCCCGGAGGAGTTCTTGGGGGAATTCACCGGAAGGAATGCCTGGAGCATATCGCCAAAGAAGTTTCTGGAGGAATTCCTGGACGAAATCTCTGGTGGAATTTCTGGACGAAATTCCCAAAATAATTCCTGGAGGATATCCCAGGAAAAGTTTCGAGAAGAAAAAAATCTCTAAAAAAATCCCAGAAACAATTTTTGAAGAAAATTCTCAAAGGAATTTCTCAATGAATTTCTGGATGAAATCCCCAGAGAAAATCCTGGACGAAATCTCCGGAGGAATTGCTATTGGAAATTCCCTGAGGAAATCTCTCTCTGGCAAAAATTCTCAGAGGACTTCTTGAGGATATTGCCGGAGTAACCCTTGAAATCCCCGGAAGAATTCCTGAAGAAAAACTCCGGAGAAATTCCTGGTTGAAATCCAAAGAGAAATTCCTAATTCAAATCCCAAGAAAAATTCTCTGAAAAAAAAAAGATTTATTGAAGAAAATTCAGGACGAAATCCCCGGAGGAATTGCTATAGAAATCCCCTGTTGAATTCCTGGAAAAAATCTCCAAGAAGGTCTAGGAATACCCCCAGAGAGAAACCTTGAAATTCTCGGAGAAATTCCTGGAGAAAACTCCCGGAGGAGGTTCTGGGGAAATCTCCGAAGAAATCCTCGAAACCCCTGGAGAAACTCTAGAAAAAAAATCCTGGAGATCCTGGTTTAAATCCCAAGAGAAATTCTCGGAGGAAATCTCCGGAAAAATTCTCTGAAAAAATTCCCGAAAGTATTTCTGAAGAAAATCATCCTAGAGAAAATCCTGAACCAACTCACTTTGGAAAAATATTCGGAGGTATATCTGGAGAAAATCCCCGGCGGAATTGCTGGACGAAACCCCCGGAAAAAAATCGTGTATCAAATCATCGAAGAAATTTCTTGAGAAAATCCCAAGAGGAATTTCTAGACGAAATCCACGGATAAATTTCTGAAGAAAATACCCGACGGGATACCTGGAGCGAGTCCCCGGAGAAATTCCCCGGATGAATGCCTGAAATCCCCGGATGAATGCCTGAAAGAACTTCACGTCACTTTGTTTTGCAGAATAGCAACGGTTGGATCGGTTGGATAGCGTTGCCAAATATACAAACGCACTGTTAACCGACAGGGTGGGTTGCTGTTTCCCATACGTGTTTAGCAACGACCGGTGCAATGTCGCGTTATGATGGTGGTTAGCAATTTGTGTTTATTCACGCTGCGGTGGGCATCGTCTAAAAGCTTGTAAAAGGATCATATTCAGAATAAATAAATTTATATATAAAAAGCAGACATAGAAGGAATACTTGTCCTGCAATAGGAATGAACGTTGAAAATAATATTTGATAAATTTTCAAGAGATGTGTAGCAAAAGTTCTGAAACCACCCTTCGATTTCCTTGAGGAATTATATTACAGCCAACTCTCCTTAACTCGACATTGAAGGGACCATCGAGTTAGGGAGATGTCGAGTTACAGAACACAAAACCAGTGCAAATGCGATTCAAGGAACCATCGAGGTAGCCATTAAAAAACAATTTTACTATGGTTCTCTTACTCGACATCGAGATACAGAATATCGAGTAAGGGAGAGTTAACTGAATACTCAAAAGATTTGCTACAAATCCGCATAGCATAGCATAGCATAGCATAGACTGACTGTACATGTCAATGGTTGCTACTCCGTGATTGATCGAAACTGATAAGAATTGCACTACGATCCAAATGAATAAGGGATGGGAGTTTTCGCTTACTCTCGAAGTGCAATTTTAGCAGATCTAATATTATTGATCAATAACGGCGCCGGCCAAGTCCTTACAGTCAGTTGGGATGGGGAAGGAATGTTAGGGTGTAATGATTGTTGCTTCTAGAGACCGAGAATACCTCTGCATCTCCACAATCACCACGGGAAGGGTGTTTATTAGTGAGGGAGGAAAAGATCTGGGATCAAAAGATTTGCTACAAATCCGTTGGAAAAAGTCGAATAATTTTTAGGATTTCTTAAAAATTTTCAACATAAAAAGTTTTTTTTTTAAATGTAGTTAAGAGAGCAATAAATTAGCCTGGTCGAAACTGCTTGTAAAGTCTTGTTATGAATGAAGCTTTATTTTTCGAATAAAAATCATATTAACTAAGAAATTCCTTAAGCATTGCCGATTTTTTCAATTTGTTTTGTTAAACATAGTATAAACTGTAATCAATGTATGGATTTATTTACAAGCAATGAAGAACGGAACAACGGAGGAAATGCCTTCGTCGGTACTGCGAGCGATGGAAACCTGCCCCCAAATTTGAAGAAGGTTAACCCCTCTACTGGCAGCTTCATTTTTTACTGCAAAATTCAAATTCAAATCGTTATAACTTTTTTGTTTTTCAATATTTTTGCATTATTTTTTCACAAGGTCTTAAAAAACTCTTCTTGTTTTAGGATCTGTGTCGATATTGATCATTGGTCATCTGATTTTGAAGATATTCCAAAATTCCTTGGGGGACCGACCCGTAACTAGAACCCCCCGTAATTTTCTCTGGCTACAGAATTCTAATCGTATTCGGATATTCACTCTTCGGAATAATTTATTAATGAGAGTATGTTGTGAAAAAATGAAGCAATTTGGTGCAGCCATTTCTAAGTAATGGCCATTTAGGTATCTGGAACCACGCTGGCCAAATAAAGATCTTAAAAACTTTAAAAAACATCATATCGTAATATTCAGATATCTCCAAGATTACTGAACCGATTTGTATGATTTTTTCAGAGAAGCTCCTTATTACCTGGCATTATATAGCCCACATTTTATTTTTTTGATAAATTGATCAAAAACAAAATGGCCGCCAAAGACATTTTATATGGAAAATGTCGGTCCCCCAAGGAACATCGGAATAGCTTTAAAACCATATGACCAATAATTAATATCGACACGGATTTCTAAACTAGAAGAGTTTTTTGGGAACTTGTGAAAAAATGGTGCAAAAATAATGAATAACAAAAAAGTTATAACGATTTGAATATTTATTTTGCGGTAAAAAATGAAGCTGCCGGTAGAGGGGTTAAGGATGCCATTCACCAGCTCAAGAACATTAAAGCTGCTGGTAAGGATGGTATCGAAGCTGAACTCATAAAGATGGGCCCGGAGAGGCTGGCCATTTGTCTGCACAGTACGCACGAAACCTGTAAAATTATGATGAATCGAATGTAACAAAAGACATCCATCATATATGATAGATTTTTATAAGTGATCTTAAAATTACAATGCTGCTGGTTTGAAAATAAGCTATTAATAGCTCACAATAGGCCCAGATAGCCGTAGCGGTAAACGCGCAGCTATTCAGCATGACCATGCTGAGGGTCGTGGGTTCGAATCCCACTGGTCGAGGATCTTTTCGTAAAGAAAATTTTCTCGATTCCCAGGGCATAGAGTATCTTCGTACCTGCCACACGATATACACATGCAAAAATGGTCAATTGGCAAAGAAAGCTCTCAGTTAATAACTGTGGAAGTGCTCATAAGAACACTAATCTGAGAAGCAGGCTTTGTCCCAGTTGGGACGTAACGCCAGAGAGAAGAAGAAGAAGCTCACAAACTAGAAGAGAAAACAAGAAAATAGCATTCGGGAATCGAACTCGTGACCTTCTGAGCATAAGCAACACGCCCGAGCTCTCTTGGCTATCTAGCCATCTTAGCAAATGGCTGATGAAAGTTGAACACGTTCTGCCTAAAATGAGTGTATCACAGAATCGCTTCGACGGTTGGCGGCTTCATTGAGAAATGATTGAAAGAGCTGTCAACAATGAGGATCGTCCTCTCGGTCACCTGAATGATGAGCGTGGCTGAGTTCATTTTGTGCCAGATTCATTTAAATTTCCAGCGGAATCAACTGCAATTTAGTTGAAAGGGCCATGATTGGTTGACAGCCACAATTTTCCGTCAATTTCCAAATCCCGTGCTACTTAGTATTAACAAATTTTTGCTGTGTACGGCGAACCCAGTATCTAGAAGGTGACCCAAGCTGGAAGGATACGATAGGCATGGCATGTTTCAAGACTACCGGACAACAATTCTGCAAAGATGGTGTCGCGTCGAATCCGGTTTGTACTGTTGGCGTAGAGCGCATCAAGCAAGGTGGGCGAATCAAGGGCGTATCGATCTGGCGAGCGTGGGGCAAACCCGGGGATGGAGAGATGCGGCCACGAACCGAGTATTGTGGCGTGAAATTGTTGACTTAGTGTTATCTGTTTAGATGCAAACTAAATAAATGAAAAATGACAAATTAAAAAAAGACATAGGAAGAAAAAAACTTGAACGGAAAAAAAACTTAATGAACAAAATGAATTGTGTTAATTCATTTTCTAAAGTTTGACAACATAGAGAAAATTCGATCAAACTTAAATTAATGAATGAAAAATTAGTTACACGGCTGCTTGGGCACGTCAGGAGTTAATCATCAATATTAACCTCCTTTTCCCGAGCAGCCTAGATAGCCGCGTAGTGTCGGTAGCGGTTGTTTCAACTGGCTAAGAATTAACACTACGGACTGCCTGTTCCGGTGGTAAAAGTCCACCTCACAGGTGACCCCTAATTTATGGTGTGATGCGTACCGTGCCTAAGAATGAATGGTTAGGGGGGTCTAAATAAAACCTAACCGCAAACGGAGCCTGTGGGGTACCAGGGCGCCCTCCACAGTATTGAGTCCTTCCTGTGCTACCCGGAGCAATGGTGCAGGTGACCTTGTGTTTCTCCGAGATAATCGGCTGCCCTTCTTCAGTCTCTATCCTGAGGCTTAATAAGGGTGGGATTATGAATATGTTGACATTTAATTTAAATTATCACCTATATGGATTCGCATTATGCGTTTTACACAGTGTATTCTGTGCTCTTTCGCCTTTGGCGACTTTAAATAGATACCGATCTGGTTTTTTCGTTGCTGGTCTTTTTCGTGCTGAGATTGCAAAAAGCTTAATCCTGCCTAGTTTGGGTAGTGGCTACGGTTAGGTTAGCTCAGATCAATCTTCAGCATAAAAGAACAGCAACGATCAATCTTTGCAGACTCATGCAAAATGGTGCAGCCCAAGTGGCGCTAGTTCAAGAACCCTACTTTCGTAGAGGGAACTTCTATCTAGGTAACCTTGTGGACCCAGTTTTTGCCACTTTTAGCAAGCTTGAAATGGCAAACTCGCGCTCCATGCCCCGCGCATGCGTGCTCGTTAATAAAGCAATCGTTGCTACACTCATTTCTGAGTTAACTACCAGAGATGTATGTGCTGTCACAATCGATGTTTCTGTTGGTGACCTCAACAGGAAATACGTCTATTGTTCGGTATATTTACCACATGATGAACCATCCCCAACGGATGACTTCAAACGAGTTGTCGTACACTGCGTAACAAAAGGCCTTCCGCTGATTGTGGGCAGTGATGCCAATGCTCATCACATCATCTGGGGCAGCTCGGATATCAATTTGAGAGGCTCCAGTCTGATGGAATACTTAAGTAGTACAGACCTTGGATTACTTAACATAGGCAATCGCCCAACCTTCATGGTTTCTAATAGAGAAGAAGTGTTAGACATAACGCTCTGCTCGAATAGAATCAGTCACGAGTTGACGAATTGGCATGTATCAGATGAGGAATCATTATCTGATCATCGCTACATCTTCTTTGAACATTCAAATGTAACTGCGCAGACTTTGCGTTTTAGGAATCCCCGATCAACAAACTGGGAACTCTATATTGAATTGGTTGCGACCAAATTTCATGGATATTCTCCGTCCATTGAAAATCCAAGTGATCTGGATGATGCCGTTGATACTACAACATCCTACATTATGGAAGCTTTTGAAGAAGCATGTCCTCTGCGGTCTGTAAAGACTACAAGAGGGACCCCATGGTGGAATTCCGATCTGACTAGACTCAGGAAACAATGTAGAAGGTGTTGGAACAGACGCCGTTCAGCTGGATCAGAGTCGTTCAAGTCAGCTCGCAAGGCTTACAAGAAGGCTCTTCGTTCTGCTGAACGATCCGGCTGGAAAAACCTTTGTACAAATGTTTCCAGTTTGAGTGAAGTCAGTCGGTTGAACAAAATTCTTGCAAAATCTAAGGATTTCCAAGTGAACGAAATTCGCTTACCTAATGGTGACTTTACTTCTTCCGATAAAGAAGTTTTAGAATGTTTATTCAATACACACTTCCCCGGATGTGTGGACATAGCCACGGTGTCTGTGTGGAGTAACTTTATTACAAAAAAATAGGTAAGTCTGAAATTTCGAACTAAAAACAATTAGACTTTGCTCTTTCATTTGCGACCAAAATCAAAATAATCGGTCGGGGGGTCCAGAACATTTTTTTTTATTTTGTGTGAAGTATTCATGGATATGTGGTTTTGTACCGACGCACATTGCGTTGAACGTAGATACGGGACAAACTGCAAGACCAAACCATTTGAACACCTTGGCTTGGAAGGTAAAGTTGTTCTTGCTCAAAAGAGCTGTAAAAAGCATAAATGACATATAATATACGCATAATTGCAAAACTGTCTCAAACGTCATTTTAGTTATTGTCCACGAAAAACCTTGAAAATCGTACTTAAATTGGTCATAATGATGTAAGAAGTTATTAGGAAATATTACTCGCAAAACTTATGATCTCGTCCTAAGGTGAAGATGCATCGATATCAAACCTCGAATTTTCAAGAGCTTGTTTGTAGATTTGTATCTTGAGAACCTGAAAACCTTTTGCGTTGAACATTTTATTGATTAGTCGCCACCAGCGAGTGACCAGTGAGTTACCGGTTGTCTGCTTCTCTAGTCTTGTGCTTTGGAAAATTCGAGGTTTGGCTTCTATGTATATGCACCCTTAAAACCATTGATAACCGAGTGTGTAGCTCGTTGTTATTAAGCAGATAAACGGACCAAAATAAGAACTGTCACCGCTGGGAGACAGAGGAATTCTCTTCATCGTAGCATTGTGAAATAAAGTGTAAATCCATTCGTTTGCTCAGTAATAACAAGCTATGGCTTTTAGGACGATATCATAAATTATGCGAGATTTCTCTTTTTACTCGTAGATACAAAAATGACTTAACCGCCTTTCAAACAACACAATCTCAGTTATTCGAATTAACTAGTAGAGGGCTTTGCATGTGATAAACCTTGTTATAAGGCATGTAATATGCTTGCCCCATGGTGCTGAAAGATACGCTAATTTGGATGGTATTTGAGAAGTTTCAAATCTTATATTTTTTATGTTATTTTCTTAATAGCACAGTGCTTACGAAAAGATCAGAAACTAACATCATGAGGCTAAAATGGGTTTGGGATTTTTGTACTTGTTTGCAGGGCTATAACCCCATATTCATCCCTCTACCGGCAGCTTCATTTTTTTCAAAATATTCAAATCGCGATAACTTTTTTGTTTCTCAATACTTTTGGAAAATTTTTTCACAACTTCTCAAAAAACTCTCTTATTTTCAGAATCTGTATCGGTTTTGAGCATTGGTCATCTATATTCGGAGATATTCCAAAATTCCTTGGGGGACCGACGCATAGCCATAACTTTCGTAATTATCTCTGGCTACAGATTTTTTCTCATATTCGGTTATTCGCTTTTCAAAACTATACTTTGATGAAAGTCTATTGTGAAGAAATTAAACAAATCGGTGTAACTGTTTTTGAGCAATGAGCTTTTATGTTTTTGGTACCACTCTAGCCGTAACGAGCTCTTGAAAACTTCTTAAAACATCATATTGAAATTTTATATGGGAAGTGTCGGTCCCCCAAGTTGACCAGTTAACTAATGGTCAATAACGACATAGATTCCAAAAGTAGAAGAGTTTTTTGAGAAGTTGTGAAAAAATTGTGGAAAAATATAGAGAAACAAAAAAGTTATCGCGATTCAAATATATTTTTGTGCTGAAAAAATGAAGCTGTCGGTAGAGGGGTTAAACTAAATAATAGCAAACAAACTCATGAATATCTCTTCTGCTATCTGTCGAATTGAATTTCTCTCTTCAGCAAATTTCTTTATTATGGTTTGAAGAATGAGCTTTTAAAAGACAATTTACACCGTCTTCAGCACATAAGCTGCACAGACTGAACGATCACTAACATTAGGCAACGGACAACACGAAACACCCAGTAGCCCAGCAATGAATTTTTCGTTTGACGAAAAGTTTCCACCGACTGGAGCGGGAATCGAACCCACACCCCGTGGCACAATACGCCTAGACGACTGACGCCGCTAACCGCAAGGCCACGAAGCCCACAATGGGATAATAAGTTTGTACTTACACTACAGTACAAGCGTGTTTGGAACATACCTCAAAATTTCTTCATAGTAATTTCCATATAAACCTACATTGTCTTTGGGCCACCTTAAATCACCACCTATAAAGCTGCGAATTTCACAGAACACTATTTTCATAGTAAGGATGGTAAGGAACATATGAGAGATTGGATTCTCGAACATTTTTTAATTTTGAACCGCCCTAATGTACATAAACACATAGATAGGCAAATTCAAACTAATGTGCAAGTCTCTCGAAAACAAAAAAAAAAATTACTCTGGACCCCCCGACCGATTATTTTGGTTTTAGCAGCAAATGAACGCGAGAAACCTAGACTTTATTGTAGAGAAGTTTCAGACTTACCTATTTTTTTGCAATAAACTTGTTCTACGAAACACACCGTGTAGCATTTACGGATGAACCAAATGTCTTTTCATGTAGTTACGAGTCTCTGGCCTCGGCTCGCAGTATCGTAACTACTGAATCGATTCAATGGGCACTTGATAGTTTTGCTCCTTTCAAATCTCCAGGAGCGGATGGGATTTATCCTGTTCTGCTCCAAAAGGGATTTGAGTCTATCAAACATGTTTTGAAAAAGCTACTTGTAAGCAGTTTTGCTACCGGGTACATTCCCAGATCCTGGCGTGATATTACTGTAAAGTTTATCCCGAAAGGAGGACGTGCGTCGTATGAAGAAGCGAAGAGTTTTAGACCAATCAGTCTGACCTCTTTTCTTCTGAAATGTCTGGAACGCATTATCGATCATCACATCCGTGATGTTTATTTGGCAAACATGCCTCTTCATGTAAATCAACATGCTTACCAATCTGGAAAGTCCACTGTGACTCTTTTACACAAAGTTGTATACGATATCGAGAAAGCATTCGCTCAGAAGCAATCCTGCTTGGGTGTTTTCTTGGATATTGAGGGTGCCTTTGATAACGTGTCTTTCGATGCCATATTGGAAGTCGCACGAAACCATGGGCTACCTACAATGATTACCAATTGGATTCATCAAATGCTCAAAAACCGACATCTCTTCTCGACATTGCGTCAAGCAGCGATTCGAAAATTTAGTATTTGCGGATGCCCCCACCACTTTTGTGGAATCTCGTAGCAGATACGCTATTGAGGCAACTCAATAATAGCGGTTTTCCAACATATGGATTTGCCGACGACTATCTAGCTCTTATAGTTGGTATGTGCATAAGCACCCTATTCGACCTGATGCAAAGTGCTCTTCAGGTAGTCGAGAGTTGGTGTCGCCAATATGGCCTTTCGGTTAACCCGAATAAAACATCTATTGTTCTTTTTACGGAAAGACGAAACCGCGATGGAATTCGACCTTTACGTCTTTTTGGCACTGAGATTAATGTGACTGATCAAGTAAAGTATGTCGGAGTCATTCTAGATTCCAAACTTTTATGGACAGCTCACATTGATTTCAGAGTCAAAAAAGCTTGTATGGCCTTCGGTCAATGCCGGCGAACCTTTGGTAAAACTTGGGGCCTCAAACCCAAATATATCAAATGGATTTACACAACAGTTGTTCGACCAATATTGGCATATGGATGTCTTGTGTGGTGGCAAAAGGGCGAAGTGAGAACAATCCAATCAAAATTGGGCCATCTCCAAAGGATGTGCTTGATGGCGATGTCTGGTGCGTTCTCTACAACTCCCACAGCAGCGCTCGAGGCCCTTTTCGACGTTGCGCCACTACACATATATCTTAAACAAGAAGCACTTTCTTGCTCTTACCGTTTATGGGTACTGGATCTACTGGAGAAAAATCCAGTGAATCGTAGATCTACACACACTTCGTTGTTTCCACTTTTGGTGAATTGGGACAACATTGTCCTTGCTCCAAGTGATCTCACAATTGCTTGTAACTTTCCTTACAGGACATTTACCACACAATTCCCTTCACGGGAAGAGTGGACGTCTGGCTATTTGGAAAGAAGTATATCAAACAATATAGTATGTTACACTGATGGCTCCCTTCTTGAAGGTAGAGCTGGTGCAGGAGTATATTCTCGTGAGCTAAGGCTGAATCAGTTTTACTCACTTGGTAGAAACTGCACCGTTTTTCAGGCGGAAATATTTGCTCTTATGTGTGGAGTGCAATCAGCACTTCAACAGCGCGAAATGGGTAAAGTCATATACTTCTGTTCAGATAGTCAGGCTGCTATAAAAGCTCTCGCTTTGGCCAACTCAAGGTCGAAGCTTGTTATCGCATGTCGAACTCAAATTGAGGAACTGAATTCAGTCAACTTTGTAAGCCTTGTATGGGTACCTGGCCATTCTTCCATCGCTGGAAATGAATTGGCTGATGAGCTAGCTCGCGATGGAGCATCGCATGACTTCATTGGCCCTGAGCTGGCTATTCCAATTTCGAAGTGCTGGGTGAAGCTTCAGATAAACTCTTGGGCGGCAACTCAGCACAAGCAATATTGGAATAGTTTGGAGTCGTGTCGTCAAACAAAATTGTATATTACTGAGCCATCTCCAAAGGTGGCGAAGTATTTAACAAATCTGTCAAAGCAGAGTTGCAGTCTCTTGGTCAGAGCGCTGACAGGCCACTGCCGACTCAACTATCACATGGCAAATGTTCAGCGTGCTGACCCATTTGTGTGTGATAGTTGTGACTCCGATTATGGAACTTCGTATCACCTGATATGTAACTGTCCAGTTTTTGCGCAAATGCGATTCCAATTACTTGGTAAACACTTATTAAGTGAAACTGAATACAGAAGCCTGAATCTTCAGGACATCCTGTTATTCTTAACCCGCTGTGGTAATGAGCTATAGGCTCTCTTTACGCTCATGCGTTTTGCAGTGCCCTTTTTAGGGCGCTGTTTGAACCCATTGTGGTATGGAGCTACATGCTCTCATTTCGCTTATGCGTTCTTCCCTCTTCAAGGGACCCCACTCCTATTTCCTCCCATCTTTCCCTTCCCTTTCCTCTCCCATCGGGTAGATGATGAAATAGGCTCAAATATGGCGATGGCACAAATCTCCCAACTGGTGGGGAACGTGCCTTTGGAGCCGGCCTTCTGATACCTTCTGATACCTGTGGCGTGAAATTGTTGACTTAGTGTTATCTGTTTAGATGCAAACTAAATAAATGAAAAATGACAAATTAAAAAAGACATAGGAAGAAACAAACTTGAACGGAAAAAAAACTTAATGAACAAATTGAATTGTGTTAATTCATTTTCTAAAGTTTGACAACATAGAGAAAATTCGATCAAACTTAAATTAATGAATGAAAAATTAGTTACACGAATATTGAAAGAAGAGTTCTCAAACGAATTAAACGAAATAGTTTGGAAAGAAAATTGAATCAACCACATTTAATAAAGCTTCCCCCATAAAGTTGCTAAATTGAAAACCGAATTTCCTCCGATAGTAAACGAGCCGCCCATCCACGTGGCAAACCAACCAGACGAAACTAATTAAACCCTATAAATCTCTCGACAAAGCCCAAAGTGATGCTCAACTGACCTCTCCGGTGCTTAGCTTTTAATTTCTAACCTCGAACTTCGAACGTATACAATGCAATACCGGAGCGTAGTTATGTTCTGTCCAACCATCCGTCCATCCATCCATTCCACCAGGACTTTTGTCCAGCCCATCGGATCGTGTAACAACAACAACGGCATAAATCCCAACTGTGGCGATAAATAACGACAACTGGTGTAAAGTGCAGCAGCACAGCTGCCACTGAAGTTGCCTCTGTTTGTGGGTTTTGAACTTTTCCAAAATTGCAAAAGTTATTTTGCAGCGTGTCACAATATTGAAACGCTTAACCGGGCCGGCGAAACAGAGGAGATGCAGCTCTTGAAACGGGTGGATCCGGAATACGTGTGCAGTTTTGTGGACTGCGGCCACTATGGGACAGTTTTGTTTGACATTTGTTCCAATGTTTCAATATTGGATATTCTATGTTACTCCATAGTGCTATACCAGGGAGGGAGGTTCAAAAACTATTTCAAAATTTTATTTTGAATCCTCTGCAGAGCTTTCTTCCTGGTATTACAACAGATAGTCTATATATGTACAGCATGTAACATGGCTGGCCTGAAAATTAGTTCGAAGTTCAAAAGCTTGTTCTTAAGACAAAGTTTAGATTTAATGTTAATAAGTGGATAGAGACATTTTACATATTTGTTACATATGGCTTTTGAGGGGCACATTGAGGGCATATGTGGTTTTTGAAAGTTGAATTTTTATCTTGAATGAGCCCTAGATATTTAACTTCATCTGATAAATTTATTGGAACCCCTCTCATCGCGACAACATATCTACTTGATGGTTTCAAGTAAAGATCTTTTGGTTTATGTGGGAATATTATATCTCGAAAACGTATTCAAATAGTCTCAAGTCAGAATAGTGAACAAACTTACTTTATCGATTCTACGTGTTCCGCAGACGAAATTCCACAAAATCCGCTCTCACCCAACTAGATTTTTCACTTTTAGAACGTTTAATCCCGGAATTACAAAACGACGAAAGTAAGATTTTCAACTTTCGCAACCCAACCACTACTTTCGCCGCTCCGTTGTATGGAGAGACAAAGTGACTTAACCACGAATTAAAACAAAACACTACTTGAGCCGATTTTACACTGGTAGAAAAACGACGAAAGTAACTGAATGAAACGGCTTATCATTTTGTTATAATTATTTTTGTGGGAAATAATAGAAACTACCTAGTTTTTGAACGCGAGCTGATTGTATGCAAAATTTAAGCGACGTACACGGCGAAAAAATGTTAAAAAGGTGATTAATTTTAAAACAGTTTTAGAAGACTTGTTGTGATTCTTCTGAATTAATTTTCTCAAAACCGTATGGAAGTTACTTACGTCGATTTGAAAAAGTAATCGAGATATGTTGAGTTTTGGAAGCAATGATAGAAATTTTGCATTTTTGCAAGTATGAAGAAAAAATATCCAATAATTTCTGCAATCGGCTAGAGACGACACGTAGGCTTCGTTATTTAGCGGAGAGGCCTGTGTCATCCGCAAACAAGATTTTTTGACATCCCTCAAGTAACTCAGGTAAGTTATATGTGAAAATATTGTATAATGTTGGCCCTAACAAGGAACACCAGCTCTTACGGGAAGTCTTTCAGACTTGCCGTTCTGATGATTGACCTGAAAGTTACGATTTGACAGATAGCTTTGGATTATTCTAACAATGTATGTTGGAAAATTCAAGTTTTCTCATTTTACAGTCAAGCCTTCAAGCCAAGCACTGTCGAATGATTTTTCTATATCTAGAAGAGCAAGACCAGTAGAATAGTCTTCAGATTTGTTGGAGCGAATCAAATTTGTTACACGTAAAAGTTGATGAGTGATCAAACGTCCATATCGGAATCCGAACTGTTCATTGTCGAAAATTTGATGTGGGCAATCATTCTGTTCAGAATGACCTCTAAAAACCTCGTTGTAGAACTGTATTTTCACAGCAACGTCGAAACTATCCGATTCGGACAAGTGTGCAACTCGTGCTGAAAAATCATTATTCTTTATTACGAATTTATCTCAAAAACTACTATTTTAGACTTTTATACCGAAATTCAGCTTTCTGACCCACAGTACTGCGGATGCAAATGGTAAATCTCCCCGTACAAAAGGTTAGAACAGAACGGTGTAGTGGAGGGCATACCTACTTATCGATGTGGGCCCCGGCAATGAGTGGGAATGAGATTTCACTGTATCCTGTCACGATGCCCAACCACTTCCAGGTCCAGGGGAAACTATTTCCATTGAAACAAACAACCAGCTAACCGAAACAGATGGTAGGAATAAAAAAAAACACAAAGTGTTTCTAAGTTTAATTGGATTTTTATCATGGCTGGTTTCGCGCCTGTCAGTTGTACTATTGGCAATCCACTGAGGGTTTCTATGTTTCTGTAAAATATGCGGTTGAACTGTCAGTGTCTATAATTTACCGGTACTTGAAACGTTTCAGATGAAATGATAAGTTAACAACAATCGAAATTCGGAACAAATTGGAACACATTTCTATTTTTAACATTGAACTACTGATAGAGCAAATGTACCATGTTACCGCTGACGTTAACAATGCAGTCAACAGACCTGTTGTGTTATCCCTGGTAGGTTACTATTTTTTTGAATAAATACCACAAACATTTGCGAGACTTCGCATACAGTAGCTGTTAGGTGAAATAAACCCAATATTTACGCATTAGTGGGTTTATTTCATCTCAATGTTTGTCAATCAACTAACGCTACTCCTGATGCCGCACATCTCTACGAGCGAATTTGTTGAGGGCAACTCAACATCCGAGGCGAAAAAGGAAAGTGGAAGAGGCGAAGTGAAGAGGGTTTGCGGATGAGGGGCAATTCCGAAGGAGCCGAAGTGAAGAGTTAGTTGATCTTAGACTGCGAAATAGGACACACCTAAGAAAAACCGAGAAGTCCAGTGAAAGTTGTCGGTGACAATTGGGGGAAGCTAGAACGCCAACGAACACGAACCGGAGGATTCAACTACAATTCGACCGGCTAGCCCTCGCAAGTAGATCAGAAGTGGCTATTAGCGTAGGCGATAGAGGTCCCCGGTTAATGGTGCCACCACGTGCCTCTATAGCAGTGCCCCGAACATCTTAACCAAAAATTCCGCCGACCAACCGGGGATATCCAGCCAACCAAGACTGTCGGCTAAAGCCGTTTTGAGCGGGTCATCGCCAGTATACTAGAAGTAGCCGTCAGCGTAGGCGATTTCCGGCAGAGACCTCCGGATAATCGGGCCACCTCGGGCGCACACTGCCAGGTTCCAAACGAGGATTAAGCAAGGCTTCGGCACGGGTCAAGCGAACCGTTCCCATCCGGCCGAAACCCCGAAACGTACGCCTGCCACGTGACTCACCCTGTTAGCAGTCCAGCAAAGCCGTCCAGGTGGCCATCGTCCGAAAATCGTTGGACCGAATGGTGAATGATCACCCATAGTCCCCTCCACGGAAGTTGCCCGATTATAAGTTCCCGAAGCTAATAGTCACAGAGCCGCCCTACTGCCCAAGGTATGTGGTGTAAGCACCCTCTTCCCTCTGTTCTGCCTCCTATGGGCCCCACCTACATCAATCGGCCGCAACGTTACTAACCCCTTTAACCCTAACCCGCTAAGATGAAAATAAAATTTAAGTAAAATGTAGGGTAAATTATGGCTTCGGCACTCTGAGGGTATTTTCGGCAGCACTAACTTATCGTCCTTGTTAAAATTTATCTACGGTACAAGAGTTACCTTCAATGTACTCAATATATTCCTTGAACTATAATCTTCCATGTAAACCTCATCTTTCACAAAAAATATTATATAATATGGGTTTTAGAATGAAATAAATGCTTACGAAATTATCGTCAGCTGCCGAATAAAACAACACAAGAACAGCTTAAGAAAAACTCACCACTTTGAAATGTCCAATTCCTGCTCCAATACCAATTTGTCACAAAAGCTACGCACCGATCATTTATGCACTATAAAACTTTTGATTTGTCTATAAAGCACTCGAAAATACTGAAATTCTAAGCTTCAAATCACAAATTAAAATTAATGCACTTTGCTTTCCTCGACAGTCACTTTTTTTACGGGAATGCCAGAAAAGCATATCCAATGTGTGTATTTTGTGTATTTTTTATTCACAATTTAAATTCATTGAAAAAAATCGAACACGACTCATTCAATTCATTGGAATTAGGCAACAAAGCATGCATTGGTATTAATTGAGCCTTTCAATACTTTCCTTATCTGAAGATCGTAGCGCATAAACTTCAATATACTGAGAAACATATAAAATATCCCTTTTTCAATAGGTTAACTATCTTGGCAACATTACTATTGTTCTACAGGCGATCAGAGGATGATGTTTTTGTGTCAAGTCATAACTGCATTGATTTGTAAAGGGCCTATTCTGATTTTCTCACACACTGAGAATAATATGAACGTAAAAAAATAAATGTAAAAATAGCCTGTAGAATTTTCAATTTCGCGTAAATACCTTTTATCGATTTTTTGCGCATAGACACTAGGATGCGGCTTATTTTCCAAAAGTTCTCAAAACCAAAAATTCGTGTGCTCTTATGAATTCAAATCGATTCTACCCCATTACCCCGAATTCCATCACCCCGAATGCTATTTCCCCGAATTTACAAGTATGTTGACATGATGACATTGATGACATTTCTCAATGATATTGGAATTCGGGGTAATGTCATTCGGGGTTATGGGTCGTTCGGGGTTTTGGATTTCGGGGTAATGGCATTCGGGTTAATGGGATTCGGGGTAATGGCATTCGGGGTAATGGGGTAGAATCATTCAAATCATATTAGAAGAGAAACCTCTAAGTTTGAGCCAAAAATATTAAGATTAAGGGGTGGCGTGAGCGTCTTTAAGGTGAATTTCCAGTTATAAAAATGGCCTTCAGTGAAGTCACCATAACTTAGGTTATTTCTAATTAATTTTGAAACTTTTAGCATCATTATTTTCAAAACTAAATTTATGAAAACTTTGTAGAGCATCAAATTTGTCTTAAATCGAAACAAGTCTTTGTTAATAGTAGTTTTCTCGAAATTGTTCTTCATTTTAATGAAAAATTCATATTTGTTTGACCATAACTTCATAAATACTCAACCTATTTCAAACATTTGTACAGTCGAACCTTGTTATAACGACATGGCAAGGGACCGTCGTAATAGAGAAATGTCGTTAAAGAGAATAGTGATAACATTAAAATCTTTTTCAAGGGACCGAAAAAATGTCGCTATAGAGAGCTTTTGTCGCTATAAGAGTGCTCGTTATAACGAGCTTCGACTGAACATATTTTAGAAGCAAAAAAAGTTGATTCCATACTGTTCATACAACACATTTTTCTAAAAACAAAAATGGTTTTAGCTAAGTTTTGTAACAAAAACTACCCAAAAACATGATTTTTTAAAGAAAAAATCGAATTTCTTTGGATTATTTAAGTTTTTTCGCCAAAAATTACATATTTCCTTTAAAACTTGTGTTTATGAAGCATTTTGTTTTAATTAAGAGTTGAATAGTGCATATTTTTTAACATGAGCATAAATATTATTGTTTCAAAATTATTTAAAAATTGTTGACAAGTCCTTTTCAAAGGTTTAACAAATAAGGAAAACCAGTTTCAGCTTTAAAAGTATTGTTTAACTGACAAAAATTAAAAACAAATCATGGTTTTGTGCAGTTTTTGTTGAATAACTTGATCAAATCATTTTTTTAGTGAAGTGTTGCGTATGAAAAGTATGAAAACAATTAAGTAAGCTTCTAAACCATGCAAAAAGATTTGGAATCGGTTGAGTATTCATGAAGTTATGGTCAAACAAAGATATTGTTTTAGTAAAATGAGGAAACATTTCGAGTAAACTAGTTTTATTGAAACTAGTTTTGATTTTTCAGAAATTTGATATTCTACAAAGTTTTCATGAATCTAGTTTTTAAGTAATGGTGCTGAAAGTTTCAAAATTGGTTAGAAATTACCGAAGTTATGGTGACTTCACTGAAGGCCATTTTTTACAACTTGAAAATTTACCTGCAAAACGCTTGCGCCTCCTCTAAATCTTAATATTTTTGGCTCAAACTTTGAGGTTTCTCTTCTAATATGATTCGAATTCATAAGAGTACAAGAAATTTTGGTTTTGAGAGCTTTTGGAAAATAAGCCGCATAATCCGATAATCGTGTTCCGTGGATTTTTCTTGCAGAGCACAATATAATGAATCAATTAACCATGACGTCATGCTGCAACTTCTAGGCTGGATTCGCACTTGCAGCAAGTTTATAACCATGACATGGCAATTTTTACAACCGAAATGCTGCCATAGTGAGATTGAATACAAAAAATATTTGGAAAAATAAATGAAAACGAAATTAGACAACTTCCATTTATGACATAACGTTAAATGTACAATTTTCGACCAATCCGCAACGGTCTTTGCATGAAAAAAAAAATAAATTTTGTGTTTGAGCCGCAACGTTTGAGCCTACTCCCTCTCCCTCTAGAGCGTTACGTTATTTGTGGACGGCGCCTTAGTCTGCATAAAATTAGTGGCGTTGTGTATACAATTTGACTCTCTGCTACTCTATTTATAGCTGCAATTCTGCTATCCGTGTAGTCTGTATTTTTCTGCATTGGCTCTTTCAACGAGTAAAACATAATGAGTGACGTTTAATTTCAGGATTTGTCAACAAATACGAAATGTTACCAATACATAAACTAGTTTTTGCGCAGTTTTGGATTGCCGAAGTGAACATTTTTATTGCCGACAATAGTAATTGCATTGCCGATAAAAGAACAAGTGCCTCGTGACTTACCACTATTAGTGAAAGACTTTCACTAATCGGGCTGTGTTTCGAGCTGTCAAATAACATAGAACAAAAGAAAAACAGAGCTACCAACATTGATAAAATGCGACTTATGTCAGAAAATGACGTTTGCCTTTGTTTTAGGTGGGCTATAGCAGTAGAAGCATTAACCTAAGAATGCTAATGTCGCTACTGTTCTTGTTACCAACATCTAGTTTGCCACGCGCTGACAGCTTGTGTGCCGGTCCTCAAAGTGTCAAATAAATTTCAAAATCATCCACTACAACATGGCATCGAACAATCAATGAAAAGATAAAGTTAAAGATGATAATAAACTAATTCAGTTTTGTGAGAACAGCGCCATCAGCGTTCTCCTACTTATATTTCTATGGCTAAAGCCCAACTAACGGGAACCCAATTAAAACGTAGCCCACTTAAAGATAGTGCAACAAACGAAACTCGACTGTATGTGATAAGTTTGTATTTTGTAATTGTCACCTGTAAACAGTGTAATATATGAACTTAAGTGTAATTAAATTTGGAAATATATGTGCTTTTAATGTGTCGTATGTTGGACATAATAAGACGATGTAAAGTTTCGTGCCTTGGACAATACCCCCTCCCCCACCTCTCTTGGATGGAATAAGGGAAACATACCTATATGGATTCTCACAACTCCAAAGGACCCCTTCTCCAGCAGTGCTCCCCAATAAAACCCCAATCGATGTTGATAAGGGCCCGGTAGCCTAACAAGTGGTTTTCTGTAGTTTTTCCGCTCTTGAGTTTTCCAGGAATCAATGAGTCATACAAGGGATTCCATTAGTAATTCAACCAGAAATTCCTCCAAAGAAAATCCTTCAGGAATACTTTCAGAAATTTATCCTGGCTTTCTTCAGAGATTCCTTCAATGACGTTTTACATATTATTCAGGATTTTCTCCAATGATTCCTTCAACGATCAATGCAAAAAAATCGTCAAATAATTTCTTCAGTAATTCTTCAGGGCATCTGCAAGAATTCCACCAAAAAAATCCACCAATTTTTTTTCAGAGTTCCTTTAACGAAACTTCTGAAATTCATTAACAGATTCTTTTTGTGCGATTTCATCAGTAATTAGTCTATGAATTCTTCAAAGAATCCCTCTCAAGAAATTACTACAGGGAATCCATCAACAAATCTACCAAGAACTCCTCCATGATTCCTCCAAAAATTGATCCAAACATTATTCCAGGAGTTGCTTCACGGATTCCTACACAATTGTTTCTAGCTATTCTTTCAAAAATTCCAACAGAAATATATGCAGAGATTCACTCCAGAAATTAAAACAGTGATTCTACCCAGAATTTCTTTAAGGATTCATCAAGGAATTCATCCAGGGATTTTACAAGAAATATTGGAAAATAATTTACAAAACCTTTCTCAACGAGATTCTACCACGAGTTTCATTAGAGATTCCACTTGTAGTTTGTTGAGATGTTCCCCTGGGTTATCATCCTCCGAGGATTCTCATAGAGAATCTTCAATAAATTCTTTCATAAATTCCTCCAGTGTTTCCTACGAAGATTCTTCCTGGTATCCCTGAAGGGACCATACGAGACATTCTTTCTGGGATTTTTTTTTCAGGAATTATTTAAAGCGTCTACTAGATCCTTCTCCGAGGTTTCTCATAGAAATTTATCCATCAATACCTTCCAGTATTTCTAACAAAATCTTTCTCAGAATTCAGGGTTAATTCAGGAAATGATACAATCACTGGAGGAACTCCTGATAACCCTCGAGAATCGTTAGAGATATTCCGGGAGGAATTCCGAGACGAATCCCTAAAGGAATTCCGAGATTCATTCCTTGAGGAATTTCGAAAGGCATCCCTTGATTAATTTCTAGAGAAATCCCTTGAGGAACTCCGGAAGGAATCCCTTGAAGAATTCCAGGAGGACTCCATTGAGGAATTTCTGGAGAAATCTCTTGAAGTGTTCCCTAGGAAACCCATGGAAGAAAATTCTAGTAGAATCCCTTAATAAATTCCGGGAGTAATCCGTAGTAAATAGCCTGATAGAAATCAGATTAACCCTACACGAATTCCTGAAGGAACCTTTAGAAGAACTTCTGATGGAATCCCAGATGGTGTTCATGACGGAATCGCTGCAAGATTCCAAAATAAAATCTTAGCAGTATTCCTAATGGAATCCATGCAAGAACATCTAATGGGGTTCCTGCAGAATCTCCTAATGAAATACATTGAAGAGCTCCTGATGAAATTTCTAGAGAAACTTCTAATGGAATTCTTGGAAGAATTTTGGATGGAATCCCTACGGAAACTCTTGGTGGAATTCCTATAGTAATTCCAGGTAAAATCTCTGAAAGAATGGAATTTCTAGCCCTAGAAGAAATCCTAATGGAATCCATAGAGGAACTTCTGAAAGAACCTCTGTAGGAAATCCAGGTGGAGTCTCTGAAGAAACTCTTGAAGTATTCCCTAGAAGAACTTCTGATGGTAATCCCTGGAGGAACATGCAATGAAATCTCTGCAGGAACTTCCGAACGGAGGAACTCATAATGGAATCACAGAAGGAATTCCTAATTGAATTCCTATAGGAATTTCTGATGGAATCCCATGAGGAACTCCTGGTGAAATCTCTAATAGAACTCTTGTGGAAAGATATAGGGGAACTCCTGATGAAATCTCTAGAGATTTTTTTGATAATATCCCTGGAGAAATTTCAAATAAAATTTCTGATACATTTCCTAGCGGAATTCCTTATGATTTCCCCAGAAGATATCCTGATGGAATTTCCTGCGGAACACCTGTCCGGGTGGAATTTCCGAATGAACACTTGATTCAATCTCTGGAGGAAATCCTGCTGAAATCCCCAGAAATACTATGATGGAATCCCTAGAGGAGTTCCAGGTTGAATGCCTGAAAGAACTCCTTATGTAATCTCTAGAGGAACTCCAAATGAAATTCCTATAGGAACTTCTATTGAAATTTCTGGATGAATTCCTGATAAAATTCTATAATTAATTTCTGATGGAATCTCTTGAGGAACTCCTTATGCAATCCTTATGCATTTCCTTGAGGAACTCTTGATATAATCTCTGAAGAAATTCCAGGTGTAATCCCTGAAGGATCCCTTGATGGAATTACTGGAGAAACTTCTGATGGAATTGCTAGAGGAAATCTTGATTGAATTCCTAGAGAAGTTCTAGGTGGAATCCTTGAAGGAACTTCTAACGGAATCATTGGAGGAGCTCCTGATGGAATACATGTGTGAACTGCTGACGTAATCTCTGGAGGAATGCCTAAAGATATTCTTGAAGGAACTCCTAATGGAATCATTGGAGGAGCTCCTCATATAATCCCTAGAAGATCTCCTAGTGAAATTTTTGAAGAAACTCCTGATAGAATCCCTGGAGGAACTTCTGGTGTCATCTCTAGAGAAACTCCCTGAATGAAATGCTGATGCAGAAGAGTTCCAGATGGAATCCCTGTTCCTTCAGGGACGGAATCCGACGGAATCCCTAGAGGAAATCGTTATAAAAACCCTGAAGGAACTGCTGATGGCATCCTTCGTGGAATTCATGATAGAACCTTTAGAAGTACTCCTGATTGGATTTGTTTTATGTTATTGAGCATGAGATAGATTATCGTACAATTCGTAATTGCTTCAAGGAAGGAATGTTAGTATGACATCGATTGTTACTGTACCTCTGCATATGCATGGTTGTCACGGGAATGAGTTTGGACTATAGTGTAAAGAATTCAGAAGCTACAAAATCTTCATGTACCTTCAATTGAAAAAGTCATCTATTAACATAGATGAAGTTTAAATATAAAATGTTTTGACGCCACAACAAATTTTTAAATAGAAAAACAGACAGGAATTTACATGTTACGGTTGTTAGGTAAAGAAGGAAATGTTTTTGATATCCATTATTATTAGAGACCAAATTTATATCTGTACTCCATAATTATCACCAAAAGAAGCTTATTTAAGTAGGGAGAATTTACAAGTTACATCATATAGTTTTAATAGATTGCCCTATAGCAGTATCCATAGAGAACATTGACACACTTTTTTTATAATTATAAAAACAAAAGAATAGATATGTTTGTTTCAATTTGTTATTAAAAACTTGAATGAGAATTTGTCGATCCTTATAGTAACAAACTAATCAATGTTTTTTTTAATGAATGTATAAACGTAACATTAAAACCGTTGTCACAAAAATATCTGTGTTTACAAATTTAACTCATTTGAAATAGAAGCATTAAACGAGCTCACCAATTGGTAATCCATCGTTGATAGAGCAGTTGCCCATCACTATTTATTTCGTCACCAGCACTGCAAAACTCGAAAGCCGAAAAAATACATTGTTTATTATGATGTTACTTAATATTTACTGAGGATAAATTTTTCGAGGCAATGCAAAACTTTTATGAAAATTCAACTCTGAAAATGTTAAGAACATCTGATGTAACTGTTGGTAGGGATGATACTAGCAGCCGTACGTTGTGTGGTTCGCCTAGAATATCACTCCTTAATCATTTCAAAATTTAATACCAATGTACGAACGCTTCCTTCCATTTTCGGATAATATAACATCGAAAATAATCCACCAAGCTTCTCCACCGCCGTCTCTTCAATCAACTCGAACACACGAGCAAGATTTCAATTTCAAATAATCTGCATCCTCATCCCGAAAGTTGTCATCTCCCTCACTGATAAGTGTACGCACCGCATCGCATGTGATATATGTAACAATAGAGCGAAAAAGATATTGGTTACCATTGAATATCCTCCCATCAAAGTACACACAATTGCTGATATGTACCTATAGCGGAGGGAAGGAGGATCCGTTGCCATCCCCGAAACTGCACTCAAAAGTTCGCAGCAAATCCGAAAAGAGCGGAAACGAACATTGCATTACTGGATGCAAGAAGGTTTTCAAATGCGCTGCCATTCAACTGCTCAACATACGAGGAGGTACCCGATCAGAAATGCAGAACTCAATAATTGTAATGTATATCAACGCTTGTTATGTTTGGATGTTTTACAACGACTGTGTAAGAACTAAGAACTACTTGTAGCACAGATCTTCAGAACTTTAAAAGTAACGAGTGACCTTTCAGAGCCCTTTGAACTTGAATAAAACTCATACAGGCTCATAGAAATAAGTTCTATCAAGTTCAACGATCAAACAATATTAAAGATTACCCAAAATCTCTTTGAGTACTTGTTTTCACATCTTCAAGCGTAACCATTGATCTGTTGGAATGATGAATTATGAACAAGTTTGATACTCATACGGACGTATTTGTTTTTACTCTACCAAGATTTTCGGTTATACTAGAACTACTTGGAGTGCACGTTAGCAAATCTACATGCGTAACGAGCGACCTTTCAGAACTCTGCGAACCAGAAAACAACACATACTGGCTCATTTAGTAATGTTCTGACAAGTCCAAAAACTATTGAAGGTTATCTTAGAACTATGGACGATATGGATAGTCTTTCAAGGCTACAGCTACATCAGTTAGCTCTCCAAGATTTGAGCATAAAGTTAATTTTCAGGGAGTTTGGTAGGAATGTATTCCACCAAGTTCAAATTTGAGAAATCATTGAGTACGCTCTTCTTTCAAAAGGTTAATTTTCAATAAAGCTCATGAATAACTTAGGAGCGTATGAGAAGGTTGGACATGTTTTCATGAGCCAACGTGAGTGTAAACCTTGTTGATTTATCATCAAGAGCTTGCTAATAACGTTTGTTGATCTGAAGTCCCATCTGCCCCATCTATGCAATGCAGTTCGGAGAACAAAATACGTCATGTGTATTTTTTTCCGGTCGAATCAATAATATTTAAAGGTTGTTTTGGAGATAACTATAAATATAATTTATTCGGCTATACATACTTAAATATAACTAAACCGAATAGTTGTTGACAACTACATTTAAGATTGAATTCACAAACACAAACTATGTTATAGTTGACTTAAAAATGTACTTATTGAGAATACTCGCTGAACTTTATAAAAAAAAAACTATGTAACAATGGGACATTCTCTCCTCACTTCTTCTTTTTCGATCATAACAGTGCTAAAGCTCTTGGGAAGTTGGCGTGTAATACAAAAAAACGCAAACGGAAAGGATAATGTGGCGCAGTTTTTGATTAAAACAAAAATAAACAAAGAGAGTCTCCCAATGTTAGATAGGTCATTTTGAAAAGTTACGAGAGAATATTTTGCCATGTTTACAAAATGTTTTTTTTTCTGCTTTATCGACATATCGGAGAAGGTTGATTGCTGCTTTATTCACCCAAAAGATAATTGCAAGAATCATAACGAAGTGCGTGTCGACAAACTTCGATTGGATACGTAGTCTTTAGCGTGTGACTCGATCATCCTATCACCCACTTCTCACAAGTTAGAAGTAGGTAAATTTGTGAGCATGACTTTAATCGAAAGATAACAAAATGATGGCAGTCACATTGATGGTAGATATTCTCTTGACATGCTTAAAATTTACCATTGATTGGTTGTGTGAGTGCATTGTTTTCATGGAAGATGACCTTCTTACACTGAAACAAGCATTGAAGTAATGAGAACCATGAACAAGATTTCAAATATCAATCACGATTGAGATATCATGAAAGCTTTTTATTTGCGTTTTGTTCCCTCTCCATCGAACCTTATTGATAGCCGTGCGGTAAGCGTTCGCACTTGAAAATCGCCAGATCCTCGGTTCGATTCTGGTTTGCTGCAAGTTTTTCACCATGATATATTAATTTTTACTGTCATAATGGTGCCATGGTAAAATTGAGTACACATAATATTTGAAATAAATGCGCATTTAGTCTGCACCGATCAAGTGGCGTTGTGTATTCCATTTAACCCTCTGATATAGTATTTTCAACCGGAACCCTGTTCTCAGTGCACGATGCACGTGGCTAATGTCATTTCTGACAAGATTCCGAAAGTGTTAGTAAGAAAAAGGATCAAAAACTACGTCGAGATATCTTCTGGTATTCCTTCAGAGTTTCCTCTAGAAAATCTTCCAGAGACTTTTCCAAGGATTCTCCCAGGCGAATCTTTACAAGGATTTTTGCAGAGATATCTTCAAGGCTTTCTCAAGGAATTCCACTATGTCAATCTCTTCAAGGACATCTCACAATATTTCTATAGTGATTTCTACAGAATATCCTGGGGGGATTCCTCCATGGTTGCACACAAAGATGTATCGATATTCGTCCAGGAATTATTTCGGAGATTTCTTCCGGGATTCCTCTATGGATTGCTCTAACCAGTATATCAGGAATTCCTTCAGGTGTTCTACATCTAAAGAATTTCCTCCAGGAATTCTCCAGGAGCTACCCCCAGAAAAATCGCTACATGACTTTCTCCAAGAATAACTCCAGATTCCTCATGAATTTCTCCAGGAGTTCGTTTCGAGCCTCCAAAACAATCCTCCAAGGATTCTTCCAAGAGCTCCTCTTGAAATTTCTCCAAAAGTTCCTTTTGTAATGCCTTCAGAGGTTCTCGCATCAATTTTATGAGACCTAATCCTTAGAATTTCTCCAGGAAAAGCTATACGAAAATTCATCCAGAAAAATTTCTACATGAATTACTTTTGAAAAATCTCTTCTGTGGTTCCACCAGATATTTCTCCATGGATTCCTCCAAGGATTTCTCTAGTAATTCCACATTTGGCTCTACAGTGATTCTTCCTCCGATACCACCAAGGGTTCTCCAGGGATTCCTCCAGATGGCTACAGGTGTCCTTCAGTAATTAACTTAGATAATCCTTCAGAAATTCCTACAGGATTTTTTCCAGAGACTTCTCCAGGGATTTCTCTAGGAAAATCCCTACAGAGATTCCTGAAAAGATTCCACTTTTTTCTGCAGGAGTTTCTCTAAGGATTGCTCAAGAAAAATCTGGTTTTCTATAGAAATTCTGGTAGAGAATCGAATGTGTAATTAAATGAATTAAATGAAGCCGATAAGCTTATTCGATGTTCCAAGGATTTCTTCAGGAATTCATCCAGAGATTTCCTTGGGAATCCCACCATGGGCTTCTACAAGACTTATCCAGGAATTTTTACATTTTTACTGGGCATTCCTCTAGGTATTTCTCTAGATTTCTGTTTCGACGTTCCTCCAAGGATTGCTTCAGGAATCCCTCCAAAAACTTAAAACATGAATCCACCAAACTGTCTGGAGCTGCACCCGGTGGAGCAGTACTGGGCAATAATGAAGCGGGAACTTCGGAAGAGCAAGTAGACAGTCAAATACGAGAAGGACATGTTAAGAAACTGGAAATAAAAAACTGAGAAACTGGTACCGGATGACACTGTAAAGACTTTGATGGAAGGCATCAAGTGAAAATGCCTTCAATTTTACACTCAAGGCTCCATCGATTAACTTTTCTTTTGATTTTTGAAGTAAATGTATGTATATATTTACATCCTAAAATTTTGGTTTGCTTCTAAACATTAAAAGAAAATTGGCATGGCATTTTCGGTGTCGCAATAATTTCGTATTCGCCCTTTAGGGATTACCTAAAAAACTTCTTCAGACTGTTTTGAATGTTTGCGACTACTTTTCGATACACTCCTTATCCCTGAAAAAATCCTGGAATAATCCTTGGAGGAATTCCTAGAGGAACGCCTGGCAAAATTCCTGAACGAATTGCTGAAGGTATCTCTGGCGCCCTATCAGCACAGGTCAAAAACATCTGATAGCGGAATCTCTGACAAAACCGCTAGGGGAATCCCTAGAGAAATCGCTGCAGCAGTTACGGTAGAGATTATCTTCCAGGAATGACTGGTAAAATCCCTAGAGAAATCTCTGGAAGAGTTTCTGAAGATTTTTCGAAAGAAATTCTTGAAGGAATATCTGGAGGTTTTCTTGGAGAATTTACTGGAGTCCTATTTGAAGTGGTCCCGCTGAAACAAAAAATCGACACTTTTGGTACCTTTCACAGAATTGTTTCAAAATAGCATATTTTTTAAATTTAAATTATTTGCAGCGAATTTGGAATTGAATATCGTTGGCAAAGTTTTGGTGGTTTTTGAATCTAATCGGGAGTGGATGATGGCTTAAAAAAAGGCGATATTTATAACAATTATGATGATCTAATGGTCTGATTAGCATTGTAAGCAAAACACAAATTTAATTATCTTGGCACAAAAAGGGCAAGTGAAACCATAGTATTTATATCGAATACTGTGGAATATTTGCCACACTTTAAAGGATACATGATCATTTTAGAGCGTTTTCTAGATATCTTGCACTACATTTGTCTTTTTTTAAAGAGCTTTGCACTCCCTGGCAAACTCAAATGGTAAACATGTCAAATACGATTTAAAACATCTTCAAAACAAAACATGAGGTATATTTTTTTCGAATGAGACCTTTTGAGAAAGATTTGGTAATGATTTAGTACAGAAACTGTAATTGCCATAGAACAACGTTCACGAATTTTGAAAAATCCAAATAGGGTCAATTTCAGCTAACATCTCTACAGGTCACATGATGTCAAAATCAAATCATGCAACGAACGATCTGAAACTTTGAGGAACTGTTATTCAATATTAAAGTAATCAAGAAAAAATATCCAAGAAGGAATTTTCAAACTTATATTTTGCTGTTGGTCAACATGCAGTCACTGTGCGTCGTACTAACATGCAAATGAACTTCTGAATATGAACGAACGAAACACAACGAGTGCTGAATGAATGGAGTTTTGCCAAAGACAAATTAAAGACCTCCATGTCCCTAGCAGTTGCCCAAAATTTTATGGCTCATAAGGTAATCTAGAATGCCGTGAAAAGTGTACTGCAATTTGTCTTGGGTACCTTTTGCACTACCGGGGGACCAAATGCAGTACTAGAAGTGGTACCCAATCTGAGCTCGAGTAGGACGGACCTGGTTTTGCTATTTCAAAAAATACCATTTTAACTGGATAAACTCTAAAAGCAAAGAGAACCCTCTATGCGTAGTATCAATTCAGTATTTTCAATCACGTATCAACTTTTCAATGAAAATTAGATTGATTCGCAACGGAATTGCAAAAAGTTTATTTTCGCACGAAATTATTCGTTTTCAAAAGCTAGGAAAAGTCAGAATAGATTTCTATCTATTTTTCTCTACAAAGTTACAGCTTCTTTACGGTGCCTATTGGATCAAAAATGACCCTAATGCACAAGGACGGTGAAGCTTAGATTACGTTAATAGAATCTACGTAACTAAAAGTTTTAATATATACCAAAATTATCTCAAATGTAATTGAAATTATGAGAAGTAAACGATAAATAAATTCAAACCAAAATTTTACCTTTACTTTGTCACACACTAAAACCAAATAAGACATAAATATAACTTACTGTCTTATTTTGTTTTGTTTTGGCAAAAACTATATCCTTAAATCTTAACAATATATTTGATTGTTATAAATTTGATATTATTTTCTGATCGGGTAGGTGGATTCCTGTTTGAGTACACTCTATTCTATTCCATGGAATCTGACGGAGATAGGAAGAAATGATTCGTCAGTTCTCATCAGCCAGAATCATCACATAATCAAAAAGCACAATGCAGGTTCACCGTCTTGTCAAATATCGGGATGATTCGGGCTGTTCGACATAATGTATGTAGGTGTACATAGATAATAACATGATGAAGTTTGCACAGTACGTTAGTGGTTTCAAGGGGTATATTTAGGTACTTACGCACGAAGATGTTGCTCATGAGGGTCGCCGGCAGGCAGAACACTATGACCAGCACGTCCGCCAGGGCCAGGTTCACGATGAAGAAGTTGGTCACGGTTCGCATCCGGGGGGCACGGAACACCACCGCGATGACGAAACTGTTCCCAATCAAACCCACGATAAACACCACAAAATAGGCCACACAGTACACTGCCGTCATGGTGGACGAGTGCCGGTAGAACAGTTCGTACTCCTCGTAGGGACCGGTGTCGTTCGCTGCCGTCTCCTGGGCCTGTAACGAGTGGAGAGAGTAAACCGGAAAGACAGTTATAAATTTGGACAGGGACCGTCGTTCCGAGCGGGGATGGATGGGCCCAAAAATGAAAACGGATGCGATGGTGAAAATGCACACCGGCGAACGGTGTCTCCCGGTGACCAGGGGCGTGTGCATTTCCGGGATGGTGGTTGATTAAAGCGTTTTGCGATATTAAAATATAAAACATAAAAATGTGAACCATAAGAATTTATTATAAGTATCATTCCAAACATTACATTCATTTCTTATATCTAGGTGTTCTGTGTTAGACAACACTATTTTCCTTATTTGGTATAACAGATCTAAGCTTTTATTAAAATTTCGTTAACAATATATTACATTTCATTTGCTGTAGCAGTTCAGATTTTTAACAGGTGAGTCGATTTCACCTGCTTATAAGATAAAAAAAACGCTTTCAATTTAATTAGCCTTAACACTCCCGTGCAAAAGTTTATGTTCACCCCCTCAAAAACATACAAAAGTGTTCTGTCCATATATGCATGTTTTTTAGGGACTGAACCCAAACTTATGCACGGGAGTGTACCTATAACGCATAAAGCGCGGCAATAGAGGATTTCAACGATTTTCGTCTAAAATTATTAATTATTATATTTGACATTAGCAACTCTTATTAATGTTCGAATTCTCTGAGAAGAATCTCAATAGAGAAACTTAAAAGTAGATGGAGTACCGACGATGCGACGATTTATTCAGTGGATACGAGTTACTGACACTGAAGAAGACAGCAAGTGGCAGTCGAAATACGCGTATCTGTCAAATATAAGCATTTAGGAGCGGAATTAAAAGGTACACCGTACTCCATCTACTTTTAAGTTTCTCTATTTGACATTTGTTCCAATGTTTCAACATTGGATATTCTATGTAGCTCATAAGTACTATACCAGGGAGGAAGCTTCAGAATCTTTTTCAAAATTTTATTTTGAATTCTCTGCAGAGCTTTCTTCCTGGTATTACAACAGCTTGTCCATATTGGTACAGCATACAACATGGCTGGCCTGAAAAGTTGTTTGAAGATCAAAAGCTTGTTCTTAAGACAAAGTTTTGATTTTTTGTTAATAAGTGGATAGAGACATTTTACATATTTGTTACATTTGGCTTGAATGCTCTCAATATGATTTTTGAAAGTTAAATTTATGTCTAACATGAGTCCAAGCTACTTAACTTCATCTGACCAATTTATTGAAACCCCTCTCATCGTAACAACTCATCTACTTGAAGGTTTCAAATAAAGAGCTTTTGGTTAATGTGGGAATATTATTAGTTGAATTTGCTTCCATATTATTATTAGTTGCTTCCAATTAGAAGAAATCTTCCATTTTTGCGAGTATGAAAAAAAAATATCCAAACTTTTTTGCAATCGACTACAGATGACACGCAGGCTTCGTCCTTTGGCGGAAAGGCCTGTGTCATCCGCAAACAAAGATCTTTGACATCGCTGAGGTAACTCAGGTAAGTCAGATGTGAAAATATTTTATAATATTGGTCCCAAAATGCTGCCTTGGGGAACACCAGCTCTACAGGAAGTCTTTCAGATCTGGAGTTCTGTTAATTAACCTGAAGTGGACGATTTGACATATAATTTTTAATTATTCTAACAATGTATGTTGGAAAATTAAAGTTATTTTTTAAATTTACAATCAAACCTTCATGCCAAACACTATCGAATGCTTTTTCTATGTCTAAAAAACCAAGACCAGTAGAATAGCCTTCAGATTTGTTGGAACGGATCAAATTTGTTACACGTAAAAGTTGATGAGTGGTCGAATGCCCATGGCGGAATCCGAACTGTTCATTGCCAAAAAAAATAGTTGTCATTGATGTGGACCATAATTTTGTTCAAAATGACGTTTTCAAAAAGTTTACTGATGGAGGAAAGCAAACTGATTGGACGATAGCTTGAAGCTTCTGCAGGATTTTCAAGACAAAAATCCAAAAATTTAAAATTGGTACAATCTTAGCATTATTCCATATATCAGGAAAATATGCCAATTGGAAACATTTGTCAATACTAAGAATGATAAGCTACTTTCTGGAAGTTTCCTGATGAGGATGTAAAAAATTCCATCATCGCCATGGGCTTTCACATTTTTTAATTTTTACGTTATAATTCTCACTTCTTCCAAATCAGTCTTCCAGGAATTTTCTGAAACGTTCTCTTGATTAAGAATATTTTCGAAGTAATATGATTTTCTATTGGACTAGTAAGTCCTAAATTAAATTTTGTGCGCGCTTTCAAACTGCATAGCAAGTTTTAGAGCTTTTTCGCAATTAGTTAGTGATAATTTGTTTTCTTCTTTCAATGCTGGTATTGACTTCTGAGTTTTTTTTTTCAAAATTTTAGATAATTTCTAAAAGGGCTTAGAGCCCTGAAGAAAACCAGAAGGAATTATCTGAAGGATGAGCTCCAAAGCACCTCCCGGAGGAACTCATAAGGGATTCCGGGAGAAACTCAGAAAGAATTCCTGGAGGAAATCTGTACAAATCGCTGGAATTTATGGGGAAATCCAAAACAAAAAATCATGGTGGAACTCTGGAGTAGAGTGTCCATCCCGGGACATCCCGGGACAAAAAATCCCGGGATTTGACAAATTTCGGGATTTCCCGTTTCCCGGGATTTTAGTTCTGACATCCCGGGAATCCCGGGATTCCCGAAATGTACGTAGAATTTGATGAAATCCACTAAATTTCAATGAAAAACAATTACATTTTTCCGCACTATCAAGCCTTATTTGATAAAATAGAAAAGCTTCATGAAAAAGAGAAAAAACGAGTAATTTTTTTCATGATACGATCAATTTACCTAGTAAGAAACACATATTTTTATTTGTCTAGTTGCAAAATTTCAATGCTTTTCTCTTCAAAATTAGCCGGTTTCATAATCCTCGGCTAAGAAAGCAAATTTGAAAGTACACCTAAACTTCAGTCAATAATCTTAGTTAATTAACATGATCTTCTACAATACCTTCAATGATCTTTAATCGTTTCTTCAGAACAGTTTTAATGACTTTTCAAATGTTTGAAGCAAATTGCTTTAATATTATGACTTAATATTTTACCACACTTCTATTCATAAGTGAGAGAAGGTATCGACCGTGATTGTTTTATATTACCGTAATCCGGGGTATCATTGATCAGCAGGGTAACATTGATCGGAATGACGCATCTCTTAAAACGTTCGTATCATCTTTTATTGATGGAACATTTCCAAATCATGAATAGTGCTTCTCTTTCTTGTATTCATGAGCTAATGAAAGTGAAGATTTTTGCGGAAATTGCGTTTACCTTATGCGTAAATTTGTCAACTTTTCGAAACAATGATTTCAATGGGTAAGGATGACACTACCGAAGATTCATGTCTCACATAAGTTCTGCAAACGATATGAGCAAGGAAAATGCGGTTCTTACTAAAAATGGCATCGCCGAAAACGATTCCGTTGTCAAAACTATCATAAGTATGCTCAATTAGGCAACATTAACGAATTACTGTAAAATATATAGAATTCCCTTAGGAAATTACCTACTTTCAGGCGTTTTCCTTAGGTCGGGGTGTTTTTATTTTTAAAATAACTCAAAAAGTTTGACCTTCATATTCGGCTTTAGGAGCCTTGATTTTAGTAAGGAACGACATTTTCAATATTACCGAATATAGTTAACATAGGTGATCATATCGACTAAATCAAAAAATCACTTAAAACATTTTTTTAAACATGCTTAAAGCTTTCAAAAAACAAAATGCAGTATGTAGTCACGAGCTATCCCATATCGACTAAATCAAAAAATCACTTAAAACATTTTTTTAAACATGCTTAAAGCTTTCAAAAAACAAAATGCAGTATGTAGTCACGAGCTATGGCTGGCAGTACTTGTTTTAAAAATATAAAATTTGCAACATTTGCATTTTCAAACGAAATATTTAAGAAATATTCAAAAAAATGATCAATGTTACTCCGGATTACGGTATTTTGTTATGGCTATAGTGGTCATGCGACTCAATGGTAAAGGGAGTCTATAGAAGATTAGGCGTCGCAAAGGGGACAAAAAAATCCATTCATAAGTGATATAGATAATTTGAAAAATCCCTAGCAAACCCGTAATTAGTCAAGCCAAGTTTAGATTTTTGTTAAATTACTTCATCAGAATAATGAGGTCATACCGTTTTGATTCATATTACGGACAATTAAGGCCTCAGTGAAGTATAACTCAATGAAAAGCATATAAACAAATTATTCTGTACGATTTCTTTGCGTTGACGAACCTTCAACACACATAATTTTTGAATGGTGAGTGAAGATTTTAATTCTACAACATTAAGAATTTAAAATAAATATAAATATGTGGACTTTTCATGATTCTAATTCCGGACACTTCCTTACTTTTGCCTCATATTCCGGACAGCTCAAGAAAATCATAAATAAAAAAGTTAAATCATCAATTGAAATCGTCAAACTTCTTAAGAGATATCTAATGTAGTTGGGCGATACAAATTTTCATAGGTATTAATGGAAAATGCCCATTAAAACGAGCCTCGAAAGAGAGAACTTTTGGACGGCGAAATTTGAAACATATCGTGTGAAATGTTTGCCGTACAAAGTAGAGTGACCGGAATTTGAAGCTGTCCGTAATATGAATCAAAACGGTACATGAAATGTGATTTGTTATAATTAACATGTTTTCTTAGAAAGTTACATCGCAGACAGACGTTCAAGTTAGACTCAGCCACTTGTGTAAAAACATGGCCGCCACAAATCGCCAAGTGGCAATCAGCTAACAGATGGCGTTAGTGGCGTGTGCGTCCCGCCACCACCCCGATCACATTTCGTTGACAGCACGACACACAACCGCTCCCACAGCCGGCGTGCTCAACGCTAAAAACTATGTACCTTTGTTTTGGGCTGGGTGGGTGATGTTCCCTTTTGGATCCAATTTCTCATGTAAAAATCAATAAAATCCATTGTAATTTTTACCACAAGTTGGCATTCAATTTACTCACAGATTCATGCTAGTATAACACCCTTGAATGATCGTTACTCATGTAAAATAAATTGGCGTGAAAGTATCACAATTGTGTGAATCATTTTTGAAGTGATTGTTTTGATAGTTTTGTTCAGTGGGTGGTGGACTGGGTGGTAAGCGAGAAGATAAAGCCACGTGCTTTTACAAACTGTCACTGTACTGCAGCAATTTGCTCCCTAGGTGACACCACGGTAGAATTTACACAGGAATTTTGAATAAATTTGTTCCTGCTTAAACGTCTGTCTGCGGTTACATTATCTTTTTCTTTCATTGAAGAAACATTGTATTGTTGAATTTGTATATTCATTTAGCAATGTCAACCAAAATACTTGTTTTATTGAAAATTTGATAAATCCCGGGATCCCGGGATTTCCCGGGAAAAGATTAGATTTTTTTCCCGAATCCCGGGATGAGCAAAATGGCCGGGAAATGGACACTCTACTCTGGAGGAATTCCTGAAAGAATTATGGAAAAAAAAATAATTACCCGTGGAGTTCTGTAGGAACTCCGGAGCAAAGTCCAAATAAAAACCAGAGGAATTACTAAAAGAACTCCGGAGGAATTTCTAGCTGAACTCAGGAGCAATCATCGTTGTAGGACTCTGAAGGAATTTCTGGAGGAATTCCAAGAAGAACTAGAGAAACTCCAAAGGAGTTCCTGGAGGAACTCTGGATGCGTTCCTAGAGGAACTTCGGATGCTTACCTGAAGATACTACGAATGCGTTTCTGGAGGAACTTCAGAGGACTTTCTGGAGGAACTCCGGGATTATTGCTTATAGAACTCCAGAGATATTCCTGAAGAAACTTTGGAGGATATCCGAAAGAATCGCTGAAAGAGCTCCTGAGAAATTTCTGGAAATATTTCCAGTGGAAATTCGGAGGAAGTACTGGAGAGGAATTGCCGATGAAAATCTTCTGGAGGAAATCCTTGTGAAAACCTTATGAGGAGTTTTCGGGAGAAATCCCTGGAGGGATTTCTGGAACAAATCGCCAAAAGAGTTTCTGGAGAAAATTCTCGGAGGAATTCCTGAACGAAATGCCGGAGAATCCTTTAAATAAATCCCCGTAAGAATTTCTGGAAAAAAGAAACCCCGGAGGAGTTTTTGGAGAAAATCCCCAGAAGAACTTCTAGAGAAAATCCTCGGTTGAATTCCTGCACTACATCCCCGAAGAAATTGGCATTGACAATCATCTAAGGAATTCCTGAAGAGAATTTCGGGAGGAGTCCTTGGAGGATATTCCCGGAGGAATTCCTGGAGGAAATCTTCAGAGAAATTCCTGGATGAAATCTTCATTATTTTGTTCTTCTTCTGGAGAAAATCCCCTTGGAGGAAATCCTTGGAATGATGAATTCCTAGACAAAACACCCGGAGAAATTGCTAAAGGATCTCCGGATGAATTTCTGGACAGAAAATAATACCTGCGGGGATTGGAAAATCTTTTGAGAAATTCCTTGAAAAAATCCCCGGAGGAGCTCTCAGGGGAAATTTTCGGAAGCATTATTGGGAATAATCTCTGGAGGCATTACTGGAGAAATTCTTGGTGGAAATCTCCAGGGAAATTCCTGGAGGAAGTGTTTCTGGAGGAAATTTCCGGTTCAATGTCTAGAAGAAAGCCCTGGAATAACTTCTGGACGAGATCACGAGAGGAATTTCTTAAGAAAATCCCCGCAAGAGCCCTTAGGGGATATCTCGGAGGAATTTTTAAAGTTTTCAGAAAAATTCCTGAAAGGAATGCCCGGAAAAATTCTTAGAGGAAATCTCTGGAGAAATCCCAGTTCAATTTCCGAGAGAAACCATTGGAGGAAATCTCCGGAAGAATTTTATGAAAAAATCTGCGAAGAACTCCTGAACGAAATCCCCGCAGGAATTTTTTTTGGAAATCCCCCAGAAAACTCCTGGAGGAAATCCCTGGTTGGGCAAAATTCCCAAGTTTTTGGAGGAAAACCTCGGAATAATTTCTGGACAAAATCCCCAGAGGAATTTCTGGAGAAAATCTCCAGAGAAGTTTTGGGGGATATCTCCGGAAATGAAATTGCCTGAGAAATTCCTGAAAAAAAACCCCGGAGAAATTCATGGTGCTAATCCTTAGACAAATTCATGGAAGAAATCTTCAGATAAATTCTCTAGAAAAAAAAAACCCGAAAAAAATTCTGACAAAATACCAGGAGGAATTCCTGGAAAAAATCGTAGGAAGAATTCCTGGACAAAATCCCCGGAGTAGTTCTTGGGGGATATCCCCGGAGGAATCCTTGGAATTCCCGGAGGAATTCCTTGAGGAAATTCTTGGATGAATTCATGGAGGGAATCCTTAGAAAAATGTCTGGATGAAACTCACAGAAGAATTCTCGGACGTAATTCCCGGAGGAATTCCTGGATAAATCCTCGGAGAAATTAATTAATGAAATCTCCGGAGGAAATCCTCGGTAGAATTTCTCAACAAAGTCCTGAGAGTATTTTCTGGACGAATTCCTGAAGAAAATCCCCAAAGAATTTTCTGGACGAAATCCACAGAGAAATTTGTGACGGAAACACCTGTAGGGTCTGCTATGGTCTCTAGGGGTATGAACCGTGTGCTATGCTCGAGGAGAATTTGTAAGCGCTAGGGGTTTTCGAACGCCGGGTGCTAAAAACGATCTTCGGCAACTTGCAGGCGTGTGTGTGTGGCGGTGAAGGATGAACACCGAGCTCGCTCAACTCTACGACGAACCCAGTATCGTGAAGGTAGCTAGAGCTGGAAGGATACGCTGGACAGGGCATGTTGCAAGAATGCCGGACAACAACCCAGTAAAGATGGTGTTCGCCACGAATCCGCTCGGAACAAGAAGGCGTGGGGCGCAGCGAGCTAGGTGGATTGACCAGGTGCACCAGGACCTGGAGAGCGTGGGTCGCAGACGAGTATGAACCGAGTGAATTGGCGAGATTTATCAAGATAATTGATGTAAAGCCTTTTGGCTTAAAAATAAATAACTAAGCAACCTGACAATTTGTGTGTTAAAATTGTAAAAAAACGAGATTCACACAGAAGAGCTCATGACAAAAAAAACTAGGTGTGAAGGTTCATTCATGAATTTCTCCGAGATTTTCTCTTTATATTATTTCAAAAATAAATCTATAGAATCCTGCTGAATCTTTTTTTTTAAATGTGCAAAAAATAATTTCATAGATTGTTCCACAAACATACTGGGAACACTGAAGGGGTTTTTCGTCAAAATTAAAGTACCCAAAATTCCTATAGAAATATTTTATTTTTTCAAGGAATGACTTCAATAATTATCTTATTTTACTCCTTGTTAATTTCTCGTATTTTCTTCAGTATGTCTAGAAATGTTCCTTCAAAATTTGCTTCTTAAAGTTTTATTGAGATTGTGACAATACCTTTATAAAAGAGTATATTATATATTGTTTAATTAAAAGATCCCTTCAAAAATACGTTTTGTTGAAGTTTTCTTAGGATATTCTTGATGAAGTTTGACCTAGGATTCAAAAAAATCTAGTTTTCTATAATTCCGATATTCCTCTACAAACTGTTTTGAAGATTCCTTCATAAGTTCATCCAACTTGTTTCCTACAGGAATCATCTAACGAGATATTCAGGCATTTGACCAGGAATTTCACCAAGAACATTTTGAAGCATTTTATCATTCCATAGGTATAGGAATAATTTTCGACATTTATTCACGACTTCATGTAATGTAATTTATGATTACTTCTACGCTAAGACCACACCAAAAAATAAAGAGAATTTATTGGTTTTCATACTGTTAGAAATATTTTTACTAACATTTCAGGACGAATCCTTAAAAATGTTCAAAACGCTTCTGGATGCGTTTTAAAATAATGTTATGTGGAAATCTCCGGATGAAACATTTTTTGACTTATACTTAAAAGAATTCTAAGAAGAGCTTCGAGGCCATTATTTTTGCTATTTGAGATTTAGATAATTTAACGATCACATATAACTATAAACTCAGATTGATTCCGTTTGTCTTACTGGTCAGAGCTAAATTGCCAATCAAAGGGACCACAATGAATCGAATCTTCAGAATTTTCCCAAAAGGTAAATCTCAAAGACTTTAAAATAGACCCGTCACTCAATATTGAAACAAGACGCGTTATAAGGTGGGAGGGGGAGCCCATGATAACAAAAAACCTGGGTACGCCCATGTCCATCGCCCCTTTAAATGTCCATGTAAGCATGTAACACGTCAAAATTTGAAAAACGGGAACAAAATAAAATGAGTATTGTTGGAGATTTTGCCTGGGGAATTCCGGCTACGAAAAATGTTGCCGTTCATCTGCCTAGTACGAGACTCAACGATTCGTTTGTGCTAAGGGCAATCCCAAAAGTTAGATTTATGGTTTTCCCCGCAATTTGCGCATACAAACTTCTTGGTATCTTTCTTTACAGGGCACAAGTTCTTAGCGTGAGAAGACCCTCCACAAATCAGAGAGATTTTGAAAAGGCTTTTGGACATGCTTCCATATTAGGAGGACAAATGAAAAATGTTTCTTTTTTTTCAAAGCAAAATAACTTTTGTTGAAGTGAACCAATAATATTCCAGATATTCAGATGGTATGTATAGCGAAATCACTTGTGGGTTATACGATGCTTATATGTGCAAATATTGCGTATAAGATGTCGACTTTTTGCTGAAATTGCTATGCGAATATCCGATTGATAGGATTGTTGAGAAAGACCTTTCCGACGAATGCCAGATTGGGTACTCATTTTCATTACAATTACTTCGAGTGGAAAACATCAAAGTTAATAATTTATTTCATTTTTGATAATTTCTGGTAATTTGTAGTCACTTGGAAGATCTTTCAAAACGATCTTGAGCAGATGTTCAGTTCCATAAGGAATTTTAGAAGTAGTTCTTTAAAGTTTTAAAAACAAAAACTGATAGTCTCTTTTCTTTGCTATTTTTAACCCTATAATAACCAACTTTTTATTTTCGATCTAAATTAAATTTTTCGTTATCTACCATCGTTCTAAACACGTTTTGGGCAATTATTTATTTATATTCAAAAATTTTGAAATTTTGGTTTTCTATTTTTATGATTTTTATTGTGAACATCTCTATCCTTTTCATTTTTTTCTAGAAGCCTCTTCTGGTTGCTGATTTTTGGCATTAATAAAAATTTAAATTTTTTACAATACTTTTGAAAATATTTAATATTCTTATTTTTTTCGCATATTATTTTATTTTCCGGGTAACTAACGGAAAACAGGTTTGAAATTTATTCAATACCACCATGCTCTTCTTCTGTGATAGGTTGATTGTAGAAAAATATAAAAGGTATGATTTTTTGTATTACACGTTAAATGAGCCCCAGGCATTTGTAGGTTACAAAAAATACAATTTTCAAACATTTTCTCAAAAATACAAAAAAAAATTCGAAAGTCATAACAAACTTTCCTTATCTGCGTGTTATGAGTCAAAAATAAAATCATTTTGATTTCCGAGCTACGAAAAAAATACACAAAATTCCAAAGTCACGTCTAAAAGCGGGATTGGGTATTAGAGGGTTAAAGAAACATTGAGTCCCCTAATGGAATTCAAGATATCTTGTCTTAATCCTGAATAATGCTGGAGTACTGGAAATTTGGACTGACACGGAAATCGATATTAATTTCAAACATTAAAATAATTTTTATTATCCCAATCTAGTTCGCAAAGGTTGCACCCAGTGTTCCGAACACCTCTCCTAGGCACATCGCTGACGGCCCATTTCCATTCGTCTTTTCGAATCCGATTTTGTCGTTGAATGATGCATTGCTTTTGCAAAATCGGTGTTGTAAAAGTTGCACCAAGTAAGTTGCACGGAAGAAAGACGACGAAGCGGAGATGCCGGGAATCAAGTTTACGGGTAGAATAGCTTATAGGTTCGGCGGGCTGTAGGAACCTACATAAGGTATCGTATAGCTTTTGTTCATTTCCACCCGATGGAATAAAGCGCACTCGGAATAATTTGCAATGAAGGTCAGGAAGTGCGCGGAACTGAAACTATAGTCGGGATGGGAAAAGCGACTCTCGACCACGGCGATGATGACGCCGATCGTCGAATTTTATGCACCGGCTTTTATGTACCGGAAGTACGATGTACCGAAGATGTCTAGTAAACGTTGCGACCGCCCCCACAGTGGTTCGATCTGGAATCAATGTCGGCCGAAATCAATAACTCTCATTTGATTGGTAAATATCGTTGAGAGTTAGCTTAACTTATATATTTGATAAATGTTTATCATATTCAAGCATTACGAAAATTTATTAACATATATTGTAAATATTTATTAGGATATCTTCAATATGATTCATTACACTGACATATTGTTAATTTGAATAACATTCCACATTTTGACACGAATTTTCTACAATCATTTTACTTTTAAACATAAGCTAAAGATCGTTTGATCTTTGAACAAATTTTCAGGCTAGCCATGTAAAACCAGGAAGAAAGCTCGGCAAAGGATTCAAAATAAAATTTTGAAAATTATTCTGAGGCTCCCTCCCTGGTATAGTACTAATGAATTGCATAGAATAATCAATGTTGAAACGTTAAAACAGATGTCGAATAAATTTTTTAGACAAAAATCATTGCAATCTTCTTTGGCAGCGATAAATAAATATGTTTAGATTAAGTTAGTTGAAAGTGATTTTTTTTCTCATATATGGAGGTAAAATCAATTTACTTATAACAATTCAGAACTGCTATGAAATGTAATATGTTGTTTACAAAAAGCTGCCTAAATTTATTACTACTAAATTAGGATGATAGTATTGTTTAACACAAAATACCTAGATATAAGAAACTAATGTGGTGTTTCAAATGATATTAATAATGGAATTAAAAAGTACAAAAACACATTTTAAGGTTTTGGCTGCCCTCGAGCCACCGTGCCTCCATCCGTTCGCCGTCCGGAAGTCAGGGATGGATCTCCTGCCTTCTCAAGTGCATCCACTGAAACATGATAGTGCATCTTTGGATTTTATTCTTTTACTCTCTGACTTCGTTTCGCCCTTTCTTATAGGGTTCTTTTTTTCTCCCTCTCTTTCTCTGTGTGTGTCTAGTTTTACGGCAATTTTAATCCTCAAATTGAATTACGGTAAACTTTGTTTCAGGAACTATTTCCACACAGACGAGTGACAGCCCCAAGTAGCGGCAAGGGGGACGACTTGTCCGATTATATTCGTTGAGCTTTTACCAGTTTACTGCCGCCGGAGAAGGTAGGAACCGAGAATTAAGAGGGCCGGATAAAAATAGACATCACGTCATGTGCAGTGAGATGGTTTTTCGTAGAATTTCTATTTCTAGCCAGGTTTTCACGGTCGATAACGATGACCGACAGCATACATTTTGGGGATGTATTTCAGGTGGAAAATTGCATTCGAAAATTGCATTCGAAATAACTATTGCAGCCCTTAATGTGAGATTGAGTTTTACTGATATATTTAGGGTAGAAACAGAGGATTTGGTTAAAGTGTCAATTGTAACTATAGTGGATCGAACAAAATGGATTCCTACAGAGATTCTTCCAAGAGTTTTTTTCTAATGGGTTGGATTCTTCTAGCAACTCCTTCAGAAGTTTAATGTCTTCCAAAGATCCCATTTGCTTCAGGTATTTCTCCAGAAGGTGGGACTATAAAGCCTGTCCACGATAAATTTCGGACACGGATGGCGGGTGTACCACAGAAAGTTCGAGAATTTTACAGAAAGAAGGATTAACATCCTTGTCAACTGTTTATTTTGTAGATATAACTCTTTTATTCTGAAATAAACAATTGTTTTTGTTGAATTATGAGTAACTTTTTTTGCTGCCATTATTTGGATTAGAGGGATCTAAAGAATCCCGAATACCGGGATATTTTCGAATATCCCGGGATTTCCCGAAATTGTATGTTGCACTAGAAAATATTGTTGTATTATTTTCAAATATTGACACAAAACAAGCTGCATGTTTTTCTGGTGATTGTTGATGCAAAAATGTATTTAAGTTATTGCATTTGGCTCACTCAATAAACTTTTTTCATTGAGGTTAAGGTGACACATCTCGGAATTCAAACATGGCAGGCACAATGGCCGGCTTGTTCCCCTACTCACGATTTCAAAGGCACTAATCTGCTGAAATAATGATCGTACAAAGTCAATCTTCTTATTTTAAGCTTTCTGCTAGTGCACAAAGCTGAAATAGAAATTGCACTGTTGTTTGATCCTTCTTTCGCAAGATTTGTGCTTTCAAAGTTTTGGTTCATTGTTGAATTCGGATTCCAAGCTGTTTCACCTTAAAGGCCACTATGCTTAACCATTTGGTTTTTTTTTCTGGTATGTTAGTAACGTAATTTTCAATAAACTATTGCAGGTTTATCTACGGTTTATTCTATTTGGTGGTTGACTTTTTCATCATACTAAAAAGTTATCGATGTCATTTTACAGTGGCCCAATTTCATATTCGTACAGGATACTGTTTTCACATCACGTTAGTAAAAAACTATTAAATAATGTATTGAATTTTAAATACTTTATCCACATTGCAGGCAATAGTTGTCATCTATTATTTGCCAATCACATAATGTTTCCATTTTCATTCATCTTTGGATAATTGGAAAAGTATTGAATTTATGTCAAAAATTCACCCAATTCCATATTCGTACACCTACCAAAATTCAAACGTACAACATTCAAAATAAAATTTAAAAGCTCTATTTGATTGCTGAAGTGCTTTATTATAATGTTCAGATGTAGTGAAGTACTTTTATACAATTTATTAGCGGACATATATGAAATTTAGGTAAAATTATGAGAAATGCCAGCTTTCCAATGATTGTTGCTAAAAAATCCAATAATTCGAACTATAACATTAATTTTGGTCACTGGCTCCAATCTATTAATTATATTCGTGAGCTCTGATAGAAACTTAGTTGAAATATATACAGTTTACAGAAACCATGAACAGTTTTTATCCCTTTTTGAGTTCAGAAAATTGTTGTGCCATAACTTCAAAACTCTTATAAAATGATATTTTTAATCAATGTGAACCAAATTTTCATTCTAAACAACAGATAAAGGTTCATTTTGAACGTGTATGTAAAAAGAATTTAAACTATGGACTTCGTTTTACAATAAAGTACCCTAAACTAATTCATACATACTTCCACATAATTGATGTTATCGCCATATTCAAATATCTTTTAATTAATATTCAAATTATATTCAAAATAGCACCCTATTTTGCAATTTATTGATTTCATAAGAAAAATACTAAATATATACTTTTTTCTAGCATATGTCCTGTTGTTTTCATCATTTAAAAAAACGCCTGTGTTGCGGTTACGCCAATAATATTTATTCTATAAATCTCTATAATCATGTTTGGTAGTAAAATGTAAATTAAAAATAATAATTACGCAAGGTTTTGATACGAATATTAACTAGGAATTATGTATATCCATTTAGGAGACAAACTGAGAGAAATTGGCCAAATTTTTTGGTATGGGATTTGTTATAAATGTTATGTTACCTAAGATCCACAAGTATAAGTTGTCGATATCCACTCCTAGCTTCTCTAAAACTGATTATAATGTTTTTAAGCTTGTGCAATATTCGCAATAATCATTCTTAAGGAAGTAATGTTGAAAAAAATGTAAGTTATTGTTCAACTTACCGAATATTTTAGCAACATGGAAAAAGTGGTATTTTTCTTAAATTTACTTAAGTTTCAAATATGTCCACTTATAAATTTTCCAAATGTACTCTACTACATCTGAACAACACAACGAAGAACTTAAGCAATCATCTAGCCCATTAAAAATTAGTTTTGAATGTTGCATATATCTATTTCGTTAAGTGTACGAATATGGAATTGGGTCAATTATAGACACAAACCCGAAACTTTTCTATTATTCCAAAGATTTAAGTAAATTAATACAATTTTAAATTGCCAAACAATAGATGCCTCGTTATTGATAAAGTATATCGAAGTCCATGCACCATTTAATCGTTTGATACCAACTTGATATGAAAACAGTGCCCCGTACGAAAATGAAATTGAGTCACTGTATCTTCCCGTAACTGTTTTAGTTTGCCCGATGTACCTTACATTTTCCACGACCAACATGCCTGTGGCTGTCATGCCCATAATTCAAAAGCATGAATATTCCGTATGACACAACAACGTAAAGTTGCATAATCATGAGTGTAGATTTTGAAATATATGGTAAAATTTGAGAGTGATTGGTATTACCTATACCTTATGCATCACGATTGATTTTCGTTTCAAATTAACTATAATAAATGCCCATTGACTTCAACAGCAGATAGGTGAAATATTGATGCATTAAATATTAGATAATATTGTTTTTGTCTATTATAGTTCAACTTAACCTTCAAAAACAGGTTCGGTTGTTATGAAACTGCTCTAAACATTGCTTCAATATCTGCTCCGGCCGTTCTATAGTCGTTTTGGAAGCATTTGATTTTTATCCCGGGATCCCGGGAAATCCCGGGATTTTTAAAAACAAAATCCCGAATCCCGGGATTTTTTCCAGTCCGGGAAACAAGACCCTCTAATTTGGATGTCCGAAATTTAACGTGGACAGGCTTTACTTACTTTACTTTTGCTGGCTCTACATCCTTCAAGACATGACCTTCGCCACAATGTTCCGCCAACTAACTCGGTTCATGGCTGCTAACCTCCAATTTCTCGATCGCCCCACACTTCCAAGATCCTGCTCCATTTGGTCAAACCACCTAACTCGTTGCGCTCCCCTTCGGCTTGTACCGGCCGGATACGAGGTGAACACCATTTTTGCGGGGTTGCTGTCCGGCATTCTCACAACGGGTTCCGGTCATCGTACTCTTCCAGCTTTGGCGACTTTCTGGATACTGGATTCACCGTAGAATTTCGCAAGCTTGTAGTTCATTCTTCTCCTCCATTAGCCCTTCTCACATACTCCGCCAAAGATCGTCCTAAGCACATGTCGTTCAAAAACTAATAGCGCTTGCAGGTCCTCTTCGCGCATTGTCCACGTCTCATGCCCGTAGATAACTACCGGTCTTATCAGCGTCTAGTACGGTAGGTTTTGTGGAGTCCGTAATAAGCACGACTTCCGGTAATGAAACGTTTTCGAATTTCTCTGCTGCAGTTGTTATCGGACTTTACCAATGATCCTAGGTAGACAAGCTCGTCCACCACCTCGAACTCATCTCCGTCGATCATCACGCATCTGCCAATGCGAGCTCTATCGAGCTCTGTTCCTCCAGCCTATTCGTCTTCGACGTATTTTGTTTCAATCCAACTCGATCTGCTTCACTTTTCACTTCCAGCATATGAACTGGCTGGATTTATTGAAGATCGTGCCCCGCATGTAGAAGCCCGTCCGTTTCATAACACCTTCTAGCGCAATATTTTACAGGAGGCAGGAAAGACCATCGCCTTGTCGAAGCCCTTTGCAAATTTCAAACGGGTTCGATAATGCACCCGATATCTTCACACAGCACTGTACACTATCCATCGTCAGTCTAGTCAGTTTCCCAGGAAAACCATTCTCGTCCATAATCTTCCATAGCTCTTCGCGGTCGATGGAATCATAGGCCGCTTTGAAATCGATAAATAGGTGGTGCGTAGGGACTTAATATTCGCGACATTTTTGGAGGATCTGTCGCAACATAAAGATTTGGTCTGTCGTCGATCGCCCGTCCACAAAACCGGCTTTCGTACAAATCTGCTTACCAGTGGCGATAGACGGCGGAAGATGATCTGGGAAAGCATTTTATTGGCTGCGTTATGAATGGTGATCGCTCGATAGTTCTCACATTCTAATTAGTCACCCTTTTTGTATATTGGGTATATTATTCCCTCCTTCCAATCCTCCGGTAGCTGTTCTGTATCCAAGATCCTGGCTATCAATCGGTGCAGACAAGTGGCCAACCTATCCGGCCCATTTTTATAAGTTCGGCTCCAATACCATCCTTTCCAGCTGATTTGTTGTTCTTGAGCTATTTGATAGCATCCTTAACTTCACCTATTGTGGGAGTTGGCACGTTTCCCTCATCCGCCGTACTGATGAAGCCATTCCTCCTGCTGTCTTGATCTTCCACCTCTGCGCCGTTTAGGCGTTCATCGTAGTGCTGCTTCCACCTTTCAATCACCTCACATTCGTCCGTCAAGATACCTCCATTCTTATTCCGGCACATTTCGGCTTGCGGCACAACGCCTTTTCGGGATGCATTGAGTTTCTTGTAGAACTTACGTGTTTCTTAGAAACGATACAGCTGCTCCATCTCTTCGCACTCCAACTCTTCCAGGCGGCACTTTTTATCCCGGAATAGATGGGTTCGCTGTCTTCGCTTCTGGTTGTATCGTTCCACGTTTTGACGGGTGCCTTGCTGCAGCATCATCGCCCGTGCTGCATTCTTCTCGTCCAAAACCGTCTGACACTCCTCGTTCCGTCGATTTCCTTCCACGAACCTAGTGGCACCTTCCGCTGCGTTGTTAATGGCTGCTTTGAGACTACTCCAGCAGTCCTCAAGAGGGGCTTCGGTGAGCTCACCCTCTTCTAGCAACGCTGCTTCAAGGCTTTGCGCGTTATCAGTTGTGACTTCGGGTAGCTTGAGTCGTTCTAGATTATACCATGGCAGGCGTCGGTACCGAATGTTGTTCACAACGGAGAGTCGTTGGCGCACTTTAACCGTCACTAGGTAGTGGTCCGAATCGATGTTTGCGCCGCGATAGGTTCTGACCTATCGGTCTAAATTCCTCCTCCTGCCTAACCTGAGCGTTGAGATCTCCGATAACGATTTTGACATCATGGCTTGGGCAGCCGTTGTTTTCACGTTCCAGCTGCGCGTAGAAAGCGTTCTTATCGTTATCGTCACTTGCTAGGTGAGTGCTGTGCACGTTGATTATGCTGATATTGAAGAAACGGCCTTTGATTCTCAACTTGCACATTCTGTTGTCGATTGGCCACCACCCAATTACACGCCTCTGCATTTCGCCCATCATGATAAAAGCTGTGCGCAGCTCTGGTAGATGGTATAATCATCCCTATAGGTATGTACCGTCGACCCTTTCCAGCAAACCTCCTGCAGCGCTACTATGTCGAACTTGCGAACCAGCAGATCATAAAAATCGAATGTACATCTGATTTTATAATCATCTTAAAAAAGAATGAGTTCAAAAAAAAAATCCAAAAAAGTGCAAGCAAGTGCAGCTCTACAGTTTTTCGGCCCTCAATTAGGAAACTATTATGGTCTTCTTCAAATTTCTGAAACAATATTCTCAAAATACTTTATTGAGTCTTTTCAATAATTTTACCCATTTATCAGATCCATTAACTCCACTGTGTTATTGAATTTCGGCTAGTTTCGACAACCATAAACTTTGTCGAAAGCATATTTTTCAAAGTAACTACATAGTTGAATGGTTTTCATAATCTTATTTTACAATCAAATTCAATCATTCTACCATGTGTCAAAATTCAAGATTATTCGCTCTTTCATCCGAAGGCACTGTACTGGAAACATTATTAAAAACTCACAGAAACATCTAAATATTATTGCAAAACATTTAATCAAATTCATATGGTGACCCCAAGTGCATCTACACTTTTACTAAGCACGACATCCTCAGAAGGTTTCACAGAAACATTAAATTAATTTTAACCAGTGTCGGATCAAATTAGTTCACTGTGAGGCAGAATGTCGAATGTATTAATCAAATAACAAAACAAGACATATTTTTTCCGAAAACTGACTTTGTGAATAAAAATAAAAAATACTTTTTGTGTAACGCGACACCATTTGCAGAACCCTGTTGGAAGATAAACGTAACGCGACGCTCGTAAAATGAAACTAATGAAATTATACAATTATTCAATGTTTCCTTCTACAGGGTGTCTGCAAATTATCCGAACAGCAAAATATGCGAAAGATGATCTCCCATTGAAAACTATGAAAAATCAGTGTCCATGTACTTTTTATAATACATCTATATGTGTCAAACTTACTTCTTAAGAATATTATAAGCCAATGGTTAAAACCATGCTAGAATATTGAAATTATTAAGCTTGATTGTATAGAGACATGTCTTCAAAGTTTGTACGGATAATTTGCGGACACCCTGTAGTTTGAAGTCACACTCTGGTTTTTATCAATACATAGAAGGATAGCCCAGAACAAACCCGGGTTCTAAAAATTATAGCAGAGCAGTTATAGGCGATTAGAAAGTGATGTTTGAAAAAGTCCATTTCAGCGATGGTGTCACGTTACGAAATGTAACTGCTTTTAGTTACCATATATACAGTGTTAAGTTTCAAAATGAATGTAACTTCATCAAGTACATTTAATATGCATAATATAGAACCTGTTTAATCACATGATCACAAGGCATATTTTCGAGAACAGGCCTTATTTGATAATGAAAATCGATTCCTCGTGGTGTCGCGTTACGCTGGAATGTGTCATCAGTGAACGTTCTAACATCGCTTCGAACATCTCATATATATTCATATACAGAGCATGTTTTAATGCTCTCCAGTGTTTTGACTCATATACTACGTGCTTAGTGTTTGCATGTAGTGGTAAGAGGGAGCAAAACATAAATCATCTCACTACCACAATCGCAGATTTATGGTGGGGAAAAGTGATGGTCTATTTTCTCCACAACAATATTCATCTTTTGTGGCCGAAAAGCAAAAGAGCAGGACTTTAACGATCCAACATTACAGGAGTCGCTGAATTGGGACGCAAATGAGGGATTTTCTTTACAATATTACAAGAGTTAAAATGTCGCAACCATCGTAATATAGACGAAAAATGCCAAAAGTAATAATTCAGCCATTCCATAAAAAAACGATCTAGTGGGTCTCCGAATTCTGTGAAAATTTGCTATTTTGTTCCTTATCCGAAATAAGGATACACGTATTTTTGGATTTTTTGATTAGGGTGACCATTTCCGATTTTGCAAAATTTTTATTTTTAAAAAAATATAACTTTTGAACCATTTGACCGATTTTCAATCTTTTTGGACGAAATGAAGGCTAAAGATTTTGACTTTTCATAAAAAATATAAAATTTCACAAAAAATGTGTTTTTTACATGAAAAAACTCAATAGTTTCCGTTTTTTCATGTTTTGAAGGCCTCGGGACCAAAGGGGCTATCGCTGTTCTCATTTTTTCTTGAAAGTTCTGAAAATTTTACGTATACTGTCAAGTTTTCAGCGATGTATGTTTTTAGTTTTTGAGATATATTTTTTTGAACATAAAAATTCAGTCATTTTTTATCGGCACACACTGTAGGTCTCAGCGCATTAGATTTGTAATGTTTAAAAAAATCATAACTTTTGAACAGCCTAACTGATTTTCAATCTTTTTGTATGGAATGAAAGCTTAAAATTTCAACTATTCAGACAAAATTGAAAAATCTTATGAAAATATGTTTAAACGTGAAAAAAAATAAAAATTTCTTGTTTTTTCTAGAAATTTTCATATATTTTAATGTGAACATTTTTTTTTTTCAAAGCTTTCTATTTTTTTTTTTATTTTTTTCTGAAAAGTTGAGACCTTAAACTTTCATTCCATAAAAAAAGATTGGAAATCGGTTTAGCTGTTCAAAAGTTATGATTTTTTTAAACATTACAAATCTAATGCGCTGAGATCTACAGTGTGTGCCGATGAAAAATGACTGATTTTTTATTTTCAAAAAAATATATCTCAAAAACTAAAAAACAAACATCGCTGAAAATTTGACAGTTTACGTAAAATTTTCTGAACTTTTAAGAAAAAATGAGAGCAGCAATAGCCCCTTTGGTCCCGAGGCCTTCAAAACACGAAAAAACGGAAACTATTGAGTTTGTTGTGATCTATTACGGATCGTCTAAAGAAAACGTGTAGACAGTTTGCTTGCACAGTATAGACTAGTTTATTATAGACATCGGGTATACAGAATACAAATGGGAAGTAAAGGCTACAATCACATATACAACATCTCCCTTTTTCAAGTATTTCTTTTTCTTATAAATCTAGAGTTTCGCCTATAATTTGCTAAATTCGTTTTCACAACATACGATCTAGGTTCATCTAATTTTCGCAATATTTCCCCCCTTACCCACTTTTTGGTTGCTTGATCTTGTGCGAGTATTAAGTCGCCTTCTTCAAATTCTGATCTTGGATGTGCTGACTTATCGTAGTCTTGCTTATATCTTTGCTGATTCTCCTTCAATTGTTCTCTGATGACATCATCCTTCATTCCTTTGAGCCGATTCTCGGCCACCGGCAACTTCGACCTTAAACTCCTGCTCATTAAAATCTCTGCTGGTGATACACTTAGGCCAGCTGCTGGAGTGTTATTATACTCCAACAACGCGTAGTAGAAATCCACGTTATCTTCAGTACACTTTCGCATTATTCTTTTTACTGTTTGAACACACCGTTCACTAAATCCATTGGATTGTGGATAGTTTGGGCTACTCGTAAGAACTCGACATCCCCAGTTCGAGCAAAAATCTTTAACTGCTACAGAGTTGAAAGGGTTATTATCGCAAACAATGGTTTTTGGTACACCAAAGATGCAAAATGTGCGTCTGAACACCTCGCAAACATCCTTTGCCGATTTACCCTTAGTTTCCGCTACATGAATCCACTTGGAAAAGTAATCGGCTATCATCAAAAATGATTTTCCTCCAAATTCGAAAAAATCACTACCCAGCTGCTCGAAACATCGTTGTGGAATTGGGAGTGATAGAAGAGGTTCCTTTACATTTGATCTGTGGAACTGCTCACAAACAGCGCACTTTGCTACAGTATCTTCGATGTCCTGGTTCATTCTCGGCCAGAAAAAAATTGTTGCTGCTCGCTTCTTCGTTTTTGTAATTCCACCATGCGTTTCATGAAGCAGTTGTAACATTTGTCGTCTCATACAGCTAGGCACGAATAGCTTTTCTTCCATGAATAACAGCCCACCGTCTTCATATAACTTGTCTCTAAACTGCCAGTAATATCGAAGATCATCAGGTAGTTTGGAACGATCATTAGGCCAACCATCTCTGTAGACCTGTAGCAACTTTGAGAGAATCGGATCATTACTTGTTTCCTTCCTGAACTCCTCTAATTTGTCACTCGAAACGTTTATTGTGTGTACTACATAGTCCAGACTGGTTGATATTTTTTCTTCTGACTGGATGAACGCTCTAGAAAGAAAATCAGCTAAGTACATGTATTTGCCGGGCACATAATGAAGTTTTAGGTTGTACTTTGAAAGTTTCATCCTAATCCGTTGCAACCTTGAGGCGTGAATTTTTGATACCGGTTTCTCCATCAGCGCTACTAGAGGTTTATGGTCGGTTTGCACTTTAACTTCTCTTCCATAAATGTAGTGATGGTACTTCTTGCACGCAAAAAGAATGGCCAAAAACTCCTTTTCCACTTGGGCATAATTCTGTTCACTAGTTGAAAGGCTTCTTGAACTGTACGCCAGCGGCTTTCCATCTTGGAGCAAACACGCTCCTAGTCCACATTTTGACGCATCCGATTGGATTACTAAACCCTTATGTTCGTCAAAAATGCTCAAAACTGGTGCAGTGGTGATGGATTTTTTGATATTGTTGACCGCGTCCGAATGAATTGGCAGCCACTTGAAAACCGTATCTTTTTTCAGCAGCTCTCTGAGTGGGGCAGTCATTTCTGCTAAACGTGGAAGAAAGCTTCTAAGGTAGTTCACTGTTCCCAAAAATCGTTGCAATGCTTTCGTATTGTTTGGCATATCCATTTCGATGATCGCTTTCGTACGTTCTGGATCCGGTTCCATTCCTTTCGCCGAAAACAGGTGGCCCATATATTTCACTCTTCGCACTCGCAGTTGAATCTTCTTCGGGTTGAATTTGGCGTTGATTTCTGCAGCTCGACGTAAAACGGCACTTAACCGACGGTCGTGTTCTTCTCGGGTTCGCCCATAAATCAATATGTCATCGATATAAATGATGACGCCCTCGAGATCTCCGAAAAAGTGTTCATTCCATTTTTGAAACATTTCGGCAGATACATTTAGCCCAAATGGTAGTCGCAGGAACTTGAAAATACCGAACGGTGTACTGAAACTGCAAATGTCACTAGAAGCATCATCGAGTTCCATATGATAAAAGCCATCTTTAAGGTCCAACACGGTGTAGTACTCCGCGCCACTTAACGCTGAAGCCAAATCCTCCAGGGTAGGAATTTGATAAAAATCCCTCCTCAACGCAGCATTCAATTCAGCAGGGTCCAGGCACACCCTAATATCTCCATTAGGTTTCTCGACGACAGTGACATGATGAACCCACCCCGTTGGTGTATCTACTCGACTAATGATACTCGACTTTTCCATCTCCTGTAGCTTCCTTTTTAGCTTTTCTTTTAACGCTAGCGCAATACGGCGGGGAGGATGTTGCACTGGAATAGCATCAGATTTTAGAGAAAGATGACACTTTTCACTAAATTTACCTACTCCTTCAAAAACGTCTCGATGTTTTTCTACAAGATCATGGGTGCTTTCACAGTGAACTGAGTCAATATTAGGAGAACAACGCTTCAATAGTCCTAGCCGAACGCATGTTGTGAGCCCTAGTATCGGTTGTGTGCTTACATCTGTAACCCAAAATTCGTCAATTAGTTCAAGTTCGTTGTGACATACCTTCAACTCAACAATAGCTTTGGGTTTATAAACTACACCTCCATATGCACGAAAAGTTATTATGGGCTTAGATTTAACGTTCAAACACATTTTGTTAAAAACATCACACGGAATAAAATTTACGTCCGATCCAGTATCTAGCTTAAACCTCAGCACAGTATTTTCTACCTTCACATCGGCATACCACCTCTCTTTTTTAATATTTACCAAACTGAGTGGCGGCATTTCTCGTACCACTGAACTAACGATGACGTCATTGCACTCATCAGCATCACCCCAATCTCTCGCTCTCGTTGAACCGTCGGAGCTCTCCACGCGAATTTCTTGGTTCAGCACTGGTCTACTTCGGCAAGCTCGCTGGTAGTGGTGCATTTTCTGGCATCTCCTACACTGCTGTCCATATGCGGGACATCTCCCTTTAGCATGGCTTGTTAGGCAATACTCACATTGTTTGATGCTTCTATTGTCACGGCTTCCACTCTGTATAGAACGGTTGGGCATCACATTAGGTGGTACCGCACTTCTATCAACCGCTTCCACCCTTACGTTGCTCGAGGACCCACGGTTGATAAGCCTTAGTTGTTTCCTCTTTACCTCGTCCAGCCTCGCCGCCTCGATCGCTGCATTCAATGTGACGTCTTTCGTGCAGTCCTTGGTGATAAGCTTGTCCCTCAGTTCAGTACTATGGCAGCCAAAGATAATGCGATCCCGTATCATTTTGTCTTCCTCCAGAGTACAACAGTCTTTCACCAAAGTGCGGAGATCGGTCAGAAAATGTTCAAACGGTTCATTTTCTGCCTGACAACGGGAATAGAACTTCCAGCGTGAATATATCTCGTTGTTCCGTGGATTGCAGTATGCATCAAATTTTTCCACCACTTTTGCATACGTACGACCTTCTTCATCATCAAAAACGAACGTATTATACACTTCAACAGCATCATCACCAATCAGGTTCAGAAGAGTCGCAACTTTCACTTTATCAGCCTTCGTGTCATATCCAATAGCTATCATGAAAAATTCCAACTGCTGCTTAAACTTTTTCCAATGCTCCGCCACATTTCCTGATAACTCCAATGTATCCGGTCGCTTGAAGCTATCCATCCTGAATGTCTCTCCGATGTACTGTTGCGAACTGACTGTTCCGCGGGGTCTTCCAATTGGCCGCAATGTAGCTATTCGTTCAATCTGTTCAGCCGTAAACTTTGCCAAATTACTCCTGGGCGGCCACTTTTTTCGCTTAAGCGAAATTCGTAGGTTCGGTTTATCCGGAGCCGATGGATGCTTTTTGATTTTCATCACTTTATTACCGGCTGCGCCATGTTGTGATCTATTACGGATCGTCTAAAGAAAACGTGTAGACAGTTTGCTTGCACAGTATAGACTAGTTTATTATAGACATCGGGTATACAGAATACAAATGGGAAGTAAAGGCTACAATCACATATACAACAGAGTTTTTTCATGTAAAAAACACATTTTTTGTGAAATTTTATATTTTTCCCAAAAAGTCTAAATATTTAGCCTTCATTTCGTCCAAAAAGATTGAAAATCGGTCAAACGATTCAAAAGTTATAATTTTTTTAAAAATAAAAATTTTGCAAAATCGCGATTTTTCTGGTCACCCTGTTTCGGAAATGGTCACCTTAATCAAAAAATCCAAAAATACGTGTATCCTTATTTCGAATAAGGAACAAAATAGCAAATTTTCACGGAATACGGAGACCCACTAGATCGGTTTTTCATGGAATGGCTGAATTATGATACAGTAGAGTGAAGCAAATTTTGAACCACCCCTATACTTGAACGATTTTTATTATAGTAAATAGCATCCTCCCAAAGTTTGAAATGATTCGGAAGAAATTTGACTGTGCACACGCCATTTGAAGTTTATATGGAGATTACTATGGAAAATGCCAACCTTTTGAGTTCAACCCTGTTCGTCATAATATTTTATGGAAAAGTGAACTAACCCTTCTCATGTGAAATCTTTTCAGCTATAACTTTGCCGAAGACTCATTTTGATTTTTTCATAGATTATTATTACGAGCAGTTAGAGGACTAAACACAAAAGGTTCGCCTTTTCCATAGTAATTTCCATATAAACTTCTAATGATTTGTGCACAACCAAATTTCTTCCGAATCACTTCAAATTTTGAGAGAATGATTTTTATCATAATTGACATCCTTTAAGCATAGGGGAGCAAAAACTTCAAAATTTGCATCAGTCTAATGATACAGAGAAGTACCGTGAAACGGGGTATCATTGATCAGCGGGGTAACATTGATCGGAATGACTCATCTCGTAATAAGTTGGTATCATCATTTATTAATGAAACATTTCCACTGCATGAATGTTGCTTCTCTTTCTTATATTTATGAGCTATTAAAAATTAAGATTTTTGTAACAATTGCGTTAACTTTATGCGTAAATATGTCAAGTTTGCGAAGCAATGATTTTAATGGTTAAGGATCACACTACCGAAGATTCATGTCTCACATAGGTTCTTCAAGAGATTTGAACAAGGAAAATGCGGTTCTCACTAAAAATGGAATCGCCAAAAACGATTCCGCTGTCAAAACTTTTATAAGTATGTTCAATTAGGCAACATTAACGAATTACTGTTTAGAATGAAGAATTCCCTTAGGAAATTGCCTACCTTTAGGCGTATTCCGCTGTTCGAGGTGTTTTTAATTTTGAAATAACTCAAAAAGTATGTAAGCGATGTAAGCGTTTGGACATCATATTCGGCTTCAGGGGCCATGATTTAATTAAGTAACGACATTTTCAATATTACCTAACGTTGTTTACATGGATGATCAATGTTACCCCATATCAGCTAAATGAAAAAATCATTTAAAACATTTTTGTAAACATGCTTAAATCATTCAAAAAACAAAATACAGTATAAAGTCGCGAGCTATGGGTGGCAGTACTTATTTTAAAAATATAAAACTCAGAACATTTGCATTTTTGAATTAAATATTTAAGAAACAAAAACTGATCAATGTTACCCCGGATTACGGTACTCTGAATTTTCGCTTATAGCTACGTAATTTCTTTTCTCATTATTGAAAAAGCAACAATCGTAATTATAAATCTCTAAGTTTACCAAAATACAATTAGGAAACATATTGATCACCAGAACCAATGTATCATTTTCCAATAGTGAATTGTTATTTAGGAAGTGACATACCGAGACTGACATTCAAGTTGTATGACTAAATAACCAAAACAAGGAAGTGATTTTTCGTATTATTTCCGGAAATAAAATGAAATAATTTTTTTTTTCGCTCTAACGCGAATGTAGAGAAAGAGAACATCAAAACCATCATTTTTTTGTGAGCTGAAATAGAATGGCAAATTATTTTATTTCGCCGTTATCAGATTCGCTGGGTCGTGGACAGAGCCCAGAAACTAACTATATCAAACCTTAGATAAGAGGACGTAGCCCTTTGAATAAATTGATAGAAAGCGTCTCAAATTTTCAATCTAATCCATTGTGTGGTTTGCTTTAAGTGCACTCTTAAGGTTTTCAGACTGAGTCTCAAATTATTTTGACACTTGAGTTCGATCCTCATAACGGTGAGAACGAACGAAAGTGCTAGATCTCGATATCAGTCAACCAACCTCATAGGACAGGATTCTTCTCATTCCAGGTGAGTCATGAGCGCCAATAGCAATGAGGTGGCATCCACAAATTACGTAACGCTCTATATGTAGGCGCAAGCGTTACAGCTCGTACAAAAATTTGAAATTTGTCATACAAAAAGCGTTAGGGTCAAAAATTTCCAATTTAAGCATTACGAAATAAATGGACGCTGCCTGAGTGCATTCGAGTGGCGTTTGCCATTTTAGTTGATTGCTGGCGTCGCGAAAACGTGGGCCTGAATAAAATTTATTTTTTTTTGTCTGCCTCTGGTTGTTGGAACTTTGATCGATGCATCATTCGACAAATCTATGAGGTTCTCTTTGACGAACGCTTTCATATATTTGCGTTACATGTCAATAAGTTATATTTTGGTGGAAGGGACATCAATCAAAGGTAGTGCTTTGTGAATTAATGCTTTGGTAATATGGTTGGAAAAAAGGGAAATTTAAAGGGAAATTCAACCCGATTGCTTGTGATATTCCATTTCTATGTATTTCGAAAGTCCATTTGCTTTACTGTAATGGTATTCTCGTTCGCGATGAATTATTTGGAAGATTATCCTTATATGTTGAATGGAAGCTGGACGGTACGTTGTTTCTTGACAGACCCTTACAAGTTACACAACCCTTTCTTCTATTCATAAGTATCTATCACAGCTGCCAAGTCTGATTGTGGGCAATATTTTTTTCCATGGGAATACAATACCTCCTCATCTACCACAGAGTTAACTTGAACCTCGCCAAAGATGAAATCTTCAACCAGAGGCCTGCAATGCAACTGCTCCGAAAAATGGACGATACAGCGAGGGCATTTCCCACAGACAGCAGCTAACAATATCCGACCGGATTGCCTTCGCCCCGGTTGATGGGAATCTATGTGGTAAATGTATGTTTCCAGCTTGAAATATGTAAATTTCACTTTGATTTTGCCCGCCTTTGCCGTCAGACAGCATTATGGCATTTGCATTTGCATTGTTTTCCATGCTTAGCTGGATACGGATGTAAAACCAGGGCAGGCAATCGTCAGATTCGTCACAGTGCGATGACGAAATAAAAAAAGACATCGTCATCCAGTATAATAACTCTGGCAGGTCGTCGTCTCGTCATCGACGAAAGAATGCACGACGAACGTCAATCCAAAATCGTCAACGAACCACTTTTTCTTCATTCCGTTCGCTCCTCTTTCTCAAACGAAGGAGGCGTTTATTGTATATTCGCTTGCTATGCACAAAACGGCGAATGCCATCCCAGAATTGCTTGTGTTGGCGATTCAACCCGCACTCATCAGGCTTCAACAATAGCTCTGTTGGTAAGCGCGTAATGTTGACGATCTAGAGGTCATTTGTTCAATTCCGGACACGTTTTGTTTTATTTTGTTTTTGTTTTATTTTTTCAAAGAAGGCTCATAATCTATCGACGCCACGGTTAATATTTTTAGTCCACTCAGAGCTCCCGAATGAAGATTCGACCGTAACGAAGGAAGCTTCTTTGTTCGTCATGACGCCGAGCCTTTGTGGCGGATAACTGCAGCAAATCGTCATCCAACGCTGGTTGAGTTACGATGACGATTCTTTTTTTAGTTTCGTCGACGACTTTTTCCATTTGACGGTGACGATTACCTGCCCTGTGTAAAACATTTACAAATGTTGGAATATTTGAATAAGGGATCCGCCCTGGAAGAGGCTGGAAAATATTCCAGCGGAAAAGGCGTGGGTTCACCTGCTGATGGAGAGAGTGCATTATAATCCCGGTGCACCAGGCCATTATTAATTCCATCACGAACAATAAATTCCGCATCCATTAGTGGCAAACAAATTTAAAGCAAACTTACTTGCAGCCGTTTCGCGCAACTTTGAACATTTTTGCCTTTCGCTTCCGATAAAATTACTGTCATTTCCTTCCACGGCAGTGCACTTTTTCGTGTAACCGTAGGGGAAAGTGGTGCAAAAAATACTTTTTCAGATTTCTAGCTCAATTCAGAACAAATGTTACAAATCAGCGGCTTATCTGCATTCATCGATTTGTCTTCATAGTTGCTCTCTTTGAGTTATTGCAGAAAACTGATTCTCTTTTCTTTACATATTTTCGTGCTATAGGATGAAGAATCACTTTATCTTGCTTCATTTAAAAGAATTATTACAGATTTCTCTAATTTAACGAAAGTTATAGCGAAAGAGAGGATCGATGAAGAGAAATCGCTCATTTCAGTTATGCCATGTAACAGAGTAGAAACGTCTAGACCAAGGGGCTGTCAGGTTGTAATGCTTCCGTAGCCAGCATCAAACCTATGCAACGCTGCATTGAGGTTCGCTGTCAGTTTGGGCCTTTGGCTTGAGCCTCGTAATACTGACATTGTGTTGGTTGGTATAGTGCTGCCAGTCCCTTGGTCTAGACGGTTCGAATGTTATTCAGTGAGAAATACTAACTTCCAGAACAAAAGAAATCAATTAGGATTTGGAAAGGTTGTGGCAATTAGTTGTTTTAACCTAAAATTTGTAATTTTCAACCTCACTTCTATCGCATGGAACCAAAGGAAGATATATGTAAGCCTATTTGATTTTTATGTAAGGCCTTTTGTGAAGATGCATTGAGGTTCAACAATATAAAGTTTTTGGATGGATCAGGGACGCGTCTATATGGGTCTTGAAGTGCAAGAAAAGTGTAGAAAGAGGCCTTTTTTCAGTGCGCATCGTACCTTCGTGCTGTGCGTACACGAATTCTCTCTGCTCTTGGAAGTTTTCTTAAAAACTACCTAAAGCAATAAAACAGTACTTTTCAGTGCTAAAATTAAAAACGGTACTTTTCAGTGCTTCTAAAACAGTACTTTTCAGTACTATTTTTTCTACTATTGATCCCTTTACGATCCTTGTTTGGATCCGTGCCTACGATTTTTCGTTGGACCCGCTGGCGAAAGCTAGCGGTGGTAATCCTTGTTGGACACCGTCTTGGGAAAAAACCTCTTAGGACGTCACGTCATCTTGCGTTTATTAAGGCTAAGTAGCCCGTCATTCGTTTTGTCAACAATGATGATTTTTCAGCTTGCATTTCAAAGTGATAATACTCAGTCTTGATAGTTTATATTAACTTGAAAAAGTATCACTGTACGTGCTAACATGCATACTTTTTCAGTATGCTGTATACTTTTTCAGTAGTGTCAGTGCAAAACCAACGGATTTTCTTTGATTCGAAATCGTGAGATGAATTAGCAACAATCATCAACGATGCGTACAAATTTCAATGACGGCCTATTTCGCCTTCACTTAACATGGTATCAACAGAAACAAAAGGAAGGGTGAATCTCTGAATTCACAACTTCCTTCCAAAAAAGTGGGATTTAAAACTGTCACTAAACGTGGCAAGAATGGAAGAAAGGACGCTTCTCCGGAATGCGAACTTTCTTCCAAGGGTGAAATGAATAATTGTATCGAAATGAGCAATCAGTTCGATGCTCTTGACAAATTTTCCGAACACCAAATCGAAGCAGCCTCTAGCCCAGGCTCTTTGATTCAAGTTAGGAAGCAAAGAGTGCCTGGAGGAAATCACCAGAACCCCACTCAGTGCCGTCGGTGCCAAAAGTGGGGTCATGGTACAAAAAATTGTCGCATGGATGATAAATGCATGATTTGCGGAGGTTCTTCTCACGCTAAGGACGTCTGTCCAGTGAAGGAAGATACCGATAAGCGCCAATTGCAAGGGCAATCATAAGTCAAATGTTTGGTCTTGCCCTTCGCGCAAGAGAGTCGTTGAGGCTCGTGCCAGGCAGATGAAAGATAATATCCGTTACGATAACGGCCGTTTCCGGAATTTGCCTGGTGGAGTATCGAACAATGCTCATTTTTCAGTTAACGATCGCTTGATTAGGAATCATATCCACCAGGAAGATCATAATCATGCTCATTCACAAACTAATTTTAATCCGTCGGGTAGCCGTTCGAATCTTTCAAGTTCGAATGTATCTACCCACGGTAAATCCTTTGCCAATATCGTAGCAGGTAATTTGAACTCCTCCCCTATTCGTACCTTGAGTACTCATTCTACTTGTTTCAAATCAAATGGAAAAAAAACCCTACCGCCACAGGTTACTCGTCTACCGAAAATTCTAATGGGAAATCATCAGATATACCCACTTCAAGTGACATGTCTGCCTCAGATTTTAATTTTCTAACTGAACAAATCAATCTAATGATTGATGCAATGTTCAAGGCCACCACTTTGACAGAAGCAGTCCTAGTAGGTGTAAAATTTACAAATCAAATTGTTATTGGATAACGTTTTTCTAATGGATCCAAATAATAATTTAAATATTTCAAATTGGAATGCTCGTTCTCTGAATTGTAAAGAGGACGAGCTGTTTAATTTTCTTACAGTTAAAAACGTGCATATAGCAGTTATTACTGAAACGTATTTGAAACCTGGATCAGCTATGAAAATATATTTACCAAAAGAGATCCTAACTTTTTTGTTTGTCGTAATGATTGACTTGATGGGGCATGTGGGGGAGTTGCAATCATCATTCATAGTCGTATAAAACATCAACTGTTTTCGTCATTTGAAACTTTAGATGTTTCTGTTGAAACACAGCTTGGTAAATATACTTTCATAGCTGCCTATTTGCCTTTTCAATTCTCTGGACAGCAAGTTAATTTGCTCCAAACTGACTTGCAAAAATTGACTCGCAATATTTCAAAAAATTTTGTCATTGGTGACTTTAAACCAAACATCGGTCATGGTATAATTCTCAAAGTAATTCCAACGGCAGAATTTTATTTGATAAGGGCTCTTCAGGATATTTCTTAATTCAATACCCTGATAGCCCTACATGTTTATTTCTTTTCTAGAAATCCATCTACGATTGACTTGGTCTTAACCGACTCTAGTCATCTTTGTAGCCAATTAGTTACTCATGCTGATTTTGATTCTGATCATGTCCCTGTTACATTTCAAATATCCCATGAAGCGATTCTCAACCCTATCAGCTCGACTTTCAATTACTTTCGAGCCGACTGGAATATATATGAAACGTATATTAACTCTAATCTCAATGTTAACATTTCGTTACAAACTAAACTTGATATTGACAATGCTCTTGAAACTTTTACAAATTCCATTGTTGAAGCCAGGAGCGTTGCAATTCCAAATTTTTAATCCGTGATTATAGACGATGATCTTAAACTCTTGATCCGTCTTAAAAACGTGAGGAGAAGGCAATTTCAACGCACTCGTGATCCTGCTATGAAAATTATATGACAGGATTTGCAGAAAGATATATAGAAACGTTTTGCACAATTAAGAAACAAATATTTTGAAAATAAAATTTCTCAATTGGACCCTGGCTCTAAGCCCTTTTGGAAATTATCGAAAATCTTGAAAAAACCTCAGAAGCCAATACCGGCATTGAAAGAGGAAAACAAATTATTACTAACTAATTGCGATAAAGCTCAAAAACTTGCTATGCAGTTTGAAATTGCGCACAATTTTAATTTAGGACTTACTAGTCCAATTGAAAATCAAGTTACTCAGGAGTTCGAAAATATTCTCAATCAAGAGAACGTTTTCGAAAATGCCTGGGAGACTGATTTGGAAATAGTGAGAACTATTATTAAAAAATTATTAACTATTATTAAACAATTCAAAAATATGAAAGCTCCTGGCGATGATGGAATTTTCTACATCCTCATCAAGAAACTTCCAGAAAGTAGCTTATCATTTTTAGTTGATATATTCAACAAATGTTTTCAATTAGCATATTTTCCTGACAAATGGAAAAATGCTAAGGTTGTTCCAATTTTAAAACCAGACAAAAATCCTGTAGAAGCTTCTAGCCATTGTCCAATCAGTTTGCTTTCTTCCATCAGTAAACTTTTTGAAAAGGTTATTTTGAACAGAATGATGGTCCACATCAACGAAAATTCAATTTTTGCCAATGAAAAGTTCGGATTCCACCATGGACATTCGACCACTCATCAACTTTTACGGGTAACAAATTTGATTCATTCCAACAAATCTGACGGCTATTTTACTGGTCTTGCTCTTCTAGACATAGCAAAAGCATTCGACAGTGTTTGGCATGAAGGTTTGATCGTAAAATTAAAAAAACATTAATTTTCCAACATTCATTGTTAGAATAATTCAAAGTTATCTGTCAAATCGTACACTTCAGGTTAATTATCAGAACTCCAGATCTGAAAGACTTCCTGTAAGAGCTGGTGTTCCTCAAGGCAGCATTTTGGGAGCAATATTATACAATATTTTCACATCTGACTTACCTGAGTTACCTCAGGGATGTCAAAAATCCTTGTTTGCGGATGACACAGGCCTCTCCGCCAAAGGACGAAGCTTGCGTGTCATCTGTAGTCGATTGCAAAAAAGTTTGAATATTTTTTCTTCATACTTGCAAAAATGGAAGATTTCTCCTAATGCTTCCAAAACTCAACTAATAATATTCCCACATAAACCAAAAGCTCTTTATTTGAAACCTTCAAGTAGACATGTTGTCACGATGAGAGGGGTTCCAATAAATTGGTCAGATGAAGTTAAGTATCTAGGGCTTATGCTAGATAAGAATATAACTTTCAAAAATCACATTGAGGGCATTCAAGCCAAATGTAATAAATATGTAAAATGTCTCTATCCCCTTATTAATAGAAAATCAAAATTTTGTCTTAAGAACAAGCTTTTGATATTCAAACAAATTTTCAGGCCAGCCATGTTGTATGCTGTACCAATATGGACTAGCTGTTGTAATACCAGGAAGAAAGCTCTGCAGAGAATTCAAAATAAAATTTTGAAAATGATTCTGAGGCTTCCTCCTTGGTATAATACCAATGAGTTACATAGAATATCCAATGTTGAAACATTGGAACAAATGTCAAATAAAATAATTAATAATTTCAGGCAAAAATCGATACAATCTTCTATTGCCACGATTAATGCGTTTTATGTTTAGGTTAAGTTAGGTTAAGTATATTCAAAACGTTTTGTTTTCTCTTATAAGCAGGTGAAATCAACTCACCTGTAAAAAATCTGAACTGCTACGGCAAATGAAATGTAATATGTTGTTAACAAAATGTTAATAAAATCTTAGATTTGTTTTATCAAATTAGGATGATAGTGTTGTCTAACAACACAGAACACCTAGATATAAGAAATAATGAATGTAATGTTTGGAATGATACTAATAAAGAAATTTAAAAAAAGAATCTTACCTACGCCGTTTCGTAAATCCGGAAATTAAACGTATTTAAAGTGAAATATCGTGTTGGCTAAGAGCGGATCGTGTAGAATTTCGTCTGCGAAAAACGTAGGATCGATAAAGTAAGTTTTGTTACTTTTTTGACTTGAGACTGTTTGAATAAGTTTTCGAGAATTATTCAACTTCGGTCATATTTTTACCCCACCTTACTCTATGCTTCTGGTGGAACCGATCGTCATCGATGGCTAGGTTCGTGCCACTCTTTTTTCCTTCCTCGCGATTCGGTTTTTTTCTGGCCAACCATTTTCCGGAGCCAGAATTGGGAATGCAAAGGATATTTTATACCAACACATCAAACCGTCCACTTTCCGTCGTACGTTGAGTTAGTTGATGATGACGACCTGGGCCATGCAAGCCTTATTCGAGCGGAATGCACACATAACGGAAAGGTGTTGTCGTCGTCGTCGTTGGTGAGATACGATAAAAACATGAAAGCTCCCTCTCGTTCCTACATGAGCATATGCGGGCAGGTTCCACAATTCGGTATGACCGTTCCTTTGACTCGGTGCAGTTTATCTAGGCCATGGTCGTGACCGATTTTCAGGCGGCTCGGTTTTTCTCACCAGTGCACTTTTCCATTCAACGGAGCAAATTGAGAAATATTGCTGGGCGATGTTGGTACCTGGTATATAAAGAGGAATTCAGGAATCTGCCACCGTTGCCATGCCGAAGGTCAATGACTAATGACACTAATTTTGTGTAACATGCCAGAATGGAACCCACAAAAAAAGACGGGAAGCGTTACTCTTCATTAACCTTTCAAAATAAGCTTTCCGTGTGAAACTTTGACTTGGAGAAAGGAGGAACCATGAATACTTTTTTTATATTACATTCCAGCTTGTCACGTTAAAGACATGTGAGTTCGATCAGGATGGCAGAACAATATTGTTTGAACCGAAATAATTATTTTTATGGTGTTTACAAAAACTGGCACGGAAAATGGCTGGGCATGGCGTACCATTGGTATCTCGCGTACCTACAGGAATAAAATAGGCCCCATTGTGTGGTCCTTAGCCTCTTGCCCAGCAACTTCTATCCCTACCTCCTCGTGGTACTGGCCGAGGCACGAGTAACCTTGGGGAAGATCGGGTAATTAACCCCCGGTGGGAATTTTGGTCGTATGCTGACATGGAAGGGGGGGTTTGCTTTTGCTCTTGCTTCTGCAAACCTTGAGCGTCTGTACTCCATGTTAGGAGCGGCTCACAACAGCGTCTGTTCCCCATGTCAGGGGCGGCTTATCATCGTCCGAGTGCCAGAGAAGGACTATATGATATGCAGAGGCGCGTGATCGGGTGGTGGCCGATCAATGAGAGAATGTGCAAGTTGAGGATCAAAGGCCGGTTCTTCAACTTCAGCATAATAAACGTGCACAGCCCTCACTCTGGAAGCACTGGTGATGATAAAGACGCTTTTTACACGCAGCTCGAACGCGAGTACGACAGCTGCCTAAGCCACGACGTCAAAATCATCATAGGAGATTTAAACGCTCAAGTTGGTCAGGAGGATGAATTCAGACCGACTATTGGAAAGTTCAGCGCAAACCAGCTCGCCGCCTCCAAGAATATAGCCATTCGTAGCACCTACTTCCAGCACAGCCTTTCATACCGATACACCTGGAGATCACCACAGCAGACAGAATCACAAATCGACCACGTTCTGACTGATGGATGGCCCTTCTCCGACATTATCGACGTCAGGACCTTTCGTGGCGCTAACATCGACTCTGACCACTATCTGGTGATGGTCAAACTGCGCCCAAAACTCTCCGTCGTTAACAACGTACGGTACCGACGGCCGCCCCGGTATGCCCTAGAGCGGCTTAAGCAACCGGATGTCGCAGTTGCATAGGCGCAGCAACTCGAGGCTGCATTACCGGAAGAGGGTGAGCTGGATGAAGCCCCTCTTGAGGACTGCTGGAGAACAGTGAAAGCAGCCATCAACGATGCAGCTGAGAGCCACATCGGGTACATGGGACGAAGTCGACGGAACGATTGGTTCGACGAGGAGTGCCAGGAGGTTTTTGAGGAGAAGAATGCAGCGCGGGCAGTCATGCTGCAACAAGGGACCCGACAGAACTTTATAGACGGAAACGGCAACAGCAGACCCGCCTCTTTTGGGAGAAAAAAAGGCGCCTGGAGGAGACGGAGTGCGAGAAGATGGAACAGATGTGCCGGTCTCAAGAAACACACAAGTTCTATCAGAAGCTCAACGCATCCTGCCACGGCTTCGTGCCGCGAGCCGAGATGTGCAGGGATTAGAATGGGATTTTTGACGGACGAGCGTGAGGTGATTGAAAGGTGGAATCAGTACCTCAATGAACATCTGAATGGCACTGAGAGCACAGGCAATGAAAGACAATGGAGGAAATGCCTTCGTCGGTACTGCGGGTTATGGAAGCCAAACCGCCCCTACTTTGAGGTAGGTTAAAGATGCCATTCACCAGCTCAAGAACAATAAAGCTGCTGGTAAGGATGGTATCTGAACTGAACTCATTAAGATAGGCTCGGAGAGGCTGGCCGTTTGTCTGCACCGGCTGATAGGCACAATCTGGGAAACAGAACAGCTACCGGCGAAGTGGAAGGAAAGGGTAATATGCAAAAATCAACAAGATAGCCGACAAGTTAGATTTTGAGAACTTTCGAGCGATCATCATTCTAAATGCGGCCTACAAAGTATTATCCCAGATCATCTTCCGTCGTCTGTCACCTGTAGTAAACGAGTTCGTGGGAAGTTATCAAGCCGGCTTCGTTGACGGCCGATCGACAACGGACCACATATTAACTGTACGGCAAATCCTCCAGAAATGTCGTGAATACCAGGTCCCAATGCATCACCTTTTCATCGATTTCAAGGCGGCATACGATAGTATCGACCGCGTAGAGCTATGGAAAATCATGGACGAGAACAGCTTTCCCGGGAAGCTCACGAGACTGATAAGAGCGACGATGGAAGGTGTGCAAAATTGTGTGAAAGTTTCAGGCGAACATTCCAGTTCGTTTGGATCCCGCCGGGGACTACGACAAGGTGATGGACTTCCGTGTCTGTTGTTCAATATTGCGCTAGAAGGTGTTATGAGGAGAGCCGGGCTCAACAGCCGGGGTACGATTTTTACGAGATGCAGTCAATTTGTTTGTTTGGCGGATGATATGGACATTGTCGACAAAACATTTGAAAAGGTGGCAGACCTGTACACCCGCCTGAAACGCGAGGCAGCAAAAGTTGGACTGGTGGTGAATGCGGCCAAGACATAGTACATGTTAGCTGGTGGGGCCGAGCGCGACAGGGCTCGCCTAGGTAGCAGTGTTACGATAGACGGGGATACTTTCGAGGTGGTGGACGAGTTCGTCTACCTTGGATCCTTGCTGACAGCTGACAATAACGTTAGCCGTGAAATACGGAGGCGCATCATCAGTGGAAGTCGGGCCTACTATGGCCTCCACAAGAAGCTGCGGTCAAAAAAGATTCACACCCGTACCAAATGTATCATGTACAAAACGCTAATAAGGCCCGTAGTCCTCTACGGGCATGAAACGTGGACGATGCTCTAGGAGGACTTGAAAGGACTTAGAGTCTTCGAACGTCGGGTGCTTAGTACGATCTTTGGCGGTGTGCAGGAAAACGGTTGGTGGCGGCGAAGGATGAACCACGAGCTCGCCCAACTCTACGACGAACCCAGTATCCAGAAGGTGGCCCAAGCTGGAAGGATACGATGGGCAGGGCATGTTGCAAGAATGGCGGACAGCAACCCTGCAAAGACGGTGTTCGCTTCGGATCCGGTTGGTACAAGAAGGAGTGGAGCGCAGCGTGCTAGGCGGGCGGATCAAGTGCGTATCGATTTGGCGAGCGTGGGTCAGAACCGAGGATGGAGAGATGCGGCCACGGACCGAGTATTGTGGCGTGATATTGTTGATTCAGTGTTATCTGTTTAGAGGTTAACTAAATAAATGAAATGAATGCTGGTAGGCGGAACTGAACGCGACAGGACCCACCTAGGAAGCAGTGTCACGATAGACGAGAATACCTTCGAGGTGGTTGATGTGTTCGTCTACCTTGGATCCTTGCTGACGGCTGACAACAATGTTAGTCAGTAAATACGACGACGCATCATGAGTGGAAGTCGTGAGCTCCAGAAAATAACTGCGGTCAACAAAAATTAACCCCCGCACCAAATGCACGACGTACAAAACGCTCATAAGACCGGTAGTCCTCTATGGGCATGAGGCGTGGACTATGCTCGAGGAGGACTTGCAAGCTCTTGGGGTTTTCGAACCAAAATTTGTTTAATATTGTGCTCTTGATTCCACTCGAGGATGTGAATAAGACTTGTTGAGTAACTATTGTTGAGTAATGAATATAAGCATGGCTTTGAAAAGACGCAACATGAAAATTTCTGACTAAAAAAATATACCATAATATTTTCAAGTGCGTCCCTTCACATCCCTGCTCCTCACCTTAACATGACTTAATGTGAAGGGCCGTGTCTTTCAAACAAAAAAGTACATATATGAAATATTTCCACAGACGCTACAGAATTCTGGCGTGCATATCTGTAGCAGTGACCTTTGACATTCACAAGCGCTTCACACAACTAATTCTTGATAGCACCAAAGCCACATTCCTGGGATGATGGAACACCTTGGCAGCATTGCATTGCATTGATGGATCCTGGAAACGACGAACCCTACCGTCTCTCATTTGCGTGCGTGGTTACATCTAGGTATGTACCTACAATATGCCGGTGCAGATGTTTGTGAGAGAGCGGCAAGCTGCTGCACTTGCACATGATGAATGTGTACCGTGTTTAATGCATATGCACGCCCCAAATGGACAAATGTTTGATTGAAGTGTGTGCAGCATATATGTAGCTACAAGTGGACAGGGTTGATTCATGCACTGCCCGATTTCCGTCAGCTATGGGGTGGTGGCCTGGGTGGCCGGATGGATTCCATAGACCAGACCAAACCAGACTGGGACGGCTCACCGCCGCACAATGGGACCGTTTCTGAAAACGTTGACTAAAACTTTTAAGCGTTTAAAAACTGAACTTAGTACTTTACCATGGTATACCATTTAATTCCACTAGAGTTTGTATCCTTTGACAGATACGCGTATTTCGACCTCAGCTGTCGTGTACTAGACTCGACTCTTGTACACAGTACAGAGTCTAGTACACGACAAGGAAGGACGTTTTCAAGGAGAAATAGTAGCAATACGGTGTTTTTTTTTTCTTAAAATTTTATAACCAAAAAAATCAGCATGTCACAAATTTGGACCAATGACAAACAAGGATAGTCTTTCATTTGCTGCTAAAATCAAAATAATCCATCGGTAGGTCTGGCGAGTATTCAGTAGAAAATAAGAATGATTTCAATACTTTTCCGTAACTAATGTAAGGAGCGAAAATTGTTCTCTGGACTCCCTAAAAATGGGTTTCACCCGTTACAATTATTTGGTACACACATGAAGAAGGACATTCGGAACATATTCACTGGAGACAGCGACGCGTTAAAACGCCATCTAAAATCTCTTAGAGGTTTTGACCGTCATTTTCCACGAAATGTTCCCATTGTGCTCCGGCTCACCGCGCCCGGAGTGCAATGGTATGCAATAACGCTTGGACTGGCCTCAGCAGACCGACCAGTCAGGATTTCGTTGCATTTCCACTCGTATGTGTATCAGGGTGGTATGTGAGAATGTTTGTGCAGGTACAGCACAGCTATGGCACAAGCAGAAAATGTACTCCACATAGTTAGAAGCAAATTGCACGGTGCAGTTGCGTTTAACAAGCGTTTGATTTGCAGCTGGCCTGGTTTTTCTTGGGAGAAATTTCGACGAAGGCCCTTGAAGTTGGGAATATTGTTTGCTTTATGTGTCGAGTTGATTATTACTCGAGCATGCTTCAACGGAAAAGCGTTCAATCGCCCCAAAAAGGGGTTTGAAATTTTCCACCGATTTTCACGAGTCTTCTTTCGACCTCCTTAACCTTTGCGTACCCAACGTCTGTATTGTAGAATTGCCAAATTCTCAAGCGGCTGATGAAAATCCATTTTCCAACCGTATTCCTCAAAGTAAATGGAATCTAATTTGCAAGAACCATGGAACTGGTTCACATAGGTTATTCTGGATCCTGTAGGAATAAACACCTTCCTTAGCCGAGTGATTGGCGTCCGTGGCTACAAAGCAAAGCCATGCTGAAGGTGGCTGGGTTCGATTCCAGGATCATTTCGTAATGAAAATTTTATTTACTTCCCTGGGCATAGAGCGTCATTGTACCTGCCACACGATTTACGAATGTGAAAATGGCAACTTTGGCAAAGAAAGCTCTCAGTCAATAACTATGGAAGTGCTCTTAGAATACTACGCTGAGTAGCCCCCTCTGTCGCTATTTTTAGCTAGAAGTCTTCGGCAAAGCTGTTTTGCAGATCATGCGCTATCAGGCGGTGAAGTGCCTGATTGGAAATTGATCCGCTAGATGGTGCTAGTTAAAAGAAATCTTCAATATTCTCTACCTCAAGATACTCATTGTCTAGGTTGATGTTTTCGGCCAGTGGCGCGGGAAGTGGGTAGGACAGGTAGGACATGTACTACGCACAAAAACACCTGGGTAGGACAGTCAAAGCATTTTCCTACCCACCATTTAAAAAAAATGATAATGACAACAAATGGAGCAATCCTCTTTGCCATTTCGGAATGAATCAATGGATGGTTTCTTAAACATATCTACAACCCTGTATATGTATAAAATGTTTAGAGTACATTACGACGATATTTTATTTCTTATTTTGGAAGAATTGTTGAAGAAATTCCAGTGAAATATTTGATGTTTTTTCTGAAACATTTGGTCAGTTTAGTGTACTTTAGTCAAATTTGTTCAACAATATTGATTTGAAAAGGATATATATTTAAAGGATATTTATATTTTTCAATATGAACGATAACAAAAAGTGATTCAATGGATGATCCTTAGGACAGAACTGTTAGTAGATTTGTTTTGAAGACTTAATCTCTATCCTTATGCAAGTCTCTTAAAAGTCTCTATTATTAATCCAAGGTCTCTAAGGTGATTATAGAACGAAACCACACCTTAAATTTTCAAGAGCACAAGACTTAAGAATCAAATAGCACTCCGTGTTGAAAATGTATCTTATTGGTCACCACCAGCAAACGAGTAATTTGATTGATTTTCGACGCGAACTGTTGTCAGATTCTGCACTTGAAAATTCGAAGATTGGCTTCATTTTATAATCACCCTAAAATATCATTTTATTCGAAATGGTCTCTTAATTTTTTTTCTCTTATTCTACTTGCTTTGAATTCTGATGCAAAATTGTACCTACAAGCCGCAAAAAAAACCTTCAGAGACTGTAACGGGTTCAATTGGCTCTACAAGAATGCCGACTCAGATTCCACGAGTTAAAACGGAGGAATAAGGAATATCATAGTGGTTTTATCTATAATACATTAAGGGTCTCCTAAAGAAATCTCTCCAGGAATCCTTCCAGAGATTTATCTACCAATCCTTCCAGATTTTTCAATGGATGCTTATAAGTATTTCTTCAGAATTAGCTTCAGGAAATCCTTGAGTACTCCAAAGCTACTCCAGTTATTTCCTCAGTTATAACTTTTTTTTTTCCCACTTATCTTTCAGTTGAATTCTCCAGTTTTGTTTTTTTTATAGGATATTTTCCAAAGATTTTTACAGAATTTCTGCCGAGGAAATCCATAAAGGTTAATTCTAGAGTGTTTTGAATAAATAACTTAAGGATTTTTTTTTTAAAGAAACCCTGCAAGAATTCCTTCGCCTTTTCATGTGGATTCATTCAAGAATTTATCCACGTTTTCTCCCAGAAATTAAAAATTCCTTGGGAGGTACATCAAACTATCTATGCTTAACAAATTTCATGCAATCTTCAAAAGTTTTTTTTTTACTTTTACACCAGTTTATACTACAGCAGTTTTTCCAATAATTCCATAAATTTCTACAGAGATACTGTCCAATGTTTTTATAGATTTTTTTTTAAACCGTGCGGAATTCTATCCCGAAATTCAATTGATGTTTTTCGATTAGCAAACTATCTAAGAAATCTTCTAAAACTTCCTCAGGAGCCCAGGATTTATTTCAGAGATCCTTGTTCATTAAAGATGACTCTAAAATTTACCCAAGATTTATCAGAGGTTGTTCTATGTTTTTTTTTAATACCTCATCAAATATTTTTCAGAATCCTAAACATTTCCCTGGAAACATTTCTGGAAGAATTCCTGATAAAAACTTTTTGTTTTGCGGATAGCTCAGGATCCTGACCACTTAGAAAGATAGCGTCTTCGGCAAAGTTATTCAGTAGCTCAAGGACTATCATTATAAAAGCTATGAGATTTGAAATTCCGGCGGCGCTAGTGAGCATGAAATTTTGGTTTTGCGGATAGTTCTGGATTATGACTATTCAGAAAGGTGGCGTCTTTGGCAAAGTTGTTCAGTAGCTCAAGGACTATCATTATAAAAGCTATGAGATTCAAAATTTTGCCACCAGGCGGCGCTAGTGAGCATGAAACTTTTATTTTGCGGATGAATCAAGTTACCAAAAGAATATTAGAAAGTTTTTGTAATATGAATTTTGTCTGAACGATACGATTGTTTTGTTGACCAATTTTTGCGCGTTCCAGTCTTTATTTAGTATGTGATTGGATGCAACGTTAGTGTTTTACGTATAGAAATATAGAATATGAACAGTTGCAAAATGGGTTTCCAGCAGCTGCTAGAAAACTTGGACGTTGGGTATCTTCTTCTTCTTGGCATTAACGTCCCCACTGGGACATAGCCGGCTACTCAGCGTAGTGTTCTTATGAGCACTTCCACAGTTATTAACTGAGAGCTTTCTTTGCCTTAAGTTGCCATTTTCGCATTCGTATATCGTGTGGCAGGTACGATGATACTCTATGCCCAGGGAAGTCAAGGAAATTTCCATTACGAAAAGATCCTGGACCGATCGGGATTCGAACCCAGACACCTTCAGCATGGCTTTGCTTTGTAGCCGCGGACTCTAACCACTCGGCTAAGGAAGGCCCCTTGGACGTTGGGTATGCAAAGGTTAAATGCGGCTCCCCCTTACGACAAGATGTGGATCTATGGAGACAGGTTCAGCCACCCCAGCAGCATAGCCTGGCATCGACCTCTTTCGTTCGAGTGCACTGTCCAAGTGGAAAACCGAAGAATGAACGTTTCTTCCTCTATACCCGGCACATATCTAACTACATTATATAAATATAGTGACACGAGTGTGCGAAATTGTTCAAAAGCAGGACACAGAAGCTTTTCCGACTCCAGCATGCCACTCTTTGGTCCGTTTCGTACCGTAAAATGGGGTATCTTTGATAATGCGGAAAACTGTGTTAGTGCGGGGCCCTCGACTTACTTAGCGAAATAACGAAATTGATGTGAATTAGTTAAGCAAAACGAATGAAAAGGTAAAGGATATTAGTATGACACTTTATGTCGGAGCTATTTTCGTTGGAGTTGAGAACAATATATTCGCTTTAGAACCGAATGTTAAAAATTGTTGAGATTTTATCATTTTTTAATACGCTTACAAACAAGCTGTTTTACGATCACTATATAATGAAGTTTCAGATAATTCGTCATTTATACTTGACAGCCCAGTTTTAGTGGAACTTGAATTTGCCTGAAACCACTTAACGAAAAACATTCTTACATTTTTTATAATCAAAGTTAAGACGGCCTTACAGTTGAGGTCGATATTTTCATCTACTTATACTTATTTATATTTAAAAAACATTTGATTAATGCTGATATTAATGTCAGAACATAAAAATCAGTCGTTATCCATTCAGAAGTTTAATTTTATATACATACTTATGGACTTATAAAAGCATGTTTGTTGAAACTAAAAACACTTTTGTATGAGTATCTATTCAAAAAATCTATTCGTATATTATATATAAAACCTAATTTACGTTATTTATTAACGTTCTCTAATCCTTCATCGACGGAATTTTTTTTAACTAAAGTTAAGTTGTGAATTTTCATGTATTTACGCACCTTTTATCGTTAAAGCCGGAGGGGTAAAGCCGAAAAGCGACTTTTGGAAAAAAGTATTGTTAAAATAAATAAGAAAATAAGAAATACCTATAGAAAAGCAAATGATGGAAATGAATAGGTGGATAGGCGTCGCAAGGAAGCGACAAGATTGAAATTTAATTAGGTGGTGAAAATTGTGCAAGCCATTTTGAAGTCAGTAAGCATCGAAGCGTCCTGTATTTTGCCTAGCTTCTCTACTGGAAAAGAGTTGGCTCAAAGCTTTAAGCTTTGCTACCAACACAGGCACCTATTCATTTCCATCATTTGCTTTTCTATAGACTCCCTTTAGCGTTGAGTCGCATGACCGCTACAGCCATAAAACAAAATAAAATAAAAAAAAATCACGGTCGATACCTTCTCCTATATAAGAAAAACCTTTAAACCAATATGCGAAAATAATCAGCTATTTAAGAACAAAGCTACCCCGTTTTTTGGTACTGGCAATATTCAATGATAGTGCTGTGTGGTGGTACTGCAGATACTTACGTTAAACTGGACAGAGCTGGCAGGAGGCAAGGAAAGTGAAATAAAAAATTGAGCCTTTGATTTGCCGTGACCTGTTTGGATGAGAAATGAGCTCAGGCGGAATGAAAACGAGCGAAAGAATGGGAACTGAAAATTGTTTTAATTGTATTGCCAGGATCCGACCGGATCCGTGCGATGAAGGTGATTGATATATTATTCAATTTATCGTTCGTTACTCACTGATAGGTTTGTTAGTTGGTTGAGGTATAAAAATGAACAGGGGAGGATGGCCGACAGTGTCGAAGAATTGAGTACCTGATACCATTGCCAATTACATATTAAGTAGCTTCGGTGACGGTCAGAATAAAGTATGCATTGGTAGTTTCTCCATACAAGTCTTGGCTTGAATCTTAGCTTTTAGTGCTTCGATTGAGCATCTTACTTGATACTTAATACTTGATGGGCTACAATTCGCTACGATGAATCTGCGCCGAATGGATGAGTCTTCTCCACTGGGCTCGGTCCTGGGCCAATCGCTTCCAGTCGCCCTGAACGTTAAGTGCCCTTAAGTCCTCCTCAACCGCAAAAAGCCATCGTGTGCGCGGCCTACCACGAAGTCGGCGGCCTCGTCCGGGTTCTCTGTTGAATATTATCTTTGCTTGTCGTTCTTCCGGCATACGGGCAACGTGACCAGCCCAACGCAGCCTGCCGTGTTTTATGCGCTTGACAATATCCACCTCTTTATACACTTGGTACAACTCGTGATTCATGCGACGCCGCCAGATGCCGTTTTCTAGTTTACCGCCGAGTATTGTTCGCAGCACTTTACGTTCAAACACCCCGAAAGCTCTCCGGTCGACTTCCTTCAATGTCCATGATTCATGGCCATAAAGGACAACCGGAAGGATCAGTGTCTTGTATAACGCGAGTTTTGTTTTCGTTTGCAGGCTACGGGACTTCAGCTGGTTACGGAGCCCGTAGAAAGCCCGACTCGCAGCTGCAATACGTCTTTTCACCTCGCGGGTAACATCATTATCGCATGTCACTAGTGTTCCAAGATACACAAATTCTTCCACCACTTCAAACTTATCACCACCTAGCACCATTTCGCTACCACTAACACGTCCGGACCCACGTTGACCACCAGCTATCATGTACTTCGTTTTTGTGGTGTTGATCGTGAGCCCGATTCTCGCTGTCTCCCTCTTGAAAGGCACGAACACCTCTTCCACTGCCCGACGGTCAATCCCGATGATGTCGATATCGTCCGCGAAGCCAAGGAGCATATGAGAACGTGTGATAATGGTACCGCTTCTCTACACACCGGCTCTCCTGATAGCACCTTCGAGCGCTATGTTAAACAGCAAGTTAGAAAGAGCGTCACCCTGTTTCAATCCATCTAAGGTTACGAACGATGATGAAATCTCGTCCACCACCCGCACACTTGATTTTGATCCATCAAGCGTTGCACGAATCAGTCTAATCAGCTTCGCCGGAAAGCCATGTTCGGACATAATTTGCCACAACTCGTTTCTCTTCACTGAATCGTACGCTGCTTTAAAATCTACAAACAGATGATGAGTCTGCAAGTTGTACTCCCGGAATTTATCTAGGATTTGACGCAGGGTAAACATTTGATCCGTCGTTGATCGGCCCTCTCGAAAACCAGCTTGGTATTCGCCGACAAAGGACTCCTCATACGGTCTCAATCTGTTGAACAGAACTCCAGACATGATTTTGTACGCCGAATTAAGGAGTGTTATCCCTCGGTAATTGGCGCACTCCAGTCGATGCCCTTTCTTGTACAAAGGGGAAATGAGACCTTCCAACCAACTAGTAGGCATTTGTTCTTCCTCCCATATCCTCGATATGATACGGTGAAGGAGTTCGTGCAGCTGCTCGCTTCCGTGTTTGAGAAGTTCGGCCGGGAGCTCGTCCTTGTTGTTCTTCAGCCCATTGATAGCTTTTTTTACCTCATCTAGCGTTGGAGGTTCCACAGCCTGTCCATCGTCATCGATTTGAATTCTGCTACCAGATCCACTTCCATTATTTCCATTCAACAATGACTCAAAGTACTCTTTCCACCTGGCGGCCACCATTGTCTTATCCGTCAGCAAGTTTCCTTCGCGGTCGTTGCACATGGCGGGAGACGGCGCTGTTTTTCTCCGCACACCATTTACGGACTCGTAGAACCGTCGCATGTTGTTCTCTTCCATAGCTTCTTGCGCCTGAGCAATTACTGCCTCTTCATGCTCCTTTTTCTTTCTGCGATGGATCCGTTTTTCGGCTGCCCTTGCTTCCTTGTACCGCTCTCTGCTCTGACGGGTACCAGACACCAGCATCCGGCTTCTAGCCATGTTCTTCTCGTTCGTCATTCTCTGGCACTCCTCGTCGAACCAACCGTTCCTTGGTCTTCGTTGAGCAGTACCTACCACTTCTCGCGCTACTGTGCTCACTGCTCCGTGGACTGACTCCCACAGATCGCTGAGGTTGACGCTTTCGTCGATTTCGCTAATCCGCTCGTCGAGCTTTTGATGGTAGTCCGCTGCTACACCATCTGCTGACAGGCGTTGGATATTGAAACGCAACGATTGTCGATTTCTAGAACTCGAGACAGTTGATAATCGCGCTCGAATTTTGCTTACAACGAGATAGTGGTCTGAGTCGATATTAGGACCCCTGAAAGTTCTAACATCGATGACGTCGGAAAAATGTCGGCCGTCTACCAGAACATGGTCGATTTGGTTGCAAAGTTCGCCATTTGGGTGTTGCCAGGTGTGCTTGCGGATATCCTTGCGTGCAAAGTAAGTGCTACTGATGGCCATCCCCCTGGTGGCAGCAAAGTTCACTAAACGTAGGCCGTTGTCGTTGGTAACAGAGTGAAGGCTCTCTTTACCAATGATAGGGCGGAAGAAGTCCTCTTTTCCGACCTGCGCATTAGCGTCGCCGATGACAATTTTCACGTCGTGTTTTGGGCATTCTCCATAGGTCTTGTCTAGACATTCGTAAAACGCGTCCTTCACGTCATCGGGTTTGTCGTTAGTCGGTGCATATACGTTGATCAGGCTGTAGTTGAAGAACTTGCCCCGAATCCTCAATACGCAGATCCGCTCGTTGATCGGCCTCCACCTAATAACGCGCTTCATCTGCTTCCCGATCACTATGAAACCGACTCCGTGTTCAGCTTTATCGCCACCGCTGTAATAGATGTTGTATTTGAAAGCGGTGTTAGCGACGGGATCTACCGCTCTGAATTCACGTTCTCCAGATCTTAGCCAACGCACTTCCTGAATAGCAGCCACGCACACGCCAACTTTTCGCAATTCACGAGCCAAAAGGCTCACTCGTCCAGGTTCATTTAAGGTCCTGACGTTCCAGGTACCGAGTTTCCAATCATAGTCCTTATTTCGTTGCCAGATCGGTTGCCGAAAATAACGTTCGTTTCTTCTTCTATCTCCATTTTTCGTGGTGGATAATGAATTCGGTATGCTACCTTACCGGGGTCGCGCTACCTACATCACGTTGATGGGACTGCCATCTTAGGTGTAGCTGACGTGATACAGCGTTTCGTACTCAGCCGCTGGATACCAGAACAGACGCTGTTTGAGCCGCACCTCCTGGTGTACAGACGCTCAGAACGCACCTCCTCACTCTAGCTGATGTCAGAAGGACAACAGTGCCCAGGCTGCACTACCAGCTAAGTACGCAACCCTTAGCTGGCGGTCTTTGTCATCATTTGACCCGTGGAAGCGCGAGGTAGGAACTTGTGAGGACCAGAGCTGTGTTGGACGCTCCTTCCTGATTGTCGACTCACCATTTTGCAGCCCGATTGAGCATCACAGTTTGAAAATAACTGTGAATTCACTAAGTTGGAAATTCACAGTTTTTCATAAACTAACTATCAAAATATCGCAAATCCTAATATACATAAATGACAAATTTTGATTTAGAAATAACATTTAAAAAAAATAATTATAACAATATGCCGCGACATAGTTGAATTCAGTTTGTAGAATAACATGTTTGAGTTGAACTGATATTTCCATTAATAAAGGCTTCAACCTTGGATGCTAAATGCATGATTTACGGAGGTTCCTCTCACGCCAAGGTCGTCTGTCCAGTGAGGAAAGATACCGATAAATTCTTATGCGCCAATTGCAAGGGCAATCATAAGTCAAATTTTTGGTCTTGCCCTTCGCGCAAGAGAGTCGTTGAGGCTCGTGCCAGGCAGATGAAAGATAATACCCGTTACGATAACGGCCGTTTCCGGAATTTGCCTGGTAGAGTATCGAACAATGCTCATTTTTCAGTTAACGACCGCTTGATCATGAATCATACCCATCAGGAAGATCATAATCATGCTTATTAACAAACTAATTTTAATCCGTCGGGTAGCCGTTCGAATCTTTCAATTTCGAATGTATCTACCCACGGTAAATCCTTCGCCGATATCGTAGCAGGAAATTTGAACTCCTCCCCTGTTCGTACTATGAGTACCCATTCTACTTGTTTCAAATCAAATGGAAAAAACCCTACCGCCACAGGTAACTCCTACTCCGCTTCTTCGTCTACCGAAAATTCTAATGGGATATGTCTGCCTCTGATTTTAATTTTCTAACTGAACAATTGAATCTAATGATTGATGCAATGTTCAAAGCCACCACTATGACTGACGCAGTCCAAGTTGGTGTAAAATTTACTAATCAAATTGTTATTGGATTACGTTTTTCTAATGGATACAAATAATAATTTAAATATTTTAAATTGGAATGCTCGTTCTTTGAATGGTACCCGAGCAGAAGAAAAGTGCTACTGAATACCAAACTGAGGTATTCCATACCAGACAATTTCCAATACTAACAACCTGAATGAGGTATGAATGAGCCCTGCATATGAGTTAAAATACCTCAAATAATATCTCAAGCATATTCTACTGATACCAAACTGATAATTCGATCAGGTATTGTAATACCTAAATAATACGTGATAGATTTCCATATAAAAGTGAAATTTTTCAATAATAGTTCAATACCTCAAGCAGTCCTCAATAGCTGTCGAATACCTCAATGAAGTATAATTGATTTTTTTAAACAATTTTCGCAATACCATTATAATACCAAAATGAGGTATTGACAACTGGGGAGTTATTTGTTCCTCCTCGGGTAAAGATGGCGACCTGTTTAATTTTCTTACAGCTAATAAGGTGCATATAGTTATTACTGAAACGTATTTGAAACCTGAATCCAAACTCAAAAGAGATCCTAACTTTTTTGTTTATCGTAACGATCGACTTGATGGGGCATGTGGGGGAGTTGCAATCATCATTCATAGGCGTATAAAACATCAACTGTTTTCATCATTTGAAACTAAAGTTTTTGAAACTTTAGGTGTTTCTGTTGAAACACAGCTCGGTAAATATACTGTCATAGCTGCTTATTCGCCTATTCAATGCTCTGGACAGCAAGTTAATTGGCTCCAAACTGACTTGCGAAAATTGACTCGCAATAAGTCAAAATTTTTTGTCATTGGTGACTTTAATGCCAAACATCAGTCATGGAATAATTCTCAAAGTAATTCCAACGGCAGAGTTTTATTTGATGAGTGCTCTTCAGGATATTTCTCAATTCAATACCCTGAAAGCCCTACATGTTTTTTCTCTTCAAGAACTCCATCTACGATTGATTTAGTCTTAACCGACTCTAGTCATCTTTGTTGCCAATCATGCCGATTTTGATTCTGATCCTGTTCCTGTTACATTTCAAATATCCCAAGAAGCGATTCTCAATCCTATCAGCTCCACTTTCAATTATTTTCGAGCCGACTGGAATGTATATGAAACATTTATTGACTCTAATCTTGATGTTAACATTTCTTTACAAACAAAACTTGATGTTGACAATGCTCTTGAAACTTTAACAAATTCCATTGTTGAAGCCAGGAGCATTGCAATTCCAAAATGTGAAGTAAAATTTGGATCCGTGATTATAGACGATGATCTTAAACTCTTGATCCGTCTTAAAAACGTGAGGAGAAGGCAATTTCAACGCACTCACGATCCTGCTATGAAAATTATATGGCAGGATTTGCAGAAATAAATCAAGAAACGTTTTGCACAATAAAGAAACAAAAATTTTGAAAATAAGATTTCTCAATTGGACTCTGGCTCTAAGCCCTTTTGGAAATTATCTAAAATCTTGAAAAAAAAACTCAGAAGCCAATACCGGCATTGAAAGAGGAAAACAAATTATTACTAACTAATTACGAAAAATCTCAAAAACTTGCTATGTAGTTTGAAAGCGCGCACAATTTTAATGTAGGACTTACTAGTCCAATTGAAAATCAAGTTACTCAGGACTTCGAAAATATTCTCAATCAAGAGAACGTTTTCGAAAATACCTGTGAGATTGATTTGGAAGAAGTGAGAACTATTATTAAAAAAATAAAAAATATTAAAGCTCCTGGCGATGATGGAATTTTCTACATCCTCATCAAAAAACTTCCAGAAAGTAGGTTATCATTTTTAGTTGATACTAGTGGTGCCGGCAAACTTCGTCTTGCCATCAAGTAGGCTGTTGAAAACCGCTATGAATCGTCCCATACAAAATGACAGTTCCGTTCAGTCCCGTTTTTCCTACTTTCCCGGTGAACATCCTGGAACTTTTATACACACAAACACGTCGGAACCCTTGACGAACAAAATGGAAAAAGCATCATCCAAATCCGTTGCCCCGTTCGTGAGCCATTTCGTGACATACAAACACCATTCCATTTTTATTTATATAGATATTCAACAAATGTTTTCAATTAGCATATTTTCCTGACAAATGGAAAAATGCTAAGGTTGTTCCAATTTTAAAACCAGACAAAAATCCTGCAGAACAAAAAATAAAAATAAAATAAAGATAAAAATGTAGCGTCCAATCCAAATACTTAGCAAAGAACTTTGAACAGTTAAGACATTGAAAAATGTCAGTTAAGCCTTTTCAAATGTTATCGCTGTGAAACGGTATTTTTCCGCTGGAATTGATAAAGATAATAATCAAATGAAATTGAAAGTAGTTGAAATTTGTCGAATTTGCATTAGATTTTTAATATTATCTTCAGTTTTTTAAACAATTATTGAGGTCTCATTCGCAAAATGCTAGTTTCAGTATAACATTGAAAGATGGTTGCGAGAGACATGTTTTGAAGGAAAAAAAAATAAAAAAAATCGCACAGTTCGTACTCCTTTGTGTTTTTTTTTTCGATAAAACTATAAACATTTATGCGTAGGAAATGTCAATATATGTATAAAAATCAATTCACAAGCACAAATTTAAAACTTGCTGGATATCCTGGTACAGAATATCGGTTCCCCTAAGCAAATAGACAAATCGATGCAATTGTACTTTTTTGATAAAAGAATGAGTATTTTATTAAGAATAAAGAATTTACTAAAACTCAAAACCCCAGTTGAAAATTTTATTAAATATATGGCACCAGTTTGTTGAAAGAATGAGTGTATTTTATAAGAATAAATAATACATTATCAATCAACAGAAATCTTAACCAGAAGCAAATCCATTGCTGCATGGATTTTTAAGATATTTTTAACCTGCAAAATCTTTACAAATTTCATGTGCAATATTTAAATTTATTAGGGTAAATAGATCTTATTGTTTAAATAAAAAAAAGGATGTAACGAAACAGTTACGCTCCAACTGTACGTAATTGCTGATATTCACACGTTCTGATGCATAGTGCTTTAGTGGAAATAGGTTTTGTTCACCCACGAGAAGTAGACAAAATAAATAATGCGCTAAGGAGATTTTTTTCATCTGTTGTTGTGAGCCAGAGATACTCTTTCTCATCACTTAAGCTATGATACTTCTTTCTCATCACTTTTCATCACATATGAATGTTGCCTTACCTCTTTGAATATTTCTTTACTATGAAATTCATCACCTTCATTACATCTGATGCAGTCGAAATATTTCAGGCTTCAACTTAGAAGTACTGCATCGCTCGTCAGAAATGGATGCAACATTGACATTTTTCTGAATATTTATTCCATGCTTGCTATGTTGAAAATTGAAAATTTTGCTGCTACCAACGCCGTTTGCGTCGCAGCCATTTTTTCATTAGCAACGCTAGCAACAAACATTTGCTACAAAAAGCACTACTTTCGACGTTTTGTCCCTTTCGACGTTTTGGGATTCGACGTTTTGGCATTCGACGTTTTGGGTTTCGACGTTTTGTCTTTCGACATTTTGTCCCTAAACCGCCTGGGAGGTAATTTTGTAACGTACAGGGGATTTTTTTTATTTCCGTACGGGTCTCAGATTTTCATGAAACTTTTTCCACAAGCAGGGCTCATCAATATATGAATAAAAAAAATTAAGACAAATTCAAGGTCGCCTATTTTCCCGGAAAACTCAGTTGGAAATTTTTTGTTTTCCCCTGACACTACTTACTTTGAAAAATCATAACTCAATAACGAAGCATCAAAGAAACAAAGTTTGTTTATGAAAATGAAAGCAAATTTTCTCAGGAATAAAAAAAAAATAACTGGAAAAGGTTTCCACAAAATTTTTCACCGTTGAGAAAATTCGTAAAGAAAAGCCGTTCAAAACTATGTTCCAATTAGTGGAAAACTTTCAAAAATATATTTTTGAGAAGGTAATTTCATAAGCTTTAATCGCTGAAATTTTTGAAATGTACTTTTTTTTCGTTTTTGAGTTATGGTAAATTTTGTGGAAACTACAACATAAGCCTTTTCTTTGAAAACATATATTTCAATCGAAGCATCGGAAAAACAAAGATTTTTTTTTATTCATATACACCCCAACCTCTTTTTACGACCGTTATCGGGGGGTCGTAAAAAAAAATCGGTCGTAAAAAAAATCAGGGTTATAATTATGTTTTTGAAAAATGCAACGTCTATCCTATGGCGTCTTCCGCAAAACAAAAGTTTCATGCTCACTAGCGCCGCCTAGTGGCAGAATTCCGCAATTGAATGACCACCATATGTTAGCCCTTGAACTACTGAACAATTTTGCTGAACATCATGATCCTCTATTTTGAATACTTTTTAAGATAATGATCATTTATAAAAACGGTCGTTAATCTGAATTTCGGTCGTAAAAAAGTGGTTGGAAAAAGAACCGTCGGTAAAAAAACGGTCGTAAAAAGAGGTTGGAGTGTATTGATGAGCCCTGCCTGTGGAAAAAGTTTCATGAAAATCTGAGACCCTTCGGCCCACTTTGTACGGAAATAAAAAATAAAATCCCTACAGCGTCATTATTTTTTTTAACCATATCTTGTTCTGAAAAGTGATGACTCAGATTCCAGATTTTGAAAATGGATTTGTTCCCGTATGGATCGTTTTTAATTACGGTACATAATTCCAATGCTACATGCACTCCCGTGCAAAAGATTGGGCTCACCCTTTTGTATGTTTTGAGGAGCTGAACCCAAACTTTTGCTCGTGAGTGTATAACTAAACAAATAGCACCCGTTGAACCAATCAAACTATAAGCAACAATGCTGGTAGATTTCGTACAACTTTTGGCATTGTTTCTCGGTAGTTCTGGGATGAATTAGAACTTGTGGTGTATTCATCAAGAATCGCAGTTAAATTCGTCAAAAAATTCTAGTTATGTACCAAATTCTTCTTCAATATGTAACAAATTATACATGTTGATTGGATGACCTAAAGTGCATTACGCTTTTGGATGACCCAGATTTTCCACAAATATTTTTTCTGACGCACTCTATTTATATTTCATGACTTCCTCAGCTTACTTCATTTAATTACTAAGGGCAAGCACAGCATACCCATTCGTCACTATGTCACTTTTTAGGTACCGTAAAACGGGGTAACTTTGATAATGCGGGTAACTTTGATAGTGCGAGACCCAGAACATACTAAACGAAATAACAAAGTTTCTGTAAATCAGTTTAGCAAAACAAATGCAAAAGTAAAGAGTATTAGTATGACACTTCATGTCACAGCTATTTTTGTTGGAATCAAGTACATTTGAGAATTTAATGCAAATATTAAAAATTTGTAAGATTTTAGCATTTTTGAAACGCTCACAAACAATCAGTTCTACGATCACTATTTGATGAAGTCTTAATAAGTTCGTCACTTATCCTTGACAGCCTGGTTATAGTAGAACATAAATTCGGTCTCAAATCTCTTAGCGACAACAATTTGTATAAACTGGGATCATTTTTGTAATCTATGTCAGAAATTTCCATGTAGCGTTAAACGCCTAAAGGTATGCAACGCCCTAAAAAATGTTCCATAATTCATTCAATTTTGTTCGATTTGTACTCCATTATCAAAGTTACCCCAAAGCAGAAAACCGACTTTCGATTATATTCGAAATTATATATCCATTCAGAATGAATCTTTTGGCAATCTATCGACTGCAATCGATAGCTAGGATGCCAGTACTTGTTTTAAAAATATAAATTATTATTCTTTGAAACAGCATGCATAAATATTCAAGTTTTCTTCGAAAAAACTATCAAAGTTACCCCGTTTTACGGTATTATTATTTCAGAGATAAAACATGGCTTGACCAAACTACAAGGCGTAAGTTAAAAACAAATCACATTATTTTCGCAAAACTTATCATTCCAACGAATCTATGACAAAAGGTTGAAAGACAAAAGGTCGAAAGGACAGAAGGTCGAAAGACAAAAGATCGAAAGGACAAAAGGTCGAAGAACAAAAAAGAAGGGACAAAAGGTCGAAAATCTTTTTTCAAAGAAGGAAAAATTTCTCATCATGGAAATCAATTTCGACCTTTTGTCCTTTCGACGTTTTGTCTTTCGACCTTTTGTCCATAAACCCATTCCAACACAACATTTTACATTGAATCGTGTAAAATTAATTTACGAACTTCGTAAAAAAAAAGTTACTTAAATTGAATGACGCAAAAAGAGTCTTCGTAAATTGAGGTTTTAGTGTACAATCGACCACCTTGAAGATTAGTCTAGTCTAGTGGTATTTGATAGGTGTACAAAATAAATTTCCATGTGTAGTATGAACTGACAAAGAAAAGCGACGCCTTCACAAAACACTAAATAAGTTCCACGTTCAAACAAATTCGCTGGCCAGTTCCACGAACAATCAATCAATACATCCAGTTTAATTAGTTCATCACTAAAGCATAAAACGAACCACATCCAATTTTGATGAAATTAATTGACACAAAACCAACACATTCCAGTGTATAATTACTAAACTCGGACAAATCCCGTGCACCGGAATCCTCCAACTCGGCACGGAATAACTCATTTCCAGGTGCAACTAGAAACCCCCTCTCTCATTCTGTCCAATACTCGTCAATTGCAACACCTGGATCGGTACGAACGCTCGCTGCACTGGTACGTGTGTGCATCATAATTTTTCAATCAATAAACGCCGGAATAAAATATGAGCTCTCGCACACCACCATCACCATCGAACCGGACAGGACCGAGACCGAGACCAAGACCTGAAGTCCTGATCGGGAAATTATCCTCACCTGGTAGTTGTCCCAGTCGCTGGTGTACGCGGCCGTATTGGAGTTCTCCCGTCGAAACTCGGAAAAGTCCAACGTCGACCCGGGGGGCAACTTCTGCAATTTGAGGGCCCGGCCCATGCTGAAAACTTCACTTCCCATTTCCATGATTGAGGCAATTGCTGATGGTGATGAAAAACTGTGTGATTTACACTACAATATTTCGCTCTGACTCTGATTCACTGCTTCTTCGATTTATTCTTCATCCGTTTTTCCACACACAGCCTCAGTGACCTATATTCTCGGGGTGGTCCACTGTATTCGTGAAATTCCCTAGTCCCTGCACATCTGGAGGGGCTGGCAGCAGACAAAATCCCTCCGCCTAATTTCGACACAAATGTGGACTCTAAAATAGCTTTGCTTCCTCATTAGAAACACCAAAAATACACTTTCGTATTTCACGAACGACACTCGCCACACAAGAGGGAAAACTCCAACCGAAATCTGCCTCACATTTTTTGCACTCCGATTCGTGTGACCCAATTTTCTGCACCTTATTTTCTTCGTATTCCAAACAAATTGTTTCGATGCCTTACTCACTACCAATTTTCACTTATTTCCTAATTTTCTTCTTGCTAATCAACTGGAGGATAAGAATACTTCGCTTCTTGCAGCAATTTTCACTAATTAACGCTAGAAACTTGTAGCTTATGTATTCCGCTAACGTGACACTTGAGATACATAGGTAACAACACGCCAAAAACTATTTCAATGCTATATAATTTCCGGTTTCCGTGGACCAATCTTACATTAGTCTAGTGATTTTCTTTTTTTCCAAAACTTAAAAACGTGGTGCCAACTTTTTTACGTTAATCCTTAACTTCGCTTATTTAGACTAACAATCGATGGATTTTCAAATTACTTCCTAGATGCGAGACAACCAGTAATACAAAAAAAAGAAGATAGTCGGATCCCAACCAGGCTTCACTCAGAGTAGTTAGAAGAGTTGGTGGCTGCCTTATTGTTTCTTCGGTTGTGCTTCATTCCGATAACGTTGCCAAACTAAAATAAAACCTGATTCTGTGTGGAAAATTAAACCGTCTGCACAAGAACTTTTCCCGCTCTCGTGTGGCACACTTCTGGCAATGTGCTCTCCGTCCCCTCATCTCCCACAATACACACCCAACCAACCGGGACTTCGTCGCATTCGTCGTCCAGCACTCACCCGAAACCAGGAGGAAGTCGTCGCTCCCGGAAAAGCCTTCTCGTCTCGACTCTCGTCGTAATTTGTGGCCCGAAAATCGAGGGGGGAACGAAAACAGAACACACAAGCGGGAAACAGAGTGAGTGGGCCTCGCGTTCGGGAATTTCGCTCCCACAATATGCCTCCCGAATGCGGGCGATCGTCGCGTTGGTCGGGCAGGATCACTCGCCGACAGTGGCGTATCCGGAATATTGCTTAAGGGGATAAAGCAAGCAAGATAACTCGTTATTCATTTAGCCCGTATGCTTTAGGCATGCTGGTGACGAAATTGAAATGATTTGGAGTTCCCCTGTCGACAATGGATCATTAATTGGGGAGCTCGTTTCATGCTTTTATTTCTAACGAGGAAAATCTGTTTACACACATCTCTATCGTGAAAACGAAAACGGTATAAATGTTACATTTATGTATTTATTTAAAAGCAATCATTGGTTCGACACTCCAAGTGTCGGCGCACTATGATTCATTATTATTTATTTATTTATTTATTTGGTTTTACATCAATTAGCTTTGTAAAACCTCGCCAACAATATTTCACCAATTCACTGGCCGCTTCTCTCCACCTTCGAATGCGAGCCATGCTCTCCAGTTCCTGGTGCACCTGGTCAATCCACCTAGCTCGCTGCGCCCCACGCCTTCTTGTTCCGACCGGATTCGTAGCGAACATCATCTTTACAGGACTGTTGTCCGGCATTCTTGCAACATGCCTTGTCCAGCGTATCCTTCCAGCTTTAGCTACCTTCATGATACTGGGTTCGTCGTAGAGTTAAGGGAGCTCGTGGTTCATCCTTCGCCGCCACACACCGTTCTCCTGCACGCCGCCTTAGCACTCGGCGTTCGAATATTTCATGTTTCCCGACTAACATTGTTGTCAGCTGTCAGCAAGAATCCGAGGTAGACGGACTCGTCCACCCCCTCGAAGGTATCAACAACAACGGGTGAACAAATGTGCCACCGTTTCAAAATTTCTTCTAATAATATCCATGTCGTCCGCGAAGCAAACGAATTGTTCGGATCTCGTGAAAATCGTGCCTCGACTGTTAAGTCCAGCATGACACCTTCAAGCGTAATATTGAACAACAGGCCCGAAAGTCCATCGCCTTATCGCACAGTGGTAGGTCATAAATCGAAAAACAAAATGTCATGGTTGTCATTCCTTTACCTTTTCATGGATCAATTATGATCCCAAGAATGTAAAAACAGAAACATTATAGACGTTCCTGTATAATATGCATAGTTAGGCTATGAATAATGGAGTGTATTTTTCATATGTTAAAAATACGTCAAAAATTAAGCGATTTCAGCACTTTGTTTGTTGTCTTCGAAAATCAGAATCAAATGATTTTCCAATCAGTTAACATTACAAAACAGTAGTACAGATGTATATCTATCACTTCCGATACGTATTAGAGTTTTATTTGACATCTAGGAGTCAGTATTGATGTGAGTAATGAGGATAGAAAAATACTCAATTCGTAACTACATCACTTTATTTGAAGTACGTTTTTGAATATGTTCTTAATCACATTTAATCAAACTTCTGCCACCAAATGACCATGTTTGAGTAGAAAAATGAACCTGTGAAGGTTCTAGCTGCAAATATTTGCAAATAAGTTAGCAACGTGCCTTCAAAGTTGTGAGTTTTTACCGATAAAGGCAATGGTAAAAATATTCATAGAATTGATTATATACCAGTATATTTGTAGCTACTTGGAATGAATATACAAAAAAATGAAATTTTCACTATTCATACTTCTATTCGATATGAATGCACATGCATCATTGTATCTTGATTCAACAAGTAGTTTTAGTGAGGGCGCTGAGAAAATAAAATCCTTTTAAATTACTATTGGTACAACATCTATTCTAATATGTATGACATGACTTCCAATATGTACAACATGAAATTGCTCTTGTATTTATTTTGAGCATCAAAACAAGATATTCAACGAAATCCCACCATCTATATATACAGCGCTAAAAAAATAAAATTGTGGGAATAAAAAATATCAAGAAGCAACAACCAAATAATTCATTAGTTATTTCTCAGTTGTGGATATTTGAAACTTAAGATTAATAACATTTAGTGATTTGTGCGTTATTTGGTTTTGGGTAGAGATTTGATGTGAAGTTGGTATTATCAATTAATAAGCATTTCAAGTATTTATTTGGTATGTACATCTTCGGCACTTAGAAAAGTGTTCATTATAGCCTTTTACATCCACACATCAAAATATAGGCTTCTGAGCATGTGAAACAACTCTGTGATGGGGATCTTTTCAAGTTGGACATTAATTATCCTAATATATTGCTTTCAATCGATAGATTTAATAGTGCTTATCAGTAAAATATTAAATACTATTGCTAATCTTGAACACGGAAAGAAAGATAATTGCAAGTCGGGTTTTTGTACATATAATAATTTATATAACATAGCATTCGCAATTTGATCTCCGTATCCTCATAAGAATTTTTAAAGTGTTATCATAAACGGCATCAACCTCGATGGAGTTTTAACAGTCAAAAATAATTAATTTGGTAATTTCTGGTGGTATTTATCATTGGATATTGAGTAAAATGATTTATGACCGCTTCGTAGAACAAGTGGAACCACTGTGTATCGTAGTCCCCGCCGAGACTCGAACGAACTGGATTGTTCGCCAGAGATCTTCACACAATTTTGCACACCTTCCATCGTCGCTCTTATCAGTCTCGTGAGCTTCCCGGGAAAGCTATTCTCGTCCATGATCTTCCATAGCTCTACACGGTCAATACTATCGTATGCCATCTTGAAATATATATCTATATATGTTTGAACAATTGATGCGTAGGGACCTGGTACTCACGACATTTCTTCCCACGAGTTCGAACGAGTTCGCTATAGGTAATAGACGACGGAAGAGAATCTGGGATAGCACTTTGTAGGCGGCGTTTAGGATGGTGATTGCCCGATAATTTTCACACTCCAGTTTGTCGGCCTTATGGTAGATTGGGCATATAACGCCTTGCTTTCACTCCTCCGGTAGTTGTTCCGTTTCCCAGATTCTGACTATCAGCCGATGCAGACAAGCGGCCAACCTGTCCGGGCTTATCTTGATGAGTTCGGCTCCGATACCATCCTTGCCAGCGGCCTTGTTGTTCTTGAGCTGTTGAATGGCATCCTTAACTTCCCCCATCGTGGGAGCTGATTGGTTTCCGCTGTCCGCTGTGCTGACGTAGCCATCGCCTTCGTTGTCCTGACCTTCTGTGCCTGTGTTATCTGTGCCATTCAGGTGTTCATCGTAGTGCTGCTTCCACCTTTCGATCATCTGGCGTCCGTCCGTCAAGATGCTCCCATCCTTATCCCGGCACATAGCAATGGATGTCACATTAACATTCCTTTCCTTCCCCGAGGACCGTAAGGACGTGACCGGCGCCGTTATTGACTTTATAATATTTGTTATTCTCGAAATTAAACACTGGAGCTACTCCCTAGCTCCATATGTTGTTTCCTTGAGCAATTTAGATTATTCTGGTCAATCACAAAGTAGCAACTACAAATTGTACGACAATCAATGCTCATGCTCAAGGTCATGCTCAAAATAAAAAAAAACATATATAGATATAACATATATAGATAAGTGATTTTAAAAGATAGCCTTCTACCAGATTAAAAAAAACTTTATTCTCGATTTTTTACAATTCTTCAAAGTTAACTAACTTTTTCGATAGTACAAAACCCAGTACTTTTTACGAGTTCTGTTTGATCTTTCGACCTTGACACTTGCTTTTGCCGGGGCGAGCGACGAGGGCAGGATCAAACATGTCGCGCGTTGGTCTAGTAAGTGAAAAAGTGGCGTGATCGGTGAGTTCGGTTGGAGTAACTGAAAAAGTGCCGCGATCGGTTAGTTCTGTTTGATCCTTCGACCTTGACGCTTGCTCCTGGGCAGTGCGTCAAGAAAGCCCGAACAGTTTTTTTTTATTCTTTTTGGGTCGCGCTTTTTTTTTCCTGAGTGCTTTTTTATAGCCGAGCAAACGAGTGAAGCCGAAAGTGGATTGTGGCTGCTCAGTCAAGGATAACGGATCAATTGGTGAGCTCGTTTCATGCTACTATTTCTAATCTATAAAATATGTATGACTGCACATTCAATCGTTACAATGGTGGGATGTAAATATGATTTTTCAACAAACTATGGATGGTTCGTCACTGTGAGTGTCGACACAGACTCTGATTCATGATTTATTTATGTTTAACATTTTTTTTCAGAACACCTCTTATATACCTTTATTTTTGTAATTAAAAAAAACTTTGAATGGTTCGACACTACAAGTGTAGACTTGCGAAAGGTTCACTTTATTCAACAAATGGATGGTTCGCCACTGTAAGTGTCGGCATAAGAATAAGAGTGTTCTATGATGTCCCAACCAATCGAGTTTTTTGTTTCTTTTCAAATGAGTAAAATATAATAACACATGCTTTCGTCCTGACAGCTGTAGGAATGTTACATTTAGGTATTTGTTCAACAAACTTTGAATGGTTCGTCACCTCAAGTGTCGGCATAATTTTCCTCTACATAGAAATTGTTCATATCAAATGAAAATATTAAATTTACGTATAAGCATGTATATATCTCACAAATCATTGTTTATCATGGTCTAATCGCTTATCAAAGTGAATCCTATGACCCAACGATCCTCCCCATTAACAAACATCCCTCCCAGTAACCTTTGTGGAGATGCAGAGGCAAACACGGTCTCCAAAAAGCAAAGGTTACACACTAACATTCCTTCCCCCAATCCCACCTGACTGCAAGGACGTGGCCGGCGCCGTTATTGACCCTGTATAAATAGAGGCACTGAATTATGCACACTGAAGAAGATTATGGCCAATAACGGCCGAACTTCTAGTTGATTCTTTGTGCATTTTCACTGACTTCGGTCAATTACGGAATAGCAACCATTGATATGAGTAGTCAGTCTAAGCTAAGCTAAGCTAAGCTAGTACAAAACCTAGTACTTTTTACTGAACGGATTGAATGTTCAGTGTAGAATCGTAAAATGGGATATATCGAACAGTGAGCAAATGCTGAACGGTATAAATGAAGGATATCCTTCAATAATTGATCTTTTTTATCATTTTTCCCATCAGACTGCAGGGAAAATAGGATCTTTTTAAACCTCTTGTCCAAAATAGAGATCAAAAAGAAATCGAAAACAGACCACATAGGAATCAAGAAAACAAAACGAAATCTGCTAGAAACCAAGAGATAAGAATTTGATTCCTAATAGAATCAGACTAGAAATTTATCTAAGAATACTTCAAAGACTATTTGGGGAATTCTTGTGACATTACCACAAGTTATGCTACTCGTATTATTTCGTATGCATTTTTTTCATCTAGAAAATGTCGACTCACGCCCACGTACCCGATATTGTTCTCAGCTGCATTGTTGGTGGCTGCTTTTACGGTTCTCCAGCAATCCTCAAGAGGGGCTTCATCCAGCTTACCCTCTTCCGGAAATGCAGAATAAGTTCTGCAGTCTGACCCTTAGTTTTCCGAAAGATCTCATAGACTATTAAGGACGTCCGAAGATTTCCTTGATAAATTACTAAGATGATTGAAAAAAAAATAGTCAAAAGAATCTATGGATAATATTCCGCAGGATTTTCTAAAAGGAATTCGTTCGAAAACATTGAATGGAATCCCGAAAAAAAATATGTAGGAATGTTCGGAGGATTTCCTGTAAAAATTGCTGTAGTTTAAACTAGTTTGGTTTGTAAATGGCTGGGCACGGCGTACCATTGGTACCTCGCGTACCTGCAGGAATAAAATAGACACCTTTGAGTGGTCCTTAGCCTCTTGCCCAGCAACTCCTATCCCTACCTCCTCGTGGTACTGGTCGGAGTACGAGTAACCTTAGGGAAGATCTGGTAACCAACCCCGGTGGGAACTTTGGTCGTATGCTGACAGGGAAGGGGAGGTTTGCTTTAGCTTTTGCTTCAGCAAACCTGGAGCGTCTATACTCCATGTTAGGAGCGGCTCACAACAGCGTCTGTTCCCCATGTCAGGGGCGGCTGATCATCGTCCGAGTGCCAGAGAAGGACTCTAAGCTAAACTGCGCACTATGGCCCTCCGAGGGGGAATGGTCCTCCGGAAATCTAGGGGGTTGGTGTCAGGCCCTGCAAGCCAACCGTAAAAAAATCAAGCAACGAATAATCAACGAGAGAATACGAACCGGGACAATCGGCGAAGACCACAGCGACGTAAAGGGACTAGCGATTGGAAGCTCGGTACGTGGAACTGTAAGTCTCTCAACTTCATCGGGAGCACACGCATACTCGCCGACGTGCTGAAGGACCGTGGATTCGGCATCGTAGCGTTGCAGGAAGTGTGTTGGAAGGGATCAATGGTGTGAACGTTTAGAGGTAACCATACCATCTACCAGAGCTGCGGCAATACACATGAGCTGGGAACAGCTTTTATAGTGATGGGTGATATGCAGAGGCGCGTGATCGGGTGGTGGCCGATCAATGAGAGAATGTGCAAGTTGAGGATCAAAGGCCGGTTCTTCAACTTCAGCATAATAAACGTGCACAGCCCTCACTCCGGAAGCACTGATGATGATAAAGACGCTTTTTACGCGCAGCTCGAACGCGAGTACGACAGCTGCCCAAGCCACGACGTCAAAATCATCATAGGAGATCTAAACGCTCAGGTTGGCTAGGAGGAGGAGTGCAAACCGACGATTGGAAAGTTCAGCGCCCACCGGCTGATGCATGAAAACGGCTTACGACTAATTGATTTCGCCGCCTCCAAGAATATGGCCATTCGTAGCACCTACTTCCAGCACCGCCTTCTATACCAATACATCTGGAGATCACCACAGCAGACAGAATCACAAATCGACCACTTCTCCGACACTATCGACGTCAGGACCTATCGTGGCGCTAACATCGACTCTGACCACTATTTGGTGATGGTCAAACTGCGCCCAAAACTCTCCGTCGTTAACAACGTACGGTACCGACGGCCACCCCGGTACGACCTAGAGCGGCTCAAGCAACGGGATGTCACAGCGGTATACGCGAAGCACCTCGAGGCTGCATTACCGTAAGAGGGTGAGCTGGATGAAGCCCTTCTTGAGGACTGCTGTAGAACAATGAAGGCAGCCATCAACAATGCAGCAGAGAGCAACATCGGGTACGTGGGACGGAGTCGGCGGAACGATTGGTTCAACAAGTAATGTAGGCAGATTCTGGAGGAGAAGAACGCAGCGCGGGCGGTCATGCTGCAGCAAGGGACCCGGCAGAACGTGGAGCGTTATAGACGGAAACGGCAACAGCAGACCCGCCTCTTTCGAGAGAAAAAACGCCGCCTGGAGGAGACGGAGTACGAGGAGATGGAACAGCTGTGCCGGTCTCAAGAAACGCGTAAGTTCTATCAGAAGCTCAACGCATCCCGCAACGGGTTCTTGCCGCGAGCCGAGATGTGCAGGGATAGGGATGGGAGGATTCGACGGACGAGCGTGAGGTGAACGAAAGGTGAAAGCACAACTTCGATGAACATCTAAATGGCACTGAGAGCACAGGCAATGAAGGTCGGAACAACGGAGGAAATGCTTTCGTCGGTACTGCGGAGGATGGAAACCAACCAGCCCCCACTTTGAGGTAGGTTAAGGATGCCATTCACCAGCTCAAGAACAATAATGCTGCTGGTAAGGATGGAATCGGAGCTGTACTCATAAAGATGGGCCCGGAGAGGCTGGCCATTTGTCTGCACCAGCTGATAGGCACAATCTAGGAAACAGAACAGCTACCGGAGGAGTGGAAGTAAGGGGTGATATGCCTCATCTACAAGAAAGGTGACAAGTTAGATTGTGAGAATTTTCGAGCGATCAGCTTTATAAATGCGGCCTACATAGTACTATCCCAGATCATCTTCCGTCGTATGTCACCTATAGTAAGCGAGTTCGGTGGAAGTTATCAAGCCAGCTTCGTTGACGGCCGATCGACAACGGACCAGCTCTTTACTGTACGGCAAATCCTTCAAAAATGTCGTGAATACCAGATCCCAACGCATCACCTTTTCATCGATTTCAAGGCGGCATACGATAGTATCGACCGCGTATAGCTATGGAAAATCATGGACGAGAACAGCTTTCCCGGGAAGCTCACGAGACTGATAAGAGCGACGATGGAAGGTGTGCAAAATTGTGTGAAGGTTTCAGGCGAACATTCCAGTTCGTTTGGATCCCGCCGGGGACTACGACAAGGTGATGGAGTCTCGTGCCTGTTGTTCAATATTGCACTAGAAGGTGTTATGCGGAGAGCCGGGCTCAACAGCCGGGGTACGATTTTTATGAGATCACGTCAATTTGTTTGCTTCGCGGATTATATGGTCATTGTCTGCCAAACATTTGAAAAGATGGCAGACCTGTACATCCGCCTGAAACGCGAGGCAGCAAAAGTTGAACTGGTGGTGAATGCGGCCAAGAAAAAGTATATGTTAGCTGGTGGGGCCGAGCGTGACAGGGCTCGCCTAGGTAGCAGTGTTACGTTAGACGGGGATACGTTTGAAGTGGACGACGAGTTCGTCTACCTTGGATCCCTGCTGACAACTGATGATAATTTTAGCCATGGGATACGAAGATGCATCATCAGTGATAGTACTACGAAGGCCAGCTGCGGTAAAAAAAATATTCACCCCGTACCAAATGTCCTCTACGGGCATGAAACGCGGACGATGCTCGAGGAGGACTTGCAAGCACTTGGAGTTTCGAACGTCGGGTGGTTAGGACGATCTATGTCGATGTACGATGTGGTGATGGATTAATGCAAAAATATCCTTAGAAATCCTTGGAAAAATGTTCAAAACAATCTCTGGAGGCTGCCGCGTTGAAGTGCTCAAGGACTTCTTGTAGCAAATTATGGGGAAAAAATATCTATGCGCCTTCAGATATATCACTAGAGAAATTTTTGGAAGAATTGGTAGAGAAATCTTTAGAAAAAATTCTCGAGAGATCTATGATGTATGGAATCTTGTGATAAATGAATAGGATAATTTCTTAAGCTTTTCCTCAAGATATCTGAGAAGAAATTCTTAACAAGGCAGTGGAATAGTCACGTAATAGTTTCTGAAGGTTTCTCTGGAGCCTGTAGATTACTGCATCAAAATAAGGGACAGACTTTAGACACCATTTTGGTTCAAATAGAGACTTCGGAGACCTTTCATTAAAAATAGAGACGTGTCTAACAATCGAAACCAAATCCCTAACAAGATACCTGCTACCAGCTCTGATAATGGCTTTCGATTAAGGTTGTTAGTTTCGTAATCCACGGTCACATTGGTCAGTTTGAGAAATGCTTCTTAAAAATCGCTTTTATGCCAATATTGCAGGTTTTAAATTTTAAAACAAGTAATGGCACTCATCGCTCGTGACTGTATACTGTATATAATTATATTACTCCCATTCTTGTTATTAATGCTGAACCCATATATGTAGAGGCTGAAAGCCTCTATAATAAAGAAAATCAAAATCAAATCATATATGTAGAGATTTATCAATTACAAAAAATCAATTGATCAAAATATAATGAAAAGTATTTAAACATTAGTTCACACTACTTTGAACATAAATAAACTTTGGGTTCATCGATGGGGATGAGTATCGTCAAAGTATTCCGAATAAGTTGTCTTTCCTTCTTGTCGATGATGGCTTTTATCGCTCTTCCCTTGTTCCCTTCCCTCCAGTTTCTCATTTTTTCGGTCTTTACTGAAAAATAAGGTCTTCGTGAAACACTGCCATCTTATGCTGGAACGAATGATTCAATGTGTAGGGATGCCTCAGGGTGTTTGTGGGGTTCCTATAGATTTCGAAGTTGAACGATGAGCTTTTTTCCCGGATGTCAAGTATATAAAACGATAGTTTTCCTTCCTGTGAAATATACTATTATTCCGACAAAATCCATGAAATCTACTGTTCTAGCGTCTAAATTACAGAAAACAAACGGATTTACTGTAAACCCTGTTAAATACTAATAAACAGTTCGGTGACAGCACTACGGTTTTCACCAAATTTCTGTAAAATCATTTGACAGCCGCTCTGGCAGAGATGCGCTCCTTTTGTTTCAGTTTTACCATAGGCAGCGTCCATTTATTACGTAACGCTAAAATTGGAAATTTTTGACCCCCTCCCCCCCTCCGTAACGCTTTTTTGTATGAAAGGTTTCAAATTTTTGTATGAGCCGTAACGCTAGCGTCTACTCCTCCCCTCCCCCTAGAGCGTTACGTAATTTGTGGAAGCCACCATATCGCTAGCACGCAGTGAATTCTGTCTTAATGGTAGCAAGCCTACTTCCTGATCGATGGGTCGGGATTTTCAATTCCCTGTCGGACCGATTTCGAGAATTTTGTTTATGCTTTTGTACAATGATTTTACAGATTACGTTCAACTGTTGTGATTACGGTGGAATATCACCGTGATACTTCTTCTTCTTCTTTCTGGCATTACGTCCCAACTGGGACAAAGCCTGCTTCTCAGATTAGTGTTCTTATGAGCACTTCCACAGTTATTAACTGAGAGCTTTCTTTGCCGATTGACCATTTTGACATGTGTATATCGTGTGGCAGGTACGAAGATACTCTATGCCCTGGAAATCGAGAAAATTTCCTTTACGAAAAGATCCTCGACCTGCGGGATTCGAACCCACGACCCTCTGCATGGTCATGCTGAATAGCTACGCGTTTACCACTACGGCTATCTGGGCCCTACCGTGATCCTTATTCTTTAATAAGCGTGGCGCTCTTTTCATCTGCTTGTAGAAGTTTGCTCGAAATTGGATCCTTGCCATCCTCATATACATATGTCCCGACCTTTCATTTTCATGCTACATCCAGTGCTGCAAAACGGTGAACAGAGTCTGTTCATGCACTACAGAAAAATGCTATCGCAACGGTGGTTCCTTATGTGTGATTGCGTTCTTACTTTCCTTGTTCACGATCGCATGAACTGTAGAGAGCATCGCATTATTTTATTTTGAAATGCACTCGGGCATCCGATCCCCTGTGATATTTCTACAATAACACCACATATCGGCCAATTTTCTCAATACTGTCGTACATTAGTTTATAATCTGTCTATTATAATCATAATCCACCCAAATCTTTAGAAAAAATAGCTATTAATGGAAAAAAAAAGGCTGTGAGCAGACTCTGCTCATCCAGCAATCACGCTCTTTTTACATTTGTTTTGTTCTGGTTCTCTGATGCAAGAATCTGTCAGCAATTCGATCACTGTTGGTTCGTGAGCGTGAGAGCGCGGATCCCAGAGACGCATTTTGAACGCTCATGTTCTGCGAACGTTCTCAAATGATCCTTTGATTGCTCTCGTGTTCATGTTCAGCATCTTGAACACCCACATGATGACTAGATTGATCATGGAGTTGTGATCTCCAAAATTTTCGACGAGCACGCAATTATATGTTTCGACCTCCAAGCTCCACCATGCCATTTACCAAGGTTTTGCTCGATGAACTGGGATAAATGCTCCAGAATCTCAGATATAAAGCGACACCGGTGTGGATGAATTGTAGTTTAATTCAATAGTAGAATGAAAGTCCATTTCTATCATCGCCTAGACAGAATGCCCTAACCCGCAAATTTTCTGGAAGTTTTCATCTAAGCCTAAGAAATAATTCTGGGAGGTGCCCCTTGGAGTTATACAACTTTATTTTTCTACTATACTGAGCTGAAGGCCAGTCTAATTTCCATGTCTGCGATGGTTTTTTTCCACATCTGGTTTCGTAGTCACAGCATATCCTAACCTCTTGGTGAGGTGTATCAATTGTTCTTCTGTGAACTACTGTGTTGAACGGTTCGTCATCAGCTTGTCTAGTTTAGCGTAGTTTATTACAACAATATTAAGAGTATATTTGGCTTTGAAATCTTCGGCTCATAAAGTCGAAAGATAACAGTTTTTTATTGATAATGACCAGTTTTAAGAAATCGATCTGGTGGAGCCTCTAAATGATTTACAAAAGGTTAATATGTTCTACTAAAATTCTATAAATAAGCATTCTGGGGTTGAGCACCTTATCTTTCCGTACATTGAAACTACAAAATATTTTATACAGACATATATTCTACTCTGAAAAATAATATTTAATTGACAATCTAGAAGACAGAGTATGGCACAAAAAATGCTTTAATGATAGAGCAGCCGACAATTTTTCGAATTTGAAATAATTTTCGTATCAAAAAAGGAATTTGTGTCCCTAAACTCTCGTAAGTGGGTACGCCACTGCTCACCGAACGGCCACTATCGCCGTAAATAACGGTCTCGTGCTGAGGCGCGCGCTCGCCTTCTTAGGACAAGAGTGTGCCTACCTATCTATCCTTCAATCAACTAGTTCGTTCGTTCTCTTCCGCTCATTGCAATCCTGGTGGTTGTTCTGTTGCATCACTCTTCTCATCGATATCAGGTACAGTGGGATGAGAGGGCGATAGCAGCAGCAGCAGGCCGATGGCCCGAGTCCGGAAGAAGAGTTCAAAAACCTACAACTGCGTGCGCAATGTTTCGAACTTCGAACTTTGGAGGAGATGCATTTCCACGTTCGCTCTCGCTCTTACTCTCGCAGTGCAATCTCCGATAGCGAGGATTTCCTCGTTCGGCACTGAGGCTTTAAATCAGACTGAGGTGCATTTGGAAATGCAAGTCGAAAGCTATGCTAATGCAAACAATCAATTGCAGACATAGCCAGAGGCGAGAAGAATGTTTCTGATGTTCGACTGATTTTTTTTATTTGTTTTTTTTTGCCTTTCTCGTACAGCTCGCTTCATAGAAAAACTACTCAAGAAGCAATTAAAAATTGTTGGACGGTTCATAACGATTTTTAGTAGGAATGTGTTAAAGCCTGTTGATTAATATTGATATATAAAGTCGCAGTTTAATTTATTTTCAAAGAGATATTATAATACTCATACATCAAAACGGGGTAGCATTGATAGTTTTTTTGGATAAAAATGAAGTTCTTTCTGCATTGAGAGTATTAGTTTTTTTAGAAGCATGTATTGGTATTGATTGTATTTAAAAGGTTGCTTAAAGATTAATTTTAAATGGGCCTATTTTTTCATATACAGTAAGATTCCGTTTTTGGCAACATGATTGAAATTTTCAGTTGCCAAAAACGGAACCCATTTTTTCTGATTTTATTTTACTATATTTGTTTTTTTTTTAGAATATCGCTAGAGTGTTATTACCTTATCTTTATCAAACCATATGTTAATCAGATTTCGGAACGATCACTTCGAAGCATATTATCGTATGACAGAACATGTTTTACAACTCGATAATTCTATAGGTCGATGAACTCTTGGATATCGTGTTATGGAGAGTTGACAGTATTTCTTCTTATTTTTACTTTTTTCACAAGCGTCGGATTGTTTTGCGGTCTTCGGCAATATTCTTTATTGTACCTATACCTATCGAGAACTGTGTTCAGAATTTTTATTAAGATTAATGGGCGACCTCTGACGATTTTTCTTTACAAAAGTAAGTTTTCCCCTAGTAAATCCCATACAAACTGTGAACGGCTGGCGCTAAAATATAGTTTCACCGATCGCTTTGTAATTTTACACAGTTGTTACAGGACCTAAATTCAATGCGAAAAGTGGACTGGAGCGAGAATTTAAATTTTGTCCCACACTAGTGCGCATCGTACCCTCTGTGCGTACACAAAATCTCTCTGCTCTCGGAAGTTTTTAAAATTACCTAAAACAATCAAAAACATTATTTGTCAATGCTACTGTGTAATTTTCGCTAAGACCGGGCCACTATTTACACTTGGTCTTTCAAAATGTTCAAAATTATGCTCTTTCGGAAGCTCCTGTCGAGTAAGCATAAGCATAAGCATAGATGACCGCACAAGTCGTAGTTGCTACTCCGTGATGGACCAGAACAATCGAAGTTGCACAGAGATTTAATGAATGGGGCTTGGGATTAGCTTACTATTCTTCAATGTGCACAAATCAAGAGCTCAAACTTTGAAAGTCAATAACGGCGCTAGCCACGTCCTTACGGTCATCGGGGAAGAGAAGGAATGTTAGTTCGACAACCGTGAAAACCTAGAATTAATGTTATTTTTATGTGATGCAACATACATACGGACATGTCTGGCAGATCAGGGATGCTGGAGATGTTCAACGAGCGATTTCCTCGCTTTGCGCGCCAGCTTGACTTGAACAAGCTGTACACACGGCATCGTGCAATTATGTCTCATAATATGCTCACCGCTGCAGAAGTGGAGTACATCAAGCTGGAAGTGCAAAGGGAGATAGGAGAGGAAGGGACAAGATCGAGCGATACGTCGAGAAGGAGTTCTGTTGGGCTGGATGCACCGATCACGAGTGAGAGTCGTGATTCACCTGCACCCACTGCTCCAGGACCGACAGCGGATATGCAACGACAGCAATTACGAGACGAACTAGCACTCCATATGGGCACAGCAGTTACGCAGTTCCATGGGACAGACCCCATGTCCCGGCACCGGATACCAAAGCTGCGGTATTCCTACCGGCTGACGAGTGCAGTAAGCATCCTAAATCAGGATATTTTGCCACAGTACTTGGAAGCCGTGGAGAACCTTGAGGATCTGCAGTTTATCGTGTATTCAGCTGCAATAGCTGTAGTTAAGACGTTGGGATTGCGAACGCGCCCGCAAGGAGAAGATGGCACACGCCCCAACGCACAGAAACCCGTATGGATGCGACGCCTTGAGAGCCGAATCGCAACACTGCGATCAAAGGTTGGTCGATTAACACAGTACAAGCAGGGGAATCGATCAACGAGGCTGGTTCGTCATGTTGCTGAAATTGTTGGGCCCGCAGAGCTCCGAGATCTCAGAGAAGTCGACATTACTGAGATCCTCGACACCCATGTACAGCGGTTGAGTGCTCTTGCGAAACGATTGCGACGTTATGGAGAATGTTCGAAGCGGAAGGAACAAAACCGGATGTTCAACATAAACGAGAGGGAGTTCTACAACCGCATCCGAAATGACAAGGTCGACTTTGGCGAGGGACTTCCAGAGATTGGCGACGTTACACAATTTTGGGCCAATTTATGGGAGAACCCCACCGAACACAACGGCGATGGGATGTGGTTAGCAGAAGAAGAGAGACAATGTGATGGAATTGGAGACATGACCGCGGTCGTGGTAACCGCTCAGGATATACGTGAAGCTACCCGGTATACCAGGAATTGGGCTGCACCAGGACCTGATTTTGTGCACAATTTTTGGTATAAAAAACTCACAACGATCCATGGGCGGATGGCGGAATGCTTCAATACGGTACTAGGAGACCCCACGCAGCTACCGGAATTCATCACCAGGGGTGTCACATTTCTTCTGCCAAAGGACCAACACACAGCTGACCCAGCGAAGTACAGACCAATAACGTGCCTTTCAAGTCTGTATAAAGTGCTATCGTCGGTAATAGTGAGGAGGGTGCAAGCCCATTGCGACGCCAACAACGTGATGACCGAGGAACAGAAAGGGTGTCGCAGAAACACGCAAGGCTGCAAAGATCAGGTCATCGTAGATGCAGTCATTGTAGGGCAAGCTACCCAAAAGCAAAGGAACCTGAGTATGGCGTACATCGACTACAAAAAGGCATACGACTCAGTACCGCACTCGTACCTTCTCAAGGTACTGCAGTTGTATAAGGTAGACAGGAACGTCATCAGGCTGATGCAACACGCGATGGGGATGTGGAGCACATCCCTACACATTACCGACGGTACAGCTGTGTTACGGTCCAGGACTCTCAGCATCAGGAGGGGGATTTTTCAAGGCGATACCTTTAGTCCGCTGTGGTTTTGCCTGGCCATGAACCCCCTCAGCAAAGCACTCAACCAATGCAACTATGGCTACCAACTGAAAAGTGGGGAAAGGAGCACAAGAGTTACCCACACCTTCTATATGGACGACCTGAAGCTATTTGCGGAATCAGTGCAGAGGCTGCATCAGCTGTTGCAGCTAGTTACGACATTCAGTAACGACATCCGGATGGAGTTTGGTATTGACAAATGCAGGTCAATTCATCTACGTCGGGGTCAAGTTATGGATGCCAGCTGTTTCCACGTCAACGAGCAGGAGGAGATTCGGAATATGGTTGAAGGCGAAACGTATAAATACCTTGGATTCCTGCAACTTAGAGGTATTCGCCACACGATGATCAAGAAGGAGCTGCAGGAAAAGTTTTTATCACGTGTCAACTGTATTCTGAAGAGCTTTCTGTCTGCCGGCAAAAAGGTGAAGGCGATCAACACGTTTGCTGTGCCCCTGTTGACGTATAGTTTCGGGGTGGTAAAGTGGACCAAGACTGACTTGGAGGCGATAGAACGAGCAGTACGAGCACGGTGTCTCTGGTAGAAAACATTAATATAAAAAAATCAGTATCGATGAAACACCCACCAAATGAAAGCTTAGGCTTTCCCCTTTCATTTGAGACCGGTTTGAAAATGTTCTATCGGGGGGTCCTGAACATTTTTTTTAATTTTAGTAAGAGATACGTACCATAGGTGATCTTCTTCCACCAATAGTATGATACAATGAATCGCTTGTACCATATGATGACAACTTAATAGAACCGTAGAAGGCCATGACAAATATTTCTGGACAAACATTTAAAAAGGGCTGGAGAGGTCTTGAGGCTTTTTTCAGAAAGATTAGTGTTAGCTGTTCCTGATTGTAGTATTGGTAAGCGTGATCAAGTTGAATTGGGCTCAACAGCGTCTTACAAAGACATTGTTTACCTATGTCGATGTGCCCTTTTTAAATGTTTGTTCAGATTTTCATAAAACAAGCTTGTTTTTGTTTTGGCAGTGTTGCTGTTCAGTTGATTATAAATTCAGTAAATAGTAAAATTGTATATCTTTAATCAAAATTTATTCATTTATACAAAACTTAAATAGTTGTAAATAGTATTTAAAATTTTGAATAAAAAAAATGTTTAGAGATTTGAAAGATTTCCAATAAATAACCGTTATTTAGATTTAGTTGTATGCTATCGTCTTAAAATTCAAATATATTTTCATAAGATATTGCTTTTTACGATTAGTAATAACCAAGGCGTTTGAAAACATTTACTCTTGGATCATTACATTACCAATGGTTTCACAGATTGCAAAAAAAAACTAAATTGGCATCAATGATAGGGAAATCGGCGCTGCGTTATAACGCTTCATTGCTTAAGTTGTCGCGTTCTAAGGTGGTATAGAGAAAAATTGGTGCTTATGTCGCGTGATAAGTTTATAAATTCATTGTTTTGGGTCAACATTTTGGTTTGCTGTTTAGAGGTATGCTGTTTAGGTATGCTGTTTAGAGGTATCCTAAAAAAAACATTTCTTCGCTGATGACTTGTTTTTGATTAAAAACAATTTTTTGGGTTTGTAGAGGTAACACATTTGCACTTTGATTTGAACGATAATGCAGAAACTGTAATAACGTAAATGAAAATGCATATAAATGCGTTCAGGGGTCTTCCTTAGCCGAGTAGTTAGAGTCCACGGCTACAAAGCAAAGCCATGCTGAAGGTGTCTGGGTTCGATTCCTGGTCGGTCCAGGATCTTTTCGTAAAGGAAAGTTCCTTGACTTCCCTGGGCATAGAGTATCATCGTACCTGCCACACGAGATACGAATGCGAAAATGGCAACATTGGCAAAGAAAGCTCTCAGTTAATAACTGTGGAAGTGCTCATAAGAACACTAAGCTGAGAAACAGGCTCTGTCCCAGTGAGGACGTTAATGCCAAGAAGAAGAACGTTCAGGGGTTAGTTGATTATGTGACGTCCAAAAAGGGGGGTTGGCCTGGGAGTTCGATCTGCAAGCGATGGAGAAGGGTCCTTTAATCATTTACCCTGTCGATTATCGAGCATAATTCCGACGTCATCGGGACTCAAGGCCGATGTAAGGATACTGTCGTAAAAATACTGTTGCTGCTTGCTGTTGCTTCTGGCGTTCCAGAAAAATATGGCAATATTGAGAAAATGTGGAAGACACTGTTGCTATTGAATAATTTTTGGTGCTCCATTGTTGGAGATTTGAAAATCGTCAATATGATTTTCGTAATAATGGGAGGTAGTTCAACATTTCCTTGCCCATACTGTACCACACAAAAAAAATTAATCCAATTTAGCTGGTCATTCACGAACACTTTGTCACATACGCGTCCGCGAAATGGAAAAGTCTCGGCTCGGACCATAAACTGGCGGAGCAGTTCTTCAATTGTATTTACTATCCACTGCTCGATGGATCACCCGACGAACAAATTGTCCACCACCTTCCTTACATATGACACTAGGTGTTGTAATTCCAATCGACAAAAAAGTATAGTACATTGATCCAAATAATGTCGAGAAATGGGTAAGCATCAGCAGTTTGATTGTGTGATTCATAAAGATGACCTTAAAATATTTTTTTTATCTCAGGTGAGGATCACCAGTTGCCAACGCCACAACAAATGTGGATTGACCAGATGAAACTGTCAGAAGCTTTTGAAAAATCGGCATGTTTTGGAAGTGTAATAGGATCTAAGTTTGCGTGCAATTGTAATTTATCGTACTGTTCTGTAAATTGTCTCTTTTAAATGAAAAAAATGTATTTCAGGCGCTTGATCATTCTGATCAGATACATAAAAGTTGTTGTCATACGAGTCTAGATGATGATTTTGCAGAAAAGTTGAGAACTTTTCAAAAACATGGATTGCTTACCCAATAGCTCGAAGTTTCATATTTCCGCTCTCATATCCCGGAGTTTTGTGAAATCACAGGAAGTGGTTTGAGCAAATACGGGAAACAAGCCAGTGAAACCGTGCATTTCGATTTTCAAGTTGCTTGGAATCATGTTAAGGTTCCGGAGAACTCCGAAGCATATGATCGACAGTTTCTTTGAGCTGTAGTAATGTACAATAGTGAGCATTTGTAAGCCGTATTATCCGTTTTTACTTTATCGATATGTCGTGTATACAATTGGTTTAAATAGAATGGTATAATGCTAAATCTAAATCCTTTTTATTAATTGGTTAACTATTCGTAGTAAAATTTCTCATGGCTACCTAGATAAGCATGAAAGAAAATGACTATGTGAACCATAATTGAGAAATCAGTACTGAAAAAACGGCATTATACTGTTTTGAAAAAAATGTTCAGGACCCCCCGATAGAACATTTCCAAACAGGTCTCAAATGAAAGGGGAAAGCCTAAGCTTTCATTTGGTGGATGTTTTAGCGATACTGATTTTTTTATATTAATGTTGTTCTACCAGAGACACCGTGCGAGTGGCGTTCACCAAGCACCGAATGCGCCACCCAAAATCGTCCATTGAGAGAGTCACTCTGCCACGTGCAGCAGGAGGAAGAGGCGTCACCGATATCCAGGCACTATGTGTCTCCCAGATCCAGCAGCTGCGGGCATATTTCGTAGAAAGCCAGAACCGCCACGAAATTTACCGCACTGTATGCGAAGCTGACCACGGCTTCAGCGCCCTGCATCTGGCGCAGGAGGATTACCAGCTGAACTGCGACATCAAAACTGTCGATGAGATGATCGCAATGTGGAAGCAGAAGGAGTTGCATGGAACGCACCCCCATCAACTGGAGCTCGAGCACATCGATAAGGTGGCGTCAAACACGTGGCTGGTGCGGGGTGACCTCTTCTCAGAAACAGAAGGTTTCATGGTAGCCATCCAGGACCGGGTAATTGCGACGAAGAACTATCGGCACTACATATTGCACGAAGACGTGGAGGACCGCTGTAGGAAGTGCAATTCAGTAGGGGAGACTATCGAGCATGTCGTTGCCGGCTGTTCAGTACTAGCTGGATCAGCCTACCTCGATCGTCACAACGAAGTTGCCAAGATTGTGCATCAACAGCTTGCCCTTAAGCACAACTTGGTGGATCGATTTGTGCCCTACTACAAGTACCTGCCTGACCCGGTTCTGGAAAATAGTTGCATAAAGCTGTACTGGGATCGCGAGATCATAACGGACGTCCTCATCCGTGCCAACCGCCCCGACATTGTAGTCTACGACAAAAGGATGAAACGAGTTACACTCATCGACATCGCTGTACCGCTGGACCACAATGTCCAATCAACGTTCTCTAACAAGATAGCGAAGTACCACGACTTGGCGGAGGAGTTGAAGCAGATGTGGCACCTAGAGGACGTCCGTATAGTTCCGGTAGTCCTCTCAGCGACCGGAATTGTCCCGAAATCTCTCCTAAGGTCCCTAGACGAGCTGGAATTGAAGAAGGACCTACACAGCATCCAAAAAGCGGTGATTCTTGGAACCTGCAGCATAGTTAGACGGTTCCTGAACCACCACAACTGAGAAGCTCATCCAGCAGACTCATTAGGATAAGTTAAACCGACCAATGAGATCCACAGAGCCTAATCCCCTTTGGCATACAGAGTGCCCGGGGTAGGTGAAAGTTTCCAGCATTTTTTGCTGAGAAGTGCCAAAACTCTATAATAATAATAATAATAATAATAATAATAATAATAATAATAATAATAATAATAATAATAATAATAATAATAATAATAATAATAATAATAATAATAATAATAATAATAATAATAATAATAATAATAATAATAATAATAATAATAATAATAATAATAATAATAATAATAATAATAATAATAATAATAATAATAATAATAATAATAATAATAATAATAATAATAATAATAATAATAATAATAATAATAATAATAATAATAAAATAATACATAAAGTGCAATGAAATATTGTAATTTATCAAAGAAGATAGTTGGTATACAATCACACATGTTCTCAATAATGAGAAATTCATATCAATAATGCATGTTATTGAAAAAGGATTTTGGATTTTTGTCGCGAAATTTTGATTTCTGGCCTATAGTGCGTCGGCTTGTAACTCTTTTTTCCCAATTTGCGTCGGGTGACCGTTCAAATCTTTAATTTCCTCGAAAATACCTATCCAATGGTGTCACAAGTACTATCATTTCTTCCCCTTCAAATTGTCTTCCTAAAGGTAACCGTTCGAATTATTTCAAATCAGATGGAAATACCCATGCTCATGCCACCGCAGGTAACTTCTATGCCGTCTCTTCATCAACGAATAATCCTAACAGAAAATTATCAGAAAATGTACCTACTTTAAGTAACATGCATCCTTCTGATTTTAAATTTTTAACAGAATAATTGAATCAAATGATTGATGCAATGCTCAAAATTACTCAAAGCACGTTTCTCAAATTGATCCAAATATTATTTTAAATGTTTTGAATTGAACTGCTCGTTCTTTGAATTGTAAAGAGGACGAATTGTTTAATTTTATAACAGCTGTATGCATGTTACTCATATTGCGGTTATTACTGAAACTTATTTGTAATCTAAACCCAAACACAGAAGAGATCCAAATTTTTCATGTGAAACCAAAGTTTTTCCCAAACTTTCGGGTGCTTTTGTTGAAACACAGTTTTCCATATATGCTTACACAGCTGCCTGTTTGAATTTTCAATGCACTCAACAAGTTAATTTGTTTCAAACTGACTTGCGGTAGTTGACTTGCAATCTCTTTGACACATATTTTAGGCTGTTTGGTAATCCAATCTGCTTGGTTTTTATATTAACCCCTTTACCGGCAGCTCCATATTTTACCACAAAATAAAACCTTCAAACATTGATAACTTTTTTGTTTCTCGATATTTTTGCACCATATTGACACATGTTCTCAAAAAAAAAACTCTTCCAGTTAAAGAATCGATGCCGATATCTGCCATTGGTGATCTGGTTTTAAAGATATTCCGTTGTTCTTTGGGTGATCGACATTCTCCATATAAAATATCATAGGCGGCCATTTTGTTTAACGTCAATTTATCGAAAAAATAAAATGTGGGCTTTACAAAACTAGGTGAAAAGGAGGTATGCTGAAAAAAATCTACAAATCGGTTAAGTATTCTAAGAGATCAAGAACAGTTTTTTGAGAACTTGTGAAATATTGGTGCAAAAATGTCGAGACACAAAAAAGTAATCGAGTTTTGAGTATTTTTATTGCGGTAAAATATGAAGCTGTCGGTAGAGGGGTAATTACCTAATTACGCGTGGTCAAGATGGATTATGAGTGAAATTATGTAAAAAATGCCCACGTGCTCAGATGGGATTCGAACCCACAACTCTTGTATGCTAGACGAGTGCTTTATCAACTAAGCTATCGAGCCACTTGGTGACCCAATAACTCAGAAGGATTTTAATGCTGTAGGAGAAATTTCAACACCCCTAGGAAAGTTTTTTTTTTTGAAAATTTAAAACTGGCCGAACTCAAAAATTTGAACTGAATTTGAAACCCCTAATGCTGCACTGTGTTATGCAGTAATGAGATGAGAAAAGTAAGGTCAGATCTCAAGCGATCAATTCTATGTTAAGGGCAAGAAGCTGTAACATGAAAGTATTTGTTCAACATCTCCAGAAAACTAAAATGTAAGTACCTTCATATTTTTGTAATGCTTTGATTACAATGTCCCATTCCTTATCTCTCATTAGTCCCTTTTTACTGCACTTCTAATTACAATTTATTTGTTAGTGCAGTTTGCTTCAGTACGCGTAATTGGCTGAGCTACTAAAACGAAATTAAGTTAGACTTAAGCTCAATAATATAAAACAGCATCACTATATCTTGCTTTTGAACCAATCAGAGTTAATATTTTAACCTTAACCAGCAGACTCGATACCAAATTTAATCTTCAATTACTCTGTAAATGTAATTAACAAGCAACTTAATTTATTTCTCCCATAAACCAGTCGTACAATGTAAAGCGCGCAAAATTCAAGTGCAAAGGGTATCAATCCTACATGTGGCAGCATATTTTTTGTGGATCGACTTCCACCATCCAATTTTCCATATGGCTGCTCACGTGCTGCTCTGCTCTCAATCCCTCTCGGATTCCCCTACTTTCGAACGTTTGGGAGAAAAAAGCTCCCTTTCCCACGCTTTTCCAACGAGAGAACAACATTTTTCTCTCAGCTTTTCTTGCATCGCTCAGCTTCTTCACCAACTGCACGTGCATATACGAGGTTGCACTTTTGTCCTACTTATACAAGCACAAGGCTAAAAGCCGTCGACGTCTGCATTTGTCTGATGTACGTTTTCAGGAAGCGATCGCCAGCGCAGCCATGGGGACACACGACCCACCAAGTACATAGGAATGAGCGCCGAGCGCCGAAAAAAATCTCCCCATAGAACCCAGACAGAAAATAAAGTAGCTATATTTGTGTTTACGTAGTTTATAACATACATTACTCTTGAATCTAGAACCCATCTCGCCTCCCATCGTTTCCTCACGGATGCACCTTGTGGGTGAAACGTTTTCGTTGCGTTAGAGGTGTACAGAGAAAAATTATTCTGTTTTGACGTTGGTTTGTAACTTTGACGTACCTAGTGAACTAAAGTCTGTTCCACTTAGAATTTGACCGTACAAAATGAGTAATTTCTCCTCGAGGAAAGAACGTACACATAGTCGTAGCGCATCAAGGGAAAAAAATAAAGAAAACTTATTTCTCGGCTCTTCAGTTGAATTATCGAACTTTTTGTTTTCCAAATCCACCTATGAATTCTTGCACAGTACCATTGACTACCTTATCTGCCATTTTTTCCATGAAAAATATAAAAACCAGGGGGTCGGGATGTTGGCAGCACAGGTAGGACATGTCCTACGTACAAAATTATCTGGGTAAGACAGTATAAGGCTTGTCCTACTTATGATTCAACACGAAATGGCATCACTTCAACAGCATTTCTACAACAAGATGTAAATGTTCTAGGATGAACTGTCATGAGCATACCTGAAAGTTTTTCTTGACATATGGTCGGCGTTAAGTTAGAGGGGACCTATTACAAAACCTAGGAAAACTGGATTTTTCATTCATTAGATGCAAAATTACCTTACCTCCATTTCACTTTGATCAGATTTGATCAAAGCGCCGCCTGGTGGCAAAGTTTTGAATCTCATAGCTTTAATAATGAGAGTCCTTGAGCTACTAAACAACTCTGCCGAAGGCATCATCTTTCTAAGTGGTCAGGATCCTGAGCTATCCGGAATACAAAAAATCTATGCTCACTAGCGCCGCCTGGTGGCAAAATTTCGAATCTCATAACTTTTATAATGATAGCGCTTGAGCTACTGAACATCTTTGCCGAAGACGCCATCTCTCTAAGTGGCCAGGATCCTGAGATATCCGCAAAACAAAAGCTTCATGCTCACTAGCGCCGCCTGGTGGCATAATTTTAAATCTCATAACTTTTATAATGATAGTCCTTGAGCTACTGAACAACTCTGCCGATGTCATCATCTTTCTAAGTGGTCAGGATCCTGAGCTATTCGAAAAACAAAAAATCTATTCTCACTAGCGCCGCCTGGTGGCAAAATCTCGAATCTCTTGGCTAGAATAATGATAGCCCTTGAGCTACTGAACAACTTAGCGGAAGACGCCATCTTTCTAAGTGGCCAGGATCCTGAGCTATCCGCAAAACAAAAGTTTCTATGCTCACTAGCACCGCCTGGTGCAAAATTTTGAATCTCATAACTTTTATAATGATAGGGCTTGAGCTACTGAACAACTTTTCCGAAGGCGCCATCTTTCTAAGTGGCCAGGATCCTAAGATAACCGCAAAACAAAAGTTTCATGCTCACTAGCGCCGCCTGGTGGCAAAATTTTGAACCTCATAGCGTTTATAATGATGATCCTTGAGCTACTGAACAACTTTATCGAAGACGCCATCTTTCTAAGTGGTCAGGATCCTGAGATATCCGCAAAACAAAATTTATATGCTCACTAACGCCTTCTAGTGACAGAATTCCGCAATTCAATGACCACTATATGTTAGCCCTTGAACTACTGAACAATTTTGCTGAACATCATGATCCTCTATTTTGAATACTTTTCTAGATAATGATCATTTATAAAAAAGGTCGTCAATCTGAATTTCGGTCGTAAAAAAGTGGTCGTAAAAAGAGGTTGGAGTGTACCGTAGCCATAACCCACGTAAATTTCTCAGGCCACAAAATTTTTATATATTCACACATATATTGAGATGTTCGGTAATCAATTCCGCATGGTTATTAAATTAATTAACTCATTACTCGTTGTGAAGATGATAATTCCTAGTAGGATGCATTTATTACTATCCAAATATTTTTAAAAACTGTACTGGTTGAGTGTTTATCAAATCATACAAACGTAATTTTGACGAAATATTACACTGCGGAACATGTTTTTGTCTCAAGCATCAAAATACCACTATTTACTTAATTAAGAGTCGCTGAATCCATTGCCGTTTTCAAGAATATCATAGCACGTCTAGTTTTTGACATATTCCCTGTTGAAAATGCAAAATTTGACTATATCAAGCAACTTGCATGCAAGTTTGCCAGCTTGTATGGCAATTTATTTGATTTATTTGTCACAGAATTCAAACTTCATGTGTTAAACAATGCTTATCATAAGAGTTCATAATATTGTCGGTGCTCAAAAGTTATTTTTTGATGGTTTAGAAGAGTATTGTATTTTGCCATATAAGAGAAACGAAGAATTTTGTAAGGAGACTGCAAGCACGTTGAAAAAATCGATTGAATCTCAGTTTAACCGTTAAATTTCAACTAAATTTTATTGAATATGAAAGTTTGAGCCCTATTATACTTGCTTGGTGGATAAGATTACAAAAAAGTTGGTGGAAATTGCTTGGTGGATAAGATTACAAAAAAGTTTGATGAAACACACTTTAAACTTTATGTAAACATCAATAAAACCAGTGCTTTATACAACTTTGGCGACCTGTAGCTAAAAATTGTGCCGTGCTGTAACATTTCTGAGAACGGCATCAGATTCAGCAACCCCAAATTTACTAGAGACACATAATTTGTTTTTTGAGACACACAAAAATGTCATTTTTGTTACGCTGTGATATCATAATTACAAAAATATTTTTTAAGAATTAAAAAGTGGAGTTTTTGATTCCGGGGAGAAGTTTATCATTTACTGCGATAGGTTTCCTAAAATAAAGCGATATGCTGTTTACTCAATTTGGGGTCACTGAATCTGAATTAAGTCTATTAAGTCTTACAAGTTGTTGATAAATCAGTCAATTTTAGAGTTTGTTGTGATTTGCAGAATACACCACACTAAACGCCCAAAGGTCTGTAATATTCCTTTATATTAGCAGCTCACTCACAAAAAGAACATGTTTTTTCTCTGAAGATGAACTTTTATCCACAATGCCAATTCAAAATTGCGCTAACAAAACATATCTGAGGTGTATGAAACAGTTGATTTAAATGGTGTCTTTATATAACCTTGGCAAGAGTCGATTGTTTGGAGAAGAACTCTTCAACAGTTTATAAAACATTTCCTAAAAAAAATCCGTTTACCATTGGTATAATTATCAGGAATGTCAGAACAAATTTCAAAACTTCAAGAGCAGCTATCAGGTAATGTGAGATCACAGAGTTTGTGATAATGGAAATCGAATCATAGCTCTTTTGACAGTTTATACATATGGGTACGGGAATGATACACTTCTCCCCACTGGTCAACTATACCCCGAATATCGGTACATCATGCCATGTTTTATTGTTAGATTTGGCCCAAGCTGTTGGAAAAATTAAGTATTTTGTGGTTTTCATAGATTATTCTGCTTTTTTTTTTAAATGGCTGTTCTTTCTGATTGTATTTTTATAAAAGTGATTTGTTCCAGTGTTATATGTTTTATATTCTCAAAACAATGATGTATTTCTTTTGTTGCTTTCTTAGCATATTATCCTTCCTTTTGAACATTGACTGTTCTTCCTAGGTTTATTGTCTTCGTGTTATTAAGAATAGTGAAACCGAATTACACAAGAAAAATCCACTTCTCTTTAATAAAGTTCTTTAGAAGATTTGCAACAAAACGTAAAGGCTACAAAATATCAAAGCCTATGTGCACTAGGGTGGCCCAGATTGATCAGACTATAAAAATCTTAAGTTACATCCTCCAAATTTGTTTTGCCAAGTTTGTAGGTCCGAGAAGCTACTGTTGAAGTTTGAGTAGAATCCGTCAACTCTAAGAAGGGGCTAAACGAGTTTGAGTTGACGGATTCCACTCAAATTTTCAGAGTGGCTTCTGAGGATCCAAATGAACCAATTTGGGGTGTAACTAACTTGAGATTTTTTCAATATGATATTTTCCATATAGGAAAGGACCATCGTAATAGGAACATTATTATTGTCTTGTATTATGTCTAGTTGAATGTTGTGGTAGGGGAAAAGCTTTAATTTTAGACCTACAAGAATTGTACCAAGAAATTAGACCAGAATCGTCTGGATTACTCAAAAACTAAAGCTAGGTCGAAAATTGGTGCTCTTCCCGTATTCTGGGGAATGGGTTTCTGGGAAATGCCGTACAATCAGTGCAAGTTGCCGATCCGTTTCACGTTTCCCTCTGTGATAATGAACAAGATTTGGAGTTGACTGAATCGATCAAACGGCAGTACAAGCTCAACGATTTTCGTGGTGTATCGGTGCAACAACTTTTCGTTTCCCGACAGAAGCCGTGGGGTATCAGGCGGTCATAAATAAAAAAAAGTTTTGTTTCATAAATCATCGTTGGTTATTCTCTTCTTATTACTAATACATATAAACTTTTCCTTCAAATTCATTAAACAATAACATTTTTCATCAATGCTTTTTATCTTAATACGTTCCCATAAAGGTTTTTACATAAGCTTTCTGCTGGACTGTTAAAATAATGTCGAATCACCAACATATAAAATATTAAAAATGAAATAAACTGAAAATTTTAGAAAATAATGCCAAATTTGAACTTTGACAGTCAAGAACTTTTTTTCCTCGCATTCCCCACACTTCCGTTTAGATAGAAATGAAGCTTGAAACTTCAAAAAACATGTCCCGCAGATAAAACATGCAACAAATTGCAACTTTGAAAGTTTCATCATTTTTCATTTGATCTTATGATTTTTTGATCGTGCATGCATAAAATAAATTTCCTTCCACATGAACAAAGTTTACAGATGGTCAGAATCTCGTTATTCTAAGTTAGCCTAGAATGTTTTGGTTTATTTTGGACCAATATTTTAGGAAATATAAATTGAAGCGTTTTTTTTTTTTATTTTCAATTCAAAGGTAATAAATTCGTGGTTTTATTACTTGTTAATTCATATCCACGACCACCACCGCCACCATGAGTTTCGGAATAATATTTCTCCATTACGTTCCTATTCTTCTTCTTTCTGGCGTTACGTCCCAACTGGGACAAAGCCTGCTTCTCAGATTAGTGTTCTTATGAGCACTTCCACAGTTATTAACTGAGAGCTTTCTTTGCCGATTGACCATTTTTGCATGTAAGGTACCGTGGGGTAAGTGGATACAGAAAAATCAATAGTCAACTTCATTGTTATGTACAGCTAATGATAATAATGTAATTCAAACTTTTTTCTATGGATAACAAATGAGGGACTAAAATACTTCAAATCGTAACATATTTCGATTTTTCTGATTTTTATGAAGGACTTGAAAATTTGCGCCAAATGATCCACTTGCCCCACCATGGTGGGGTAAGTGGATCACCAATAAAAAATCTATTCTCAAAACAAATGTGGTGTAATTATGTATAGTAAGAATTATATTACTCACGTATTTTATTTTTAGATCTAGTTTTGTTGCATTTTGATGCTTTAAAAATTAAAAATTAGCTTTATTTTATCAAAATATTATGGAAAAAAAGGTATACATGCGCTCACACTAATTCGAACAAAAAAAAAGCATTTTATCTATATGAATAAAAATGGAATGGTGTTTGTATGTCACGAAATGACTTCCGAACGGGTCAACAGATTTGAATAATTATATTTCCGTTTTGTTCGTCAAGTGTTCCGACGTGTTTGTGTGTATAAAAATTCCAGGATATTCACCGGGAAAGTCGGAAAAACGGGCGTGAACGGAACTGTCATTTTTTTATGGGACGATTCATAGCGTTTTTTACCAGCCTACTTGATGGCAAGACGAAGTTTGCCGGGACCGCTAGTCTAGAATAATTTGGAGAAAATTCATTCATTTATACATAAAAGTTATACAGAAGTATTGTGGGATTATTCCTAACGATGTTTTCAAAAAATATTCGTTGTTTGAAAATATTACTTTTTTTTAACAAACTGTAATCCTTTTATTCTATTTCATTTTATAAGTGCATTATCTGTCTCGAACAGTTTATATGGTCAAATAAGGTACAATAATATGCTTTCAATTGGAAAGTATGTATATTTTTCTCTTTTGAAACTCAGCTTAGATAAACCACGAAAAGTTTTGTTTGAATTGTGCAATATTCATTCTTTCATATATTTTTATACCAGAAAAACTTTTAGGTGGATTAATTCAAACTTTCTATAGTCAATTTGACAAATTGAAGCTAGGAATGAAAAAAGTTGATGGGAAACAACATTTGCAGATATTAAAAGTTATTCAAATTCTCGTAAGCAGTCTGCCAATAAATGATAATAATAATAATTGATCCACTTACCCCACCCCATTAAAAAGTAGGGGTAAGTGTACCATGTTCAATATATCTGTATTTATTTGAAAAAATCACATATTTTTCATTGTGATTCATTCAATTAGAACTGAAATACTCACCACGTGTTGAAAAAACTACTATTATTCGATTTTAGACAAAGATACATTGAATTTTTTACTGATGAAAAACAATTTTCAAATAATTTTATTTTTGCAGCTGAAAAATTTGATTGTGTTGGTGTACGTGTAGTACCAGTTTTGCAATAGTATCAGTGTGGACGTAAGAATATAACCTAAACGAAGCAATGGTGCACAAATTCAACATATTCAAGTAATTATGCTTAATATGGACAAATTCATTTGTACATTTTGCTTCGTCCCGTACACTCGTACAAAGTAAGTCGAATCAATCCGTAGCAGCTGTCAAATCAACATTTATTATCATATGTTAAGTCGCATAAGATCACTGGTTAGTTCGGTAGAATAAATATACACTCGCAATGTATGTTATTATTCATCACATAATATATGCACGCATATCGCCTCCACTTTTGTACGTAGAAGGCCTTTTCGCGACATCTTATAAGTGAAACTTTGCACATATAAAGCCTCCAGGTGATTACGTTATATGTGCATTTTGGTTGTCTGGGTTCTGAAAATGTTGTTTAAAAACTAGAAAAAGTGATGGCACCAGCAAAACCAGTGATAAGTGAAGCTATGGTTAGTCGCGCTGTTGTTTCTCTTTTAGATGTAAAATTAAATCATATGGAGAATGTTGGCAATGCTTTCAAACATATGTAAACCAGTTATGGAATAGCACAAGATGTTAACGATACCTTAAAAGATAAGTAACATAAATTGGAGAGTAAATTTGTAACAAAGTTGATGGAAGCTTATCGTATTAACAACCGGTTTGGGAAAATAAATAAAGCTAGTTGCAAAGTAATTGTTATTTGGAAAAGTTTAGTGTTGTGTCATGTTCATCATCCAAACGCGGGCGCCTGGAAAAATCCTTTAATTTATAATAGAAAAGGAAAAATAATAATAAAACAATGGTGTTATGTTATCATTTGAACTGAAAGAAAAGCCATTTAATATGTCCAGGTTCCTCAAGATTGCCTTTCCTTCGCTTTATATGACTTTAATTATCGAATTTCAAAAACCTTTTTCACCCTTCTACGAAACATGCCGAAATGAATAGAAACACATCCGTTTAGTATAAAACGTCTAAATTTTGCAATAAAACTAATGAATATTTTTGACCGCCTGGTTGTATGGGGGTCTCCCATAGTGTAATAGTACGACGATGTATAGCTATGGAAAGTTATGGACGAGAACCAGCTTTTCTGATGATTGCAACTCCTCCACATGCCCCAGCAAGTCGATCGTTACGATAAACAAAAGTTAGGATTTCTTTTAAGTTTAGATCCAGGTTTCAAATACGTTTCGGTAATAATTGCTATATGCACGTCATTAACTGTAAGAAAATTAAACAGCTCGTCCTATTTACCATTCAGAGAACGAGCATTCCAATTTGAAATATTTAAATTATTATTTGGATCCATTAGAAAAACGTAATCCAATAACAATTTGATTTGTAAATTTTACACCAACTTGGACTGCTTCAGTCATAGTGGTGGCTTTGAACATTGCATCAATCATTAGATTCAATTGTTCAGTTAGAAAATTAAAATCAGAGGCAGACATATCACTTGAAGTAGGTACACTACCCGTCATAAATACGGACTCACTCAAATAAGTATTGCAACACACAGCTGAATATTGAATCACCCTGAAAAGTTTAGCATCACCTCAAAACAGGTTAATTCACATTGCTATATCTCGTGTTCCTTACGACTTACAAAGAAGCGATCTTCAGCAAAGTTGTTCAGGGGATCAAGGACATCATGAAAGCGAACAGTTTAGTTCGCGATTTTGCCGCTAGGTGGCGCTAGTGAGCATGTAAAACTGAGCATTTTGAACTAGTTCTAGCTTGTGATCCATAAGAGATAGAAAGTTCGGGTCTTCGGCAAAGTTGCTCAGGGGTTCAAGGACATCTGGAAAAGGATAAGTTTAGTTCGCGATTTTGCCGCTAGGTGGCGCTAGTGAGCATGTAAAATTGAGCATTTTGAACTAGTTCTAGCTTGTGATCCATAAGAGATAGAAAGTTCGGGTCTTCAGCAAAGTTGCTCAGGGGTTCAAGGACATCCGGAAAGCGATCAGTTTAGTTCGCGATTTTTCCGCTACGTGGCGCAAGTGAGCATGTAAAATTGAGCATTTTGAACTAGTTCTAGCTTGTGATCAATAAGAGATAGAAAGTTCGGGTCTTCGGCAAAGTTGCTCAGGGGTTCAAGGACATCTGGAAAAGGATAAGTTTAGTTCGCGATTTTTCCGCAAGGTGGCGCTAGTGAGCATGTAAAATTGAGCATTTTGAACTAGTTCTAGCTTGTGATCCATAAGAGATAGAAAGTTCGGGTCTTCAGCAAAGTTGCTCAGGGGTTCAAGGACATCCGGAAAGCGATCAGTTTAGTTCGCGATTTTGCCGCTACGTGGCGCTAGTGAGCATGTAAAATTGAGCATTTTGAACTAGTTCTAGCTTGTGATCAATGAGAGATAGAAAGTTCGGGTCTTCGGCAAAGTTGCTCAGGGGTTCAAGGACATCTGGAAAGGGATCAGTTTAGTTCGCGATTTTGTCGCTAGGTGGCGCTAGTGAGCATGCAAAATTGAGCATTTCAGTTTTAGCAAAATTGAGCATTCAAGTTTTAGCTTGTGATCCGAAAGAGATAGAAAGTTCGGGTCTTCGGCAAAGTTGCTCAGGGGTTCAAGGACATCCGAAAAGCGATCAGTTTAGTTAGCGATTTTGCCGCTAGGTGGCGCTAGTGAGTATTTCAAACTAGTTCTAGCTTGTGATCCATAAGTTAGTCCATGTCACGTGAGAGGAAAATTTCCCTCGATAACTCGATATCCATTTTAAAATCCTTCTTATACTGGGAAACTTGGATTTTTTCAGGAAGTGAATACAGTGATACCTCCATGAGTCGATGCTCCATGACTCGATATCGACTCATGGAACCATACTAGAAACAAAATTTCATGGTTACTATGATGGTCCCTCGAGACTGCATTCCAAAGGATTTCTGTTCCATGACTCGATATTTCCATGAGTCGATGGTCCCTTCAATATCGACTCATGGAGGTTTCACTGGGACATTTGTTTGTAAAATAATATCAACAAAATATTACTGCTTTCCTACAGAAGTAATCATATATGTATTGGAAATACTGAAATTTGTTTCTTCGATTTTGGGATTTTTTGCGTTGGTATATTCTATAACTCGATAATTCTTTAAGTCGATGGTCCCTTGAATATCGAGTTATGGAGAGTCGACTGTAGAGTGAATCAAACCCGAAAAACATGAATATAAAGAGAATAAGACATCAATCACTTGGATATGAAGTCAATCAAACTTGAACCATGAAGAAATTCTGACTTGAATAATTTGAATGTGATGAATATGAGTCCTGACTGAGTCACTCGCACATGGAGTAAGTCATACCAGAATCACTAGCATATGAATCAGATATGGAACACTTGAATATACATTTTATACTTTAATTTAATATGATTCCATCCCTAATCACTTCAACTTCCAAATGTCAAACAATATCTGAACAGCATTCTGGAAATTCTATCTTATCAAATTCATAATGTTAAGGTACAGTCATCCCTCCAGAGTAAACTGTTTCCTGGATGCCCTTGACTTTCCGAACAACTTTGCCGAAGATTCAAACTTCCTATCTCATCTGGCTAGAAAAATAGAATTTGTTTCATATATTTAATTAAATATGCGTACTAGTGCAACCTAGTGGCAAAATTAGGAACCAAAAAATTTGATATTTGGATTTCCTCTACTTTATTTCTGTTCGTTACTTACCGAAGACTCGAACTTTCTATCTCTTGTGGATCGCAAGCTAGAACTAGATCAAAATGCTCAGTTTTACATTCTCACTAGCGCCACCTAGCGGCAAAATCTCAAACCAAACTGTCCTTGACTTTCAGAGCAACTTTGCCGAAGACCCGAACTTTCTATCTCTTATAGATCACAAGCTAGAACTAGTTCAAAATGCTCAGTTTTACATGCTCACTAGCGCCACCTAGCGGCAAAATCGCGAACTAAACTGTTCGCTTTCCAGATGTCCTTGAGCCCCTGAGCAACTTTGCCGAAGACCCGAACTTTCTATCTCTTATGGATCACAAGCTAGAACTAGTTCAAAATGCTCAATTTTACATGCTCACTAGCACCACCTAGCGGGAAAATCGCGAACTAAACTGTTTCCTTTCCAGATGTCCTTGAACCCCTGAGCAACTTTGCCGAAGACCCGAACTTTCTATCTCTTATAGATCACAAGCTAGAACTAGTTTGAAATGCTCAATTTTACGTGCTCACTAGCGCCACCTAGCGGCAAAATCGCGAACTAAACTGATCCCTTTCCAGATGTCCTTGAACCCCTGAGCAACTTTGCCGAAGACCCGAACTTTCTATCTCTTATAGATCACAAGCTAGAACTAGTTTGAAATGCTCAATTTTACATGCTCACTAGCGCCACGTAGCGGCAAAATCGCGAACTAAACTGTTCGCTTTCCGGATGTCCTTGATCCCCTGAGCAACTTTGCCGAAGACCCGAACATTCTATCTCTTATGGATCACAAGCTAGAACTAGTTCAAAATGCTCAATTTTACATGCTCACTAGCGCCACCTAGCGGCAAATTCGCGAACTAAACTGATCCCTTTCCAGATGTCCTTGAACCCCTGAGCAACTTTGCCGAAGACCCGAACTTTCTATCTCTTATAGATCACAAGCTAGAACTAGTTTGAAATGCTCAATTTTACATGCTCACTAGCACCACCTAGCGGCAAAATCGCGAACTAAACTGTTTCCTTTCCAGATGTCCTTGAACCCCTGAGCAACTTTGCCGAAGACCCGAACATTCTATCTCTTATGGATCACAAGCTAGAACTAGTTCAAAATGCTCAATTTTACATGCTCACTAGCGCCACCTAGCGGCAAATTCGCGAACTAAACTGATCCCTTTCCAGATGTCCTTGAACCCCTGAGCAACTTTGCCGAAGACCCGAACTTTCTATCTCTTATGGATCACAAGCTAGAACTAGTTCAAAATGCTCAATTTTACATGCTCACTAGCGCCACCTAGCGGCAAAATCGCGAACTAAACTGTTCGCTTTCCGTATGTCCTTGATCCCCTGAGCAACTTTGCCGAAGACCCAAACATTATATCTCTTATGGATCACAAGCTAGAACTAGTTCAAAATGCTCAATTTTACATGCTCACTAGCGCCACCTAGCGGCAAAATCGCTAACTAAACTGATCCCTTTCCAGATGTCCTTGAACCCCTGAGCAACTTTGCCGAAGACCCGAACTTTCTATCTCTTATAGATCACAAGCTAGAACTAGTTTGAAATGCTCAATTTTACATGCTCACTAGCGCCACCTAGCGGCAAAATCGCGAACTAAACTGTTCGCTTTCCGTATGTCCTTGATCCCCTGAACAACTTTGCTGAAGATCGCTTCTTTGCAAGTCGTAAGGATCTCGAGATATAGCAATGTGAATTAACCTGTTTTGAGGTGATGCTAAACTTTTCGGGGGTGATTCATTATTCAGCTGAGTGTTGCAATACTTATTTCAGTGAGTCCGTATTTATGACGGGTAGTGTACATTATCTGATGATTTCCCATCAGAATTATCGGTAGACGAAGAAGCGGAGTAGGAGTTACCTGTGGCGGTAGGGTATTTTCCATTTGATTAAAAAAAAAGACAATTTACACCGTCTTCAGCTCAAGGCTGCACAGACTGAAGGATCACAAACATTAGGCAACGGACAACACGGAACACCCAGTAGCCCAATGATGAATTTTTCGTTTGACGAAAAGTTTCCACCGACTGGAGCGAGAATCGAACGCACACTTCATGGCACAACACGCCTAAACGACTGACGCCGCTAACCGCACGGCCACGAAGCCTACATTTGAAACAAGTAGAATGGGTACTCATGGAACGAATATGGGAAAAGTTTATTTTACCTGCTACGATATTGGCAAAGGATTTACCGTGGGTAGATACATTCGAAATTGAAAGTTTCGAACGGCTACCCGATGGATTCAAATTAGTTTGTGAATGAGCATGATTATGATCTTCCTGATAAGTATGATTCCTAATCAAGCGATCGTTAACTGAAAAATGAGCATTGTTATCGACCGTTATCGTAACGGATATTATCTTTCATCTGCCTGGCACGAGCCTCAACGACACTCTTGCGTGAAGGGCAGTTCCAAAAATTTGACTTATGATTAGCCCCGAAATTAGAGCATATAAACTTGTTGGTATCTTCCTTCACTGGACAGACGTCCTTAGCGTGAGAAGAACCTCCGCAAATCATGCATTAAGCACCAATGCGACAATTTTTTTGTACCATGACCCCACTTTTGGCACCGACGGCACTGAGTGGGGTTCTGGAAATTTCCTCCAGGTTTCTGGAAATGTTCCCATGTCACACGGACATCGAACAAAAGTTTTGCTTTTTCTAAAGCTTTAATATATTAAGTTCTTTTTTGTTAAAATGAACTAAATAATATTCTTAAGAAAGCCTTTTCCGAACAATGCCAGATTGGGTTCTCTTCATCATAATGATTACTTGAACTGGGGAAAATCCAAGTAAATCATTTATTCCATTTTTGATCTCTCCAGGTGACTTTCAAGACAACTTTGAACAAACGATCAGTTTTGTCGTCATAAGTAAAAAATTTGTGCTTCTTCTCTTCAAGATGTCTGAGAAGAAGTTCGCGATCTTTAAGAGTTTTCGGCAAAACGCGACAGTCTCCTTTCTTTGCGATTTGGAAGGAAACCTTGATTCCCCTAATGGAGTTCAAGATCTCCTGCCGAAATCCCCCAAATTCGGAACAACTGACCTCGATAGGCGGCACTCTTTGTTTCCTCACTTGAATCAAAGAGCCTGGGCTAGAGGCTGCTTCGGAAAATTTGTGTAGAGCATCGAACTGATTGCTCATTTCGATACAATTATTCATTTCACCCTTGGAAGAAAGTTTGCATTCCGGGGAAACGTCCTTTCTTCCAGTGTTGCCACGTTTAGAGACAGTTTTAAATCCCACTTTTTTGGACGGAAGTTGTGAATTCAGAGAATCACCCTTCCTTTTGTTTGTTGTTGATACCATGTTAAGTTAATAAACGGAAGAAGACGTGACCTCCTAAGAGGTTTTTTCCCGAGACGGTGTCCAAAAAGGATTACCACCGCTAGCTTTCGCCAACGGGTCCAACGAAAAATCGAAAGCACGGGTCCAAACAAGGATCGTAAAGGGATCAATAGTAGAAAAAAATAGTACTGAAAAGTACTGTTTTAGTAGCACTGAAAAGTACCGTTTTTAATTTTAGCACTGAAAAGTACTGTTTTATTGGTTTAGGTAGTTTTTAAGAAAACTTCCAAGAGCAAATAGAATTCGTGTACGCACAGCACGAAGGTACGATGCGCACGTGTTTGTGCTCTTGCTGTGACTGCTGACCATGGCAACGAAACGAACGTCGCTCAAAGTGTCGAATGTTTACAGCACTGCACCAGATTGGCGATGAAAATCTGATCAGGAAAAAATAGATGAGAATCGATTCCTTCAAATATTCTGGCATAACGTCTACAAGGATTTCCTGATATTATTATGCCTACAATTCATAACGCAGCATCCGGTTTCTTCCCATATTCTAAATAATTATTACTTGAACCAGTTGGAATGTACAGTAATGGGGAAAGAGAGAGAAAGAGAGAGAGAGAGATAATTAATATTTTAAAATCATATACTCCTTGAATTTTTTTGATCGATCCAGATGTTTTGAAAGGGCAAGATTAATCCTTTTTTGTATGCTTTTCAAATGATGAAATTTCTATCAACACCTGACAGGTTTCACCCTGAGAGAGAGGAGACAGCTCACTGACAACTGGCTTGTTTTCTTGGCTTCTTTGATTTCTTCTTCTCATGTTTGGGTTGTGCACAATGGTTCGGAGAGCACAAACTGGGTCAAAACCATTTTACATCCCATTTGATATCAAAAAGATCATAAAATTTAAAATTTTCAATAGCAATTGGAGTCTAATCGACAATATTTAAATATTCAACTATTTTATATGCGATAGCACAGGAAAACAACCTAAATTTTCAATTACATCCAGTTTTAGTTTGGTTAAATTTTGACGGTTTTTCACGTTCTGCCCTTCGAATGTGCGGTTTTCCAGTGACAGTTGATGACAGGTTCCCATGACTTTCGGGAGCTCGCAATCTAAGCCAGCTGTCTCCTCTCTCTCAGGTTTCACCCAATCTTGTATCTGCCAATCCAGTCATCATAGTCAGTTGCACTGCGACACCACCAAACATACAAAACAGCCACCCAAAACTAGGTGAAAGCAGCTTTCCCCCAACTGCTACCAAGTAGAGATGGTCGGGTTTCACATTTTTCAAACCCGAACCCGACCCGTACCCGACTTATTTTATTCCTTCAAACCCGGACCCGACCCGAACCCGAGACAAAAATTTAAAAGCAAACCCGGACCCGACCCGAACCCGAAAAATTTTCGCTGTTCAAACCCGAACCCGACCCGAAACCCGAGAAAGTTTTCTAAGAAAAACCCGAATAGAACCCGAGTTCGAAAAGATGATAAATTCATCGTTTCTGATGCATAGGGAAGCTTTCCGGTTGTTACTTTGTGAACAATTATCCCCAAACCCGACCTAAACCCGGCTAAACCCGACTTTTTTCAAGCCCGAACCCGACCCGCACCCGATATTTTTTTAACCTTCAAACCCGACCCGAACCCGAACCCGAAAAAATAAAAATTTTCAAACCCGAACCCGACCCGAACCCGTCGGGTTCGGGTTCGGGTCGGGTTTCGGGTTTGAAAACCCGAGACCCGACCATCTCTACTACCAAGGTGCATTTGCGAATCTTTTCTTCTTCCAGACAACCATCCCGTGTCGTCGTCATGCCCACTACTCGAAGACTATTCTTCTCGTAAAATATGTCCTATACACAGGAGAACCTCCAACGAAACCATCACACAGTGGTTGCACTTGTTTTACGAGGCGGTCATAAATCATCTTACACAAAGTTTGATGGGAAATACCATTAGAAATTGTCAAATCCATTATTTTTTGACTAGATTTTTGGAAGACATAGGTAGAAAAAATAAATGTTTGATAGACAAAAATTGCTTTTGTGAATCTTCCTCTTTTGTTTAGAGAATCTGTTTTTCAAATAGTTCGAAAATTCACTTGATTTTGGTTGCCGAACATAATACACAAAATGACAACATATTCTATTATTTTTGGCCAATGAATGGCACCACTGTTTATCGCCAAGAACACAAACGCACGTGTAGGTCACGTATCCCGCATCTATTCTGGTTTGCCCCATCCTCTCATTTTTTACTGGGATGCTGCTGGCTGTTGTTCTGCTGTTGAGGTGAGCGCATTTGTTGAACACTTGTTTAATGCGAATAGAAAAGGAAAATGCATGAACTTGGCCAAGCGCCTTTTTTCGATGATCCTTCTTGGCGGCTGGAGTTCTTTTTTTCATCTGTTGATGAATTGCTTGTCGACGGAGGGCTGCTGCATGGTCATTTTTAGTTCCACTTTCAGTTTAAAAAATTGTTTTATATCGAAGCTTTAGTACTCATTGAAGATGGATAATAAATTTAAGACTCGAGTTGAAGTAAATTGCTTAGTAATTGCAAACTATGCTCCTGATAATTGGACTTGATTGTTCAATGAAAGAGAGAAAATTAATAACGTAAATAAAATTTCTAAACTCCAAAGAGATCCAAACCTTTTTTGTTTACCGTAATGATCGACTTGATGGGGCATGTGGGTTGCAATCATCATTCATAGGCGAATAAAATATCAACTATTTTCGTCATTTGAAATCAAAATTTTTGAAACTTCAGGTGTTTTTGTTGCCTTTTCAATATGCCTTTTCAATTCTCTGGACAGCAAGTTAATTTGTTCCAAACTGACTTGCAAAAATTGACGCAATAAGTCAAAATATTTTGACATTGGTGACTTTAATGCCAAACATCGGTCATGGAATAATTATCGAAGTAATAACAACGGCAGAATATTATTTGATGAGTGCTCTTCAGGATATTTCTCAAAACAATAACCTGATAGCTCTACATGTTTTTCCTCTTCTAGAAATCCATCTACGATTGATTTGGTCTTAACCAACTCTAGTCATCTTTGTAACCAACTGATTACTCATGCTGATTTTGATTCTGATCATGTCCCTGTTACATTTCAAATATCCCATGAAACGATTCTCAATCCTATCAGCTCCACTTTCAATTATTTTCGAGTCGACTGAAATATATATATGAAACATATATTGACTCTAATCGTGATGTTAACATTTCTTTACAAACAAAACTTGATATTGACAATGCTCTTGAAACTTTAACAAATTCCATTATTGAAGCCAGGAGCATTGCAATTCCAAAATGTGAAGTAAAATTTGAATCCGTGATTATAGACGATGATCTTAAACTCTAGATCTGTCTAAAAAACGTGAGGAGAAGGCAATTTTAACGCACTCTCAATCCTGCTATGAAAATTATAAGTCAGGATTTGCAGAAAGAAATCAAGAAACGTTTTGAACAATTAAAAAAAAAAAATTTGAAAATTAGATTTCTGAATTGGGCATTGGCTCTAAGCCTTTTTGGAAATTATTTAAAATTTTGAAAAAACCTCAGAAGCCAATAGAGGCATTGAAAGAGGAATTTTATGGTATGTTCAGATAGCGGTGCATGACAGCTTCTTTGTCTGTGCTGAACCCCGTAGTGCAAATTTTTACCTCTACTTTTGCCAATATTTAGACGGAATAGGCTATGTTGCCCGCTTTAACACTATTTTGTTTGAATATTGTGCAGAAGTAGTTTTAATAAATTGTTTTTGCTTCAGTTTCCCTTCCGTTGTCATGTTTGTATAGTCATCCTTGAGTTCTGAGATTCAGATTCTTGTTAAGGCATGGAGAAGCGACATGAAAATATATGTCATTAATTAATGCACTTCTACAGAGCTATGTTGTTGTAGTCTTTGTTGACAAATTGTAGCACAGATGTCATCTCCAAGCATCTTTTGACAATGATAGACAGACAATGTTAATTATACAGAATGCGGTCGTATATCAAACGATAGCGATAGGGAGATCCTTTTTTCCCGAATGAAGGTTATCGGAGTGAAAAACATGAAATGTGCTTCCATCTATACGCGAACAAGAACTATCTGAAGTGCCTCGTCATTGTACGTCATGTATTCTCTAGTATTTTAGTCGTTTATGCTACTAGTCTGAAACGTGATTTGAATAAATTTCAAAATATGAATCAAGTGTTTGATTTTAAATAGTCTTATCTTCCGAAGGTCGTACTGGAATGCTAATCAATACAATACTTTTCTAGGATAGATGATTGATTATGTTGCCATCTTGTAGTACCGAATCCAAGTTGTAGATGATCAATATGAGAAGAAGTATCAAATCTAAATGTACTGTAAATGTGTTTGGTTTGGTCATCGATGATAAAGCACATCGTCTTATTGTTATCGTTCTGAGGTCTTCTCAAAACGAGAATTCAATTGAATAATGTCTCAAGTTAGTTTACAGATTGGATAGACTAAGTTATTGGTACGGTATTATCGGGTGGGTAAAAATGTAGGGGGCTGAAATGGTATACAATATGCGTTCGCTAAAAATTAAAAGGTTCTTACCCCTTTCTTAGTATACCTACCAACACATATGGATCGTTTTTACCTCAGTTTGATGTTAATTCGAGCCGTGTCCGTGCTGATCTATGTGGTTTGGCTCATAATACGACGATTGATACATACGACAGACCACTTGCTCCCTCGTGATGGTGTTGTTGTTAGTTGTTATACATGAAAAGAAAGCTATTAGTATTAGGAATAAACAAGATTTAGTGAGTTTTCATTGAATTACGTTTGACTACATCTCTGATTATAGTCAACGACATCGGAAACTTAATGTTTTGACTGTTGATCTAGTTCAGAATTTTTATAGAACACTATAGGCGACCTCTGGCGATTTTTCTTTGCAAAGTGAGTTTTTCCATAGTAAATCCCATACAAACTTTGAACAGCTGGCGCGTATATATAGTTTCGCCGATCAAGCTGAAATTTCGCACAGTTGTTATGGGACCTAAATGCAATGCAAACAGTGGACTGGAGCGAGAATCTAAATTTTCTAAATTAAACGATTCCTGATAGCGATGAACACACAAATATATCGGAACGAACTCACCAAGTTCTTCACGTTAACTTTGCTACCCAACGAAAATATAGGTGAATTCCATTTTTCATTAATCATTGAACCAGCATTTGCACAGCAATTAGGTTTTCCCAAACGAATAAGGGTCGTTTAAGGTGATTATAGAACAAAGCCACACCTCAAATTTTCAAGAGTACAACTGTGTTGTTTTTCAGATAATCCTACAGCATTTCTTTGCATGTAAAAAAAACACATTGTTTCAATTTCCACTTCTATCAGCCGATTTGATATTTTATTGTGCCTATGTTAGGCACTTTTCGACGTGTTCAATAAGGTTAAAACTACAGCGTCTGCAACAATTGTAAAACGATTCGTTAACTAATTTGTTTCGTTCAAATTTTGTTCTTTTACCAGCCGATTCACACGTTTGCCAGCCGAATTAAAACTATACACGGATACGAGCAAAATCGTGACAGTTCTTCCGAAACACGTCAGCATTCGCGCGCGGCTTGCTGCGATCCTTCTGAACAGAATGATGGTCCACATCAACCAAAATTCATTTTTTGCCAATGAACAGTTCGGATTTCGCCATGGACATTCGACCACTCATCAACTTTTACGTGTAACAAATTTGATCCGTTCCAACAAATCTGAAGGCTATTCTACTGGCCTTGCTCTTCTAGACATATAAAAAAGCATTCGACAGTGTTTGGCATGAAAGCTTGATTGTAAAACTAAACAACTTTAATTTTCCAACAAACTTTGTTGGAATTACTTAAAGTTATATGTCAAATCGTATACTTCCTACACTTACAATGATTTAATCACCCCTCGGTGTGTTTGTTCGCACTGCTGAGAATTCCCCAGTAGAGCCAAATTAAATGTTTTCTCCATTTTCTACGTAGGCAAGCGATGTGAGAGCAAAAAAACCTAGAAATGTTAAGGTGCAAAAGAATAAAGAAACAACCAACAGTAACGGTGCAGAGCTGCTGTTGATGGAGCTTCCGCCCACTATATGTATGATCCATTCATATGTTATGTTACGTTGCCAGGCCTGGGTGATGTTGCCGTTTCTTGGCAAAGGCTTGGTGAAAGGTGTTGCAGAAAAGGTACCTACTCTTGGTTAGCGGGTGAAATTCTGCCGTCGGATGTTGTGCGGTGTATGGCAACAGTAAAATGGATTTTCTGAATCAACGGAAAACGAAGCTGCATTTCGCGGAAAACAATTCCGAGGAAATGGGATCTGCGCCGCGAATTATTATGCCGCCAGAAAATGTGTGCCAGAACATTAGTGAAAACTATCAGAATGGAAATTAATTTCGAACAGTCGCATGAGACAAAACGTACGTGGATCCAGACAGTCAATAATAAAAGCATTTTTTGTTTCATGATTTAATATTATAGTTTGGAGGTGAAATCGTTTGGAATCTATCTTCTAAGGTAGCACTTAAACTTCAAAGGCACTAATCACGTAAAGGGAGCATCCAACAGCAGTGTACTTTTTAATCTTTGTGCACTAGCAGAAAGGTTAAAAAGAGGAGATCAGGAACGTGTGTCTACTATTTCTCCAGAATTTCTTTTTGGTATTACAACAGCTAGTCCATATTGGTACAGCATACAACATGGCTGACCTTAAAATTTGTTTGAATATCAAAAGCTTGTTCTTAAGACAAAAAAAAATGATTTTCTTTTATTAAGTGGATAAAGACATTTCATATTTTTGTTACATTTGGCTTGAATGCCCTCAATGTGATTGTTAGAAGTTAACTTCATCTGACCAATTTATTGGAAACCCTCTCAAAGTGACAACATGCCTACTTGAAGTTTCAACTAAAGAGCGTTTGGTTTATGAGGGAATATTTTTAGTTGAGAGTTGGAAGCATTAAAAGAAATTTTCCATTTTCGCAAGTATGAAGAAAGAATTTCCAAACTTTTTTGAAATCTACTACAGATGGCACGCAGGACTGTGTCATCCGCAAACAAGGCTTTTTGGCATCCTTGAGATAACTCCAGATGTGAAAATATTGTATAATATTGGTCTCATGCTGCCTTGAGGAACACAAGCTCTTACAGGAAGTCTTTCAGACTTGAAGTTCTGATAATTAACCTGAAGTGTACGATTTGATAGATAACTTTGAATTATTTTAACACCGTATGTTGGAAAATTAAAGTTCTTCAATTCTACGATCAAGCCTTCATGCCAAACACTGTCGAAAGTTTTTTCTACGTTTAGAAGAGCAAGACCAGTAGAACAGGTTTCAGATTTGTTGGAACGGATCAAATTTGTTACACGTAAAAGTTGATGAGTGGTCGAATGTCCATGGCGGAATCCGATCTGTTCATTGGCAAAAATTGAATTTTCGTTTCTGTTCAAAATGACCTTCTCTAAAAGTTTACTGATGGAGGAAAGCAAACTGATTGGACGATAACTAGAAGCTTCTGCAGGATTTTTGTTTGGTTTTAAAATTGGAACAACTTTAGCATTTTTTCATTTGTCAGGAAAATATGCTAACTGAAAACATTTGTTGAATATATCAACTAAAAATGATAAGCTACTTTCTGGAAGTTTCTTGATGAGGATGTAGAAAATTCCATCATCGCCAGGTGCTTTCATATATTTGAGTTTTTTTAATAATAGTTCTCACTTCTTCCAAATCAGTCTCACAGGCATTTTCGAAAACGTTCTCTTGATTAAGAATATTTTCGAAGTCCTGCGTAACTTGATTTTCAATTGGACTAGTAAGTCCTAAATAAAAATTGTGCGCACTTCCAAACTGCATAGCAAGTTTTTGAGCTTTTTCGCAATTAGTTAGTAATAATTTGTATTCCTCTTCCAATGCCGGTATTGGCTTCTGAGGTCATTTCAAAATTTTAAATAATTTCCAAAAGGGCTTAGAGCCAGGGTCCAATTGAGAAATCTTATTTTCAAAATTTTTGTTTCTTAATTGTACAAAACGTTTCTTGATTTCTTTCTGCAAATCCTGCCATATAAATGTCATATCCGTATCGCCAGTGCGTTGAAATTGCCTTCTCCTCACGTTTTTAAGACGGATCAAGAGTTTAAGTTCATCGTCTATAATCACGGATTCAAATTTTATTTCACATTTTGGAATTGCAATGCTTCTGGCTTGAACAATGGAATTTTTTAAAGTTTCAAGAGCATTGTCAATATCAAGCTTTGTTTGTAAAGGAAAATTAACATTAAGATTAGAGTCAATAAATGTTTCATATCTATTCCAGTCGGCTCGAAAATAATTAAAAGTGGAGCTGATAGGATTGAGAATCGATTCATGGGATATTTGAAATGTAACAGGAACATGATCAGAATCAAAATCAGCATGAGTAACTAATTGGCTACAAAGATGACTAGAGTCAGTTAAGACCAAATCAATCGTAGATGGATTTCTAGAAGAGGAAAAACATGTTGGGCTATCAGGGTATTTAATTGAGAAATATCCTGAAGAGCACTCATCAAATAAAATTCTGCCGTTGGAATTACTTTGAGAATTATTCAATGACCGATGTTTGGCATTAAAGTCACCAATGACAAATTTTTTTGACTTACTGCGAGTCAATTTTTGCAAGTCAGTTTGGAGCAAATTAACTTGCTGTCCAGAGCATTGAAAAGGCAAATAGGCAGCTATGAAAGTATATTTACCAAACTGTGTTTCAACAGAAACACCTTAAGTTTCAAAAACTTTAGTTTCAAATGATGAAAACAGTTGATGTTTTATACGCCTATGAATGATGATTGCAACTCCCCCACATGCCCCATCAAGTCGATCATTACGATATACAAAAAAGTTTTGATCTCTTTTGAGTTGAGATCCAGGTTTTAAATACGTTTCGATAATAACTGCTATATGCACGTTATTAACTGTAAGAAAATTACACAGCTCGTCTTCTTTACCATTCAGAGAACGAGCGTTCCAATTTAAAATATTTAAATTAAATATTATTTGGATCCATTAGAAAAACGTAATCCAATAACAATTTCATTTGTAAATTTTACACCTACTTGGACTGCTTCAGTCATAGTGGTGGCTTTGAACATTGCATCAATCATTAGATTCAATTGTTCAGTTAGAAAATTAAAATCAGAGGCAGACATATCACTTGAACTGGGTACATTATCTGATGATTTCCCATCAGAATTTTCGGTAGACGAAGAGGCGGAGTAGAAGTATCCTGTGGCGGCAGGGTTTTTTTTCCATTTGATTTGAAACATTAGAACGGGTACCCGTAGTATGAAAAGGGGAGGAGTATCGGCAAAGGATTTTCCTTGGGTAGATACATTCGAAATTAAAAAATTCGAACGGCTACCCGACGGATCAAAATTTGTTTGTGATTGAGTATGATTATGATCTTCTTGATGGGTATGATTCCTAATCAAGCGATCGTTAAGGTGACTATAAAACGAAGCCAAACTTTGTATTTTCAATTGCACAAGTCTGGTGAACCTGACAACAATTCACGTTAAAAATCAAACAAATTGCTTGCTTGCTGGTGGAGACCAATGGGATGAATTTTCAACGCGGAGCGCTGTTTGGTTCTCAAGACTTGTGCTCTTGAAAATTCGAGTTGTGGCTTCGTTTTATAATCACCTTAACTGAAAAATGAGCATTGTTCGAAACTCTACCAGCGAAATTCCGGAAACGACCGTTATCGTAACGGACATTATCGTTCATCTGTCTGGCACACTCCTCGACGATTTGCCTACGGGAAGGGCAAGCCCCAAAATTTAACTAATGATTGCCCCCGCAATTGGCGCATATGAATTTATCGGTATCTTCCTTCACTGGACAGACGCTAAGGACCGTAAGAAGAACCTCCGCAAGTCATGCATTTAGCATCCATGTGGCAATTTTTTGTACCATGACCCCACTTTTGGCACCGACGGCACTGAGTGGGGTTCTGGTACCGTCAAGCCACCATTCACCGTGCATTTAAGAAAAATCTGCACTTGAAAAAATTATATAAGTTTTCCAAATCATTCGAAGTGAACTAGATTACTACTACGAAGCGTAAAATTATACCATAATTCAGAGAAAAATCTCAAATTAGTGATGTATAACAAATAATTACTCAAAAACTATGTTTACAAATGTCATGTCAAGGTTGCCTAGTACCGTTCTATGTCACCATTTACCGCGCACGTTGGTGCACCATTTACCGTGCGTATAGTTTTCGTCATGATTTAATTTCGTATATTGAGAAACGTTGATGGTGGAGGAACTATGTTGCAAGTAGTGTGCGCACTCATTTTTAAGGGTATTAAAAACTTATTTCATAATAAAAACCACAGAAAGTTGAAAAAGTAGCTAAATTATTATTTTTTCATTAAAATCGTCATTGGAAGTTAGACTGTATTGTCCAAACCATTTAATATTCGCTAAAAAACTAAATATAAAGTAGTTAAATCACGACATTATAATTAATCCAATATTACCCAATAATTTCAAGCCATTTACACTTATGCACGGTAATAGGAACCATACACATTGAAAAGGGTCCATTTACCGTGCATTTGTGTTTCAACTGAAACAAAGTAAAAAATATAAGTTGCTTAAAATCTCATGGTTCATAAGATGAAACACATCTTACTTAAAGTATCTACAGCAAAAACTTGTTGAAATTGTGAAAAAATTGATACTCCAACGTTAACATGAAAAATGTGAATTTTTGGCTTCTCTACTAATAGTGTTAAAAATCCCATTATTAAACAGAATTTACATTATTTTGACTACATAAACTAGGTTTTTAAAAGTGTTATCTCATTTTGCTGACAAAAGATTAGTTTGTTAAAATTGTGTGAATATTTTGTTGGAATTTGTATATGTGCACGGAGGCGCGTCCACGTTCGAAACCATGGGTAGGACAAATCGTTCGCAAATATTTTGTGCACAGTGAAGCTATGATTTTTTTAAATTTTGGAAAGGAAATTGAAAGTTACAATGTATGAGTAGCTCAAACGTAAAGGAGTGTGACATTTTGGGCGGTTATAAGATGAGTTGAGAAAAATTTCCTTCTTTCCAAGCGTTCTAACGATATTATTACTTGATTTTTCTCTGGTAAACTGAAAGAAATAACATAATTCTTTGAAGACTGGCTTGATTATTTTTTGATTCACATACAATTAGTGTATAATGAAAAATTGCTGAATAAACTTCAAAATAGATTCTCTCAAAACTCAATTTCATGCCAATAGTTACCACAAGACTAAGAAAACTTTTTGTTTTTACAGGGCAAAAACAAAACGAAACCTTATAGGAGCCAGGATAGAAGTGTTTGATACTTTATAGCACCAGAGTAGACATGTCTTTGAGATCTAAGACTTTTGTTTTAAGATAATTCCTAGTGACATTACGACAAGTATTATTGTATGTGTTTTTCATGATTTTCCCTAGGAAGTTCATAAGAAATTTTTTCAGGTATTTGTCCAAATTTTCAAATACTACTCCGAAAATGTCTAAAGGAGTTCATTTAATGATTATTTCCCCCCTCCCCCATTACTTCTTCATGAATTTTTCTAGGGAATTTTTCCATGAATTTTGTTTAGGATACCTCAAGAATTCAACCAGGGTTATTCCCACGGAGAACTACAGGAATGAATTACTACAAAGATCATATGAGAAACCATCCGAAATCTTCTTAAAAATCTTTCAAAAAAAATCAAGAAAACCCTATTTTCTCCAACATTTTATCCACTGATTCATCCATTGATTTCTCTGGGACATACTCCAAGATTACAAGTCAAAACGTCTTCTTAAATTCAATCAAAACTCTCCAGAAATTTCTAGGGATTTCTTTTAAAATTGTTTTTTAGGATTTATATAAGATTTCAACTAGGAATTTCTCTAAAGATACAGATATGCTCCAAAGATTTTATCTAAGATTTCTACAGAAATTTCTCCACTAATTCTTTGAATCTCATGTAAGACTTGATTTTTTTTTATTTAGGAAATCTTCTAGGAATGTCTTCAAGGTAATTCGAAGTAAATTTGTCTTACATAATAATCTGGTAGGTATTTCTAAATGAACAAGGAACTCTGACTCTTGAGGAAGTTCTAGAAGATTTCCTAGGTAATTTGCTAAAATAATCGAGACAAAATCAATCGAATCTCGGGATAGTATTCCACAGGATTTTATATAAATTTTATTTCGGAAAACATTAGACAGAATCTCTACAGAAATTTGTATAGGAATGATTGGAGGAACAATTGGAAAACTTACTGTAGTGTAAAATGGTAAAAAAAAATTACATGGGAATAGTTAGGCAAAACTGCTGGAGTAATAGGTACTTGAATGGAATGCTATAAAAAATAGACTTGTTCGAAGAACACTTTAAGGAATATTTGATTTCTGGGAGGAAACGTGGGTGAATCCTCGAAGAAATCCACATGAACGAGCGGAGGAATTTTTGCAGCGTTTCTTGAAAACAAAGACTTTTAACAACTACCGAAAAGCTAAACATTACATATAATTTGCAATTGGATTAGATGGACAAATTGATGTGAAGATTTGCGAAAAAGTTACACGTCTTCTCAGTGAGAATCGAACTCACGACTCCCCGATCTCTAGTTGGGGCGCGTTAACCACTACGCCATGAGAGGACTCATGAACGCAGAAGTTAACCTGAATTCGATTTCAGCTCAATAATCACGTGGTCCTCTTTCGCAAAGTGCACCTCTTTCGGAAGAATTAGATGCCCATCCAAACACAACGCTTTCTATATATATCCAATGCCTAGCCCGAGAGCGCATTGTTTTTTAGATATAGGAATAGCACACTACACTAGCCAGCAACTGCGCTGGCTGAGGTTTCTATTGTGTGGGCTTCCAATGGGTCGCGACGTTCTCAAACGACCGGTTACGGAACATGAGTCCGTTGCTCGATAAATACTTGTTTTAATTATGATTCGTGGTTTACGGCCAACCAGCCGAGTGGAAGTTTAACAACTACCGAAAAGCTAAACATTACATATAATTTGCAATTGGATTAGATGGACAAATTGATGTGAAGATTTGCGAAAAAGTTACACGTCTTCTCAGTGAGAATCGAACTCACGACTCCCCGATCTCTAGTTGGGGCGCGTTAACCACTACGCCATGAGAGGACTCATGAACGCAGAAGTTAACCTGAATTCGATTTCAGCTCAATAATCACGTGGTCCTCTTTCGCAAAGTGCACCTCTTTCGGAAGAATTAGATGCCCATCCAAACACAACGCTTTCTATATATATCCAATGCCTAGCCCGAGAGCGCATTGTTTTTTAGATATAGGAATAGCACACTACACTAGCCAGCAACTGCGCTGGCTGAGGTTTCTATTGTGTGGGCTTCCAATGGGTCGCGACGTTCTCAAACGACCGGTTACGGAACATGAGTCCGTTGCTCGATAAATACTTGTTTTAATTATGAATCGTGGTTTACGGCCAACCAGCCGAGTGGAAGTTTAACAACTACCGAAAAGCTAAACATTACATATAATTTGCAATTGGATTAGATGGACAAATTGATGTGAAGATTTGCGAAAAAGTTACACGTCTTCTCAGTGAGAATCGAACTCACGACTCCCCGATCTCTAGTTGGGGCGCGTTAACCACTACGCCATGAGAGGACTCATGAACGCAGAAGTTAACCTGAATTCGATTTCAGCTCAATAATCACGTGGTCCTCAGAAACCTCAGCCAGCGCAGTTGCTGGCTAGTGTAGTGTGCTATTCCTATATCTAAAAAACAATGCGCTCTCGGGCTAGGCATTGGATATATATAGAAAGCGTTGTGTTTGGATGGGCATCTAATTCTTCCGAAAGAGGTGCACTTTGCGAAAGAGGACCACGTGATTATTGAGCTGAAATCGAATTCAGGTTAACTTCTGCGTTCATGAGTCCTCTCATGGCGTAGTGGTTAACGCGCCCCAACTAGAGATCGGGGAGTCGTGAGTTCGATTCTCACTGAGAAGACGTGTAACTTTTTCGCAAATCTTCACATCAATTTGTCCATCTAATCCAATTGCAAATTATATGTAATGTTTAGCTTTTCGGTAGTTGTTAAACTTCCACTCGGCTGGTTGGCCGTAAACCACGATTCATAATTAAAACAAGTAAAGACTTTTAGCTGTTTTCCAAACATTCTGTAGTAAATCTTTGTGGGTTTCCTCGCAAGAAATGCGGTACAAATCTTTGGAATATCTCCTAGAGTAATGCCAAATTTGGTTGAAGGATTAGTGAATAAATATCTGGAAGAAATACTAGGATAGTTTTAGGAAACAAATCAAAGTAACACCTAAGGTTATTACTGAATGTAGTAGCTTTGGAGTTCTCAAGAATTTTGTGAATCAAATCTGGGGATATTCTACGAAGCATCCTTTGAAAAATCGATGGAAGAATTTCTGGGAGAATAAGGTAGACAAATCACAAAAAAAAATCTTCGGAGATCCCTGTAGGAGACCCTGAAATTATTCGTAATGAAATAACTATGCTAACTCCTGAAGTTTTTCCTGGAGGAGTCGGAGACGAAATTATTCAAGATCCTGTTGAACCCGGTATAGTCTCTGAAGGTTTCTTTGGAGCCTGTGCATTTTTTGCCAGGATTCGAAGCAAGAACTATTTTGGTTAAAATAAATATTTTAGGGACCTTGCATTAGAAACCCTAGGATCATTCATTAGATCAATTTTGTTATCATTAATATTAAATAATATGAATAACCTTTATATTTATATCCTTTTAAAATCAATTTTATCAAACAAGCTTGACAAAAAATAGATCAAACTGCTTGCCTTTGCAGTGCGGTGAAGCGAAGTTGTTCTATTTTTCTCATCTATTTCTAGATAACATATGAATGAATCGTGGGTAGGACAATCCTTTGACTGTCCTACCCAGGTGTTTTTGTGCGTAGTACATGTCCTACCTGTCCTACCCACTTCCCGCGCCACTGTGCACGGTGAATGGAGGCCGCACGGTGACTGGTAACTTAACGGTAATTTCCTCCATGTTTCTGGAAATGTTCCCATGTCACACGGACATCGAACATAAGTTTTGTTTTTTCTAAAGCTTTAATATTATTTAGATCTCTTTTGCTAAAGTGAACTAAAAACATTCTTGAAGAAGCCCTTTCCGAACAATCCCAGATTGGGTTCTGTTTTTCATAACGATTACTTGGACTGGGGAAAATCCAAGTAAATCATTTATTCCATTTTTGATCTCTTCAGGTGACTTATAGCCACTTGAGAGACCTGTCAAGATGACTTTGAACAAACGTTCAGTTTTGTCGTCATAAGTAAAATAAATTGTGCTTCTTCTCTTCAAGATGTTTGAGAAGAAGTTCGCGATCTCGAAGAGTTTCCGACAAAACGCGACAGTCTCCTTTCTTTGCGATTTCGAAGGAAACCTTGATTCTCTTAATGGAGTTCAAGATCTCCTGCCTAAATCCCCCAAATTCGGAACAACTGACCACTATAGGCGACACTCTTTGCTTCCTTACTTGAATCAAAGGGCTTGGACAAGAGACTGCTTCGAATTGGTGTTCGGAAAATTTGACTAGAGAATAGAAATGATTGCTCATTTCGATGCAATTATCAACATTATCCATTTCACCATTGGTATAAAGCGCGCATTCCGTAGAAACGTCCTTTCTTCTATTCTTGTCACGTTTAGTAACAGTTTTAAATCCCACTTTTTTTGGTAGGAAGTTGTCAATTCAGAGATTGACCATTTCTTTTGTTTGTAGTTGAAACCATGTTTAGTGAATAAACGAGAGAAAACGAGACCTCCTTAGAGGTTTTTTTTCCCAAGACGGTGTCCATGAAGGATTACCACCGCTAGCTTCCGCCAACGGTTCCAACGAAAAATCGAAGGCACGGGTCCAAACAAGGATCGTAAAGGGATCAATAGAAGAAAAAATAGTACTGTTTTAGTAGCACTGATAAGTACTGTTCTATTGCTTTAGGTAGTTTTTAAAAAAAACTTCCAAGAGCGGAGAAAATTCGTGTACGCCCAGTACGAAGGTACGATGCGCACTAATCTCAATTTTATTGAATTTTACTCTACCTCTACCAGCTCTACCTTTGGTAAAAAAAATCATACAAATCAGAGAACCTCGGGCCCAAACCTGTCCGATAATTTAAAAATGCCCTATTGTCGATATCAATTAGTCAGCTCGTAAACATTGAAGGTGGAACTGATAGGTTTGAGATATAGGAAAGCTTTGGGGCATGACGACAGCCTAGCGAAAATACGTATCTTACTTTCGATAAGAACCGACTGTCGGCCTAACCTTTCAAAGATTACAGATATCTATCAATTCGACGATATTTTTATTTTCCAAAAACCATTGTGTAACTTGGTGAAACACGTGTACAATTATCGCTGAAATGGATATCATAATATGGATCTTACCTTCAGTAAGACAACACAATGAAGAAAACGTCTTCAGTTACTGTCTTCCAACAAATCATTACCTGTAGACGGCTTATCTTAATCCATGAACCACCCAGTAAGCGCCCACTGCAACACAGCAAACTGATAAAGCGGGGACTGAAGTAAACTGTTAACCTTTAGACTTAAACCGACGACAGTTTGGGTGGTAATTCCTGGTCCCTTTGATGCAGTCGTGGCAAAAATGATACGAAACCGAATCTTAAAAACCTAAACTGATAAAGAATCGCTATCTATCGCGATATTGGATACACACACGCACGTGAATTATTGTAGCGCAAGAAAGTTGGTGAAAAGTGAACGTAAGTTGCATACAGTTACCGTGCAAGCTACGAAGACGCGATAAGCGACAAATGCCTATCAAATTCATTTGACTTTTTGACTTCCAGCTTTTACCAATTATCTTTAGTATTCAAACAGACTACTATTATATCACTAAGTTCAAGGACAGAAAAATTGCAATCCAACTTTAACACGCAGAATTAACGAAAATTCGTTTGAGTTAACGCTTAACGAAGGTTCTCTAAAAAAATATTTGAATATAAGCCTTCAGATCTACATACTTGCATAATCATTAACCCAACTAACGTGCCCTCGGCAGGTACTGCCTATAGCGACCATGTCCTGCAAGAAACTGCGTTAGGTGGAAGTTCACTACTCCATGGTTTTTTTATTACCAATCTAATACATTTGGTATAACCCGATGGGTCCATCTACCTTTAGTGGAGTTATCCCACACCTGGTGCAATCACCTACCGAGATAAGAGCCCGTTGCTCGGACTTGCGGTTGTTGATCACCACCACCTCAGTCTTGTGACGGACCAGTCCTAGTTTCCTAGACTTCATCTATTCCTCAACTATGGAGATATAGTTGCACTGCTGTCAATTCTACTTCCTCCATCGATCCGCTAAAGACCACTAGGCACGGTGTGTTTCGTAAAGCAAATTTATTACAAAAAAATAGGTAAGTCTGAAACTTCACCACAATAAAGTCTAGGTCTCTCGCGTTCATTTGCTGTAAAAACCAAAATAATCGGTCGGGGGGTCTAGAGTAAATATTTTTTTTATTGATTTCGAGGGACTTGCACATAGATTTGAATTTGCGTATCTATGTGTTTATGTACATTGGGACGGATCACAATTTAAAAATGTTTGAGAATCCATTCTCCCATTTGTTATTTGCCATCCTTACTATAACAATAGTGTGCTGTGTAATTTTCAGCTTTCTACGAGGTGATTTAAAGGTGATTTAAAGGCCCAGAGACAATGTAGGTTTACGTGGAAATTACTATGAAGAAATTTTGAGATATGTTCCAAACACGCTTGTACTGTAATGTAAGTACAAACTTATTATCCCATTGTAAAAACTAATTTTTCAAACTATAATAAAGAAACTTGCTGAAGAGAGAAATTCAATCCGACGGATAGCAGAAGAGATATTCATGAGTTTGTTTGCAATTATTTAGATTTATATGGGATTATAGCCCTGCAAACATGTACAAAAATCCCAAACAAAATTAGCTCAAAGGGATTTGTTTCTTCAGCAACATCTTTCATTAAGGTTTGAAGAATGATTTTTCAATATGTGATGATAAGTTTCTACTTACATTACAGTAGTAGCGTATCTGGAACATTTCTCAAAATTTTTCCATGGTAATTTCCATAGAAACCTACATTGTCTTAGAGCCACCTTTAAATCACCACCTAGAAAGCTGAAAATTTCACAGAACACTATTTTTATGGTAAGGATGCTAAAAAGCATAGGGGAGAGTGGATTTTCTTACAATTTTAAAGTTTGAATCGGCCTAATGTACATATGTTTGGATGTATATATAAATGAATGTACGTATGTATATCTGTAAGTAAATATTTAAGTACACTAGAAATACTGGAGAATGGATATTAGTCGAAATTTCAGTGTTTTTTTTTCAAATGCGACGCGTAATTTTATAAAACTGTTATCCATCTATTAGTATCCACCTATTATAATAACAAATAAAGCAACTATTTAAATTAAATTAAATCAAATTATTTGGATTTGTAATTGTAATCAAGTATGTAATACATTTGAAAAGATTCCGGTATTTCACTTTTGTATCGCCGAGTAAAAAGATAAATCTTGCATAATTTATAATCTCGTCCTAAAAGCCATAGGTGACCAGGTGTATAACTTGTTATTACTGAGCAAACGAATGGATTTACGCTTTATTTGCTAAAATGACAGCGGTGACAGTTTTTATTTTGGTCCGTTTATCTGCTAAATAACAATGAGCTACACCCTCGGTTACCAATAGTTTTTAGAGTGAAGATACATAGAAGCCAATACCTAGAGTTTTTAAAAGCACAAGTCTTGAGAAGCAGACAACCGGTAGCTCATTGGTCACTCGCTGGTAGCGACCAATCAATAAAATATTCAACGCATAAGGCTGTCAGATTCTCTAGATTTGTGCTCTTGAAAATTCGAGGTTAGACTTCGATGCATCTTCACCTCAGGACGAGATCATAAGTTATGCGAGAAATATTTCCTAATAACTTCTTACATCATTATGACCAATTTAAGTACGATAGGGGGGTCCGTAGCCTTGAGGTAACGCTTTCGCTTCATAAGCGGAAGGTCATGGATTCAATTCCCAGCCCCTCCAAAAAAAATAACCCGTCCAGCCACCAGAAGACGCCGCACGGAGGACCGTGCTTAGGGGAACACATCCATCCTCCGTCAGTATCAGATGGTGACTGAGACAAACTGACCCACTTCGCAGGCAGCTAGCCTCAAACGACTCAGGAACACGGCAAAACGAACCACCGCAAGAGCAATTGACTATGGCTTATGGAAATCGATTGGACCAACAGCAGAGCACTCTCTTACCTGCTCGGTGTGAGAGCCAAAGAGCAGAAGAGAGTGAAAGCAGATGTAAATATAGATTAGCTAAAAATAGAACTGTATCGGTAAGGAAGATACAGATAAACTGATTCCGGCACAGTAGTGGCCACGAGCACGGAGTGCCTTGAAAAAAAAAAAAAATTTAAGTACGATTTTCAAGGGTTTTCGTAGGAAATAATTAAAATAGTGCTTGAGACAGTTTTGCGATTATGCGTTTATCATATGTGATTTATGCTTTTACATCTCTTTTGACCAAGAACAATTTTAATTTCCATGCCAAGGTATGCAAATGGTTTAATCTTGCATTTTGTCCCGTATCTCCATACGTTCAACGCAATGTGCGTCGGTACAAAAACACATATGCATAAATACTTTACACAAAAAAAAAATGTTCTGGACCCCCCGACCGATTTTTTTGATTTTGGTCGCAAATGAAAGAGCAAAGTCTAATTGTTTTTAGTTTGAAATTTCAGACTTACCTATTTTTTTGTAATAAAGTTGCTCCACAAAGACACCGTGCTAGGGTGATGTCGTCGGTGAAGCCAACAATCTTAACACCCCCCGACCAGACGGAAGAAACAAGATTATAACAGAATGTGTTCCCCTGATATGACTTTTTTATATCACCAGTTGTTATAAAACATGTACCGTCAATAGTTAAATTAACAAAAATTCTAACAAAATTTGCACAAAATTAAACTAATATATAACAAACTCTGTTACAATTATGACAAAATTAATACAGAATGTGTTACAAGGATGTTACAAATTAGCATTTTTTTTTGCAAATTATGCTACTGTTTATGACATCGGATGTTATTTGCAACAAACTTACAAATGCAATGTCAAAAATATAACAAATGTAGTTATAAATGTGTTACTAAAAATATAACAAGTTGAGAAGGAAGCCATCTTGATAACAAAATTTTATCAACTTCGCTTCAAATTATTTAGAAAAGTTAAATAATTTTTTGAAGTGCATTTTTTTTTAAATGCACGGTGAATGGTAGCTTGACGGTACTTGAAGAGTACAATATTTGATATATTTTGACTGTAAATGATTTTTGGAAGCCGAAGTTTTTCCTATACCCCACAAACGTATTTCGGGAAACTTTTGTAAAATTTCACCAAGAACAACAGAATCCCTTTTGAGTAGCGGTGTAAGTTTATAAAAAATGTATACCTAGAATGGACGAGAAATGCTTAAATTTTTCATATGGTGTCTCTTTTAAAATCCAAGAATATTTTCAAATTCACAAAACCCTCCTAGAGCCAAATCCTGGTTGCGCTACTGATACTTATTTTACGTTTGCATTATAGTGCGCTATTAGATTATGCTTTAAAGTAACATAATTCTACAGAGCGCTTTAAAGCAGAATTAAAGTTGAAAAGGGCCCCACAAAAATCAAAATAAAGTAACACCTGCAAGCCTGATGATTAACTTAGAAAATGTAATTTTAAAGCATAAGCATTTGAAAAGCATTTGATTTTGTATAGTTAAGGTTTATGATGTATATTGGTTTCCATCCACTAGCTCTGCAATGTTTCTCTGTTATCGAATGGGATTTTTTTTAGTTTCCATCTACATTCGAACCTACAGTGATGATGGTGATGGTGTGCTGGATGCCTGTCACATTGATGTGCTGTGCTATAGGTGCTCTTCGGAAACTTCTGAATAAAAGCACCTTATAAACGAAGAATTGTTCGCCTGCTGTATACTTAATGGTTTATTTTTGAAGAAAACTGTCACTAAACGTGGCAAGAATGGAAGAAAGGACGTTTCCCCGGAATGCGAACTTTCTTCCAAGGGTGAAATGAATAATTGTATCGAAATGAGCAATCAGTTCGATGCTCTAGACAAATTTTCCGAACACCAAATCGAAGCAGCCTCTAGCCCAGGCTCTTTGATTCAAGTGAGGAAGCAAAGAGTGCCGCCTATCATGGTCAGTTGTTCCGAATTTGGGGGTTTTAGGCAGGAGATCTTGAACTCCATTAGGGGAATCAAGGTTTCCTTCCAAATGGCAAAGAAAGGAGACTGTCGCGTTTTGCCGGAAACTCTTAAAGATCGCGAACTTCTTCTCAAACATCTTGAAGAGAAGAAGCACATTTTTTTTACTTATGACGACAAAACTGAACGTTTGTTCAAAGTCGTATTGAAAAGTCTCTTAAGTGACAAGGGTAAGTATTCCTATAGTTGCGGTAGTGCCGTTTTCACTGATTGTATTACATTAGCCACAGAACCGACACTGCCAATCGACGTATTGGCTTGTTGATACATGGAATAGTTTAAAAGAGCGTTCAAATTGCTTTTTAAACTGATAGAGTAAGGTGGGGCAAAAGTTCGACCTTAGTGGTATAATCAACGTTTCCAGGAAAATAATAGCAGATGAAACAAAACAAATACCATACAGCGAACCTTCAACATATTGGCTATAACTTTGCTGAACAAACTTGTGTCAAAATATTTACCCATTTTTAGTTATAACAGTTTCAAAATTGATTGTCTTAAACGAACTTTTGCCCCACCGGTGGGGCAAAAGTTCGAATCTAGTGTGGGGCAAAAGTTCGTTGGCTAAAGCACAAAATATCAATACTTTTATGCCAGGCATACTTTATACCAGACGTAAACTTATGTTTGCCGAAAAATACACACTAAATTTTCATCAAAAAATGCCCAAAACAGGGTTAATTGTAATACACCCAAAAAATAGCAGTTTTTCGCAAAACTAAGTGAAAATGTAAAATTTTTGTGACATTTTTCACACGATCAGGCAAATTTCGCTAAATTTGAAGATAATATGTAGATTTCAGGAAATTTGAAAAATTTTCCGTGGGTTTATACATGGGTCGAACTTTTGCCCCGCTATGGGCCAAAAATTGATTCCAACTATTTATGGAAAAACTAATACACGTCAGAGCAACCTTATGATAGGCCTAGAAACGCCCTTAGAGTAAGGTGGGGCAAAAGTTCGACCTTAGTGGTATAATCAAAGTTTCCAGGAAAATAATAGCAGATGAAACAAAACAAATACCATACAGCGAACCTTCAGCATATTGGCTATAACTTTGCTGAACAAACTTGTATGAAAATATTTACCCATTTTTAGTTATAACAGTTTCAAAATTGATTGTCTTAAACGAACTTTTGCCCCACCGGTGGGGCAAAAGTTCGTTGGCTAAAACACAAAATATCAATACTTTTATGTCAGGCATACTTTATACCAGCCGTAAACTTATGTTTGCCGAAAAATACACACTAAATTTTCATCAAAAAAATGCCCAAAACAGGGTTAATTGTAATACACCCAAAAAATAGCAGTTTTTCGCAAAACTAAGTGAAAATGTAAAATTTTTGTGACATTTTTCGCACGATCAGGCAAATTTCGCTAAATTTGAAGATAATATGTAGATTTAAGGAAATTTGAAAAATTTTCCGTGGGTTTATACATGGGTCGAACTTTTGCCCCGCAGATTCGAACTTTTGCCCCGCTATGGGCCAAAAATTGATTCCAACTATTTATGGAAAAACTAATACACGTCAAAGCATACTTATGATAGGCCTAGAAACGCCCTTACATAAAATATTGAAAAATATTTTATCTTCATTTGGTTCCATACATCGAAAGTTTGACCAAATATTACAATATTTACATCGAAAAACAACAAATAGCCATAACTTTTCTAAATCTTAATCGATTTTTATGATGTTTGCAGTGAAAGTCTCTTACTTGAATAGCATTCGAACCACCATGACATTTCTAAGTTTTTATTTGATTTGAGCTAGAAATCTTAAAAAGAAACTCTTGCCCCACTCGAACATTTGCCCCACTTTACTCTACATAAAATATTGAAAAAGATTTTATCTTCAATTGGTTCCATGCTACGAAAGTTTGACCAAAAATTACAATATCCACGTCGAAAAACAACAAATAGCCATAACTTTTCCAAATCTCAATCGATTTTTATGATATTTGGAGTGAAAGTCTCTTACTTGAATAGCATTCGAACCACCATGACATTTATAAGTTTTGTTTTGATTTGAGCTAGAAATCTTAAAAAGAAACTCTTGCCCCACTCGAACTTTTGCCCCACTTTACTCTAAATATCACTTACATTGCAAAAACTTTTTTACTTGTACCAATAGTTGCGTTAAAGTGTTCCTATATTAAATTCTCATAAGAAAACAACGGATACCGCAACTATAGGAACACAAATTAAAAATATACCGCAACTAAAGGAACTGTGTACCAATAGTGGAGGTATTATTTTCCACTGACATTCCGTGGATTACTGAGATGAAATATTTTTTCTCATTAATTCAATGGTCGTTACTTCCTGTTACAACATCAACATGTACATAAATTGCGCTTCTTGAATTTAGGTGGTTATATGAAGTTCAATCCTGCTTAGTACCTCCACTATTGGTACATCTACCCTACAAGTCACCTGAAGAGATCAAAAATGGAATTAATGGTTTACTTGGATTTTCCCCAGTCCAAGTAATCATTATGAAAAAGAGAACCCAATCTGGCATTGTTCGGAAAGGGCTTTCTCAAGAATATTATTTAGTTCACTTTATCAAAAAAGAACTAAATAATATTAAAACTTTAGAAAAAGCAAAACTTTTGTTCGATGTCCGTGTGACATGGGAACATTTTCAGACCATACGAGTAAGTCAACCATTGTGATAATAAGATTTAATAATCATCAATAAGGATAAATCAAAGATTTTTAGTTTTGAGTTCATATTTGATGTACATAGAGGATCAACCATAAAATACACAACGCTTTAGGAAGAAAACGTACATTTAATGGTATGCCACACCGCACTTAACATCAACTAAAATTTCCTCACTAAAAGTGTAAAAAGAAGTAAAGCATGTTCAAAATATATCATATACATAACAACATTATATCAGCATATGTTATTATGTTATAAGTTTTTTTCGAACATAGGTTGTTACAAACTTGATGCAGGATGTTGTTAAAATAACTAAAATTATAACAAAAAGTGTATGAATAGTAACATAAACATAACAAAATGTGTTTTAACTCTATCAAAAACATATCAAACCAAGTTATAATGTTTGATACAAAGTATCAACAGTATAATACTGTTCGATATACGATAATATTGTATCTTATTGAAATGCATAACTATCTATTTATTTTGTTATAAAGTTGTTAAAAATGGACAAAAAAATATCTTAAAGGGAAATAAAACACATTATGTTGTATTTCTGTTTTATTTTGTTCTATGGATAACGGAGCCTAACAAAATTATATGCATATCATATTCTGATAAAATTTTATTATATTTTTGTTACAAGCCTCTAGTCGGGTAACTTATTAGCACGTTATCTTTCAATAATTGACGGAATTGTAAATATGTTCTTTTATTCTTGTTATGCCTGGCAGAAAACCACTTAATGGGATGGAATAGTTTTCCGAAACTACTAAATTTGGTAGAAATAACAATAAAGTTTAATAAAAATAGAAAAGAAATCGTTTTCATCGTGCATCATTTAAAATTTCATCTAATGTATCCCAAAACAAGGTTTTGTTTGACTTTATTTGTGCGAATTTTAACTTATTCGGCTAGTTCTTCACTCGCCCAAAGCTAGTGAGAATCCGGGATAAGTGGGACCTTTCGTCATAGCTTATTCATGAAAAGTCTTTCAAGTGGGTATTCTTCTAAAAAATTGAAGATACAATGGTACGGAATGTATTTAGTACAAAAAATATTGTTATTTTTTGCCATTTGCTCCATGTAACAGATTGACAACTGCTACGTGGAGTAAATGAAAAAAACAGCGCCATTTTCAACTTGAATGTTAAAATGTGACACGTTTCACGTCTTGCATTGTCTCGCAAAAAATAATTGTGTTATAAATCGAATTACCATCGGTGAGCTACGTAATTAAGCGGTAAGCTCTCTCCCTCTTATACAATTACGTAATTTAAGATTGATCTTTTTTGATAAAAATCATTTATTTGAATGTTTTAGTGCTGCTCTCTTGGAAAATGTTTGAAACGTGTTGGAAAAGTTTTGGTTCTGGTGCTTGTTTTGATAGATTTCGCTTACCCCGGGTATGAAGATATTTCGAGTAAAGTTAGACCAAAGAAATCACACAAAACAACCGTAAGCAACTTGTAATAATACTTAAACTTGTACCTTACTGATGATAATTTCATTTAAACACAATTATTTTTGCGAGCCAATACAAGACGTGAATCGTGTCGCAATTTATCATGCAGGCAGAAAATGGCGCTGAATTTGCAACTGTTACATGGAGCATATGGTATTTAAAATATTAATAATTTTGCACTAAATACATTCCTTATCATTGTATCTTCAACTTCTTTCCAGAAGAATACCCTCTTGAAAAACTTGTCCTAAGTGAGCTATGGCGGAAGTTCCCACATACTCCGGATTCTCACTTGCCCCAGGATACCTTAACCCATAATTCTGATTACAAGCCCTTGACATAGACCTGGGACGATTTTAGCGGATTATTTTCAACGGTGGATTTTCTACGAAATTTATAACGAGATCTTTGGCAGTCTAGAGTTTTGGTAGACACCAAAAATTCTCGAAGGCATTTCTCCTGAAGCAATTGATATCATATGTGACATTTAAATTTAAAATTTCATCAAGGGAGGTGAGAAGGAGAGGTCAACGGTCCCCATCAAACAACATTAAATGTGATATCTTAATTCCAACGAAAAGACATTGTATCTGTTTCATTCGTCATTGCTATTTATTACTTTTCATTCTAGTTTACAATGTTATTGCATTCATCTTCGTTAAAAGGTTTTGTGAAGTTGAGAATTCATTGTAAATGAGCTTAATTTAGTGCTACCAAATAAGGATGACAGTGTTGCCTATCACAGAAAACATAGATATGAGAAATTAATGTAATGTTTGAAATTTGAAATTCATAAAACAATATTGATTTGTTTATTTTTCTTAATAAAATAGAATCAAAGCCAAGACACTTTGGGTGATATCATAATGAAATCTTTTTCAGATAGGCACAAAACCACTTTATCTTTTCAAACATCGTTATAATATGAAAATTATTAAGGAAAAGCTTTTCCGGAATTGATCCATAGCGTAGCCGAAATCTTCCAAGCCCAGTCATCACGAATGTTAACAAACACACATCCTGGCTCCCGAATGATGATGGAAGATCGCCAAGCTTGTTGTCTGAAAATAAAGTCAAAGAAAAAGAAAACAAAGCAGCAAGTATCACACACGAAAACAAGTACCATTCAAATATTTGTATATAATTTTCATGATGAATAATACTGATAACCTGAAATAAAGAACTTTAAAAACAAAAGTCAACCTAACAGTCAGTGTTTTTGAACCAACCATTTTAGCAGAACTTAATACAATCCAAATTCAAGAAGAAATACAGCAGTGAGGTTAAGTGGACCAAACCACCTTTCCATTGCCAGTGGAAGCCAGAACATCCTTTTACTAAGGCTAGAGTTATTGAGACCTTGGAGAGAGCTATCGGTCCTCTGTATTGTTGCTCCTATCAACAGGTTGGCGAACGATCAACCGATCGAGCCAACTCCGATCCTTCGAGAAAAATCTCAGTTGCACGCCGTATAAGGAGATTCATCTGAGAAATAAAAATGATTATAAGAGAAATTCTACCAATGCAAAAGTTCGGAACGAGGAGGCGTTTCGAGACAGGAGGAGATGACCGTGAGTTGCGACCCTAAGGAGGAGTGTTGGAATCGACGTAGTGTCGCACCTCAGATAGAAGAATCTTCGGTTGTGAAGTATTCGTCGTCGTAGGTAAACGTATGGAAGATTCGTTGAGAGAGGTATGATATTTCTGTGTGATGATTGAATGAAGGAAGATTCAGCTGCTGATTGAGGTGGAAACAACTTCTGTATTGTGTTTCTTCATGATTGCATTCGGCTGTGAACGAGATCTGTATGATCTTAGCAACAGAAACATTGGGTCACAATAATAGCAATTACAGAGTTGGACTTTTTGTGGAAAGAGGTCGAATTGCCAGAAATTTGCAAACAGGACTGAACACTTGAGAAATCATTCGAGAGAAACAACTGGAAAAGGACATATAACTAAGACTTGATAATGAGCATTGTTTTCCATGCAACAAAATCGTTGTAACGAACGCGATAGTATTAGTAAAGTAAATGCGCCATCTCATAGAGTTTATTATGAAAGTGATTAAGAAGTCATAAGTCGTAGACAATATAAGTGAAATAACATTACAGAGTCGCAGACAATCGAGATTGCGCAGTGAACGCGACAATTTGTATAGGAAATTTGCGATCAACTATCCGAAGTGTGAGGATATCCTAATCACAATAAACAACTAGTAAGTGCTAAAGTGAGATCCACTATAACAATTAAAAAATCAACCTGAGAAAAAAAATGGCGGAATCAAAGTTAAAAAATAGTAAAATAGTACCAGTAACGCAAACGAGTGAGTTTGATAGACATTAAGACAAAGTTTGATTAATCCAACCAATTATCATTTCTAACGACAAGCTGCGTTTGTGAAAATGCCAGCTTTAAGGTAGCGAAAGTATTAGTCATCTTGTGAAGTTATTTATCCAAAAGTTACTCTGAAGTAGATTCTCTAAGATCCTTCACCAGGCATAGGTTCAAAGTGACGAATACTAACCCAAAGTTATCAAGGATTATCTGCGGATAAGTAACCAAAGTCCGAACAGAAATAACAACGTGTATCGCCGAAAACAGCCGGCACCCGCGACAGAGGCGTTATGTGGACTCCAAAAATAATCCAGCTGATGAAGGAACAAAAATAATCCTAAACAATTCCATTTGGATTACTGGCCCAACTTTTCTCAAAGAGTCAGCATTAAGTTGGCCGGCAAGAAAAATCAAGGGTAACACGACTAAGGAAATAAAGCCAATTTTCCTAATTCAACACCCGAATAAACCGATCAAGACTTTGTTTAACATCAACTGGTGTTCCGATTGGAGTCGTTTGAAAAGAGCTGTATGTATTGGGATTAAATATATAGATTAGTTGAAGTCTAGATCCAAAGGATCGACCTTCAATAATGCAATAACATCCAAGGACATGGAAATGGCAGAAAAATATTTAATCAAACAAGCCCAAAAGGAAGCATTCTCTGAAGAAATATTCAATTTAAGTAATGGACTTCCATTGGATAAGGAAAGTCGTATTCTTAAATATACGCCAGTAATGTTTCCAGATGGCATAATAAGGTCTGATACTCGCTTTAAGAATGCAAAGTGTAGTCCTTATGAAATGAAGTACCGTAAAACGGGGTAACTTTGATAATGCGGGTAACTTTGATAGTGTGTAACCCACCACATACTAAACGAAATATCATAATTTCTGTTAATCAGTTAAGCAAAACGAATGCAAAACTAAAGAATATTAGTATGACACTTCATGTAAGAGCGGTTTTCATTTGAATCAAGAACATATTAGGCTTTTTATACGAATTTAAAAAAATTACACAATTTTAGCATTTTCGAAACGCTTACAAACAATCTGTTCTACGATCATTATTTGATGTAGTTTTGAATAGTTGACCACTTATCTCTGACAGCCTAGTTATCATAGAACTTGAAATCGGTCTCAAATCTCTTAGCGAAAAGCATTTCCACAAACTGGGACCATTTTTGTAATCTAAGTCACAAATTTCCATATAACGTTAAGTGCCTAGAGGTATGCAATGCCCTACAAATGTTCGTTATTCATTCAATTTTGTTCGAATCTTCCTCCATTATCAAAGTTACCCCAAAACAGAAAACCAACTTTCGATTATATGAAAAATTATATATCCATTCATAATAAATCTTTTGCCAATCTATCGACTGTAATCGATAGCTAGGATGCCAGTACTTGTTTTAAAAATATAAATTGTACATCTTTGAAACAGCATGCATAAATATTCAAGTTTTCTTCTAAAAAACTATCAAAGTTACCCCGTTTTACGGTACCCATACATTTTGCCAAAAAATCATCATGTATCAACCTTAATCATAAAAGACTATCATGAGACATTTAAACATCAAAAAACGAATACAGTGCTAACGGAGATAACCCAAAAATATCGCATTATGCATTTAAAATCAATGCTAACGAAAGTTACCTCCAACTGTCAGCATTGTAAAAATAAAAAGGCTGAACCGCAAATACCAAAAATGGCAGATTTGCCGCAATGTCGAATGCAACCATATTATAAACCATTCACTTTCACAGGAGTGGATTATTTTGGACCCTATTTTGTAACAATAGGACGTCAATCCCACAAACGATGGGGAGTGCTCTTTACATGCATGACTACCAGGGCTATATATTTAGAATTGGCTAATGATTTAAGTGCAGACTCATTTATGATCTGTCTAAATAGCTTACTATGTAGAAGAGGAAGAGTTTCAGAATTGTATAGCGATAATGGGACGAATTTTGTAGGAGCTCATAATGTGATGAAAGCCATTCAATATCGCTTAGCCAATAAAGGCATTCAATGGCATTTTATTCCTCCAGCTTCTCCCCACTTTGGGGGCTCCTGGGAAAGATTGGTAAAGGAAGTAAAGAGCTTATTACCTAATAACTCCATGCCAGAGCATGTTTTACGTGGACTTTTAACCAGAAACAGAAAACTTAGTAAACAGTCGCCCCCTGACGAATATTTATTTAGAAAATGATGACGATGAACCTCTAACACCTAATCATTTCCTAATGGGATGTTCAGCAACGTCGGAACCCTCATTAGACGACGTCACAATATCAGAAGCCACTAGACAACAGTGGAAAAAGATCCAACATTACGCAAAATCGCTCTGGGATCGATGGGTAAAAGAATATCTACCTACTCTCGGAAAACGATCAAAATGGAATTCAGATATTCTACCTATTCAACTAGGAGATATAGTGATGATAATGGATGAGGATCGTAAAGGAAAGTGGAAAAAAACCGACCCAATTTGTCGGTCATGTACATTCGGAGAAGAACAAATCTTGTGGACGCAAGCTGAAGAAAATAAATCCAGAATGGGGAAAACGAAAATTTGTTGATATCGACAAAGTGCAGGAGTTGAGCTCGAAAATTAATGCGCCTAAACGCCAAAAATTTAGAGCTTATACGTGGACACAACTGTCCATAAATTTTCATATGGAGATGAACCAGCCCTGGGCTGAAAATCTCCCTAATAAAGATAATAATAATAACTGTCCATAATACTGTATTATTTTCTAATGATTTTTGGCCAAGTGTTCTGTTTCGACAATCGGGGATTAATTGCCTTTGATTGCGGAAATCCCGTAAATAAATATGACCAGTTATTCGTTGATGGATGTAGCATCGTGTGTACCACCAACAAATAACATCACGACTAAAGAAGTGCAAATCCAAGTACTTCAAAAGAGTATCAAAAGTGAAACTAAAGCGTACCAATGCAAAGTTATAATTAAAAGAAGTATTAAATACTGCGGGATGCATTCACATACTTCTGATTATGAAAGAGGATATGAATACATCGTAAAAGATTTTACTTCCGAAGAATGCCGTCAGTCACAAGCCATGGGAATTGTGAAACTAACGCATGACCACCAGTTAAGAGAAATTAAGCGAAACGCAACAACACAAGGAGAAGCTCTCATTGTTGGAGCAGTGTGGGGAAGCAATTGTAAGGGTGGAACATACAGAACACCTATTTACACATGCATTAGTTTATTATGAATATGAAATCACTCTGCATGATTATATTGTAACGGTGGATTCTGAAAATGATGCCATATATCTCAAGAATGGTCTAACATGTAGGTATTCTCAAGGGAGATGTTTAGATTCGGAAGATGGCTATATTACTTGGGATACGTATCTATTTTCTATCAGAGCAAAAGAACAAACTAAAGTATGTGGATTTTGGATATAGGATTTTCTACTGACCATCCTCGAATCATAATTGTTGAGATAGGAACTATCAACTCTCCGTTTAGAAGGAAAGCACTATCAGAGAAAAACTTCGACTTATTCACATATGTTAATTCAAAAATAACTCTGGTCGAAAACTATATAGGACAGAGTATGACGGAGCTATATAATACCGTAATGACGGAGATGTGTAAGGGGGATAAAACATTGATGGAAACGAAGTTAACGTTGGCAAGACTTAACCCAACCGAATTTGTTACCAGTATTATAAATCGGTCTGGATTTACAGCAGTCGTGGCAGGTGAAGTCATACATATTATGGAATGTAAACCCGTCTATGTAACACCAAGAGCAGAGGATTTATGTTATCAAGAAATACCTGTTTCTTATAACAACCGATCAATGTTCATAGCACCAGTAACTCATATCCTTCAGAATCGAGGAACACAAATTGATTGTACTCCTCTTCTCCCGGCGAAGTTTCAGATAGGGGGTAGATGGTACACGGCTGACGGTCGAATCAGAGAAACTATTGCTCCTCTGAAACTTACAACCGATATCCTAACAACATGGTCATATACTCCTCTTCCGAATTTGATGAACAGTGGGGTGTATGACGCAGAAAGTATAGAAAAAATGAGAAGCATGATTTATGAGCAAGGCGATAAAAGAATAGCTTCTTATGTGCTTCATAAGATCTTGATTGGACAAAAGCCTGATTTTCAAGGATTCCGTTTTGAAGCATTAATATCTGACCGGATGATTGAAAATGTTTTCGAAAAATACTGGTCCAAGTTACTCTCGTGGTCAACTTGGTTAGGAAATATAACGTCTACATTTATTGCTATATATATGATTGGAAGACTGGTAAAATTCGCTATTGATACGATTATGCATGGACGTATATTGTACGAAATATATGGATTGGGTTGGCAATTGCTAGCATCATTTTGGGACTCATTCACAAATTTTCTGTCTCATAGAAATGTAATGAAAAGAACCCAAAATAATACAGAAGTTGAAGAAATTGCGATCGCTGACGATACAACCGGCTCGATCTACCCAAACATTTCGCATAAGTTCAACGATGAGTAAATCATGGGGAAGATTTACGGGCCCCGGGATGTCGCTTCGCTGATTGAAATAATAATCTCGCGGTTTAAAAATTATTTGTAATAATCATAGTTATCATTATGGTTTTCATTAAGCATTGCAAAACAAGCCTCAGTCGCCACCAATGTTTAATTTTTGTCTCGCCAATGCGATAGACTAAGATTTATCTCTGTTCAAATAAATATGCTAGATGTAAGAACCGAAACATGTCATAAAATTTCTGCTCAATGTTTAGTCTGGTTAACCAAAGCGCATGAAGCGATAAGCGCTGCGAAGTAAGGCAATTAATGAATTTAGACCCTTAGCGACAGGATGTTATTCTAAGATGCAGAAACAGGCCTTGCAAGAATCTGGAAATGTTTAGATAAGAATTTGTGACCTGTCTTAGATTTGTGTAAGGCAAGTTGTATTCAATACAAGTTTCAGTTCATGATCACTACTGAAAAAGGTACGAGTTCCAAGGAACTTTTTTACTACCTTTGAAATATCCGAACTCCAAAACAAGTAATCGACTCTCTCCGGTAGGAAATTCCTACTTTTTACGAGAGATACAAATCCGCTCCCTGTTTGGGAGAATAGTCAAAGAGTTTTTACGGATCTCGTTCTGCGACTTAGAGGAATTCCTTCGCTTCCTCTGGATTTGGACCGTCCCCCACACTTTGGTTTTTCGAAGCTTAGTGCAAAGTGGTTTTATGTTCCCAATAACAATAACAGCAATTACAGAGTTGGACTTTAGTGGAGAGAGGTCGAATTACCAGAAATTTGCAAACAAGACGGAACACTTGAGAATTATAGAGTAATAAGAATCGGAAATAAAAAATATTGAGAAATTTCAGTGAAATAATATTACTATTCAAGAAATAAACTGTCATAGTGAGAACTCTTTAAGAAACCCACGAGCCACTGGTAGGTACTAGCTTTTTGGATACTGGGAACAATTCTAAGAATTATTTAGTTTCAAAGAATACAAACGTAAAAAGAACATACAATGCTGATTCTAAATTCCAATCAGAGTTGTTAATAGTAATGTATAGATAAATTCTGTTAGTGATAAATAGAATATTATTTCTAATAGAAATAGCTATACCTTTTGCTTTAGACATTCGTTGCACAAAACGCCATCTCGGAGTTTTTTCCACGTTACATTTGCACATCTCGGTTAATTTCGTAGGTTGAATGTTATATTATCAACCTGTAATAATAATTCCACTTCAAACAATCATGGGTAATGAAGAAGAGCAAATTGCTATTCGTACAAAAATTGGGATGGCTGATGTTTGGAAATGCAGGCGACCGATATGAAGTAGGATTACTTTGGAAAAACAACGAAAGCAACAAGTCGTGAAAGAAAAAAGAAAACTCGCATCGCAACCCGAGAGATTGTGACCATGTCTATGACCCGTTAGGATTGATCTGCAACATTACAATTAACGGCATGATATTGTATCAGGAGTTACATGTGGCGAAACGAGCAAGTATTCTGCCATTATCACCTAGGATTCAAATTATAATGCCTCAAAATCAACGTTTTACAAGGTTACTGGTACGTATGTATCACGAAGAATACTTGCATCAAGAAGATGGAGCGGTGATAACAGCACTTCAGCAAAAGTTTTAGATCATCAGTCTGAAAGCTGTTTTGAGAAACGTTAAATTTTGCTGTCAAGAATGTATCATAGCTAAAGCAAAACCAGTCGATCCATTAATGGCAGCACTTCCTCCATTACCAGTAATAGGATACAAGAGAGCATTTGTAAATTGTGGAGTAGACTATTTTGGACAGTATAAAGTGAATATAACTCGAAATATGACGGACAAACGATGGGGAGTATTATTCACCTGTATGGCATCAAGAGCAGTTCACATTGAGATGGCTCCCAAACTGGATACTGATTCGTTTCTGTTATGCTTAAGAAACTTTCAACATCGGAGAGGAAATATTAGAAACTTGTACAGTGATAATGGAACCAACTTTGTGGGAGCTGATGCCGTATTAAAATCGCTGGTAAAGGAAATCAATGCAAAAATGGACAGCGAAACAGCAGCTCAAATGGAAATATCATGGCATTTCAATCCACCAGGAGCACCACATTTTGGAGGCGCTTGGGAAAGTTAAGTCAAGATGGCGAAACAAGTGATACGCGAGATGATGGATAAATGGAAGGAAAATGTGTTGCCAGATCCCGAAACATTGCAAGGCGCATTTACGGCAGCAGAATACGTATTGAATACTCGTCCATTAATAGACGTATAGTTACCAACATCGTACCGTATCAGCACCAGCATCCATCAATTAGCCTCATTAGGATCAGCATACCTCAACACCGGATGACAATCATAAAACGTTCAAACAAGATTAGATTGTGACCTGACAGGATGAGGTACAATTATCGAACACACCGCCCCCGACGACGATGTTCACCATTCATACACACCGTCTCCGACCACGATGTTTTCTTAGGACCGTTCTACTCAGATAGGAAATCCCGGGGCAGGACGTCCAGGCAGCGCTCACACCGATAGCGAAGGTACCTGCACCTTAGCAAAGGATAGCATGTAAGAAGTGTTAGGTGATAAGCAAAAGTGTTAGCGTGTAAGAATTGATTCTTGTTCTATCGTTCAAACGTATCGGAATAAAAATCAATTACTGTATCAATTCATCCAGAGCAGCCTGGAGCGTTAACACGCTTCCAAATACTAACCGGTGAAGCAGGGAATTACATTCCACCGCATATGCCCAAAACTACGCCAGAAGAAAGAGAGCAATGGAAACTGATGCTGTTTTATCAAAAGTATTTTTGGGATCGCTGGAAGGCTGAATATTTACCACGATTTTTAAAACGTACAAAATGTCAAAACAAAGTCGAACCCATCAAGATCGATGATATAGTAGTGTAAGCAGAAGATAGTTTTCCAGGATCTAGGTTGAAAGGTCGTATCACAAATGTATATCCGGGAAAGGATGGCGAAGTTCGAGTAGCAGATGTTGACAGATGTTGTGTTATCTGAGTACAGTGCAGTATTCAACAATGAGAACATCGTCTGTAGTGGGTGTATAGCGTAGACAGCGGTTCGCTCTACGCGCCAACAGTGGTCACCATCGTTATTGACGCCAGTATTGATGGTGGCAAGCAGAGCAGAGAGAGTGAGAGATCAACCACACATACACATGTGCCAATGGTCGAACTGGTGGAAGAAAAGAAGTTGTATTCAAATTCAGACTCCTTCTGTGTGAGCCTTTCCGGTCAATGATAATAACAATAACAGCAATTACAGAGTTGGACTTTTGTGGAAAGAGGTTAAATTACCAGAAATTTGCAAACAAGACTGCACACTTGAGAATCATAGAGAATGAGATTGTGACCAGTGAGCTCTTTACTCGGGAGTATCACGTTTATTTGCCAAGCCATTGGGTCGAGATCGCGGGAGTGATCACCGAAGGGGTGCATGTTTTTCGTTATTACGAGTAGACAATTGTAGTATATAAGAAATTGAAGGTAAATAAAGTAAGTTATTAGCTTAATGTTAACACTAGCTATAGGTAATGTTCGGTTCACCCTAAACAAACGTCAAGAACATGATTCAAGTCAGAAGGAATTAAAAAGCCACAAGAAAAATCGTCGGTTGAGAAGCGTCATTAGTACAAGTATTGAAGATTCGTTGAGAGGTATGATGATTGAATTGTAAATATAAACTTGGTTTGAATAAAGAGCAGCTGCTGATGGAGGTATCAGTCAATAGCTGTCTAGTTGATGGAAACAACTCCTGTATTGTGTTTCTTCATGATTTGCATTTGGTTGGGAACGAGATATGCATGATCTTAGCAACAGAAACATTGGATTACAATAACAGCAATTACAGAGTTGGACTTTTGTGGAAAGAGGTCGAATTATCAGAAATTTGCAAGCAGGTTTGAACACTTGAGAAATCTTTCTAGAGAAAAAACTGGAAAGTTGCAAACAAGACAAGAATTATAGAGAATAACTGGAAAAGGACATCCAACTAAGACTTGATAATGAGCTTATGATATTCTGGAGTAGGGTGTCAAGGGTATTCGCTCTTATATAGAAGAAAATGTCGCTCTGAAATCTAAGATATTGTCTTCCATGCAATAAAATCGTTGTAACGAACGCGATAGTGAGCAATTCTCGCTGAAACCAGGCCGCCATCGGCACCCATCGTTAGAATTCCAATTTTATGTCACTGATCGCTAGCTTTCGATAAAACTTAAGGGTGGTCCTTTTTGTTTTCTCAAATTGGTGGACCCCTCGTACGCCAGCTAGCTAAACAGTTTGCAAAAAAGCCCATTTTTTTATAAATCTTGGGTATTTCTTCACGTGATATGTCTCATATTTCCCTTGGAACACATACCAAACTTAATGGCATCGTATAGAGAAAGGATATAGCTTTCATTTGAAGTTAAAAATAATCCGGCGGCCATTTTGAATTTGGCCGCCATCTTGAATTTTGTTAGAAAAATCGTTTTTTCACCATTAGCGCACCGCTCGTTTTGAATTCTGAGATCACCATCAGAAAGCTGAGGAAAAATTGCGTAAGATAGGCTACAGAAACTAAGTGTGCAATGGTATTTACCCTATGAAATGAACGATTTTCTAAAACATGTTCCACGATTTTGACGTATATGGCGAGTGCAATCAATGCAAACATCATTTTTTGTACAACAAAGATACAAGTTTTCAATAGTTGGTGTATTTTTCGAGTCAGATGAAGAATATGAGTATTATTTAGAGTGATAAAATCTGGCGGCCATCTTGGATTTTGACGCCATCCTGATTTTGACTAGTAGAATGAATTTTTCATCTTGATAGCACTCAGCATGTCGAATTTAGAGGTTACCAATAAAAACAAGGTTACGTATACTCTTCTTCTTATTATTCTTCATTTTCCTGACGTAACGTCTCTAGTGGAACTGAGCCTGATACTCAGCTTTATTAGTTATAAATACAGGTTATTAAATAGGAATTTTCTTTTATAATACGATTTTTAATAACAGAACATTTCTTCGACATATCTTTGAATTCAGTTATTATTAATAAATAAATTTAATGAATAAAAACCGTCCAAAAACATTGATTGAAATAAACAAATTTTTTTTTACCATATGCTTTTTTTGTCATCGAATGAAGTTTATAAATTGTGCGTTGGGACATTAGTAAGTTTTGTGGTAATATCTGTAGTTTTAACGTAAAACATTTCCAAAAGTGCATTAATTTAGAATGGAAATCTTAAATTTTTAAGCAAAAAAAATCCTTGATTTTCTGAATCATAAAGTATTGTTTTTACTAACACCCAACATGCATGTGAAAAATAGCGAAATTGAAAGGTGAGAAGCAGGCTTTGTTCTAATGTGGACGTAATGCCGAAACTCAGGTGAATCATTTTGAGTTTGGAAAATCTGGTGGCCATCTTGGATTTCGACGCCATCTTAGTTTTTAGCAGTAGAATGATTTTTTACCATCTCAGCGCTCTTCATGTTTAATTAATTAAAGATCTCCGTTAAAAAACAAACAGATTCTTTATTTCTTATCTTATTTTAGCTGTTCAACAGACTGTTCATTTCTATCAATGGTTTTAGACCAAATAAATGAAAGAATTAATGCTATTTCTCAACTCGCAGATATGCAGAACAATCATTCAGGTGGCAAATAAGCGTTAAAAAATTCTACTTGTAATTTATTTTTGAAGCTTAGGGGCTGGCTCTATTCCAGTAGGGACGTAACGTCAGGAAAAATAAGAACAAGAAGAATAGTAAGTGTAACGGTGGCATTAAAATTCAACACGTTGAGTGTTATCAAGGTGAAAACTCATTCTACTACTTAAAACCAAGATGGCGCCAAAATCCAAGATGGCCGCCAGATTTTTTCACTCAAAATAATACTCCTATTCTTCATCTGACTCGAAAAATACACCAACTATTGAAAACTTGTATCTTTGTTGTACCAAAAATGACGTTTGCATTGATTGCACTCGCCATATACGTCAAAATCGTGGAACATGTTTTAGAAAATCGTTCATTTCATAGGGTAAATACCATTGCACACCTAGTTTCTGTAGCCTATCTTACGCAATTTTTCCTCAGCTTTCTGATGGTGATCTCAGAATTCAAAACGAGCGGTGCGCTAATGGTGAAAAAACGATTTTTCTAACAACATTCAAGATGGCGGCCAAATTCAAAATGGCCGCCGGATTTTTTTTAACTTCAAATGAAAGCTATATCCTTTCTCTATACGATGCCATTAAGTTTGGTATGTGTTCCAAGGGAAATATGAGACATATAACGTGAAGAAATACCCAAGATTTATCAAAAAATGGGCTTTTTTGCAAACTGTTTAGCTAGCTGGCGTACGAGGGGTCCACCAATTTGAGAAAACAAAAAGGACCACCCTTAAGTTTTATCGAAAGCTAGCGATCAGAGACATAAAATTGGAATTCTAACGATGGGTGCCGATGGCGGCCTGGTTTCAGCGAGAATTGCTCTAGTATTAAATCATTGAAAAATTGGATGATCGATTATCAATGGGGCGTGAGTCAAACTTACATATCGTCTTGCGTTTGAATTATGCAATCGGAGTACCGCATGGCACTTTATTTTCATAATTTGCGCATATCATACTTTTTTTATTTATCTTTAACTATCGGTCGGTTATAAATAGAGACAAGCAATTAAAAAGATTGACAGAGATCGAGCTTCCGTGCGAGACAGTCGATAGTTCTCGTGTTTGCGGATTCATCCCCGTTTTTTCACATCTTTTGTTTTTCTAGGCTAATGCAAAGTGGTTCCCGTCCCGTACCGTGTGCTACCTGAGTACAGTGCAGTATTCAACAGTGTGATCATCGTCTGTAGTGTGCGTATAATGCGGACAGCAGTTCGCGCCAACAGTGGTCACCATTGTTATTGAAGCCAGTGTTGATTGGTGGCAAGCAGGACAGAGAGAGTGAGAGATCAAGATTTCCGGTCAATAATAATAACAATAACAGCAATTACAGAGTTGGGCTTTTGTGGAAAGAAATTGAATTACCAGAAATTTGCAAACAGGACTGAACACTTGAGAAATCTTTCGAAAGAAGAAACTGTAAAAGGACACAACTATCAAATGCTAGAGTGAGATCCGCTAATACAAGTAAGAAAACAACCTGAGGAAAAATAGCAGAATCAAAGTTGAAAATTAGTAACAAAAACGCAAACGAGTGAGTTTGATAGACATAAAAAAAAAGTTCGATTTAACGAACCAATTATTCATTCCTTGTTGAGCTTCCGTGCGAGACAGTCGAAAATGCTCGTGTTTGAGGGTTAACCCTCGTTTTTCCCCAAATCTTTGGTTTTCGAGGTTAAGTGTTGCTTTTATTGCGGTGAAGAGCCTTAGTTTGACTTGGAATCGGAAAACTTTCGGTGAAGCCATTGTTGGCTTCACAAGAGTTTTGCGCAAAACTGTTAATCATTTTCACCAACGCGTGGTTCTTTTCCGATCACGTGTATCGTCGAAAACAGCCCGCACCCCGTCCCATGTGCTACCTGAGTACAATACAGTGTTCAACGTCTGTAGTGTGCGTATAATGCGGACAGCAGTTCGCGCCAACAGTGGTCACCATCGTTATTGACGCCAGTGTTGATTGGTGGCAAGCAGAGCAGAGAGAGTGAGAGATCAACCACATATACACACGTACCAGCGAACGGTCGAACTGGTGGAAGAAAAGAAGTTGTATTCAAATTCAGACTACTTCTGTGTGAGCCTTCCCGGTCAATAATAATAACAATAATAGCAATTACAGAGTTGCACTTTTGTGGAAAGGGGTCGAATTACCAGAAATTTACAAACAAGACTGTTGTTAATCTCCCTTTAAAAACTCTTGTTAACCCCTCTACCAACAATTTCAATTTTCTACAATAAAGACAGAATGATGCAATGACAGAATATAGACAATCGCCATTGGGCAGTGAACGCGACAATTTCTGCAGGAAATTTGCGATCAACTATCCAAAGTGAGAGGATATCCTAATCCAAACACAATAAGCAACTAGTAAGTGCTAGAAAGCGATCCACTATAACAAGTAAAAATCAATCTGGAAAAATGGCGGAATCATAGTTTAAAATGAGTAACAAAAAAGGCAAACGAGGGAGTTTGATAGACATTAAGACAAAGTTTGATTTATCGAACTAATTATTCATTTCTTGTTGAGCTTCCCGTGCGAGGCAGTCGATAATTCTCGTGTTTGTGGGTTCACCTCGGTATTTTTTTTTTCAAATCTTTGATTTTTCGTGGCTTAGTGCAAAGTGCTTTTATTGCAGTAACGCTTTCCAGACAACAATAATAATAATAGCAATTACAGAGTTGGACTTTTGTAGAAATATGCCGAATTACAAGAAATTTGCAAACAAGACTGAACACTGTTCAATAAGCCTACTGACTGAAGGAGTGCACTTATTGAATATCAAGGTGAAACAGATATCATACAGCAAATAAATTGAATGAATCGCTCCAGCTGCAGTGGCAAACCGCTGCGATCGAGAGAACAATCTAAGTGCAAGAAAGCAGGCGTTAATTAAGCTTCCGAAGTTTAAGTACGAAAATTTGGCCAAAACGATGATACAATTACAATACGGCAAATTCACAAATCCTGAAAATTTATCATTCCACCTGTATGGCGACGCAGCCAAGAGCATGCAAAGATACATATAGTTGATATTGCAAGAGTTTTGGGTGATCTAGTGACGTTAATGGAAACATTGTATAAACCGGGTTTATTACGCGATTCTCGATTGATAACTGATATCGAAAAAAGAACATAAGACTAGAGTCAATTCACACAACAATTCGCCCAATGCAACATTTGTAAGAACGATCACCAAACTTACAAATGCAATATGTACACTCCCGTGCAAAAGTTCACCCCCTCAAAAACATACAAAAGTGTTCTGCCCATATCTCTGTGACTACACGTCCAATTGAAACTCTTTAAGCCGCATTCGAAAAGCAAAGAGTTATTCTTACTTTGTATGTATTTTTCCTAAAGCATTTTTTGAATTTTGTAAACTAAATGTTTACTTAAAGTTGTGACATTTTTCAAAAAACACACTGAAAAATCATCTAATTTCCTCAGCAATGGGTCGACCAAAATTTTAATTCAAAGTGTCATTAGAATCGTAATCATATATTCTTTGAAGAGACCCCATGAAATTTTGGCGGAAAAATCTGGAAAGTATTCAAAATCAATGACACAGTTAGTCAAATCATCGTGCAAAAGTTTGGGTTCACCTGAGCCGCACGCGCATCATTTTTGTCAATATCTCAGCCATTTTTCAACCGATTTTAATAGTTTAAAGCTTTTTTGAGCGCAAATAATGGCACGTACATGATTGGCTTGAGATTTCACAGATTTAAGTAAGTTCAGGTGAACTCAAACTTTTGCACGATGATTTGACTGAATGCTTCAGTAATTTTGAATAGTTTTCAAATTTTTCCGCAAAAATTTCATGAGTGATCTGCAAAGAAAACTAGATTACGATTCTAATGACACCTTGTAGTAAAATTTTGGTCGATCCAATGCTGAGAAAATTAGATATGATTTTTAGATTGCATTTTTTGAAAAATGTCACAAGTTTAAGTAAAAATTTAGTGTACAAAGTTCAAAAGTTTTAGAAAAATACATGCAAAGTAAGAATAACTCTTTGTCTTTCGAATGCGGCTTAGAGAGTTTCAATTGGACGCATAATCACAGAGATATGGATTAAACACTTTTGATTTTTTTAAGGGGGTGAACCCAAACTTATGCACGGGAGTGTATATTAAAAATCCTTCTGCATGAACAAGCGTGAATACAAGATCAACGCACAATCTTATGCTACACAAACGAGGAAAGCCGAAGGAAAGTCAAGATGCTGAAAAAACTAACAATCCTGGCAGTAAAAATCGACAATATTGTACCAGATTTTACCAGTCACCTTGCAAAATGGAAATCAAGTTCTGGAAACATTTGTTTTACCCCTGGTTCCTTTGCAAATCTCGATGAATTTCGAGAGTTGAGTGTTATATTGTTAACCTGTAATGATAAGAATAATGTTATTAGCATAAAATTGTTTATAATTTAAAAATCCAATTTCAAATATGCTTTGAGATAAAGACACTTACCACATGTTTTTAAATGCATTTGCACTAATTCGTTATAAAGATTCACTATAGATGTTTCACTGTTCAAATGGTAAACTAATTTCACTGTTAACTATAGGTTCTGCTTACGAAACACTTCTGATGATACTCATCCTTGGTGCTATCCATTTATATAGCTTAGGTATGGTTAGTTTATCGCCGAACAAGTTGCTTATTGTGTACCCATAGCTATACCTCTCAGTCTGTAACCAACACAATCATTGTCGAAAACTATCATTCTATTGATACCTAACTACACTCCCGTGCAAAAGTTTGTGTTCACCCCCAAAATACATACAAAAGTGTTACAAGTCCATATCTTTGCGATTACACTTCTAATTGAAACTCTTTATTGTGCATTCGAAAAACTATGAGTTAATCTTACTTCGTATGTATTTTGACTGAAAAAAATGCTTAATCAAATTTAATTCAAAGTTGTGCCATTTTTATTTTCATTTCTCTCTAAATGTGCTTTTCTTATGGGGTGCCCAACAATTAGCTAGAAAAAGACCGTTCAACATTTGTGACTTGTATGTATCCAGTAATGTCTCTTAAAACTCATATACGGATTCCTAAAATATAACTCAAAACATTACTTTTTGGATTCCGCGAACTACATGATAACATATTCACAGAAAAATCCTTGGAGGAGTTATTGGATGCATTTCTGCAGTTATTCCTTCAAAAAATCTTAGGGGATTTTTCTAGGAGTTCTTATGAAATCTTTTGTGTAAATCTGATAAATCTCTCTATGAACTCCTACAGCAATCATCTTAGTTATACTTAAAAGATGTAAAAAGAGTAGCTTCTTGGAATATTGATGGAGTTTCCAATGAAATTTGTATATGAATCTTTAAAGATATTTCATCGATCAGAGAGGAATGTTGGGAGTAATTGCTGGTATTTTTTATGTTCCTCCACGAAGTTCCACGGATGGGTTAATTTTGAGATAAATCATAGTTCTGTTCACAATAACTTGACATATACGTGGGGAGATTCATGAGATTCTGAGGTAAGGTACCCCGGGGCAAGTGGGACCTAAAACTACGATAGTTCAAACAAATTGTTCAATATAATTTTCTAATGTCCATATTTTGAAAATCACATTTTTGCAACATATTTGCTGGTGTGTGCATGAGTTTGATCGAATAATTTAAAAATTGTGAAAACCTTAGAAGAAAGTTGTAAACTGAGTCATCACAAGCAGTTACCTCGTTAAACGGAGCTAGTGGGACCCATCCAGTTTCATGCGTCAATGCACATCAGTAAATCAACCATTACAATAATAGGATTGATAAATCATAGATTTTGAATTTTGAGTACAGAAACATAAGGGATTAACCATAAAAAACGTAACGCTTTAGGAAAAAAAAACGATCCATTTAATAGTTCGTCACATCGCACTCAATATAAATTGAAAATTTCTCACTAAAGCGTAAATAAAAATATAATAAAACATGTTCAAAATATATCATTCATAAGTTATTATTTAAAAAGTAGCACGCAAACTTTCAATAATTGACAAAATTGTATACATGCTGTGTTATTATTCGTACGCATGACAGAAAACCACTTAATGTGATGGAATCGTTTACCACAACTATACTAAACTTGGTAGAAATAACAAAAAATAGAAAAGTAATAGTTCTCATGATGCATTTCAAACTCTGTCTTTGTTTAGTTTTAAACTCATATTCAAAAAACAAAAAATGTACTTCGAAAAATAAGACATTGTTTCTTCTTTTTAAACAATAACGTAATTTGACATTGATTTTTTTCGATAAAAAATCATTTGTTTGAATGTTTTAGTGCTACTTTCTAGAAAAATGCTTTTTTAATAGGTCCCACTTACCCCGGGTATGAGGATATTTTGGGGTAAATTACACCATAGAAATTTTCATATGAAATGAAAACAAAATACCTGTTCAGCGTACGCAGCTTATAATAATACCAAAAAATTGTAGCTTACTGATGGTAATTCAATTTATAACACTATATTTTGCAAGTCAATGGGAGACATGAGACGTGTCACAATATATCATGCATGTTGAAATGGCCTGAATTGACAACTGTTGCGTGGAGCACATGGTAATATAAATGACATTTTTTTTACTAAATACATTCCGTATCGTTGTATCTTCAGCTTTCTAGAAGAAAACCCACTTTGAAAAACTTTTCCAAAATGGACTATAAGAAAAGGTTCCACTTAACTTGGATTCTCACTTGCCCCAGGGTACCTTATTATATGTGAGGTCAGTGGTAGATTTATAACGAAATATTTGAGGAGACTTTTGTCAGTCTGGAGTTTTGATGAACAAAGTTAATTTATTTTGATTTCGTCTGCCAAGGAGATGAGAAAGTACACGGCACCAATCCTTCCAATCATCGATCTGCATTTCCCATCCAGTCATGTATGATTTAATGTGATATCTTACTCTCAATGAGAAGGCTTTATATCGGTTTTATTTGATATTGTCTTTTTTTATTATCTTTTAATCCAGGTTACAATATTGTTGCAGTCATCTCCGTAAATATGTTTTAATTGGTTGACAATTCAATAAAAATGACATAGAATTTAAAATCAGACATGCTTCAGCTCAATCAAATTGCGTTAGAAAAAATTTAGCAGAGGTAAAAATTTAGATGCAAGAAAATCAATGATTATACGTAGAAATAAGTTTGGTTCTTGTAAAAAATATTTTCGTCGTCAGAAACATCTTGAGAAGATTATTTGCACTTTAGAAATAATGCACATCAGACAAATAATAGAAAACAGAAAATATTGTGAAACTTCAAAGTCTCGATGTTGTACACGTGTAGTAATTAAGAAGAGTAAGTTACGGCATTCCTCACAATAGCACACTACACTAAACATAGTAGCCATCGACATAGAGTATTGACTGACGTAGGAAGGAATAAGTTTATTCTGTAATAAACCATCAAACAGATAAGACGCTTTATTATTCTGCGTACCACAACACGTATGAAATTGAATTGATCCATAGAGGAGTTGAAATCTCCCAAGTCCCCAGCCACCACGAATGTTCACAAGCACACATCCTGGCTCCCGAATGATGATGAATGAATGCCACACTTGGTGTCTCTGAAAATAAAGCCAAAGAAAAATAAAACAAAGCAGCAAGTATCATACACGAAAACAAGTGCCATTTAAATATTTGTATACAATTTTCATTATAAATACTACTGATGACCTGAAATAAAGAACCTTGAAAACAAAAGTCAACCAATCAGTCAGTGTGTTTGAACCAACCACTTTAGCAGAACTTGATACACTCAAAATTCAAGAAGAAATATAGCAGTGCACTATGGTCCAGGAATCAGTTTTACGCGGAAAGATGCATTTTGAGCTTTAGAATGAAACATTAGACAAAAACGGTCTTCTACAAAGTTGTTTGTATTAGTTAAGCCCTTTGTTTGATGTTATTGAAAATTAGGGTGAACCACATTTTCATAGAAATTGTGTAACTAACTTTCTCATTTGTAGAAATTATATTATACATGCTTGAGCAAAGTTGTAGACCATTCAATTTCAAGCAACTTTGCCAAAAAAAGTTTTTTTGTATCTCTTTAATTGACCGATTTAGAGCTTTTTTCCTACGGTGACATAGGGTGGTCCGAACAAAACTGGTTTTCTGGCTCTAGAGTTTTCAATTCAAATTTCTCATCAAAGTAGTCTGAGAAACACTTTAAGAGCTTTAAAAAATGCGTAATTTGGTGAGTGAAGAAACTCGCTATCTCCTTCCGTTTAGGAGTTATTGTTGTTTTTCTCTCAAAAACATGCCTACTTTGATTGTGAATATCTCTGATTGGGGCAAACATAAAAAATATCTTTTGACGGCATTCAAAAGACAAAATAAAATTGTATATTATATCAAAAAATTACAGATGTGTTATTTTTGTAACTCTAATAAAACGTCTTGAAAGTCAAATATTTTTTTTCACAAAAACTTCAATAACTTTTGAACTAAAATAGATATCAACAATATTTTTGCATGATAATTTGCGTTTTGTTAAGTTCTAAAAGTCGTTCATAGACGACTTTGACGAGAAAATAATATTAAAAAAACTAGAGTTGAAAAACTTATTTTTGTTGGACCACCCTGCGATGATTAGGAAAAAATGCTCTAGATTGGTCAAATTTTGAGCTACAGAAAAACTTTTTTTGGCAAAGTTGATCAAAATTTCAAGTTCTTCCGCTTTGCCAAAGAGCATATACCAGTATTTTTGCAAATAAAAAAGTTGATTATATGATATGTGTGATATTGTGGACCACCCTAGTTTCAAATGACACAGTATGTAAGCTTACATTTTAAGAAACAATTTTGTATAAGATAATTTTTATCTAAAATTTCATTTTCAAGCCCAAAATGCAAAATAATAAAGAAATACATACTATGAAAATCTTCCAAATTGTTTTAGAGCCCTATCCTTCTTATTTCGGATTTCTCGTCAAAGCGGTCTATGAACGACTTTAAGAACTTAACAAAACGCAAATTTTCATGCAAAAATATTGATGATATCTATTTTAGTTCAAAAGTTATTAAAGTTTTTCTGCTTAAAATCCTTTGTTTTTCAAGGCATTTTATTAGAGTTACAAAAATAACACATCTATAGTTTTTTGATATAATATACAATTTTATTTTGTCTTTTGAATGCCGTCAAAAGATATTTTTTATGTTTGCCCCAATCAGAGATATTCACAATCAAAGTAGGCATGTTTTTGAGAGAAAAACAACAATAACTCCTAAACGGAAGGAGATAGCTAGTTTCTTCACTAACCAAATTACGCATTTTTCAAAGCTCTAAAAGTGTTTCTTAGACTACTTTGATGAGAAATTTGAATTGAAAACTCTAGAGCCAGAAAACCAGTTTTGTTCGGACCACCCTATGTCACCGTAGGAAAAAAGCTCTAAATTGGTCAATTTAAGAGATACAAAAAAACTTTTTTTGGCAAAGTTGCTTGAAATTGAATGGTCTACAACTTTGCTGAAGCATGTATAATATAATTTCTACAAATGAGAAAATTAGTTACACAATTTAGTGAGGTTTCCCCTGCCAGTGGAAGCCAGAACTAAGACTAGAGTTATGTAGACCTTTCCAAGGCTCTCCGTTTTTTCAAATCTTTGGTTTTTCGAGGCTTAGTGCAAAGTGCTTTTATTGCAATAAAGAGCCTTAGTTCGGCTTGGCGAACACTTTCCGTGAAGCCATTGTGTTACCGTTTAGTTCGAGTTTTGCGCAAAACTATTGAACATTTTCACCAACGCGTAGTTCTTTTCCAATCACGTGCATCGTCGAAAACAGCCGGCACCCCGTCCCGTGTGCTATTTGAGTACAGTGCAGTATTCCACAATGAGATAATCGTCTGTAGTGGGCGTATAGCGTGGACAGCGGTTCGCTCTCCGCGCCAACAGTGGTCACCATCGTTATTGACGCCAGTGTAGATTGGTGGCAAGCAGAGCAGAGAGAGTGAGAGATCAACCACACATACACACGTGCCAACGAACGGTCGAACTGATGGAAGAAAAAAAGTTGAATTCAAATTCAGATTCCTTCCGGTCAATAACGATAACAGCAATTACAGGGTTGGACTTTTGTGAACAGACGTTGAATTGCCAGAAATTTGCAAACAAGACTGCACACTTGAGAATCATAGAGAATGAGATTGTGGCCTGTGAGCTCTTTACTCGGGAGTATCACGTTTATTTGCCAAGTGGTCACTTCAAAAACCCTTCTCTTCCATCTGTCTTCACACTGGAATGCAAGGAGTCTGCATTTGAATATAACTTCTTTTCTCCCACCAGGGGTACGGAGTGCAATACCCCTGGTGGGAGAAAAGAAGTTATATTCAAATGCAGACTCCTTACGTGAGACCCTTTCCGGATCTGATTTGCCGGATTTTCTCGTAATCGGTCATAAATATTGGCGGCGTCAGGTCAGAAATAATTGCCGAAAACAAAAGAGATCAGAAAGATGGGACCGGAAAGCAATTAAGCCGGGCACATGTTTTTCGTTATTACGAGTAGACAAATATAGTATATAAGAAATTGAAGGTTAAATAAAGTAAGTTATTAGCTTCATCTCATGTGAGTTGGTCGATAATCCGAAAGCATCAATGTTAACACTTGCTTTATAATGCTTATGTTAATGTTCGGTTCACCCCAAACAAACGTCAAGGATATGATACAAGTCAGAAGCCAGTAGCTGTCTAGTTGATGGAAACAACTTCTGTATTGTGTCTTCATGATTTGCATTCGGTTGTGGACGAGATCTGTATGATCTTGGATTACAATAACAGCAATTACAGAGGTGAACTTTTGTGGAAAGAGATCGAATTGTAAGAAATTTGCAAACAAGACTGAACACTTGAGAATTATAGAGAAGAAACTGGAAAAAGACACTTTACTAAGACGTTATAATAAGCAAATGATACTCTGGAGTAGAGCTATCTTTAGAACACGGACAATGTCAAGGGTCTTCGCTCTTCAATCTAAGAGAATGTCGCTCTGAGATCTAAGATATTGTCTTCCATGCAACAAAATCATTGTAACGAACGCGATAGTATTAGTAAAGTAAATGCGTGACCTCATAGAGTTTATAATGATAGTGATTGAGAAGTCGTAAATCGCAGACAATATTAGTGGGTGAAATAACATTACAAAACCACAGACAGAAAGCAGACAATCGTGATTGTGCATTGAACGCGACATATTTTTGTAGGAAATTTGCGATCAACTATTCGAAAAGTGAGGATATCCTAATCAAAACATAACAAACGACTAGTAAGTGCTAGAGTGAGATGCGCTATAACAAGTAAAAAATCAGTCTGAGAAAACAAATGGCGGATTAAAAATTTTAAAAGAGTAACAAAAACTCAAACGAGTGAGCTTGATAGACACAAAGACAAAGTTTGAATTATCGAAATAACTAGTCATTTCTTGTCGAGCTTCCGTGCGAGACAGTCGATAGTTCTCGTATGTTCGGGTTCAACTCCGTTTTTTTTTTTTTTTTCAAAACTTTGATTTTTCGAGGCTTAGTGCAAAGTGCTTTTATTGCAGTGAAGAGCCTTAGTTCGACTTGGAAACGGAACACTTTCGGTGAAGCCATTGTGTTGCCGTTTATTTCGAATTTTGCGCAAAACTATTGAACATTTTCACCAACACGTCATTCTTTTCCGATCACGTGTATTGTCGAAAACAGCCGGTACCCCATCCAGTGTGTTATATGAGTACAGTGCAGTATTCACATGGTGATCATCGTCTGTAGTGTGCGTATAGTGCGGACAGCAGTTCGCTCTTCGCGCCGACAGTGGTCACCATCGTTATTGACGCCAGTGTTGATTGGTGGCAAGCAGAGCATAGAGAGTGAGAGATCAACCACACATACACACGTGCCAACGAACGGTCGAACGGGTGTAAAAAAAAAGTTGAATTCAAATTCAAACTCATTCTGTGTGACCCTTTCCGGTCAATAACGATAACAGCAATTACAGGGTTGGTGTTAAAAATTAAATCCAATTTTCAACGCATGATTAATCGGAATTTTCAAGCCTCTAGACGACTCGCGTCTAGACAGTGTATCCGATATAATTCCAAAATTCCGAACTTGCTAATTGCTCTGCCTTTCACATTTTATTACCTCTTCTAAGGGGACGGTACACCGTCTCGACAAAACATAAACATCCGATTCTCGCAGTAGACAATAATAACAAAAGTCCAGCATCAATCAGGGAACGCACGCGCGTTTACATGCAGGCACATAGAAGCAAAAGAATAAAGTAAGTCAGGTAAATGCGATCTTCAATTGGGCGCGTTCGGAAACGTAGGGTGAACCGTAACGACAAACTGCGTTTGGGAAAATTTCAGCTTGAAAGTAGCGAAAGTAGTAGGTAAGCATAGGTTAAAAAATTCAATGTATATAAGTTAAGGATCGGGATCGCTCTTGATGAGCATCGTCATAAACATCTCATAATCTATGTTTTCACAAGCAAATGAATGGTATGCAGGAAGATTGTTTACAACCGATAAGAAACGTTGAGACTTCCTGAGATCTTTTACGACCCTGCAGACGAGCAACGCCAGGATTTCCATCACCGTCGTTTATGACCATCCACAGCCTAGGACTCGGTAGCATAATTGAAACAGGCAGACCAAACAACGACAGCTGACGCCCACCCGGATACTTCGATATGAGGAACAGCGTGTTTGGGTTATTATTGTTTAGTTAGGACAGGTAAGAGTTAAGAGATAGCGATTAGGTAGGAGTGTATAAAAGGAATAGGAGAATTAAACGACATTCATTCTTTGTACATCATCCATACTATACTCCGAACGAAGAGTCCCTTAATTTATATAAGACGAAATGTTAGAAATACAGTCAGTGTTGTTAGCAAGCTCATCTTGTGAAGTTATTTATCCAAAAGTTACTCTGAAGTAGATTCTCTAAGATCCTTCACCAGGCATAGGTTCGAAGTGATGAATACTAGCCCAAAGTTATCAAGGATTATCTGCGGGTAAGTAACAAAAGTCCGAACAGAAATAACAACGTGTATCGTCGAAAACAGCCGGCACCCCGTCCCGTGTGCTACCTGAGTACAGTGCAGTGGTTAACAAAGTGATCATCGTCTGTAGTGTGCGTATAGCGTGGACAGCGGTTCGCTCTTCGCGCCGACAGTGAGCACCATCGTTTCGTTATTGACGCCAGTGTTGATTGGTGGCAAGTAGAACAGAGAGAGTGAGAGATCAACCACACACACACACGTGCCAACGAACGGTCGAACTGGTGCAAGAAAAGAAGTTGTATTCAATTTCGGACTCCTTCTGTGTGAGCCTTTTCGTTCAATAACAAAAATAGCAATTACAGAGTTGGACTTTTGGGGAAAGATGTCGAATTACCAGAAATTTGCAAACAGGACTGAACACTTGAGAAATCTTTTGAGATGAGAAACTGGGAAAGGACAATTAACTAAGACTTGATAATGAGCATTGTTTTCCATGCAAAAAAATAATCTGAAAAAATAATTGCGGAATCAAAGTAAGTAACGGTTGACAAAAACGCAAACGAGTGAGTTTGATAGACATTATGAAAAAGTTTGATTTATTTAAGCAATTATTCATTCCCTGTCAAGCTTCCGTGCTTCCGTGACAGTCGATAGTTCTCGTGTTTGCGGGTAAACCCCCGTTTTTTCAAATCTTTGGTTTTCCGAAGCTTAGTGCAAAGTGCTTTTGTGTTCCCAATAACAATAACAGCAATTACAGAGTTGGACTTTAGTGGAAAGAGGTCGAATTACCAGAAATTTGCAAACAAGACTGAACACTTGAGAATTATAGAGTTAAACGAAACGGAAATAAAAAATATTGAGAAATTTCAGTGAAATAATATTACTATTCAAGAAATAAACTGCCATAGTGAGAACTCTTTATGAGAACCACGAGCCACTGGTAGATTATGATGAATTCCAGCAAAAATCTCCAGCAGCTGGTTGGATACTGGGAAACAGAAAGGGTTGAACAATTCTAAGAATTGTTTAGTTTCAAAGAATACGAACGTAAAAAGAACATACAATGCTAATTCTAAATTAGAATAAGAGTTGTAAATAGGGTCACATAAATTATTTGGTAAAGAATTTTGCTGCGTTCGATTCGATGATGACCAAATAATTTTTCATCATTTTGAGTAGTCGTCGTTAGTGGCTTTTGATCATTATCCTTTTTCTCGGTGGGTGTCACAGTAGGTGGCTTCCTGGTCTCTTGTTTATCGTGGAGCCACGAATGATGATTTTTATTGCAACCGTTTAAACCACACCTGCGTGAACGATTACAATTCTTGAAGAAGTTAAATGGGCTGAGACATCCTATGCACAGCTTATTTGTTCTCACAACTTCATTACGCTTTTTAGTATCCATGTCTCTGAATAATTGGCGGCCAGTAATCCTATGAATGCCTGAGCAATTTCCCTAATTCCTGTGACCTAAAAAAATGGATCAAAATCTGTGGATACTTATGCTTTCCTCGACGCAGGATCGTCTGCCACATTAGTCGATAAAAGCATCGTCGATACTTTGGAATTGGAAGGAAGAAATGATCCTCTACATCTCACGTGGACTCAAGATATAAGTAAAGATGAGGATAATAGTATGAACGTGGAACTTCAAATAAGTGGACCATCAAAAAAGGTTTATACTATCAAAAACGTAAGAACGATGAAAAACTTGCAGTTGCCAAGACAAACAGTTGATTTAGAAAAATTGAAGCAAAAATTTTCTTATTTAAAAGATTTGCCAATCACAAGTTTTACAAACGAGCGTCCAATGATTCTTATTGGAATTGAACACAGTCATCTGTTGATTCCTTTAGAAAGACGAATGAGGAAATGGAACGAACCGATTGCTGTCAAGTCTAAATTAGGATGGTTCCTGTTTGGCAATATATCTGCATCCGTTCAGCACGAGTATGCAATGATACACCACGAAGAGGAAATGACAAAACTAATGAAATCAAATTTTTCACCGAAGATTTTGGAGTTAAAATATCTGAGAATTCTCTAAAATCCGAAGAGGAAAAACGAGTCGTCAACATCATGGAAAAAAACGTTAAATACACTGATGGCAGATACGAGGTTGGTTTGCTGTGGAAAGATGACGATATCAAATTCCCAGAAAGCTACGGCAACGCGTACAAGCGTTTGATAATGATGGAGAAAAAACTGGAGAAGGATCCTCAGCTTAAAGAGTGGGCGTTGAAAACATTCGAAGAATATCAAACGAATGGATATCTACGAAAACTAACATCTGAAGAGGTAAAACAGACAGCAGAACGTACTTACTATCTACCACACTTCGTAGTTGTCAACAAAAATAAGGCGAAACCACGATTAGTTTTCGATGCAGCAGCAAAATTAATGCAGGAGTTACATAAAGCCACTTTGAATTGGGATGATGAGATTCCAAACCACCTGCATGATCACTGGAACACGTGGGTCACAACGATTAAAGAAGCTGAAAACTTAGAAATTCCAAGGTGCTTAACAAATGGAACTGTTGACGAGGTGGAACTGCATACTTTTGTAGACGCATCCGATAAAGCATTTGCAGCAGCAGTCTATTGCAAAAGCACAAATTCCAACGGAACATACAAAAAAAAGCCAGATTCGCTCCAATCAAAGGATTATCTATACCAGGACTTGAACTTCAAGCAGCTTTTCTAGGAACGAGGCTAACGAATCAAATACGAAAAGACTTACGTCTCAAGGTATCAAAGATAATTTACTGGTCAGACTCACAAACTGTTTTGTCATGGATTAAAAAGATAGATATAAAATTCCAACCATTCGTTGCACACAGAATAGGCAAGATTCTGGACTCCACAGCAATGGATCAATGGAGGTGGGTACCATCAGAGCACAATCCAGCTGATGCTGCAACAAAATTAAATGGAAACAAGAACATATGGTTAAATGGCCCAGAATTCATAAAAACTGAAGAAGTTAACTGGCCAAATAAATCTAAAGAACAGATACATGTTTTTGTGATAGAAACCAACAAAAAAACGGGCAACGATCATGACGAATTTCGATTGGTCCAAGAAAATAAATATGATAAGTGGTGGAGACTGGTTAACAGTGTCTGTATTATCAAGAAGTTCGTCGAATGGAAAGAGGACAGACACAATTTCACGAAAGATGTTACTTTAGACACCAGAAACGCAGCTGAAAACATAATATATAAGAAAGCCTAATGGCAAGGATTCCCGGGAGAAATGGAAGATTTACATCTCAAAGGCTCTGTCAGTATAAAAAGTCTTATTAGATGTCTTAAGCCGTATTTGGATGAATTTGATGTTATGCGATCTAATGGAAGACTGGAAAAAAGCGACGAATCTGCCAAAAAATCTCAAGTTTCCAGTAATTCTGCCCCAGAAAAACGTCATCACCAAAATGATAGTAAGATCAACACATCAACGTTACTTACATCAAGGAGAAAATGCTATAATTGCTGCTCTACAACAAAAATATTGGATAATAAACATACGAGCAGTAGTGGGAAACGAGAAAAAATGCTGCCAAAAAGGTATTATCGACTCTGCAAAACTCGAAGCACCAATGATGGCTGCTTTGCCTGATTTCAGAATTAAACCGTACGTTCACCCATTCACACATTGTGGAGTTGGTTACTTCGGTCCATTCGAGGTAGTAGTTAAGAGATCAACCGAAAATCGGTGGGGAGTAATATTCACTTGCATGTCATCAAGAGCTGTACATATCGAAATGGCGGAAAAATTGGATACAGATTCATTCATTGTTTGCCTTAGAACTTTCCAAAATCGACGTGGAGAGATTACTCACATATACAGTGATAATGGAACAAACTTTGTTGGAGCAAACAATTTAATGGCTCAATTGGTGTCCGACATAAACACAAACATGGGCAGAAGTGAAGCAGCAAAGATGGAAATAAAATGGACATTTAATCTCCCGGCTGCACCACATTTCGGAGGAGTATGGGAAAGACTGATTAGGATCATTAAATCAGCTCTACAAGTTTTATTAAAATCTTGGGGTGAAAGAACACGCAGGTGCGAAACATTAAGAGCAGCGTTCGAACAAGCCGAATTCTTCCTAAACGCAAGACCTTTAACACACATCCCTGTGGATAACATTGATGATGAGGTATTAACTCTGTTCCACGCATTAATAGGTTGTTCAGGAGAATATGTTCCACCATATTTTACTGAAGTCAACAATTTTCAAGAACAGTGGAAACAAGTTCAACACGCTGGACAACAATTTGGAATCGAAAATAGATGGTCATTCATAGTTTAGCGTCCAAGATCACACGCTGTAGTTTGTATTCGTTGGATTTCTCGACAATACCTTGGTCGAACTCACATCCGAACGCTTCGTTTTCAGTATTGTCTTAGAATTTTAGAATAGCTTCTCGAATGAGACAGGACAGGACTAGCCAAAGATCAAGCTTTACTTGAAATCATTGCCATATTACCAGACCCTTTAACCCAGGAGCCCACAACAATAACAGCAATTACAGAGTTGGACTTTAGTGAAAAGAGGTCGAATTACCAGAAATTTGCAAACAAGACTGACCACTTGAGAATTATAGAGTTATACGAAACGGAAATAAAAATTATTGAGAAATTTCAGTGAAATAATATTACTATTCAAGAAATAAACTGCCATAGTGAGAACTCTTTAAGAGAACCACGAGCCACTGGTAGATTATGATGAAATCCAGCAAAATGTCCAGCAGCTTGTTGGATACTGAGAAACAGGAAGGGTTGAACAATTCTAAGAATTATTTAGTTTCAAAGAATACGAACGTAAAAAGAACATGCAATGCCGATTCTAAATTCCAATAAGAGTAGTAAATAGTAATGTATAGATAAATTCTGTTAGTGATAAATAGAATATTATTGCTAATAGAAATAGCTGTACCTTGTGCTTTAGAAATTCGTTACTCCCAACGCAATTTCTAACGTTTATTAACACCCAACGCTTTATCTCTGTGCATTTGAACATCTCGGTGAATTTCGTAGGTTGAATGTTATATTATCAACCTGTAATAATAAGAATAATACAATTAGCATTTTTTTTATAATTTAGGAATCCAATTTCAAATATGATGAAAAATAAAGGATTGTACCCCGTTTGGTATAAAATCGTTTGACATAATGGTCATTTAGTATAATAATTGACTTAGAATGAATATCGGCATCTTTAAAGATTTTACCGGAATCAACACTACCGAGCCCATAGTATTTTTTTGGTACGTTCTCAACAAGCGTGTCGTTCGTTCAGAGATTATCCAAGAATTAAATGGTAAAAAATGTTGTGACATTATAGAACATTATTAAATGTAGTGTAGAACTAGCCCTCGTGTGTTAAAATACACTCAAATAAAGATTTAAAAAAAAAAAAAAAAAAATTATTAAATGAAATTTTCGAAGAAAAAGAAACGCATATGGAAAAGGTTTTAGGAATTCATTGGAATACGATCCGAGACACGATTGGATTCAAAATCATGAACAAGTTAGGAGAGGATGTCTTGAGGAATGTAAGAAATCCAACCATGAGAGAAGTTTTCGCTTGCGTCATGTCTATTACCCGTTAGGATTGATCTGCAACATTACAATTAACGGCAAGCTATTGTATCAGTAGTTACATGTGGCGAAAATAGATTGGGATGATTGTAATCCAAGCGAACTAGAGAAACAATGGGATGATTGGCTGAATATGATGAAGTCTACAGAAAATCTGTCGATACCGCGTTGCATTACCATTGAATCTATCACCGAGCTAGATCTATATGTTTTTGTAGATGCTTCTGAGAACGCTTTTGCTGCATGTGTGTATACAAGAATTGAGACATCAAGTGGATATATCATTAGACTTCTCACAGCCAAATCAAGAGTAAGTCTCATAAATCCACTCTCGATTCCTAAGCTCGAATTACAAGGAGCTTTGTTAGGCACACGCTTAATGAATCAAGTGAAAGAAGAATTGCGCATCAACATAAGGAAAATCACCATGTGGTCTGACCAACAGACGGTTATAGCTTGAATCAACACAGAGAAAAGAAAACATCATCAGAATCGTCGGTTGAGAAGCGTCATAAGTAAAAGTATTGCAGATTCGTTGAGAAGTATGATGATTGGATTGTAAATATAAACCTGGTTTGAACACAGAGAGTTGCAGCTGCTGATTGAGGTATCAGCCAGTAGCTGTCTAGTTGATGGAAACAACTTCTGTATTGTGTTTCTTCATGATTTGCATTCGGTTTTTGAACAAGATCTGTATGATCTTAACAGACCAGCTTATAGGATTACAATAATAGCAATTACAGAGTTGGACTTTTGTGGAAAGAGGTCGAATTACCAGATATTTGCAAACAAGACTTAACACTTGAGAGTTATAGAGTTGTTGGACCAAATCCGGAATTATGTGTACATCAACAGATACAAGACAAGTGTTATACGAATAGGAAATAGAAATATTAAGAAATGTTTGTGCAATAATATTACTGTTCAAGAGATAAACTGTCATACTAAGAGACCCACGAGCCACTGGTAGATTATGATGAATTTCTGACTATTGAACATTTCCACCAACGTGGTTCTTTTCCGATCACGTGTATCATCGAAAACAGACTTAACTCCGTGCCGTGTGCTACCTGAGTACAGTGCAGTGTTCAACAGTATGATCATCGTCTGTCGTGTGCGTATAGTGCGGACAGCAGTTCGCTCTTCGCGCCGACAGTGGTTGTTGCGACGCCAAACTTATTTTACGATCGGATAGGTAAAATCCATAAGAGCTATTAGAGATCCTGCTTTGTATACAGTTTAAAATTTGCCTGCCACAGATAAGACAAATGAAAATGTTTTGTTTTTGTTTTGCTTCGCATCATTCTAGGGATATAATAGAATCCAATAATAATTATGTTCGTTTACGCCCAATGGCACCGATACATCATACTTAGGTAATGCGCATCGAAAACGAAAGATAGACAAAGGATGCAGGCAGTTTAAATGTCACGATGATAGGAGGTAGCGATTAATAACCATTTTTGTATTGTTAGCCAAATTCAGTCGGGACTTTCTGTAGCTCGCCTTCTTTTCGTTCTTTCCGGCCTACTAGATTTAAGAAAACTATATATATCATTTGACAATAAAGGAAAACAGCTCACAACTCAACTAGCCAAGCTTCGACTTCATCCGAAACTCACGCGCCTTGAAAATAGTTGCTACAAGATAATTACCAGGCTTTTCACATTGAAAAGGAACCAGTGATTACTAAGTTCTTCTATTAAAAGGAATTGCACTTTGAAAATTATATCGAAGCTCTACCAATTTGGTGCCTCCAGAGAGGAAAATCCACAACAGTTGTATTCAAATTAGGAGTTGAGTGCTCAAATCGCAGTAATCGATCACCCAAGGACCAACCCCAAAGGAGGAAAAGGACATACTCAAAAGCAGTACAAAATGTCCATACAATTGGTGAAAAATAGAAAAGGCCATTGCCGTTTGAGTACCAAGGAAGACAAGGACGACAATATGGCACGTTTATATGTGACGATTGCGACCGTTGGTTTCATCAACATTGTGTCAATTTAGACGCACTGCCAACTAAGGCACAAGGTTGGATATGCCCAAAATGCTCTGAGCAAGGTTTCATAGGACAAAAAAGTTAAAACAAATTTACATTCCCACGGCTCACAGCAAACCACAGGAACGCAAAAGCTAAGTGGAAAACCGAATAATCGAATTCCAGTAAAATCACAGAAGACGGCGTCGAATTGCGGGTATTGCCATAGCAATCATTCGATATATAATTGTGAAGGTTTTAACTCTATTAGTCCAATTGAGCGCAGACAATTTGCTAAAGATAACGCGCTATGTTGGTCATGTCTGAGACCAAATCATATATCATCGAATTGTTCATCTTCACGACCATGCGGAATTGGCAGCTGTAAGGCAATACATAATCGCTTACTACATTTCAAATCTACGCCATCAGACAGACAGTTTTTTATCTGCCACATTTCATAGTGACAAATACAAATAAAATTCCACCGAAGCCAAGACTAGTTTTCGACGCAGCCGCAAAGATTAAAGGAGTTTCTTTTAACCTTCCTTAGTCCCTAACAAAAAGTTACAAATTGTGACTTAGGGTCGTTTTCGACCCGAAAATTCAAACAGCTCGCAAAAATCAGTGTGTTGACCGAATTTAGTTCTGTTGGGCTTAAATGAAGGGCACACATGTCTAGTTTCAGAAACCCTCCCGGAGATCCGGATTTGGCCACTGTGGCCACCGGGAACCTGCTACATCTGAAAAAAGTCCCTTTAGAGACCCTTACTTTGACGACCTGTAGTTTCGTAACTAAGCAAGCAATCTGAACCGTTCTCATATTGTTGAATAGGTATTCACGTGGACTGGGAATAGAGATTCTCAAATCACTTAGTTATCCATACCCGGTTCCGGAAACCCGGAACATCCGAAAAGTAAGTTCCCATCGCAGTTCTGTATATGTAATTCACATCGGTACTATTTGGTTGATGGATATTTTGACATAATTTTTTTTTGTAATAAGGAACCAATTACCGGCGCACATTTCCTGAAAAATTTGGTCCAGTATGGTCCATTCGGAACCGGTTCCTGGAGTCCCGGGAGGTGGCCAATCTGGGCAATTCGATTAAATTACTAAGATTTGAACCCCAAAACCAAATGAATTGTGTCCAATTCTTTACGATTTTTTATGTTTGGATGTATTTTGCCAAAAGAATGAATGGATGGTTATTCTGGTCCTTTTGGAGCACCGGAATGGCCACCGGGAAACCCGTAATATGGGACCACTAAGTTTTAGCACCAAAACTAGGCATGCGACGGCTCATTCTTCATGATTTTGAATCCCTGTGACTCTGCTAGTTCAATTATTGATGAATGACCACTTTGGTTCTACTGGCCCACCGAAATAACCAAGGAATGGCCACTGGACATACCCGTATTGTGGGTCATTTTAGTTTTTGTACCAAAACTAGGCATGCGACGACTCATTCGTCATGATTTTGAATCTCTGTGACTCTTCTAGCTCAATTATTGATGAATGACTACTTTAGTTCTTTTGGCCTACCGAAATAACCAAGGAATGGCCACCGGAGATGCCCGTATTGTGGGTCATTTTAGTTTTTGTACCAAAACTAGGCATGCGACGGCTTATTCTTCATGATTTTGAATACCTGTGACTCTTCTAGTTCAATTATTGATGAATGACCACTTTGGTTCTTCTGGCCCACCGAAACAACCTAGGAATGGCCTCTGGAGATACCCGTATTGTGGGTCAATTCAGTTTTTGTACCAAAACTAGGCATGCGACGGCTCATTCTTCATGATTTTGGATACCTGTGACTATTCTAGTTCAATCATTAATGAATGACCACTTTGGTTCTTCTGGCCCACCGAAACAACCTAGGAGTGGCCACCGGAGATACCCGTTTTGTGTGTCAATTCAGTTTTTGTACCAATACTAGGCATGCGACGGCTCATTCGTCATGATTTTGGATACAAGTGATGATTTTAGATGAATGAGCACTTTGGCTCATTGCTACAACGAAACAACCAAGGAATGACCACCGTAGATACCCGTATTGTGGGGCATTTCAGTTTGTGTACCAGAACCAGGCATGCAACGGCTCAATCTTCATGATTTTTAATACCTGTGACTTTTCTGGTTCAATTATAGATGAATGATCACTCTAGTTGATTGTGACCGAGAATGAAACCTGAAGTTCGTAAACACAAAAGTCAACTTGGACATATTGATATGTAAAATTTGTGAAAAATAATGGAATCGTTCTGGTGAGATTCGATCCCACGACCCCACTCTATTCACTCGGCTAAGGAAGGCCTCATAGAGATAGAGATAACACCGGTGGTCATTCCTGGGGGTTTTCGGTGGTAACAGTTATCCAGAGTGGCCGTTAATTTATAATTGAACCTGAAGAGTCACAGGTATTATAAATCATGAAGAATAAGCCATCGCATGCCTTGTTTCCGTACAACAACTTAAATATCTCACAGTATGGGTATCTAAGATGTAATTCTTGGGTTATTGTGGTAGTAAAGAAGAACCAAAGTCGTAATTTATCTATAATTGAACTAGAAAAGTTACAGGTATTCAAAATCATGAAGATTGAGCCGTCGCATACCTAGTTTTTGTACAAAAACAGAAATGTCCCACAATACGGGTATCTCCATTGGCTATTCTTGAATTATTTCGGTGGTCCCGAAGAACCAGTGCTTATTCAGCTATACAGTACTGACCTGATTTTTTCAGCCCCCGATTTTGTCTGCCCCCGATTTTGTCAACCTATTTTAAATTCGTCAAAACATTGTTTTCGTCATATAAACGTAAACGTGGTGTTACATTGAAACTGATGATGATGTTTGATGTCATGCACCCATGGTCGTAGCCATAGGGGGCAATGACAATACCCCCTCCCCTCTGGACGATGGAAAATATGTACTTCGGGAATTAATCTTGTGTTTAAATTCTCCAGCACTCGTATTTACCTGTCTGTAAAATTTCTGAAGTAATTCTATAAAAATCTTCAAAACACTTCTGCATGAATTTTAAACTACATTTTAGGAAAATTTATGTGGAAAACTCCGGATGGAACATTCTTTGAAGGCAATTATTGCTGCTATTTTGAAGAAGAATCTAAAAATTTCGGTGTTTTGGGATAAATTCTTAAATAATTTAACGGTCATGTATAACTAGGAATTCAGGTTGGTCCCTTTTGTCTTACAGGCCATAACAAAATTGCTGATCAAACGGACCACAACGAATCGGATCTTCAGATTTTTTTTTTTCAAATAATTATTTCTCCACGAATCAAAATGGTCCCGTAACTCAACACTTAAACAAGACGCATTTTGAACTTCACTTTACTTAGGTGAAAAAATTGGATGGATATCTTACATAGTTTTATCACGTTTTATGTTCCATGCAAATAGGGTGCAGAGGTAGTGTATAATGATCGATTAGGAGTGAAAATCGTGAATGAAATTTTAAGAACCCCCCTTTTTTCCTGATAAAAAACTGGCTACACCCATGTCCACCGCCCCCTTAAGAGCCCAAGTAAGTTCTGAACGCGGTTTATAAGCAAATATAAACACGTCAAAATTTGAATAACGGAAACAAAAAAAATTGACCCGATTTTGTCAGGTTTTCCATTTTGTCAGCCAAAAAATCATCGAGGGGCTGACAAAATCGGGTCCATACTGTAATTGAATTAGAAGAGACACAGGTATTCAAAATCATAAAGAATGAGCCGTCGCATGCCTAGTTTTGGCACAAAAATTAAAAATCCCACAATACGGGTATCTCCAGTCGTCATTCCTGGGTTATTTCGGTGGGCCAGAAGAACCAAAATGGTCATTCATCAATAATTGAACTAGCAGAGTCATAGGTATTCAAAATCATGAAGAGTGAGCCGTCGCATGCCTAGTTTTGGTACAAAAACTAAAATGACTCACAATACGGGCATCTCCGGTGGCCATTCCTGGGTTATTTCGGTGGGCCAGAAGAACCAAAGTGGTCATTCATCAATAATTGAATAAGAAGAGTCACAGGTATTCAAAATCATGAAGAATGAGTCGTCGCATGCCTAGTTTTAGCTTAGCTTAGCTTAGACTGACTACACATATCAATGGTTGCTATTCCGTGATTGACCGAAGTCAGTGAAAATGCACAAAGAATCAACTAGTAGTTCGGCTGGGATTGGCCATAATCTTCTTCAGTGTGCATAATTCAGTGCCTCTATTTATACATGGTCAATAACGGCGCCGGCCACGTCCTTGCAGTCAGGTGGGATTGAGGGAAGGAATGTTAGTGTGTAATCTTTGCTATTTGGAGACCGTGTTTGCCTCTGCATCTCCACAAAGGTTACTGGGAGGGATGTTTGTTAATGGGAAGGATCGTTGGGTCACAGGATTCACTTTGATAAGCGATTAGACCATGATAAATAATTATTTGTGAGATATAAACATGCTTATATGTAAATATAATATTTTCATTTGATACGAACAACATCTATGTAGAGAAAAAATTTGCCGACACTTGATGTGACGAACGTTTCAAAGTTTGTTGAATAAATTGAACCTTTTGGAAGTCTACACTTGAAGTGTCGAACCATTCAAAGTTTTTTTTTAATTACAAAAATAAAGGTAAAAGGAAGAAAGTGTTTTGAATAAAAAAAAATTAGACATAAATAATTTATGAATCAGAGTTTATGTCGACACTCACAGTGACGAACCATTCATATTTTTTTGAAAAATCATATTTACGTCTCACCGTTGTAACGATTAAGGGTGTAATCATACATATTTTATAGATGAGAAACAGTAGCATAAAACGAGCTCACCAATTGATCCGTCATCCTTGAGCAGCAACAATCCTCTTTGAACTTCACTTGTTTAATAGGCTATATAAAAGCACTCAGAGAAAATAGGCGTGCAACCCGTGAGGGAAAACAACTGACGACTGCTCGGGCTTTCTTGACGCACTGCCCAGGAGCAAGCGTCAACGTCGGAAGATCAAAAAGAACTAATCGAAAGCAGCACTTTTTCACTTTACTCGATCGACGCGCGACATGTTTGATCCTGCCCTCATCGCCGGCCCCCGCAAGAGCAAGCGTCAAGGTCGGAAGATCAAACACAACTCCATGCCATGGAATCGGAAGACCACACACTACAAACGCGAATCTCTTTTCGCACTCGCGCCACGCGGACCGAAAACAATTGGTCTTGATTCCATCGCTCGCCCTGCAAGAGCATGCTATGGAATCGAAAGACCACACACTACTCAAGTCGTCGCATGCCTAGTTTTGGTACAAAAACTAAAATGACCCACAATACGGGCATCTCCGGTGGCCATTCCTGGGTTATTTCAGTAGGCCAGAAGAACCAAAGTGGGCATTCATCAATAATTGAATTAGAAAAGTCACAGGTACTCAAAACAATGAAGAATGAGTCGTCGCATGCCTAGTTTTTGTACAAAAACTAAAATGTTCCTCAATACGGGTATCTCCGGTGGCAATTCCTTGGTTATTTCGGTGGGCCAGTAGAACCAAAGTGGTCATTCATCAATAATTGAACTAGAAAAGTCACAGGGTTTCAAAATCATGAAGAATGAGCCGTCGCATGCCTAGTTTTGGTACAAAAACTAAAATGACCCACAATACGGGCATCTCCGGTGGCCATTCCTGGGTTATTTCGGTGGGCCAGAAGAACCAAAGTGGTCATTCATCAATAATTGAATAAGAAGAGTCACAGGTATTCAAAATCATGAAGAATGAGCCGTCGCATGCCTAGTTTTGGTACAAAACTAAAATGACCCACAATACGGGCACCTCCGGTGGCCATTCCTGGGTTATTTCAGTAGGCCAGAAGAACCAAAGTGGTCATTCATCAATAATTGAACTAGAAAAGTCAAAGGTACTCAAAATCATGAAGAATGAGTCGTCGCATGCCTAGTTTTTGTACAAAAACTAAAATGTTCCTCAATACGGGTATCTCCGGTGGCCATTCCTTGGTTATTTCAGTAGGCCAGAAGAACCAAAGTAGTCATTCATCAATAATTGAACTAGCAGAGTCACAGGTATTCAAAATCATGAAGATTGAGTCGTCGCATGCCTAGTTTTGGTACAAAAACTAAAATGTTCCAAAATACGGGTATCTCCGGTGGCCATTCCTTGGTTATTTCAGTAGGCCAGAAGAACCAAAGTGGTCATTCATCAATAATTGAACTAGCAGAGTCACAGGTATTCAAAATCATGAAGATTGAGTCGTCGCATGCCTAGTTTTGGTACAAAAACTAAAATGTTCCAAAATACGGGTATCTCCGGTGGCCATTCCTTGGTTATTTCAGTAGGCCAGAAGAACCAAAGTGGTCATTCATCAAAAATTGAACTAGAAGAGTCACAGAGATTCAAAATCATGACGAATGAGTCGTCGCATGCCTAGTTTTGGTACAAAAACTAAAATGTTCCACAATACGGGTATCTCCGGTGGCCATTCCTTGGTTATTTCGGTAGGCCAGAAGAACCAAAGTGGTCATTCATCAATAATTGAACTAGCAGAGTCACAGGTATTTAAAATCATGAAGAATGAGCCGTCGCATGCCTAGTTTTGGTGCTAAAACTTAGTGGTCCCATATTACGGGTTTCCCGGTGGCCATTCCGGTGCTCCAAAAGGACCAGAATAACCATCCATTCAATCTTTTGGCAAAATACATCCAAACATAAAAAATCGTAAAGAATTGGACACAATTCATTTGGTTTTGGGGTTCAAATCTTAGTAATATAATCGAATTGCCCAGATTGGCCACCTCCCGGGACTCCAGGAACCGGTTCCGAATGGACCATACTGGACCAAATTTTTCAGGGAATGTGCGCCGGTAATTGGTTCCTTATTACAGAAAAAAATTATGTCAAAATATCCATCAACCAAATAGTACCGATGTGAATTACATATACAGAACTGCGATGGGAACTTACTTTTCGGATGTTCCGGGTTTCCGGAACCGGGTATGGATAACTAAGTGATTTGAGAATCTCTATTCCCAGTCCACGTGAATACCTATTCAACAATATGAGAACGGTTTAGATTGCTTGCTTAGTTACGAAACTACAGGTCGTCAAAGTAAGGGTCTCTAAAGGGACTTTTTTCAGATGTAGCAGGTTCCCGGTGGCCACAGTGGCCAAATCCGGATCTCCGGGAGGGTTTCTGAAACTAGACATGTGTGCCCTTCATTTAAGCCCAACAGAACTAAATTCGGTCAACACACTGATTTTTGCGAGCTGTTTGAATTTTCGGGTCGAAAACGACCCTAAGTCACAATTTGTAACTTTTTTTATGGAAGCCCCCCTAGGGGTCATTCAAAACTTTTGTTTCCGCAAAAACAAAATTTCCCACAAAAAAATAAATGTCAGAAAGTTTCAAATTGCTAGGTTATTTCAATCAAAAGTTACATTGATTTGAATTTTGAAATGGGTCGAAAAAGACCCAAGGTCCTTACTAAGGTTAATTCAGAGCTTCTTTCTGGACCAGATGCAACATCATCTTTGTTTGGAGTATTATTACGATGGTGGCAAGCATAACAGAGAGAGTGAGAGATCAACCACACATACACACGTGCCAAAGAACGGTCGAACTGGTGGAAGAAAAAAAGTTGTATTCAAATTCAGACTCCTGTGTGACCCTTTCCGTTCAATAACGATAACAGCAATTACAGGGTTGGACTTTTGTGGAAAGACGTCGAATTACCAGAAATTTTCAAACAAGACTGAACACATGAGAATTATAGAGAAGAAACTAGAAAAGGACACTTAACTAAGACTTGATAATGAGCAAATTCCGGTAGAGCTAAGCAGTGGTTCTAGGAGCGTGACGACCTGTGCCTTCCTAGATCAAGGTTCATCCTCTTCTCTAATTGATCAAGAAGTAGCAGACTATCTGGAATTGCAGGGTAGAACAGAAATAATTACCCTAAATTGAACTCAAAATATAAGCAAAGATGTTGAAAGCAAATATGTGACATTGAAAATCAAAGGAGTCACAAATCATCAGTTTACATTGAAAGGAGTTCAAACGATCGAGAACCTGCAATTACCAACACAATCTGTGAACCCATATTATATTCGTAAACTAACTCAAGCTGAGCTAGCAAAACCAAATAAGAGAACATTTTGCCTGCCACATTTCATCGTAATCAACAGAAATAAGCCAAAGCCTCGATTTGCATTCGACGCAGCAGCAGTTGTAAAAGGAACTTCTTTAAATTCCACTTTGTTGAGTGGACCAGATGCGATAACTCTATTAAATCTAATTTTAGTGTTGTTAGCAAACTCATCTTGTGAAGTTATTTATCCGAAAGTTACTCTGAAGTAGATACTCTAAGATCCTTCACCAGGCATAGGTTCAAAGTGACGAATACTAGCCCGAAGATATCAAGGATTATCTGCGGATAAGTAACAAAAGTTCGAACAGAAATAACATTGTTATAACAACAACAGCATTTTTTTTCAAATCTTTGGCCTAGATAGTGCAAAGTGTTTTATTTTTTCGATCACGTGTATCTTCAAAAACAGCCCGCACCCCGTACCGCAATTACAGTATTCAGTAGTGTATTCAGTGTATTCGGTGCAGTATTCAACAATGGGATCTGTAGTATGGGGCTGTCCATTAATTACGTAAGACAATTTTAGCGGTTTTTCAACCCCCCCTCCCCCCATGGTAAGATTTTTTGTATGAAAGCCAAAAATAATTTGTATGGCGCGTAAGAAATCTTCAACCCCCCCTCCCCCCATAAACTCTTACGTAATTAATGGACCACCCCTATGCGTATAGAGTAGACAGCGGTTCGCTCTTCGCGCCGACAGTGGTCACCATCGTTATTGACGCCAGTGTTGATTGGTGGCAAGCAGAGCAGAGAGAGTGAGAGATCAACCACACATACACACGTGCCAAAGAAGGGTCGAACTGGTGGAAGAAAAAAGTTGTATTCAAATTCAGACTCCTTCTGTGTGAGCCTTTCCGGTCAATAATAATAACAATAATAGCAATTACAGAGCTGGACTTTTGGAAAGAGGTCGAATTACCAGAAATTTGCAACAGAACTGAACACTTGAGAAATCTTTCGAGAGAAGAAACTGTAAAAGGACACAACTATCAAATGCTAGAGTGAGATCCGCTATTACAAATAAGAAAACAACCTGAGGAAAAAATAGCAGATCAAAGTTCAAAATGAGTAACAAAAACGCAAACGAGTGAGTTTGACAGACAAAAGGAAAAACTTCGATTTAACGAACCAATTATTCATTCCTTGTTGAGCTTCCGTGCGAGACACTCGAAAGTTCTCGTGTTTGTGGGTTAACCTCCGTTTTTTTCCAAATCTTTGGTTTTCAAGGCAAAGTGCTTTTATTGCGGTGAAGAGAATCGGAACACTTTCGGTGAAGCCATTGTGTTGCCGAGAAATTTATTAGGAGTTTTGCGCAAAACTGTTAATCATTTTCACCAACGCGTGGTTCTTTTCCGATCACGTGTATCGTCGAAAACAGCCCGTACCCCGTCCAATGTGCTACCTGAGTACAAAAGTGTTCAAAAGTGTGATCATCATCTGTAGTGTGCGTATAGTGCGGACAGTAGTTCGCTCTTCGCGCCAACAATGGTCACCATTGTTTTTGACGCCAGTGTTGATTGGTGGCAAGCAGAGCAGAGAGAGTGAGAGATTAGCCACACATACACACGTGCCTACTAACGATCGAACTGATGGAAGAAAAGAAGTTGTATTGAAATTCAGACTCCTTCTGTGTGAGCCTTTCCGGTCAATAATAATAACAATAATAGCAATTACAGAGTTGGACTTTTGTGGAAAGAGGTCGAAATTTGCAAACTGGACTTGAGAAATCTTTCAAGAGAAGAAACTGAAAATTGGCAATGAACTAAGACTTGATAATAAGTATAGTCTTCCATGCAACAAAAGAGTCGTACATGCAACAAAAGTGTCGTGAATCGCAGACAACATTACAAAGCCGCAGACAGAAAGCAGACACTCGTGATTGCGCAGTGAACGCGACAATTTGTGTAGGAAATTTGCGATCCGAGGTGTTATGATATCCTAATCAAAACACAATAAAAAACCAGTAGGTGCTAGAAAGCGATCCGCTATAACAAGTAAAACATCAACCTGAAAAACTGGCGGAATTAATGTTTGAAATGAGTAACAAAAACGTAAACGAGTGAGTTTGATAGACATTAAGACAAATTTTGATTTATCGAACCAATGATTCATTTCTCGTCGAGCTTCTGTGTGAAACAGTCGATAGTTCTCGTAGAAGATGTTCAACAGTGTGATCGTCGTCTGTAGAGTGCGTATAGCGTGGACAGCGGTTCGCTATTATTGCTTAACGTCAAGCAAAGTAGAGAGAGTGAGAGATCAACCACACATACACACGTGCCAAAGAACGATTTCTGGAAGAAAAGAAGTTGCATTCAAATTCAGACTCCTTCTATGACCCTTTCCGATCAATAATAATAACAGCAATTACAGAGTTGGGCTTTGTGGAAAGAGGTCCAACATATACAAGACAAGTGTTGTACGAATAGAAAATAGAAAATATTGGGAAATTTCAGTGAAATAATATTACTGTTCAAGAAATAAACTGTCATTCAAGGACTCACGAGACACTGGTAGATTATGATGAATTCCAGCAAAATGCCCAGCAGCTTGTTGGAGAATGGGAAACAGGAAGGATTGAACAATTCTAAGAATTATTTAGTTTTAAAGAAATAGAACGTTAAACAATGCTGATAGAACACTATTTCTAATAGAAACAGTTATACCTTTTGCTTTAGCGCCCAAAGCCATCTCGGATTTTTGTCTCTGGTACATTTGCACATCTCGATGAATTTCGTATGTTGAACAGTGTATTGTTAACCTGTAATTATAATAATATATATTATGTTTAATAATTTATGAAATCCAATTTCAAATATGATTTAAGATAAAGATACTGCCGTGAATCGCATCTGTAAATAGTAGGCATGAGAAAATGTACTGTGCAGTTTCCGAACGCGTTTTCCTTACGAATATTCAAAAAACTCCAGATGATTGGAACATGTTCCAATCTTAATGAAACGTTCACAACTTGCTTTTTACTACTATATCCTTCCAAGAAAAATATAAAGATGATAGAAACACGGTTCATTTTTGTGTTACACGGTGCGGAAATCTGTAATGGGACTGACATGCGGTTACTTTACATTATGCGACAATTTAACTTGCTGTGTTTTCCTATTTTTTCCGAACTAATAATATAATCTCATTAGTGCAGCTGAAAGAGCATTGGAAGATATGTTGAAAACAGAGCTCAACCCAATTTTGAGGAAAATGCAGATGGGACTGACTTGCAATTCAAGGCAGGATACTTACCACATGTTGTAAAATGTATTTGCACTGATTCATTATAAAGATTCACTGTATATGTTTCACTGCTAAAATAGGATATGATGGTAAACGCATTTCACTGTCAACTATAGGTTCTGCTTCCGAAACACTTGTGATGATCATCATCCTTGGTGCTATCCATATATAATGCTTAGGTATGGTTAGTTTATCGCCGAACAAGTTGCTTGATGTGTACCCAAAGCTGTATACCTCTCAGTCTGTATCCAAAACAATCATTGTCGAAAACGAATTTGTAGTCACTGAAAATTAAAATTACATTGATACCTAACTACACTCCCGTGCAAAAGTTTGGGTTCACCCCCAAAACTTTTGCACGATACACCATACTGAGGGGTGAACCCAAATTTTGCACGATGACTTGACTGTTTCATTGATTTTGAATGCTTTTCAGATTTTTCCGCAAAAAAATCGTGAGTGCCCTTCAAAGAATATAAGATTACGATTCTAATGACACCTTGTTTTAAAATTTTAGCCGATCCAATGCTGAGGAAATTAGCTATGTTTTTTGAAAAATGTCACAACTTTATGTAAAAATTTAATATACAAAGTTCAAATTATGTTTTTGGAAAAATACATACGAAGTAAGAATAACTCTTTGCCTTTCGAATGCGGCTTAGAGAGTTTCAATTGGACGTGTAATCACAGAGATATGGACTGAACACTTTTGCATGTTTTTTAGGGGGTGAACCCAAACATATGCACGGGAGTGTAAATAACACATTTTACGATGTTGTTCTGAATGTTAATTCTTCTTTTTTTATTGCGTATTCGATACCATGATCGACGGAATCCATGAGAAATGAATGTATTTTAAGACGTTGGTCCAAAAATTACAAATATATCATATAACAAATCAAACTGTCCGAAACTAGGGGACAGGAAGTACTTAACCCTAATTCTAGTTTTTTTTTGCATTTAGTTCAAATGTGATACAAAATCCATTCATACATTCAAATTATGATTACATTCGATCATGCTTGCTCAATCGAAACTATTTTACCATATTTCAAATAATTACTAATCAGGTTCAAAGTTAAGATGATACGTCAACTATTTAACGATTTTTAAACATCTCTACTTTTTCGGGGCCCAGATAGCCGTAGCGGTAAACGCGCAGCTATTCAGCATGACCATGCTGAGGGTCGTGGGTTCGAATCCCGCTGGTCGAGGATCTTTTCGTAAAGGAAATTTTCTCGATTCCCAGGGCATAGAGTATCTTCGTACCTGCCACACGATATACACATGCAAAAATGGTCAATCGGCAAAGAAAGCTCTCAGTTAATAACTGTGGAAGTGCTCATAAGAACACTAATCTAAGAAGCAGGCTCTGTCCCAGTTGGGACGTAACGCCAGAAAGAAGAAGAAGACTTTTTCAAAACGCATGCATATTTCCAGGGTGTGTTATTCTACGCAAACATTACTCTCCATAATAGTTTTCTTATCTTCTAATGCACAATCTTGATTGGAACATGCCCAAGTAACCACAAGCATTATAACATTGCACGTATTCTACTGCATTTCAACAACATTGATGTAACATTGCCTTTATTCGACATATTTCAAGAGCTGTCAAGCAATATAGCATTAACTCTACATTACAAATGCATCAATGCACTAATATCACTTTATAAATTGCAGTGCTGCACTAATGTTACTTTATAAATTGCTTCATTGCTTTATCGTCGTTTTTGCATTAGTGCAACTGTAAAAGGGCCCTTTTCCACTTTTAAACTACTTTAATGGTAGGGTTACGGCAACGCAGCTACATTATATATGCAATGATATCATGCTCCATGGTTACTTGGGTGGTTTCTCAATTTTTCGACTTTGTCCGATATTGAGTGCTGTCCGGTACTAGAGGATCTCTCTCTACGCATATTTACCGATCTATAGCAATTTCTGAACGTTCTTCCAAATATTTCGAACGGTCCTCTCAGGATTATTCAAGAATTTGGCACCAAATTCACTAGGCATTTTCAAGCATTGCTCTAAGCAGACACGAATTCCAAAGAATTTGCAGATAATTTTCTTTGTCAATTAGTTTCAACAGTTTCCCTAGAAATACTGCAATTTCCCAAAGGAGCCTCCCTTAGCCGAGTGGTAAGAGTCCGCGGCTACAAAGCAAAGCCATGCTGAAGGTGTCTGGGTTCCATTCATGGCCGGTCCTGGATCTTTTATTAATGGAAATTTCCTTGACTTCCATGAGAATCCTATGCTCTAATACATTCATAACCTCTATCATTCCTTCATCAAACAGAAAATTTTCAAAGTATCTATTAGTAATAGATCCAAAATATATTCCAGTGCTTTCTTCTGATATTTCTACTTGTTTTTATACAAAAGTATATCTAATAACCCACCAACGGAATCCTTAAAATTGCAGAGTAAAATATTCTCAGATAAATCCTAGGGGAAGTTCAAAGAAGAATCTCTGCAGTTTTTCCATCAGAAACTCCTGGAGGAATTTTCAATGAGCTCTTGAAGAACCGTTTGTAAAAATCTGTCAAATCTCTCTATGAACTCCTGGAGAAATCGTCATACTTATGCTCAAAAGAAATAACAAGAGTAGCTTCTTAGAATATTGATATGCATATTAAATCTTCGAGCTGTTTAGTGTAATACCTATAAGTAGATGAAAAACTGAATTTAGTACTATATCATTTAATTCCACTAGAGGTTGTATCCTTTGACAGACACGCGTATTTCGACCTGAACTGTAAGGCCGTCTTCAGTGTCGTGTACAAAACTCCAAAGATGCCAAGAAGATATTTTCTAGATATTCACACGAGAACTTGCACACAATAATCGATAAAAAAAATCGGATCTTCTGCAAGGAAGTCATAAGAGGTTTACTTTATATATTCCTGCTATAATTTGTCAGGAACCTTCTTGAATTTCTTCTGTACTCCATCGGGAATTTTTACCAACATTTACATTCGTTTACCAACACTTAAAAAAAAGTTTCCACAGAAAGTCCTGCAAAAATACTCCAAAATTCTTTCAGCCTGTTCTTAAATAATTTCCAGTGAATCCTTCAAATTCTTGGTTAGGATTTTTCCAAGAATTCTTCTAAAAATAATTTCTAGACTTTGTTCAGACATTATTTAAAAACTGCAAGAATTATTCAAGAAATTCCTTCCAGAATAGTTCAATGATTTTTATTATAATGATATCCACAAGCACTCTCCAAATAAATTATGCAATTTAAACTTAAAAATCCAAGAAATCACGGAAAAATATCCTTGTATTACTCAGACTTTTATTTTTCATCTCGAAATATTATTTTTTGGAGATAAATCAATAGCATAAAAATGATGAAATTTAAAAAAATATCCCAAAATGTTGGTAAAAACTGTTTGTCAAGTTCCCTCGCTCAATTCGTGAAGTCACACATTTTTGTTGTAAAAAAAATAGGCCTAGGGTGATGTGCTAGTAGCCATCGTATGGACCAATGCACGAGTTAATTATCTGACGTTTGAGCGGTGCCGTGTTATTTATGTGTCCATGGCAACAAGTGAATTCGGCACCGCTCAAACGTCAAATTCGTGAACTCGTGCATTGGTCCATTAAGCGTTGATCAGTGAGAACTGCAATTTCCCCAGTATTGCAGTGAATGATGCTGATACAAACCGATGCCAAACAATTCTTTCTCAATACGACTTTAGCATTGTACAATAACATTTGGATGAATCTTGATCTCTTTTTTTAAATAATGCAAAGAAAATGCATCTTACCGTATTCTCAATCCGTCGTATCGTTTTCCACTCCGTCGCAATCAGTTTCCAGATTCGTCTCACAACTTACGGCTCACTGTGTGTATTGAGTGGTTAAAACACAACATATCAACGCTATAATAAAATGTTTTACTAGAATATATAGATCTACGGGCATCTCCCTCCATTCTTTCAGCATGATGGAATATACTAATTTCCTTGAAAATTAATTGTTCGTCATCAAAATTCAGCCCAAACATATGAACACAATTCCTTTTGACCGTACAATTATGGCATTTGCTCACAGTACAGCGAAAACAACACAATCAAAGGAACCGTATTTTTACGTCGCGCTTCGCGCACCAGGGTTGTTAACGTTAATCAACGATTAACGCCGTTAACGTTAATTTTTCTCGAGATCAACGTTAACGGCGTTCCGTTGATTTTCATGTTTGTTAACGTTAGCGTCAACGGGTTGCGTTAAATTAACGTCAACGAACATCGTTAATCTTATCGTTGATTAGGCGGCATCCACAAATTACGTAACGCTCTAGGGGGAGGGGGGAGTAGGCTCAAGCGTTACGGCTCATACACAAATTTTAAATTTTTCATACAATAAGCGTTACGGAGGGGGGGAGGGGTCAAAAATTTTACAATTTTAGCGTTACGTAATAAATGGACGCTGCCTTACTGGGTGACCTGTGTAGATGCAATGAAAATTTTTGCTACGTTGATAAACAAGTTGTCTCCATGCAAATACCGTAACCAAGGAAATTGAAAATAAAAATCTTGTTTACGGGTATAAAAGGATGCAAGCAGCAAGGGCCAAGAACAATTTTGTACGATTGCAAGAGAGATCCGAACGCATTGCAAGATCTGTCAATGACGATGAAAGGGGGAAAAATGAAGATCTACCGATCCATGTCGCCAAGTGGCCATTTCGCCGTGGAAATTGTCAAAAACTGTACACTGGTTTCCGGGAAGTAAAGGCGTTTCGAAATCACAAATTTCAGGGCTGAATGCCTGCATGGATAAGGACAAATGAAAATTCTTGCCGCTCACATCGCAGGCCTAAGCAATTATGTTGCATATGCTTGATCTCCTGAACATACACATCTGGAAAAACATCTGGTGGTCACAAAGCTATTTCCTGCAGAGTTAGTTCATATAGTCAGTGGCAAAAGTAAGTAATCAAATGCTATTTATCCAGACAAAATGCCTATGTTTTGAGACCTATATCTAAACTTCTGGTAGTTCGAATTGATTGAAATTTGAATAACGAATTTCAAATGACCTAAAGTTTTATCTATACCGAATTCCTTATATTGCATGGCAGACATTTACCAAAAAACTCCTGAGGGTAGATCAAAGACAAAAGCACGGTTGCGGAGATTTTTTTACCTTATTCAAAACTATATGTTTTGGGTGGTTGATTTACTAAACGAAGTTGTTCACATTCAGAAGTTACGTAAATTTGCAGAACATACCACTTGGGCACTTCCATGAACCACTTTGGCATGGAGGGTTTTTCTCGGCCGAGTCGTTTGAAACTTTACAATTAGAAGCACTTTAATTCGATGCAAATATGAGCTTTAGTTGTGGCCAAATATGAGCTCAGTAGCTTTCAAAAGAATCACTGCCGAAGCGAATATAAAGTGCCAAGAAAAGGATCCGGCTCCTTACCGTTTGTAATCAAGTTTAAAAAACTCAGTTCCTTACTTTTGTCTTTGAACAAACCTCTGAAACAATTAAAAAAAATGACTGCAATGTGATAAATTCACTAAAATAAGACCGGTTATTTGTAGTTCGTCATTCTTATTTCGTGGCAATTCAATTTAAACTGAGATACAGCTCCTCAAAGTTGATAATTTTGTATGGAAAAACTGGATACAAGCTTTTGTCTCTGACTGGAGTTTAAAAAAATGTTCACTCATTATGACAAAGTAGATGCAATGAACTACATGTTTTTTTATTATAGTCTGAACACAACAGATAAATAAATTGAAAATTATTTTCAACTTATTTGCTGTTTTATTTCTTGCCTCTCGCTTCATTACATATCCTACTTGAAACAAACTCTGGGATTTGTTGAAAATTTGGCAAAGACCATAATTAACGTAAAAAAATAACGTTGACCGTTGACGTTAAATCAACGCCAAGCGTTAGCGTTAACGTTGATCAACGGCTCCGAAAAATCAACGCAAAATTCGTTGATCGTTACAATTAACGTCAACGTATCAACGAAACGGCGTTAATCGTTGATCAACGTTAACAACCCTGTCGCGCACACATTGATGCGCACAAGCTTTTTTTTCTCAGTACGACGGATTGGACTTTGTTTACATTCTCAATTATACGCGGCGGTTGAGGAAAATTCGTAAAATTTGGTGATTTATCGAAGTTATACGGCGTGTGATTGGAATGAAATCCTTCAGTGAAGAAGTACGAAGGTTTTCCATAGTGAAAATAAGTGCCCGGCGAAGTAAGTCACCCACGGGGCGGGAAGAAACTTGTGTTGGAAAGTGGTGTGGCTCAGTCGATCGCTAAGCATTTCTCTCAAATCGTGTTCGTCCATGCGATTTCGGTGAAAAAGTGCAAAGTGGATGATTGAACTGAATTTATTTACCGAAATACAGCAGTTTTATTGCATTTTTGGTGTAGAAGTGTACAAACCATATCAGCTTTCACAAAATTACACTTGGATAATGTATCTATGTTGCAGGTAAGTTTGAATATCCGCCGTAGTGGATCATTTAAAGTTTGATACGACGAATAGTAGCGCTTACGACGAAGTAGAACAAAATCCTTTGTAACCAGCTATACATTTTCAAGAGCACAAATCTAGAGAACAAAACAATGTTCTTAATAAAAATTCGATCGATTGGTCGCAACTAACAAATTACTAATCGATCAAATTTTCAGCTCGATCGGTTGTATTGTGCTCTAAATTTGTAGCCTTGAAGAAACTAACTTAAATATACATTAAAGTTTTTTCTTGAAAATTGTATTTAGTTTTCCACAGAGATCTCTCCAGAAATTCCTCTACCGATTCTCCCAAAAATTCTTCCAGCGGTTTTTCAAAGGATGGTAAGAAGAATTTTTCTAGAATTTGATCAAGGAAATCCATTAGAACACCAAAGTAGTTAGTAATTTCCTCAGATATTACTTTGATTCTAGAATTTTTATCTAGATATTTGTACATTAATCATTCAACCGAATTCATCAGTAATTCATCATCCAAAGATTTCTACAGATTTACTTTCGAGGAAATTCATAAAGATTTAGTCCAGAGTGTTTGAAAACAATAGCTCAAGGGTTCTTTTTTTTTTTCAAAAAACTCTGCAAGAATTCCTCCGCCTGTTCATGTAGATTCCTTCAAGAATTCATTCACGTTTTCTCTTACAATACTACAGCATTTTTTCACATTTTTCCTCCGATGGTTTCTTCACAAATTTCTATAGAGATTCTGTCCAATGTTTTCCAATTATCTTGACAAATTATCAAGGAATTCAACTTCCTCAAGAGCCCAAAAGTTATTTCAGAGAACCATGTTCATTGAAGGTGACTTTTAAACTTTCCCTTGTTTTACCAGAGGTAAGCCTAGGATTTACTTTCAAAATACCACAAGGATTTATTTTCCAGAAGGAATTCCTAGGGATTTTTCTACAGACATTCCTCGAAAAATTTTTGAAAAAAAAACTTTCAAGGCTTAAGCTAAGTATGCTATTTTTCTCAAAAAAAAAGAAAAGAAATCCTTTGACTGAATGGGTCAAGAAATTTTCTTACATAGAGGCCTATTTGAAATGAAATTTCTTCTAAATTGCGTACAGCGATCAAAGAAATGTGATTCTCTTGAACATATTTGGAAGCAAATCGAGATTGTCATCAGCAAACCAGCCTTTACTTGAGAAAATCTCATATAATTACGGGAGGAATCTCTTTAGAAATCTTAGATGGAATCTCTTTTTTTTTTTTTATCTTTATTAACGAGATTTTTAGCCCTGGGCTAGTTCATCTCGGGACCAACGGCTTTACTTCCCTTCCGAAGGAAGTCGTCACTGAAATTTTTAGTGACTGTCTCGGGGATGAGATTCGATCCCAGGTCCTCGGCGTGAGAGGCGTGTGTTCTAACCACTACACCAGGTCCGTCCCCCCAGATGGAATCTCTGAAGCGATTGCTTAAGGACTGTTTATTTTATAAAGTGGACACTTTGTACACTTTTAATTTATCAATGAAATCACTGTCGGTTTTCTGTACATCGTTCGACTAATGTTGTACGGACGCGAAAATTTTTCACTCCCGTCAAAATTCCGTTTCTTAGTTTCTTTTACCCGTATATCAATATAACTTTTACATTCATTAAAGTGATTAGTGGTGTAACATTGAACGCGTGTGGAAACGTGCCGTACAGTGATCAAAGCTGGGATTTGGCCTATAAGATTCGGATGCTATGCGGAAGTTATAGGCAGCAATTTGGTGAGTTAGGGGGGTCTGTAGCCTTGAGGTTACGCTTTCGCTTCATAAGCGGAAGGTCATGGGTTCGATTCCCAGCCCCTTCACAAAAAAACCCGTCCAGCCACCAGAAGACGCCTCACGGAGGATCGTGCTTTGGGGAGCACATCCATCCTCCGTCAGTATCAGATGGTGACTGAGACAAACTGACCCTCTTCGCAGGCAGCTAGCCTCACTAACAGCAGAGCTCTCTCCTACCTGCTCGGTGTGAGAGTAAAAGAGTAGGAAAGAGTGTAGATGTAAATATAGATAAGTTGAAAATAGATCTATATCGGTTAAGAAGCTACAGATCAACTGATTCCGGCACAGTAGTGGCCAAGAGCACAGAGTGCCTCAAAAAAAAAAAAAAAAATGGTGAGTTTGTCCCATTATACCACGACGGATCACGGAAGAGTCACGTGGATCGATTTTTCGCGTTTTCGTTTACGGAATTTATTTGCATGGTCGGGAGTGAAAAATATATTGCGTTGTAGCACATCCGATCGGGAAGTTCCATCCTTTTTTTGTTTTGTCTGGGGAACCATGAGCGAGTCATTTTTATTCTGGTAACGCGTTTCGGCCGGTCGGTCGACTTGTTCGGCGTTCAATGCTTTTATCGAGTAATCCGGTTAGGCGCATTCATTTCAAATTCTATATTTATCGTTTACCAAAACGAATCCTTCACCCAAACCTTTCCCATATCCAAACTCCCAGTGTCTTCTTGTGGAAGTGCAGAGGACTCCTCGGCTTCCATAAAGCAAGTAACACGTCAACATTTCCCTCCCATCCCTAAATTAACCTGCATTCGGACGCAGCCGGCGCCGTTATTGTTTGTTATAATAATGAGAGCACCAGTACTTACACATTGAGGATGCTAGAAATTGGCTGGAAAATTAGACATTGTCTAATAGACAATCTATGTTTTTTATTTTTAAAAAAGGCTTCTTCGAAAGCATCATCAATCAAAAGCCTGCTGAAAGATATCAAGTTATTTTTGAAGTAACAGCTTTCCAGATATCATAAAATCATTTTAACATCGATTTTTCTTTTTTGAGGAAAATATTTAAAATTTATATGGAACTGACATGAGTAGAATTTTAAGGTTTAAAGTATATCCTGATGGAAGCGATAATAAAGTATTAATATGAAAAATAACCTACGCCTTCACAGAGTTGCTTATTTAGTCCCCACGTCATATTTCAAGCACAATAGAAAAACAAATGCTTTATTTTCAGAAGAGCTTACAAAGCACAATGACAATAATCAAAATTGGGTAGGGTCGATGTACCAATAGTCGCATAGCTAAGAACAAAAATTCGTATAAAATCGAAAAATAACGCTAGCGTCATTATTTTTACATCATCTGAAAGCTTTTTATCTTGGTTTTGTGAGAAAAATATGAAAACTACGAAAACTCAAATGTTTGTATTTATTATCACGTGTGCCACTATAGGAATACATGTGCCTATAGTAGCACTATTTCTAATTTCTGTTCCTATAGTAGCACTAGCATCACGGCGTTGGCAAAATACTTATCAAAACCGTATTTTAACAATTTTTTTTATTTTTCCTACAAAGCTCCTACAAAGCTTTTTCCACAAAAGCTTTCGTTTGGTGTAAAAAAAAGTTCTTAATTCATCAATTATTTCGTAAGATAAAAAATAGTTTCTCTCAGTAGTGCTACTATAGGAACAATAGGTTTACTATAGGCGCAAGGGAGCTCAAATTTTAAGCAAAACTAATTATTTCGGTCATTTTTTGAACAAAATTAATCTGTGTATCAATGGTACTTAGATAAATAGCTCCTGACCTTCATGTCAAAAAATGTTTTGAATAGATTTATAGCAAAACGGCCGTAAAAAGCCACTAATGCGACTATAGGGGACTGTCAACTAAGGGAACACCGACCCTACACTGCTTTAATGAAATCGAATTTATTTTCTATGTATCATATTCAAAATGTGTTATTCTGAGATAACCTATCGACATATTCGGGGGAAAACGCTTACAGTTCGCTATATATCGATAAATATGCGTAAATGATTTTAAAAGTATGGGGTTTTTAAATAAAACCATATAGATATGGTTTCTAGATTAACCATTTTTAATACGCTTTTTACTTTACTTTTTTTGCTGAGAGTAAAAGGATAGTGTGTCAGCAAATTTGGCCTTGATGAATAAATCACTAAAGTGATCTAGTCTCAGAGAATGGTAGAATATTATTGATGTTTTTCAAGCTCTATCTTTAGTAGAATAGTAAATGATACCAACATACAATTTGTTCCTAAAAAATAGGATTTTTCATGCGAAAAATAATGCTCCACTTTGACAAACAGTTTTTCTTAGGAGTTTTTGGAAAAACTATTTATTTCTTAAATCAAAAGCATTTCGTAAGTTTTTATATTTTCATAACATTATAGAAAAATAGTTGAACGATGCATAGAAAACCGATTACGATGTTATCAATAAATAAAAAAGATATCGCATAAACAAAGTGTCCACTTTATTAAATGAACAGTCCTTAAAGTATCTTTAGGAAAATCCCTAGGTGAAATCTCATATAAATCCTGGCTTTTATAAATTATGATGAAGTTATTGATTAAATTTTAAAAGATGTTTTGACCGAAATATTGGAGGATGTCCCAGGGAAATCGATGGGTGAAGTCTTGGAGGAGTTAGGACTCTCTTGAAAATATGGAGGTATTCAGACGATTTCTAAAATAATCTTTGAAGAATTTCCATTTCTGCGGTTCCCCTTGGGAAATCCATATTGAATTCTTGAGATATCCCACATAAAATTCTTGGAGAAATTCCCTAGGAAAATTAGTGCAGAAATTCATTGGAAAATATTCACTAAATAAATTTCTGTTGAAATTTCCAGAGTAATATCTGAACATTTGGGCAAATACCTGAATAAATTTCTAGTGAAAATCGTGAGAAAACACATAAAGTAATACTTGTCGTAATGTCTCTAGGAATTCTTGAAAAAGTATTTAATGGGGATTTTTTTTTATTACCGTACGGGTTTGGGCCGAAGGGTCTCAGATTTTCATGAAACTTTTTCCACAGGCAGGGCTCATGGATATAGGAATAAAAAAAATTGAGAAAAATTCAGGGTCGCCTATTTTTCCGGAAAACTCAGGTGGAAATTTTTTGTTTTCCCTTGACACTACTTATTTTAAAAAATCATAACTCAAGAACGAAGTATTGTAGAAACAAAGTTTTTATATGAAAATTTAAGCAAATTTTCTCAAAAATCCAAAAAAAATATGAACTGGAAAAAGTTTTCCTCAAAATTTTCCACCGTTAGGAAAATTCATAAAGAAAAGCCGGAAAAACTATGCCCGAACTCGTGGAAAATTTTCAAAAAAATATTTTCGAGAAGGTAATTTTATAAGCTTTAATCACTGAAATTTTTGGAATGCACTTTTTTTTCGTTATTGAGTTATGGCCAATTTTGTGAAAAATGTCCAGATGTGCCATATAAGACTTTTCTTTGAAAAATCATAACTCAAGAACGAAACATTGTAGAAAGAAAGTTTTTATATGAAAATTTAAGCAAATTTTCTCAGAAATCCAAAAAAATATGAACTGGATAAAGTTTTCCACAAAATTTTCCACCGTTGGGGAAATTCATAAAGAAAAGCTGGAAAATCTATGCCCGAGCTCGTGGAAATTTTTTAATAAAATATTTTTAAGAAAGAAACTTTATAACCTTGTAAACTCTATCCGACAAGAGGTTCTTGATCTCACGATCTGTAGCGACTTGTTATCGGAGAAGATTGTGAACTGGCATGTTTCTGATGAAGAATCATTGTCAGATCATAAACAAATCCGATTCGATTTTAAAGCTGGATCAGAAATAACAGAAAGCTATAGAAACCCGAAGAAAACCAATTGGGATCTCTATCGTTTTCATTTAACGAATAAGAATTCGTATAACGGTGAACAGTTCACGACTGTTTCACAACTGGAAAATGCCTCTGATGGGATCATTGAGCAAATGGTCTCATCTTATCATGCTAGCTGTCCTATTCAACAAAGGTCATCTAACAGGGATGTGCCTTGGTGGAATGACAAGCTGGCAGGATTGAGGAAGAAATCCAGGCGGTTGTTCAATAGAGCAAAGATCACTTTAGATTGGGTTGAATACAAAAAAGCCCTAACAGAATACAACAGAGAACTAAGGCACGCCAAACGTAAGGACTGGAGACGGGTATGTGAAACCATCAACAACGCTCCTGCAGCTGCAAGGCTGCACAAAGTCCTTTCAAAAGACCATTCAAATGGTCTAGGTTGCCTTAAAAAAGAAGACGGCAGTTATACTGTTGACTCTTCTGAAACACTGGAAGTAATGATGAGAACTCATTTCCCTGAATCGATCCCATATTCGGATGAAGAACAGGTCTCAGATGAGGCAAGACATGTATGGTCGGAAAATGCCTATCAGAAAGCTTGTGAAATCTTCACGCCTTCGAGGGTCGAATGGGCATTGAGTTCTTTTCAGCCTTTCAAATCTGCCGGGAAAGATGATATTTTCCCAGCCTTACTGCAACAAGGAAAAGAGACGCTTTGTCCGCTCTTAACCGAAATATTCAAAGCAAGTGTTGCGCTTTCATATATTCCAAAAGCGTGGCAAAAGGTTCGAGTTGTCTTCATTCCAAAAGCTGGAAGAAAGGATAAAACAACTCCCAAAGCCTTTAGATCTATAAGTCTTTCCTCTGTTCTTTTAAAGACAATGGAAAAAATAATTGATGACTTCATCAAGTCAACAAGTTTAATAGAAATGCCTCTTTGTAAATACCAATTTGCGTATCAATCAGGTAAATCTACCATTACGGCGCTGCAGTCGCTGGTAAATAAAATCGAGAAATCTCTTGAAGCCAAAGAAATAGCCGTGGTTGCTTTTCTCGATATTGAAGGAGCATTCGATAATGCATCCTATAGCTCTATGAGTTCAGCCATGGAAGCAAGGGGCTTGGATAAAAGTGTTATCGAATGGGTTATGACCATGCTCAAGGGTCGCACAATTTCTGCTGATCTAGGAGGTGCGCAAATATCTATAAGATCTACGAAGGGATGTCCTCAAGGAGGAGTGTTATCGCCCTTACTGTGGTCTCTTGTAGTAGACGAACTCCTTAGAAATTTAATAGATCAAGGTTTTGAGGTAATTGGATATGCCGACGATGTGGCCATCTTAGTTCGTGGAAAGTTTGATAACACGATTTCCGATCGGTTGCAAACTGCGTTAAACATTACTCTCAAATGGTGTAGGAAAGAGGGGTTAAACGTAAACCCTTCAAAAACTACTATCGTGCCTTTTACCAGAAGGAAAAAGGTAAAGCTTATACAGCCTTCTTTGAATGGAGTTCAAATTCAATTTTCGGAAGAAGTTAAACACCTTGGTGTTACTTTGGATAAGAAATTGAACTGGAACTCTCATCTGAGCAAGGTCATAAGTAAGGGTACTAATGCCCTATGGGTCTGCAATAAAGCCCTAGGAAAAACTTGGGGACTGCGACCTAATATGGTAAACTGGATTTATTCAGCAATAGTCCGACCAAAAATTAGTTATGCTTCACTGGTATGGTGGCCCAAGACAAATGAGGTAACCGCTCAGAAGAAGCTGGCTAAGTTGCAGAGACTTGCTTGTATATCAATGACAGGGGCAATGAAAAGTACACCATCGGTTGCCTTGGATGCCCTTCTTAATATACTGCCTTTGCATCAATTCATTAAACTGCAAGCTGCAAAAAATGCCTTGCAGTTTATTCGTTATAATAAAATACTAGATGGTGATTTGATTGGTCACATGAAAATCATCAAGGAATTCAATTTGAATTCAGATAACAAAACAATAGAAGATTGGATGACAACGAAGACCAACTATGATGTTCCCTTTAAAGTGGTTAAACCAAGCCGCTATACTTGGGATTCTGGTGGGCCAAGTTTACGTGCAGGTTCTATTGTGTTTTATACCGACGGGTCAAAGATGGGCGACAATACCGGAGCTGGAGTTTTCGGCCCTGGTATCAGCAAGGTAATCGCTATGGGGCGCAGTCCCACTGTGTTCCAAGCTGAAATACAAGCCATCATTGACTGTACAAATGTTTGTCTCAAAAGAAACTATAGGTTTGCAAAGATCTGTATTTTCTCAGACAGTCAAGCAGCTTTGAATGCTCTAAAGGCATTCACATGTAGATCAAAGTTAGTGTGGGAATGCATTCTTTCTTTGAAGCAATTGGCCAGTAGGAACGAAGTTACATTGTACTGGGTGCCCGGCCATTGTGGAATTGAGGGGAATGAAATCGCCGACAATCTAGCAAGACAGGGTGCAGCTTCGAGCTTTGTCGGCCCTGAACCGTTCTGTGGTATTCCTGAGTGCACTCTCAGGATGAAACTGAAAAATTGGGAAATGTCCATGGTAGAATCCAATTGGAACGCCACGGATACATCCAAGCAAGCGAAAAGATTCATAAAACCAAGTCTAGCTAAAGCCCGGGCTATACTGAATCTTAATAAAGGAAATCTTAGGGTAATAACTGGCCTGATGACCGGTCACTGCCCAAGTAGGTATCATCTTAAAAATATAGGAAAAATACAATCCTCTGAGTGTCGTTTTTGTCAAGCTGAAGACGAAACTGCTGAGCATTTACTCTGCAACTGCGGAGCATTGCTTAATCAAAGAACGTTAACATTTGGAAAAGGGTTATTAGAGCCCTTGGAAATTTGGAAAGGTAGTCCTAATAGGGTAATAGACTTTATAAAACGAGTTGTGCCCAGTTGGGACAGTGTGACACATCAACCAATGTCTATCACATCTCAATTGTGAAAGGATATTTGATGAGCACCAAATAAAATATGGGTCATACCACAATATTCCTAAATAATGGAAGCAGTGGTTAAAAGGCTCTACAGATGAGGGAAAAAAAAAAACCTTCAATTCTGGTAACTTTTATGATGTACTTTTCTTTAACTCCTGATCTATGGTCAATTTTGTAAAAAATGCAAAGATTTGCCATACATGCCTTTTCGTTAAAAAATCATGACTCAAGACTCATCATGACTTGTCGAACCGGATTCAAATTATCTCAAAAATATGAAATTTTTGAAATGGAATCAGTTTCCCAGGACATTTTTCACTGTTTAAGAAAAAAAATGAAAACCCGATTAGCTATTCCAGCTTTCAAACAAAGTATATTTGAAAAGAGCGATCAATAAGATCCAATCCTACAATATTTTTCAATACTTGGAATGGAAAAGAAACAGTTTTTTCAGCTTTGCTTAACGGTGTAATGTTTCATGAAAAATATAATCCAATCCGACTTATACTTCATTAAAACCAATCCCATATCGTTTCTCTCAGATCTTTTAAAAAATTTGCAATTGCTTTGATAAAAAACAACCTTGTTTTTCTGATGCTTCGATTGAAATATGGGTTTTCAAAGAAAAGGCTAATATGGTCATTTTTCACAAAATTGACCATAACTCAGGAACAAACAGAAAGTACATCCTAAAAGTTACTAGAATTGAAGTTTATAAAGTTTCTTTCTCAAATATATTTTAATAAAAATTTTCCGCGAGTTCGGGCATAGATTTTCTAGCCTTTCTTTATGAATTTCCCTAACGGTGGAAAATTTTGTAGAAAACTTTTTCCAGTTCATATTTTTTTTTTTTTTGGATTTCTGAGAAAATTTGCTTAAATTTTCATACAAAAACTTTCTTTTTACAATGTTTCGTTCTTGAGTTATGATTTTTCAAAGAAAAGTCTTATATGGCACATCTGGACATTTTTCACTAAATTAGCCATAACTCAAAAACGAAAAAAAGTGCATTCCAAAAATTTCAGTGATTAAAGCTTATAAAATTACCTTCTCGAAAATATTTTTTTGAAAATTTTCCACGAGTTCGAGCATAGTTTTTCCGGCTTTTCTTTACAAATTTTCCCAACGGTGGAAAATTTTGTGGAAAACTTTTTCCAGTTCATATTTTTTTTGGATTTCTGAGAAAATTTGCTTAAATTTTCATACAAAAACTATCTTTCTACAATGTTTTGTTCTTGAGTTATGATTTTTCAAAGAAAAGTCTTATATGGCACATCTGGACATTTTTCACAAAATTGGCCATAACTCAAAAACGAAAAAAAAGTGCATTCCAAAAATTTCAGTGATTAAAGCTTATAAAATTACCTTCTCGAAAATATTTTTTTGAAAATTTTCCACGAGTTCGGGCATAGTTTTTCCGGCTTTTCTTTACGAATTTTCCCAACGGTGGAAAATTTTGTGGAAAACTTTTTCCAGTTCATTTTTGTTTTGGATTTTTGAGAAAATTTGCTTAAATTTTCATATAAAAACTTTGTTTCTACGATGCTTCGTTCATGAGTTATGATTTTCCAAAGTAAGTAGTGTCAAGGGAAAACAAAAAATTTCCACCTGAGTTTTCCGGAAAAATAGGCGACCCTGAATTTTTCTCAATTTTTTTTTTTTATTCATATATCCATGAGCCCTGCCTGTGGAAAAAGTTTCATGAAAATCTGAGACCCTTCGGCCCAATTTGTATGATAATAAAAAAAAATCCCCTAATCTTAGACGAATGCCTGCTCTGATACTATGAAAAATCAAACTCATGTCTCCTGGCTCCTATTAGGTTTTGTTTAAAAAAAAAGACACGGAAACCGTCTTCAGCCATTTAGCTGCACAGACTGTAACTTAACACTAGACAACGGACAAGCATGCTCCACGCTATGTCTGAACCAGACGATTATAAAAATCGAATGTACATCGGATTTTTTCCCGCTAGAGTTCAATATTTGGGTTATACTTTCATAATCGGAAAGTTTTAAAATATTCCATCGGTAAATGTTTTATTTTTTCCACTTTTTAGCCATTTTTCATACTAAATCCCATGAAAATCAAGTTTTCACCGATAAAATATTTTAAAACCTTCCGATTATGAAAACATAGACCAAATACTGATCTCTAGCAAGAAAAATCCGATGTACATTCGATTTTTATAATCGTCAGGTTCAGACATAGTGTGTGCTCCAGTGCACTATGGTCCAGGAATCAGTTTTACGCGAAAAGATGCATTTTGAGCTTTAGAATGAAACATTAGAAAAAAAAGGTCTTTTACAAAGTTGTTTGTATTAGTAAGGTCCTTTGTTCGGTGTTATTGAAAATTAGGGTGAACCACATTTTCATAGAATTTGTTGAACTAACTTTCTCATTTGTAGAAATTATATTATACATGCTTCAGCAAAATTGTAGACCATTCAATTTCAAGCAACTTTGCCAAAAAAGTTTTTTTGTATCTCTTAAATTGACTGATTTAGAGCTATTTTCCTACGGTGACATAGGGTGGTCCGAACAAAACTGGTTTTTTGGCTTTAGAGTTTTCAATTCAAATTTCTCATCAAAGTAGTCTATGAAACACTTTTAGAGCTCTAAAAAATGCGTAATTTGGTGAGTGAAGAAACTCCCTATCTCCTTCCGTTTGGGAGTTATTGTTGTTTTACTTTCAAAAACATGCCTACTTTGATTGTGATTATCTCTGATTGGGGCAAACGTAAAAAATATCTTTATATATAAAATTGTATATTATATTAAAAATTACAGATTTTTGTACTCTTATAAAATGTCTTCAAAAACAAATATTTTTTATCACAAAAACTTTAATAACTGTTGAACTAGAATAGATATCATCAATCTTTTTGCATGAAAATTTGCGTTTTGTTAAGTTCTTAATGTCGTTCATAGACGACTTTGACGATAAACTAATATTAAAAAAAACTAGAGTTGAAAAACTTATTTTTGTTGGACCACTCTGCGATGATTATGAAAAAATGCTCTTGATTGGACAAGTTTCGAGCTACAGAAAAACTTTTTTTGGAAAAGTTGGTCAAAATTTCAAGTTCTACCGCTTTGCCAAATAAAAAAGGTGAATATATGATTTGTGTGATATTGTGGGCCACCCTAGTTTTAAATGACACAGTATGAAAGCTAACATTTTTAGAAACAATTTTGTAGAAGATCATTTTTGTCTAAAATTTCATTTTCATGCTCAAAATGCAAAATAATGAAAAAATAATGAAGAAATACATACCGTAATCCGGGGTAACATTGATCATATTTTTTGAATATTTGTCAAATATTTCGTTTGAAAATGAAAATGTTGCAAATTTTATATTTTTAAAACAAGTACTGCCACCCATAGCTTATGACTTTATTCTGTATTTTGTTTTTTGAAAGATTTAAGCATGTTTAAAAAAATGTTTTAAGCGATTTTTTTATTTAGCTGATATGGGGTAACATTGATCACCTATGTAAACAATGTTCGGTAATATTGAAAATGTCGTTACTTACTTAAATCATGGCCCCCGAAGCCGAATATGAAGGCCAAACGCTTACAAGTCATTTAATTTTTGAGTTATTTCAAAACTAAAAACACCTCGAACCACGGAATAAGCCTAAAGGTAGGCAATTTCCTAAGGGAATTCTTTATTCTTAACAGTAATTCGTTAATGTTGCCTAATTGAGCATACTTATGAAAGTTTTGACAACGGAATCGTTTTCGGCGATGCCATTTTTAGTAAGAACCGCATTCTCCTTGCAGAACTTATGTGAGACATGAATGTTCAGTAGTGTCATCCTTACCCATTGAAATAATTGTTTCGAAAAATTGATAAATTTACGCATAAGGTAAACGCAATTTACGCAAAATCTTCACTTTCATTAGCTTATGAATATAAGAAAGAGAAGAACAATTCATGATTTGAAAAGGTTCCATCAATAAATGGCGATACGAACTTTTTACGAGATGGGTCATTCCGATCAATGTTACCCCGCTGATCAATGATACCCCGGATTACGGTACTATGAAAATCTTCAAAATAGTTTTAGAGCCCTATCTTTCTTATTTCAGATTTCTCGTCAAAGCGGTCTATGAATTACATTAAGAACTTAATAAAACGCAAATTTTCATGCAAAAATATTGATATCTATTTTAGTTCAATAGAAATTAAAGATTTTCTGCTTAAAATCCTTTGTTTTTCAGGGCATTTTATTAGAGTTACAAAAATAACATATCCGTAATTTTTTGATATAATATACAATTTTAGTTTGCCTTTTTAATGCCGTCAGAAGATATTTTTTATGTTTGCCCCAATCAGAGATATTCACAGTCAAAGTAGGCATGTTTTTGAGAGAAAAACAACAATAACTCCCAAACGGAAGGAGATAGGGAGTTTCTTCACTTACCAAATTACGCATTTTTTAGAGCTCTAAAAGTGTTTTATAGACTACTTTGATGAGAAATTTGAATTAAAAACTCTAGAGCCAGAAAACCAGTTTTGTTCGGACCACCCTAGTTCACCTTTAGGAAAATAGCTCTAAACCGGTCAATTTAAGAGATACAAAAAAAACTTTTTTGGCAAAGTTGCTTGAAATTGAATGGTCTACAATTTTGCTGAAGCATGTATAATATAATTTCTACAAATAAGAAAGTTAGTTACACAATTTCTATGAAAATGTGGTCCACCCTAATTTTCAAAAACACCAAACAAATGACCTTACTAATACAAACAACTTTGTAGAAGACCGTTCTCGATTACTTTTTCAAATCGACGTAAGCCACTTTCATACGGTTTTGAGAAAATGTATTAAGAAGAATCCCAACCTACCTTCTAAAACTGTTTTAAAATTAATCATTTTTTTAACATTTTTTACCGTGTACATTGCTTAAATTTTGCATACAATCAGCTCGCATTCAAAAACTAACTAGTTTCTATTATTTTTCATAAAAAAAATTATGACGAAATGATAACCTGTTTTATTCAGTTACTTGCGACGTTTTTGTACCAGTGTAAAATTGGCTCAAGTAGTGTTTTGTTTTGATTCGTGGTTAAGTCACTTTGTCTCTCCATACAGCGGAGCGGCGAAAGTAGTGGTTAGGTTGTGAAAGTTGAAAATCTTACTTTCGTCGTTTTGTAAATCCGGAAATTGAACGTTCTAATAGTGAAAAATCGAGTTAGTTCAGAGCAGAACGTGTAGAACTTCGTCTGCGAAACACGTAGAATCGATAAAGTAAGTTTGTGAACTTTTTTGACTTGAGTCTGTTTGAATAAGTTTTCGAGCGTTTTTGTCTAATGTTTCATTATAAAGCTCAAAATGCATCTTTCCGCGTAAAACTGAGTCCTGGACCACTGTACACTGCCGTGGCACAGCCGAGAAACATTCCTGACGAAAACTTTCGACGGCTGAAGCGGGAATCGAACCCACACCCCATGACACGAAGCGATTACTGCCTGGCGACACTAACCATTCGGCCACGAAGCCCACCAAAAAAAAGAAAGTAGCCGGTCTTCTAAGAATCGTTTTGCATGTTTTTTTTTTTATTGAGCGAAAAAATCACCTTAAATAGCGTTAGAATGCTTGAAAAAAGAACAATTTTCTCCACTCAACTCAAAACCAACCAAAATGTCACTTACATCCTTTGCGAGTCCCTCAAATATAGAAACTTTCATTTTCCAGACCAGGGTTGAAATTTTTCTTTGCTCACAGTGTAAAAATATTTGCCAACACAGTATTGCTAAGTTTTGCTACAGAAAAGTAAACATTTCTTTGATAGTAATGGTTAAGGTATTTTGTACAGCGAGCTCCATGTGAAAAGATATTTCTGCTCAACTGCGTACTGTGATCAAAAAAAATATTTTCCTTACCGTTTCTTGCAAGAAACATCCCAGGCATCTAGAAAGGCGATTACTTTTTTCAGTCCTCATAAGAAGTTGTAAAAATAGAAGGAAAAATTAAGTTTAAAAAAGGGGATAGCAAAATAGAATAATTTTTGAATGTATGTATGTCCTTTGTATCTAATTCTCTGATAGAACAAAGGCGTTACGCGTGTGTAATTTGGACATTTAAGGACAAATTATATGTAAATGTCCAGATTATAGGACGTCTGGGCCAGTGATAGAGGTAGTAGTAACGGCTTGAGGAATACAAAATCGCAATAAACAACGGAGGCTCGCCTTCCAAATTTGAATATGTCATTTCAAAAAATTTCTATTCAAAATAAGTAAATTAAAAATTAGTCGAGTCTAGCACACGGACACGACACTGAAGTCGGCCTCACAGGTCGAAATACGCGTATCTGTCAAATGATACAAACTCTATTGAAATTGAATGGTATAGTACTAAATTAGATTTTTAATTTGCTTTTATTTAATTTTAATTTGGTATTCCATTAAACAGCTCGAAGATTTTTTATCATCAAATAAATACTTGGACATTAGAATGATAAAATAATTTAATCTTCAAAAATCATTACCTCAATTTCTGGAACATGTTTTAGTAATAGTGGCAGTTGCTATATTCTGTTCCTATAACAATGGTTTACATTGATTTCCCATAAGACTAGAACAAATCATGCTAGAACAAAAATCTTCTGAAAATCTGTGTAAAGATTCAAACTGATAAAAGTTGAAGTCAATAGCGCCACCATGCAACGTGTTGCGTCAATCAGTGGTGAATATGAATTCCTAGATAAGTTGATAAGCGCCACCATTGTGTTGCCATTTGAAACGACCGGTATTTTTCTTACACAGTTTTGTGATCAGATTTGAACGTCTGTTATTTGTGCTACTAATGTTTCGAAATAGTTCGAATATGAAGTCTTTCAATACGATGCAGACATAGATTTTAAATTGTTACTATAAGTTTATTTATAAATGTTCCTACTCATAACTTATGGAGGCCCTCAAAATGTGGGGACTCGAGGGCCATGACCAGCTTTACAGCATACACGCCCTAGAGAGTCTGACTGCAATAGTTCCACACAATTCGAATTCATAATCTCATATTTCAAGAGCCAATTGTAGTATCGCCTCATCGCAAACTAACGAAATCACAATGCAAATTGAAGAAGAACCGGTCGAAGAAAATGTGATTAACCATTTCTGAATCGCTTCTCTGTTTGGCCGCCCTATCGCGATATGCCATAATCCCACACCGAGGCGCAAGAAGATACGCGAAAGATGCCGCCGCGTGCTGCGATAGCCGACTACGAACCACCACTACCACGCCGTTACGTCGGTTCGGTTTGTTCCCAGCATGGCTTGCTGTGTTTGTGTGGTGTTTGCCGAACACTCTCGACCGAACCGGCCGGCGGCTGATATAAAACGCACCCGAAGTACACCCGAGCGGCGTATTCCAGTGTGACCGGTGGTTTCCTGCAGTCGACAGTGCGGTGCTCTTTTTGTGTTTCCCAAGTTCTTGAACGACATTTAAATTACATCTTCAACAATGGCAGCCTGGGTTGGAAAGAAGTACAAGATGGAGAAGTCCGAAGGATTCGATGACTACATGAAGGCTCTTGGTGAGTACATTGATTGGAATTCGGGGAATCGGTGATATCTGCTGTGGAATGCTGGCATTACTTAACCTAGATATGACGAGATTGCAATCGACAGACGATAATTAGAATGCAGTCTAGTTGAATTAATTAAAATCAATTACCTCGCTCAAGTCTGTGGACTCTGGTGTTTGTCCGTTGATCGCAGTGCTGTTCGACCCGCAGTTCTTCGCCGCGATGACCCACCGGATGTGAACTATAGTTATGCGGTTAACTTCATTTTTTCACGCCTTAGCGATTCAGCGAGACCAAACATACACCATACAAATCCAAAATCGTACGATATGCCGTGCCGGCTACAGGAGTTCACGCGTTTGCGCCAAAAGCCGGCCGGTTTTTTCTTCTGGCTTCATTTTGCCATCCCTTTCTCCACCAATATACGTTTAGATGTTGCATTCTTTGCTCATCGCCAGCTTCAACATCCAGAGAAGTCCCCTTTAGATAATGTAGGTAGTGTGGCGTGATTCCGATCCGTCTATCTATCCATCCACACATTGTTAACCTTTTTTCGAACAAGAATACAATCTCGAAACACGTTTCGCGCGCCGATTCTGGATGATGCAAAGAATCGAGAAAAGTTCCAAAATTGGATAAACATAGCGTGCCGTGGATTTCGTTTTTTTTACTTTTCTAATTGGACTAAACTGCGTGATACGTAGGAACACACCCCAGGGTTTATTTCGGAGCATGCCATGGGTAAATTTATCACAGCATGCTGGAAGGCAGCAGCACCAAGAGAGCCTTTCTAAGGATTCATGGCAGTAGGCCAATGGTGAGAAGAAGAGGGTCGTTGAACCCGATACGTGCTGGATAATGTTGCAAGAAGCTACTTATCCGCTCGCCTTCTGATTGGGCTTCATTCACAAATCGTTGTCGTCGTCGCCTGCTTGGTCTGCACGGTGCTCCCCACATCGTTATTAGTAGAAAAAAAATCATCCAATTTGTGCCTATGAGCCGATTTCTATGGCTAAAATGTACATCTGGCCAAAATTTAAGAATAAATCGTAGGGTCTGTTTTGAAGTAACGCCCTTTGAATGTTATTAGTCCGGTGTAACTTATATATCGATCTATTATCTCATAAACTCTCCCAAAGGACAAGGAACCGTATGTCAACCCACTTTTGGACAATTTTTGATAGTATGTTTCTTATGATAATAATGTTACTTGAAAAAACCGTGCAAATATAATTGGCTTCCTTAAATTTTTCTTCTTTATTGGTTTTGAGAGGGACTTTAACCCGAAGGTCATTTTTCATTTGAACTTCTATCATCAAAACGGGCATAAGTTTTTTGTTTGTTTCCAGGCATGAAACTTAGTTCTAGATTCGACTAATGACTGGTGAGCACAGATGAAGATTTGTTTCTGATAATAACGGTCTGGGGAGTACCGTGTCCTACACTTGGTGAGTTTGTTGGACTCCTATGTGGGTAATAGTTATCTATTTAGCTGGCTCCTATGACACTTTTTGCTTCGCATCTACACTTCCTTCTCCAGTGTATACGGAACTTTCTCTACAGCGACATGTCGTTCGGTGGACGTAATTGAGCAAGTATGTCGTATGATAGGACGGGCGTAAGCTAAGGGAAGGAAAACCAGTGCCTCACGAACGGAAACATTTCCAAGCAGAGGGAATAAGTTTTGCCTGTAATGCCGGACGTTATCTAGCTACTAACTGACGGAGTCTGGGCATTACGTCGTTGCAACAATTTGTTTAAATGACGATGGGACGCGATGCGGAAGATATTCTCCAACGAGCACGTGTTTCATCAATCTAATAGGAATGTACTTTGAACTTGGGATGTGGTTGGGTGCCGTTCCTATTAACGGCCGCCAGATGCAATTGCAAACATTTCGTTATGAAATTTCTTATCAATTTAAATATGTACCATGCAGTAGATTCTTCTCCGCTCTCTGCTGTGGGCGAATTCGAAAGGCATGCCATGGAAATAAATATGATCAAAGTAACCTTAGCAGATGTGAATAACTAAACTTGCAATTGGCCTGGTAGAATTAGGAGTTATCATAACTGAAATTTACTTCTGTCATAACGTAATAATGTCAAACTTAGTTTTTTTAATCAAAATTGAATGATCTCAAAAGTAAATCTCAGTTATAACTCTTTATTCAATCAAGCCTCTAACAAATTGAGTAACCAATAGCACATTTTGCAATTACTTAGCAATATTCTTCTACACGGGGAAAAAATGAGATGGATGTTGTATCAAAACAATTCACTTCATCATGTGTTACTTTCACATAAAAGTTCCGTGACGTAGGGTCCGGATATTCCCCCAAAATCACAATCATGTGGATAATGTAGCGAAAAATTGTTTCGCAATTAAAGCAGACAGATTGGTTCCGACTGCGAGATCAGCTCAAGGTCAAAACTGTTATGGCACTGCAGGGTTGAGTGGAAAATTTGCACAGAATCGGACGAACAGGAGGAGGGCATGAAGAATGCGCCAGTTGTTGTTTGCTCTGCATTTCAGCACTTTCATCGGAGTGGCAGTCAAAACAAACGTATCATGTTGTATGATGAGAAATGAAAGCTTCAGCTATCGTTACAGTGACTGGGATTAGAATGTGGCTGCGAAGGGATTAGATCATTTGAAACTTTTAAATGATTTATTAGTGCAAAATATTCTCATCTATCGAAATTAATCAGATACATTTGATTGCGAAGTATCGATTTTCAATAGAGAAAACACTAGGTTTTATGATTTTTTACAATAAATTCAAAGCTTGCATACTCTTTCAAAAGGTCCTGTGCAAATAACTGTATAATTTCATTTTTTATAAATAAATTCGTTTAAATTTGTTTTCTAATATTTATTTCGAGTTTGGGTTTGAAACGACTCTACTTTTCTTTTACTTTTAATTTTAAGTAATTATTTAGATTTGTTGGATCCTTTAGTTGAGACTATTTCTGCCGCTCAGTTCTGGTTGACTTTTTAGTTTAGTTTCCGGTATTCAGTTGATTGACAGTTAAGTTTCAGTAGATGAAAACCCGAATCTAGTACTATACCATTTAATTCCACTATAGTTTGTATCTTTTGACAGATACGCGTATTTCGACCTCAACTGTTAGGCCGTCTCCAGTGTCTTGTACTAGACTCGACGAGTCGATACAAACTATAGTTGAATTAAATGGTACAGTCGAATTTCGTTCGTTGCACTATCTTTAGGTGGGCTACGTTTTAATTGGGCTCCCGTTAGTTGGGCTATAGCCCACTTAAAACGAAGGCAACATCATTTTCCATTTTTCCATACCCAATTTATCAATGTTGGTAGCTCTGATTTTTTTTGTTCTATGCTATTTGACAGCTTGAAACTCAGCCCGATTAGTAAAAGTCTTTCACTAAGTGGGCTACAGGTTTAGTGCAACGAACGAAAGTTGACTGTATAGAACTAAATTCGGTTGTTCATTTACTTATAGGTATTCCACTAAACAGCACGAAGATTAATTATCTTTTAAGTTTCTGTTCATTTGTCCTTTCTTGTGTGCCATTTTGGTGAGTTTTTGCTTCTGCATTCAACTATTTGCGATCTGCCCTGAGAAGGGTGGTCTAATACCGGGCTTCCAAGGTGGCGCTTAAGCCGTTGCTTAAAAAGCAGAGTAGAACGTTACAATATTCAAAATGGTTAATAGTCTCATTTGTCATTGACACAATGACTTATTAGTCATTTTCTCTTCTTAGTGCTCTTACCTTTTCACCGAAACGATGCTGTATGATCATATTATGTAATTTTCAGCGATGCAAATCAAAATTCCTGTTTCGAAACAGGATACGTTTAGCATGACTTTGGTTTAAAGCTGCAAGCATTGTAAGGCTTAAGAAAGCCTCTAGGATTACTTAGATTACTTCTTAGATTGGAGTAAGGACTTCTGAATCGATAGCTCGTACCTCCAGATGTAACCCGAAGAGTTTTGGAGAACATCTCCAAAGCTAAGATTTCATTACATTGAACTTTTTCACAGGCTCTGCAGGAATTCTCAGATTCCTCGAGCTTCAGGATATTTTCAGTGCTTTCGATGCTTGATCAAAGCAAGCGAAGAAAAGCAACTCATTTGTATCGGTCTTTGATCGGCACTCGGTATTGTCTGTTTCATGGACAACAAAACGCGCCGCCAACTTTCAAACAGACCAACCAAATCGTCGCCAGCAAACAAATCAAAGCAAGTGATGTGCCGTTATGTTGGTAAGACTGGTAAAAGTCAAATTCGCAGCGGCTGGTTGGCTTGCGACGATTTTGGCGACGGTTTCAAATTACAAATCGTCGCGGTCGATAAGGTGCAAAATTTACAATCTATAAATTATGGCAGCGAGCGAGAACTTCAAAGAGAGAGCGATGATAAAAAACTATTTCTCTCGCTTATCTGGTCCCAGGCTTGGAGCATGTTTTGATGGGTTTTATTATGCACTGTTATCCTCCCGATCTAATCCGAGCTATAGCACAAGATGATAAACAGACACTCATGATGTGCTGCGGATCATGACTGTTACAGAGAGCGATAGGTGAGAGATAATCTCAATTTTCTCGGCATTCAACCCCTGCTCCAGAGATTCCTGAAAGAAAAAATCAAACAAGCATTCCAGTAATACAGAAATTCTCCCAGCTGTTTTTCAATGCATGCTTCAACAAATTTTCTAAATGAAATCTTCTGCAAACTACAAGAGAAAACAAACGCTGATTCCTCTTGTAATTTGTACATTTATTGTTGCGAAAAAAAGAAAACAGATTTCTTCAAAGATTCCTCAAGTAATTTTTCGGCGTAATTCCCGAAAGTTCAGGAAAAGTTACAGGATTGTATCCAGTAATATATCCAAATAACCGGTACACACATTTTTTCAAAGATTTCTCCAGAATATCATCCACGGTACAAATTGGTAACGTTTTTTAATTATTAAGATAATCCTCCAAGTGATTCTCAACGGTTCAGAAATTTCTCCAGAGGTCCATGCATCGTTTGAGTTCATCCGTTATTTCTCAAGATGTTTCATTACTGATTACTTTGGAAATTTCATTTATACTCCATGATTTTTTACAGAAATGCATTTAAAATTCTTTGTCAATGTCCTAAAGGAATTTCTGGATACGCGGTGCTCCCCAAACCGTTATTATCAGAAAAAAAATCCCTAAAATCTATGCTCACAAGTCGTTTACTATGACTGAGCTACATGCTGAGCAGAATTTTAAAATTAATCGTAGGGCCCGTATTGAAGTTACACCCTTGTATGGTATATGTCCAGAAATTCTAATTAAATCAGAGCTATTTAAACCGTTTTTTTCCTTTACGTTATTATCAGGAGAAATATGCTACCAAAACATGGTTTAAAGTTGACTTCTTTAATTATCTGTAGCCTCTGGATGAAGTTTTGCACAGAAATACCACAACATTCAGAATGGGATTTTGTTAAATCCACGAGAAACAAGAAAGTTAAGAAAGATTCAAAAACGATTTAGTTAAACAAGTGTTTAAGTGCCTTGAAAATGGGAATTTAGTGACCTCCAGCCTTGAAAAAGAGACCCAAAGAGACCAGGAAGGAATAAAAAAATACCGAAAATGGGCCAAAGAAAACAGTAATACGAAACGTAACCTAAAAATTGCCTAAGAGGTTCTATCAGGAATTGCTCCAAAAATTCTTTTAGATATTTTTCGAGGAAGTTTCAAGTCCTCCTGTGCATTTCTGCATTTTTGGAAAAGGGATCAACTAGGGCCAATGATTAACTTGAAGCAATAATGTTGCTTACTCGTGTGCACCTGTCAAGTCTGAAACGGAGAGGGACTGTATTCTATTCTAAACAGGCTCTATGATTATGAAATTTCTCGTGAAGTTTTCCACACATTTCATGTGTTGGATATTCCAACGTCAGTTCACAAGTCGACCGATGCACTGATTGGTCAAGCCAAAGATCCAAACAATAAGTGAAAATATAGAAGACTTAGGTCTATTCAAAACTTCCAATGCCATAAGTCGGAATTTCAAAAGCTCCACTTATCGCAGATCCCCCAAACTTAACGATTAGTCCACTTTGGGTCGTTCTACTCCATGATCTGCTAAGGTTCTTTAGAATTACCTAAAGAGATTAGTTTTGGATTTTCGGGAAGACCATGGAACGAGCTCACCAAATTGATCATTCATCCTTTACTAAGCAGCCATAAGCTACTTCATCAACATGCTACACATCACTTCGGCGACGCGAAAACTGAACTCGTTTGCTCGGGTCTTCAAAATGCACTCTTCTTGGGAACTGAAGTTCGATTAATTACTTAACAAAAATTAAGCTGCTAAAGCCTTTTATCTGATCTTTTGGTTGCTTGGAGTATGTTACCATTTGTAAAAAAAAAGTCGTAGGACACTACGCTGTGATGCGGGTATTGGGAAGTTAGACCTGAAAGACGATGAAATTCGACATAAATCTTAGCAAGAATCTTCAAGAAATCTGTCAAGTGTTTCATCGAAGGTCTTATCGAGTACCTTCCAAAGAATCGATCAGAGTTTATCGAGTCAGTCGTTTTTTGATTAGATCTTCCTAGAACCTGTCCCTTTTTGAAATATCACGCATGGATCATGTTCTTCAAACTCTTATCATCTTCGATTTCCCTTCTGCTGCGATGAAACGGCCACGTGCGTCGTCCTACCTAAACCGATCTCCATCCGGCGGCCAACGCCTCGGGCTCCAGCGGCTTATATTTCACATTGAACTTGTTGTGCTTCCTAGGAATGAGTCCAGTAATCCAATGCGCTTAGTTGATTATAGAACAACAGCCGATAAGATTCTCGCCCAAATCGGTGGGAAACTAAGATAATAATATCGGACATTGGAACGAAAGCCGAACCGGTAAAAGAAACACAATCCTTGCCGGGACGTTATCTGGACCGGCTCGACGTTACAGCATTAATTTCAGAATTTTCAAAAAAATAAAATGCTTATCGGACTGGGTAACAAATCATCCGGTAGCTGGTCGAACCCGCTTATCGGTGATTAGTTCACCTCTAACGCAAACCGAGCCCGAGCTCCAAAAATAGAGAACCCACCTCGGAGCAAGCAAATGCGCCTTATCTGCACGTCCGACGTGGTGTTAATCAATTATGTAATCGAAGTACAAACAACGTGGCATCAAAATTCTACGCTCAATCAGCGTGTCGTCGGAGTGCATGGAGACATGGGCGTTGCCAGGATTTCTATTTGATAATATTTTCTTCCTGAATGAAAACTTCGAAGGGAATCCCTGGAGACATCTCTGGAGTAATTTTTGTCGAAATTACTGATTACATTCTTGAAGAAGTTCTTAACAAAATTGGAAGAATTAATGCTTGAATTCCTGAAGAACTAAGAACTTTCTTGGCGAAATTCTTATTGAATGTTTGGAGGAAATTATGAAGAAATTACTGAAGTTATTCCTTAGAATTTCTTAAGGTTATCTTGAACGAAAACCTTGGAGGAAGTGTAACGCTAGGAGAGTCTCTAAGAAAACTAGAAATGTTCTTAGAGAAATATCTGATCGGATTTATCGAGATTACTCGGTTTGTTTTCTTCAAGCTGAAGATTTACTCCCATAGTGATTTTTGGCCGATGCCCCCACTCTTCCTACGCCCATGGCTGGAGCCACTTGTTGCGCTGCTGGTCCGATCCCCGGTATGGAAATTGCCTTAGAAAGAAGCGGAAATCCGCAATAAAACGAAAGTCTTCACCCATCGGATCCCCTCGTCCCCATCCTCAGCGAAGTTCAAGCACCTCTCCGACCAGAGACCATCTAATCAACCGACCGGCGACAGACTGACTGCAGCCTGTCTTCCGTCTTGTGAACGCGTGAATGCATCTCATATGCTAATGCTAATCGGCACTTGTCGCTTCTGGTTTTACGCCCCACGGACGGGGCCCGAAAGATGATGAAGCTGATCGGCCCTGTCACCGTCGTCGCGTTGGCAGGGCTGGTAGCAGATCTCTTTTTAGAGACATGGTCTCTATTTTGATGCAAGTCTCTATTTTTAATAGAAGTTCTCCAAAGTCTAGTTTTGAACCAAAGTGGTCTCTAAAGTCACTATTTTCCTCTTCCTTCTTCAAGTGATTCCTAATGTATAATTCTAGAGGCTCCAAAGAAACCTTAAGAGACTTTTACGCGATTATTATTCAGGAATTGCATTTCATATTTCAGGCGGAATAATTTTAGGAATTCCTCTGACGATTTCCCCTGAGATTTCTTCTGGAATACTATTGGGAGCTTCTCCAGGCATCTCTTCAGAAACTCTTCAAGGAACTCGTCCAGAAACTTCTAAAGAATTTCTTTAAGAAATAACTAAAGGATATCATCCAGAATTTTCTTCAGAAAATCCAACACAAATATCTTCATCAATTTTCACAGGAACCACTCTGAAAAAAATTCCAAATACTATTTCCAGAGTTTGACTTCCTAGCTAATCTTCCAAAGATGTCTACATTTCTTACAAGAATATCTTCAAAAGTTCATTCTAGAGTTTTCGAACATATCTATCAACCGATTTTTCCAGGAAACCCTAAAATAATTCCTCAAGAAGTGCTTATGCCGATTTATTCTAATTCTTCTTCTATTCATTGTCATGTCTTCATATTCTGCAAGAATTCATCAACAGTTTGTGACAGAAACTGTTACAAAACTCTTCCATGGTTTATTGCATTAGGTCTATTAGGTGCTCTTCCTCAAGGTGAAGATGAATCGAAGCCAAATTTGAAATTTTCAAGAGCACGGATCTGGAGAACCGAACATCCGTTTAAGCTGAAAACCTAATCGATTGATCACCACCAGCTAGTGACCAATCGATTAAGTTTTCAGCATAAACGGATGTTTGGTTCTCCAGATCCGTGCTCTTGAAAATTTGAGGTTTGGCTTCGATTCATCTTCACCTTAAATTCCTCAATATATTCGACCAGGCACTCCTCATTAAGCTCCTACAGATTTTTTGCCAAGATTTTCTTATTATTTTTTCCAAAAAATACTCTTGCAGTTTTCCCAAAGTTTTTTCTCCATTAATTCTCGACTAGCTCTACAAGAGGACCTATCTAACATTGACAGGCTCTCTTTGTTTTAGTCGTTGCTGTCTCTATAACTAAAATATATTCTAGGATTTCTATTCCTATTCCTGAATCGACACATATGGAATCAACAATTTGATGTTTGAGGTCGAACAGCATTAATTTTCAAAAATAGATATTGGTACAACTTGATTAGGCCCAAACTTCAAACGATTTGGCCTTGTTATCAATCCTGTGATCTCCACGAGACTTATTTTTGCACCTTTGTAAGGTTCTAGTTCATTATATTCTAAAAGATATTAATCTATTAATATTAACTCGCATTCAACACTTAACATTCATAAAAACAAGCACAATCGTAACAGCCTCCCGGAATTTTACAACGTGTTCTTTCAACAAGTTTGAAATAAATCCTTAACAACTTCCTGGAAACATTCCTGGACAAATTTATTGAGTACACCCTTGGGAAATTCCTCAAAAAACTTGCAGAATGAATCTTGAGAAAAGTCTCTGGAGTAATTTCTGAAGGTATTCAATAAAAAAAATCCTGGACGACAATTTCGGATGGAATCTGAAGAATTATGAACTGAGAAATTTGTGAATGTATCTTTGGAGGAATCCCTGAATTTCAATCAAATCTGAGTACAGGGCACAGTTCCTGAGGTCATTCTGCACCCTAATTGGCCTAGAAATTTTCAAAAAATCCCTAGGAAGAATTGAGAGAAATCTTGCTATGACGATTGAACTAAAAATTTCCAAATAATTCATACACATATTACGCAATAGCACAAAATAACGCTCAACAAGTTGATCATGCTGTTTTCAAATTTTATATAATTGTTACCGTTGTTATAATTAGAAATATTTAGAACCGACTTAACTTACCAAACTGGCTTCAGTATGTTTCTTGCATGCTTTAAACCAGTAAGCTTAGTTCAACGGAATGATAGGTAAAAAATGAATTTCAATATGATGTTTATGCTATGTAAGATAAAAGAATAGCATTTCCTGCTGAAAATTGTTTGTTAACTGTTTGTTTTTTATCTTTACACCAAATGACCAGTTAACTAAAGTCTGCCGTATTTATTTTGCTTAATAAAAACATTGTGCTTTGAATTACTGGACGTTTAGTGGCCGATGATGAACCCATTTTCGATTTTATCGTACATAATCCATAAATGCAACGTATTCTACACTCTCTTATATATCATGGACAAAATTCATAGGGTATTTCCATAAGGAGGGCGTTAAACAATCAATAAATGACTTCCAGAAGAAACCTTCAGAGTAACACCTGAAGCACTGATAACAGACATTCATGATAGAACAAAAATCTTCTGAAAACCTGTGTAAAGATTCAAACTGATATACGTTGAAATCACTAGCGCCACCATGCAACGTGTTGCGTCAATGAGTGGTAAATATGGATATCTAGATAAGTTAATTATTCACTGCCAAGCGATACTAGCGCCGCCATTGTGTTGCTACTTGAATTGCCATTTGAAACGACCGTTAATAGGGTCCTAAAATATCTTATTTTTGTTTAATAACACGAATTGTTACTGCAACTACTAAAACAATTTAAATAACGGCTAAATCGTATTGGAACTTTAATTAAAAAATTGGGTCCATAAATGAACCTTGACACTTGTGATCATGTTTGACGTTCGCTTAGTCGACAAAAACTTCACAGGGGTTTTAGTTTTAACACTGGGGTTGTTCCTATCTGACATTTCGGAAGGGACTCGGAAAACAAAATACACCTAAAATTCGAGTTTAAGCCAAGGGGTGTGACAAAATCTAAAGAAACATAAAAAAATGTTTTTTGAACTTAAACAAACAGAAAACAAATTTTTAATATTGAGTAAACATGTGTTTTTGGCCTAATCTTAAGCGTTCGGCACTTCGTCTGTTATCTGTGCCTGAAGGTAACTTTGAGCAAAAACATGAATAAGCTTCTGATGAAATTCCTAGGAAAAAATGTCACGAGTAATACTTGTTGCGATTTCAACAAAAAATTCCATAGAGAAATGTCTGGCTGGACTTTCTATAAAAAAAATCCTATAAAAACTCTTCAATTCCTGTAAGGGTTCTATTTGATTCAAGTCTAATCTGGTTTTGGTTCCAGTTTGGTCTCCTTTTTTCAAGCACGCGGTTTCTAAACTTCCACTTTTTAAGGCACTCAGCCGCCACCAGCCCTGCATTTGGTCAGGCTGCGATCCATCGCCGGAGAAGAACCCCCTAGCTCCCGACTTCGGCGGACACAATTGATCAATTGTAATTTAAATTAATCGAATTCTGTTCTCGCGGAACTTTCTCCCGTTTGGCGGCCGGTCGGTCACACGGCCCAGCCGGACAGAATTCAGAGCCCGATCTGGATTATAATGGATTCTTGATTCAATTAGAGCGGCGGAGCTGACGGGCGGGAAGTGGTGGGCCACAGTATTGTCGCTGGCCACTAGTCGCTAATCGAATTAACCTTTGGCCGGCTACTGGCAGTGCCGTTCCGTATGACCCATCGCCGTCGCCTGATGAATCTGGGAATCCGAGTGGAATCGGATTTCAAAATTTTATCGAAATGATATCAAATTTTGTTGTTCGTAACATATTGAAAACAGTTTAGCTTCAAAATCTATTTATATACCTTATTATTATTATACGAATAAACATGAATTGGTTTTTGTATGTCACGAATTGGCTTGGAACGGGTCAACGGATTCACGAAATTCTTTCACTATTGTATCACACTCAGTTGAGCTCGGTTAATTTTCATTCTTTTGCCGAGATCCGCACAGCCGAGCCGTCAGGAACTCAGATTTAGCTGATATGTCAGCAAAAAATCAAGTTTGTTTATAGCAGCACCTTTGGGTGCCGCTGACATTAAACGTTACTTTTGCTGAGATGTCAGCAAACGAACTTTAACCGAGATTTGCACAGCTGAGATCTGCATTCTGATTTAAATGTGATTATTCAAAAAATAATAGAATACTAATTTTAATGTTTTAGATAAACAATATCGAGTAACTCAATAAGTTTACGGTTTGATATAATGTTATCAAAATTTGTTATTATTCTGTTTATTTTCATTTCAAAAAAGATCTCATATTTCGTTATGATTGTTGTTAACTAGATCAAAGTATTATCATATTGAGTAACCATCGTTATCATATACGATGATATCACAACATCAAAATTTAGTCTCCAACTAGTTCTCATCTCATACTCGGAAAGCAAGCGCATAAATCGGGGGGATGTCAATTAACCCAGGAGTTTTGGTGTGGCATGTGTTGTGGGAAATGAGAGGCGGCCCATAAATATACCCCGGAGGTGCTGATGAGTGTGTTGAATGGGAGGCTAACCGACAGGTAATCGACACGGCGGCGGGTTGATAAATGACACTGAACGGGCCCCGGTGTTGGACACTAATGGGGGGATGAGACATAATTACTTTCCACTCATGAATGAAAGCGAAGCAGTATGTATGGATTTAAATGAAATTTAGGCGTTTACAATTGGACAATTATCCACAGTTTCAGTTGGAGCAAATTGTTACAAAATTCCTGGAGATTACTCAACACGGTTCAACAACTTTTCTGTGGAGATGATTCCTTTCGAATCCCGATTCCCTCTCAGATTGACCAAAAAGCATTGCCCACTATTGGGTCCAGGGCGGTGGTGGGCGTATATTTCGGGTCCACTCAGAGTTTCTACCACAATTCCAGTTATTGCTGAAATAGAGGTAAACCATGGTGAGGATTCCATATGGACACTAGGCATAACTCTCTCTTGAATCAGTTACGTACAAAGCCAAGCTACAGTGTTGACACCATTCTCTTACGACTTGAGCTGTACAAAAGTGCTTCTTCATGATTGATTGTAGTTTCTGTACCGTATTTATAACTTTTGGCATCAAACCGTTTATTTAAAATTCATATTCAACTTTTGCCGGCAACAATATTTGCAAACAAAGGTATTGCAATGAATTTGACCTAGATCCCATCCCTATATATATTGCCAGCATTCCTTATCATCTCTCGGTCTCGTTTCGAGAACGGTTTTATTCCACTGCTGGAAACCCAGCGCGATAAGCATCCCCCTCAACCCATAGCACAACCACTAAAATCCGTCCTCTTATCATCTCCCCCAGGTGTCGGCATGGTGCTCCGCAAGCTCGGCAACAGCATCTCGCCGACGGTCGAACTGGTCAAGGAGGGCGACGAGTACACCTTCAACACCACCTCGACCTTCAAGAACACCACCATCAAGTTCAAGCTCGGCGAGGAGTTCGAGGAGGAAACCGTCGACGGACGCAAGGTCAAGTCGGTGTGCACCCTGGAGGGCGACAACAAGCTGATCCACGAGCAGAAGGGCGAGAAACCGACCACCATCATCCGTGAGTTCACCGATACCGACCTGATTGCCACCATGACCGCTGGAAATGCCAAGTGCGTCCGAACCTACAAGGCCGTATAAGGAGGATGCCCAAAAAAAGAAACGCCTATCAATCGCCCATCCGCCCGTTTGCTTGAAGAAGCGTCCCATTCCTTCGCCATTTCTCCCGACTACTCGACTACTACACATCACAACCTAGTCATCATTCCCCAGGAAAGTGGGCAACCGAAACTGTCCATAAACGCGCATGCTGGCACACGCACCCAAATCCCAAAAAAATCGCAGCTCAACCGCAGAGACAGCTTAGCGTTGCCTTTTCCTTGACTATACATACCAATATATCAGACCAACGGATATATCTGACGGGTGCGGAAGAATGTCACGTCAACGTCGACGCGCAACACACAAATCAAGCGGACGCACGTTTTCTTTCCATTATTCCATTTAGTACGAGAAGTGAACAAGTATCGAACTTTGTTTTTTTTTTTTGGCTGTTTTGTTTAAAACTTTTTCTATACTATGAAGAACCATTGTTGAAACGAAGCGAAATATCTATTTTCGGATATTATTTTTAGCTTTTAGTAGTGCATGGAGCATTTTGTATGAACGATAAATAATAAAAAAGGAAAGTACATATTTTGCAGTGTATAAACAAAACGTATCGTTTTTTCTGGTTGTTTTATTTTATTCTTTCACGTTTCCTTATTTGATTTTTACTTGCTTTAAATGGGCCCAATTCGAAGATGTTGAAATGCGCACAGCAATCTATTGCGAGTATCTTGCAACGTACAAAACTATAGTGTAATCGTAAATAAAACAATGAAACTCAACTAGTCGCTGTGTTTTATTCAAATTCTAGTAATATCGGCAAATTTTGTATTGCATCATAGTAGGCTGTTGAAAAATACAATACAGGATTCACACTCACACATGCTCATTTTATAAGACAACATTTGTTAATAGTCAACAACTTGAAGGAACCATCGAGACCAGTGCAAATGAGATTCAAGGGACCATCAAGGTAGCCATGGAAACCAACTATTACTGTCAAGGATGGAAATTTAGTGATCATGATAAAACAAATGATGCATCGTGGTTGTTCTTTATCATGCGATCATAGCAACAACGATAAACCATTAGTCGTCAAGCCATCATAACAAACTTCGCTCCGCGAAAAATGAATCGCTAGGCATGTGTGCTAACGATCAATTGTTCGCAAACCGAATTAATAAATTTTGGAAGATTTTCACGCTTTCACTCTACGATATGACTTCTAGCATACCATTTTTGATCCTAAAGTCAATCGTGCATGGAATGTGAGAAAGTTTATCCGTGAATTTTAAATTGATTCGCATTAATCGCAACTTGTTACAATATCCGACAAACCCGTTGTCCTACGACAAACAGTTTATCGGATGCTCGATATATCTATGATTAGCGCGCGTAGTGAGGTGTTGAAATCATGTTGCTGCAAGAGCGATGGCCCTCTTGGACCGTTCAAATACCGTGTTGTTTGTCGTTAGAGCTGATTTTTTTCCATCCTTGATTACTGTAGATCTCTAACTCGAAACGTGTTTGTTTATTTTGCTCGATACTCCACTGCACTGTGACGTCACGCATCAATTTTGACAGGTACTGGTCCTGTTGTTTACAGTTTGGACTTAGTACTTTTTTCGAATCATTCTTAATTTCGTGAAAGTTTGCTGCGAGGAGAGGTCAAATCCACTGCAGATACCCACGGATCGTATTATTCTATCTTCCTACCGTGGAAAATCGTCACCATCAAAATGCGAAATACGAAGATGAAAATATGATGGAAAAAACGACTAAGTCCGAAACGTAAACAACAGGACCAGCAGCTGTCAAATAAGTGAGGTTAGGCTCGTCATATGCAGCGCTCTATAGGTTGACGCTTTGACGGTTCAATAGGTAGACTTAGTTTCAGTCTTCGCGAAACTCTTCATTCATCGACTCTGTGTTTAAGGAAAGCGCTGCCGAATATCAGCGAAAACGTGTCGACTACCGTGATTGCTTACAACACTGGATACTAGAAAGTTAGGCAACCATAAGTCTAACTTGAGGCTAGTAGGGTAACGTATATAACTTGGACATGCGTATAATTTGGACATGCTGGTCGTTCTATGCTCATTTCCATTGAGATGGTGAGGAATATAGGTATGGGAAATCATGCATTGCATTATCAATACACTATGCTACTTATTAATGATGACCATTTTCATATCAATTCTAAATTGGCTTCAAAAATATCAAAATTCTAAATTGTACCAACAGAACATCTGTGAAACCTACGAATGCCAGAGGATGTACATTTCATGAACATACATTAAATGCAATAATAGCGCTCAGAATAGGCATACATAAAAAGTTTAAAAGTGACAATATGATAAAATATGTCTAAAATTGAAGCTAAGTTCATCTAAAATCTTAACATGAGTATATAAGGTATAAATTAGGTGATGTCCAAAATAGATAACGGTTTTTGTTCAGTTGATATAATTTGGTCATCTGATGAAACACACTGGAATGTCGCATGCATGCATACTTTCAGACGTTTTTCGTGGATCTGATGATATTCGCTTGCATTAAATGAAATTATTGATTATCACTAATTTACACATCCTATAAACAAAAAAATGCATAAGTAACATGTAAACTCTTAAAACTTCATGATATGACCGTCTTTTTAAGAAACAATTGTATGGATATTGAGATTACGCCCTTGTCCAAATTATATTTGCATGAGGGTGTCCAAAATGTATATTTGATGTCCGAAATGTATAATAGACAGGCCGCTTAAAAACGCTATTTTGGAAGCTAATGCTACAGTTTGTAAACTTTTTCTCTTCAGAAACTCAAAGTACAATGAGACATCAAGCTTATATGTAACATAGCGTAATGAAATATTACAGTCGAAGCTCGTTATAACGATAACTTTTATAGTGACAAAAGCTCTCTATAGCGACATTTTTCGGTCCCTTGAAAAATATTTTGGTGTTATAACTATTCTCTATAGTGACAACTCCCTATTACGACGGTCCCTTGCGATGTCGTTATAACAAGCTTCGACTGTAGTATCTAATGCAGTTAATCGATCGCCGTTTCCAGACATATCCTTAGCCTGTCCAAAATACATAATTTACCCTACATCTACGAATAACCGTTCTAATTGCTTCAAAGTATATGGAAAAAAAACCTGCCGTCGCAGGAAACTCCTATTCTACCTGTTCATTACAGATAATCCCAACAAAAAATCATCATAAAATTTACCTACTTCTAATGAAATGTCTGCCTGATTTTGATATTCTGACTGAACAATTGAATCAAATGATTGATGCAATGTTCAAAACCACAATGGCTGAAGCAGTTCTAGTTAATGAAAAATTTACTAACAAAATTGTTATCGGATTACGTTTTAATGGATCCAAACTATAGTACTAGTACTATACCATTTAATTTCACTAGAGTTTCCTTTGACAGATACGCGTATTTCGACCTCTACAGTAAGGACGTCTTCAGTGTCTAGTACACGAAACTGAAGACGGTTGAGGTCGAAATACGCGTATCTGTCAAAGGATACAAACTCTAGTGGAATTCAATTCTACATACAGGTATTCCACTAAACAGCTAGAAGATTTATTATCATTTTTTAATATTTTAAATTGGAATGCTCCTTCTTTGAGTGGTAAAGACGACGAACTGTTTAATTTTCTAACAGCTAATAACATATAATATAGCAGTTGTTACACTGAAATGAATTTTATTTTAGAAACTACTGAGTTCATGGTAAAATTAAGAACTGCACCAACGATTTTCAACCGACTAGATTAATCTGTTAACTCTACCAAAACATAGTCAACATCACTACACAAGAAAATTTGTTCTGTTGATTTAACCAGAGTTGTAGTATTTTTGACTAGACACATTCTTGATTTGAGAAGTTTAGCATCATACTTTTGACCACACTTTGTTGTACGGTGGGTGTCACGGATTGAAATACAATTCTTTGTATTGGATGCTACTATGGACATAGTCAAATTTACTGCACTGCTCAGTGATTTTCACCAGACTATAGTAAACTTAACAGATTTTTGTAGTCGGTTGAAAATCGTTGGTGCAGTTCTTAATTCTACCATGGATTCGGTAGATTATACAACAAAATTTGTTTGCGTGTACTGAAACTTATTTGAATGAAACCTTAATTTAAACTCAAAAGGGATTCAAACTTTTTTGTTTATCGTAATGATCGACATGTAGGGCGGGCTTCAACATGCGGGGCACGATCTTCAATAAATCCAGCCAGTTCATTTGTTTCGCTGACGACGTGGACATTGTCGGAAGAACGTTCCAGGTGGTTGCTGAACAGTATACCAAGCTGAAACGTGAAGCAGATCGGGTTGGATTGAAGGTAAATACGTCGAAGACGAAATATCTGCTGGCTGGAGGAACCGAGCGCGATAGAGCTCGCATAGGCAGACGCGTGACGATCGACGGGGATGAGTTCGAGGTGGTCGACGAATTTGTCTACCTCGGATCATTGATAACGTCGGATAACAACTGCAGCAGAGAAATTCGAAGACGTATCATTGCCGGAAGTCGTGCTTACTATGGACTCCACAAGACCTTGCGGTCTGGTAAACTTCACTTCCGTACTAAGTGTACCATGTACAAGACGCTAATAAGACCGGTAGTCCTCTACGGGCATGAGACGTGGACAATGCTCGAAGAGGACCTGCAAGCGCTAGGAGTTTTTGAACGACGTGTGCTTAGGACGATCTTCGGCGGAGTATGTGAGAACGGCGTATGGAGGAGAAGAATGAACCACGAGCTTGCGCAACTTTACGGTGAACCCAGTATCACGAAAGTCGCCAAAGCTGGAAGGGTACGATGGGCGGGACACGTTGTGAGAATGCCGGACAACAATCCCGCAAAAATGGTGTTCAGCTCAAATCCGGCCGGTACAAGACGAAGGGGAGCGCAACAAGTGGAGCAGGATCTTGGAAGTGTGGGGCGATCGAGGAATTGGAGGTTAGCAGCCATGGACCGAGTTAGTTGGCGTAACATTGTGGCGCAGGTCATGTCTTGAAGGACGTAGAGCCAGCAAAAGTAAAGTAAGTAAGGGAGTTGCTATAATCATTCATAGGTGTATAAAACATCAACTTTTTGTTTCATTTGAAACCAAAGTTTTTGAAAGTTTGGGTGTTATATTTTTTTGTCATTCAAAACTGGCGAAATTTTTAGAGAAAATTGACATTATTTTCATTATATTGATAACAAACAGGTATTTTTTTTTAATCATGTTTGCATTGTAGGAGCACATGTTTTGTACTTAGCATCGAGTTTAAACAGATATCATGAAAACTTTTGATAAAAACTAGAATCTATGAACTAGCAACACGGCCGGGCTAGCAACAAAGTGCCCTGTTACAATCCAACTCAAGGTTGTGAAAGTAGACCTTTGCCAAAACGACCAATGGTCTTTTTTGACAGGCGATTCGTTTCGTTTTTGTACAATGACCTGTCACGTCTTGTCTTAGACTATGTTGATCTAAGAAATTACTTTTCAGTAGCAAATCAGGCTTTAAAAACATCTCAAATTCCATGAAACTCTATGAAAATTCTCGATTACTTTTTCACGTATGTAACTTTCATACGATTTTAAGATAATTAACTAAGAAGAATCACAACCTGTCTTCTAAAACTGTTTTAAAATGAATAACCTAACCAAATTTTTTCGCCGTGTACATCGCTTAAATTTTGCATTAAAAATTGTATGACAAATGATAAGCTGTTTCGTTCAGTTACTTAGGACGTTTTTTAACTAGTTTAAAATCGACTCAAGTAGTGTTTTGTTTTGATTCGTGGTTAAATCACTTTGTCTTTCCATAATGAAGCGGTGGAAGTAATGGTTAGGTTGCAATAGTTGAAAATCTAATCTATCCGTTTTGTAAATCCTGAAAGTATGCGTTCTGAAAGTGATAAATCAAGTTGATTTAGAGCAGAACGTGAGGAATGTCGTCTGCGAAACACCTAGGATTGATAAAGTTAGTTGTTTAATTTTCTGACTTGAGTCTGTTCGAATAAGTTTTCGTGAATTTCCATTGGCGTAACTAAGATTTTTTCAGCAAATTCTTGTTTTAATGATTTTTTTAAGAAAAATATAAAATAGTAAAAAAAAGCCAAGAATTTTTCCAAATAACTCACGAATGATATCCCTTGTCATTCATCACCGAACTTTTCAGGTATTCGGTAATTCATGAATTATTTCCGTGCTTCCTACAAAAACGTCTTTACTTGTTTTCAGTTCCCCCTGGGATTTCCACGGAAAATTTCCAAGATTAGTAGTAATTATTCAACCAATTTTTCCTGAAGTTATTTTAGGCTTTTTGGTTGAACCATAAAATTTCTTAAATAATTTCTTTCAAATTACTTACAAAAATCTAAAGCCAAAGAATGAGAAGTTTTTTTCGACATTCCTTCAGGAAGGTTCTCTACGTTTTTATTACATATAAACTACAATTTTGAGTTTTTAAATATCATCCAGTTGTTTATTGATAACTGAGGATTATGAAACAAAAAAAGTACAAGAAGTTCTAAGAGCCTCACCGAAATTCAAGAACACCTATTTTAGAGAGTTCACCAATAGTTTTTTTTTTTCTAACTTTGCCTATAAGGTTCTTCGTAAAGTTCCTTTAACGAATGTTTCACAAAATCTCTTTCGGAAATTCTCCAGGAATTGCTTGACAAATTATGTAGGACTTCCTACAAAAAAACATTACATGATCCTTCCGGGTGTGCTTTGAAGGATTGATCCTAGTACTTACTTGATACTTGATACTTGATGGGCTACAATCCGCTACGTTGAATCTACGCCGAATGGATAATTCTTCTCCACTGGGCTCGGTCCTGAGCCAATCGCTTCCAGTCGCCCTGAACGTTAAGTGCCCTTAAGTCCTCTTCAACTGCAAAAAGCCAACGTGTGCGCGGCCTACCACGAAGCCGACGGCCTCGTCCGGGTTCTCTACTGAATATTATTTTTGCTTGTCGTTCTTCCGGCATTCGTACCACGTGACCAGCCCAACGCAGCCTGCCGTGTTTTATGAGCTTGATAATATCCACTTCTTTATATACTTGGTACAACTCATGATTCATGCGGCGCCGCCAGATGTAATTTTCTTGTTTACCGCCGAGTATTGTTCGCAGCACTTTACGCTCAAAAACTCCAAACGCTTTCCGGTCGACCTCTTTTAACGTCCAGGATTCATGGCCGTATATGGCAACCGGAAGGATAAGAGTCTTATATAGCGCGAGTTTTGTTTTCGTCTGCACACGGAGAACAATCCATGCTAGAATTTATAAACTTTCCTGTTGAAACAACAATAATTTCCTATTGATTGAGAGATAACTAAAAATATATTTAATTCAAATATCGTATAGTTATAACAACAATATCGTATAGTTGTAACAATCATATATTATTGTTAAATCAACCATGTCATATTATTGATTTAAATATATTGTTGTTTGAAATAAACATAAGTTTTTTGAAAATTTTGACGGCTCATTGCCAAATTTAGTTAAATCAATTATATTTTGCTTTGAGTTAAATAATGTTTCAAGTACTTTCAACCACGTAAATAATAAGTAAAACAATGGATTTTTACGTTTTATTATTTTATTCTTTTACAAACTTTCGCATAGTGACTTCCTAGCATTCCTTACTAACAGTATCGCCAATCAAACAATTTATGCTTACAAAATTACACATTCTTAGGTACATATTGCCATTTAGGTAATGAATATTAATCGGTATTGAATCAATTCTTTCTATGTTTGTTACAATTCTCAGTTTATCCTCTTTCTCGAGCAAAAAAGACTGCAAATGATCATCAAAAAACTTTGAATTGAACAAATAACACAACAACATAATGTCCGTATCATTAATCAGAAGAATAGCCTTAATTTCATAAACATTCCTGATTAATTTCTGTCTTAGGCAAAATATGGTACCCTTTTCATACAATGAATTTTGCTTAGTAAATTTTGATAGGAGTTTAAATGTTTTGGTACCGTTGCATGTAATAGTGTTTGCCAGTGGTTCACAAACATCTGGAAGCGCTCCGCTACGTATGTTCTCATTCTTAATATCAATGAAAGGCAAAATGAATTGATTATTGAATACATCAAAGGCATATTTAAAACAAAATTTTGAAATTAGAGATGAACATATATTGCGTTTGTTGCAATTCACCCGACAATATTGCTTTGCTTCTTTATGTTTTGCTTCACATCTCATACCCCATTGTCTACGTAGACTTCCTGACATAGTCATCGCAGTTGCATAGTGCACTATGTTATGATGTTTAGGTTTGAGTGTGTCTTGAAATAAATTGACATAATTTAAGTGATGGAATTCGACTAACCGTTTTAGTTCATCTATAAGCTCAACAGGAATATCGTGAAGCATTATAATATCGAATATTTTTAGTAGGCTGCATAAATATTGCCATACTGGATCATCGCTGGGTACCAAATTTCCAATCATTAACGGTAAAAAACGTGTCAAGGTATTGATCTCATTTGCAGTCATTTTAACCTTCTGCTTGGCTAGATTCGTATCTTTAATGTCGTTAGGAATATTAGCTGAATTCAAATGACCGTATATGAACAGATTCTTGCGACAGTTCAAATCATCCAAAGTAAAGTACTTTTTCTTGTACACAAAATATCTGAGACAATGAGACAATCCATACAAACAAATGCCTTCCGAAACATCGTGCATTACATCAAAATAAAAATTAAGTGATACATGAAACGAAGGTATATCATTCAGTATACAGTTTCCTTTTATACCTGTCCTCGATACATCATTCAAACTAATATCCTCATCGTAACCATCTTCTGATCTCATAGATTCTATGAACTCTCTACAGTCTTGTTCTCTATCTGATTTTGTTCTCTTACAAGCACGACAGTAAAAATTTGCTGACGGTGACTCTGCTAAATTGAGTATCTCACTGAGCCCTAGGTTGTCTCCAGTAACAAAACCGATCATAAAATAAACATTGACTTGTTTTCCATCATGGACGATATTTATGCCATTAGTTTCTAATTCCGTGAATACTTCAACCAGCTTGTAGAATGTTTGACTGTTACCAAAATGTTTTCGATCTTGTGACAGGAAAAATCCAGCTACGAGTATGTTTTGTAGTTTTGCAAGTATGTGCGGTGGTAGGCAAGGAATGTAGTAATAAACACCGCAAATTTTGGTGCTGCTCGCGTGTGGGGACACCGTGTCGCTTGTGGTAAAATCATCAATAAATATGTTTATTGGAATTACGATTTTTTCGTTGAAATTCTCTACCTTTCTATGCCAAATTTTGCCATCTATCAATGATCTGATCATCCCATCTGTCGACGGTTTCAAGCTATCGATTATTGTATCCATCATTCCTGCCGATTCCAAATATTTTTTCAGTTGAAATCTAATTGGCATCAGAACACCTTTGATATCGTCAATGATCATATCAAGTTTATGACTTATCACTCCAGGTCTTAATTCATTACATATTGTAAAGTATACCGGATCTTCATAGAGCTGCATAAGTTTTAATTGGCGAACAAATTGATACTCCGATTGGACGTTGGAGAACATTGAAAACATAGAATTCAAAGCATGTTTCCCAAACGCCGAAATCAGTCCAGAGTCTGACATAATGCCGACAACGTCTTGAATTGGTTTCAAAATATTAACACGAACATCTTCTTGAAACTCAAAAACTAATTTACGAGAGATCGAACTCTTTTCTAGCCATTTTAGGTTTAATCCAACGTTTAAATTTGCAAATTCTAGCGATAATGTTTCAATGTTGATTAATGATTCCGATTCGCTTCTATTCTTCGTTTCTTCTTGTTTTTTGGCGTTCTCAGCTTCTATCATATTTGCATTATTTACAACGGTAAAATCATTCATGGATTCCATTTCTTCTCTACTATTTATTGCTAAAAGTTCATTTTCGTTGTTTTCTCTGTTTTTTCTACTTCTAATCTCATTTTCATCAACTTTCAAATGTTTCCTAATATGAGCGATAAAAGAACATCTGACACTAAATCTCCTTCCACAATTCAATTCAGAGCAGGTATAGACGTCGATCGGTTCATGCAACCGTCGCAGATGAAGACTTAAAAGCGCAGGACATGTTGTCTTCCAGCTGCAACCGGAAACGAAACATCCAATCATGTCGAAGGCAGGTGATTACGGAGCATCGAAATAAGCGTCAGAGTTTTCGCCTTATATCGATCTTCTGGAAGGTCGAAGTCGTAGAAGTAGGTTGCAATGAACTGCCACGGGCCTGTAGCTTCCAATGGAAAGGCTATTCCATAAGCTTTGTAAATCTTGAAAGTGATGTCCACAGCTTTCAAGAACGTTTCAGCTTTATATGCAATATCGTTGAAACACACGATGAACTGATTAGCTCCTTTTACGTCTTCACCGACAACTACAATTACTGGATAATCCGGAACACCTCTCTTTGTATTCTGCTTGTTGAGTCGCGCAAGCTCCGTCTCATAATCGGTCAATGATTTCATAAAAATGATGCTGCTATCACAGACCTCTTGGAGAGATGGCTTCCATTTAGTTCCATTCGGGAGGCGCATAACCACACCACGCCAACTGTAGAAAATAAGCGTCGCAGTAATACAATCCCGAGAATCTGTCAGAGGGAAAAGTACAAAACAATAATGAGTGAGTAGGTATATACTTTTTAAGAACATACCAAACGTGTGCTAGAATAACGGCGTATGTAACATGATCAATTTTTCTTTATCGATCTTCTTTTTAGTGAATAAAGGTGACAAATTGCACTTTCATCAGGAATTTTTCACTTCAGGAGGCTTGACAACGATGTATGAAAGCTTGCATCTTGCATTTTCTTGCATTTACTGAAGAGATAATCTATGAACATAAATCGATCATGTTACTTACGCCCTTATTCTGGCACATGCTTGAACTGCTGCTACAGGCAAGAGTTATCCATTAATTTATTACAAACATTATCAAGTTCCTTCAACTCACCGTCCCACTTTTAATGTATTTTTTAGACTTGCATTGATCAAAATTGTTAACCCTTTATTCTGGTTCATTCTAACGTTTCTATTGAATGACCTTTAACACCAAATAATAAGTGGCCTTACCTTCAGTCAAATCATCATGAAGAAGGAACTCGCATAGAGGTTTGCCTTGTGGTGACACTTCGTTAGCGAAAACGGCTTGAGCACGGCTCCGAAAGTCCACAAACCGGCTGAATAGAAGATCCACTTTCTCGGGAAATTTCTGCTGGAAGTCCAATTTCACAAGCTGGTAACCTTCGGTAGTGATCTCCTGATAAGCGATCACTGTAATGCCAAATATTTGAATTGTAATAAGAAACATGGATTATACACCTTGAGATGTATTTACCTGCATCTTCCGTGATGGTAACGTCCAGCTGAAGATTGGAGTTCGTACGTTGTTCTGATGGTCCTGGTAGATTTTTTGTCGTCTTAGCGCCGCCCGATAGGTAATTGTTATTCCGGTCGTATAAACAACCTTTCGCCACACGTCCTAGTTTAATTTTTTTGCCACTCGCATCTCGATAAAATGCAGGTTGATACCATATGTGCTGCGAAAAGAACGGTAAATAATATTTTGTTTTAGTCCGTGCGTATGACATTTACGGGAATGTTTGTTTCTAGCGTAACATATGAAAATAACCAAAAAAAATTAAGCCTACTTTTGTTTTACAACAATTAAAATTAGATGTCAAGGTTTCAAAAATGTTGTAATTATAACATTATAACTTTATAACAAAGTACTGCAGTGGTGTTTTATTTGTTTGACAAAATCGTTCAAAACTTTATTCAGGCATAAAAATTATTTTAATAGCGTTGTGATTCACAGAATCCGAAATAGGAACTTTTATGAAAATATGTTAGAGAGCTTTGATTCAAGATTAAGCACAAATTAGTTGGTACAGTGGTTACCCTATCATGGATCATCCACTATTATGGGTTAAATATCTATTTGGAATACATGTAGAATAGAGTGACTCATAATCGTTACAAGGTGACCCATAATAGTGTTGAGACTGTAAATATCGACGAACATGGAGTACACTGACCACATTGTTATGGGTCACCTTGTAACGATTATTAGTCACTCTATTCTACATGTAATTCAAACGAAAATGACCCATAACAGTGGATGTCTCAAAATAGTGTAATCAATGTACAATCAAAGAAGAGAACCCAAAATTCCATTCAGAATACCTATAAAAATTGAGGATTCTTCCAATTTGTTTTTTCTCTAGGCTCATCAGTAAATATGTGCTAAGTTTAGTGCTTCTAAAAGTGACATAAAATAAAATAAAATACCTGGTCGGTTGTTGGAAATAAGGCAGACAATTCCGCAGACCTTCTGATAAGCTCTTCTCGGGTAAGCTTACCGAATTCGTCCGTAAACTCATCAACGATCAGGTGCGTGATGAAAATCCGGTCCTTTTTCGAGAGGATGTTGGAGGCTTTGAATTTTTCCAAGATTTGATTTCCTTTCCTGGAACGGCAAATCAGATTCTGGGCGGTCCACTCGGTCCGCGGCCGAGCTCCAAGCGAAGTTCTCGAGGTGGAGATGTTTTGATGGAGTGAAGTGTTGTTTTGAGAATTCTCCTTTAATGGTTGGGAGACAGGCTGTAGACCCTGTTAACAAATTTGTATAAAAATTTTTGTCATTATTTTGGAAAGAATTTATTTCTCAATGTAATTACCTGAGATAATCGCCACTTATTCAGTCCATCGATGGATTTTGTTCGGTCCGCCAAAAATGGCGGCGGCAGCAACGCTTCTACTTCTTCTCGCTCAATAATTCTCAACGATGCGATGTCGTAGCCGTTTGCTGAAAACAAAAAATGATTTTTAAACTATATGCTTCATGTTAATATGTTTTTTTATACTCACTGAGAAACTGTTCAATACCCTGATCCGAAAGTTCAAATGATTTTAGAAGGTTTAAAAGTTCCTGATCTAACAAAACTTCAACTTCAAACAACTCTTCCACGATGTTCTCACTTTCTGACGCCATGTTGAAAAAACAAAGAGATTACGCGTGTGTAGTAGAGCTTGGTGTAGACATCTAAATTCAACTATACATTATGTTGATTTGATAATTGTCAATTAAATCAAATGAAGCTATAGTTGTCTTTATTTTTCTATAGTTAAAATTGACATATGGTTGTTTTCAAAATAATTTATTTTTTATTCAACTGCACAAATGTAATAAAATCAAAATAATATTATATTTAAAATAACTACAATATGAATAACAAAAATAACTATAGTAAATTTTGTCTCAACATGCCAAAAATGTTCTCCGTGCAGGCTACGGGACTTAAGCTGGTTACGAAGCCCGTAAAAAGCCCTATTCGCAGCTGCAAGACGCCTTTTCACCTCGCGGGTAACATCATTATCGCAAGTCACTAAAGTACCAAGATACACAAATTCTTCCACTACTTCAAATTTATCACCACCTAGCACCACTTCACTACCAACGTCACGATTGGAACCACGCTATCTACCAGCGATCATGTACTTAGTTTTGCTGGTGTTGACGGTAAGTCCAATCCTCGCTGTCTCCCTTTGAAAAGGCACGAATGCCTCTTCTACGGCTCGACGATCAATTCCGATTATATCGATATCGTCCGCAAAACCCAGGAGCATATGCGACCGGGTGACGATGGTACCGCTTCTCTGCACGCCCGCTCTCCTTATAGCTCCTTCGAGAGCAATGTTGAACAAAAGATTCGAAAGCGCATCTCCTTGCTTCAATCCATCTAAGGTTACGAAGGAGGTTGAAGTCTCATCCGCAACCCGCACACTTGATTTCGATCCATCCAACGTTGCACGAATCAGTCTAATCAGTTTCGCCGGAAAACCGTGTTCTACCATTATCTGCCATAACTCATTTCTCTTTACTGAATCGTACGCCGCCTTGAAATCAATGAACAGATGATGTGTCTGCAAGTTGTATTCCCGGAACTTATCAAGGATTTGTCGCAAGGTAAACATTTGATCCGTCGTTGATCGGCCCTCACGAAAACCAGCTTGGTATTCGCCGACGAAGGACTCCTCCAGCGGTCTCAATCTGTTGAACAGAACACGTGACATTATTTTGTACGCCGAATTGAGGAGCGTTATTCCTCGGTAATTGGCGCACTCCAATCTGTGGCCCTTCTTATACAGAGGGCAGATGAGGCCCTCCAGCCAGCTAGCAGGCAATTCTTCTTCCTCCCATATCCTTAACAGAGTACGGTGCAGCATTTCGTACAGCTGCTCACTACCGTGCTTGAAAAGTTCGGCCGGGAGCTCGTCTTTTCCAGCAGCCTTACAGTTCTTCAACTCCTTAATCGCTCTTCTAACCTCATCTAGCGTCGGGGGCTCCACAGCTTGTCCATCGTTGCTGATGATTAATCTGTTCTCAGACGCGCTCGTGTCCTCTCCATTCAACAATTGCTCGAAGTGTTCTTTCCACCTGGCAGCCACCAAGATTTTGTCTGTCAGCAAGTTACCTTCGCGGTCATTGCACATGACGGGAGACGGCGCAGTTTTTCTCCGTACGCCATTGACAGTTTCGTAAAATCTCCGCATATCGTTTTGTTCGATGCTGTTTTGCGCCTCAGTAATGATGTCTTCTTCATACTGCCTTTTCTTTCTGCGGTGAATTCGTTTCTCGGCTGCTCTAGCTTCCTTGTACCGCTCTCCACTCTGCCGGGTACCAGACACTAACATCCGACTTCTGGCAACATTCTTCTCATCCGTCACATTCTGGCACTCCTCATCAAACCAACCGTTTCTGGGTCGTCTCTGAGCAGTACCTATCACCTCTCGCGCTGCTGTGCTCATCGCATCGTGGATAGACTCCCACAGATTGTTGAGGTTTTCGCCTACGTTGTATCCCCTTATCCGCTCATCAAGCTTCCGGCGGTACTCGTCTGCTACACCTTCTGTTGATAAGCGCTGGATATTGAAGCACAACGGTCGCTGTGTTCTTGTGTTCGCCACGGTAGACAACCGTGCACGAATTTTACTAACAACGAGATAGTGATCAGAGTCGATGTTTGGGCCTCTAAAGGTCCTCACATCGATGACATCCAAGAAATGCCGACCGTCCACCAAAACGTGGTCTATTTGGTTGCAGAGCTCGCCATTTGGGTGCATCCAGGTGTGCTTTCGGATGTCTTTGCGTGCAAAGTAGGTGCTGCTGATGGCCATCCCTCTAGCTGCAGCAAAAGTTATTAGCCTTAGGCCGTTGTCATTGGTGGCGGAGTGAAGGCTCTCCGTACCAATTATAGGGCGGAAAAAATCCTCTCTTCCGACCTGAGCGTTGGCATCCCCGATAACAACTTTTACGTCATGTTTTGGGCACTCTCCGTAGGTCTTGTCGAGACAATCATAAAACGCATCCTTCGTGTCGTCGGGTTTATCGTTTGTCGGCGCATAGATGTTGATCAGACTGTAGTTGAAGAATTTGCCCCGTATCCTCAAAACGCAGATTCGTTCATTAATCGGTTTCCACCGCATAACACGCTTCATCTGCTTCCCGATCACTATGAATCCGACGCACTGCTCTGCCTTATCGCTGCCACTATGGTAGATGTTGTGTTTGAAAGCTGTGTTGGCGACGGGATCCACCGCCCTGAATTCACGTTCTCCAGTTCTAGGCCATCTTACTTCCTGAATAGCAGCCACGCTCACTCCAATCTTCTGCAATTCACGAGCCAAAAGGCTCACTCGTCCGGGTTCATTTAACGTCCTGACATTCCAGGTACCGAGTTTCCAATCATAGTCCTTATTTCGTTGCCAGGTCGGTTGCCGAAAATATCGTTCGTTATTTCTCCTTTCTCCATTTTTCGTGGTAGGTAAGAAATTCGATATGCTACCTTACCAGGGTCGCGATACCTACATCACGATGGTGGGGCTGCCACCTTAGGTGTAGCTGACGTGATACAGCATTTCATACTCAGCCGCTGGATGCCAGAACAGACGCTGTTTGAGCCGCACCTCCTTGGTGGACAGACGCTCGAGACGCACCTCCTCACTCTAGCTGATGTCAGAAGGACAACAGTGCCCAGGCTGCACTACCAGCTAAGTACGCAACCCTTAGCTGGCGGTCTTTGTCATCATTTGACCCGTGGAAGCGTGAGGTAGGGACTTGTGAGGACCAGAGCTATGTTGGACGCTCCTTCCTAGTTGTCGGCTCACCATTTCACAGCCCTAGTATTCTACAAAATTTTCACAAGCAATTGAATCCAATTAAAAAATGTATTGAGCGATTCCACAGAGAAGTTTACAGCAGATCTATCTGCATTTTTTTAATTTACTAAGTGCTAAGATTCCTCTTTAAATCAGAACTTTCTCAAAAATATTTTTTTAAGAAAATTGAAAAAAAAATCAAACATTTCAATAAAATTTCTAGCGGAATACGTTGAACTGTTTTCAAAACCTCTACTATAAAAATACTCACAATTTTTCCGAACAATGTGTTCAGGGATTTTTTCAGGGAATTATATCACTTTTTCCCCTGGAATATCGTTCAAGGATTCCTCCGAAAAAATCACGAGATTTATGCCAGATATTTTTCTTTAAACAACACTAGCGACTTTTCTGGGATTTTTTTTAACAGTTTTACTAAATGATTTTGTAACTCATTCTCAGGGTTGGGAAGGGGGGGGGCACTCTACAGTAGCTAAACAAAGCCAATCACGGTCAGCGAAGCCTTGAAACTCACGCCCATCGCTGCTGTAGGCAAAATGCCTTGAAAATAGCAAAACACCCGTTGCTAAGTGCAACCCAAAATTATTGAAGAAAAATGGTCTATTTCCCGCTGCATTTCCCGCATTTAGAGCCATCAATGACACCTAAGTAGAGTTACTGCGCACGTGCTGTAGCCTTAGGTGCAGGAGCCTCATTGCTTGCAAGCGCACTGGAGCGCTGTACATTGTGAGACCTTTTTTGGTGCGCCTCATTTTTATTGAGATGTGTCTCACTGCGGTCTCATGCGCTCCGTCACATGAGCTGTTTAAAATTCAGCACAATAATTGAAGTGATTACAAAAGTTATCAACGACGATCGAAATTGTAACTCTTGGATCGCGAGTCTTCAACCATATCATGTAAGCCATCTAGACACCTGCATAACGAGGCGAAAATAGCTGTAGAGGCTATTCGTTACTAAGCAGTTGTTTCACAACTTGGATACCGATGGCGAGCCGTAGCGCCGAACAGCACATGAGACGAGTCTCCCCGAGAGCACATTACCTAGCGCGCGCTTTTGAAATTTTCGTGAGCCTCCTTCTAGCGCAGCACACTAGGATTCCGATGAGCTGAGAGACGGTTTGGTTGGAGGCTCGTCAGTACATTTCTATGCTCCTGATAAATATGTAACTCTACACCTAAGACAATGACACTAATGCTTTAGAAAATTCGTGCACCCAACAGAGGCTACTTGATGAGATTCACGTTTTTGAACTACTAATTCAAGCCTACTACTATTACCATTCCCAGCACTGCTCATTCTAGATATTCTCGAAAAAAAAATATCCAAATTCCATCGGCTATTGTTTTAGGTTTTGGAAATTACTTAACACATTTTACAACTTCCATAACTAACATATAGATATAAATTCACTTTCCATTGTGAGTTCAAAAACCACTCCAGGAACACCTCAATAATGTTTCTAGGGATTCCTATGCAATTAACGCTACAAATCACTTCATATCCATTTTATATCAGATTTCACGAGTAACAGATACAAAAATAAGTTTTGGAAGAACTTCTAAAGAAATTTGTTCGATAATTGCAGTATAAATAGCCAACGGCAGCTTCCAGGGTGGGCACCGAAGGCCTCTTTTGCCTCCCGGGTCCCAGGGCGTAATTCCAGCGGAAACCGGCGAAATATCCGTTGATGCTGTCGGGGAACGGCTTGAAAGCGATTGATGACGAATTTGGCGAGGGATTATTGCAACCGACGGAGCCACTGGAAACGTGGAACGGCTTAGCGGCGGTAGTTGGAAGGTGAGACAGCCGACCTTCGGGCCGTAACAAACGTGGTGCCGTTTCAACCGAAAAATGAACGGTCCACCCTTTTCCTGGCCTTGTTGGAGAGGCTTTACGGGCCTGGAGGAAGCTTGCTGCACTAACGCACAGGATGTGTGTGATTCTACTTGTCACCACTTCGTAATACGCGCTACTTTGGAGGTTGTCTTCTTTCACTTCTGTCAACTGGAACGAGCTTTTGTAGACTGATCTCGAACCTTCTCACACATCGCACTCCTAGCCCCAATCGTCCGATCTTCTCCCCGTGTTTCCGCCCACATCGCCACCCACTTCAGACTATTGCTCAACTTCACCACCCAAGATGTCTATCGGGTGGCATTAGGTCAACTCGCCGACGCCCCCTCATTCAAATTGAACGTTAGTCTAGCTATATAATATTTGGCCCTACATCCCCACTCTTTTTATCAAGTTACCATTCGGTAACAATATATTCTAAAAATCGATTTTGTGCTAATTTCTACTTCATTTTCCTAAACTTACGACACACATAGATGCTTAGCATTGCGAAGCTTTTTAATATGTCATTTAGTTGGTTAAAAGAAGAAGGATTCAGTCATGGAGCAGTTAGAATATGCTTGTTTGTTGGTGTGTTGGTCCAGTAGAGCTCGATTTTGTGCGAATCTTAGGGCCGATTTCTTCACCCCCGCTTTGGCCTTAAACCTAGTTTAATCATATGGGTAAACGTGGTTTACGGCTTAAGCGAAAGTGAAGAAATCGGCCCTTAGTGTAATAGGGTGATGTGCTAGTATCCATCGTGTTAAGCATTGATCAGTGAGAACTGCAATTTTCCCAGTATTGCACTTAATGTTGCTGATACAAACCGATGCCAAACAATTCTTTCTCAAAACGGCTTTAGCATTGTACAATAACATTTTGATAAATCTTGATCTCTTTTTGGAAATAATGCAAAGAAAATGCATCTTACCGTATTCTCAATCCGTTGTATCGTTTTCAACTCCGTCGCAATCAGTTTCCAGATTCGTCTCACAACTTACGGCTCACTGTGTGTATTGAGTGGTTAAAACACAACATATCAACGCTATAATAAAATGATTTACTAGAATATATAGATCTACGGGCATCTCCCTCCATTCCTTCAGCATGATGGAATATACTAATTTCCTTTAAAATTAATTGTTCGTCATCACAATTCAGCCTGAACATATGAACACAATTCCTTTTGACCATACAATTATGGCATTTGCTCACAGTACAGCAAAAACAACACAATCAAAGGAATCGTATTTTTACGTCAAGCGTCGCGCACACATTGATGCACACAAGCTTTTTTTTCTCAGTACGACGGATTGAACTTTGTTTACATTCTCAATTATACGCGGAGGTTGAAGAAATTTCGTAAAATTTGGTGGTTTATTGAAGTTTTACGGCGTGTGATTGGAATGAAATCCTTCAGTGAAGAAGTACGAAGGTTTACCATAGTGAAAATAAGTGCCCGGCGAAGTAAGTCACCCACGGGGGCGGGAAGAAACTTGTGTTGGAAAGTGGTGTGGCGCAGTCGATCGCTAAGCATTTCTCTCAAATCGTGTTCGTCCATGCGATTTCGGTGAAAAAGTGCAAAGTGGATGATTGAACTGAAGTTATTTACCAAAATACAGTAGTTTTATTGCATTTTTGGTGTACAATTGTACAAACCATAACAGCTTTCACAAAATTACACTTGGATAATGGATCTATGTTGCAGGTAAGTTTGAATATCCCCCGTAGTGGAACATTTAAAGTTTGATACGACGAATAGTAGCGCTTACGACGAAGAAGAACAAAACCCTATTGTATAAGCAAACGGAGACAAAAATATTAGTAAAAACAACAAAAATTAAGTTTGATTTAACCAAAATATTGGATTGAATTTTGCACAAACAAAATATTGGTTTGAGTTAACAAAGAGGGTTGTTTGATACAAACTAAATTCTAATAATATATATTATTACCGTCAAACGGGGCTTCTTTTACATTATTTACACGTTCTTCAACTTTGAGGATTTGTAGCTCTGAGTATAATTTATAGTTTTCGATAATTTTTGCATATATTTAAGTTGTATATGTACGTAACCAATGTGCAAAATATGAGGCAAATCCATCAAGAAATATAAATGTTGCTTAAATAGCGAAAAATATGTGTCCTTCAGGACAAAAACGGAGCTACTTTGGACACCTTTAGAAATTAATAAGTTTTGATAATAAAATTATTTTTCAGCATAAATTTCAAACTGATGCTTCAGATTATCGTCCATTGTGATATTTTCGAATGTTTTCAGTGATAAATATAATTAAGAAAATTGTAAAGCTCGGAAAAACTACACATATTTATACAATACCTTTCAGGCAACCATATTCATAATTTTAAGTTTGCATGATATTTCAACTTTACTCTCTTTTAAATGTAATAATGCTTGATTATTCAAGTTGGTGCAAAGTGCAATCCGTGAAGCTATGAGAATAATGATTCACAAGATCATAACCAATAAAAAGTTTGCTTTTGTTTGACGCATTTTGGTTCTCAATAGTTTTGAGATGGCGTAAGAGTAGTTTATTTTTAGCAGTTACAATGGTATTCTTAATTGTTTTGTTTAAAATATTTTTTCAATGATTATGTTGTGAGTTTACTATTTGTAAGAATTGAATTTCATTCACATTTCGTTTTTATCGAAAAATGTATGTTTTATTCCATAGTCCAATCTACTGGTACATTACAACCATTAGTTCCGGCACCCTATGTGTAAAATTCAAACAATGTTTTGCAGCTTGTGAATTTTGTTTGGACTTTCTTGATATATTTTCTTGTTTATCCTGTTATTGTTGATGTTGTTCCAAAAAATATTCAGCATATACCTATTGGCATATAAAAGTGCTGAAAACACAAAATGACTCAAATTAATGTTTATGCTGGAAATAAATCAGAAACGTGAGTGTCCAAAGTAGCCCCCGGAATCAAAAGTAGCCCCGCCTGACGGTACCTGAATCATCGATTCAGTGCCTTTGCAACATTTCCACGAAATTTGATATAAATAGTAATAATGGCAGCTGTTTCAGCAGAGAATAAGTTTAGAACAAGCAGAAACCGAAGTAAAAATTTGATAATCAAATTTGTTTTTAGCTAATTTCTAGGTTGATATTTTTTTAACATAAACTTAGTTTGATTTAACATGTCAACAACTTTAAATCAAGCTAAATTTTTAGTCTGAACTTAAGTTTTCAAATCAAAATTCAATAACCTAAATATAAGTACTGCTGTTTGCTTTTGAATCGCAAATCATCACCAAAGGACACCTAGCAACGATTCCTCACATCACCGCCAACCTAGCATAGTAAAGCTTACTTTGACATCTGATTGCCTGTGAAAAACACAGCAATAGAAACAGCATTGAAATTGGTTAGTAACAACTAAGCAATTAGTTTGGAAGAACTATTTTTGTTGTTGTTAAACCATCAAAACATAGCATTAAAAACACTCGATCCACCGGTTTATTTCAACAAAAATCCTCATTTTGAAACAACTAATATATATATGTTTAAAAACAACTTCCCAGCTTGCAATTTGAAAGTGATAAAACTCCGCACTAATAGATACTACCCAAGTAACACCAAGCATTATAAAATTGCACGTATTCTACTGCATATCAACAATACTGATGCGACATTACTTGTACTCGACAAATTACAAGAGCTGTCAAGCGAAAGAGCATTAACGCTACATTACAAATGTTTCAATGCACATATATTATTTTATGAATTGCTTGGTTGCTTTTTAAACATTCTTGCATTAGTTCGACTTTATCAGGGCCTTTTTCCACTTTTAAACTACTTTAATGGTAGACTTACGGCCATGCAGCTGCTTTATATAAGCAATGATATAATGCTCCATGGTTACTTGGGTACTTATTTGAATAAGAATCACTATATGAGCTTACGTACAAAAAGTATGCTGATGCTTTTTCAGCTATGTCAGTGCAAAACTAACTAATTTTCATCAATTAGAAATCGTGAGATGAATCAACAACAATCGTTACCGGCCGTGCAAACCTCAATGACGGCCTACTTTGCCTTAAAAATATACAAGTTAATGATTTTTTTTTACAAATTTGGAAACAAGGAAAAATTTACCTTTATTTTGTCGTCGTGAAGATTTGTTATCAATTTTCATTATATTTTGAAGATTGTGATAATTAATTCATAAACAAGTTATTCACTGTAATATATCAACTGTGCAGTTGAATCATGACGATCATGTTCCGAGCTCAAATCATAGATGGCCAAGCCATAGAATTGTACTTTGTAATGCTTCACGCGTATCGCATAAAGACTTCATCATCTCACTTCTACTAACTTCGCCAACACGACCAATACATCTGACCGTTAGTATAATGCTAGATATATACCGCGTTTTTTTGCAAACTACTTATTAAATTTAATGTTGTTGAGATCTTGTTGGAAATAAAACAAAATATATACCTATCTTTGATACTACCAAAATTGTCGTGATCTACTTAATAAGTGTTCGCAAAGGTAGGGGACCAGATCATATTCTTGGCACTTATGATTCACTTCGGCAGAGGATTTTTAAAAGGCTTCTGAGCACATATTTGGTCATAGCATGAGTCGTATTGAAGTGCTTCTTATTGCAACATATGTTAACGCTTATCATGAGAATACCCAAGTAGTTCTTCGCCCTACTAAGTGCAAAAATTGCATAATTATGCCATTTACACACTGAATTGCTTCTTATACATTGGATGGATGCCCAACGAATGAGAAGTAACATCCATTCAAAACCAAAATCAAACAAAAACTCTCTGAACTGCTAATAAATTATACACTACAACTTGCGCACACCTTGCTCACGTGTTCTACTGCCGGTGTCTGTCATACAACGAGAAAGCGCGCCCCCAAAATACAATCAACGCTGCTCTGAGCATAATACATACAACATAAGCAAACATAAGAGCAGACCGCAAAAACCAACTAGAAAACCACGCTCGACATCATCCGATGTATGAGGCGATGCGATGCGATGCCCAGGTAGAGGTGAATAACAAAATAAGAACAATTTTTGTAATTATATCTAGTTTAACCATTATTATGTTATTCAATATCACATAGGAGAACATGCTATAATAACAAAAAAGTTATTGATATGTTATCCTTAGAAATCATCGAATTACTAAATAATAATATGCTACAATTTAATGGTAAAAATTGTTATTTGAACAAAAATATTAAATAACTTAAAATATCATAAAAATAACAGATTTCATCATCATAGTAAAATATGTTACTATTTTGATATTTAATAACTGTATAAACCTAATATGTATCAAACATTGCCTAATGGCTAATCATAGTTACTAAACAAACCATCACCGGGATAGAGCAGAACTGCAATTGAAATGCTGTTATTAAAGAAAAATGTTAGAACGTCAAAATTTTTTATTTGTTTGTTTCGAATAACTTAGTCATTATTACAATAATGGTAAATATATAAAGTTATTATTTTTGTTATTTTAACTTATTTCAAAGAAACAGATACAGTTAAACCTCCATGAGTCGATGTTCCATTACTCGATATCGACTCATGGAACCATACTAAAACTCTAATTTCATGATTACTATGATGGGCCCCTCAAACGGCTTTCCATAGCATTGCTGTTCTATGACTCGATATTTCCATGAGTCGATGGTCCCTTCAATATCGACTCATGGAGGGTTGACTGTAACAAACTTAATTTTTATGGTAGAATTTGACATTCATTTGCAATTTTCCTGTACCCGGGTGGTGACGTCACCTCTCTCATCGCGACTTTCTCGAAATTGAGAGTTTGTTGGCCCATACATCAACTCTGTAACCAGCGTTGCCAACCTTCCAGATTTGTCTGGAATATTCCAGATTTTTGAGGCCCCATTTTACAAAAATCTGGAAGATCCAGATATAATGTGCAATGTATTTGTAACGTTTTGTAAATAATTTGTAAGGTTCGCCATGTACGACATAGGAAATCCAGACTTTTCCAGACAAATTTTCAAAATCTTCCAGATATTTGAAAAATTGACTTGGCATCCCTGTCTGTAACCGGACATTCGCACAACGGCGACGTCGCCTCCATCCATCGGACGCAGACCACATCAGAGTGGAGTGTTGTTTTGGGGACGTTCTTTTGAACACCAGACGAGACACTTTGGAGTTCGGTTGTGCGATTCGGGCGTAGTAGGCGTGATATTGTTTCTCTACTATCGAAAACGAATGCATATCACACTGTAACTAGAAGCATTTTTTCCGGAGCAGTAGGCGTTCGGTTCCAGCTAGTTGCGATTACAAATTATGGCTCGTCAGCAGTGGAAATTTTATTGTCAATTTTTCAAGTCATCTATCGATTGACAGTCGCGTCAGCAGTGTTACTTGTTTCAATAGTGCTGTACTTATGGATTGAAATATTCCAGTGAAGTGTATTTGAAAGTGAACTACTGTGAAACATAGAAGAGGTACCCTTCGACCGGATTCAATTGTTTGGGGATATAATCGATAATTGAATACAACGCTATCGAACCCATTGAAAGAAGTATTAGAAGGTAAGCCATCTTAGATGACTAAAATCACTAAAATTGATTAACAAATCTCCAAAGACTTATGAAATTTGGTAGAAACCTTTTGAAAGGGCCACGAAAATCGATATTTACCAACTAACATTGCATAACGTGACTGGAGTAATGTTGTATGCTGGGCTGCTAGCATAAACATGGAACCGCTTTTAATGCGCTGGTGTTGTGCACGTAGCAATGTTTTGATTCGGGGAACCCTACAACGTCTTTATGATTACAAAATATCATTGTCTGTAAGCACACGAACACCAAGGAACATGCATGGAGGGTAAATCAATCAGGCTTGTATTTGCACTGTGCGAGCATGAGTCTTACCATGTGGTCAAATGAATACGGTATGGAAGATTGTGCGTGTTGAGCATTTTGTATGGTCCTTATGGAAACCCTGTTCTCCTAAACTAATAATTGTTATGATTCAAGTAAAAAAAATACTGTCAACTCTTCATAAAGACTGGATAAAGACAATGTGATTTTTGAAAGTTTAATTTTTATCTAGCATCCCAACAAACATTTTTGCTGAATAACAGTTGAACAAAGCACTCTATAGCATACTTCAATTGAACAAACTGTTGTTCAGCTACTCATGTTAGTTGGGATGTGTCGTAGATGCTAAACTTCATCTGATCAATTTATTGGAACCCTTCCCATTGTGTCAACATGTCTACTTGAAGGTTTCAAATAAAGAGCTCTTGATTTATGTGGGAATATTATAATTTAAGTTTAAGAAGCATTAACAGAAATCTTCCATTTTCGAAAGTATGAGAAAAAAATATCCAAACTTTTTTGCAATCGACTACAGATGACACGCAGACTTCGTGCTTTTGTGAGAGGCCTGTGTCATAAGCAAACAAGGATTTTCGACATCCCTGAGGTAACTCAGGTAAGTCAGATGTGAAAATATTGTATAATATTGGTCCCAAAATGCTGCCTTGAGAAACACCAGCCCTTACGAAAGTCTTTCAGACATAGAGTTCTGATTTGACAGATAGCTTTGTATTATCCTAACAATGTATGTTGGGAAATTAAAGTTTTTTAATTTTACAATCAAACCTTCTTGCCAAACTCTGTCAAATGCTTTTTCTATGTCTAGAAGAGCAAGACCAGTAGAATAGCCTTCAGGCGAAGTAGGCCATCATTGAAATTTGCTAATTCTTCTCACGATTTTGAATCAAAGAAAATCAGTTGGTTTTACACTGACACAGCTGAAAAAGTATCAGCATACTTTATGCATGTTAGCGCGTACAGTGATACTTTTTCAAGTCAATATTAACTAACAAGATTGAGTTTTTTCACTTTGAAATGCAAGCTGAAAAGTCATCATTGTTGCCAAAACGAATGACGGGCTACTTAGCCTTCAGATTTGTTGGCACGGATCAAATTTGTTACACGTAAGAGTTGATGAGTGGTCGAATGTCCATGGCGGAATCCGAACTGTTCATTGGCAAAAATTCAATTTTCGTTCTGCTCAAAATGATCTTTTCAAAAAGTTTACGGATAGCAAACTGATTGGACGACAGCTAGAAGCTTCTGCAGGATTTTTGTCTCGTCGGGTAAAGATCTAGTCTTCGCCACCCAAGAAATTTGCGCTAATTTTCGCCCTTTCATACAAAAAAGTCTAAATTTGTATGAAGGGGGCGTTGTCAGGAAAATATGCCAATTGAAAACATTTGTTAAATATATCAACTCAGAATAACACTGCGGAACACGTTTTTGTTTCCAGCACCAAAATACCGCTATTCACTTAATTAAGGGTTGCTAAATCCATTGCCGTTTTCAGAAATATCATAGCACGTCTAGTTTTTGAGATATTGACTGTTAAAAATGCTAAAAATGACTATTTCAGCCAACTTGCATGCAAGTTTGCCAGCTTGTACGGTAATATATTGGCTTAAATTGCCACAGAACTCAAACTTTATGTGTATAACAATACTTATCATCAAAGTTTGTAATACTTTCAATGAGGAAATGTTATTGTTTAATGGTTTAGAGAATTTTTGTATTTTGCCATATAGAAGAAACGAAGAATTTTGTATGGAGACTGCAAGCATGTTAAAAAAATCGGTTCAATCAAAATTTAATCGCGCAATTTCAATCAAATTATGTCTGAAATGAAAGTTCAAGTTCTATTTTGCATGTTTGGTGGATAAGATTACAAAAAAAATTGATAAATTGTACCTTAAATTTCATGTAAATATGAATAAAACCAGTGTTTTATACAACTTTGGCGACCTATAGCTAAAAATTGTGACGTGCTGGAACATTTCTGAAAATGGCACCAGATTCAGCAACCCCAAATCTACTAGAGACACATAATTTGATCCTTGAGACACGCAAAAATGTCATTTTTGTTACGCAGTGTAATAAGCTACTTTCTGGAAGTTTCTTGATGAGGATGTAGAAAATTCCATAATCACCAGGAGCTTTCATATTTTTGATTTTTTTTTTTAAATAATAGTTCTCAATTCTTCCTCGTCAGTGTCCCAGGAATTTTCGAACACGTTCTCTTGATTACGCTTTCAAATCCTGGGTAACTTGATTTTCAATTGGACTAGTAAGTCTAAATTAAAATTGTGCGCGTTTTCGAACTGCACAGCAAAATTTTTGAGCTTTTTTGAAATAAGTTAGAAATAATTTGTTTTCCTCTTTGAAGGCCGGAATTGACTATTCAGGTTTTTTTTTTCAAAATTATTGATAATTTCCAAACGGGCTTAGAGCCAAGGTCCAATCAAGAAATTATTTTTTGAAATTTTTGTTTCTCTTTTTTATTTCTTTTTACAGATTCTACCATATAATATTCATAGCAGGATCGCGAGTGCGTTGAAATTGCCTTCTCCTTATGTTTTAGAGACAGATCAAGAGTATAAGATCATCTTCCAAAATCACGGATTCGAATTTTACTTCACATTTTGGAATTGCAATGCCCTTTGATTCACCGATGGAATTTGATAGAGTTTCGAGAGCATTGCCAATATCAAGTTTTGTTTGCAAGAATATGTTAACATCAAAATTACTATCGATGTATGTTTCATATGTATTTCAGTCGAAAATAATTGAAAGTGGAGCTGATAGGATTGAGAATCGCTTCTTGGGATATTTTAAATGAAACAGAGACATGATCAGAATCTAAATCAGCGTGAGTAATCAGTTGGCTACAAATGTGACTAGAGTCGGCAAGACTAAATCAATGGTAGAATGGTTCTTAGAAGAGGAAAAACAAGTAGGACTATCAGGGTATTGAATTGAGAAATATCCTGAAGGGCACTAATCAAATAAAACTCTGCCATTGGAATTACTTTGTGAACTATTCCATGAGCGATGTTTTGCGTTGAGCAATTCTCGCTGAAACCAGGCCGCCATCGGCACCCATCGTTAGAATTCCAATTTTATGTGATTAATCGCTAGTTTTCGATAAAACTTAAGGGTGGTCCTTTTGGTTTTGTCAAATTGGTGGACCGCTCGTACGCCAGCTAGCTGAACAGTTTGCGAAAAAGCCCATTTTTTGATAAATCTTGGGTATTTATTCTCGAGATATGTCACATACTTCCCTTGGAACACATAGCAAACTTAGTGGCATCGTATAGAGAAAAGATATAGCTTTCATTTTAAGTTAAAAACAATTTGGCGGTCATTTTGAATTTTGTTAGAAACATTGTTTTTTCACCACTCGTTTTGAGTTCTGAGATCACCATTAGAAAGCTGAGGAAAAATTGCGTAAGATAGGCTACAGAAACTAGGTGAGCAAAGGTACCCTATGAAATGAACGATTTTCTAAATCATGTTCTACGATTTTGATGTATATGGCGACTGCAATCAATGCAAACATTATTTTTTGCACAACAAAGGAACAAGTTTTCAATCGTTGGTGTTTTATCTGAATCGAGGGAAGAATAAGAGTATTATCTTGAGTGATAAAATCTTGCGGCCATCTTGGATTTTAACGCCATCTTGATTTTAAGTAGTAGAATTAATTTTTGACGTTGATAGCACTCAACATGTCGAGTTTAGAGGCTACCATCAAAAACAAGGTTACGTATACTCTTCTTCTTATTATTCTTCATTTCCCTAACGTACGTCCCTACCGGAACCGAACCTGATACTCAGCTTTGAGCATTTGAGGTGAACACCATTTTGCGGGATTGTTGTCCGGCATTCTCACAACGTGTCCCGCCCATCCTACCCTTCCAGCTTTGGCGACTTTCGTGATACTGGGTTCACCGTAGAATTGCGCAAGCTCGTGGTTCATTCTTCTCCTTCATACGCCGTTCTCACATACTCCGCCGTGGACTACCGGTCTTATCAGCGTCTTGTGCATGGTACATTTAGTACGGAAGTGAAGTTTACCAGACCGCAAGGTCTTGTGGAGTCCGTAGTAAGCACGACTTCCGGTAATGATACGTCTTCGAATTTCTCTGCTGCAGTTGTTATCCGATGTTATCAATGATCCGAGGTAGACAAATTCGTCCACCACCTCGAACTCATCCCCGTCGATCATCACGTGTCTGCCAATGCGAGCTCTATCGCGCTCGGTTCCTCCAGCCAGCAGATATTTCGTCTTCCACGTATTTAGCTTCAATCCAACCCGATCTGCTTCTCGTTTCAGCCTGGTATACTGTTCAGAAACCACCTGGAACGTTCTTGCGACAATGTCCACGTCGTCAGCAAAGCAGATGAACTGGCTGGATTTATTGAAGATCGTGCCCGCCCGTTTCACAACACCTTCTAGCGCAATATTGAACAGAATGCAGGAAGGACCATCGCCTTGTCGAAGTTCTTTGCGTGTTGCAATGCACCCAATATCTTCACACAGCACTGAACACTATCCATTGTTGCTTTGGTCAGTCTAATCAGTTTCCCGGGAAAACCATTCTCGTCCATAATATTCCATAGCTCTTCGCGGTCGATGGTATCATAGGTCGCTTTGAAATCGATGAATAATGCGTAGGGACTTGATATTCGCGACACTTATGGAGGATCTGATGCAACATAAAGATTTGGTCTGTCGTCGATCGCCCGTCCACAAAACCGGCTTGATAACTTCCCACAAATCTGCTTGCCAGTGGCGATAGACGGCGGAAGATGGTAGCTGTTCTGTATCCCAGATCCTGGCTATCAATCGGTGCAGACAAGTGGCCAACCTGTCCGGGCCCATTTTGATAAGTTCCGCTCCAATACCATCCTTTCCAGCTGCTTTGTTGTTCTTGAGCTGTTTGATAGCATCCTTAACTTCGCCTATTGTGGGAGTTGGCACGTCTCCCTCATCCGCCGTACTGATGAAGCCATTCCTCCTGCTGTCTTGATCTTCCTCCTCTGCGCCGTTTAGGTGTCCATCGTAGTGCTGCTTTCACCTTTCAATCACCTCACGTTCATCCGTCAAGATACCTCCATCCTTATCCCGGAACATTTCGGCTCGTGGCACAAAGCCTTTGCGGGATACATTGAGTTTCTTGTAGAACTTACGTGTTTCTTGAGGACGATACAGCTGCTCCATCTCTTCGCACTTCAACTCTTCCAGGCGGCGCTTTTTATCCCGGAATAGATGGGTTTGCTGCCTTCGCTTCTGTTTGTATCGTTCCACGTTTTGACGGGTTGCTTGCTGCAGCATTATCACCCGCGCTGCATTCTTCTCGTCCAAAACCGTCTGACACTCCTCGTCGAACCAACCGTTCCGTCGATTTGCTTCCACGAACCCAATGGCACCTTCCGCTGCGTTGTTTATGGCTGCTTTGAGACTACTCCAGCAGTCCTCAAGAGGGGCTTCGGTGAGCTCTCCCTCTTCCGGTAACGCTGCTTCAAGGCTTTGCGCTTAATCAGTTGCGACTTCGGGTACCTTGAGTCGTTCCAGATTGAACCGTGGCGGGCATCGGTACCGAATGTTGTTCACAACGGAGGGTCGTTGCCGCACTTTAACCGTCACTAGGTAGTGGTCCGAATCGATGTTTGCGCCGCGATAGGTTCTGACGTCGATAATGTCCTAGAAGTGTCTTTCATCAATTAAAACGTGGTCGATTTGCGATTCAGTCTGTTGGGGTGATCTCCAGGTGTACCGATACGGGAGGCTGTGCTGGAAGTAGGTACTACGTATGGCCATGTTTTTGAAGGCGGCGAAATCAATCAGTCTAAGGCCGTTTTCGTTCGTAAGTTGGTGAGCGCTGAACTTCCCTATAATCGGTCTAAATTCCTCCTCCTGGCCAGCCTGAGCGTTGAGATCTCCGATAACGATTTTGACATCATGGCTTGGGCAGCCGTCGTATTCACGTTCCTGGTGCGCGTAGAAAGCGTCCTTCGTCACTGCGTTGATTATGCTGATATTGAAGAAACGGCCTTTGATCCTCAACTTGCACATTCTGTTGTCGAATGGCCACCACCCAATCACGTGCCTCTGCATTTCGCCCATAACGATAAAAGCTGTGCCCAGCTCATGTATGTTGCCGCAGCTCTGGTAGATGGTATAACCATCCTTATACGTATTTACCGTCGACCTTTTCCAGCAAACCTCCTGCAGCGCTACGATGTCGAACTTGCGGACCCTCAATAATTCGGAAAGAATGCGGGTACTTCCCAAGAAATTACAGTTCCATGATCCGAGTTTCGAATCGTTAGTCCTTAGTTAGTCGTTAGTTTTCGTCGTTAGTCGTTAGTTTTCGATACCGTTCATCTGCCCGGTACGAGTCGTGACAACTCACCTACGCGAAAGGAAATCCCAAAAGTTAGACTTATGATTGCCTCCGCAATTTGCGCATACAAACTTTTTGGTATCTTTCTTCACATGACAGAAGCCCTTTTGCGGAGAAGAACCTCCGCAAATCATGAATTTAGCATCCATGCGGCAATTTTTAGTTCCATGACCCCACTTTTGGCACCGACGGCACTGAGTGGAGTTCTGGTAATTTCCTCCAGGTTTCTGGAAATGTTCCCATGTCACACGGACATCGAACATAAGCCTTGCTTTTCGTAAACCTTCAATATTATTTAGGTCACTTTTGTTAAAGTGAACTAAATAATATTCTTGACAAAGCCCTTTCCGATTTTTTTTCACCGTGTTTGATATTTTTCTTAAGAATCATGTCATGTAATATTTTTTGCTGATAAAAATATAACAAACAGAAACTTTAGTTGAAAAAAAATGATTATTACGACGCATAAAAATTAATAAATAATGAAAAACTTAAAAAATAGTGCATTTTTTTTACCGCGCAAAAAAATCGGAAGCTCAAATTTTCAGGCAACATAGAACAATACTAGATAAAACGGATGTCAAAATTTCAGAGAGGTATATTTTGGTGTTTATGAAAAATATTGCCACTATGATTATATTACTCCAATACACTTAAATTTCCATGAGTCGATCTGAAACTCCCATTATGCCAAACTTCCGTATGAGAAACGTCTTTATGCGAAATGGGTCACCCCCGGTACGATGCGCACTGATTCATCATTTATCCATTACCCCGAATTCTTCACCACCATATAACTGTTAGCATGATTGACACGATATCAGAGAAATAGAATTCAGGGTAGTGGATTATTTGGAGCTGTGGTTAACTCAAGGTGCTGAAATACGGATTTGAGGCATAGAATGCTTGTGTTTGTGAAGTATCAGAGTAGGGGAAGGGGTGGTAAAATGAACACCTTAAGGATATTATCTTGTTTCTGATATAAAAACGGGGAATTTGTAGAGTTCTATCGCACAACATCATAAATAGGGTTATTTTCTATAGCAGCAACATGAATTCAGACTAAAAAAGCTAAATTTTAACTTGTTTTTATTGCTAGCAAGACGCGATGCAAATGTTCATTTTACCTGCACTATGTGGGTAAAATGGACAGCTGTTGGTGGTAAAATGAGCACCATGCAAATAACATGAGCAAAATAAATATTTTTGAAAATTTTAATTGTATTCCCGAAAATATATCTGTTGAAGATTGTAACCCATTCAAAAGAAATCCAAAAGTATCAGATTTGTCATCATATCATAACGATATTAACCTCACTGAAAAACCTCAACACCTTCGAGCTAAAAGTTACGTCAGTTTCGATTTTCAAATGTGGTATTCTAAAATCTTAGTTTTCGTTGATATTTTCACTTCAATTGACCTCCGCATTAACCCGAACAATCCGATTCATGTTGTTAATCATCCGTGCGTGATAAAAAATCATTGAAATTTGTTTTCTCTTGGTAGAAGGCACGGTGTTCATTTTACCATCACTTCCCCTATTAAGCAGATGGGCATGAGTTTAATCTTAGAATCGATTCTTATGAATAAAAACTGAAGTAAGGTTGTAAGGAAATATATAAAAAACGATTATTTTTAGGAACACACTTCGTATTAAGAAGGATTAAACTAAGGGATAGAAGTAATTTTCTTATTGTTTCCCCTTTGTCGTCTGTGAACAGTAATTTTTGAACCAAAATAGAAAATTTCAACGATTGTTCAAAACTTAATCGTTGTTTTTTTTTATTCTTCTTGTTTAAGGTTAAGATAATTTTTAGAATATGAACAGTAACCAGTAAGTTTTTCCCAAAGGTTTCGTTTTTTTTTCTGAATTATTCAAAAGCATTATCAGTAGAAATTTATGAGGATGGGGAACTATGTAATGCTTTGATTATTATCGAAAACACCTTTGGTGAATGTATTGATTTAATCGAATTTAATTGAAGAAAAAAATCATCTGAATAAAAATATATGAAATTTAGGACTTAAGTCTATTGCTTTACAGCTAAAAACATGTTGTAAACTTCAGTAGCACATATTTGGAGCATCAAAATAAACTGAAATGTCAACGACAAATCGCTTATTTTTCAATCGAATGCACTTCAAATTTACACAATCATGTTACATTCAAGCATCTTTAGTTGAAAATTAAACGTGATGCTGTAACAATAGATGAATTTGATTTATTTTCACTATACTCTGCTGTTCACGCTACATTGAAATTTAAATATTTTTTTCTGTGTTGCTCTTGGGTGTCCTAAATTTTAAATTCAGCAAAGCTGCTTAGTAACGAAGCAAGATTGGATTTTTTTTTCAGCGATCTTGTGAAATTTGTGTTTTCACTACTAGGCTGTGCAAATCTCTATTAAATTAAGCTGAAATTCGGCATTCTAATTAGAGTTTGTGCCTCTTTTACGTCATTTAAAAGTGAAATTATTGTTCCATTTTTTGTTTTTCTATTTACATAGCATAACATGAGCACTTGCACAAATGGAAGCAGGAGTTGCAAAAATGGGCACATTCAGATACATTAATATTTCGCCAAAATGAACAATGCAATACACTCACTCCTCTTTTCACACCTGGCTACGTTCTTGCAAGCGCTTTTATTTTATAACCGAAACAGCTCCCATTGATGAAGAAGCTAAAAAAAAAAATTGCGAGCAATTCAATAAAAGGTAAATATATAATAAAACAATATTTACTGTGATGGTTAAATATATAGGCACAAGCAAAAAAAGATGTTGTAAAAACTACCATTTTAGGGGTGTTGCCGAAGGGGAGTGTTTGTAGATTCAGAGGCTGACCTTCTTTAAGCAAATCGGAAGATGTCAAATTTGATGGATAAGCTAAAACTAGAAAAGATTTATTAAGTTCGATATTTTTCACTCTTTAGTACTAATTTAAAATTTCTCAGTCAATCTATGTAACCCTAACTCTCGTTCGACAAGTATCTGGCTTCGGCTATGCCGGATCTAAATTACTTCAGTGGATAACAACTTCTGCTTCTCTGCTTTCTCACACTATAGATAATGAACTGATCACTTCAGGTGATTTTTGTCTTTTCCTTCTTTAAACTCTTTCGCATGACATTTCAGTTTGACAGGAACCTTTGTTCCCACTTAGCCACGAAATTATATCGCAACAAGGGGGTTAACTTAACGCTCAACGCTCCGTCATCGTAATCATCGTCATCATCGAAACTTCAAAAGCAGTTTTTCTTTTCAAAACTCAAAATTATTCGATGAAAATGTGTTCACTGTGTTTCAACTGGAGAATACAATACAGTGAACACATTTTCCTGAAAATTTTCTTGATTTTAAACGAAAAAACTGCTTTTGAAATTTCCCAAATCAATGACGGATCCTGCCCCCTTAAGCGCTCGCACCGACAATTTTCAGCAGATCAGCAATGCGCTGGGTTTAACCATGTCTGTAGTCGAAATGATCAGAAATGGTTTCTGTCAAATGTACCAGTAATGTGGTGGGATGTACTATAAACATGGTAATATGTTCTGAAATTCCATGTTAGTTTTAAGAATGGGCGTAGTCAGCTAAAATAGTAATTTTACTACAGAAATATTTCCCGTGCAACAAAAGTGAAAAACAAGACAACTTAAGCAAGCAGGTGAACTCAATCATCCTGTAGAAATTCTGAGCTGCTACAGCTGATGAAATGTCATATATTGTTAACCAAATATTAATAATAACATAATTTAGTATAACTAAATTAAGATGAAAGTGTTGCCTAACAGGTAGATCAGGCCTGCCCAACCTTTTTGGCTCTTTTTTGATAAAATTGGAAGCCGCGTTCGCAATAATGGTCCGATCTGAGAAATTTGTACCTCAAATTAAAGCTTGATATTATATCTGACGAATCCATGTATAAAAATTTGACTTTATACCAAACTCTCCGTTACAGATGCAGTTCAGTCAAAAAAAATTGGTGCAGCCCGCGGGCCGGATTGATTTTTGCCTTTGTCTGCATCGCTAGCAAAGAAATTGATTCAAATTTGATTTTTTTTATACATTGATCAATCAGATATAATACCAAGCTTTCATTTGAGGTACAAATATCCCAGATCGGACCATTATTGCGAACGCGGCTACTAATTTTGTCAAAAAAGAGCCAAAAAGGTTGGGCAGGCCTGAGGTAGATATAGCAAATGAATACAATGTTTAAACTCATTTTACGAATTTCTCAAGCTCAAAACAGTTAAATAGTTTGGTTATCTAAATTACTGTAATACCGTAGAATTATACAGATTCGACGATTTTTAATAAAAACTGCAAAATCTTACCTTTTTTCGTTAGTTTAGATTCAGCTGTTGAGATCTCAGGAATTCCTGCTGAAATGCTAAAGTTTGCAAACTACTGGAAATGAATGAATATGAGTCATTTAAAATGCAACCTACATGTATAAACTCACACATTTGTCAAGAAATGCATCACCAAATACATCAAGATTCGACTTGTAGCGAAAATATAGGTTAGCCAGCGCAATCTAATCACACCACCAATTAGAATTGTAGAGGATGTTTTGCTTATAATACGGTAATCTTATTCAAATAAAAAAATATCTTATATGTATTACTGTAGACTTAACCATCATTATGACGATTACTTCTTAAACACTAAAATACATCCTATACTACATAATAAATAATATACATCCTTAATACACATTTTTGAAGAGCATATGCGAAATTGCACCCACGATTAGTGCGAAAAAAAGTGAAACCATTTCCAGAATGTGCCAATACAGTCGCACACTTCGTTCCATGTGTTAAACTTACGCCAGACCAGTTCAGTGCGCGCCGCACCCATACGCCTAGCGCCTCAATAATCACGGTTTGGTGACTGAAATTTCAAAACAACACATGTTTGCGCCATCGCCGCCGCCGCGCCGCGAGCAAAATCCGAAACAAAATTTCCTACCGCCAACGACGACGGTAGTCATTCGCGGCCTGCTTCGCGGAACGGACGTTCAATCGTCGGCGCGGCTTTTTTCAGCTTCCAGTAGTAGCTTAGTGTCTCAGTAGGCCTTCTTTCGGAACTAGATATCACCTCGCCTCGGAGCAACGCCATCTTCGCCGCACACATTGTAAGTGGCTTAATCGGGCTTCTAGATGATAAAAATCGGCTCCTCACCTGTTGTAATCAGCGAAGGAATTATTTTTGAGAGTGTATTGCGATTGGTGTATTGTTGTTTTCGAGGTGTTGCAATGCGGTGTCTGTTTTTTCGCGTTCGCACTTTTTGTTTATTGGTTCAATCGAGTTTCTCAGCAACTAACTATAACGTTAGCTTAGCTGTAGGTCATCAAACGATAGTTGATGACCTTTAGTTGTATGGTGCACTTGAGGGTGCTATGGACTGTTACGTAACAATTGGTAGACGGTAGTGATTCATGATATAATGCAACTCGCTTATCACAACCTAGTGCTGAAATATGTGCGTTCTTGATCTTAACAGACCTAGAGCAACCTTATAGTTGTTATATTTATCATCTCGCAGATTGGTCAATTAGCGCATATTTAGGCGTGCATAAACATCGTCTATCGAATCTTGAACGGTTTTTCGGTGACACTGTTGCTGGGCAACAATCAAACCTGTCTTTTGAGCGGAATTGGAGCCGCACAGCTGATGATGATAGGCGGGACGTGGATTTTCGGACGATGTGATAATTCGTAAACCTGCTGCTCCGTTGTGCTATACTGCTATCAGTTTCCTCTCTGTCCCTGCCGATGAAAGGTGAGATTTCCATGCAGTCGCTAGGTGCAGTTATCAGTCCAAGACAATTGAAAGATGTTATTGCGATGATAACTGTGGACTAAACTATGTCATATGAGCATTATTTGAATTGTTGAAATTTCGTTTCTGTAATAATAGTCAGCAGTGGTCAGGCAAGAGATTCAAGAGACTGCAATTCTGCTTTGACAGATTTGTTAAATTCGTTGCCACCCCTGTAGATGACTGAGTAGTGTACAATTTTGTTTGACGACACGGCTCCAGTATTGTTTGAGCTGACTTGCCGCTCAAGAATTGATCGAGGCTTCAGATCTAAAACTTCAAAATGGGAATAGCTGCCTCAGGGCCAGATGCTCCATTGCGAACTACCTCTCACCCCATTCTTTTCCAACGATAGAAGAACGGCTAGGTACCCAAACAAGATTCACAAAGTTAAATTCACTAAATTCACTGCCTCAATTTGAGCTCGACTTGCGATAACCAGACTCCAAAAACAGCACAGTGTCTACCTATGGAGTAAAACTGATTCAGCCTTAGCTCACGAGAATAGACAACAGGTCTTTCTTCAAGAAGAGAGCCATCAGTGTTACACACAATATTGTTTGATATACTTTTTTCCAAATATCCAGACGTCTACTGGTCCCGTAAAGTGAATTGTGTGGAAAATGTCCAGTGAGGAAAGTAACAAGCAATCCTGAGATCACTTGGAACAAAGATAATTTTCTCCGAACTTACACACGAAAAGTTCAAAGCGATTCAAAGGATTTTTCTCTAGTAAATCCAGTACCCACTAACGGTAAGAGCAAGAAAGTGCTTCTTGTTCAAGAAGTATGTGTAGTGGCGCAACGTCGAAAAAAGTCTCGAGTGCTGCAGTGCGAGTCGTAGATAGAGAACGCACAAGACATCGCCATCAAGCACATCCTTTGGAGCTGGTCCAATTTTGATTGGATTGTTCTCACTTCGCCACCACACAAGACATCCATATGTTAGCATTGGTCAAACAACAGTTGTGTAAATCCATTTGTCATACTTGGGTTTGAAGCCCCGAGTTTTACCAAAGGTTCGCTGGCATTTACCGAAGACCTTCTTAACTCTGACACATTCAGCATGGCTTTGCTTTGTAGCCAAGGACTCTAACCACTCGGCTGCCTTGGAATATACGAGTAGCAATACTGCATACAAGTAGCTTATGCAAAACATATAGTAAAATGTTTGTTTAGACATAGGTTCAGTTCTAACTATTAAAAACCATTCGTGCATATCTGACAATGTTATCTAAGGAATGACAATAATATTACCGTCTTATATTTGAGAGAAGCCTGGCGTTATCTCTAAACAATGTATGGGCTGTTTGATAGTGATGCATATCGAGTGGATCTGTGTCCACTATAGAGTGTAGGTATAACGAAAAACGGTGTTATCTTGGGCATCCTATTAAATAGGTCAGAATTTAAATTTAAGCCAAACAAGCTATGTTGATATACGTAAGGCCGTGGCCTTCTATTTTATTTATGATCATGATTTTTCAATATATCAAAGTTGGTGGAGGCCAATAGTGACCCAATAGTGACTAAAAATGACAACATTCCAATAACTGGACAAATGACGTAAAAACGAAAATTATTAATTAAATATACAGCTAACTCTCCCTTACTCTGTATTCGGTATCTCGATATCGAGTTAGAGAACCATAATAAAAATTGGTTTTCATGACTAACTCGATGATCCCTTGGATAGCAATTACACTGATTTTGTGTTGTGTAACTCGATACCTCCCTAACTCGACGGTCCCTTCAATATCAAGTAAGGGAGAGTTAATTGTAGTGAAATGTAAATTGAAAAATATATTAACAGTTATCCATCCTGGATAGCGTCCAGGTAACCGTAGCGGTGAAGGCTCAGCTATTCAGCAAGACCAAGCTGATGATCGTAGGTTCGAACCCCAGCAGTTGAGGATCTTTTCAGGTTGGAAATTTTCTCGACTTCCTAGGCCATAGAGTATTTTTGTACCTGCCACACGATATAGGAATGCAAAAATGCTCAATTTGCAAATAAAGCTCTCAGTTAATCACAGTGGAAGTGCACATAAGAACAGCTGAGCTGAGAGGCAGGCTTCGACATTTTTGATAAATTAGAGTGGACAGTCACCAATTGATAAATTCTATCAATTAACTTACTGAAATCTGTGAGATTGTTCTATAAAATTCGAAAAAAAACCAAGTTGTTTTATCACATTGGTAAGTATAATCGCATAACAGTCACATATAGATTATGCATTAGCTTTGTAGACTACATTACAGCAATGAAATTTACATCAGAATTATTTAATGACTATCCACCATATGCGATATCTACTGTACAAAATTTATTTAAAGCTGAAATAAGCACTTTTGAGTTCTTGGTAATTTTTAGAAATTTTAGTTTTGTTTTCGATACTGCCATAAAATGCGCATTTGGTATTCCATTTACTCAATGCGTAGTTTAGTCGAATGTTGCAAATATGCAGTAGCAGTGCACAGGATGATCAATGCATGTACAATTTATCTTAATCTTAAAAACTGTAGCTGGCTCAATGGTACGAATCGACAATTTAGCAGCTGTTCCCGTTGATTTTAGACGTATAATGTCTTCAGAGATGTTATTCCACGGTGCTTCATTCACTGTTATTATCAAATAAAAAATATCCATCGAAACTTTAAACGCCAGATAGTTTATACACTTATTCTACACCTCTGGGCAGATTTAAAAAAAAAAATCGTTGATCGAAATTTTTATTACACCCTTTTGAACCGTCAAAATCTTTCAATTTTAATACATTAACGGAGTATTTCAATACCGGAAGCTGTTTTGGAATGTTTCCAAATAATACAATCATTCAATATTACGAAGAATTACCATAACTAATTATTTTATAAAGGCTCAAGCGCTATAATGCATTACGGAGCCGATCTCATTTTGTAATTAGGCAGCGTCCATTTGAAATTCAGCTTTTAAATTGAAATTTGTTGATCCCTTTCACACCCCTCCTCTCTGTAACGCTTCTTGTATAAAAAAACTTGTTTTTGTGTGAGCCTACCCTTCCCTTCCCCAAGAGCGTTACGTAATTTGTGGACAGTGCCTTACTAGTTTTAAGATCACAAGTTCTGGGGCCCAAACAAAAAGGGCGACAGCTTTGCTCTGAGCAAGCTATGCGCATCGAGCAAACTCGGAGTTACTCACATTTGCTCAGAAATAATCAAATCCACTTTTCCTGCTGTTTGATTTTCGGGGTATTTGATTATTATTACGGAAAATGGGGTTGATATTGTTTAAATGTTCAAAAAAGTGTGAGGTGTAGCCAAAAGGATGAGGCCAATCCCAGTGATTTCTTCGACATTGGCGAATAGATTTATTAGTATCCTGCACTTCGTTTGAATTCATGCATGTCTAAAAATAAATATAAACATTTCGTCCTTGGTTCATATATGAAAATAGCTAACTACGTTTAAGAAGTATATGAAAAGTAACACTTTCTTATATCAAATAATTGGTAAAAGGATCCCAAAAACCAACAAGTATACCTGACACACTTTTATCCCACGGTAAAATATATTAATTCTCATTCGCTTTTTGGCGAGAACTTTAACATCAACGCGATGATGCGAGGGAAACACCAACAATAAATCAGTGTCAGATTTTTCACGCCACTGCAATTGAATAATTGCTCATTTCGTTGGATGATAACTCACATAATACCTTGCAATTCTGATTGAAAGCATTCAACAAAGGCTGCATATGATACGATACGAAATTTTCACTGCGATACAAACAACCAAACATATGAGGTTGCTATGTAAACATGACGACGATTGAGTTGAGTTATCCAGAGTTGCTCAAAAGCAACACAATATGATCTAGCTCAAGATCAGTAGGCTGTCCCATCCCTAGGGCCCAAATCGCCGCAACGGTAAACACGCAACTATTTTTAGAGGATAATACACAGTTTTGCTTAGCATAACAAATTTGTAATTCTTGTCATTTTGAAGTATTAAAACAAACTAAATCAAATTTAAGTGAGAAATTATGAAATCTTTGTTGGCATTTGAAAGATCATACATAAGGCAATTTTTGATGCAAAAACTATGAGTTTAAAATTTGTTCGTAATATTAGTTATATTTTGGACAAAACGGTAATAAGAAACGAATTCTTTTCATTATAATATACAGCCAAACCTCCATGCGTCGATATTGAAGTGACCATCGACACATAGAAATATCGTGTCCTGGAACTGCTTTTCTTTGGAAAGCTGTTTGAAGGGACCATCATAGTAACCATGATTTTATATTTTTAGTATGATTCCATGAGTCGATATCGAGTAATGGAACATCGACTCATGGAGCGATGACTGTAATAAGTATCATGAAGAGGAAGACGTATTCAATAAGATTACAAATAGGAAATCTGACTCCTCATTTTTACGGGCTATACTGCCGTGAATCGAATATAAAAAAATTCCAGAGGATTGAAACATGTTCTAATCTAAATGAAATTTTCACAATTTGCTTTTCACCTCGATAGCTTTCTAAGAAAAATATAAAGATGTTCAAAATACGGTTCATTTTTGTGTTACACAATACGGAAATCTTTAGTGAGACTGATATGCGGTTGCTTTTCATTATGGGACAATTTGACTTGGTGTTTTTTTCCTGCTTTTTCCGACTCAATTTTGACGAAAGTGCTATCAGCAATAATTGGGTAAAGTCATATACTTTTGTTAAGATAGTCAGGCTGCTATAAAAGCTCTTGCTTCGGCCAACTCAAGGTCGAAGCTTGTTATTGCATATCGAACTCAAATTGAGAAACTGAATTCAGTCAACTCTGTAAACCTTGTATGGGTACCTGGCTAATCTTCCATCGCTGGAAATGATGGCTCTTTTTTGACAAAATTGGTAGCCGCGTTCGCAATAATGGTCCGATCTGAGATATTTGTACCTCAAATGAAAGCTTGGTATTATATCTGATTGATCAATGTATAAAAAAAACAAATTTGTATCAATTTCTTTGCTAGCGATGCAGATAAAGGCAAAAATGAATCCGGCCCGCGGGTCGCACCAAATTTTTGACTGAACTGCATCTGTAACGGAGAGTTTGGTACAAACCGACCTTGAGTTGGCCGAAGCAAGAGCTTTTATAGCAGCCTGACTATCTGAACAAAAGTATATGACTTTACCCAATTATTGCTGATAGCACTCCACACTTAAGAGCAAATATTTCCGCCTGAAAAACGGTTCAGTGTCTACCAAGTGAGTAAAACTGATTCAGCCTTAGCTCACGAGAATATACACCTGCACCAGCTCTACTTTCAAGAAGGGAGCCATCAGTGTAACATACTATATTGTTTGATATACTTTTTTCCAAATGGCCAGACGTTCACTCTTCCCGTGAAGGGAATTGTGTGGTAGATGTCCTGTAAGGAAAGTGACAAGCAATTGTGAGATCACTTGGAACAAGGACAATTTTGTCCCAATTCACCAAAAGTGGAAACAACGAAGTGTGTGTAGATCTACGATTCACTGGATTTTTCTCCAGTAGATCCAGTACCCATAAACGGTAAGAGCAAGAAAGTGCTAATTGTTTAAGATGTATGTGTAGTGGCGCAACGTCGAAAAGGGCCTCGAGCTCTGCTATGGGAGTTGTAGCAAACGCATTTTCAGCTCGAACGGATGTTTGGTTCTCAAGATCCGTGCTCTTGAAAATTTGAACTTTGGCTTCGATTCATCTTCACCTTAAGCGCAATTTGTGGAGTTTTCGAAGTATTTTTTGTATGATGTTTAAGTTCCAGTTCTTAGTCTGTGGCTTATTTTTTGTAGATATTCTTTAAGAATGTAGTTTGGAGATTACCTTTTAGACCCTGTTTTTTTGCAAAAAAAAATCATTAAAATACCTTAACCAACAGAGTCCAAACATCGTTTTCGTAAAAAGAAATCTCCCTTAACAACGACAAAAAAAAACTTTCCTACATATTATCTTTCACAAAATAATCCAGGAGTACCTAACATTCATGATACTTTGATTTCCAAATCTTACATAAAGCTATTCTTGAGAAAAAAAAGGAACAGATCTGTGAAACACTAGGATATTCGTCCTATTATGGAGGATCTGTGCACGGTGTTAAAGATTAAATCGCATTCAGTATCTAAAACCTAAGTATTTACGTATTTTGCCTATTGACTACTGAAATTTCGAATTTTCAAGTGTGATATACAGATACCGCAATAATAGGCAAATTTTTTATCAAAAATATAGAATTTTTCTTCAACATTCAACGTCTATCATGTGAGTACATACTCATGAACTGATATACCTGCTACATGTAAGTGTTTTGATTCTATGCTTAAAAAATCACGCTTATGAAATTCGTTCCGTAGATATAAGCACCGATTAAAAAGATAGGTTCTCCTTGATGCATCATTTAAAACTATTCTTATAACGATCAAAATTGTTTTTGCTAGGGAATATTATTTGCTTTCGTGGAGTGCATCGAGAACGCCCGAGAAGTCGTCAGTTTTTTCCCTCTCGGGTGACGCGTTCTTTTCTGCCGGGCAGTGCGTCGAGAAAGTCCGAGAAGTCGTCAGTTTTTTCCCTCTAGGATGACGCGTTCTTTTCGGCCGGGCAGTGCGTCGAGAAAGTCCGAGAAGTCGTCAGTTTTTTTCCCTCTCGGGTGACGCGTTCTTTTCTGCCGGGCAGTGCGTCGAGAAAGTCCGAACAGTGCATCGAGAACGCCCGAGAAGTCGTCAGTTTTTTCCCTCTCGGGTGACGCGTTCTTTTCTGCCGGGCAGTGCGTCGAGAAAGTCCGAGAAGTCGTCAGTTTTTTTTCCTCTCAGGTGACGCGTTTTTTTTCTGAGTGCTTTTATATGGCCGAGCACACGAGTGAAGCTGAAAGTGGATTGTGGCTGCTCTATCAAGGATGAAGAATCAATCGGTGAGCTCGTTTCATGCTTTTTTTTTCAAGTCTATAAAATATGTATGACCGCACATTTAATTGTTACATAAATATGATTTTTCAACTAACTATGAATGGTTCGTCACTGTAAGTGTCGGCATAAACTCTTATTCATAACTTTATTGTATTATATTTTTTGTATTAAATCACTTACCTTTATTTTTATACATAAAAAAATGCTTTGAATGGTTTGGTCTGTGCTAGAAGTGTAGACTTGCAAAACGTTCATTTTATTCAAAAAACTTTGAATGGTTCGCCACTGTAAGTGTCGGCATAAGAATATTATGTGATGGTCTAGCCAATTGATATTTTTTTTTTCAATTTGAGTAAAATATCCTGTAAGAATGTTGCTTTTAGCTATTTGTTCGACAAACTTTGAATGGTTCGTCACCTCAAGTAACGGCATTATTTTCTCAGACTTGAAAATTTTTCATGTCAATCGAAAATTTTACATTTCTAAGTATGTTTATATCTCACAAATAATCGTTTATCATGGTCTAATCGCTTATCAAAGTGAATCCTGTGACCCAACGATCCTCCCCATTAACAAACATCCCTCCCAGTAACCTTTGCGGAGATGCAGAGGCAAACACGGTCTCCAAATAGCAAAGGTTACACACTAACATTCCTTCCCCCAATCCCACCTGACTGCAAGGACGTGGCCGGCGCCGTTATTGACCCTGTATAAATAGAGGCACTGAATTATGCACACTGAAGAAGATTATGGCCAATCCCAGCCGAACTTCTAGTTGATTCATTGTGCATTTTCACTGACTTCGGTCAATCACGGAATAGCAACCATTGATATGTGTAGTCAGTCTAAGCTAAGCTAGCTAAGGAATATTATTTGCTTTCGTGATCATCAATAAAGAAGAACTCAAAAACTCTCGAAAAATAATGAGGATTTAATTCTTTTACCGCAATAATAGGGTATACCGCAATAATGGACAAATTACCCTATTGCCATTCTGTTTGAGTTTTGAAAGCTAGTCCAGACTATAGTTTTAATATTGAAATTCATGATGTTAGCTGCTATTTTTTCTAAAACAAAAGTGCAAACAGTGATTCTTTAGTGATCAGGTCGAAAATAGTGACTCGCTACGCTGAATGAGGATAGTTTTTCATTTGATGGTATTTCACATCACTGTGGTAGATTGATGAATTATGTTCGCCATTAAACCAACAGAACATGTGTAAGTTTCAATATTACTAATATTTATACACATTTTATCCCAAAGTATTCTTGTTCGTCTTTTTTTAAGCGTTAGATCCCAACTGGGTCATAGCCTGCTTCTCAATCGCGGTTAATAGCTGATCTAGTAAAATATAAATACCGACAAAATGAGGATCTTCATTGAATACTAAGCTGAGAGGCAGATTCTGTCATAGTTGGTACATAATGCCAGAAATAACAGCTATACGTGTCTGTTTCATTATCTGCAAAATACGGCTTCATCATAATAAAAATAAACATCTTCCTCGAACCAGCGAAAGTCAACTGGTCACCACATCTTCTAATCGTCGACGTCTATTATCATCTCGTAATATTAACGCTCCGATAAGCCAAACCACACCACCGGGGAAAGTAGACGCGTGCCGGCTGATCATCAATCCCTTCAAATGCAAATCCACTTCGTTTCGACGTTGAAAGTCAAATGTGTGACTGATAACGGCGAATCGAACTGCGGTTTCCGCACTTGAACCAAACGCGTGAATCTATTGAATGGACGGGGCGCGATGGTGTTCGATGGGTGAACTTGAATCGTGATGGATCGTCGTCAACCACGTGAACAACGTAATGATTCCCGAACCTGCTCCGTGCACATATCAGTATTAGTCGCTATAAGCACGTACATATATGTTATAGAACCCTCGAAATTGCTATTATCGGCAATTTCGTGGATGGCCCCGATGACCGACGGCAATAATGGACAAGCATGCGATTTGGGTAGAAAACCAGTTTCGAGCACTTTTTTGCCCGGCCTCCGTTCCGGGCTTGACGTCAAGCGATTCACTGTGACTGTGCGAAATCTACACACAAACGTAGAGCTGCTTGGAAAATATTTGCAGTAATATTCTACAGACGGGGAGATAGCGAGAACGATCGGTGTCATTGACGAGTGAGTCCTTGGCGTCACGAAGTTCTAGACATGCACTAGATAGAATCTAACTGTGCGATCGTGTAAGGAAAAACCTTGTTGAGCTGCTAGAGGACAGCTGCTAGAGGCTGAGCCATTTGTATGATAATCAGAAGCTTTGATAAAACCGTTAGGTTGGTCAGGTAGACTATCAGAAAACCAATAGGTTATAAATTTAGTATTGATGCTTTTATTATACAATAATTTCCCTCATAAATTCATTCAAGGATTCCATCTAGAGATTGCCGAAGGTATACCTAGTGGAACTCTTACTGCATATTCTACAGAGATTTTCTCTTCCATGGATTTCTCCAGGATATTCCAGGATTGCACAAGAGATTCCTCAAAGCATTCATCTACGAATTCCAAGATAAATTCTTCTAGTGATTAGTCCAAAGATTCCTGCAAAAAAATTTCATGTTTTTTTTTTCAGAATTCCTTCTAGAGAATTCCTTTCTCATGAATTCTTTTAAGGACTTGTTTCATTATATTTTTCACGCATTTTTCTGCGGATTTTTCAGTTTTTTGTCCATTTATTCCTTCAGGGATCCCTCCAATGATTACTCATGGGATTCTTCCGAAAATTTTCCACACTCAGGCAAATGGACTATCGATAAACATAGGAACCCCTTATGAAAATTCGCCACAAGGAATCGGGTTGAAATTCATAAATTTGCCTTATGAAACCGAAATTTGAAAACAAAAATAGTTTTCGCGGCAACCTGGAATCGAACCAAGGACCTATCGATAGGCTCGTGCGTACACTCCGCGCCTATCGACGCCTTGGCGTGGAGTGATGCTAAAACGATACATAAAGCGTTCGTATTGCGATAATCGTTCCATCTTTCATCAGGCAAAATTTATGAATTTCGATAGTCCAGTTCGCTGCGTGCAGGAATTCTTCCATTTTTACTTCTCAAATGCAAGAGTTTTCTCCAGGGATTCTCATAGGATTCGTCTCCACACAAACCATCAGAAAATCCTCCCAGATATCGTACAGGAATACCTAGTGGAATATCTGGAAGATTTTCCGGATGAACTGGCGTACACGGAGCTGCAAATCAACCCAACCTTGACTTCTTTTGACGCAATTCGGCTCTTCCGTGGGATAACCCTGGGAGGGAGACACCGATACTACACACTAAATATACAACAAACTTCAAGATAATTCTAGCTCGCGAACGATAATCAAGGCACGCTTGGTTGAAATCACCATTTTCGTTTTGATGTGTGCCTTCGGACTATCCGGACCAACATTGAAAAAGGGCTACATTTCTCTATGCATTCAACTTCACTCATTATAGAAAAAGAGTAAAAATAAGCATGTTTCACTACTGTTTTTTAATTTAAATCAAAGATTCTATTGTGACATTGCTTTTGAATGTGTAGAAACTAAATCTTATCTGCTTTTTTGGCACCTTCAACAAAATGCAAAAACATGCTTTAATTAATTACGCGCTTTTATCATGTTAGTCCATTGTTTTAGTAGGCGGCTCACACTGACACTTCGTGACAGCAGAATCTCGGCTCACCTTGACGCACACAAATTTCGTATTGGTTTCTCCCTCCCAGGGATAACCCAAATTTGAGTTAACTGATGTATACTGCCGTGAATCGCAAGTCAGTCCCATCTGCATTTTCGTCAAAATTGAGTTGAATTCAGTTTTCAACATCTCTTCCAATGCTCTTTCAGCTGCACTAATGAAATAATATGATTTGTTCGGAAAAAATAGGAAAAAAACAGCAAGTCAAATTGTCCCATAATGAAAAGTAACCGCATATCAGTCCCACTACAGACTTTCGCACCATGGAACACAAAAATGTAAATTGTTTTGATCATCTTTACATTTTTCTCGAAACGATATTATGGTGATAAGCAAGTTGTGAAAGTTTCATTTAGATTGGAACATGTTCCAATCCTCTGGGATTTTTTTTATTGAATATTCGTATGTAAAACGAGTTTGAAAACTTCGCAGCCCCTTTTCTCAATGCCTACTTTTTACAGATGGAACTGACGTGCGATTCACGGCAGTATACCTATCATTAGGTTGTTTCCATTTGACAGCGGCAAAACAAACAACTCAGTGCAAAAAAAAATCTACCCAGCGTTAGCTTTCGAAGTCTCCGTGATGGGATTAAACAACCTAACGTTAGTGAAAACGAAGTAGGCGGCGACTTTTTAAATCGATCGCCTCTCCACCTCGTCGAGTGAAAAAAAAAAAAATTAATTGAATTCAGTCTGTACCAACCACGTGACGCGAACGGTCACTTTTAAATTCGTTTAAATAAATTATTCTCAAGTCAGTTGTACTCCGTGCCTTTTTCCACGGTTAACTTGCTGATCTTCTTCTCGAAGTGGGTCGTCGCCATTGCTTCGTACTCCTTGAAGCACTCGAACACCTCCGACTTCTTCTTTATCGGATAGATAACGGCGAAGTGAGTGAAGTCGTCGATAAACGACACAAAATACCTGGATCCGTCCCAGGCTGGGGGATCAATAGGGCCACAGACGTCAGAATGAACCCTCTCCAACGGGCGTGCTGCACGTTGTCGACTCCCATCAAATGGTTCTCTGCACTGCTTCCCAAGAACGCATGTGTCACAGAATCCAACACGTTTTGGCGTCGGCTCCAGACCCGTCACCATACCATGTCGCACCAGTGTATCCATGGCATGCTGGCTAGCATGGCCGAGTCGACGATGCCACAAATAACTCACTTCCGTCGTGCACATGTTCGCTAATTTTTCGGGGGAACAGCAGGATGGTGATGCTGTGAACGTGCTGGAATCCGATTCTAGCGAAGAAGAATGCCATGGTTTCGACGACGCAAGCGACGAGTTTGAAATGGCACCAACCGGTGTTTCAAATCCTGGCGCGCTCCCTTCGCACCAAAGAAGTGGAGACTGTGAGGAGTCAACCACGAGGCATAGCGAACGGGAGCGCAAGCTCCCAGGTAAGTTCCTGGATTTCTTTACTGGCTTTAGAGCAACATCTGCTGGTAATTTTTCCCCTTTGACAGAACCACCGTCTGCGTATGGTGACATTGCTGATCGTGACGATCGTGCAGCCTGGATGGATGCTGTCGAAGCTGAACTGGCGTCGTTGAAGTCCAACGAGGTGTGGAAGTTGGTGAAGCGTCCGGCGTCGGTGAAACCACTGAGGTCCAAGTGGGTTTTCCGTTTGAAGGAGGACAAGAGTGGAAACACAGTTATGTGCAAGGCTCGGCTTGTCGTCAAGGGGTTTCTACAAAAGCCTGGTATGGACTACCAGGAGACGTACGCTCCTGTGGCCAAGCTCACCACTATCCGTACGGTCCTCGCTGTCGGCGTCCAACGGCGCTGTTACTTCCACCAGATGGATGTAAAAACGGCATTTCTTCATGGCGATTTGCGCGAGGAAATTTTTATGGAGGTTCCTGACGGCGTCAATGCTCCCCCTGGAATGGTTTGCCGATTGCAGAAGTCGTTGTATGGGCTAAAGCAGTCACCCCGCTGCTGGAACGAAAAGTTCAATGCAGTGCTCTTGAAGCTTGGATTCGTGCGCTCGAAGCACGATTACTGCCTGTACACTTGGTTCAGCGAAGACGGGAACGATGCGATGTATCTTGTGCTGTATGTCGATGATTTGCTGATAGTTGGCACCAATCTGAAGCAAATTCAGGGCTTGAAATCGAAGCTGTCACAAGTCTTCGAGATGACCGATTGTGGCGCGATGAAACATTTTCTTGGAATCAATATTCGTTACGATCGGAATGCTGGTTCTATGCAGCTGTCGCAAGTGGCCAACATCGCGCGGATCTTGGTGAAGTTCGGCATGGCAGACTGCAATCCGTCGAGAACACCTATGGAGAAAGGATTGAGACTTGAAGCGAATGGAGGAAATATTGTTGAAGAGCCTTACCGTGAACTTTTGGGAAGCCTCATGTATGTCATGATGTCCACCCGTCCAGATATTTGCTACCAGGTTGGCTATCTGGGTCGTTTTCAGCAGCATCCCGGCCAGCAACACTGGATTGCACTGAAGCGAGTTGTGCGGTACCTGCAAGGCTCGAAGCATTTGACGCTGGAACTGAAGTCCAACGAACATGCTAAGCCGCTTGTAGGCTTTGCTGATGCAGATTGGGCCGCGGACATTGCCGATCGAAAATCAGTTAGTGGATATTTATTCCAGGTGTTCGGCAATACCGTCTCGTGGTCCAGTAAGAAACAGACCACTGTGGCCACATCATCGAGCGAAGCAGAATATGTAGCGTTGAGCGCTGCGGCAGCTGAAGCTATTTGGCTGGCAGGACTCTTGGGCGACCTTGGGATGAAGACCGTAAAACCCGTTCCGATTTTCGAGGACAACAGAGGATGCATTGGGATGGCCAAAAATCTTGAAAGCAAACGGGCCAAGCACATCGACATAAAACACCACTTTGTGCGAGACCATATTGCTACAGGCGACCTTACAGTGGAACCTGTTCCAACTTTGGATCAGCTAGCGGATATTTTCACCAAAGCCTTGGACGCTGGCCGATTCGAAGCCCTGAGGAAGAAACTAGGAGTAGACGATCGAGAGGGGGTGAAAACGAAGTAGGCGGCGACTTTTTAAATCGATCGCCTCTCCACCTCGTCGAGTGAAAAAAAAAATTAATTGAATTCAGTCTGTACCAACCACGTGACGCGAACGGTCACTTTTAAATTCGTTTAAATAAATTATTCTCAAGTCAGTTGTACTCCGTGCCTTTTTCGTGTTCCGGATAACCGAGATCCTTTAGTTAGGTAAACTCGAAAGAATCCAAATTTGGCTTATTCCATTGAACTTCGACGCTGGGTCGGTGCGTCTCTCTCTGTTTTTGACAACATTGCTGTTGCGAAAGAGGCAAAACAACCCAACCGTGGGTAAAAACTAAATGCAGTTTACCCAAATTTGAGTAAAAAGAACTTATTTTTTGGGTAGTCTGATTTCTCCGTGTAGATGCAGTCGGACTCCACGGTCTACAGTGGGCCAGTATAAGTGCAACATCATTTCCTCCCCCTTCCCCACATTGGTCTGCATTCTGACGTGGCAGGCACCATTGTTGCCTAAAAATAGAAGATCACCAGCACTATGCACTGAGGATGCCTGTTAGTCCCAAGCAGTCATGCGGTTGATTCCTTGTGTAAGTGCAGCTGATCTGGCGATACTGGAGTAGTATCCACGGGCGGCCAATCAATCTCAAGCTTAAGCTCAATTCCTAGTGGAACTTTTGATGAAATCCCTTATGAAACCTTTGGAGGAATCCTTGAAAAAACTCATGGATGAATCTTTGAAGGAATTAGTGGAGAAATCTCTGGAGGAAATCCTGGCGAAATCTCTGAAGTAGCTCTTGGGGGTATCTAAGGAATTTCTAAAATAATGCTAAGACAAATCCCTGATTTCAGTCTTCCCAAACGAACACTGAACACGTTGGTTCAGGCGGTTTCGTACTCTCCTTGCACGTTCTTGTGTGCAAACCGAAATGTGTAAACATGTGTAAAGTGAACTTCGGTTCAAACGCCGGTTCGAAAACTGGTCCATTTGTACCTCGGTGGCAACCGCGGTTCAAATTTTGGTGCAAATCTTAATTCAATTGCATCCAATTCGATTGCAGCCAATGCTCAGAACGATGACACAAACAGACAGACAGATATCAGTTGATATTCACGCTTAGAAATTTCTAGTTATCGTTTCTTGTAGTATGGTATAGTAAAATCCTTGTTTTTTTCATAAAGTGCCCGATAAATGTTATTTAAAGTATTGATCTTAGTTGATTTGCTTAAATAAAACTTTTATTCAAGCCTCAATGGTCTTGCGATTTGAACCAACCATATATGATCGTGGAAATTTATCCGCGTGGATTTCATCCGTTCCCCGTTTGTCTGCTTTGTGCCATTATTTGATGTTTTATAAGGCCGAAGAAATCAAGTAAGGAATGAACTACATACATATACCATGGTACAGGTTTCAAGAAAATTATTCTAAGGCTATCTTGAGTGTAGAAAATTATCAGTATGATACTCATGTCAAGATAATTGTACCATGGTACGAATACCAAAAGTGTGACATAATTATAAGAGAGAGTTAACTGTATTAATACAGGTTCTTCTTCTTCTTGGCATTACGTCCTCACTGGGACAGAGACTGCTTCTCAGCTCAGTGTTCTTATGAGCACTTCCATAGTTAGTAACTGACAGCTTTCTTTGTCAAAGTTGCCATTTTTTGCATTCGTATATCGTGCGGCAGGTACGATGATACTTTATGCCTAAGGAAATTTCCATTACGAAAAGATCCTGGACCGAGCGGGAGTCGAACCCAGACACCTTCAGCATGGCTTTGCTTCATAGCCGCGGACTCTAACCACTCGGCTAAGGAAGGTATATTCCGTATTTATCAACACGATCGACTATTTTCTGTTAATAAAAACGGGACCTTGACAAAATCAGAATGATTTCCTTGGACAAAATATTTTACAAATCTGAAAATACACATTTTCACCATATGTATGAATCACAAAGCAATTCTTTCGGAAGAATTAGATGACAACGCTTTCTACTGAACTCGTTCTACAAAAATATCAGATAATGCTTTCGTTTTGAGTCCATTTACTTACAATACGTTGAAAATTTCAAAAGTACATCATAAAGATTTTGACAAGCGTCTTGTCAACAAAACAACTTGCAAACAGAGATTCGTCAAGAATATTTTTTAAAAATGCTCAAAACAAACTCTTTAAGATCTTCCAATAAATGTGTTTTTTTTTTTGTTTATAAAAGCAATTACCCAAAATCTACTAGATAAAGAATACATAAAAAACCCTTGTTATGAACTCGCTAATACCATACGAGGTATTTATCAATGAACCAATAAAAATCTCGTTAAGATTTTTGTGAGAATCTCATAATGTGTAGACCGAATACTATATAAGACATTCACTACGTTACGCTTTTAGGAGGAGAAGGGATTATGGAAACATGACGAAGATAAAAGGGAGGGAATAGGTAAAAATTGCGTGACGTAAAACATGGACTTTCCCAAATCTGTCTAATTTTTTAATAAACTTCTGCCTAAACCATACAAGAAACGTCTCAGCAGAAATCTAACATGAATCTTGAAACAAATTCATTAAAGGGTTTAAGAAAAATCGTCCATGAATTTCACTAAGCCATCGCTTGACATTGTTTAGATTTTGTTTTCAGCATTTACCAATCATACGATAACTCCTACACTCTAGAGATTTAAACATGAATTCACTAGAGATCATCAAAAACTCAAGATACGGAGTTTTCAGTTCATATAGACTTTTCTGGCGAGTGTACAAATTTGCTACCGATCGAAATGTATTGCTAGAAATATCCATATCATACGCGAAGCAACCATATTGACTGGATCTTTTAAAAATTGTGCTTCACTTGCTAAACCCTAACTAACCACTCATTCCACATTTTTCTTTCCAGCTCCTCACTCATTCCTAACCTGCCATCACAGCCACCATGGACCGAAGTTGTTTCCCAACGAGCAGGCCCAACTTCCGAAATCCTTTCGGACAACGGCCATGGATGGAGCAGAGTGGTGCTGCGGCCGCCGCTGGCGGAGGCACCGGACTCAAAGGAATCGTTGCCGGTGGAATCACCGGTGGTATCGAAATCTGCATCACATTCCCCACCGAGTACGTCAAAACGCAGCTTCAGCTTGACGAGAAAGGTAAGTTGATGCGGTTTTAGGTTCTTTCCTTGTGTTACAGATACGTCTATCTACTCTTCGTAGGTGCCACCAAACAGTATAACGGAATTATGGACTGCGTGAAAAAGACTGTCAAAACCAATGGCTTCTTCGGTCTTTATCGAGGTCTCAGCGTGCTACTCTACGGATCGATACCGAAGTCGGCAGTGAGGTAATTGCTATTTGAAGTAATCGGAATTCAACTTTTTTGGGCATTGGGTCATTGTAAAATAGCTGTAACTGACTTTTCCTAACTTTTGAAAACGAACATATTCGTGCTAAAAGAAGCTTTCAGGAGTTTCAGGTCAAAAATGATCCATGATTTTGTAACGCTCTTAGAAATCTATTTTGAACCGATTTACGTTCTTTTAGCTTCATATGATAAATATGAAACACTGGACAGTTTTTGTAGGTAGAGCCATTCTGGACACAAGGGAACCTTGAACCTATTTCAGAAGGAACTTGTACGTAAACATAAAACGCATGTATGGTGCGACGGACCAATAATTCACCAGAGTTTGCTTCCGGCATTTCTAGAGAAAGAAATTTTGATCACTATCAGATTTTTTGAACCGGTTCCAATAGGGATCTAGGAATACTTTCAACTAATGTCTTCAGAAATTTTGCTAGGATTTTTGCTTAGGAGCATTCCCATGAGATTCCTCCAAGGATTACTCCAGACATTTCTGCAAGAAAATCTCCACAGGGATTCCTCTAGACTCTAGAGATTTCATCCTCCAGGAATGCCTCCAATGATTCCTTCAGTAAAATCTTTACCGGGATTCTTCTAGGAATTTGTCCAGGAATATACATGAAATTACTTTACGAGTCCCCATAATGTTTCCTCCAGAAATTCTCTCAGAGACACGTTTAGGATAATCGCTACAAAAATCACTATAAGGTTTTTCCACGTATATTTTTCTTAAGGGATTCCCTTAGAAATTTATCTAGAGGTTCGTTATCAGCCTCTAAAACTTTTTATGAGGATTTCTCCAAGAATTGTTCAAGAATTTGCTCCAGAGAGAGAGAGATTCCTGCATGAATTTCTCTAAGGATTTCATCAGAAATCGCCCTAAGATTTACTCTAGGGATTCCTCCAAATATTTTTTCCTGAAATTCCTCCATGAACGCCTGTTTTGGCGAAGCACTTGGAGAAATCCCTGGATAAATATCTAGAGGAATCCCTGGAGGGATACTACGATCAATTTTTGGAGAATGTAGGATTTCATGGAGGGGGATTTATTAAGGAATTGCTTTTATCATTTCTTCAGGAATTCTTGGTCAAATTCCTGGAAGAATCCCTCAATAAATTATTGCAGAGGTCTCTGGATACTCAAGGAAATATCTGGAGGAAGTACTAAAGAAACCCCGGAATAATTTTTGGAGGAACCCATGTAGAGATTTTTCGGGATTCATCCTTGAAGAAATTTCTGGAGGAATCCTTGTAGAGATTATTTTGGAGGACCCTTTGGAGAAATTTATGTAGGAATCTCTGAAGAAATACCTGGCTGAAGCAATCAGTGAAGGATAAATGGGTAAATCGTTGAAGTGATCTCTGAAGGATTATATGGGTAAACTGCAGAAGGGATCTCTAGAGGCATCTCTTCAGGAATCTCTGGAGGGATCCCTGGAGGAATCCCTAGAGAAAATTCTGGACTAATCCTTGAAGTAATTTCCGAAAAAATCACTGTAGAGATTTTGCTAGAGGAATCTTTAGAGAAATCTCTGAAGAAATCTCAATAGAGTTTCCTGGAGATTGGAATAATCTTTGGAGGGATCCATGGAAAAATCTGTGGACGAATCCATGAAGAGATTTTCCTAGAGAAATCTATACAGAGACTTTCCTGGAAGAGATTTTCCTGATGAGTTCATGGAGAAATTGTTAGGGTAATTTATGATAAAATTTATTATTGGGTAATCTCTGGAGGAATTTCTACAGCCCGGAGGAATTTTTGGAGGCTTAGAACGAATCTCTGGAGAAATTTATGGGAGAATCCCCGGAAAATTAGCTGGCAAAAACCTTAAAGTAATTTATCCAGCGGTTTTCTTGAAGGCTGTCTTCTTATTTCTGGCGTTATGTCCCAACTCGTACAAAGCCTGCTTCTCAGCTTAGTGTTGCTATAAGCACGTCCACAGTTATTAACATAGAGCTTTCTTTGCCAATTGACCATTTTTGCATATGTATATCGTGTAGCAGGTACGAAGATACTCTATGCCCTGGAAAGTCGAGAAAATGTCCAACACGAAAAGATCCTCAACCGGTGGGGGGTTTCGTACCCATCACCCTCAGGCTGAGGGCCTCAGCTTTATCTTTACAACTGAATTCGTCCAAATTTTTTTACTTAGGATTTCTCCAGGAACGCCTTCCCTAAGGAAATTCTTGGAGGAATCCCTGAAATTTATGGAGAAATTTCGTAGGATTTCATGTAGGAATCATTGATTAGAGGAATCCCTGGGAGAGTTTCTTGAGGAACCCATGGTTTTAATTCCTGGAAGAATCCCTCAAGAAATTCTTGCAGAGATCTCTGGAAATCTCTGGAGGAAGTCCTGAAGAAACCCTTGGAACAAGTTTTATGTAGAGATTTTTCTGGAGTAATCCTTGGAAAAATTCCTGAAGAAATCTCTGGAGGAATCCGTGCAGAGATTTTTCTGAAGAAGTCTCTGGAGAGATTTCTGTTGGAATCTGGTTCACTTATCTGGGTGAATATCTTTAGGAATCTGTGGAGGGATTCCTGAAAAAAAATTGTGGACTAATCCTTGAAGGAATTTCCGGAAGAATCACTGCACTTACTAGAGGAATTTCTAGAAAAATCTCATAAGAAATCTCAGTAGAGATTTTTCTGGTGTAATCCTTGGAATAATCTTTGGAAAAATCTGTGGACTAATCCATGAAGAGATTTTCCTAGAGAAATCTACATAGACTTTCCTGGAGGAATCCACGTAAAGATTTTCCTCTTGTAATCCCTGGAGAAATGCTTAGAGTAATTTCTGATAAAATTAATCAAAAGTTCTTTCTGGAGGAATTCCTGGAGAAATCACTAAATTGTCTTGAGGGAATTTCTGATAAAATTCCTGTAGGAATCTTTTAAGGAATTTCTAGAAAAATGTCTGGAAGAGTCTCAGGAGAAATTCCTGAAAATATTTCGGGTGGAATTCTTGAAAGAATCTTTGTAGGATTTCCTGGCGCTCTATTTGAACTGGTCCCAAAACTGCGAATGCATAACATAGCATTGACTGACTGTACATGTCAATGGTTGCTACTCCGTGGTTGATCGGAACTGGTAAAAATTGCACTTCGATTCAAATGTAGAAGGGATGGGACGCTTACTTTCGAAATGTACATTTTATCAGCTTTCATATTATTGAACAATAACGGTGCCGGTCAAGCCTTACTACCAGTTGGGATGGGGAAGGAATGTTAGCATGTAACGCGTGTTGCTCCTAGAGGCCGAGAATACCCCTGCATCTGCCCAATCGGGTGAATGGTGTTTATTAGTAAGAGGGAAAAAACCTTTGGCTGGTGATGCGATCTATGGATAAGGAGGATAAAAACGATTCCAGCATAAAACCAGTTTTGTATTTTTGGCTCTTGATCAAAAGATATTCGTAGATATTGGCAAAATATAAAAAAAAAATTGTCGACGATCTTAATGTCGAACTATTAAAATCATTTGCTTAGGCCTCTGCCAGTAGATTCTACAATATTTTATTATAGATACAACAAAATCATTTGTTATTTCAACAAAAAACGCAGTATTGATTCAATAGATAAGATTATTTTTTTCGTTTTCTCCTTAAATAGGTCATGTCATTACGTTTTGATTTTAAATTAAAAAAAAAAATAGTGGAACTATTTGTTAATCCATATATTTCCAATTCTATGTTAACAATTATTGTCACATTCTTCAATTTCACAGTTACCCTGGTTGCTATAACAGATCTTATAAAGACGCAGGATTATCGATTAATAAATGAATAATATTACGAGTTTTTTTCTCTATTTCTCACTGACTTCAATCACTGAAGTGAAGACGTCATTTTCACAACAACTCTAGTATGGTCCATAAACTGTTTTGTAGAATATAGAATTAAGCTTTTAGATTTTATTAAATGTATTGTACGATCATATCAATCATATTCGTTGCTACAAAATATTTTTTTCAATCAAAAATAAATGTTCAGTTGAATCAATTAAATGTAATAATTGTTTCTAAACATAGAAATTTCTCTGCATGTAATCCTGAAATTGCGAATGTGATCAAAAGTTTTAATCCGTCAGCAATAAAACGCCTTTTTACTTGTCCTTGAAAAAAATGAGTTATGCCTTGCCGAATGATGCCGATTCGTTTACAGTCAACTCTCCCTTACTCGATATTTCGTATCTTGATATCAAGTTAGTCTTTTCGATCGCGTGAAGCATCGAAAATTTTACCCGGCAAGGTTTAGGCAGTGAAATTTCAAATGTTTATATAAAAGTAACTACAATAAACATTTTAAAAAAAAATCAGTACACTTTGACAGATTTTTGATGGGCTACATTATATCCATGGCACAGTATTTTGATTTTGATATGGTTTCCTCAATGTTCTGCGGATTCTATAGCTTATCATAAGTCCAACCCCGTGCACATAACAGAATTTAATTAAGTTGGTTTTTAGACAGCATTTGAAAATTAACTTCCTATGCTTTGCCCTGTAAAAAAATCGGTGCTTAATGCATAAGTTAAACTGTGGTAATTACCTTCATGATCGCGAATTTATGTCTGGATGGAAAATTATGACTGATGAACTGTCGCATGATGGAATAATATCATGGTCGTGCGTATAAACTTCTGAATATGACATTCACTGAAAATAATCCACATGTCAAGGCTACGTGAAAATATACGTAGTTTTTTTCAATCCAACTTTTCACGTAACACCTACGTGAATCATAAGTGGCAGCAGAGGCGCGTCCACGTTCGAAACCATAGGTAGGACAAACATTGGTAAATATGTTGTGCACAGTGAAGCTGAGAAAATAATTAACCCTGGACTGGCAATAGAAAGTTGGGTCTACCCCGTTTGGCATAATGCCATTTGACATAATGCCGTTTGGCATACAGTCGTTTGGCATAAAGTCGTTTGGCATAACAGTCGTTTGGCATAATAGTCGTTTGGCATAATTTGAAAAAGGAAGATACTGCAGTGGTACAGTGATATGCCGTACCATAAGAAGCGTCATAAAATTCCACGTTCCTTTATTTTTTCAAATGACATCGAATAACTTAGGCGTTGGATATATTTTTGTTAAAGATGCGCCATAATATCCTGGACTTAATGACCCCGGAAGTCATGTATGATGCAATTCCAAAAGAGGTTTATTGGATATTGGTTTCCTTGAAAAATGATGATTAGAAGTATGTCCTATCACTAACTGACAACGGAATGTACGATCGTGAGCAGTTTATACACACCTTTTTGCTTAATGGAAGGAATTTGATAAAAATTCAATGTTTTTCACAATTATGCCAAACGGCTATTATGCCAAATAACGATTATGCCAAACGACCGTTATGCCAAATGGCATTATGCAAACAGCTATTATGCCAAACGACTGTATGCCAAACGGCATTATGCCAAACGGGGTAGACCCAGAAAGTTACCATATTTGAGTGGTTCAAACGCAAAGGGGTGTAAATGACATTTTGGTTGGTTTCGAGTTGAGGAAATTCTACTGTTACCAAGCGTTTTAACGATATTTTCAGGTGGGTTTTCCTCTGAACAGAAAAAATAACAGAATTCTTAAAAGACTGGCTTGAGGCTTTGACTCCCATACAATTTACCTATCCCCTCATTTTCAAGCCAGTCGTTATCGCAACACAAGACTAAGAAAGCTTTTCGTCTTTACTGAGCTGGTGCCCTAAAATAAGAAATTTCAGAACTCTTGACAGAAAAAAAGAGACCTAAAAGGAATCAAAAAGAGACAGGAAAGATACCAAACAGGAACCACGAGAACAAAACGAAACCTAATTGGATCCAGAAGATAAGAGTTTGAGCAGACATTTTTTTAAGATCTAAGACTTTTTTGATAATGATTTTCTCTAAGAAATTCATCAGAAATTTATTGAAGTATTTATCCAAATGTTCAGATATATATACTCAGGAGCATTCTAAAGGAGTGTTTTTTTCAATAATTTTCTTAGGGAATTTCTCTATGAATTTTGTTTAGGATACCTCAAGAATTAATCATGGATTTTTTTCAAAGAGAACCGCATAAATTGAATTTCTTCAAAGATATTTTTCAGAAATCATCTGAATTCCTTAATACTTTGACAAGTTCTTCAATAAAATCCTAACTCCTTCACTATTTATTCGTTGATTCATCTATCAATTTCGCTTGGACATCCTCCAAGATAATTTCCAAAACGTCTTCTAAGATTCAATCAATAACTACTTCAGAAATATATAGGGATTTTTTTTCAAAATTGACTATCAGGATTTATATAAAAGACAATTTACACCGTCTTCAGCACATAAGCTGCACAGACTGAACGATCACTAACATTAGGCAACGGACAACACGAAACACCCAGTAGTCCAGTGATGAATTTTTCGTTTGACGAAAAGTTTTCACCGACTGGAGCGGGAATCGAACCCACACCCCGTGGCACAATACGCCTAGACGACTGGCGCCGCTAACCGCAAGGCCACGAAGCCCACTATATAAGATATATATAAGATATATATATATAAGATTTCATCTAGGGATTTCTCTAATCTTCAGCAATTGCTCCAAAGATTTCTCCTAAGATTTCACCAGAAACTTCCTCAGTAATTCTTTGAAATTTCTTAAGAAAATTCTCAAGTAACCCCTGATAAACTTGGGCTCACGCATAATGTACAAGGATCTCTGAAATAACTCCTGGACTCTCGAGGAAGTTTTAGAAGGTATCCTATATAATTCGCTAAGCTAATCGAAAAAAAAACTATCGAATCTCGGGATAGCATCCTTTGAAAAATCGCTGGAAGAATTAATGTAGAGATCCCTGTAGGACATCACTATAATAATTCTTGAAGCTTTTCATCGGGGAATCTAAGACATAATCATTCTTATTGAAAATATGAATATCCTTCATATTTATATCCTTTTTGAATCAATTTTGTGAAATTGTTTAGTTTTATTTTTGTACCGTAGTGACCCGGTTAATCGCAAAAGTTTTTAGGTGAAACTGAAGATGCTTGAAAAATATTTCATCGCTCAGAAACTCCATAAATTATTTCGCTGGAATTTCTTCAATAATACTCTAAATATTTTTTATAAAAGTTGCCACAGTAGGAATTTTATCAAATCATTTTTCAGAAATTAATTAAGAACTACTTCCAGAAATTTCTACGGAAATTCTGAATTAACCAAGAACTACTAGATAGTGTGCTGTGGGAGTTCTTTAGAAATTGCTCTGAAAATTTTCAATAGATTTAGTAAAGTTCAGATAGATTATATGAAGAGTGAACGTACGTTCAGAAATCGCTAACACGATGCGACTGGTATTAGACTGATCCATCACTTCATCCAAAGGTTCTTCAATAATCTTCTGATAGTTCTCTTGGGATGTTCCAGAAACTTCTCAAAAATTACTTCCAGGGATGGGTTAAGTTTAGCCTTAAATTAAGGTGGAGATGAATCGAAGCCAAACCTCAAATTTTCAAGAGCACGAATCTGGAGAACCAAACATCTGTTTAAGCTGAAAACTTAATCGATTGGTCACCACCAGCGAGTGACCAATCGATTAAGTTTTCAGCTTAAACAGTTGTTTGGTTCTCCAGATTCGTGCTCTTGAAAATTTGGCTTCGAATCATCTTCACCTTAAGCAAATAAAATGGCAATTTATCAGTACGATATTTTTGACAGTGCTGCAGATAGATTGAAACTATATGTTGGTCACTGAAAAACATTAATAGCATGGATAATTACAACGTGATCAATGATAATGATCTAGAGTACGCTGTCACATCACTGCTGTTGGTTGTAAAGTTACATATTTTTCAGGAGCACTGACGAGCCTCCCACCAAACCGTTTCTCAGCTCATCGGAATCCTAGTGTGCTGCGCTGAACGAAGGCTCATGAAAATACTAAAACCGCGCGCTAGGTGATGTGCTCTCGGGAAGACTCGTCTCATGCGCTGCTCGGCGCTACGGATCGCCATCGGTGTCCAAGTTGTGATACAACTGCTTAGTAACGAAGAGCTTCTACAACTATTTTCGCCTCATTATGCAGGTGTCTAGATAGTCTGTATGATATAGTCGAAGATTAACGATTCATGAGTTACAATTTCGATCCTCGTTGAAAACTTTTGTAATCACTTCAATTATTGCGCTGACTTTTAAGGTGAAACAGTTTGGAATCAACTTCTAAGATTGCACTAAAACTTCAAAGGCACACATCTCGCGAAGAAAGCATCCCAAAACAGTGCACTTTTTATTTTGGATTGGTGCACTAGCAGAAAGCTTAAAATAAGAAGATCAGGAACGTTTGCCAACTATTTCTCCAGTTTTGTGCCTTTGAAAACGTGAGTAGGGGGAGAAGTCGGCCATTGTGCCGGCCATCTTTGGATTCCGAGATGTTTCACCTTAAACAGCACATGTGACGGAGCGCATAAGACCGCAGTGAGACACATCTCAGGAAAAATGAGGCGCACCAAAAAAGGTCTCACAATGTACAGCGCGCCCGTGCGCTTGCAAGCAATGAGGCTCCTGCACCTAAAGCTACAGTACGTGCACAGTAACTCTAGCTGGTTGTCAAATCAAAGTGATAAGGATAGTTTTAGAGCTGACTGCTGGTCAGCTGATATGATTGATATTAAGCAACTCTGAAAAATGGAATTTTAAGAGCGTTTCAAAGTCATGGGTTATGCTTGACCCTTGGTGCTTAATGTCTAACATTATTTTTATACATGAGGAAGGCTAACCTTTGAATAATTCTAATGTATTTTCCCAGGTTCGGCGCCTTCGAAACGTTCAAAGGGTACCTGATGGAACCGAACGGTCAGCTAAGCACCTCCGGTAAGCTGTTGGCCGGTCTTGGAGCAGGTGTGGCGGAAGCAATCCTAGCCGTCACTCCCATGGAAACTGTCAAGGTGAAGTTCATCAATGACCAGCGAAGTGGCAATCCCCGCTACAAGGGCTTTGCCCACGGTGTCGGAATGATTGTCCGACAGGAAGGCTTATCCGGTGTGTACAAGGGACTCACTGCGACGATCATGAAACAGGGATCCAACCAAGCCATCCGATTCTACGTCATGGAATCGCTGAAGGAACTCTACAAGGGAGGCGATCAATCGAAACCGGTGCCAAAGATGGTGGTTGGTGCTTTCGGTGCTGTAGCTGGTGCTGCTTCCGTCTTCGGTAACACGCCCATCGATGTAGTCAAGACTCGCATGCAAGGTCTGGAGGCGGCCAAATACAAAAACACCGTCGACTGTGCGGTGCAGATTTGGAAAAACGAAGGACCGTTCGCTTTCTACAAGGGCACAGTACCGCGATTAAGTCGTGTCTGTCTGGACGTGGCCATTACCTTCATGATATACGACTCATTCATGGACCTATTCAACAAGTTCTGGCGTTAAACGTACCGTCGTACTGTTTTTCAGTCAGAGGTTAAGATCTTCGACATGACACGGAATTTGAAGAATGAAAGATATCAACCAATCGCGCGCTGGCCAATCTACGCGCTAGAGCACACCTGACAAACCAGTATCAGGGAACTGTCTGCAAAAATCCGTTGGAAGCTTTTGTAGAAAGAAATAATCAACCTCAATGTTAATCGTAGTCAAGCTAAGCAGGAAAACGAATCTTAAAGAAGCAAGAATGCATTTGTGTTAGTCGAAACGAACATAGCTCGTTGTAGAAGGGGAGGGAAATCACACGAACGGGTAGATAATAAGCACTGAAACCTGACTAAAAAACTGTTGAATGCACAAACAAGTAGCGAACACTTTTCCCTGTAGGTTTCAAAACGAAAGGCGACCACTCGCTGGATTCGATTTTATACAAAAACAAATAATCATTATACTTTGTTTGCGGGTTTTATGCACTTTAAAAATTTTAAGTTGTGCAACCACGAAGCATTCCATTTTTTGTGACTTTAATTGTAACGACCCAAGCTTATTTCCATTTTACGAAGTGCGCCTCATTGAAATGAACCGTTCTAACGTTTCGGTTTTGTTTTTGCTGTTTAAATTTTAAATTCTATACTCACAGTTTTGAATATTGCAGATTTTTTACGATATTCTTTGTTCCAAAAAATAACTAAAGAGTAATGCCTATTTATTGCTTGATGTGTAATATATGCCACAGTAACATGTGCAAAACTAATAAAAACCGATGTAAAACAATGATCGCTTTTGTTTCTGTTTTATGAGCTGACGAAATATCCTTGGATAAAACTGAAACGACAGTATAATTGACAAACTAAAAAGGTGTGAAAATGCAAGTATAATGGCGAAAGCATTACGGCGAACGGACGTTAGGTGATCTCGAAAGGTGGATACATCACTACGATGAACACATGAACGATATATACAGAAGATCACAACAGCGTTGTGCTACGTCATTACATAATAGGGTCCTAAAGCCCTGTCCTGATTTCAGTGCCAAACGCTTAAGTTTAAGCCAAAAACACATGTTTACTCAATTTTATAATGTTTCTGTTGGTTTACGTTCAAAAAACATTTTTTATGTTTTTTTTAGATTTTGTCACACCCCTTGGCTTAAACTCAAATTTTGAGTGTATTTTGTATTCCGTGTCCCTTCCGAAATGTCAGATACGAACAACCCCAGTATCAAAATTAAAACCCCTGTGGTGTTTTTGTTGACTCAGCGAACGTCAAATATGATCTCAAGTGTCAAGGTTCATTTATGGACCCAATTTTTAAACTAAAGTTTAAACATGATATAGCCGTTATTTGAGCGGGAAAAAATGCTGAAGTAGTTGAAGTAACATGCTCTTTCGTGTTGTTAAATAAAAAAAAAGATTTTGTTAAAAATTTTAGGACCCAATTCATGATTAGGAATAAAATACAGTGAAACCTCCATGAGTCGATGTTCCATGACTCGATATCGACTCATTGAATCATACTAGAAACAACATTTCATGGTTGCTAATGATGGTCCCTCCAAACAGCTTTCCAAAGCATTTCTGTTCCATTACTCGATATTTCCATGAGTCGATGGTCCCTTCAGATATCGACTCATGGAGGTTTGACTGTATATGCTTTTTGAAAAGCTTAAAATCAGCAAGTTCTCTTTTCAAAAATAGTAATCGGTCATGATCCTATGTCAATACCCAGAATGGTCCAGTATCCCAAATACCAATTCCCCGAATGAACTCTAACCCCGAATTTTATTGCCATGAAAAATCCAACATGAAGATTCGATAAATGAACACCACACATAATTTTCTCTCATAATTACGTTGAAAATTCTTCCGGATTCAAATAATTCAAGGTCTTCAAAATGTTCCAAACTATTCCAAAATTGACATATTTTTTACACAATAATAAAATTTTCTGGGCAAATTCTGGGGCTGCAGATTCTACCCCAGTATTTGATCATAAGACCTGTGAAAATCCCTGAAAGAATTCTCGAAAAATCCAGCAAGTATACTTAACAGTTTTCTTTAAGGTAATTCAGAAAGTTTTGGAAAAAAAAAATCTCAGCGTTAAGCGAAGTAAGCACTTCAACAGAAAAGTAATCGCCTATCTCGATGCGTGGGGAATTTCTTGCAAGAAATAGTCAAGAAAAGCATTTTTTTATTGTAGAACGCAGTTGAAAAAAAAAATGTCTCTTCAAATGGAGCTCACTGTATAAAATTTCTTGGCCATTTTTTCCGCAGAAAGTTTTACTTTTTTGAGCGGAACAGAAAATATGATTTCCTGGACCATTTCTGAGAAGAAATTTTCCACGCATCGAGATAGGCGATTCCTTTTCTTGTCAGTAGCAAACCAGCCTTAATCCGTTAACGCTCAAGGTATCTCAAAATTGGAATTCAGCTATGTACTGCAGGTGAGGGGTCATTCATAAATTACATCAGGTACACAAGAAGAAAAAGAAGAAGGGGATTTCAAGGAAATGTGACTAACCATATAAAAATTGAAATACATACAAAAAGTGTGATAGAGAGGGGGAGAGAGGAGGACGGTTATGGCACAACTTTGCGAGACGTACCCTGATAAAGAAATTGAAACAAAGAATTAAAACTTCAGAGGTGAAAGATGCATGCCAGCACTGCATCATTCAGTGACTTCAATTCAATTTTCTGCTCTAAGTAATGTGCAGACATACATACATAACCATACATATCCAATTATGCACACTTACACCCTTTATACCAAAAATAAAATAAAATCTTACGCCAAATATTTTGAGATATAAGCAAATACTATGATTGTCTACTAGGGCCACCTTGGAAGAGTTTTCCAAACTACTATGTTTCTGGGCGAATGGATCCCATTTAGTTGAACACTTTTGATGAAGACACCAATTTTGAATCTCATCACTGGACTGAGATATAATACAATGTTTGACCACTAGCGCCATCTTGTGAGTGTTATCCGAGCTAATAAGGTTTTGGGCGAATAGGTCTCATTTAGTTGTTCAAAATTGTCCAAGACACCGACTTTGTATCTAATCACTTGACTGATATATAAGAAAATAAAGTTTTTGCACGCTAGCGCCATCTTGGTAGTGTTTTCCGAACTAATAAGGTTCTATGTAAATAGGAATCATTTAGTTGTTGAACTTTGTCGAAGACACCAATTTTGTATCTCATAACTGGACTAAGATACAAGCAAATAAAATCTATGCCCACTAGCGCCATCTTATGAATGTTTTCCGAACTAACAAGTTTTCGCGACATTTGTTGGCGTATGTGCGCCACCTGATGAGTTTACTCTGAATTAAAATAGTTACCAAGTGGCAGTCCTGTGATCAACTTTGCAGAAGACAGTTTTCTCCTAAACCTATTTATTTTCATGATATTTGAACTACAAGCATCTTCTGTCCTATTTTTAGGACGCTGGGCGGATATGGGCTAATGTTATGGAAGATCTCATGAATATATTGCGTGATTCACACAACAATCTTTAAGAATTTCTAATTAAAATTCAGGATGGATCCAGGAAGTATGGTACAGTCTGAAACATCCTGTAAGATCTTTAATACAATTTTAGAGAAATGAAAAGAGTAATATCTTGGTTATCCTTAAAGTAATTTAAATCTATTGAAACATATTTATCGAAATCACTGGAAGAGTTTTCGAACAATCCATTGAAAGAATTGTTGAGGAATTGTAATTGTAAAGATTTGTATGATATATTCTTGATTAAAACCAGAGGAAACCTTAGCTTTGCAGAAAAATACGTAAAAGTTCAGATTCTTGAAAAAATGCAAAAGGCTTTCCCGAAAAATTATGGAGGTTTCCATGAAAATAACCCTGAAAACTTCAATGATGAAACTTTCGAAAGTAATGTATGATGTGTAAAAAGATTCTTCTTTTTTTCTGGCGTTACGTCCCTACTGAAACAGAGCATGGTGCTCAGTATTTTATTGATCACTTCCTCAGTTATTAACTGAGAGCTTCCATTGCCATTTGACCATTTCCAAATACGTATATCTTGTGGCAGGTACGAAGATAGTTTATGCTCGAGAAAATTACGAAAAGATCCTCGACCGGCGGGATTCGAACCCACGACCCTCAGCTTGGTTTTGCTGAATAGTTTCGCGTTTACCAATAAGACGGGGTAACTTTGATTGTTTTTTGGAAGAAAATCTGAATATTTCTTCATTTTGTTTAGAAGATTTTGAATTTATATTTTTAAAACTAGTACCGGTATCTCAGTTATCGATTGCAGTTGAAAGATTGAAAAGTAGATGGAGTACCTTGTACCTTTTAATTCCACTCTAATGCTTATATTTGACAGATACGCGTATTTCGACTACCACTTGCAGTCTTCTTCAGTGTCAGTTACTCGTATCTATCTTAGCTCGTATCCACTACGATACGAGTAATTGACACTGAAGACTGCAAGTGGTAGTCGAAATACGTGTATCTGTCAAAGATAAGCGTTTAGGGCGGAATTAAAAGGTACAAGGTACTCCAATCTACTTTTAAGTCTCTCTATTGAGATTCTGCTCAGAGGATGACGGGGTTGGTGGTCTAATGGCTACCGCTACTGCTTCATATGCAGGAGGTCATGGGTTCAATCCCAGGCCCGTCCCTTTCCTCGTACTTTGTAATTATATATCTCTCACTTGCTTCTATCTTCCATTCTCCTCAATCTATCACACTCACACCCTATCCGTTCATAGCAAACGCTAGAACCAGAGACGGACGAGTTCCCTACGCTTTCACTCTACCATCATTATAGCACGCATGCATAGGCAGTCTGCTAACCAAAGAGCAAACCTCTCTGCCATACATTTCCATACCCATACACTCCAGTTCATGCGTAGATGCAGTGGTATATACGGTCTACGTGGGAGCCAGTTTAATGCATCATCAATTCCTCCCCCTTTCCCTCATTGGTCTGCATTCTGACGTGGCAGGCGCCATTGTTGCCTAAAAATAGAAGATCACCAGCACTTATACACTGAGGGTGTCTGTTAGTCCCAAGCAGTCATTCGGTTGGTTCCTTGTGTAAGTGCAGCTGATCTGGAGCGATACTGGAGTAGCAACTACGGGCGGCCAATCAAGCTCAAGCTCAAGCTCTATTGAGATTCTGCTCAGAGGATTCGAATGGACTTATAATTATTCATATAATCGAAAGTCTATTTTCGGTTTTGGGATAACTCTAATATTGGGTATGCAAACACATGAGAATCGACAACCAAACAACTGTTTGGCATCATTGCAGTTCAAAAAATTGATTTGAGTATGTTAATGAAGAACGTGGATTAGATGTTGTTCATAAAATAACAGAGTTTATTGAAAAATTCGCGTGTTTAAGTTTTAAGATCTAAATGCAAGACAAACATCATTATAAGTATGTATGAATTGGTATACAATAATATTTGTTAAGGATGTCGATTGATATTTACGTTTGGACATTTAATTCAACATAAGCAAAAGATTTTGGAATATAAACAAGCATTTTTCGAACAAAACCGAATGAGTTACTTAGAGCAAATAGGGTATTGTATACCTCTAGGCGTTTAACATTATATGGAAATTTCTGACTTTGATTACCAAAATGGCCCCAGTTTGTATAAATGATTATCGCTAAAAGATTCGGGACCGGATTCATGTTATACTATTACTAAACTGTCAGAGATAAGCGACGAACCCTTCAAAATTTCATCAAATAATGATCGTAGAACGGTAAGGGTTTCCAAAACGCTAAAATCTCATCGATTTCGAACGTATGTTATCGCTTCCAACGAAAATAGTTCTGACATGAAGTGTCATACTTAGTGTTGTAAGCAATCACGTCAACACGTTTTCGCTGATATTCGACAGCGCTTCGCAACCCGAGCGATCAAACGAGTGTCGGAAATAAAAATGTCAATTGGCTTGTTTAGGGGTATCTAGATTCTTACATATTCTTAATCTACGTTAAACGTTGAACTAAAATCCAAAGTTTCACAATTTTCCGTGACCTGAAATTATTTTTTAAACACGTTTGAAATTAGTCTGGAAATCACTTTTGAAACACCCCTTGGTAAATTTTGCTTCGGGACAAGCTGTCTTTTTTTAAAATGAAATGCCATTGAGTCGACGGATTGAAATCTTTTTCAATCATATTGATATTGAAGTGCAATAAAATCGTGTTATACAGGTCGGACTCGATTATCCGGGATTCGATTATCCGGAATTTTAGACTCGATTATCCGGAATTTGTTTTTTAATGTTCTTGTTTTTAAATTTTTATGCATAAATCTGAGATAATTTGGTATTGCAATATACAATATGAATCGTTTTGCATTTTAGAACGTATTTAAGAAAAGGTGGGTTAGAAAAAGTGTTTTTTGTGTATGCTAGCCAAAACATTTTTTTCTTACTTGTTTTTAATTATGAATCGTGGTTTACGGCTAACCAGCCAAGTGGAAGTTTAACAACTACCGAAAAGCTAAACATTACATATATTTTGCAATTGGATTAGATGGACAAATTGATGTGAAGATTTGCGAAAAAATTACACGTCTTCTCAGTGAGAATCGAACTCACGACTCCCCGATCTCTAGTTGGGGCGCGTTACCACTACGCCATGAGAGGACTCATGAACGCAGAAGTTAACCTGTATTCGATTTCAGCTCAATAATCACGTGGTCCTTTTTCGCAAAGTGCACCTCTTTCGGAAGAATTAGATGCCCATCCAAACACAACGCTTTCTATATATATCCAATGCCTAGCCCGGAAGCGCATTACCGTGTAATATAAAAAATCATACCTTTTGTATTTTTCTACGATCGACCTATCACAAAAAAAGAGCCTGGTGCTATCAAAATAATTTCAAACCTGTTTTCCGTTAGTTACACAGAAAACAAAATACGCTCCGAAAAAAAATTGAAAATTTAATATTTTTAAAAGTACCGCAAAAATTTAAATTTTTATTATTGCCAAAAATCAACAACCAGAAAAGGCTTCAAAAAAAATGAAAAAAGCTAGGGATGTTCAAAAATAAAAATTATAAAAATCAAAAACCAAAATTCAAAAATTCACGAATAAAAATAAATAATTGGCCAGAACGTGTTTAGAACGATTTTAGATAATGAAATATAATATTTAAATCAAAAATTTGGATATTAGAGGGTTAATTTTTAACAGCAATTGAGGTCTTAGCAAAGGAAGACGCGACCCATATTTAAGGCTAATAAAATTGGTTTTTATCCACACGGTTTACGTTGTACACATTCAAACATGTCGGAAAGTGTTTCTATTCGCCCCATTTTACGGTATTTAAGTTCTTTTATCAAAGACATCATTTTTTTTCTTAGTGATTCGATTATCCGGAGGATTCGATTATCCGGAGTGAAAAAAAAGCGATACTCCGGATAATCGAGTCCAACCTGTACTTAGAAAAATGTGCTCTTTCGATCAAGCTACAAAAAAAACTGTGATTTTTACTTCACTAAACAACCCAATTAAATGCCTCTGACGTTACGGGTTTGTTTGTTTCTGTCACTTTTAGTAATAGACGCTACTTTCATTGTATGTATGTCACATTTGACATGACAGTCAAGATCAAACTATCCGTGTCGTTTATGATCCAAAATGTTTAAATTCTATGCAAAACCAACGATTTCTGCAAATGTTTCGTGTCAGACAACATTCTATTGACAGTTTTTTGTGTTTCTCAATGTTCATTCTACCGCTCGTGCATAAACATAAAATGACAGCTGGCCATGTCAACGAAACGAACGTCGCAGAAAGTGTCGAATGTTTACAGCATACTCTTTACTTCTGCATTCGTTTTTTATAACTAATTAACAGAAATTATATTATTTTTTTTTGGGACGGTCCTGGTGTTGTGGTTAGAACACACGCCTCTCACGCCGAGGACCTGGGATCGAATCCCATCCCCGAGATAGTTACTAAAAAATTCAGTGATGACTTCCTTCGGAAGAGAAGTAAAGCCGTTGGTCCCGAGATGAACTAGCCCAGGGCTAAAAATCTTGTTAATAAAGATAGAAAAAAAGTGTTATTTCGTTTAATACGTTGTGAGTCCGCTACTACCAAAGTTACCCCGTCACAGGATAAGCTTTGATAAGCGATTCATAGTCTAATAAATAAACAAGTATTTGTGAGATATAAACATGCTTATAATCATACTATTTTTAATTGATATAAAAAATTTCAAGTGAAGAAAAATTTCCAAGTAAAAGAGTATAAAAATAAAAGTAAAAAGAAAAGGGCATTTTGAACAAAAAATGTAAAACACGAATTAACGATTAAATTTGCAGTCATATTTTACAGATTTGAAATAAAAGCATGAAACGAGCTCACCAATTGATACTTCATCCTTGACTGAGCAGCCACAAACCATTTTCAGCTTCACTTAACGCATACAGACTAACTGAGCAAGAAACCGTTCTGGAGACGCGAGAAAAGGAAACCGCACCGATGATACAAAAAAAACGGACACGTTTTCTTGGACTTCCCCGAAGCACTCACTTTTTTAAGGTGCACTTGTTCTCCTGAAAAAGATGAATTTGCTGTTTTCAGGTCCCTCACTGTAACATGACTAACCTCCATTCCGCTGAATGGATCGTCAACACCGTGTAATTTTCACTCACCTCGCTTAATTCTAAAGGAATTTCTTTCCCATAAAAACATTATTACGATCAAAGTTTTATTCAAGTTCTGTATTATTTCCCTTTCTAATGCTTACATACCTTCTTCGTGTGCCAATAATTATGCAATAAATGTCTACAACGCGCACGCGTCTACCTCCGTTGCTATTTTCGATTCAAATTACAAACAATGCACTAATCTGACTAAAAACCACACGGCTCGGGCTTGCAGCAGTAATCACAAATCTTCCCATCAAGCAATCCTGTGTTTGTGCTTGTTCCAAGGATTCAAAAAAGAGAAGGAAATTCATTTCTGTTTCTCTGAAACAGATGCTCTTTGGGCTAAAAGAAATTCTGTGTAAATTCGCTATAAACTTAATTAAATCATGTTGTGTCGAAATTCAACTTAAACTAACAGTTGCAATCGAATGCTGCATGTGCCTGTTCAATTCCAGAAAAAATACAATCATTATTGTTACAATTTTGTCAGTACTTCTCAATCACTTTAAAGATCCCTCACGTGCTCCTAAAACTCTCCCTAGAGAAAGGTTCAAATAAATATATCTCCGGCGAGAAACGCAGAGGTTTTTATACATTATCAATCGTAATTCATATTCTATGTTGATTCATATACGAGTTGGTTTACTATCCTACAATGGGGGATAAATCCTAGCACTCATCTGTCTGCTTAGTATTGTGGATTACCAATTTTGTTTGCTCATGTTAAGTTAAACACTAGATGGTATAAATATTTTGATTTATCATCTTCAGATTTGGCTGAATATTTACACTATTTGCACTTAAAATACTAGAACGGGATGATACGTGCAAACTTCAAAGTCCATTTCATATGGAGAGCGATCACTTACCGTAGACGGGCGCCTAACGCCTTTTCAGCAAATTGGACAGCGTTCGTATGTGCTTGACCAGCTCGGATTCCATGTTAAACGCTTCGGCATCTATCAGTTCCTTCAAGGTGCCCAAGTTCGGCATGTGGTCGATGTCCTTGATGTTCAGTAACTTTTGGAATACTTCAGTCCAGACGTGCTTCTTGAGATATCTAAGGATAAAGAGTTCGGAATAAGTAACTAATCTTGTGAAGGGTTTACCCAAACACTACCTTGGCAGTTTCTGTTTGATGTCCCAATCGGAATCGTACTTCTTCGTGAGCTGCATGTACTCGCCGAACAGCATCACGTGGATCGTTCCCGCCACACAGAACAGATCCGTTTGGAATGACCACGGTCGGCCCTCCTGCATTTCGATGCACGTGAATCCATCGGTTTGTATGACCTGAATTTGATCGAAATGTGTTATTTAGATTGTGGACGAAATTAATATGGGTAAAATTTACGAACCTTTTTAAATTGCCGCTTCTTTTCGAAGAAATTCATATCGATGGCACAACCAAAATCAATCAACCGAAGCGTCGGTATGTCAGATTCTACCGTTGGTCTGAAATGTGGAAAAAGGTATGAATAATATAAGCGAAATACTTATGTAGCTACATAACGGAACTATGCATTGATACAATAATTACATTGAATGCAGGATAGCAAGATCTGACACTTAATTACATAAGGGGCAGATTATATCGTGCAAGTACCATATTATAGACAATTCCATAGTTCCAGGAAACAGTACCGGGGCCTTCCCTAGCGGAGTGATTAGAGTCCGTGGCTACAAACAGAGCTGCGACAACACACACGAGCTAGGAACAGCTGTGGCCGATCAATGAGACCGACCGACTATTGGAAAGTTCAGCGCCCACCAGATGACGAACGAAAACGGCCTACGACTAATTGATTTCGCCGCCTCCAAGAATATGGCGTAGCACCTACTTCCAACGCAGCCTGGGTACACCTCACTACAGCAGACAGAATCACAAATCGACCACGTTCTGATTGATGGACGGCACTTCTCCGACATTATCGACGTCCGGACCTATCGTGGCGCTAACATCGACTTTGACCACTATCTGGTGATGGTTAAACTGCGCCCAAAACTCCCCGTCGTTAACAACGTACGGTACCGACGGCCGCCCCGGTATGACCTAGAGCGGCTGAAGCAACCGGATGTCGCAGCTGCATACGCGTAACACCTCGAGACTGCACTACCGGAAGAGGGTGAGCTGGACAAAGCCCCTCTTGATGACTGCTGGAGAACAATGAAAGCAATCATCAACAATGCAGCTAAGAGTTGACGGAACGATTAGTTCGACTAGGAATATAGGCAGATTCTGGAGGAGAAGAATGCAGCCCGGGCGGTCATGCTGCAGCAAGGGACTCGGCAGAACGTGGATCGTTATAAACGGAAACGGCAACAGCAGGCCCGCCTCTTCTGGGAGAAAAAACGCCGCCTAGAGGAGACGGAGTGCGAGGAGATGGAACAGCTGTGCTGGTCTCAAGAAACAAGTAAGTTCTATCAGAAGCTCAACGCATCCCGCAACGGTTTCGTGCCACGAGCCGAGATGTGCAGGGATAAGGATGGGAGCACTATGACGGACGAGCGTGAGGTGATCGAAAGGTGAAAGTAGCACTTCGCCCAAGTAACCGTGGAGCATTATATCATTGCTTATATAAAGCAGCTGCATTGTCGTAAACCTACCTACCCGAACTACTTAATGCAAGAATGTGTATAAAGCGACCAAGCAATTCATAAAGTAATATTAGTGCATTGATACATTTGTAATGTAGTGTTAATGCTCTATTGCCTGACAGCTTTTAAAATTTTCGAATAAAAGCAATGTCGCATCAGTATTGTTGATATGCAGTAGAATACGTGCAGTGTTAAAATGTTTGTGGTTACTTTGGCGACGCCTGAATGGCCTGAATGGCGCTGAAACCACAGGCAATAAAGATCGAGACAACTGAGGAAACCAGCCCCCACTTTGAGGGAGGTTAAGGATGCCATTCACCAGCTCAATTTCAAGGTGGCATACGATAGTATCGACCGCGTAGAGCTATGGAAAATCATAGACGAGAACAGCTCACGAGACTGATAAGAGCGACGATGTGCTTAATTGTGTGAAGCAGTGCTGGGAATGGTAATAGTAGTAGGCTTGACTTTTCGCGAAAATCACGTGGCTCTCCCACTACAGTAGTTCAAAAACGTGAATCTCATCAAGTAGCCTCTGTTGGGTGCACGAATTTTCTAAATCATGAGTGTCATTGAAGGCTCTAAATGCGGGAAATGCAGCGGGAAATAGAACATTTTTCTACAGTAATTTCGGGTTGCCCTTAGCAACGGGTGTTTTGCAATTTTCAAGGCATTTGCCTACAGCAGCGATGGGCGTGAGTTTCACTGGCTTCGCTGACTGTGATTGGCTTTGTTTGGCTACTGTAGAGTGAGTTTCAGATTTTTTCCCAACCCTGGTGTGAAGGTTTCAGGCGAACACTCCAGTTTGTTTGGATCCCCTGGGGACTACGAAAGGGTGATGGACTTTCGTGCCTGTTGTTCAATAGAAGGTGTTATGCGGAGAGCCGAGGTACGATTTTTTCGAAATACAGTCCATTTGTTTGCTACGCGGATGATATGGACATTGTCGGCCGAACATTTGAAAAGGTGGCAGACCTGTACATCCGCCTGAAACACGAGTCAGCAAAAGTTGGACTGGTGGTGAATGCATCCAAGACAAAGTATATGCTAGCTGGTGGGGCAGTGTTACAATAGACGGGGATACGTTCAAGGTGGTCGACGAGTTCGTCTACCTTGGATCCTTGCTGACGGCTGACAATAACATTAGCCGTGAAATACGGAGGCGCATCATCAGTGGAAGTCGGACCTACTATGGCCTCTAGAAGAAGCTGCGGTCAAAAAAGATTCACACCCGCACCAAATGTACCATGTAGAAAACGCTCATAAGGCCGGTAGTCCTCTACGGGCATGAAACGTGGACGATGCTCAAGGAGGACTTGCAAGCACTTGGGAGTCTTTGAACGTCAGGTCCTTAGGACGATCTTTGGCGGTGTGCAGGAAAACGGTATGTGGCGGCGAAGGATGAACCACGAGCTCGCCCAACTCTACGGCGAGCCCAGTATCCAGAAGGTGGACAAAGTTGAAAGGATAGGATGGGTAGGGCATCTAAATGCCAGAGAGAAGGCGTGGAGCGCAGCGAGCTAGGTGGGAGGATCAAGTGTGCATCGATTTGGCGAGCATACGGCAGAACCGAGGATTGAGAGCTGTGGCCACGAACCGACTTTTGTGGCGTGAAATTGTTGATTCAGTGTTATCTGTTTAAATGTGAACTAAATAAATGAAATGAGTTGAGGCGTAAGAATATATCCATTAGGCGCGATTATATAGATATCTGATGTTGACCATTTTGTACGAGAAAATGGCTTTGGTGTATTATATATATGTTTGGTACTGTATATCATGTGGCAGACACGATGATATTTATACTCAGAAAAGTCTAGCAAATGTCCAAAATGAAAAGATCTTGTACCGACGGGTAATAGAACCAAGACACTTCAGTATGGATTTACTTTGTAGCTGCGGATGTTATCACTAGGATAAGGTGTATAACCTGACCTGTTACAGTAGTTTTTGATCAATTTACTCACATTTGCATCAGCAGAAAATTATCCGGCTTGATGTCGGCATGTACGATGTTGCATTTGTGCAAATAGTCCACAATTGCCAGGATTTGGCTGCTGAAGTGCATGACCAACGATTCGTGCATTACCTGAAACATTCAAAAGGAAAGGGAAGTTGATTAATGGCGTTTTTGTTTTTTTTTTGCTGGGGCGACTTAGTATTAGAGATGTACCGAATAGCACTATTCGGCTTTCGGCCGAATACCGAATAGTTGAGAAATTATTATTCGGCCAAACGAATATTCGGCCGAACATTAATGGGTCAATATTCGGCCGAATAAAACCGTTAATTTCGGTCGAATAACACCTAGTTTTTAACGGTGAAGAATTGATCGGAATGATCGTTTTAAGCTTTTGAAACCGTGTGAAGAAATAACAAAATTTTAAAGCTCTGAGGATTTATATTTCTAAAGTAAAGGATTTGTATCTTTTTGATTGCAGTTTTGATCCATTTAACTTTTTAAGGAACTAGGTTAATACGTCGCTTTATTTCTCATCCGACTTCTGGAAGTGCTTCATATTTATTAGAGCAAATACATCGCATAGGGTCGGTGTTCCCTTAGTAGACAGTCCCCTATATTCGCACTAGTAGCTTTTTACGACCGTTTTTCTATAAATCGAAGCAAAATATTTTTTGACATGAATGTCAGGAGCTATTTATCTAAGTACCATTGATTCACAGGTCAATTTTGTTCAAGAAATGATTTTTTGCTTAAAATTCTAGCTCCCTTGCACCTATAGTACACCTACTGTTCCTATAGTAGAGAAACTTTGTGTTTTTAATAAACATACGATTTTGATTTTTTTGTTTTGCCTACGCCGTAAAGCTTTTGGAACAGGAATTAGAAATAGTGCTACTATAGTCACATGTTTTCCTATAGGCACAAGCGATAATAAATGCAAAAGTTTGAATTTTCGTTGTTTCCATATTTTTTACAAAACCAAGGTGAAAACCACTTTCAGTTTACGTAAAAATTATGCCACAACACAATCCATGCAAGATGAGTGAAATATTGAATGGCTTGTATATTGAGCAGCATCGCAATGCCGTAGAACGGAAAAATTCTCAAATTTTAAACATTTAGTATCAAACTCCATCCATGGAATCCACCAAAGGGAAAATTTGATGTATTATCACTTGAATAAATTAATCGTTTTTTTTTTTATTTTCCTTCGTATGAAACATAATGTTTTGTTACAATTTATTTTATTTTGTTATTATTCGGTCACTATTCGGCCTATTCGGCCGAATAACAGATTTCATTATTCGGCAGACCGAATATTCGGCAAATTCAAAATAATCGAGATATTCGGTACATCTCTACTTAGTATTGCCCTGGATCTGCCTTAACAGCTGTCAAAACGTTTTTTTATTCAGTCTAGTTGAACCCGGGTTCGCCCCAGGTTCTACCCAAACACAACGAGGTTCGCTCTACCGATTTTTTGCGACCCAACCTGAGCGGGGTCAAACTGTCAAAAATAAGTTGCTTACATTTTTGCAATCATCAAAATGAACGATTATAAAAATATATTAGTAACATTGAATGTTTACGACAGCATTCTGCATTGTTTATTCGATTATAAATAAGCCTTTGTTTTGTCCTTTTGTACAAAAAAAGTAGAATTTGATGAAATTGTGTGACCGACAGTTCGAATGTAGAAATGCCACAGTTGATTTTACTCGAACCTGGATCCGGTTTCGTTCGTTTATTGCGAGTCGGATCAGACCTGACCCCAGGTTCAAAACCGAAAACGCCATGACAAATGCATTCTGAGACAACGAGTATGCTGATGACTTACCTTGGTGGTAGCCGTACGTATCGTATTATTAATATCTAGCAGAGAACCATACTGCGAGAATTCCGACACCAGAACGCTAGCGTTCGGTGCAATCACAGCCGAGCAGATATCCATGAATCCCGGGAGCTGAAAGGGAAGAATGGACCGGATCAGTGAATGAATGAAAGCCACAATTTTAGTAACATACGATATCTGGATTTTTTATCCGTTTCTTAACTTCTGTACAAATGTACAATTCCCATGAATTTGCCGGTTTTTGATACTTGATGGCCACCACCGCCCCTGAGTGGGTGTTCACCGCTCGGTACACCGACCCATACGAACCCCGACCAACTTCCTTCTCAATACTGTAGATTGTTCCTCCGAGCGACGCCGCCTGTGACTTGACCAACTTGGGTAGATTACTATTTACAACTTTGTAGTTATCCTCATTTTCCCGCATGGGAAATTCAATTTTCGTAAGGAACGCTTTGCACAGTTCGCTGCTGAACGGATCTAGGAACGGTTTCTCCAGATGAGTGTCGATAATGGCCAAAGCTTTCTCCTTCCGGCGCCGCTTGGCTTCTTCGTCCTGCTCCGCCTGGAAGTAGCTGTTTTCCACGACGGTCGAGTTCATCGAGTCTTCATTCTGACCCAGCGAGAGATTCGATTCGTGTTTCTTGAGATAGCGGAACGATCCGATCGGGGTAGACGTTTTCGAGGCACCTCCGGAGGTTTGCCGCAACGGAGTGGAACAGGAACTGCCACCAAAGTTGAATGCTCCGTTGCTGTTGTCTCCCGCGAAGGAGATATTGCTGAAAGAGGTGTTGAACTCTGAATTCGACTGGTAGGAGGAATCGTTTTCATCCGAATCCTCTTCTTCATCGTCGTCATCGAAGTCGTCCTCTTCCGAATCCAGGTACTCATCCATGTCTTCACGCTCGTATACATCATCTTCGTCGTCTTCATCTTCAATGTAACGACGAACCTTGGATTTGCTTTTGTTCTTCTTGCCCGCGATTTCCGGTGAAGACCCGTACGATTCAGATGATTCGTCGTTCTCTCCGGCCAGGGAGAGCAGCAGGTTGGCATCGTTGACGCGATTCGCAGGAACAACAGTTACATCCGGGTCGTACTTGGACGACGCTTTAGATTTATTCGAAGGTGGTTTGCTTTTCTTGCTGATGTTGGATTTAGTCGATCCCATCTTTCGCTGCAAGTGTGCCAAGGAATTGGAATTGCTGCTGCTTGAAGTTCCCATGGAAGGCACTTTCTTGGGTTTGTGGTTGGAGTCATGATTCGATGACACCATGTTCGCGGAACTGGTCGCAATCGGCCTCGGCTGCTGATTAGGACCGGGAACGTTAGTAGGACTAGGTGCAGAAGCTTTCTCCTTTTTGAACTTGATGGTGATGGTTTTGCTCTTGCTGGTGCCATTCTCCGCGGACGTCGAGAAGCGGATCGTGGAGGCTTCGATTTGCTCTTCGAAGTCGTCGCAGCTGTTGAATTGGTTGTTGCGGACGCCGACAGGTCTGGGTTTAACCGCTGCAGGAGGCGCAGGTGCTCGCAGGGGTGTAGGCTGTGGAGGTTGTTTAGGCGGTAGCAGTTTGGGACGTTGTTGTGCTGGTGGTGGTGGTGGTGGTCGTTGGATGGGTTGAACGGGAGGAACAGGTTTAGCCGGGGGTTGCAAATGAGGTGTCGTGGGTTTCGGTGGTGCTGGACTCTGTTGGGGTGCAGGTTTTTGATAGATTGGCTGCTGGACAGGAGTTTGAGGCTTGGCTTGAGCGGGATGTGGAAAGGCGGCTGGTGGCTGTTGATGAACAGGAGGATGCAACGGTTGCTGCTGGTGATGGAGCTGCGGATGTTGGTGATGATTATGAGATTGCGAGGCTGAATGTTGTGGGTAATGATGTGGGGATTGTGCTTGGATGGGAGCAGCCTGGTGAACTGGTTGGCCGTGAGATTGATAGTTCGGCTGATTGTAACCTCCATAATGGTTTTGATAAGGTGATTGTGGCTGGTATGTGGCGACTGGCTGACTCGTCACCGGAGGCTGATGTTGTACGGGGTGCTGAATAATCGGAGTTGGGGCCGGTGGTTGGTATTGGTTCTGTTGAGGTTGCTGATGTTGCTGATGCTGTTGTGGCGGATAAGGATGCCGATAAGGCGAGTAACAGTTCTGTACGGGAGGCTGTTGAGTTGCTCGTACTGGTGAATGCTGTACGGGTTGGGCTTGGACAGAATGATGATGCTGTTGTTGTTGTTGTTGTTGTTGTTGCTGCTGTTGTGGCTGATAATAGTGGCTTGCATGCTGTATGGTAGATACCGGTTGGGAAGGAGCACTAACGACAGTGGTTGCTCGCAAAGACGGTTGATACTGATGCATTGATTGCTGTTGAACAGCTTGTTGAAAAGTGATCGGTTGATACTGTTGAATAAAAACAAGATGAAACAATTATATCAGTAAAATCTATACATGTATAACAATACCGCTAGCGCGGCTCACTACACTCAAAAAAATCCAAACGTCATTGCTACGTGAAAAATCACGTAGATGATTCCAAATTCATTTTGCCTCCACTTCACCTGACTAAAATAAAGATCACTAAGCCATTCATAACCATCAAATAGTGAATCGGTAATTGTTACTGAGGTTACCTATGGCACTTACGTGAAATTCACGTAGGTGCCTAAGTTCATTTTGACATCTGCATATTGTACGTACATTCGGTGTTGAGCGCAAATCCTAAGATGGCGCCCGCTTGATTTTTGAAGAAATTCAGTAGCTGCTGAACTTTAAACCCTGTGTTAAATTGATTTTAAGGTAAATATGCTTTGAATACCGAAGAATCCCTGCATTACTTAATATTTTATACCTGGCTTATAACCTCTATCAATTATAGCACGCGAAGGCTACAACAAAACAGAACAAACTCACAACATTGGGGAAACAAGATGCAATGCTCAGATTGAATATAAAAATATCACAATCTTTTAAGTTTGTTTACATTTTTCAATTGGGAATTAGTTTTCTTCCGAAGTCTATTGAAGATAAGGTTGGTCTTTATCTTAGTTAAATTTAATTCAAAGCCATCTAGGTCCTATTGAAACGCTTCGTAAAGGCTACCGGAATATCCACGTAGCTCTTACGCGTAGCGCCGGTGGAATGGACGAAGTTCAAAAGTTCATGCGTTCATTCTAGGCTACCTATGATTAACGTAAGAGCTACGTGAAAAGTGCGATGGAAAAAAACCACGTATGTTTTCACGTAACAATGACGTTTGGATTATTTTGAGTGTACAGTAGCATGTCCGAAAGAACTTAAAACTATTGAGAACCAGAGCTTAAAGTCCAAAGCCCTGATAAAGAGTGATGGTTGTGATGGCTATGACTGTGGTCATCATGTAAAACACAGGCTGACAATGTTGTATCGTGCCAGCTCCGAAGAAGGTAGCCCCTCTACACGAAGAAGGTAGCGCAACCTTGGTTAGGTAAACTATCGAAGACTCTTCACACTAACTAAGAAAAGCAAAGGTGGAGAAAAAAGAATTGAGTTTACGCCAACAGACCCGGCAACGAATGATGGGCAACGGTTGAGAAGTCGGACTTTGGAATGTAAGAACTTTGAATGAACCCGCGCGTGTTGAGCTCCTGACTCGTGAACTGCGGAATTTCGGCGTGAACGTGGCAGGTATTCAGGAAATACGCTGGCCAAAAAACCGGATAACGTAAATTCCGAGCGGTGGATCTCATCACCAACACTTCATTCAAGTTCCACATCTACTACAGCGGCGGTAGAGTCAGAACATAACATGACGTTGGCTTTATAGTGACTGGGAAACAGATGAAGCGAGTAACTCGGTGGAAACTGGTAAGCGAACGAAACTGTGTGTTGAAAATGAAGGGCTAATTCTTGAACTACAGCCTAATCAGCATACATGGGCCAACGAACGATAAGCCAAATGACATGAAGGATTAAGATTTCTATGAAAGCCAAGATGAGGCCTACGGAGAGTGTTCAAAACTAGATGTCAAGATAGTCATCGGCAACGCAAATGTACAGATCGGAAAAGAAGACTTCTCCCGACCCGTCATTGTAACGGAAAGCCTCCATTACCTGCGCTTGTAACATTCGCTGGTGCTACAGGGATGGCAATCAGCAGTACCGTAATCCGGGGGCAAATTGATCACTGGGGTGAATTTGATCAGGTCGGTACCAAAACACATTTCCTCCCAAGGATGCTGAAGGTTTCGTTGGCACTACAGACATTCCATGTTTTCTAGTTTATAGATATCTAATGATGATATTGAACTATTTCATTTTTGTTGGGGCCAGTTTTTGCTTAAAAATATTCACGCTTTTTGAAGGTTTTTGCTTACATGCAGTTGGAAATCTCGGTGCTAAACAATCCACTGGTGCTATGCCTACATGTCAACTTGCAGTGTTTAAAATGTTGTGTAAGCTTAAGTATGAACTACTGAACTCATTTTTGATATCAAACAAAGTTTTTTTTTTTTGCTAATAAAACCCTTTTTTCTCAAATAATGTGCTTATTTGAGCTAAAGGAAGAGAGTTGTTGTCATCGTTAGTGTACGCATCGTTGTTGCTCGCCCGTTTTAAATTCGGAATATTGTCGTGATTAGGATTGTATTAATATCATAAATTTAATTGTACGCTTTCAAGAGTGGTTGAATTGTATATCAGCAAGGCACTGCATCTGATATCATCGCGCAAACACGAAAATTCATCGTTTTTAACTGCCTCATCTTACAACGTTTTGATAAGCACATCACCACCATTGTTTAACGCTGCTGTGTTTCAACGAAAAACAATGGAATGCCCAAAGTGCTCCCTGCCGTTCAACTGCCAAAGAAGGGTTTGTTGTCTGCGGTGGAAGCTGCCTAAAATCTTTTCACGCTGCTTGTGTTGGAGTTTGCGAAACTATTGCACGCTGTGTATTGAAAAACGTAATATGGCTGTGTGATGACTGTTTAGAAGTTTTCAATGATCAAGTCTTTCGTCAACTGCAACAAAACGCTCCGGCAAATATTGAAACGGAAATACACACTATTAAGGAAAAGCTTACTAGTATTACGGAAGTTCTAGCTACGTTGACTCTTAATCATGTTACTGACGTCTCGCAAGGACCTCGAGAAGAAACCTTCGGCTCGATTCAACGTCCCTCGGTTCATCCAACGCAACATTCTACTCCGATATCAGAACTCAACCGCGGTACTAGGATTGATGCTTCTTCAGCTGTATCATACTCATCCACGGACATAAATAGCGTTTTGTTTGATAAAAGAAACACATTTTCGCTTTTTCTTTCGAATATTGATACCAGCGTCGCTCAGCAAGAAATTTCGAACATGATTAAAGAATCGCTTGGAATCAACGAGGAAACTGAGAAAATTAGTATCGTTAGACTGGTCCCGAAATGGAATACTGGAGGCTATGCTCAGTATGCTTCGTATAAGGTAATCATGGATAAAAAGCACAAACGGAAAGCGCTTCAAACTGGTACCTGGCCGATGGACATAACATTCCGGGAATTCATCGACTATGCACGACGAGCATGGAAGCCTACAAAGATGCAATCCGAAAACTGAAGCAATCGATCGAAATTATGTCTTAGTTATTGTTGAGTGTCATCTATAATTGTTGTATGCTTGAATGTAAAACTCTCGTTGATAATTTTGTTTATGCTGGAATATGTAATCTGTAATTCTTAGTAGTTTTAAGTATACCATCATTGGGGCTTGCTATTGCCTGTTGATGGATTCAAGTAAATAAATAAATAAATAAATAAATAAATAAACGTATTTCAAGGGAAATTGCCTACATTCAGGCGTATAAGGCAGATTTTAAAAATTAAATTTCGCAATAAAATGATCAAATACTCGAGTTGTAAGCATTTTGACATCATTTTCAGATTCAGGAGACCTAAATTTAGTAGATAGGTTATTTTTTATTTTTAAATCTGCTTTGTTATATGATGATCAGTTTCGCCCCAGTGTGTCATTTTATTTTTTTGATTTTTATGATATGTTAAATATTATTTATGATATGTTAAATATTATTTCATGAAAAGTCGATTACACTGCTCACACTACTATGGGTCACCTTGTCACGATTATTAGTCACTCTGTTCCACACGCATTTCAAATAGAAATGACCCATAATAGTGGGTGACCCATGATAGTGTGACCACTTAGCTTAGCTTAGCTTATACTGACTACACATATCAATGGTTGCTATTCCGTGATTGACCGAAGTCAGTGAAAATGCACAAAGAATCAACTAGAAGTTCGGCCGTTATTGGCCATAATCTTCTTCAGTGTGCATAATTCAGTGCCTCTATTTATACAGGGTCAATAACGGCACCGGCCACGTCCTTGCAGTCAGGTGTGATTGGGGGAAAGAATGTTAGAGTGCAACCTTTGCTATTTGGAGACCGTGTTTGCCTCTGCATCTCCACAAAGGTTACTGGGAGGGATGTTTGTTAATGGGGAGGATATTTGGGTCACAGGATTAACTTTGATAAGCGATTAGACCATGATAAATAATTATTTGTGAGATATAAACATGCTTATATATGAATATAATATTTTCATTTGATATGAACAATTTGTAGAGGATGAATTATGCCGACACTTGAGGTGGCGAACCATTCAAAGTTTGTTCAACAAATACCTAAATGTAACATTTCCAACACTCTTATTCTTATGCCGACACTTACAGTGACGAACCATCCAAAGTTTGTTGAATAAAGTGAACCTTTCGCAAGTCTACACTTGTAGTGTGGAACCATTCAAAGTTTTTTTAATTACAAAAATAAAAGTAAAAAGAAAGGGGTGTTTTGAAAAAAAAAAATGTTCAACATAAATAACTCATGAATCAGAGTTTATGTCGACACTCACAGTGACGAACCATTCATAGTTTGTTGAAAAATCATATTTACGATTAAATGTGCAGTCATACATATCTTATAGATTAGAAATAGTGGCATGAAACGAGCTCACCAATTGATCCGTCATCCTTGACTGAGCACTCGACTCAGTACACTAGGGTGTTAACAGACTGAGACCGCTCGAGGAGTCCTTCGTCGACGAATACCAAGCTAGCAAATGATCCTAGATAAATTGCGTAAGTATAACTTGCAGCCTCCCATCTGTTTATTGATTTCAAAACGGCGTACGATTCAGTGCAATGAAATGAGCTGTGGCAGATAATGTCGGAACACGTTTTTTTCCGGCGAAACTAATAAGGCTGATAGTGCTACACTGTATTGTTCGTAATCAAGTTTTCGGATTGCAGTTGAGGTATCAATCTCGTTTGTGACAATAGACGGATTAAAGCAGGGAGACGCACTTTCGAATTTGCTATCCAGCATTGCAGTCGAGGGTGCTATTAGGAGATCTGGCGTGCAGAGAAACGACACTATCATCACTCGCACTCGTCACATATGCTCCTTGGCTTTGTGGACGATATCGACCTTATTCGAATTGACCGCATGACAGTGGAACAGGCCTTCGTGGCTCTGAAGAGGGAGACAGCGAGGATATATGCTAGACCATTAATTCTACAAAAAATAAATACATGTTTGCAGGTAGAAATAGAGCTAAAGCTGATGGTTTAGATAGTGCAGAGGCAATGCTTGATGGGGATGTGTTTGAAATTGTTGAAATTTTTCAACCTTGGGACACTTGTGAAATGTGACAACGAAGTTTTCCACGAAGTGAATAGGGGTAGTCGGGGCGGTTTGGCCCATGGGGTGGAATGAGCACCCTATGAAAACTGCATAATTTTTTTTTAAATTTCATCTGAAATAACATGCAACCCCAAAGCTTATGAGGAAATGAAGCAATAGGCATGTTATAAGTCAGTGTTCAAAACTCAAAGAAAAATAAATAAATGATGTTCGAAAGAACTGCCCATATTGCCCCGAATGGCTCTTTTGAATCTCATCATTTCAGAACGATGAAGTTTGACTGTAAGAATGTTCTTAAAAAATTATGAGATGAGATTATGTTGCAATCAAAAATGAGGTGCTCATATCACCCCATTCGCTCCCAAGACGATAATTCGTCCGGTGGGGTGTGCTGCTGTCGTCATGATGATGGTTGATGAGAGCAATTTCAAACCCATTCATGGTTTCAAAACATTCGGAACAACATTTTTTTTTTTCACCGACTAAGTGAAGTAATGTATAAAATTGAATGAAATACAATGGTAGAGAATTCATTTCTCTTCCCAATGGTATTTCTAGAGGTAGCGGAGAATGTTCCGAAACGTGTTTTATTCAAGGGCAAAAATCACTCAGGCGAAAGTTCCAATGAAACTAACCTCACATACCCTGGTTTTCCAACCTCAAACTAGTGCTCCTACCAGCAGTATCTCAATTTTTATGAAAGTAGTGCAATAATACAAAAAACAAACGTATGTAGAACATAGAGAATGGATATTTCTACTTTTTCCGCCTAACTGTTTCACTGTTAACCGTCTTTTATCAGGACAATAAAACATTTTCCCCACAGCGGCATGTGATCGATGCGTGAAAAATCAAAATCTCTCATCCCCTGACTAGTTGCGCTACCAAAGTATAGATGGCTAACAGTATGTTGCGTTCCGCGATTAGAAATCAATCATTAATCCGTGAACTTTATAAGGCAAAGGAAATCATGCGGATCTAGTGTATGCATCTAAAATTGTTGGAAATCATGCAAACATTCGAAAAATTCATAATATTTTCAGCACTTTTATCGACTTTTCCTTAAGGTGGCCAAACTGCCCCACTTTCCCCTAGATGTGTTGCGGCTGCGAATAATAGGACATTTTACGGACTACGTAACCAGCTTAGGTCCCGTATGGAAGCAAAATTCGCCCTACCTTTGATTTATCCGGTGGCTCTCTATGGGCATGCAGCGTGGACGAAAAGCCTTCGAAGTTTTTCGGGCGGAAAACGCTGCGGACGATACACAGCGGGAAACTATAAAATGGTGTTTGGCGCAGACGCACGAAACACGAGACAACTCGGTGTGTATAAAGATGCAAAATAGTCGTGTAAAATACAACAGACTTCAGTGAACTGGTCATTTAGTGCGAATGCCTTAAGGAATAATTGCAAAAATAATATTCAGCAGGGAACCAGGTAGTGGTCGACGACTACGATGACTGTACGCAGTGAAATAGGACCTAGCGACCCTAAACGTTCGGGGCAACTGGAAAAGTAATGCCCAAGACCAACGAAGATGGAGCTCTACGCCCGGCAATGGCATGACGCTACGCTGTGGCCATTAAGGTAGATGGTAGGTAAAGGTTGATATTCCAGACTTTTTACTTTTCCCATATACCTTCACTCGATCAAAAGACTCACCTGATTAGACTGCGGATAACTTTTTTGAGCAGCAGCCGGATGCTGCTGGGCATGCCCATAGTTCATTTGCTGCTGCTGCTGTTGTTGTTGTTGCTGTTGCTGTTGCTGTTGCTGTTGCTGCTGTTGCTGTTGCTGATACTGCAGTTGCATCTGTCGTTGTCGCTCTTGGCGTTGCTTTTCTGCTTCCAGCTGTTGCTGCTTCAGTCTCTTCTGCTCCTCTAGCTCCTCTTTCCGTCGGTACCACTTCCGAGCACGGATTTCCTCCATCGAAAACTCCATCGTTGGCTTACCGGTGTGAAGATCCGGGTATACGAAAACCTTCGGATAGCAACACTTCCGATTGGCCTCGTACGGTTCCTCCAAGCATAGGGGAACATCCCACCGCTCGTGATTGGAACGGGCTTCCCGAACGAAATTGGCCGGTAGGCGAATGCCGGTCGGGTCGGTGTCAACCTTCTCTTCCGCTTGCTCCTCCAACGTGTAGTCGTTCAGATTGGCATCATCGTAGACGTAGCTCAACGAAGACGATATGACGTACGCGGAGTTGTTCAGGTTGCATTCGGTGAGGCTCTCGTTGCCGAGGGCGTAATTCTCGATGATGACCGATCGATGAACGGGTTGCTCCGCGGGTTGAGATTGCACAGTTTGTGGAGTGGGCGGCGGTTGTACCGGAGCTGCTGGTTCAGCAATCGGCTGAGAAGGAACACGTGGCTGGGGTTGGGGCTGTTGCTGAATCTGCGGTTGAGGAACCATCGAAACTTGGGGTGGATGCTGCACAGGTTGGACCGCTGGCGGTCGTGATTGTGTAGCAACTGGAGCTACATGTTGTGCTTGTACCTGAGGATGCTGTTGAACCTGCTGCTGCTGCTGTTGCGGTGGCATTTGGCGTTGAGGGGCAGGAAGGGGATGCTGGACTGGCGTTTGGGGCTGTTGCACCACAGTTGATTGTACTGGGACAGGTGTTGGCGTTGGGTTTTGGTGAACTTGATGTTGGGGATGCTGTTGATGTTGCTGGGCATAGTGATGTTGATTGTTCTGATAGTATGTGGAGTTTTGCTTATCCTGTTGGTAGTACTGCTCAGCCGTCATTGTAGCTGGAGCTGGGGTTGGCGTTGGAGCAGGTGTCTGCTGTTGATGTTGCTGCTGCTGCTGATAGTACCCTGTATGGTTATAATGTTGTTGAGATTGCTGCTGAGGTTGAGGTTGAGGCTGTGGTTGAGGATGATGCTGATGATGCTGAACTGTTGGTTGAACATGATTCTGGTTCTGAGGCTGAGGCTGATGCTGTTGATGTTGTTGTTGCTGCTGTTGCTGTGGCGCATAATAATCTCCACCCTCGGTTTTCAGCTTTTTCTGAGGGGGACTCAGCGATGTAATCTGCTGCCGTTGCTCAACCAATGTATTCGCCGATCTTTTCTTCGACGAAGCATCATTGTACAACATCCTCTGGGCTATCGAAAGTCGGAACTTGTTCTGAGCCTCTTGAAGTTCATCCATGGGTTGTGCTTTCACTTGAATACCCAGATTGTAGATGGACTCAGCCTGTTTGAATGCGTTGGCAGCATCGTAATAGTGCGCCCAGCCAATATAGAAACAAGCACATTGTGTTCCAACATTCTTTTTGTACAAAAATTGATATAAGTTCAACGGATTAGCCTGCATGTCAATCTGCAAAAGAAATGAAAGTAATTTGTTATCACGATTCTATAATATTCCCCATCATTCCGTTCCCAGAATTTCATTTCCGAAAAAGCTATAGGGTAATACGTCAAAGCACGGATTGTTCAACATTTAGCGAGAAATTAAGCTGATCAATGAAGTGGCCCTGTAGAAAACAGCAACGAGGAACACCGATCTTTTAGCAAGGAAACGTGTTTTCTTTAGCCTATGCTGCATAGCTAGAATTTTTTGCACAATTAATCATAATTCTTACATATTCATATAATAACATACTCACAACTTCGGTGCCTTACATCCGTGCAAAACTAAGTTGAAAACTACTAAATGAACTTTAACACTTCACTTTTTGTAAAAAATAAAATACTAAAATCACAAGTAAGGCGAGCAAATACCTTTAAACTCAAATATGTTGCGTATCTCGACAGATAGGCCTATTTTGTCTGCAACTTACAGACTTCTTCAGTGTGGAGTGCTCGATACTAACTACTACGCCGCCAAAAATGATTCATTCATAAAACCTATGCATTGGTCCATGGGTTCATTATTTGACGTTTTAGCGGTGCCGTGTTATTTATGTGACCATGACAACCAGTGAATTTGGCACCGCTCGAACGTCAAATTAGTGAACTCGTACATTGGTCCATAGAAAATCTGTCAAAACTCAATGCTATTGAGTTTTGTTGTATTTTTAGCAGAAAAACAAATTATAAATGCTTTGCTTGGAAAAAAAAACAGGAAATTCGTAGACACTAATGTCGATCTGACACCAAAGTCCGTCTACTTCGGCTCTCTTAGATGCAATATTCAACTCTCCTAAGCGTGCCTACGAACAACATTGAGATATTCTTTTTTAGCGTTGCACTGTTGCGCTGTATCCACCATACCACTCATAAGCCAACGTTGGCTCAATGGGTTGTGTTACTTTTCCTCGAACGCCGGTTCCCCGAATAGCCCATTACTACGGAAAGTTTTTTGCACTCATAAATGTCATAATTGTACATTTCAGGGTGGTGAACGTACTGGTCAACTGATATGCACCCTTCTTTATTTGTTTGGTGGTTCTCATAAGTTTTACCGTCCTCAGCATTTTTGGCAACATGTGTATAGTCGAGAATGACCAAATACCTCCTTCTTTTAAGGTGAAACATCTCGGAATGCAAAGATGGCCGTCACAATGGCCGACTTCTCCACCTACTCACGTTTTCAAAGGCACAAAACTGGAGGAATAGTTGGCAAATGTTCCTGATCTTCTTATTTTAAGCTTTCTGCTAGTGCATAAAGCCAAAATAAAAAGTGCACTGTTGTGGAATGCTTTCTTCGCGAGATTTGTGCCTCTGAAGTTTTAGTGCAATCTTAGAAGTTGATTCCAAACTTTTTCACCTAAATTGCTTATTGTTCTTTCTAATTCAGCATCCTGCCACTGAAAACTTTGTATTTGGACCCACGAGGTCTTGAGCCTTTTTTTAGAAACTTTGTTGTTGAGCCCTTTTCAGCCCGCCCACGCAAACTAACACCACTATCAGAAAGATTGGTGTTAGCACTACCTGATAGACCGATGCACGAGTTCACTATCTGACGTTTGAGCGGTGCCGTGTTATTTACGTGACTATGGCAACTAGTGAATTCGGCACCGCTCAAACGTCAAATTAGTGAACTCGTGCATTGGTCCATAGTGGTATTGATGTGCGTGATTGAGTTGAATTGGGCTCAATAGCGTCTTGCAAAGTCAATGTTTACCAATGTCGATGTGCCCTTTTGAAATGTTTGTTCAGTACAGGGTTGGGAAAAAATCTGAAGTTCATTCTACAGTAGCCAAAAAAAGCCAGTCACAGTCAGCGAAGCCAGTGAAACTCACGCCTATCGCTGCTGTAGGCCAAGAGCCTTGAAAATTGCAAAACACCCGTTGCTAAGGGCAACCCAAAATTACTGTAGAAAAATGATCTATTTCCCGCTGCATTTCCCGCATTTAGAGCCTTCAATGACACTAACGATTTAGAAAATTCATGCACCCAACATAGGCTACTCGATGAGATTCACGTTTTTGAACTACTGTACTGGGAAAGCCACGTGATTTTCGCGAAATTCAAGCCTACTACTATTACCATTTCCAGCACTGGTCCAGTATTATCAGAACGTTGGAGGAATAAATTTTTCCTTGCACTCCTACAATCTTGCATGCTCAGACGCTTCATATGATCTCGTTGCTTTCACTGAAACATGATTAGATGAAGGTACGCTTTCCAAACAAATTTTTGGTAGTGACTATATCGTGTTCAGGCAGGATCGAAATGAATTCAACAGTCGTAAAACTCGCGGGGGAGGTGTCCTATTAGCTCTACGCTCGACGCTAGCTTGTAGGCAGCTTTACCCTCCAAATTGTACAATTGTTGAACAAATTTAGGTATCTGTTAACTTGACTAGTTTTACACTTTTTATCTGCGTCATTTACATACCCCCGGATCGTGTAAATGATCTCGCCATTATTGAGTCACACCTTGACAGTCTTACCTGGATTACTTCTAAAATGCAACTCATCGACAAAATCATCATAATCGGCGATTTTAACTTGCCTGGAATATCGTGGACCCGTGCTACAACCAATTTTATGTTCCCCGACTCATCTAAGTCAATAAACACATCTTCATCAATCAATCTGGTAGATTGATATAGCTTAGCTAATTTTTGTCAAATCAATGATGTACCCAACAGTAATGGTCGTTGCTTGGATCTCTGTTACATCACCGAAGAGCTTCTGTCCAGCGACAGCATCAAATTATCGGCTGCCCCAGGTCCTCTCGTTAAAACCGGTTGCCATCATCCTCCATTACACATTAACATCAGCGTACCCCAGCCACTCAAGTACATCGACATCGCGGATTCCATGTACTACGATTTCAACAAAACAAACTTTATGTCTATAAACAGCTTTTTTCTTGGAATCGACTGGGAATCAATTCTGGCAGATAGTGATATCAGTTCGGTAGTGACAACTCTTCCCAACGTTTTGTTGTATGCTATCGATCGTTTTACACCAAAAAGACAAAAACGGTCGAAGCCTTATCCTCCATGGTCCAATCCTCATCTAAAACGGCTGAAATCTCTCAAAAGATGCCATCTTAAAAAGTATTCCAAGCACCAGACTGATTTCTTTAAGTTACAGTACAATGCATCAAATAGGATGTACAAAGACTTGAACGATCAACTTTTCTCCGCTTATCAGCAACGCATGCAACTCGATCTGAAAAACAACCCTAAAAAGTTCTGGAGTTATATAAACGACCAGCGCAAAGAAAACGGTCTACCATCTTCTATGAAACTTGTTAATGTCGAAACATCATCAATCGCTAGAATTTGTAATCTTTTTCGTGAACATTTCATCATACGGTCAGCACCCTACAGTCACAACTCAAATGGTGGAAATAGCATTGTGCAAGCTCAAATCATCTTCGAACCCCGGCCCAGATGCAATCCCATCCATCATCCTCAAAAGGTGCTCACCAAGCCTGTCTGCCCCACTATCATTCATAATTTGTTGTTAAAATGTGGAACGTTTCCCAGTCACTGGAAAGATTCATTCGTATTTCCCATTTACAAAAAAGGTCTAATTATCGAGGAATTGCTGCCCTGTGTGCGGTCTCAAAATTGTTTGAACTGATAGTTATGGAGTTCATTACACATAACTGTTCTCTTTATATCTCTAATCTGTTGTCATACATATAATTTGTTACTCGCTGCATCCAGGATCGACTTCAAGTAGATGCAATCCATATTGATCTCTCCACTGCTTTCGACAAAATCAACAATAAAATAGCGGTCGCTAAACTCGAGAAGCTGGGATTCAGTGGCGCTTTTCTCTCATGGCTTCGGTCTTATCTCGTTGGTCGTACAATGTCCGTTAAGATTGGTGACTGCATCTCATCACCTTTCTTTGTGTCATCTGGCGTTCCTCAAGGTAGCCACTTAGGACCTTTCATCTTTCTGCTCTACATTAATGATGTTAATTTGTCCCTCGAATGTTTTAAACTGTCTTATGCCGATGATTTTAAGTTGTATAATGTTATAAAATGCGACAACGATACCGCATTCCTACAAAAACAACTAGATATCTTCGTAGTTTGGTGCAAGAACAACAACATGATTTTGAACGCGTCTAAATGCTCAAGCATTTCTTTTAGCCGTAAGCACACCATCACAGAATTCAATTATCACATAGGAGAAGTTACTTTGAACCGCGTGAAGTCGATAAAAGATTTAGGAGTTATGGTAGATTATAAATTGACATTTAATGATGACATTTCATATATTGTTTCGAAGGCATCTAAGAGTCTAGGTTTTATATTCCGCGTTGCCAAACACTTCTCTGATATTCTCTGCCTCAAATCGCTTTACTGCTCTTTAGTACGCTCCGTTTTAGAGTATGTAGCAATTGTGTGGGCTCCTTTCTATCAGAATAGCATTCAACGCAAATTTTTGCGGTTTGCGCTACGGAGCATTGGATTGCATTGGAGAGATCCTGTGCATCTTCCTAGCTTCAGTGACAGATGTCAATTATTACATTTGAACCTGCTATCCACACGTCGAGACGTTTGTAAACCTCTTTTTGTATCGGATTTGATTCAATCTAGAATTGATTGTTCAAATCTTTTAGAAAATTTAAATTTTGATATTCATATTCGAACTCTTCGCTCTCATCTCTTTTTCCGATTACCCACAAATCGGACCATGGTTACGGTTATCATGAACCTGTGATTAGCATGTGCCGTCTGTTTAATCAATATTGTAATGTTTTCGATTTTCATCTTTCCCGTCCTGTTTTGAAGCATCAGTTTGTCCAAATGTTAGGTGTTTAATAGATAAGAAAAAGTTAAGTCATATGTATGTATCATTGGGAATTGTAATCTGTTGATACGAAAAGAAGGGTAGGTTTTGTACCTATTTGATAGAGAGCATTAGTTGACAGCTCAACTCAAACGGGTTTTCCCTACTTCGAAAAAAAAAACAAAAATAAAACTATCAAAGCACCTTTTTGAACTGCTCCACTTTTCGGGGAAACGGGTCATTCGGGGAAACGGCATTTGGGAAACTGGCGTTCGGGGAAAAGTAGCACAATCGACTCAAAGACATGGTTAGTACGGGTCAGGCTTTCGACCTGATATCTCCGCACGTGCGTCGTATGAAGAAGCGAAGAGTTTTAGACCAATCAGTCTGACCTCTTTTCTTCTGAAATGTCTGGAACGCATTATCGATCATCACATCCGTGATGTTTATTTGGCAAACATGCCTCTTCATGTGAATCAACATGCTTACAAATCTGGAAAATCCACTGTGACTCTTTTACACAAAGTTGTATACGATATCGAGAAAGCATTCGCTCAGAATCAATCTTGCTTGGGTGTTTTCTTGTATATTGAGGGTGCCTTTGATAACGTGTCTTTCGATGCCATATTGGAAGCCGCACGAAACCATGGGCTACCTACAATGATTACCAATTGGATTCATCAAATGCTCAAAAACCGACATCTCTTCTCGACATTGCGTCAAGCAGCGATTCGAGAATTGAGTGTTTGCGGATGCCCTCAAGGGGGAGTCTTGTCACCACTTTTGTGGAATCTCGTAGCAGATACGCTATTGAGGCAACTCAATAATTGCGGTTTTCCAACTTATGGATTTGCCGACAACTATCTAGCTCTGATAGTTGGTATGTGCATAAGCACCCTATTCGACCTGATGCAAAGTGCTCTTCAGGTAGTCGAGAGTTGGTGTCGCCAATATGGCCTTTCGGTTAACCCGAATAAAACATCTATTGTTCTTTTTACGGGAAGATGAAACCGCGATGGAATTCGACCTTTACGTCTTTTTGGTACTGAGATTAATGTGACTGATCAAGTAAAGTATGTCGGAGTCATTCTAGATTCCAAACTTTTATGGACACCTCACATTGATTTCAGAGTCAAAAAAGCTTGCATGGCCTTCGGTCAATGCCGGCGAACCTTTGGTAAAAATTGGGGCCTCAAACCCTAATATATCAAATGGATTTACACAACAGTTATTCGACCAATATTGGCATATGGATACCTTGTGTGGTGGCAAAAGGGCGAAGTGAGAACAATCCAATCAAAATTGGACCATCTCCAAAGGATGTGCCATCAATATGTCTGGTGCGTTCTCTACAACTCCCACAGCAGCGCTTGAGGCCATTTTCGACGTTGCGCCACTACACATATAAGGCACCGCGGGGCAAGTGGGTAAATGGGGTAAGTGAAAACAATTGATATATTTTACTGAATATGTGAATTAACGTTTTAAACTCATGCGTAAACCTTCGAGGCAATTGAGAACATTACGATAGGTAAGAAATTTCTGAGATTTTTCAGCCATTATTGCATAATAGAGCGAAAAATTGTTAACCTGTCAACTGTTACTCCGTAACAAGTTGGCGGCGTACAATCTTATTTTAATATTTTCAGTGAAAAAAGTTGCGGAAAATAATTTCCTGTACCACTTCATAGTTGTCCTCTGTGACAGTTTCAAACTGCAATAAAAAAAGTTTTAGAATTAATTCGACGTAGACCTAAAAATAACTAAATTTAAACACCGTCAATTTTCTTATCAGGTGGGGCAAGTGAAAAGTTTATCATTAGAGATTGAATTTGTGTTTTCTCTTTAAGTAGCCATAAGTAAACATGGTTCGCAATTATCATAGAAAAACATAACGTGCTGATAATTCAAGAAACACTATACTCAAGCGTTAAAAGCTATTAGAAATCATGGAACTTCTCTAAAATATGTTGCCAAACATTACAATATTAATATGTCTACTTCGGGCAGCCAATTAAAAGGAAGACTTTGACTGAAAAGTTGCAATATTAGAGAACACACGGAAATCTCGTAGAATGTCTATGTAAAGCTAGTTCAAAACATAAAAATGGGGTATAAGTCTATCCACATAAAACAGATTCTAAATACGTTATTGAAGGATTCCGTTTGATTTCTCCCGAAGAGTTATCCAACGTCATATCCGACTTTCTCAAAAACAATAACGAGCGGTGGAAATTCTACAAAGTAGACATGCAATTGCTGTCCTAAAATGTAAGAACTAACATTGGAAATGTTGCAGTTATAATGTTGTCGAATCATTTCAACTAACATAACTAAACAGAAGAAAATTCAAGTGAAAAGAATAACATTTTCTTTGTTTACATGTTACTTATGTTATTGTTCATTGGGAAGCCTTAACAAATGTTAAAGCTAATAGAAATCGTGAATGTAACTGTTTGTTTTTGAATTTATTATTCAAAACGGTGAAATTTTCACTTGCCCCTCTTTTGGGGCAAGTGAAAAGTAAGGAGACATTTTTCAAAAACTTTTTCCGTATTTTTTTCTTCAATTTTTCATAAAAATCAATTTCAGCATGTTGCTTATATTTGGTGGGAGTCAAGCTAAAAAATATATACCACCTCATTTGTTTCAATTTAAAGTCTCTAGAATTTGAAGAATCTCAACTATGCGAATTCCATTACCCACTTGCCCCACGGTACCTTATCTTAAACAAGAAGCACTTTCTTGCTCTTACCGTTTATGGGTACTGGATCTACTGGAGAAAAATCCAGTGAATCGTCTATCTACACACACTTCGTTGTTTCCACTTTTGGTGAAGTGGGACAACACAAGCATGGGAAAATTCACTCACTCACCCGAACGCTACCGTTAAAATATATGCAAAGTATCTGCTGCCACCGAATGTTCAATGACTGCCGAACGCTACTAGGGTGAGCGCAATCCCGACGAATCGTAAACGATTGAGATAAACCGAAAATGAAAAGATATACGGAGCGGATAGAGCACCTATCCTCTCTTAAATTGGAGACACGAAAGAACGCGTTCGCCATTCGATCACTGAAAGCTTCCTGCGAAATGTATAGATTTTGCGTTCACTGAAACATTTCGCCTTGTGTATTACCATTCAGTGAACGTTCTTCAGCTCTCAAATACGAATGCCACTCGTGCGGAATCGGTATGTAAAGAATCATTCGCTACAGCAATCGGATGCCTTCGGCACAAGGAGTCGGTAGTGAATCATTCTGTTGCCGTTTTTGTCTAACTTGCCGCTCGGCGAACAAGAAGAAAGCGCATTGGAAATTGAAACACTCAGCTTGGTCGGAGAAACGGCAATCTCGCTCTTGACCGCTTGTGGATGTGAGCGATAGAAATGCAATATTCGAGTGAATGTTTCCCATGCTTGGGACAACATTGTCCTTGCTCCAAGTGATCTCACAATTGCTTGTCACTTTCCGTACAGGACATTTACCACACAATTCCCTTCACGGGAAGAGTGGACGTCTGGCGATACATTGGCTGATGAGCTAGCTCGCGATGGAGCATCGCATGACTTCATTGGCCCTGAGCCGGCTATTCCAATTTCGAAGTGCTGGGTGAAACTTCAGATAAACTCTTGGGCGGCAACTCGGCACAAGCAATATTGGAATAGTTTGGAGTCATGTCGTCAAACAAAATTGTACATTACTGAGCCATCTCTAAGGGTGGCGAAGTATTTAACAAATCTGTCAAAGCAGAATTGCAGTCTCTTGGTCAGAGCGTTGACAATCCACTGCCGACTCAACTATCACATGGCAAATATTCAGCGTGCTGACTCATTTGTGTGTGATAGTTGTGACTCCGATTATGGAACATCGTATCACCTGATATATAACTGTCCAGTTTTTTCGCAAATGCGATTCCAATTACTTGGTAAACACTTATTAAGTGAAACTGAATTCAGAAGCCTGAATCTTCAGGACATTCTGTTATTCTTAACCCGCTGTGGTAATGAGCTATAAGCTCTCTTTACGCTCATGCGTTTTGCAGTGCCCTTTTTAGGGCGCTGTTCGAACCCATTGTGGTATGGAGCTACATGCTCTCATTTCGCTTATGCGATCTTCCCTCTTCAAGGGACCCCACTCCTATTTCCTCCCATCTTTCCCTTCCCTTTCCTTTCCCATCGGGTAGATGATGAAATAGGCTCAAATATGGCGATGGCACAAATCTCCCAACTGGTGGGGAACGTGCCTTTGGAGCCGGCCTTCTGATACGGGTCAGGCTTTCGACCTGATTTCTCCGCACGACCCGTTTAGCGATAGACGGACTTTGATTTCAAGCGTGAAAAATCTCAAGCATGAGATATGAGAATTTGAGATTTTTGCAACGCAGCATGAGTCCGGGGAAACTATGGCAAGGGAACAATTTAGTTTTAACACTAAAAACATCATGCAACGACACGCTCTTCATGTCTTGTCATTAATCGAAGAACTGTTGACCCAAAGGATTTTGACTATAGTGACCACTTTTGAGACAACCGGATGTCCTCGAGGGAACCTTCCCAAGAAACATTTGCCTATTTTATAATCATTTATTAAGCAATTTTTCACAACTACATACTGAATAGTTGCTTTATTATATTACTTTGCAGCTGCTACGCACACATTGTTCAAGCAAATTTGGCGAAATTATTAAGCTTCTTATCATTTAGTGGCTGTAATCATATATTGTAATGATGTTTATTCAGGTTTCACTTAGCTTAATAAGGATTGATGATTTAACAACGCTAGTTTAACAAACTACATTATTGCAGTGTAATTCAGCATCATGTTTAACAACATTTTAATTATTTCCAAGTGAAGCCTTTGTTCAGGCGTTGTTCACACAAATTTGGAGAAGTTATAAAGCGTGTCGTTGTATATTGACTTTATTCTACAACTTCAAAATCGCTTTATAAGCATTCATCTCAGCTTTTATTCAACTGCCACAAAATTGATTGACAATAAATAAATGACTAAAAATAGCTAACACTGTATACATCAAATGCAGTGGTACCTTTACCATGAATTAATAACCACACTTTTAATAATTACCTGAATACTGGATTCAAACTCGAGACCTTCCCATCGTCAGCGGTATACCTTTCCATCTGCGCCATCCTTGAATTCATATATCAGCCTTCCAGTGCCCAATATAAACCTCTTGTAGCTGTTTATTGATCATGCTTGAGCTTCTATTCAACAATAACTAATCAACACGTGCTATGCTGATCAACAACTGAATAAGCACATTACTTCTGCTGCTGTTCAGTACTGATGCGAGCTGAACTCAGTCGGCTATTTATAGCGCACAGTGAGAAAATTTATTTCAATGCTGGTCAAAAATAAAGTTTATTCACCAAGTAAAAACAGTCTGAAATGACTAATCGAATTTCATAATAAGTTTTAACTTGTTAAAACTTTAATTGAATTGTTCATCTAACTATACTAAAATTCATTTTTTTTTTTTTTTTTTTTTTTTGTCGGTAGCGATAGGGGTAGTACTGGCACTTTTAATCTGCCCTAAGCTCCTTCCCAGCATTTGCTTTTATAAGCCTCTATTGCGTTCATCACACAGACGTTCCTAAGCAATGTTGCTCAAATGGTCACTGTGTACGCTAGCAGCAATCAGCCCTTGCCGTAGTTTTGCAGTCTAGTAGTTCAGACTACTATCAAACTATGATAAGGCCTGAAATGCTACTAGAGTGGTTAAAGTGAAGAACGAAATAGTTTTATTGAAAGGTCCTCATTCCCCATTTCATTTCAACACTCACTATCGTCACTTTTATTATCGACACTATCACGTATATCACCGATTATCACTCATCAACTTTCGTAATACACTTCAGATATATTTTCTACTATATCACTTTTCACATCACACCATTTTTATATAAATCTGTTAGCATTACCATCTGTTAGCATTACTAAGTAGTTTAAAAATATTCAATTTAAATGTATCATTGTTTTTGTTGCTGTAGAGTCATTACTATTCAAACTACGATTTAGCACTATGATCAAGAAAGTTACATTAAAAAAAAATCAATTCGATCCATTCTTCTGCACTCGCTGTCATTATGTATTAATACTTTTATCATGCACGTTTGAAGAACTAGGCAATTAAGTTTATATTCAGAAAATGATTGCACAATGTATTATGGCCATTATTAAATTAGTAGAGTTCACATCATTATTATTATATTTTTAACAAAACTATCAGAATCACTTCACCTTTATTTTCAAATTTTCATCACTATAGATTTAATTATAAAATCACTATTAGTACCTTCACAATCACTAAATTTAATAACGACGAGTGTAACGCATAGTTCCACCAAACACCCATTCTTATGTTGCATTATAAAACGATTGATCACACGTTGGCTTCGAAACTTAACCACCATTGCTGATTAGTACAAAGGATGCTACAGCTCGTGTAAACGAATTGAAACATAAAACAACCAGCACTGGTTTATAAGTAACTAATGAGCCCTGGCGGTCCCTCCGTTCGGAGAGGACCTGATAATATGCCGAAACATATTAACAGATCCTCCGCCTGAATGCAGCCGTTTTATGATAAATCATGAACCGTTGGAGGTGTGCCAAAGTATTGGGAAGGTGATATGTTTCACAGACGGGTATTATTATGGTGCACCTTCTACTTTAGCACCGTCAAACCCTGTGATCGTGGCCAGGGTGTATTGGAAGTCTAGAGTAGAAGCAAAACTTGAAGAACCTTCTAGTCAAACATGTTGCGTTGCCTACTTCCCAAACTCCAAAACCCTCGGGTGTATTATGGACGGTGTGAGTTTTCAAACTTACATATGCTGGAGACTTGGCACCTGATCCACTTGTACATCAATAAAATAAAATACTATAAATACTTTACGTATACCACGGATATCCGTCCAACATCAATTCTATCAACGTGATTTGTCATGTTTGATTAATGACCTAATATTATTTTTCTTAAATAACAGTTGAATAGCATTTTAATAGGAAGACATATCACAAAATTGCTAAAAATCATGTATTTTTCATTAAAATATTATTTATTATTTATTTATCTTTATTAGAGAGATTTTCAGCCAGAGGCTGGTTCATCTCTGACATTTAAATATTCCTTTTTTTATAAATATTAAAACACAATCCAATTATGTTGAATACACAAATCAGAAATTAACTAGTCCAATATTGTTTTACAGTAAATTTCCCTACTAAAATCATTCATTATTTTAGTAGCACAAATTTTGTAAACTTTTTTTTTTGTAAAGTATGATGAATGATGAATAGCAACCCTGCTTTTTACTGATAGAAATGATAATAATATCAACCAAGGAACTGTCAAGACTGTTTGTAGTTCTACCATAAGCATCGAAAGTTACGAAATGTTTAGAGTTATTTATTTAGCTTACAATTTTGCGTAAATGGTCACATAATTTTGAAAAGAGCTTTTTGCAATTCGATTGCATATCGGCTTACTTTTTATCAAAGAAATGACCTACATAACAGCCTTCTTTTCCTATCAATACAAACAGTGCTGAAAAGTGTTACTTTTCAGCACTAATAACAGTATCGAAAAGTAGCACTTTTCAGTACTGTTTTGGAAGTTACCGAATCGGCGTCGGTTCACTTCTATATGTCATTTATTGAAATGCTGTGATTTTCTTAAACCAGTTTCTGATTCTAAGATCCGAATCCGATTTAATTCGGTTCGCCAAATGAATGTAGAATCAGAACTTAAGTTGATTCTTCATCCATTTGACGAACCGAATTAAATCGGATTCGGATCCTAGAATCAGAAGCTGGTTGACCCATGGATTCTGAGTCTTGCGGAAGTAGAGGATTTATGGGTTCACTATATAAAAGGACGGGACGTTATGGGACGGTTCTTGTAATCTTGGCAATTCAGCATATACAATATGGTTGAAAATTCTAAGCGGGGCGTCCTTACCTGGTCTGTCTTTGAAAGTAGAATCAGCAATGAAAGTGTGAAAATTTATGACAGTCATTCCACAGCCTACCTGATTGAGAAATACTGAGTTGCTACAACGCATGGATGGCCATGTGGATTTTCATGAAATATCCCTAAAATTCCAACTCTACCGGCATTTTTCGTTATTGCAAAAAATGTTGTATGCAACTCGTTGCAAAACTCGATTTTTTTCAGCACTCGTCGTATTTATCCAACTCGGCGAGCCTCGTTGGATAAATGTACGACTCGTGCTGAAAAAATCATCATTTTGCAACTTGTTGCATAAATAACTATTTTGACACATATATCCATTATATCAAAAATACTAATTTTAAATGAAATACAGAGTAAGGGGGAGACTCGATATTCCGTGTCTCGATATCGAGTTAGAGAACCATTGTAAAAGTTGGTTTTCATGGCTAACTCGATGGTCCCTTGGATCGCGATTGCACTGGTTTTGTGATCTATAACTCGATACCTCCCTAACTCGATGGTCCCTTCAATATCGAGTTATGGAGAGTTGACTGTAGTTTTTCACTCATTAAATTATATTCGTGACTCTCAACCTCAACCATAACTAGTTATAAGATTTTTCTACTTCATTTATAATTTCATGCAGGGCTTGGAATGGTGATAGTAGTAGGCTTGAATTTCGCAAAATCACGTAACTCTTCTCACTACTGACCAATGCACGAGTTCATTATTTGACGTTTGAGCGGTGCCAAACAGTGTTGATAGACTCACACTCAAATCTCAATCAATACACTATCCCGTAAGAGCAAACTCATTAGAGATCTGCTTTGCAAATCTCACGCTTGAGGTGTTGATGCAAAATCACTCAATCAACCCAAACCGTCAAAAACGATTCAGTCACAAAACCCGTCAAAAACTCGTGTTGGATTACTACACTTCTACCAGACTAAGGCTGTGAACCGTTTCACCAGTTCGTTTAACTTTTAGTTAAAATTTGACAGCTCGATAGTTATTTCCCCTCCGGTTAGAAATAACCCTGCTCTGGAGCATGGTTAAACTTGACAGTTCGAAAGTTATTTTCTGCTCCCGTGAATTTGAGAATAACTAACCATCTGTCAACTTTGTTCTGAAATAACTACTCGACTGTCAAAGCTCAAATGGGTCGACCGCGATGTTCAATTTAACCATTTGAGGAGAAAATAACTATCGAAACGTCAAATTTTAACTAATAGTTAAACGGACTGGTGAAACGGTTCACAGCCTAACAAGAAAATATTGCCGTATGCGCGTAAACTGTGGAAATACGAGACAATGGGCCGTATGAATAAAATGTAGTAAAGTTGAGTTTACTACATACTCGGTAGTAAACGCTATATGTGGAACACGAGTGGAACATGTTTGTGTCATTTTCCTTTCTACACCTTTCGAACATACTACAAACAACGCATTGCTATGAATAAAGGTAGCATTTACTACAAAGCTACTGGTAGTTAGCTTCAGAGGTTGCTACACATGCTTTGAGATTGCGGAATTGAATGGAATAATTTACTTTTGAGCAGTGGCGATTCCCTAACCTCAAATCTACCTGTTCCACGAATAGAAATTCTTGAATTTCAGCAACAAATTTGCATCTATTTAGAAGATATTTGTTAGAAATGACGATTCCAATAATTTACTGTTTGCTCTATAATTTATTTCTGCCGAATTAACCATTTTTAGATTCGTCGAACAGGTAAAAAGTGAGGTTACGAGTCGCCTTTGCTTTTGAGTAAAAATCATGGGAAAACGATATGAGTTTGGATATTTCAGAAGGTATTTTGAGTTTTGCTTGAGGTTACCAAAACATTCGCCCCGCCAATTCTGAGATTCCGGTAAGATTACTGGCAGTAGCAATTTGTAATATCCGTGTGAATTCTGGCATTACGATAGTTATGTTATTTTCTAGGAATTTTAGGATGTCGGTAGGAATTCAGATACAGTAATGACCCGTTTTGTCAGCACCCGATTTTGTCTACCCCCGATTTTATCTACCCCCGATTTTAGCACCTTTTTAGACCGATTTTGTCTACCCCACGATTGACCCGATTTTATCAGCCTTCAAAAAATACATTAATTTAATGTGGAAATATTAGGTACAACCATAACGTAAAAAGTCGAGTATGACATTGGCCACGTCTATACGATCATCTGAAGTATGAATTCACGTTGTATAGCAGTTGCCACCGTACGCAGTTACTTTAGGGATCTTGTATATTATTACGGTTCATATAAAAATATAAAAAAAACGCTGTAAACATTTACAAAAAATTAAACAAAGTCTATAGGCGACAATAAAAATAAAAAGTAGTGGAACTTTTTTTCCCGATTTTAGCTTTTTCCCGATTTTGTCAACTATAAATTCAAAACGGGGCTGACAAAATCGGGACATCACTGTATTGATAAAGTAATTCTGAATTTTACGTGTATATTCTGACATCTCAGATTCTCAGATTTCCTTTAGAATTCCGGAATTCCTTAGGAACTTTGGGATTCCGATAGGGATATCGGATTTTTATGATAATTCTGGAAGTTTAAATACCATTCTAGGAATATTGCGGAAATATTAGAAATCTGGTAAAAACTGGTGGGAATGGGATTCCGGATATTAATCTCTTAGAATTCTGTGGGTATCTTTGAGACGGTATTTCTGTAAGAATCTATGAGATTGCGGTGGGATTCCTGCGAATTATTGTGTGAATATTTGTAATTCTGAAAATCAATTATTGTAAAAACCTTTAAGATTACGTTGATCTCCAGTTCGGTTGGAATTTCAAAGCAAAGCTTTAATATAAACCTTTTGAATGTCGGTAAATATTTTATAGATTTCAATGTTTTTTTTTGTGAAATCGATAAGAATTTTAATAATTTCAATAATTTCACCAGGGTTCTCGGTGTTTTAGGAGAGATCCTCATTGAATTCTAACGACTACCAATGGAATCACTACAATTCCCATAAAAATCTCTACCTTCTAAGTTCTAGAAATTCCAAGGATACTATCAGAAACCCCACCAAAATAACGAGAATATTACAGAAACACTTTGAACTTCCGGAATTCAACATACTGTTAAGAAAACACACGGGGAGCATCAAAATTCTACCGCAATTTCACCAGAATCTCAGTACTGGTGCTAGAAAATATGTGGTTCATAATTTGATAGCTGTAGTCTCAAGATCTCTTCATATATGTTAAGCTAATATTAATAAAATCATCAATCACTGGCGTTGGCGAAGACTGAAAACCACTCAGAAAATTCTTTGATTAGTTGATCATCATAAAATCATAGACATAAAGAGAATACCAGACTATTCGCAAAATTACACTACAAATCTTGACAAACTACAGCACCCTCATGATTTTGTGCAAATGCCAAATTGTCGCGTTATCGATTAGATTCCAAGCATTTCCTTCATATGCATGATTGTATTAATTTTAAGCGTCACTCTGAATAGATTGTTCTTTACGTGCAGAATCACTCTGCACTCTGAATGGAAATTTCTTAACGTGCAGCTTCAGTCACTGCTCATGTTAGAAAGTAGTAAGTACTACATGTTCGAAAAGTTTTTTATTCGTACCAAAAGTGTAGTAAACTTTGTGGATTTTGTTTTTGAGTAGATGCTACATGTAGTAAAGTTCAACGTTTTTTATTCATATCAACCAATGAGTCAAACAGGTGAGTCAACTCTTCCATGATTTGTTGACTGCTAAGATGCGTGATGGACCAATGCACGTGTTCACTATTTGACGTTTTAGCGGTGCCGTGTTATTTATGTGACCATGGAAACCAGTGAATTCGGCTCCGCTCAAACGTCCAATTAGTGAACTCGTGCATCGGTCCATTGACAACTTACGCATGAAAAACCTCAAGCGTGAGCTATGAGAAATGGACCTTTGCACGGGTTCACTATTTGACGTTTGAGCAGTGCCGTATTATTTATGTGGCCATGGCAATGAATGAATATGGCACCGCTCAAACGTCAAATTAGTGAACCCGTACATCGGTCCATTGAGTTTTTCGCAGTACTGGTGCCAAATTCATTCGTTTCCATGGTCTCGACAATAAAACAGCACCGCTCAAACGTGAGCTCATGCATCGGTCCATTTATGTGACTATGTGAATTTAGCACCGCTCAAACGTCAAATCCATGAACTCGTGCATGGTCCGTAGACCTTGCATGAGTTCACTAATTTGGGGTTTGAGTGGTGCCATGGTCACAGAAATAACACGGCTCCGCTCAAACGTCAACGAGTGAACTCGTGCATTAATCCATGGACCAGTGCACTAGTTAATAGTTTCCCAAACTGTGGGTCGCGACACCCAGGGGGGTTGTGAGCCAATGGCAGGGGGTCGCGAAAAATATACTAGTTTTATATATTTTGTAAGTTTTATGAAGGGTATCGCATGGCATTTTTTTTTATTTTAGAAAAGAGAGCAGAAGTTTTTAGCTGCTTGTTCTCTATCATCTTTTTGTTGTTTATTAAAGTCATCATTTTGGTTCTTAATATTTCTTTTTCTTAAAAATTCATTTACCTTACTACCATATACATAGGTATCTGGGGCCCAGATAGCCGTAGCGGTAAACGCGCAGCTATTCAGCAAGACCAAGCTGAGGGTCGTGGGTTCGAATCCCACCGGTCGAGGATCTTTTCGGGTTGGAAATTTTCTCGACTTCCCAGGGCATAGAGTATCTTCGTACCTGCCACACGATATACACATGCAAAAATGGTCATTGACATAGTAAGCTCTCAGTTAATAACTGTGGAAGTGCTCATAAGAACACTAAGCTGAGAAGCAGGCTCTGTCCCAGTGGGGACGTAACGCCAGAAAGAAGAAGAATATACATAGGTACCATCTCCATTTGGGTAGTATTTTTTTATTCGTTTTCTCGTTGATGAAATGTCTTTTGGAAAATTGCGAGACCAGCTATGATAGTATGATCTCTTCATAAATATTGATATTTTTCGAGAACATTCATTCAAAATCATTTTTTTACCGCCCTAGATCCTTGGCCATATTATTATGTAGTAAAATTTTTTTTTTTGTCGGTAGCGATAGGGGTAGTACTGGCACTTTTAATCTGCCCTAAGCTCCTTCCCAGCATTTGCTTTTATAAGCCTCTATTGCGTTCATCACACAGACGTTCCTAAGCAATGTTGCTCAAATGGTCACTGTGTACGCTAGCAGCAATCAGCCCTTGCCGTAGTTTTGCAGTCTAGTAGTTCAAAATACTATCAAACTATGATAAGGCCTGAAATGCTACTAGAGTGGTTAAAATGAAGAACGAAATAGTTTTATTAAAAGGTCCTCATTCCCCATTTCATTTCATCACTCACTATCGTCACTTTTATTTTCGACACTATCACGTATATCACCGATTACCACTCATCAACTTTCGTAATACACTTCAGATATACTTTCTATTATATCACCTTTCACATCACACCATTTTCATATAAATCTGTTAGCATTACCATCTGTTATCATTACTAAGTAGTTTAAAAATATTCAATTTAAATGTATCATTATTTTTGTTGCTGTAGAGTCATTTCTATTCAAACTACGATTCAGCACTATGATCAAGAAAGTTACATTAAAAAAAATCAATTCGATCCATTCTTCTGCACTCGCTGTCATTATGTATTAATACTTTTATCATGTACGTTTGAAGAACTAGGCAATTAAGTTTATATTCAGAAAAATGATTGCACAATGTATTATGGCCATTATTGAATTAGCAGAGTTCACATCATTATTATTATATTTTTAACAAAACTATCAGAATCACTTCACCTTAATTTTCAAATTTTCATCACTATAGATTTAATTATAAAATCACTATTAGCACCTTCACAATCACTAAATTTAATAACGACGAGTGTAACGCATAGTTCCACCAAACACCCATTCTTATGTTGCATTATAAAACGATTGATCACACGTTGGCTTCGAAACTTAACCACCATTGCTGATTAGTACAAAGGATGCTACAGCTCGTGTAAACGAATTGAAACATAAAACAACCAGCACTGGTTTATAAGTAACTAATGAGCCCTGGCGGTCCCTCCGTTCGGAGAGGACCTGATAATATGCCGAAACATATTAACAGATCCTCCGCCTGAATGCAGCCGTTTTATGATAAATCATGAACCGTTGGAGGTGTGCCAAAGTATTGGGAAGGTGATATGTTTCACAGACGGGTATTATTATGGTGCACCTTCTACTTTGGCACCGTCAAACCCTGTGATCGTGGCCAGGGAACTATACTAAAATTCATTTATTAAATGTATAATATTTCTACTAGGTTAATATTTTAATTATTTGTCGTACTTTTTCCATCTATCAAACATTATACAAATATAAAATATATTTCAATCAATAATCCTATGTCAGAAGACTGATTCAAAATATTTTCTAAACATAATTGAATATTGTATTGAGAAAGCATCAGTTATTATTGTATCCAACATGTTTTTAAATATTAGTAAGTTAGTGGCGAATTCGCCAAGGGCGAAAAGCCACTCAAATAAAGATAAATATTAATAATATTAGTAAGTTGAATATTGCAATACAATAAGGAATAAGGAAATTTTTAGATATTTTGTCCATTTTTCAAAAATTTGGCTATAGTGTGACCTCTTTTGTAAGGCTTCTTTGTTGCTGAACAATGTGTTTAGGAATCGTTATTTTGGACTTTTTTGGATGACCTGCTCGGATGATATATCTCCCAAGTAACAATTTCAGTGCTTTTTGATCTTAGATGTTATTTATGGAGGTTTTATTATAGATGTATTCATTCCTAACAGATTTAATAAAGCATTGCAAAGTGCCAAACGTTCTTTTCGGTAAAATCCACTTTTAAATGCTTTGTAGATATCTACAAGAGCTCCCGTTAAAACTTATTTGCTGGCCACATTTGTTGATAATAAATTTTATTTTGAAGGAGCTGTATAGTATCTATTAAAACCTATAGTTAAAACCTCATCTTGCTTGTCTTGTCAAGGCATAAGTAAAACTTCTAAGACTATGCTAAGTCATGTTAAAGCCTTCTTAAATCTCAACTGTCTGATGCATGTTATTGGAATGCAGTCTGCGTGTGGTTATCAATATCATTATGTTGATAATGATAATCATGTAGTGAATCACGAATTAATCATAACGCAAACATAGAAATGACAAATATTCCTCTCGAAGAATTAACAGACTATCGCATACTTTTCCCATACTTGCCTGAACTTCCCGTTCTAGTGGGACAACTATGCTGCACACAACAGCTGAGCTACACGAAAAAAGCTTTATTTTTCAGACACTTATCAATTACCGTTTTCTGCATCATTACAACCGATCAAGCACGACGAGCTTTATTATAACAATTATTCCAATAAAACAGTAGATACATAACGGCACAAATTTAATTAAAATGAATTGCATCACAAAATTAATTTTCGATTTGTTTACGTTTTTGACAGCACTAGCTTTCCTGAGTGCATTAAGTTTAAGTCAAGGCTCCCAAAAAACCAATTTGTCTTAGTGCAGAACAAATATTCTGATTTAGGAATATTTTAGCCAGTGAGGGTTTTGCGCACGGGTTCTTAAGATCAAAAGCGTTTATGAATGATTATATTGTTCGGAATAATCACCAATTGATCTTAAACCATCCCAGACAAGACCAGCAAGATTTAACTGGATGGAATCCATTTTTATTGTCACCGTTTCGGATTGATAATTACAATATGCGTGGGAAATTTCAATTTATGGTTGAGATGAGCATGAAATCATTGTTAAAATGGAATGGAGTAAAATATTGGATAGCCAATAATGATGTCGTAATTGTGGCGCGTTGCTGTAAATCGAAAAATTTTATGTCATTCCACCAGTAAATTTTTATTGGCAGGAATTTCACGCGATCGTAAGGAAATTTTCTGCCACGCAAAAATGATTATTTTAATTGATTATTTTGAGTCGGCAGACATCATGATGGTTTCAAAATCAAAAAAAGGTTATGGTTTATAAACAAATTATTGGATGATGTTTGTTCAATCATAAGCTCTTAACATTGGTTTTATTCCGTGTATAAGGATATCGTGAAAGATTTAATACCGCTAGTTGAGCTCAATAAGGCTATACAATAGCTCTTATGAATGTTTTATAGCATACTACAAGGGTAGATGTATTCATACGATACAAAACTAAGAAGTTTAGAAACGGTTTTAAGGTATAGTCTTAACAACCTCCTGTAGTGTGGGCCTTTTCGGGCTTAACGGAGTTTTATCAAAGGTTTATTGAGGTTATTAAGACTTATAAGTTCTAAAATGAGTTTTAACGATATGGTGGTAACAACAGCTTGTAGTAAATGAAAAAACTAAAAATGTTACTTGGGCTATGTTGTATTAGGATTTTATTAAATACCTATTCAGCTTTTAATCATGTTCATGTTAAACATGGAAACAGCTGAAGTGCAAAGCAACCAAAACGTTAGTTCGTCTCCTGTACATTTGTTTACACAATTATATTTGTTTGGTGGAATATTGGCTCTATTATAGAAGGAAAAATGACTTGTTCAACTCATTAGTAAAACAATCGTGACAAGTCGGCAGAGATTCTTTGGAGAAGTTTAATAAGTGTTGATTCTACTATTATTCATTCCAATGAAAAATGTTGAACATTGACTTAAATTTGGATCTAAATACCATCTTCTCAGCTCTTTGTAGGGCATTTTTTCAGCTGTCACCATTATTCAACAATAATTAACTATGTATGTTAATTTGTGACACTTGACTGTAAGTTGGGTAACCACTTTCATGTAACTATTGTTAAATTATTATTTATACTTCGATTATCATTAAAAATGTTATGATTAGTAACTTTTTCCGATATCAATAACGTCGCAGATGATGATCACTACACTTGGAAAATTTAAATAAATTTTGATGTTTTTAATCCAATGTGATTCGCACTTTACCCTCGTTGATCCATTACGTCGCCATTACGTCCATTACGTTAATCCATCCATCGCATACACGTCTTGGATTTGATTTGAAAAACATTTGAAACATTTGAAAATAACATAATATGTTTTGCTTGAATAAGAGCATACTCATATACTGTTATTCACATTGTTTATAAGTTTTACTAATCATGCTGGTCAACATTTTAAGTATTAGACACTGAAACTTCTGTACGATTTGTTGTTAATCAAATGTTCGATATTCTACTAAAATGATGGCTACAACCTATAGAAGCTTTTAATCAGTCAATTGTTAAACTTCTTATGTGTTGTAGAACAAAAGCTACTATATTTGCATTTTCGGAGGTTTATTCAGCTCTTTTTCAAAACACAAACTGCAAGTGGAATAACAGCTTTTTTATAAGCGGAAATTGATTTTATTCAATTAATGATTCAACTAAAAATTTGTTCAGCAATGGTTACTGCTATGCAGCTTGTATTAAACACGTAAGTATCTTAAAAGCTACCAATTGTTCCTTGGGTTTCCTTTTTAGATTATGTTTGAACGTTAAAACATATCCAGAATCCAGCATTGGCTTATTTTTTGTCATTTTTTTTTCTTTCTCTTTAATTTATAACTAAGCTACAGTAACCTTTTCTGTTGCGTTTTTTTTTTGTGTGGAACGCTAGCCAAGGACATTGTATTTCGGTCTATGGTAAAAACTTCCCAAAAGCTTTAATATTGAACCGTTATAATAGAAATAGAGCGAGAGACGAGATAATCTCTTATTGTTACATAGGCCTTTCAGTAATGTTCAGCAAGAATTGTGTCTAAACACCAGCGTTGCGAAAATCGCAAATTCTAATTTGTCATGCTTGAGATTTCTCACGCTTGAGTTGTTACTCATGCAAATCAACAGCTAAAACATTATGCATGAGTTAACTCATGCGTTTGAATAATTGACTTATATTTCCAGTGGAAAAAAATATTCCACAGTGTTTTCACGCAAAGTACCTATTTATTGCTTTTCTGTTAGAAGTATAACAATCCATTCTAATGTAAATAATAACATTGGATTTTGACAGATTTGCGATGGGTTTTATGTTTGAAACTTTTTTTTAAGGCATGAGCGTGAGCAAATGATTTTACATCAACATCACATGCGTGAGTTTTGTGAAGCAGATGTCAAATAAGTTTGCCTTCGCGAGAGAACTCAATGATAGAGGTTTGGGTGTGAGTATACGAACGCTGCTAAACACCGAAGCGTTTCGCGCGAAGTCTCATTCTTCATGCCTTGTCCCAAACGTCGATAACGATATAAAAATGTCGAGAACTTTCCATTGATGCTGTTGCGATCAGTCAATATTACGATATCACCCGCATTCTAAGTTACAAGGAGAAAATCTGCAACTAGACCCCAGAGCAGAAAACTCATTGTATAACGTTTCCAGATAAAGGTGAAAAGAACGTGCGAAAGCAACACCAAAATCAACATTGTTATCATTGCGCAAAATGATCTATTGTCAGCACAAATTCACTCTCAAAGCTTGATTTCTTGCGTGTAGGGTCAATAGGGGCAGTATGGTCCACCTAAGCAAAAGTTCTTGAAAAGCACAGAAAAACAATACAATTTAATCGATCCATAAGCCTAATTAGTAGTTTGAAGCATCTCTTTTCATACCACAGTTGTATTTTGGTAAAAAGATTACTTAGAATTTTTTTGGGAACATTTTTGAAAAACACTATTTTGTGTGTGACTCTACACTATACGGGGCGAAATGGTCCCCCCTACGGGGCAATATGAGCCACCATACTAAATCTTATTATTTTGATTGGAAAACCATTTGCAAGGCTTAATTTAGAAGAAGACAATAATGTACGATAGAGTTTAGTACAAAAACTGGGTTGAAGTCTGATTTGAATCATGAAATGGTATGTTTTGCTGACAGTTCAATAAATCATGGTTCTAAGAGCTTCAGTTTTCAAACATAGTCGTTCAAATAAGTTTAACCAGTTAAAAATTCTAGTTTTAATTGAAATCACGTGCGATAACAATATTGCAATTAAACTGCTAAAATGACATGCCATTTTTGGTTATCTATTTTTGTGATAAGATAGCTTTGACCGGCTATGACCATATCGCCCCGTTCCTAGATGTTTCATATAAATTATATTTTATTGAAAATTTATTTTAGAATCTATACAGTTTTGTGCACATAATGCCTATGAATAATGGAAGAACGAACTGCTGTGAAAAAAAATGAAGTCAATAATCAAAACTTTATGCAAAGCTTATTTTTACATCCAAAATCTTATAAGATTTTCGTAGTAGCATCAACATTTCAGATTTTTATCGATATATGAAGTTCCAAATCAGTTTTTTGCCTAGTTTTCACGGTGGTGACTAATTGAAGCATACTTTATAAGATCCTAAGGTTATTGAGATCAAAATCTGTGTTTTAAGCTCAAATAAAAGGTGGCCCATTTTACCCCGTATGACCATACTGCCCCGCCTTCCCCTACTAGTGGCTTTTACGGCTGTTTTGCTATAAATCGTTGCAAAACAGGTTTTTTTCACGACGGTCAGGAGCGATTCATCTAAGTATCATTGATTCACAGCCCGAAGTTGTCCAAAAATTTATCGTAATAAATAGTTGAGATTAAAATTTATGCTCTTCTGCACCTATACTAGACCTAATGTACGTACCGTTTTGATTCATATTACGGACACTTAAGGCCTCAGTGAAGTTTAACTCAGCATAGAGCATACAAAATAAATCATTCTGTATGATTCCTTAGCGTTATTAAGCGTCGGAAGCCCTTAACTTTCGAATGGTGGGTAAAGAATACGCTTCCGCAACTTTAATAATTTTTAATTAATCAAAATGTGCAGCCTTTTAATGATTCTTATTCCGGACGCTTCCTTACTTTTGCCTCATATTCCGGTCACTTTGATTCGAATTCCGGACAGCTCATGATAATCATAAATGGAACAGTCAAATCATCAATTGAAATCGTCGAATCACTAAAGAGACATCTAAGGTAGTTGGGCATTATAAATTTTCAAAGATATTTATGGAAAAAGTTTACTAAAACGAGCCTCAAAATTGAGAACTTTTGAGCGGCAAAAATTGAAACATTTCGTGTGAAATGTTTCCCATACAAAGTAGATTGTCCGGAATTTGAAGCTGTCCGTAATATGAATCAAAACGGTACCTATAGTAGCACTACTAAGAGCATTTTTTTTATTTAAGGGGGGCAAGTAGCTAAATGGGGTAAGCTAAAATAATTTGTATATTTTACTGAATATGTAAACCGAGTATTGTGGCGTGAAATTGTTAATTCAGTGTTATCTGTTTAGATGTCAACCTAATCTATCTTCTATATAAATAAAAATGGATTGGTGTTTGTATGTCACAAAATGGCTTGAGAACGAATCAATGTACGGATTGACGTAAGTTTCACACTATTGCACTCGACAAGGGATACGACGTGACAGTGCGAAGAAAAAGTTTGGGAAAGTCTCCGGAATAATCGGGAAATCGGGAGACTATATATATGCCATTGTGTATGGGGGTTCTATGACGTTTTACAACAGTCTACTTGATGGCAAGACGAAATTTGCCGGGACCACTAGTTTTACATCAAAATCAATATAGTATACAGCTTATATTTGGTGGGAGTCAAGCTAAAAAATGTACACGGCCTCATTTACTTCATTTAAAAGTCCTTTGAATTTGAAGAATCTCAACAACTTATACGATTTCCATTACTCACTTGCCCCACGGTACCTTATACTTTCTAGGGGTTGTGCATTCTGGGGAATCAAATTCTAGAGAGTGAAATTCTGGAAAACGGTTTTTGGGGGAATGTTTTCTGAGGCATGTTATGGAATATATTATCACAATTACAAATCATCCATATTCTAAGATACTTACAAATTTCATCCATAGCTTCACCATCCTCACATCTTGTTTGTAGTTTTCAAAATTTTCAAAGTTAGACAAACATTGTTCCAAAATTTTCCGAAATCCTCCGTCCTTGTCGAACACTTTGTGTTGCTCCAGCCAGCAAATGTAGTTGAACCAAATGTCCAACGAATCTGCCCCACTGTAGGCCCTTATAGCGTCTTCCCATGCACGCTTGTCGGATTCGTACCGATTGAGGGCAGCTTCCGTTATCTGGTGGGAATTCATGGTGGCGCACTGTTTCCGGTTCCCTGCAGACTATCTTCTCTGTCACTCGCTCCGCCAACAGATTTCAGCTATGTTGATTCCCTGCCCGATTCAATTTGTAAGTACGGATAACATCGGGACCTAGAATTGGACAATAAGAAAACAATCTTAGATCGAACAATAGATTATTTTAATTGACTCTAATCCCATGAACATACCAGGATTTCTGATTTCCCGAAAATTCCGAAAAAAATTGATGAAGCCTACAAAATACAAAATACTGACTATTTATATCAGTTAAAACATATTGGAAGAGATTATGTAGGGTAGAAGTACCAATTATGGTAATTGTGGGAACGAAGAGATGTTTTTCTTGTAGTTTTATTTTCGATGAAATAAATAAAACACCGTAACTTCGTCGGAATTTAACGGATTCCGGTGATCTTTTACCGAATACTGTAAAAATTTACCGTACTCCGTTAATTTATTTTACCGAACTGTTCAGCTGTTGAAATTTCACAGGAATCCGTAAAATAATTTAAGTGTGAAGATCTTGTCATAAATTCATAAAAAATCTTACAACAAATTTGTTGGGAATTTTTGGAAGAATTCGTTGTAAATCAGCAGAAATCCATAAAAATCTCCTTAGAAGACTCATAAGTACTTTGTTATTGATCAAGCACTAGTCAAACTAGTCCAGAAAAGACTTCACCAAGAATCAAGTGCTTATTCTGCGCGGCGTGTGAGGTGAAACGAGTCGAAAGAAGTGACAATTGTCGACTCGTCTCACGTCACTAGCGGTGAGAACGACTCGTCTCGAGTCACACGCCGCGCAGAATAAGCACATCAGTGTCATCAATAACCTCAGACCTCAGGCATTTTTAATTAATCGAGATTATTCAAAAATTAGGTCAATTATTGACACGATCCCATTACGATTCTAGCAAAAATCTCATTCAAAGTTTGTCATGAATCTAAATCTAACAAGCATATCCCCAAGAACCTTGTGTCAGGAATCCCTATATCCCCTTCTAGATTTTTTTCAAGTATTCTAATCGTCATACCAACCACTAAAAGTTAGTCATGATGCGAAGTACGAGTTGGCAAAAAGTTGTGCACCTCCTGGAGAACCAATAGTTCTTAAAATTGGAGTAAACCGGTATGGACCTATGCACGGGTTCATTTTTTCTCGTTTTAGCAGTGCCGTGTTATTTATGTGACCATGGAAACTAATGAATGGACCAGTACACGCGTTCACTCGTTGACATTTGAGCGGTGCCGTGTTATTTATGTGTCCATGGAAACTAGTGAATTTGGCACCGCTCAAACGTCAAATTAGTGAACTCGTGCATCGGTCCATTCTTATGTTTGAAACATATGATTTTCCGGTGTTTTCTACAAATTCCCGAATATTTCCCGTAATATTCCCGGTCATTTGTAATTCCCGGGTATTTCCTGCTTTTCCCGGATTTCCCGGATCGATGGACACCCTGAAAAAGTGTTCAGATTAGATGTGTTTAAACAAACGGGGGTACCCGGTACTCGATTTGAGCAAACATAGAAAATATTTTCGCACTGCATTGCTAGGTGGATAGATCACTAAATTTTTATATCAAAATAAAGCTCTTCAGAAGACACCACCCCTCTAAAATCACGTTTAGACATCGAAAACTAAAAAACGCATGTTTTGGGGTCTGAACCAGTGTAGATTGGCGTGAGATGAGAATTATCCTCATAACAATCCTACCAAGATTTTCAGCAGGAACCTTCCAGTATTTTCGCCAGGAGCTATGTAGAATTTTTATCAAAAACTTTCCAGAGATTTGATCAGAAATCTAGGTTTCTTATCATAGGATTATCATCAGCTTTCTTCAGGATGCTCATTGGAATTCCAGGATTCTTAATGAAATCGTTTGAGGATTTGCATAAGGACCTTTCCAGTATATCAGTAATTTAAAAAAAAAATTATTGATCTTCAGAAATCAAAATGTGGAAGTTTGTTAATAAACCAGAGTTCCAGCATAGTGTTCGACCGTATCCTAAATACTGTACGGAATTTAATATCGAAGTAAGTTGAATAACAAAACTCAAAATGGCTTCTATACGTTCAGAATGCTCCAGCTTCACAATATCCAAAAAGTGTGACTTGATGTTACGCATAATGCGAGTCTTCTAGTAATAAAAATCAGTCTTTAGGAACCAACAACGGGGTTCCGAAACTGAACTAAAAATTATCACCTGTATTCAATACGACCAAAAAAAGCTTCCAGTGGCCATATCTTGTCGAATAATTATGACTTTATTTGGCGCATTATGGAAATCAACATTTGATTTGGGTTGGTTCTCCGGGTCGCATACTAAGACTTCCGGTCCCTGTATCGGAACAAGTCAAGTAGCCAATTGATTATTAAATGTTCTACATGAGCTCGCAAGACTTGATTCATACTATATTCATATACTTTCACATGGATACATTCGAAATATATTGAAGTTTGATCAAGAATCACTGATGGAATAGGAGGTGTGCACTACATTTCCGGCGGTGTATCCGGATTGGCCACCGGTATCTAAATCTTTGTGGGTACATTAGGGGGTGCAACTAATTCCCTGCACAATACTGTTAAAATTTTGAGAATTGATCATTGAGTCAAAAGATATAAACAAAAGAGTGCAAAAAAGTCGTCCACACCTTTTAATGGTTAATCTTGGATTAGTATGTCATTTTTATGTGTAAATTAGTTTCTTTCAACCAAAACAATGCTTAGATTTGAACTATTCAACTAGTTTGTTCAAACTAAAATTAGATTGTTTATTTTTCGTCGATCTTTTATAATTCGTTTGCTGTGGCACGGAAAATTTCGACGACAAGTTGTTGTTTTTCCTTAGATCATGTGTCCAAAGGCTTCTTTATATTGTAGGAGTTAGTCATATTATTACCAGCACTTTTTAAAGGTTAGTACACAGGGTGATTACTAATTCCTGTCAGTAAAGTAAATGATCGTAGATAAAAGATGTACGTATGAATTTTAATTTGCGGTGTACATCCTGTTTTGCACATCTATAAAGTTTGTTTTGAATAAGTAAAGATTAAATCTTTTTTCATTTACCTTGGCTTTTAGTCATATGTGTTGTTTTGGCATTGCACCTGGCACGCACGTTTTCCACATATGTATTTTAGACCAAACTCCGCTGAAAAAAATGCCTGATTAAAACAGCATGTTATCACAATCTTCTAGACTTACTAGGGAATAGCATAAGACTGATTATGGAAAATTTTAGCGAAAAATATATGTCTTATTTGGTTAAAATATATGCTTCTGAATAACGTGCATGTTACCAACGCTCGTGGCTGGAAATTGAAATAAAAAAATAATATGTTATCTATGTACAGCGAAGACAAATGTTATAGATGTCCAAAACTGAATATGCACTGGTAATTAAAATTCATACAACCATCTTTTTTGTATGATTACTTATTTTACTGACAGGATATAGTAATCACCCTGTAAACTATTATCGAATATAGTGCTCGACTCATGATTGTGAATATTTCAGATTGCTCAAATAAAAATCAGTCGACAATAATTGGTCGATGCTCTACAAGTGAAATTAACATTCAGCAGTAAAATTTCACCCTACTAAAACAACGTATCAAGTTGTTAATTATTTGAACAATCATAATGAATAAAACAAACATCAATTTCATATTAAGGAGATAGAATCGTTCATCAATTTGAGGATTTTCAAAATCATGAAAGTTAACATAAAAATGTGTTCACTGTATTCTATTCTCCAACACATTCTCGTCGAAAAAAATCCTCGAAAAACTGTTGAAACACTATTGCGAACACGGATCCTTGCCATTGGAAGGTAAGATTTTTTGTACGAAAATAAAAATTATGATTTTTTTTTTTAAGGCACTCTGTGCTTGTGGCCACTACTGTGCCGGAATCAGTTTATCTGTATCTTCCTTACCGATACAGTTCTATTTTTAGCTAATCTATAATTACATCTGCTTTCACTCTCTTCTGCTCTTTTGCTCTCACACCGAGCAGGTAGGAGAGTGCTCTGCTGTTGGTCCAATCGATTTCCATAAGCCATAGTCAATTGCTCTTGCGGTGGTTCGTTTTGCCGTGTTCCTGAGTCGTTTTTGAGGCTAGCTGCCTGTGAAGTGGGTCAGTTTGTCTCAGTCACCATCTGATACTGACGGAGGATGGATGTGTTCCCCTAAGCACGGTCCTCCGTGCGGCGTCTTCTGGTGGCTGGACGGGTTATTTTTTTGGAGGGGCTGGGAATTGAATCCATGACCTTCCGCTTATGAAGCGAAAGCGTTACCTCAAGGCTACGGACCCCCCTATAAAAATTATGATGTTAAATATAAATTACAATCTCGTGCAAATGTTTGGGTTCACCCCCTTAAAAACACACAAAAGTGTGTATTCACAGAGATATGGATAAAAGAAACGTCTGAATTAAACTCTATACAGGTATACCCGGTTTTGAAGTTGTCGATAAAATCTAATTGTACATACTGTCGAAGCATATTTTTTATCACACTTTCTATTTTATATTCAGTTAAAAGTTTTTCAGAAAGTGTGGCTAAAAAAACTAATTTTTGATACAATGCATGGTATTTCATGTATGTATTCTCAAGCAAATATATACATTATTGAGAACACTGTAAAAATTCCGACAAAAACAGCTTTGATATTGATTTACTTATTTTTTTCAAAGGCTCAGACATACCGAAGCCGAAATCATTTGAAATTTTATTACAATTCCTTACACAGCGTAACAAAAATTCTATTTCTACGTGTCTCATGGGACTAACTCATGTATCTCCTGTAACAGGGTGTCGACTACATTTCGAAAATAAAAATCCCTGATTTTCCCTGACCTTCCAGCCGTTTTTAGGGAAAATTCCAGACCACTGAATTGGTAAATTTGAACCGAAATAAGTATGATTTTTGAATATGCATATTCAACTATTTGAATGAATCAAAGTTATAGGCCGTATGAATAAACCGAGCAAAAACTTTTACTTTACTCAAGTTGTCATGAGTAACAAACTTTGTTGAGCGTTTTCAAGGTAAAATTTCAGACACTGCTGAAGATCTATCTCAGAGAATTGGTTCAAAAAATCAACAGAGATTTCACTAAAATTTGTTTTAAAATTCTTCAACGTATTTTTATTTTAATTTCAGATCCTTCTCCAACAACTTCTCCAGGAACTTTTATAAGATTTCCTCCAGAAGCTGCTGTTCTCCTAATGTTTTTTTTTATATCACATTAACTTCATTAACTTTTTTGAGAACTTTTACATTGTTCCTCCACAAACAAATCCAAAGATTCCTTTAATCTAAGGAACCACCTCCAGAGCTTTCTCTAACAATTGTTAAGAATTGAGGAGATTAGATGCTGAGGAGTGTAAGTGACAAAAATCTAGTGTTGGAAAAATCAACTCAAGTTTTTCAGTTTTGCAATTTTTCATTCCATATAAATTGTATGTGAGCCAAAAACAAATAAATCTTCTGCAAATTATGTTATTTTTTTCTGTTGGACGAAAAAAGCACCTAAAATAGCGTTGGAAAGCTTAGAAACAAAATATTTTTTAAGTATATCCTACTGGAAGCCGACCAAAACGTCCCTTTGCGTTTGGGCCACTCAGCCATTTCGCTTTGAACTTCTCCAAAAATATCATTTAGAGTTCCTGAGAATATTTCAGGAACACTTCACGATGATTCGTTTCAGATAGTTTATTTCAGTTAATATTTTCTGATTCCGATATGAATTTTGACTTGGTTTTCTTCCCTGAGAAATTTATCTAAAGATTCCTGAACGAACGCATTGAGGGATTTAATAATGCATTTATAATAAGTTTTATAAGTTTCATACCAGCCTAGGACTGAAAATCTCATTAACAAAGGAAGGAAAAGTTTTCTGATGCCTTTCTTGCATTTATCGTGCCTACAGCAATGCTCTAAGGAACTTCTTCAAGATCTTCTATGAATATCTCCAAAAAATCTCACAAAATTTTAATGCATCATTGAGGAGATTCTTTGAAGGCAAATTTATAGAATTTCCGCTTTCAATGGATCTTCTGAATTAGTAAAAAAATCATTCGAGTAACTATTCAGAAAGCTTTTCTTTTGAAAAATTATTCAGAAAGGAATTTATTGAGGCATTTTTAGAAATCTTTAGATCTTTAGAATCTTTCGAATCTCTGGAAAATTTCCTGATTATATTATTAGAAAAACAAATAAAAAAGAAGGAAATATGGTACAGGATGGAGTAAACTTTCATTTTCTCAAGATTTCGAGCAAAACGTACAAAATTAGGCAATGCGATCGTGAGCACTTCAAATTTAAAATTTTTAGATCAATCTACGCTAACGTTTGAAGAAATTGTTCGTAGAGCAAGATGTTTTTTGTTCCAGAAACAAATAAATTCTGAAGCTAAGTATAGGTAGTAAAGTAGAGTTTACTCAAGTATGGATAAGAGCGTTTGATAAGCTCAATGATAAGCTGCTATTTTGAACGATTGGTTTCCTTATTGCGTGCAGAAATCCAATTCAATGTTAACATAATTGTATTGCTGTGTTGGCCAAATCGATAATCGATTACATTGCACACAATCAACCTCACAATCAGTTTGATGTTGTAGTACAGGTCGGACTCGATTATCCGGAGACTCGATTATCCGGGGACTCGATTAACCGGGATTCGATCAAGGTACCGCGGGGCAAGTGGGTAAATGGGGTAAGTGAAAACAATTGATATATTTTACTGAATATGTGAATTAACGTTTTAAACTCATGCGTAAACCTTTGAGGCCATTGAGAACATTACGATAGGTAAGAGATTTCTGAGATGTTTCAGCCATTATTGCATAGGGTCAGTGTTCCCTTAGTGGACAGTCTCCTATAGTCGCACTAGTGGCTTATTACGGCCGTTTTGCTATGAATCTTTTCAAAATATTTTTTGACATGAAGGTCAGGAGCTATTTATGTAAGTACCATTGATACACAGCTTGATTTTGTTCAAAAAATGATCGAAATAATTAGTTTTGCTTAAATTTTGAGCTCCCTTGCGCCTATAGTTAACCTATTGTTCCTATAGTAGCACTACTGAGAGAAACTATTTTTTATTATACGAAATAATTAATGAATTAAGTACTTTTTTTTACATCAAACGAAAGCTTTTGATCCACACTTTGAAGGAAAAATATAAAAACTTTGTAAAAATACGGTTTTGATTAGTATTTTGCCAACGCCGTGATGCTAGTGCTACTATAGGAACAGAAATTAGAAATAGTGCTACTATAGGCACATGTATTCCAATAGTGGCACAAGCGATAATAAATGCAAACATATGAATTTTCTCAGCTTTCATATTTTTCCCACAATACCAAGATAAAAAGCTTTCAGATGATGTAAAAATAATGACGCTAGCGTTATTTTTCGATTGTATACGAATATTTGTTCTTAGCTATGCGGCTATTGGTACATCGACCCTAATAGAGCAAAAAATTGTTAACCTGCCAACTGTTACTCCGTAACAAGTTGGCGGCGTACAATCTTATTTTAATATTTTCAGTGGAAAAAAGTTGCGGACAATAAATTCCTGTATTACTTCTTAGTTTTCCTCTGTGACAGTTTCAAACTGCAATAAAAAAAAGTTTTAGAATTAATTCGACGTAGACCTAAAAATAACTAAATTTAAACACCGTCAATTTTCTTATCAGGTGGGGCAAGTGAAAAGTTTATCATTAGAGATTGAATTTGTGTTTTCTCTTTAAGTAGCCATGAGTGAACATGGTTCGCAATTATCATAGAAAAACATAACGTGCTGATAATTCAAGAAACTCTATACTCAAGCGTTAAAAGCTATTAGAAATCATGGAACTTCTCTAAAAGATGTTGCCAAACATTACAATATTAATGTCTACTTCGGGCAGCCAATTAAAAGGAAGACGTTGACTGAAAAGTTGCAATATTAGAGAACACACGGAAATCTCGTAGAATGTCTATGTAAAGCTAGTTCAAAACATAAAAATGGGGTATAGGCCTATCCACATAAAAAAGATTCTAAATACGTTATTGAAGGATTCCGTTTGATTTCTCCCGAAGAGTTATCCGACGTCATATCCGACTTTCTCAAAAACAAATAACGAGCGGTGGGAATTCTACAGAGCAGAAATGCAATTGCTGTCCTATAATGTAAGAACTAGCATTGGAAATGTTGCAGTTATAATGGTGTCGAATCATTTCAACTAAAATAACTGAACAGAAGAAAATTCAAGTGAAAAGAATAACATTTTCTTTGCTTACATGTTACTTATGTTATTGTTCATTGGGAAGCCTTAACAAATGTTAAAGCTAATAGAAATCGTGAATATAACTGTTTTTGAATTTATTTTTCAAAGCAGTAAACTTTTCACTTGCCCCACTTTTGGGGCAAGTGAAAAGTAAGGAGACATTTTTCAAAAACTTTTTCTGTATTTTTTTCTTTAATTGTTCATAAAAATCAATTTCAGCATGCTGCTTATATTTGGTGGGAGTCAAGTTAAAAAATATACACGACCTCATTTGTTTCAATTTAAAGTCTCTAGAATTTGAAGAATCTCAACTATGCGAATTACATTACCCACTTGCCCCACGGTACCTTATCCGGAATTTTAGACTCGATTATCCGGAATTTGTTTTTTTGATGATCTTGTTTTTCAATTTTTATGCATAAATCTGAGATAATTTGGTATTGCAATATAGTGGGAGATCCCCCAGTGCCGGACAGCACCCAATACCGGACAAAGTCGAAACATTGAGAAATCATGGTCCAATCAAGATGGTGTATTAGTAGAAAAGAAAGCTATTATATAGACTAATGTTTACGTAGAATAACACATCCTTGAAATATGCATGCCTTTTTAAAAAAGTAGAAAAGTTTGAAAATCTTTTAAAAATTGACGTATCTACTTAATTTTGAGCCTATTCAGTAAATATTTTGAATATGAAAAAATACTTTGGATCCCGCAAGCATGATCGAACATAATCCTAAATTGACAGTATGAATGTATTTTGTACCATAATTGAACTAAGTATGGACAAATTACAATTTTGGTTAAGTACCTCCTGTCCCTCAGTTTCGGACAGCTTGATTTGTTATATGATATCTTTGTAATTATTGCATCAGTGTCTCAGAATACTTTCATTTTTCATGGGCTCCGTCGATCATGGTATCAAACATGCAATAAAATCAAGAAGAATGAACATTCAGAACAACATCGTAAAATGTACTATTTTTCATCATATATGAAAGAGGTTTTTGATAGGCATCTTGCGAACTAAGAAAAACTCAAATTATTCTTGTAAATGTTGCAAATGCATTGAATTGGTAATTATAAACTATTCCTAAAGTATACACATTCAATGATGTTCAAATTTACAGAATTCGAGGCATTTCCAAATCGTGTCCGGTATTGGGTGCCACCTTCCGAGATCGATCAATTTGGTACTAAAATTCATCATTAAAATGCAGTGACAAAATTCATATTTATATTTTCAAATTTATTTTTGTACACTATAAAAATGATAATATTTATCATAAATGGGTAACACGAGCCCATAAAATCAATATTTTTCGAATTAAGAATTTAGTGGCTTAAGTGTCCGGTACTGGGGGATCTCCAATATGAATGGTTTTGCAGTTTTGAACGTATTTAAGAAAAGGAGGGTTTGAAAAAGTGGTTTTTTGTGCATGCTGATAAAAATTTGTTTTTTCTTGTAATGACCCCTACTGTTCCTAGAAAAAAAATTCTGGCTACGCCACCGCGTCATATAGATAAAACAACGAAAACAGATAATATTTATGTTCTTTTATCGAAGATTTCAATTTTTTTCTTGGTGATTCGATTATCCGGAGGATTCGATTATCCGGAGTGAAAAAAAAAACGATACTCCGGATAATCGAGTCCGACCTGTATATTGTTGATAATTTTTCCTTGACCTCTAGTGAAATTCCCTGACTTTTCAAATCAACAATTGAAATCCTTGACATTCCCTGACTTTCCAGGTTTTTCTAGGTAGTCGACTAGAGGTCGAGTCGAGGTAGTTGCTGAATCTAATGTCGCTCTCAGAAGTGTTCAAGCAGGTCGCCAAAGTTGTATAACACACCGGTTTTATTGATGTTAACATGAAATTGAAAATATGAATCTACTAACTTTTAAGTGATCCAATCCATCAAGCATGCAGAATAAGCCTTTTAAGTTAGATACTTATAATTTGGTAAAAATTTCACGATTAAATTTCGATTTAATCGATTTTCTTAATATGCATGCCATCTCTATTCCAAAGTCTTCGTTTCTTTTATGCGGTAGGTAAGATACAATATTTTGAACTATGCTTTAAACTAAGCAAATAAATCGTCATTCAAGCTGATTAATCATACCATGACCCCACAGTTATGGATCAAATAGTGCGGAGTCAAAGCTATAAAATTCAATAAAACGACATGGAGAACGTAAAATTGTAATTCAAAAGCACGAATTGAATCGTTTCAAATTGGAACTTCGGTTAGTAAACTGTTTTGAGTGTAATTTTTACATAGGATTGCATAAAATTTAGAAATTGTATCGGTTTCTGAAAACCATATTATGGATCAAATTGTGACATATTACGGATCAGTGCGCAAAATAAAAAGATTTTCAACTCAATGCATCTGTTATTGCATGATTTGGCGAAAGTTAACAATGTGTCACATATTACTGCAAAAAATAGCAGTGTTAGAGCTGGAAACAAGGGTAAAATGCCCTTTTTTTGTGATACTGCATTGTAGTAACTGAGACATGAACTGTTTTCGCTCCACACCAAGTTTTCCACCCATTTTTGTCTACTAAAAAAACGAAATTGACAAACCTTGATATTTTATGAGTTTTATCCTTAGTGCTATTGTCTGAAAATGTCGAATCCAATGCTTAAAATTGTAGAAATCTACATTATATGGAAGTGATCCATAACCGTGGTAAACAATCATTTCCTGGTTCATATTATGGATCACTAGTTAGAAGTGCTAATATTCGGTGTTTAGAATCAACAATCAAGAAAAATGTTTTCCAAAGATGAATGCATACTAAATCGAAGCGAACGACCATGTTTTATACTATAACATTTGAATTTTATCACCTGTGGGAGCTTATGAATGTTGACGGCATTTCTTACAGAAAACGACCATATAATGCTAGCTGTGTGGTACCAACTAAATATTAGTCAAATGCACCGATATTTTTACGTCAATGTTTATGTTTTGGGCGAGTTATCCAATGTTGAACGCCAAAGTGATCCGTCACTGTGGGTGATCCATAACTGTGTGGGCATGATACTTCATACTAATTTTCACAAAAAAAAAACATTTCTCGAAAACTTATTCATACAGACTCAAGTCAAAATAGTATACAAACTTACTTTATCAATCCTACGTGTTAAGCAGGCGGAATTCTACACGTACCGCTTTGTACCAACTCAACTTTTCACTTTTAGAACGTTTAATTTCCGGATTTACAAAACGACGAAAGGAAGATTTTCAACTTTCGCAACCTAACGCCGCCCCGCTGCATAAGGCAATCCATGAGACAGCTGCGATCAGCTGGTTTTTTGTTTACCATGAGTTTTTGACGTTTCGCAATTGGAGTGACCGTTCGATTACAAAAGAAAAAGTAAAGCTCTGATAACACTCGCATGTTTTGTTTACCCCTTCGCTTCGGTTGCATGCACACTTTTAGCTGTCAGTCCTATCACGGAAAGTCCTCATGGATAGCCTTATAGACTAATCCAGTTGCCTGCGTAGTAGTGCAATGTTGACAAAATTTTCTTTGTTTGCTGTGAGAACTGTCATAACATTGCTTTTGTTTGCTGTGAGAATCCAAATATAAACAGAATTGCTGCAAAACAACCACTTCCTTGTTGGACTGCCGTTGACCGAAAGCTCAATGACGTCAAACAAACATCGATACGTTTTCATTCTGAGGAAATCGACTTGTGTAAGATTGATTGTGCGTTGGTATTCGTTGCAGTTTGCTTGGGGACCTCTATAGTGGTTATCACGCCCAATGGTATGAGTGCCCTAGTGTAGATGTAGTTGTGAACCTTAGAGGAAAACAATATGCACTCAGTCTAGAAAAACAGCCAGAAACCGGGTGTATATTTTTCAAATTGGGTAATATTTCCATATTGACTGTTTAACGAGAAACTTGCGACGATCGACGCGCTACAACAAATCATATAACGGAGGGTATTAGAACTAACTTGGAGGTGATATTTGCGCAATTTGTAGGTTAGAATCACCTCCAAACACTAGCGATTTTGCGGTGGGATGTTGACGTTTGATCACGAATACATTTTGATGAGTCTGGAAAGTGTGTGCAAGTTTCTTTGAGGAAAACAAAAACAAACTGTGTATGACGAGCGTATGCTAGTCTACGTGTGTTCAAATGTCACTAAGCTCTATGGAGAGACAAAGTGACTTAACCACGAATCAAAACAAAACACTACTTGAGTCGATTTTACTCTGGTAGAAAAATGTCGCAAGTAACTGAATAAAACGGCTTATCATTTTGTCATAAAATTCTTGTGTGAAATAATAGGAACTCCATAGTTTTTGAACGAGAGCTCATTGTATGCAAAATTTAAGAAGTGTACACGTCGAAAAACATTTAGAAAGGAGATTCATTTTAAAACAGTTTTAGAAAACAGGTTGTGATTCTCCTGAATTAATTTTCTCAAAACCGTATGAAATTTACTTTCGTTGATTTGAAAAAGTAATCGTGATTTCATGAATATTGTTTACTAGATTTTTACCTTAAGTCGTAACATTTTTCAAAAAACACATGGCTGAATTTCTCAGCATTAGACGACTTAAATTTTATATTAATGCGTCATTAGAACCATGATCCCATATTCTTTTACTTGCAAAATGTTGGAGGAAACAACTGAAAACTATTTAATATTAATAATACAGTAATTTCTTGATTATATCACGAACCCAAAAATTTTTGGCGTGATATACCAAAACGTGATATAATGAAAATGTATTTTCTGCCATATAATTTTTATCAAATTTTGAGCTTTGTATTGCAGAAATAAAGCTAATTAAATGAAAAGCACGTAAGTCATGGGCCAAATAAATACATGTTGCTTGTTTGGGGTTGTTTTTCAATGTAAAATGTATGGATTTCATATAATTATTGTAGCGTGATAAAATCGAACAGAAAACCGTGCTAAAATCGAGAGTGATATAATGAAGCGTTATTAAAACGAGCAGTGATAAAATCGAGAAACTACTGTATAGTAATTCAAATCATCGTGCAAAAGTATGGTGAATTTTGTTTTATATCATTTTATATCAATTTAATACTTTCTTTCACAAAAACAAAGATTTCGGGTAAAAACCCTGTACATATTCCGAACACGACCTTAAACAGTTTTTATTTTCAATTAAATCATTGAAATTTATGTACAGGATAATCAATTATTGTATAAACTGCAATATTAAAAAGTACATAAAAAATATTAGTTTTTAAAGCGGTTTCTTCGCCACCGCTTAGATCTTAAACCCAATTTACCTATATGGGGTCATGCAAAAATTACGTCACGCTCCAAGGGGGGGAGGGGGTCGAGCCAAGCGTGACAAGCCTTACAAAATTTTCAGAGGACTCATACAAAAAGTGTGACAAAGGGGGGGGGGGGGGTCGAAAAAGTGACATAATTTGTGTACCATCCCTATGGATAAACGTGGTTTACGACTTGAGCCATGGCCCTTAATCTTTAAAATCGCCACTGTTCGAAATACGAGTCGTGTTCGGAGTTTGTAATTGTAATTGTAATTTATTTATCATACGTGGGCCTATTAGTTTACTTTACATAAGGTCTAGAAAAGAAAGTTTGAGACAAAACGGTAGGTAACTTGATTTTTTTTTTCATTATTATATGTAATATTGATTGTCAACATTTCATTGAAAGTTCGCTTTCCAAGGCGCTCCCACCTACTGACAAAACACCCCATCCGAAGCGTCGCAAGAATACCCAAACCAAAACAAAAACATCCGATTCAGCGGAGAAATTTTTATACAAAATAAACCATACATACGAGAAAGTGTTCATTAGAATGCACGCAAAAGGGGGTTGATTGCAGTCAGACTATGCCACCCGAGCCATTAGCAGAAGCACCATACAAACATAACAGCCAGCAGTCGGCTCCCGAGTTCAGTTCAGCGAGAACGATGATGCAAAACGACGACAGCCCCAAACCAGCGGCCTGCGGGAGGAAAGTTCAACACGAAGGGACACGGCGGGTGCCGGAGAGGGGAGGAAAACGCATCGTTCATCTTTTCAGCACCAACTTTTTCCACATTTTTCAGAGCACTTTTTCACGCACAAAACCCGCACCAAACCGGCAACCGATATTCAACAACCATTCACGAAACGTTCAACCGCACATTGAAAGCACTTTTGTACGGAAACTTAGCCTAAAACTAGCAAAATATTGCAATTTACCGATAACAACTCACTTTTCACTTTGTGGCGAGTGTGGCGAGAGCAGGACAGACACCTCCTTCGTCCCGTTCTTTGTTCTAGAACTGTCAAAAATGACGCCGAGTAACTTCTGCAAACGACCACCAGAGGGATACGAGTGCATGGGCTGAAATATTTCATTGTTGTGCCGTTCTAGGGGTGATCAAGATTTAGGACGATCAAATTTCAGGTATCTGGTGGCTAGTAGGGTAACTAATATTATTTGGACCCCCTGCACGGAGAATAGGAAAAACCCACATCTGAGTATTTAAGTTTTATCCCCTCTTTCCAGAGAATGTTTATATGAGAGAAGCGCGAACACAGAAAAGTGGTTCCAAACGAGCATTTTTTTAATGCACAAGCTACACACCTGTTAACCAATGGATTTTAGGGCGAGATCATAAATACGTAAATACGAAATAGACCGTGCATACCGTGCAAATTTTCAAAAAGGGGAAATCAATAAATACTCACACATCAATTTTGGCACCGCAGATAAAAAAATACTATTGACTGTTTAACGATAAACTTGCGACGATCGACGCGCCACCATATTTCATACAACGGGGGGTATTAGAACTAACTTGGAGGTGATGATTTGGAGGTTATTTGGAAAGTTGGAGGTTAAAATCACCTCCAAACACTAGCGATTTTGCGGTGGGATGTTGACGTTTGATCACGAATTGACTGTTTAACGAGAAACTTGCGACGATCGACGCGCCACCATATTTCATATAACGGAGGGTATTAGAACTAACTTTCGTAATTTGGAGGTTAAAATCACCTCCAAACACTAGCGATTTTGCGGTGGGATGTTGACGTTTGATCACGAATTCTATGTCAGTTCTTAAACCTACCATAGAATTTCAGATCGAATTAATATGTTTACGGTAAATCCAATATCTTTACTGGTACACTGCCCATATTCCAATAAGAGACAAATGTCGACTTTTGACCGATTTGCGTGTTTTGCATAAATCAACTCAACATAGTCAGAAGCTCCACGGTGTACTATATTAAGAAGGTGATATATTCGGCAGCTACTTGACGACGTCATTCCTATCCACCTCGAACAAATTTGCGAAAAAATTATCTAGCGGTCCGGAAGGTATATGGTACGATAGGAGTGACGTCACATGTTTACAATCAAACTTCATATTTACATCAGTAAAGAGCCTGCCTTGTTAATTTTTATGCCGTGAGAAGCTCGATAAAAATAGCTACCTTGTAGAAAATATTCGCATAACTGTCACATCGAAGTCCGTTTAAAGACACAGTGGTTGGGCTAAGAATAAGTACCCCTTGGGTTTGTTCACAAATTTCATAACGCCAAAATGGCAATTTTCAATAGACCATTTCCGTCGAAAAATTTTATTTACTCATGAGCCTTCTTTCAATTTACTGGACAAGCTTTCCTAAGGAACCCATATGTTTTAAAGAACCGAACTATTGAAAAACAATGAACTGGCGGCACGACAGTTCACCCCACGTTTCCCTACAATTTATTTCTCTCCGATTTTTATAAGACCCCTTTTTCACCTATGATTTTCGATCAGCTGTTCCTCTGCGGTGTCCGCTCAAGCTTCTGGATTTCCTCCATGCACGGAGAAATCAGAATACCCAAAAGAAAAGTTCTTTTTACTCAAATTTGGGTAAACTGCATTTAGTTTTTACCCACGGTTGTGTTGTTTTGCCTCTCTCGCAACAGCAATGTTGTCAAAAACAGAGAGAGACGCACTGACCCAGCGTCGAAGTTCAATGGAATGGGCCAAATTTGGGTTCTTTCGAGTTTACCTAATGTTAAGTTGTTTTAACCCATCACGGAGACTTCGAAAGCTAACGCTGGGTAGATTTTTTTTGCACTGAGTTTCGTGATCAAACGTCAACATCCCACCGCAAAATCGCTAGTGTTTGGAGGTGATTTTAACCTCAAAATTACGAAATCATCACCTCCAAGTTAGTTCTAACACCCTCCGTTACATGGATTATGGTGGCGCGTCGATCGTCGTAAGTTTCTCGTTAAACAATAGAGATAGAAAACTATAGAGGACGAATGTCGCTGCTGTTCCCTTTGTTCTCGCTCAGAAACATGTCGGGTACATAAGTGTCAAACTGCATACTTTTTCGCGTTGACATTTATAGCCCCGCCTATCTCCGCCAGCAAAAGATGTTCCTGCAGCGACGCCAGCGACATTCTTCCTCTATAGTTTATTACCTCTATTCGTTAAACAGTCATTTGGTAGGTACCGTTTTGATTCATATTACGGACACTTCAAATTACGTGAGGAAGCGTCCGGAATAAGAATCATGAAAAGGCCACACATTTTGATTTATTTAAAATTATTGAAGTTGCGGAAGCGTATTCTTCACCCTCCGTTAGAAAGTAAAGGGCTTTCGACGCTCGATAGCGCTAAGGAATCATACAAAATGATTTATTTTGTATGCTCTATGCTGGGTTATATTTCCTTGAGTCCTTAAGTGTCCGTAATATGAATCAAAACGGTACATAAGTGTCAAACTGCATACATTTTCACGTTGACATTTATAGCCCAGCCTATCTCCGCCAGCAAAAGATGTTCCGACTGCGACGCCAGCGACATTCTTCTTCTATGGTTTATTGCTTCTATTTTCCGCGCAGTGAAATCTTCGTTGCAAGTTTACCGCCCGCCGACCACAAAAACGGAAATGAGAGCAGGATCCTTTTCGAAACCTATCGCGGATCATCCGATAACTATAGCAGCTCAGGCAAGGACATTGGTTGTGGTCGTGAAGGGTTCCAAAGTTGAAGAAGACCATTAGTCCTGATAAAAAGTGTACACTGATAAGATATCGTGATCAATAAAATTACAATTACAATTAATAAAAAATTGTGCAGCTACAGTGATGACCATTGTAGAGAATAGATGTAATAGAGTTAAAAAAAAAAATTAAAATAAAAAAAAGCTTTTGGAATTACGAGGTTTTAAATGCGCACAAGGCCCGAAAAGGGTTCGAATGCACACAAGGCTTGTGAAGGGTTTGAGCACGCTTGAATTCTCGTAAACAAATCAGTTTTAAAACGGATTTATGCGACATCGGACGTAAAGTCACGACAATGACACAGTTGGTAGGAAACTAAAGCTCCCAACCGGCTCGGCCACTGTTGTTTTGTTCTTCGACGCGAGTTTTCATTTTTTGCAGTGCAGTGTAGTGTTTTACTGTTTTTGTCGGACAGGGAAGAAACAGGATAAGGCGATTATGCAGACGGCTGGATTTTTTGTGATTAACGTAAGGTGAGTGATTGTTTGCGTGGGTTCATCGAGAAACTTGCGACGATCGACACGCCTCCATCCTTCATATAACGGTGGGTATTAGAAATACATAAGTTGATTTCGCACCCCCAAACATATGCGATTTTGCGGTGGAATGATGACGTTCGGAGGCACAGCAAGAGCTTCTCAATTAAATCATATTATTAGTTAGTTTAGCCTTCCGGAACAAAGTGCATCTGAAAGAGGACATTTATTATTTCAGATTATGGGTCGTTCAGTCCTGCACAAAACACTTATTTAGATCCAAAGTAAAAAAAATGTGTGCGCATCCTATTTTGCGCTATGCAGTTTCGGCTCGGAATACTCCGCGATTTTGAACACTTTTTTTGTTCTCATACTCGCCACCAGATGTCTAAGTTTTAGTCATATAAGCCTAATGCAGTGAGGGTGGTATGGCGAAGAAGAAATTCGCATTACAGTCTGGTCTTTTTTTACGTGTTCCTGGCTGTACTAGAAATATGATTTGTTTGCATAGATTACCTACTGCCTGTTAGTAATGGCATAGTGTATTGCTGTGTGCGTTTGAAATGCAAATATCAAATGCGGGAACACCAAACGCGGTAAGATTTTTAACAAGGAAGGCGATGTCAAAGATTTATTTTCTTTGCTAGGTTGGCGGTGATATGTATCATGGTTGCTAAGTATCCTTTGGTTACTTTGTGTTACCGCATTTGAAGCTTAGTTAGACTGGATTTGCACGTCAAATGCAAACAGCAATATTTATCGTCTTATTATTTTTAAGAGTTCGGTCGTGTTCGTACGCTCGCAGCCGTTATTAAGAGAACTGACTTCCGCAGAGTGATACGAATGAATTTTTTTTCTGCTAACTTAACGAGATAATAATTATTTCATTAATAGAGTCGAACTCGAATAGAGGAAAATACAATGGATCATTGAAGGTAGTTTTTGCCTGAGAGAGACTGGCGAAGAGGAAAAATATCAACGTCATATGCAGCCCAGATTCCGCTGTCACGAAACGTCAAATGCAGCCCACCGTTTTAATGGCTGCAAAAGTGAAAAGTATTGTATTCCAAATAAACTGTTAGTAAAAACCTCAGTCGGTGGAGCAGTTTTTCGAAAGTTGCTGATAAATCTAAACACTATATTAGTTATTTCTAATGTCTGCTACGTTTTCTGGCATGAAATTTCACTCAAAAGGCTATTTATGATTCGGTGTGATGCAAACGTAATATTTTTTTTTGCTGGGAGGTTCATGTGAGGGTTTGAACGGTTTGCGCGTGATGGGTATAAACACAAAGTGGAATAAGAAAAAACTCAGCAATCACTGAAAAAGAAGACCGTCTTCGTGAGTCTCGTCTCGTCTCAGGTTTTTGCAAGAGCTCATAGCATCAAAACAGGCGCCACTATATATAGGATTTAACATTGTGACAGCATTGCTGTTCTGTCAAACACATAAGGCTACGGTGGCGCTATCTATGCTTCCCATAGCGGCCGTTTTGGTTATTTTAATGATCCATTACTGTATCCATTGGGGTGACAGGGTGACACTCTAATTTTTGAATGAGATTGGTGATCAGCAGTATTTAATGGTTTGGACGTAACGGGAACCGTACATTGTATTCTTCCATTGAAATTATTGTGAGTATACAGTACGTAAGACGCGTAGATGTTTGTATCGGAACTGATAATTACCCAATAGATTTATCGAGTATCCGGAAATTCGGAAATGTTTACCTAATATTTATTGTAAATTGACGTAAATTACGACACGAGATTCTATGTTGGAAGTGGAAGTAAATATCAAGTTATGGAAAGGAATGAGTAAAATGATTAATAGTTTAATATCCATCCTAAGGACTTGAAGTTATTTATGATATGCCTGAAAAATTTGTCAAGTTGTCAACAATGACGTAGACCAGGTTGTTTTTTCGCGGAACTTTGTAATAAAGTAGACTACGGTTGTTGAAAAATTGTTAACAATTACGAATGTTTTATTCCAATGGGAACGTGACCTGGTTGGTTCAGACAAGGTTCAATTTTATAGTGAGTTGTTCGGTGAAGTGGAGAGGCCATCGGATCTAATTGAGTCTGCGGAATGTCGAAATCCATCTCTGGAGTGAGTTGGTCGATGGGTCGGAGAAGCCATCGGACCTAGTTGGGTCAAAGGAATTTCGAAATCCAACTCTGGAGTGGGTTGGTCGATGGGTCGGAGAAGCCATCGGGCCTAGTTGGGTCAAAGGAATTGCGAAATCTAACTCTGGAGTGAGTTGGTCGATGGGTCGGAGAAGCCATCGGACCTAGTTGGGTCAAAGGAATTTCGAAATCCAACTCTGGAGTGAGTTGGTCGATGGGTCGAAGAAGCCATCGGACCTAGTTGGGTCAAAGGGATTTCGAAATCCAACTCTGGAATGGGTTGGTCGATGGGTCGAAGAAGCCATCGGACCTAGTTGGGTCAAAAGAATTTCGAAATCCAACTCTGGAGTGGGTTGGTCGATGGGTCGGAGAAGCCATCGGACCCAAATAGAATTAATATGTATTAGATTATATGAATTGAGTTTGGTAAGCTTGATCCAGAATAGGGATATAACGATAAGATAGATTGTGCATGAAATACGTAATCAATGGAAACAAAATCGTTGACATTTTCTGATTTTGCTGCTAAAGGGATGCTTCGAGCCTGGTAAGCTCAATCCGAAATAGCATGATTGAAATCAGAGTGAGCTAATTGTAGTGCGTTAAAACATGTAGGATAAGATGATTTTTGGATATCATGAAACATTTTCTGATTTTGCTGCTAAAGGGATGCTTCGAGCCTGATAAGCTCAATCCGAAATAGCATGATTGAAATCAGAGTGAGCTATTTGTAGTGCGTTAGAACATGTCAAATGAGATTATTTTAGGAAATTGATGAACATTTTCTGATTTTACTGCTTAAGGGATGCTTCGAGCCTGATAAGCTCAATCCGAAATAGCATGATTGAAATCAGAGTGAGTTAATTGCAGTGCGTTAGAACATGTCAAATGAGATGATTTAAGGATATTGATGAACATTTTCTGATTTTGCTGCTAAAAGGATGCTTCGAGCCTGGTAAGCTCAATCCGAAATAGCATGATTGAAATCAGAGTGAGTTAATTGTAGTGCGTTAGAACATGTCAAATGAGATGATTTAAGGATATTGATGAACATTTTCTGATTTTGCTGCTAAAGGGATGCTTCGAGCCTGATATGCTCAATCCGAAATAGCATGATTGAAATCAGAGTGAGCTAATTGTAGTGCGTTAAAACATGTAGGATGAGATGATTTTTGGATATCATGAAACATTTTCTGATTTTGCTGCTAAAGGGATGCTTCGAGCCTGGTAAGCTCAATCCGAAATAGCATGATTGAAATCAGAGTGAGCTATTTGTAGTACGTTAGAACATGTCAAATGAGATTATTTTAGGAAATTGATGAACATTTTCTGATTTTACTGCTAAAGCGATGCTTCGAGCCTGGTAAGCTCAATCTGAAATAGCATGATTGAAATCAGAGTGAGTTAATTGTAGTGCGTTAGAACATGTCAAATGAGATTATTTGAGGATATTGATGAACATTTTCTGATTTTGCTGCATAAAGGATGCTTCGAGCATGATAAACTCAATCCGAAATAGCATGATTGAAATCAGAGTGAGCTATTTGTAGTGCGCTAGAACATGTTAAATGAGATGATCTGAGGATATCATAGAACATTTTCTGATTTTGCTGCTAAAGGGATGCTTCGAGCCTGGTAAGCTCAAACAATCAATAACATGTAAAATTAGATTATATGAGTAATTGAAGATATCATGAAAAAAATAAACAATATATTTTAAATACATAAACTTTTTTTGTCATTTTTGAAGTGAGCTTTCCATTCATGTGGAAATATTATTTACATTATCAAAGAGAGTAGAGGAGAAGGTGAATGTAGAGAATAGATGTAATAGAGTTAAAAAAAAAAAATAAAATAAAAAAAAGCTTTTGGAATTACGAGGTTTTAAATGCGCATAAGGCCCGGAAAGGGTTCGAATGCACACAAGGCTTGTGAAGGGTTTGAGCACGCTTGAATTCTCGTAAACAAATCAGTTTTAAAACGGATTTATGCGACATCGGACGTAAAGTCACGACAACCATTTTTTGATGAGTCATTGTGATTCCTGTGACGGTTTGGGAGCGGGAGCATAAAACCAGATTCACGCATCGCATGTGTTCGATCAACACAAAATGAGGCAACGAATGCAAAACTGTCTGAATAATTGAAAAATTTGTACTATTCGCAGTTATTATGTGCGCCTATACGTATACACGCAGCGAACTGGAGTATCGAAATTCATACATTTTGCCTTACGAAAGGTGGAACGATTATTGCAATACGAACGCTTTATGTATCGTTTCAGCATCATCCAACATCAAGGCGTCGACAGGCGCGGCGTGTACGTACGAGCCTATCGATCGCAAGGTTCTTGGTTCGATTCCAGGTGCCGCGAAAACTTTTTTTGTTTTCAAATTTCGCTTTCATAAGGTAAATTTATGAATTTCAACCCGATTTCTTGTGGCAAATTTTCATAAAGTGTTCCTGTGTTTATCGATAGTCCATTTGCCTGAGTGTACGTGTTGGTAATTGATTGTGTGCGATTGTGAGTCATTCCATGTAGCGGACCCCCAACGAGCGAATCCCCACTGTATTGTGTTAGGTAATGACCTACAAGACTTTATGAAGAAATTATTTTAAGAAATTCCGACAGAATAGAGTAACTTGGTGTAATAAAAGCCACAACGGGACAATACACCCTCTTAATTTTCACGGGATTGAGGCTTCTTTTAGACGTATCTTAAATATTCGCGAAAAATGATGTTACGCAGATATGTTCATTGAGAAGTATAAACAGCCAATAGAAATTCAAAAATATAGAAAATCAGGTTTTTGGTTTAAAATTTTGCTTCTGATGAGCAAGCCTCAGGGTGGATAAAGGCCATTCTTTACGATTGTACTTCTTACAAAAACTTCCTGTAGTATTAACGGGTGTGGAACCTTGAATAAAATTTTGAAGAATCCATGGAGATTTGGAAATATTATTTGAAAAAAATATTAGAGAAATGCTAGAACAGTAGAAATAGTATTTTAATCAAATGCTAGAGAAATTTCTGGAGGAACTTTATGAGGAACCTCAGGTAGAATTTATTGAGGAATTCTTAAAAAGTTTATCCGCTAATTTGAACGATATCTAATGCAAACCATCGGGGTTCATTTTTAATTTGAACTTCTAGTCACGCTACAACCGTGTTTCTGGTTACCTCTTTGTCTGTTTTGTTTTGATCCTTCATTTCATTTCACAATGTTCCATTTCGCTATACTCCGTTCCATGAGTTGAATGACGAACAAACATTTTTTTTTTTAACTTGGAATGTTCTCAACAAAGTTTCATATGCTCATAAGTTTTGCATCCTTGCCAAAACATGTTTTATCATGAATAAATAAAAATCATTGATCAAAAATGAAAGACTGAACATCTTAAGTAGCGTTTTAGTAGCGGCACAGTCGATTTTTTTTTGTTTGAGCAGATCTGTGTCGCAAAAAGGACATTTTCTACCATATTTCAAAATAATTTCCATATTCGTCGCCGAAATTCCCTGATAACTCCAGGTTTTCCAGTTTTTTCAAATGGTAGACACCTCGAGAAATAAAATTGATCTATTTGTGACTGGTTCACGAAGGATATACAAAACCGAAAAAAATAGTATAGTTATCAAAAGACGTACGTATTCGAAAGTTTATAAAAAAATTAAATGGTGTCAAATGTACGCCAATTTGTTGAATAAAAGTTGATTAAAAAGGTAATCGGGGTCATTTATAACTGAACTGACCCAGCGACCCACCGGAAAAACTCCGAACCGAAAAGAAAATCCAATGATTCTCGGAAAACTAGAAATTCTAACGGTTGCATTCGAGCTGAAATGAGGTTAGGTTGAGATCGTACCGTGTGCAGCATAGGAAAGCCCACACAATTTACACTTTTTCTCGGAATAGTTAGTTTTGTATACGATCAGAGATGATTGAAAAACATTGAAAAACTTTTTTTCCTTCGAGTGCTCATGTACGATTAGTAGGGTAATCACACAATACTACGGTGGCGCTATCTATACATTTCATAGCGACCGTTTTGGTTATTTTACTGATAGGGAGCCGGATCCTATTTTTGGCACTTTTGATTCACTTCGGCAGTGGGGTTTTTTGAAACCTACAGATCTCATATTTGGTCACAATGTGTGTCGTAGTAATGCGCTTCTTATTCCAAAGTTTCAGAAAATTAGACCGAGAAAAACCCCCCATGCCAAAGTGAATCATGGAAGTGCCCAAGTAGCTCTGCACCCTACATTGGCAGAATTTTAATTTCGTCATAACGTTCAATCATTCGTGAAAAATACAATATTTACCCTTATTTCAAGACGCTGTGATGCGAGATAACAAAGATCAAAACGCCAAATAAACGTTCATACTAGAAAATTGATTTTACTAGTAACCCCAAAATCAGGTCCTTAAAGGGTCTAAAATACGAACGTTATGCTATGAGAACCGATATAATAATGTTCCGATCCGGTAGACGCAAACCGATTAAAAATTTACAGTCATTCATCCAGTAATTGTCCCATCGAATCATCTAGCCTTGGACGATTTTTTAGAATTATTGCCAAGATAGTACCACAGACAAACAGACGTCAAACATTGTTCATCAACCACCCTTTTGAAGTTTGATTCAAATATATTTCAGATGGTGAATCCACCACCCGCAGCGCTGGCATCGTTTTTGTTCGCGTTTGACGTTTACACACTACCACCATCTGTTGGCCTATTCGCGGCTGCGAAGCTGCTGATGTTTTCTTCGGTTTTCTGTGAGAAAAACAAGGAGTGATATTTTTTGCTTTTTTTTCACGCAAACGATGACAGTTCCGTTGGTACGAGTGCTTTGTGGAATCTCTTTTTGCTTCGTAGTCGCGAATCGGCCAACCACAACGATTTTATCTATCGACTGTGTTTTGATCGCGATTTGTCTTAAGTGTTACGTCTATTTGTCTGTGATAGTACTTAAATGAAAAAATAAATGAATCTTTGGATAATATCCTACAACATTTTCTTGAACGAATTCTTTGATAAACCTAGGACGGAGTCGCTGAAGAATTTTATGAAGGAATAGTTGATGAAATAGGGTGTTTTATGTATTTTGGACAGAACGTTACGCGTATAAAATTTGGCCACTTCCATTTGATTTTGCCGTAAATGGCCAAATTATATACATGTAACGGTCTGTCCAAAATACTTTGATCACCCTAACTGTGACAACTTTCGCTTCTCGTAAATTTTTGACTCAAATAGGAAGAAGTTTACTGTTTTCGACCATCAGCCATAATTTGACAACAATTTTCAAGATTTATAATTTTTAATTTTTTCGTCCAATATTAGGATTGAGACTAATTTTTTTCATCAAATAACAAATCACAAAAAAAATATTCTCGTCCATGACTCTACATTGGGGCGGTTCAAAATTTAAAAATGTATGAAAATCTATGAAAATCCAATCCAATCTCAATCTTCTCTACCATAAAAATAGTGTTCTGTGGAATTTTCGGCTTTCTAAGTGGTAATTTAAAGGTAGCCCAAATACGATGTAGGTTCATAAGGAATTACTATGGAGAAATTTTGAAAAATGTTCCAAACACGGTGTACTGTAATGTAAGTACAAACTTATCATTTCATAGTGAAAACTCATTCTTCAAACCATAATAAAGAAATTGAGCTGAGTGTCCTCCCAAAATTTGAGCTCATTTGGATGAAAACTGAGACTGCACAAGCCCTTCAAGGTTTATATTCAATCGGTCATAAGGTTTGCCCATGTGCTCTTGGGGATAAGAGCTACATTGACACTGTGAGATACATTCATCAGCTACAACTTTGCCGAATACCGTTTTCAAATCGAACGCCTCAGTAATTAGTTATTGATTTTTGAAAGAGTTGTAAAACTTTGGCTATAATTATTGGACTGTTCTGCAGGCATCACTGGATATATGCAGTAGAATATAGTAGCCATGATTTGAACATGCTATCTTTCACGCCAGGTGCAGCAATGTTGCCTGTTCAGAAGTTAAATGAGCACTGCTGAAGAATTTGAGACTGGATATAAATCAATAACTAATTATTGAGGCGTCCGATTTGAAAACGGTCTTCGGCAAAGTTGTAGCTGATGAATGTATCTCACAGCATCAATGTAGCTCTTATCCTCAAGAGCACAGGGGCAAACACTATGACTGATTGAATGAATTAGTTGCTTTTCTCATAGTAATTCCCATATAAACTTAAAAGGGCTTGTGCAGTCTCAATTTTCACCCAAATGAGCTCAAATTTTGAGAGGACACTCAGAATTTGATCTAGAATCGAATGAGCGGTGTGGAGCAAAAACGATTTTTTGAACCACTCTAGTATATAACTTGGACATGCATATAATTTGGACAGGCTAGTCGTTGTATGCTCATTTCCAATGAGATGGTGAGGAATATATGTAAGGGAAATCATGTATTGCATTATTAATACACTATGCTGCTTATTAATGATGACCATTCCCATAACAATTACAAATTGGCTTCATAAATATCAAAATTGTAAATTGTATCAACAGAACATCTGTGAAACCTACGAATGCAAGAGGATGTACATTTCATGAACATACATTAAATGCAATAATAGCGCTCAGAATTGGCATTCATAAAAAGTTTAAAAGTTGCAACATGATAAAATATGTCTAGAATTTAAGCTAAGTTCATCTAAAATTTTAACATGAGTATATAAGGCATAAATCAGGTGATGTCCAAAATATATTATGGTTTTTGTTCAGTTGATATAATTTAGCCATCTGATGAAACACACTGGAATGTTACATGCATGCATACTTGCAGGCGTTTTTCGTGGATCTGATGATATTTGCTTGCATTACATGAAATTATTGATTATCACTAATATACACATCCGATAAGAGAAAAAATGCATTAGTCACATGTAAACTCCTAAAATTTTATGATATGATCGTCTTTTTAAGAAACCATTGTATGGATATTGAGATAACGCCCCTGTCCAAATTATATTCACATGAGGGTGTCCAAAATGTATATTTGGTGTCCGAAATGTATAACAGACAGGTCGCCAAAAAACGCTATTTTGGAAGCTAATACTACAGTTTGTAAGCTTTTGCTCCCCAGAAACTCAAAGTACAATGGGACATTAAGCATGTAAGTAACATTAGGTAATAAAATATTAGTATATAATGCAGTTAATCAATCGCCGTTTCCAGACATATCCTTAGCCTGTCCAAAATACATAATTTACCCTACCAATGAAAAGGAAAATCGGGATTTCTTTCCGTTCTAAGCTGTTTGCAAAACACCTTCTATTTTATGACACCAGCAGTAATGTTTATTTGTTCATTTATCGGTTCTCTGTAGTCGGAAATTCTAGAGGCTATCTTTGAGCTTTACAAATAATGACATAGCTTTCAATATAATAATAAGTCTATTCCTATCTCCACTTGAACTGCTTGTTCACAGATTTTAACCACTTCCTATGTTTTCTCCCTTTTTGTTTCAAGGAGCCACATGCATTTGTTGGTTGCTCTTGCTATCTAAATATTTCAGAGTAATCTTTTTTGTTTTCTTACTAGACTCTAAGATGAAACACATTCGTCAGTTTTGTAGTTAATCGATAGTACAAGTGTTGAATGAAAGTTCGTGTTAGTTTAGAGAGTTTTAATGTGATCTAAGGAACATATTACTGAAAAGGTCAGCTAAAAAGGTTCAAACGCAGACTTATATAACTCACTCATAACTTCTAGTTAAATATAAAATTAGACAAATTTTGATTTAATTGTGCTTTGAACCGTGAAGCAAGTGATGGATAATACTTAGAAAAGAACAAGTCATTCTTGGTAAATTTTCATTCTTTTGATTTTGATATTAAACGCTCTGTGAAAAATGGTTTGTAAAAGTTACGATTGCTTTGAGTCTTGCAGAAGTTAGACAAATAATACTAAAAGGAATGAGCTAGAGTATGACTTCCATTCTCAATGCAGAATCGTGCACTGTTACATATGAAGGACTGTGGACAACAAAATATAGGTGAGAGCAGTTTATAAATACAAAAAACACACATATTTTTGGTTTCTCCATCGTGGAAAAACGATGTTGAGATGTAAATCTGTTAGAATGCGCTATCTTGAAACGTCAAACACTTACGAAAACGAAGAATTCGTGATTGCTTGACCCAATTACCTAGAGAGGTCTAATGAACATCTGGTCTAAATAGATAACTTTACTGCCAATGAAACAGGGATTACTGCCATTTGAAACAGCAACAAAAAACATCTTTGAACTTTTGAATTTTAAGGAATACTGGAGTTGTGGTTTAGAATTGGTAAGATCTGAGATTGAAAACATAAAATTATAGAAAAATGTATTGCATGAAGCAAAAATCTGCTCTACTCTAGTGCAAACTAATCTCATTTTATTTTCAGATTAGAGACACGATTCTGCATTGACAGTGACCATCAACTCACCGGATTGGAGCTATCGGAAAAATAACTCGTTTAAAGTTATAGCAATCAGTCGATCACAGTTTTTCTACATTTTCTCAGAGCATTCAAGAGTCCTTAAAATATCTTCCGGCATAAAATGCATTATTCTCTCAAGTTAAAAATATGAGTTCCATCAGTATTTCGGCAACGCCTTGCCTTTACATTCAAAAACAAGTGAGGATATTTGTGTATTTGAATTTCCTAAATTTCTAGTTTTTTTTTCTTTTGAACGTAAACACTAATACATCTTTAGAGGAGATACTAGACGCTATAATGTGGCTTTTCGGATTTTTTTTCACATACAGGAGATTCCCGACCGGTCTTACGTATATGCTATCGGCAGATATGGGCTCCAGCTCAGCTTCATTATTTCGGGTGGGCAAACAACGCTTAAAATAGTAGTCACAGTACGTGGTCAACTCAAGGAGTTCTTCCTTCGCTCGCCATTACACACAGGAATCGATGGAATAAAGATTCATAGTCTTTCAGTTCTGGAAAAAAATATACAATTCACGGTTCTGGTCAAAAGTTGGTATAATTTAGATGGGTTTTTAGACTATCGTAAAAATCAGGACTAAAGTAAAAGCAAGATCTATTCCAGTATGGATGTAACGCCAGAGAAAGAAGAAGCGTAATCAGTTTTCAGCGTAAACCACTAAACTTTACATGATGAGTGCTAACAAGATGAAAAACTCTTTCTACTCCCTAAAACCAAGTTGACGAAATTCAAGATGGCCGCCGCCATTTTTTACTCTAAATCAAGTATTGCAGATTTTGTACTTATTTGATTTCGAAGCAAAATAAAAACAAGCGGAGGAATACATAACATCTGTATCAGTCCATGATCAGCAATGTATCTTTTTTATTTTATTCTTTTTTTTTTTGCAAGTTGTAACAAGTTCGATAAATAACAACAGCGAAGAAGAGTCCCAAAGAGAGAGCGATTTTTTTTTTATCTTTATTAACGAGATTTTTAGCCCTGGGCTAGTTCATCTCGGTACCAACGGCTTTACTTCCCTTCCGAAGGAAGTCGTCACTGAAATTTTTAGTGACTATTTCGGGGATGAGATTCGATCCCAGGTCCTCGGCGTGAGAGGCGTGTGTTCTATCCCCTACACCAGGTTCGTCCCCTAGCGAGAGAGAGCGATGATAAAACTCACTTATCTCGCTTATTTACCATTATTATTTAACAGGCGTGATATACAATCCAAAACATCCAATGAGCCTATGCATGCTATAAAACGTTTGACTTTTACTGTGCGCTCTGTTTTCAAGTTGCCTGTGAGAGAGAGCGAGACAACACCAACACACGGCGCACAGTAAAAGTCACGAGAACAAAAGAATTTATGGCACGTACAGAGGCTCATAGCTATTGACTGTTTAACGAGAATCTTTCGACGATTGACGCGTCACCATAATTCATATAACGGAGGGTATTAGAACTAACTTGGAGGTGATTATTTCGCAATTTGGAGGTTAAAACCACCTCCAAACACTAGCGATTTTGCGATGGGATGTTGACGTTTGATCACGAATACTGGCCCCCATGTTTGGAACTTGTTTAACGGCCGCCAATTTTTTTTTTTTCAACTTCAAATAAAGCTACATTATTTTTTCGTACGATGCTATTAAGTTATTCTTGTGTTACATACAAGGGAAGTATGTAGGGTAATTCCTAAAGAAATATTTCGAATAATTATTGAAGTGTTCGTTGTAGACTGTTGCGAATGTTCATGACCCTTAAAAATTGTTTAGCAAAACAAGAAAAATAAGAAAACATAATGAAAAAAGTAAAATATATATGAAAAGTCTCTTCAACAAAATCTAAGCGAAGTGCTAGAGAAATCTCTTATGGAACTTGTGTAGAAATTTCGGGAATAATCGTTGTAAGAGTAAATTATGCGTTTTCTGGAGAAACGTCTTTTCTGGCGATTTCGTGAAGCCCGTCAGTTGTTTGTGAAATATTATATAACAATCTTATGTTCTTAAAAAAAAGTTTTCCGGATTATGTACACTCAGGCAAATGCACTATCGATAAACATAGGAACCCCTTATAAATCGCCACAACGAATCTGGTTGAAATTCATAAATTTGAAAACATAAATAGTTTTCGCGGCAACCTAGAATCGAACCAAGGACCTTGCGATCGATAGGCTCGTGCGTACACCCCGCGCCTATCGACGCCTTGGTGTGGAGTGATGCTAAAACGATACATAAAGCGTTCGTATTGCGATAATCGTTCCATTTTTCATAAGGCAGAATGTATGAATTTCGATGCGTGTACTATTCCTTGGAAGAATATTTGCAGGAATTCCAAGAGAAGTCTCAGAAATTCATGAGAAAATGTTTGGAGAAACTTACGGATAATGTTGAATGCATTTCAGGTGAAACTTTTGAAGCCAATTCTGGAGTACTACTAGACTAACGGGTAGACTCGAGGAACTTCAATTCACACACTTTTAATCACAGTGTTTCAATGTTTTATACATAAAAATATAAATTAATCATAAGTGTAAAGAATACACATAAATTTAGGGAAAAAGAACTTTAGATCCAAGAAAATTGTTCAAAAATGCTATAACCAGGGTGTCCATTCCAAATCAGTTTTCCAATTCCCGGATTCTTCCCGTATGCCTAAAAGTTTAAAACCGGGTGAAATCATTATACAGTGCCTTCATATTTTTAGACATTCTTAATGAAAATGTTTGAAATTTGATTTGACTTTCAAAAGATTTGATTTAAACCATGGTTTTGAATCAAAATGACACCCAGTATATTGCCGTAAGACGTAGTTAACGTCAAAAGAAGAATGCGCGAAGAAGCATAAATTGGTCTGCTTTCATAGTGCACTAGCCAACCCAAAGGAATCGTGGAAGACAATATGAACGAGTTTGATTACGTAAGAAAGGGGTCGATACGCAAATCAAGTGCTAATTTCACTACGCGTTGTTTGTCAAACACTGTGGGGTAGTAAAAGGGGACCTTGATTAGTTATAAGACAGGTCTAAATTTGCGGAGCTTCATAGAGAAATAAATAAAAATCAAGACTAACAATTGCAAAGGCCTCATCTCCAAAAAGTAAACAATGAGAAAAATGCAATCTTGTTTTGTCATACAAAAAATCGAAAATCGCTGAACAAATTGATTTTTAGCAATGAACATTCAGGCAAAAATTCTAGTAAAAAAATGAGTTGAAGAAAATGAGGCACCTATTTCACCAAAAGTTTTTGAGCCCGTTTGATTTGTGCCCATAGACGCCGGCCGACGCTGATGAGGCCTGTGAGTTGACGCTTTTGTTTACTCTGAAATGTGTTGAGGCCTTCTAGTTGTGGCTTGTTTTTTCATCATCTTCAGATGTGGCCTTTTGAAAATCATTAAAAATTGATGATGAAATAAGAAAATTGAAGCGTAGAAGAGTGTTAAGTGGTGAAGTAAGGTACATGGAGATCCCTAAAGCAAGAGAAGATTCGTGGGGTCGATGAAATATGTGATTGATTGAATCCTTCGTCATCCATGAACATCATGTATGTGCTACGCGAGTATGTCGTCGAGAAAATGTACGGAAATATTGGTTCAATTGAAATAATATTGCAATTGAACGTTATTTTTCATGCAATTGAAACCAAATCGTGTTTTTGTTGATAAGTTGTAAAGTACAGACAGGCTGACACAGGCTGGTAGTAGGGTGATGTGCTAGTATCCATCGTATTAAGCATTGATCAGTGAGAGCTGCAATTTTCCCAGTATTGCAGTTAATGATGCTGATACAAACCGATGCCAAGCAATTCTTTCTCAAAACGGCTTTAGCATTGTACAATAACATTTTGATAAATCTTGATCTCTTTTTGGAAATAATGCAAATAAAATGCATCTTACCGTATTCTCAATCCGTCGTATCGTTTTCAACTCCGTCGCAATCAGTTTCCAGATTCGTCTCACAACTTACGGCTCACTGTGTGTATTGAGTGGTTAAAACACAACATATCAACGCTATAATAAAATGTTTTACTAGAATATATAGATCTACGGGCATCTCCCTCCATTCCTTCAGCATGATGGAATATACTTATTTCCTTTAAAATTAATTGTTCGTCATCAAAATTCAGCCCGAACATATGAACACAATTCCTTTTGACCGTACAATTATGGCATTTGCTCACAGTACAGCGAAAACAACACAATCAAAGGAATCGTATTTTTACGTCGAGCGTCGCGCACACATAGATGCACACAAGCTTTTCTTTCTCAGTACGACGGATTGAACTTTGTTTACATTCTTAAGTATACGCGGCGGTTGAGAAAATTTCGTAAAATTTGGTGATTTATTAAAGTTTTACGGCGTGTGATTGGAATGAAATCCTTCAGTGAAGAAGTACGAAGGTTTTCCATAGTGAAAATAAGTGCCCGGCGAAGTAAGTCACCCACGGGGGCGGGAAGAAACTTGTGTTGGAAAGTGGTGTGGCTCAGTCGATCGCTAAGCATTTCTCCCAAATCGTGTTCGTCCATGCGATTTCGGTAAAAAAGTGCAAAGTGGATGATTGAACTGAAGTTATTTACCAAAATACAGTAGTTTTATTGCATTTTTGGTGTACAAGTGTACAAACCATAACAGCTTTCACAAAATTACACTTGGATAATGAATCTATGTTGCAGGTAAGTTTGAATATCCGCCGTAGTGGAACATTTAAAGTTTGATACGACGAATAGTAGCGCTTACGACGAAGAAGAACAAAACCCTATGATACAAAATACATCAGTCTACCGGAACCCGACGGAAAACTTGATAATGTTCGCCGTTTAGACAACCTTTGTGTAAAATAATACAAGGAGCAGTCGCTCCGTATCTACTTAGTGAATTTGGAACGTTTTTCGCAATCTACATTGTAATTTTGATGTTTGTTTAATAGGCCTCAACTCGGCTTCCGTCAGATAAGGTACCGTGGGGCAAGTGGGTAAATGGGATAAGTGAAAACAATTGATATATTTTACTGAATATGTGAATTAACGTTTTAAACTCATGCGTAAACCTTTGAGGTTATTGAGAACATTACGATAGGTAAGAGATTTCTGAGATTTCTCAGCCATTATTGCATAATAGAGTGAAAAATTGTTAACCTGTCAACTGTTACTCCGTAACAAGTTGGCGGCATACAATCTTATTTAAATATTTTCAGTGGAGAAAAGTTGCGGAAAATAATTGTCTGTACCACTTCTTAGTTGTCCTCTGTGACAGTTTCAAACTGCAATTAAAAAAGTTTTAGAATTAATTCGACGTAGACTTAAAAATAACTAAATTTTAACACTGTCAATTTTCTTATCAGATGGGGCAAGTGAAAAGTTTATCATTAGAGATTGAATTTGTGTTTTCTCTTTAAGTAGCCATAAGTAAACATGGTTCGCAATTATCATAGAAAAACATAACGTGCTGATAATTCAAGAAACACTATACTCAAGCGTTAAAAGCAATTAGAAATCATGGAAATTCTCTAAAAGATGTTGCCAAACATTACAATATCAATATGTCTACTTCGGGCAGCCAATTAAAAGGAAGACGTTGACTGAAAAGTTGCAATATTAGAGAACACACGGAAATCTCGTGAAATGTCTATGTAAAGCTAGTTCAAAACATAAAAATGGATAATAGGTCTATCTACATAAAAAAAACCCTAAATACGTTATTGATTTCTCCCGAAGAGTTATCCGACGTCATATCCGACTTTCTCAAAAACAAATAGCGAGCGGTGGAATTTCTACAGAGCAGAAATGCAATTGCTGTCCTATAATGTAAGAACTAACATTGGAAATGTTGCAGTTATAATGTTGTCGAATCATTTCAACTAACATAACTGAACAAAAGAAAATTGAAGTGAAAAGAATAACATTTTCTTTGTTTACATGTTACTTATGTTATTGTTCATTGTGAAGCCTTAACAAGTGTTAAAGCTAATAGAAATCGTGAATATAACTGTTTGTTTTTGAGTTTATTGTTCACAACGGTAAACTTTTCACTTGCCCCACTAAAAAAAATGTGTCTTCGACAAAGTTGTTTCAAATTGACAATTCTACAACTTTGCCGAAGACACCATATGTCTATCTAAATGTTTTGGAAAAATAGTTTTTCTATCTCACTGCTAGGTGGATTGATCACAAAACTTTTTTCGTCAAAAGTTGCGCTTTAATAAACCAAGAAACTTCTCCGAACAAACTATATCGCTAAAATTAACAGTTTGGGCGCTATTCAAAAAGCGCATGAAATCGAGAAAATAATACACAGTGCACCGTAAGTGGTCACGAGGTTTTCGAAGACTAATTTTGGGAACCACAGAAAAATGTTCAATTCAAATATTTTGTTGTCCATTCAAAATCAGTTTTCCAATTCCTGGATTTTTCCCGGATGCTCAAACAATTAAACAATTATTTTGCGACCTGATATTTTAGTTTGTTTTTTTTTTATACAATATGTTAATATTTGGAGGACTTCACTTAACTTACTTATAAATTATTTTGGAATAAATTTTATAAAATACTGTGAGCTCAAAACGGTCAACCTTAGTAACCGTTGTATTCCTGGATAAATAGTTGTTTCTTTGGGGGTGTGGGGGGGTTTTCATATAGCCGTAGCGGTAAACGCGCAGCTATTCAGCATGACCAAGCTGAGAGTCGTGGGTTCGAATCCCACCAGTCGAGGATCTTTTCGGGTTGGAAACTTTCTCGATTCCCAGGGCATCGTACATGCCACACGATATGCAAATGCAAAAATGGTCAATTGGCAAAGAAAGCTCTCAGTTAATAGTTGAGAAGCAGGCTATGTCCCAGTTGGGACGTAACGCCAGAAAGAAGAAGAAGAAATTTTCATTCCTTGTTCAGACTTTGACCACTACGCAAGTGTTTTATTTCCATTCACAAGTGGTTATGGGCCCAGAGTTGGTCATAGCCTGAAAAGTACGAGAAGCGCATTTTTTCGATTTGGAAGCCATGATCCCGAGAGGCGATGAGCAAACCGTTGGTTCTGGAAGCGGCACGAGCGGAAGTACGAGGACGGCATCTAGTGGCGTAGGATTACCGACTGGTGGTGATGGTCTGCGGCCCGGAGGTGTTGTGCGTGCCTACGCAAACCCTGTGAACCTTTCAAACATGGAAAAGCTACGTGGACGGGAAAATTACGCATCATGGGCCTTCGCTATGAAAATGACGCTGATTAGAGAAGGATCCTGGCGAGCTGTGAAGCCATTAGAGGGACAGGCAGTTGATCCGGAGACGTCTGAACGAGCATTGGCCGCAATCTGCCTGAGCATAGAGAAGAACATCTACAGCTTGGTAAAAAACGTTGAAACCGCGAAAGAAGCATTGGAAAAGCTCCAGAAGGCGTTTCAAGATAACAGACTTCTTCGACGTTTTGGATTGCTGGACAAGTTGACGTCAGTGAAGTTGGAGGAAATCGGTTTCGTTGAAGACTACGTCGACGTGTTGGTAACCACGGCGCAGAGCCTGAGCGAAATTGGATTCAAGGTAAACGACCAGTGGTTAGCATAGATCTTATTGAAGGGTTTGCCGGAGTATTACAATCGCATGATAATGGGAATGGAAGCTTCAGGCATCGAGCTGACGGCTGACCTTGTGAAAGCGAAAATACTTCAAGATGTGAAGTGGCCGTTAAAAGGTTCCGGAGCGGAGGGCGCCTTGTACACCAAACAGAATCATAAATCAAGACACGCGAAAACTGATAAGAAATCAGGTACATGCTTCAATTGCAGAAAACCTGGACACTTTGCTGCACAATGTCCGCAGAAGCAGCCAACGAAAGGCAAAGGTAAGGCGTTGTGTGCAATGATGGCTGTGGGCAGAGGAAAAGAAGAAGATTGGTACTTTGACTCAGCTGCAAGCAGCCATATGACCAGAAGCGAGGAAGGCTTTAAGAAGCATGAAACTGTGGTGAATTCGATAGATACAGAAAATAATCAGTCCATCAAGTCGGTCGCCAGAGGGTTTGTCGAGCTGGATCTCAAAGAAGGAAGCATCGAACTACAGAACGTGCTGCTTGTTCCTGATTTGGCCACAAACTTGTTATCAATCCGTCAAATTTGTAAGAAAAGATTAAAAGTTGTTTTCATGGCGTCGAAATGTGAAGTTCTGGATAATGATGGTACGGTAATCGCGTCAGGAACGGAAGAAGATGGACTATATCGGCTGAACCAGAGAATAGAGAAGTCGTTTCTAACGGTGAATTCTAACATTTGGCACAAGCAATTAGGACACCTGAATCAGCAGAGTATGGTGTACTGTACTTGGTGCATTCGGATGTCTGCGGTCCGGTTGAAGTTCCATCGCTTGGAGGAAGCCGGTTCTTCGTCACTTTTATCGATGATGCAACTCGGAAGGTATTCGTGTATTGTTTGGAGTCCAAAGGTCAAGTCACAGAGGTATACGAGCAGTTCAAGTCACTAGTCGAACGGCAAACTGGCAGGAAGTTGAAGCGAGACGGTATCGTGCACCAAACCAGTTGTCCTTATACACCTCAACAAAATGGAGTAGCCGAGCGGATGAATCGCACGTTAGTGGAGAAGGCAAGATGTATGCTGAACGACGCTCAACTACCAAAGATGTTTTGGGCAGAAGCCATTTCCACGGCGGCGTATCTAGTGAATCGCAGTCCATCCAGATCACTTGATTTGGTTACACCGGAAGAAGCATGGTCTAAGCAAAAGCCGAATCTACAGCACTTGAAGGTATTTGGATGAATGTATCACATCCCAAAGCAGAAGAGGAGGAAATTCGACGTGAAGTCATACGAAGGCATTTTCGTTGGGTACGCAGATAACTCGAAAGGACTTCGTATTTTCAACCCGGATTCTGGCGACGTGATCATCACAAATGATGTAGTCACATAGCCTTCTACCCATCATATAACTAAGTACTACAGGGTAATAAGAGTCATTGATGAAACTTCCTTTAAGTAAAAGGGATACTCGTGGATACTAATAACACTATCGACAATTACAACTACTAATGATGTATTATGAATCCTACTAGGTTTCATCTGCCACCACCCGCCACCCGAATAAATACACGGACCCCAAAAATGACTGATTTTTGCACTTAAATGGTTGTAACTGCTTTTCCTTGATCTTTAGAAGCCTAGTGTCTTCTAGAGAATGATTCATTTTGACTGCTAACAAAATTTTGTAGAACATTGTTGCTACCGGAAGCTTCACATTTTCAAAATATACGATAAAAACTAGTTTTAGGGGGTCGTTCATAAAATACTCCCGTATTTTGAAAATGCGGCTGAATACACACTATGTGTCTTAGGCAAAGTTGTTTGTATTTGAATTATATACAACTTTGCCGAAGATATCATATTTAAAGATCGCCATTTAAAAAAAAAATAGTTTCGCAGCGCCACCCGTGGCAAAGTTGCGAACTAACATTTACCGTCAATATATGCGCTATAATTTTAGAAAATTTTCGTCCGAAGACACCATCCCGAAAAAATCACGTTTAAAGGTGCTACAGAATTAAGTTAACGATTTCGGCCGATTGAAATACTGTGCGTCGGGAGTGCGTATTCCCGGGCAAGTATTCTGATTTTGTATGCTTTAGTTCAACTGCTGTCCAGAATTTTTCCAAACAGTTTGATCTTGATGATACTAACGACGAAGCGATTGATGACGATGGAGGAGATCCGACGAGTTACACTGAGGGGTTGAAGCGAGCGGATCATCGTCACTGGACTAATGCGATGCAAGAGGAGCTTCAAGCGTTGGAAGACAATGGTACTTGGGTCCTGACTGATCTACCACACGGGAGAAAAGCGATTCGGAATAAATGGGTTTTCAAGACCAAACGAGGAGTAGATGGCGAAATAGAGCGGTATAAGGCAAGGCTTGTTATAAAAGGATGTTCTCAACGAGCCGGCATCGATTACAATGAAGTACATTCCCCGGTAGTGCGATACTCTACCATTCGCTTCCTTCGAGCAGCTTATCCTCGAAGATATCCTGAAGAGATTCAACATGGCAAATTCAAAAGCAGTTGCGACGCCAATGGACCCAAGCATCAAACTCGACAAGTCAATGTGCTCCAAGACGCCAGATGAAGTTGCAGATATGAAGGATGTTCCTTTCAAAGAAGCAGTTGATTCTTTGTTATATGCAGCATAAGCTACAAGACCGGACATCGCATTTGCCGTGAACATGGTAAGCCAATTTTCAGCTAATCCTGGACGACAACACTGGGAGACTGTTAAGGCTCAAGAATCCATCATTCAATCATCAGCAATCATCAAAAATCAAAAACCAGTTTTTTCGTTAAAATTTAAAGATATCTTCATGAAAATCTATCATCGCAATAGAGATAGCAAGTGCAATGTAATGATCGATTTTCATGAACATTGCTTCAATTTTGAGTAAAAATAAAACTGGTTTTGAAAATTTGCAAAACGATGATGGTTATTTTCCTCTTAAACGTATTATGCGTTACTTGCGTGGCACGTGTGCCGCAAAACTGGTGTAGGTATAAGAAATCTGGTGAGTCTCAGCTGACTGGTTATACATATGCGGCTTGGGGAACTCTACGACCGGATACTTTTTCAAGATGATGGGAGGAGCCATTTCGTGGAGCGTGAAGCGACAACCTTGCGTGGCGTTATCATCATGTGAAGCACAGTTCATCGCTTTCTATCGAACCACACAAGAGGCGCAAGGTGGCAGCAACTTCTTTCGCAGATCTGTGGTGAGCAGCCAATACCTATCTTTTGTGACAATCAATCCGCAATATGTATGACCCGGAACGACGGTTGTAATTCCCGGACGAAGCATGTGGCCATCCGTTACCGATTCGTGAAGGACGAAGTTGAGAAAGGTAACTTTAAAATTCATTACATTCCTACTCATGAACATCCAGCGGATGGGTTTACCAAAGCTTTGGCAAAGCAGAAACACAATCAATTCAAGGCATTGACCGGGATCGAAGGTTAAAGCTGTGATTACACAGTGCGTGCAATGCACGAACGTTCGCTCAGAAACATTCGTTCAATATTCGCGCGAACTGTTCGAGGTTCTGTAAGTACAAACTGTTCGCCCATATATTACACAGTTCGAAAAAACACGTCTATGGTTCCATGACTGTTGGTCGTAGCAACCAATGTGTGGTACATTCATTGGTCGTCAAAACATCACTGCTGCTGTTCCTAATCTCAAAGTATATTATTTACAAACGATTCCCCTCATCTAATCCTTCTTTACTTCCAGATATTAATTCAGAAATCTCCTAGGAATGCAAGAATGTTGAGAATTGTCTTCAGGAACGACCCAATAAACATGTCGAGGAAATCCTTGGGAAATTTCGTCAGAAACTAAAGAACTTCATGATATTTAGAATTTCTCCTAGGATATCGTTCATTGAATGTTTCATCGATTCTTTCCGAAACCCATTAAGAAGAACTTTTGTTCGGTGTCAGATTTTCTAGACCGGTTCCGATAGGACTCCAGAAATACCTCCAGCAACCAACGTGTGGTTTATGCAATTCATTCATTGTTCGTCCAAATGTAACTTGAATTGACAGTATAAATACCATTTATAGACGAATTTCTTGAATTAATTCTTCACTATTTTCAGATGATCGTTCTCAACAACTCCAAGACGTTTATTCGAGTATTCCTGAATTACTCTGCAAATCCTGAATCCTTTGAAGATTACTTAAAGAAATTGCTCATGAACTTTTAGGACCTTCATTTATATTAAACTTATTTTCAAGAATCACCCTATAAATTTTCCGGAGAAGTCCTTCAAGAAATTCAAGAGTTCCACAAACTTTTCAGAAATTACTTCAGATGATTGGGCATGAATTTCTGGAATTTCTGGAATTCCTTTCGCCCAAAATAAGAAAAAGGAAAACAAATGTTACATTCATGCCCTAAAATATTTTTCCAATGATTATTCTACGGTTAATCATTCTAAAATTAGGCCGGAACAAATTTGAAATTTTACTTTTGTCTCCCCCCCCTTCAAAATTTTCAAAAAATCAGAAGGGGAAAATAAATAAAACATCTTATTTTCAGTGTAGATTTTCATTATTCTTTGTGTTTTTTAGCTAGCTTTGTAATTTGTATTTACTGTATTATATGAGCTAACAGGTGTTATTGGATAACAAGTTCTCAATCTGTTTGTTTTACTGTAACAGAGTTGCCCATGAAAAGAGATTTTTTTATGATTTACATGAATTCTTCTTCTTCTTAGCATTACGTCACTACTGAGACAGAGCCTGCTTCTCAGCTTATTGTCCTTATGAAAACTTTCACAGTTATTAACCGAAAGCTTTGTTTGCCAAAGTAGCCATTTTCGCATTCGTATATCATGTGGAAGGTACGATGACACTTAATGCCCAGGGAAGTCAAGAAAATTTCCATAACGAAAAGATCCTGGACCGACCGGGAATGTTACATTAGGGCTGTTCAAAATTTAAAAAAAAAGTTTGAAAATTCAATCTCCCATATCTTTCTTACAATCCTTACCATAAAAATAGTGTTTGGTGAAATTTTCAGCTTTCTAGGTGGTGATTTGAAGGTGACCCAAAGACGATCTTGGTTTATATGGAAATTACTATTAAGAAATGTTGAAACATGTTCCAACCACGTTAGTACTGGAATGTAAGTACAAATTTATCATCCCATAGTAAAAACTCATTCTTCAAACCATAATGAAGAAGTTTGCTGGAGAGAGCAATTCAATCCGATCGATAGGAGAAAAGATATTTATGAGTTTATTAGCTATTATTTAGCTTCACAGCCCTGCAATCATCTACAAAAATCCCAAACAAAATTTGCTCAAAACGGATTTGTTTCTTCACCAACTTCCTTCATTAAGACTTGAAGAATAAGTTTTCCCTATGGAATGATATGTTTGTACCACCAGTACTATCGTAATTGGAACATTTTTCAGAATTTCTGCGTATTAATTTTCATATAAACCTACATCGTCTTTGGGCCAACTTTAAATCAACACCTAGAACGCTGAAAATTTTACAGAACACTATTTTTATGGTGAAGATTATAAGCAAGATATGAGAGATTGGATTTTCAAACATTTTTAAGATTTGAATCGCCATGTTACACATGTTGGACCAAATTGATACAATCTAAATATGATTTCAAGTTGCATATAAGTGCAACATTTTCGCAGTCATCTTGAAATTGTTATTAGCTAGAGTACAATTTGAAATGTACAAAATGTTATGCGATCGATGTTACGAACATCGAAAAAATGTCGTGTTTATTATTCAAACATTTTGACTTGACGAATATATGTGAGAAAACATAGTTTTTCACCATATGAGAATAAAAAATGATGGATTTCCCTGAATTTCCAATTTATTATTTTTTGTCCCCCCCCTCGACACATTTTGATGGAAGGTGACAAAAGAAGATTTTAAGATTTGTTCCGGCCTTATTAATTTAAACAAAGAAGTCCTTTTCCTAATGATTTGAAAAATTCGAATTTTGAACGCTTTTTTTTAATTTATTATGGAGCAGAATCCTTCACTAATTTTAGAAATTTCAAAAGCAGTTTTTTTTTTCATTTGAAATCAGCAACGTTTACCTACATACATGAAAATGTGTTCACTGTATTCTTTTCTCTTCAATTGAAACAGTGAACACATTTTCAGCGAACAAATTTCAGTTTTGAGCAGAGAAACTGTTCTCGAAGTTTTGACCATTACGATGATAGACCCTTTAACGTTAACGGATTACAAAGTTCATAAAGACAACTTCCTCAAAGCACTTCTTCACGAATTTCTAAAAGAATTTCTTCTGATTCAAAAAAAACCTACATGGCTTTTGCAACATATATTTTTACAGATGAATCCACTACTGTTTCCTGGAAGCCAAAAGAAATTCCATATCGAATAACTACTCCCAGCAATTCCTTAACCTTATGTTCAAATGCTCATATCAGATATTCTTTTCCAGAGATTTCGCCAAGGATTTATCCATGAATTGTTGTAATTGAAAATCCCGGCAATTTATCTTCAGTTGATTAGTAATGAATTACCCCAGGACATTTTTTCTGGATTTCTTCAAGCATTTGAACTTATTTATTAGAATTTTATTTTGTAAAATTACTAATACAATACAAGAAAAAAATCCTTGTAAATCTGGATAAAAGTCTTGAGGAATTATTGAAGGAAAATTTGGAAACATTGTATCAAAATCATTGTGCCAATTTAAAAAGAAATATTTCAAATAGTTTTTGGAAATACCGTCAAACAAATGACTTGCAACACATGGTAATTTATCATTATATTTTACACAAATATCAAAAGACAATTCGCTATAAATCGGTTCTACAATACCTGTGACCTACAATTCAAGTAGTGGATACAATTAATGCTGTTATAAATATTTTTACAGATCAATCATTACTCTTTAAAATAGCATGAACACTGATACTTGATAGAAGCTCAAAATTGTGGCCTAAAAACATGAGATAGTTTTAATTTACAAAATTACATGGCGTTTCTATAACTAAAAAGTAATAATCACCCCTATTCTTGTTAACGTTCGAATGCTCTTTCGATCGAAAAACGGTTTGCATTTCCGTTTTCGTTAGCAAAATCAAGTGAGCCGTGGATTCGAACAAATAGGATCCGCCGTAAACAAGAATAAAGGCGAAAACCACGTATTTTATTTTAAGAAATTGTAGCCACAACTTTTTAGTTAGAATTATTTTTAAAAATGCTTCTACGCGGGTTATTTCACAACAATTACCTTTCAAGAAATTTTGTGTTCAAAAAAGTAGAATACTTTTCCTCAACTAGGGTTGTCATGTCTATTACGGCTTAACCAGCCGACGGTGTTTTGAAAAAACCTGAAGGTCGTAGACACAAAAGTCAATTTGGACAAATTGAGATGTAAGATTGTGAAAAATAATAGAATCGTTCTGGTGGGCTTCGATCCCACGACTCCCAATACGATCGAAGCCCACCAGAACGATTCTATTATTTTTCACAATCTTACATCTCAATTTGTCCAAATTGACTTTTGTGTCTACGACCTTCAGGTTTTTTCAAAACACCGTCGGCTGGTTAAGCCGTAATAGACATGACAACCCTAGTTGAGTAAAATTGAGCGGCGATCTCTCTATCGCAAAAGGGGTCGATATGACGAGATACGACCACGTCGAAAGCCGGACCCATACTAACCATCTCATTGAGCCAACGTTGGCTAATGAGTAGTGTGGCACAAACAAGGCAACAGTGCGACGCTAAAAATAAAATCTCTCACTGTTGTTCGTAGGCACGCTTAGGAGAGTCGAATTGGGCATCTCAGAGAGCCGAAGGAGGTGTAGGGTTGTGAAGGAGAAAATGGGGTCGTGACGGACTTTGGTTTCAGGTTGGCCGATTGCGCTGCAGAATCGTTACCCGTTCTGTGGCGTAGTTGGTTAACGCGCCCAGTCTAGCGTATTGGGAGTCGTGGGATCGAAGCCCACCAGAACGATTCTATTATTTTTCACAATCTTACATCTCAATTTGTCCAAATTGACTTTTGTGTCTACGACCTTCAGGTTTTTTCAGAATACTTTTGTTGAACGTATACTTCATAATCAAATCAACTCCAAACACCCAGTAGGAAAAATCCCTGATAATTACGGCGTAATTTTCTCATATAAAAATAGCTTAATTAGTTTCTTTCAAATAAGTAATCAAAATTCTCTTGTATTAGTCCGAATGCAAATATATTAATAACAATACTTAACAAGTGAGTCTAATAAAAATATCAAAATTTTGCCATTAATTTTAGTTCCGATTATTGCGCAAACACTTTCTGAAATGCTCAAAAAAATCATTCAGAATACCATCAGGGTTTTCCTCAAGTATTCCATTCCACCAAACACTTTGAATACTCCTTCTAACTTAATACATTGGAAAGTCATGAGATTACTTCAAAATATCTTCAAAGATTCCTTCATAAATTACTGCAGGGATTCCATCAAGAATTCCTCCAAGGATTTATTCTGAAATTCTTCACGGATTTCTCGAACTATGTCTCCAGAAATCCATCCAGGTACTTTTACAGGAATCCATCCAGGTATTGCTTCAGGAATTTATCCAAGCATCTCCAATGAGTGTCTGGAAAAAATCTTGGAGGAATCCCTGGATGAATACTTCAGGTTATCTAGGATGTGAATACTGGAGGAATGTATGGGGAAATCGCTGGAGGAATTTATACAGGCATTCTTGGATGAATCCTCGGAAAAAATTGGGTATTCAAAACCTTGACGATTACCTACAAAATGCTCGGAGTGGATCCTGTAGCAATTTCTCTGAGAGAATTCATGAAGGAAACTCTTAAGAAATTCGTGAAATAATTACTTGTATTATCCCTGCAGGAATTCCTAATAGGGATGGAACAATCCTTGAAGAAATCTCCGGAATTATTCTTGGAGTAACTTCGAGATTATTACCTGGGGAAGACCCTGCAAGTATCCTTGGAGAAATTCATTTTCATTTTCATTTTGCAGCGTTTGGTGGGGCAATGTCAGTCCAAAGCCGGGGGAAGGGATAGGTAATGGCCGTAATAGTCTATGCAGACCACTTGAACACCATCGGAAAGGATAAGAAGGGTTGGGGTAGGGTATAGGGAATTGGAGAAGACTTGACACAGTAATGCGATTAATGCTGCAAAATTTAAATGTGCTGAAAGCAATTTAATTTGAGTTTTGAAGTTTGATTTGACTTATTAAAATTCCAGATAGATCGGCCATTGTACAAGTAAGAAAGAGTATGCTGATCGCTTTCTAGAAATTTTATAAACAACAAAATAATAACAATATGAGAGTGATGCTAAGGGCTGCTCGTGCCATCAGCAGCCCTTAGCATCACTCTCATATTGTTATTATTTTGTTGTTTATAAAATTATGCGACGCTTTAGGAGATTTTGATACTGATTGAACATTACTATAAAGAGCGCAATTCAATCGATGGTGATAACTTTACAAACTTTATCTGTTTTTACACTGATTGACGATGCTGATTTATATAAAAATATTTGATATTATTAGTTCATTTGTTTGTGTGATCTATTAGTTAATAATGGAAAAAATTTACATACCCTTGATGATGATACTTCCCTGACCAGAAATATTATATTTTGAGCACCCTTTTCGAAGCTATTCTATCCAGGTATCCATGTACTGCTTTCAATCCTGAAATTATTCTTATTGTGCATGCTCATGCATTATATTAATGATGCTCATAATCATGCAACAGATAAGAAGGAGAGAAAAAGAGAATATAGGAACAGTGATTAGTAATGAGTTAATTATGTAGTTTTTTTAGAATTATAAAAAATTAAACAGTAGTAATGAATAGCTTACAAAAACTTTGCAGCATAGCTGAGCCTTTCGGATCGTAAGACCGATGTATGCAAATAATTTGTTTCGAAATTGTCCGCGTGGTCTTCTAGTGCCCCTATTAGATGAGAATCAGTCATAGACATACATACCGAATGCTCGCCATGATCCTATGACCAACATTTGTATATGTATAGCCTTAGCTGATGTGGCTTTTCTAATAGGTAGTTCTTTCACTCATTGATTGTCTTCAAAACCTTGTCAAGTATAGAAAATTGATTTTATTTCATTTATTACTACATTGAAGCTACATTGTACTTATTAAATATTAGGTATTATTTTATGCTTTTATCACTATTGATATTATCAAGGCCAGAATTCCCAGTGAGTGAAGAATTTTATAGTACTAGAACACCATAGAAGATCGCTAAACATTACCTAATCATGGAACGGCTTTTTGGTCTATTATTTTAAGTAGATGCTATTGATCTCCCTTTGCTCCTATCCGCAACCCGGTGCACGCGCCCTGTTGGTTTTCGAAAACCTCGTAGAAGATTACAAACCGTAAATGGCATTCCCAATTACTACCCCACATTGCACATTCAAGGGTCTGCTTGTGCTCCTAACCCACCCTCAGTCTGTAATCTTCTCGCCAGTTTGAAATTATATTTTCCCGAAGTGAAAATAATTTTGATGAGTGATAGCGTAGTGCAGCCCAACTGCATAGTACAGTAGTTTAACCAGAATCTTTAGGTCAGAAGATAAAATCTAAATTTTGTAATAAAGAGGTTGCCATTGCTTTGAAATTCACCCAACATCTAATCAAAACTACTAACAACAGCGATCAATTATCAAAATTCATCGCTCCCTGGAAAATATAATTCCAAGCCCAGGGAGAAATTCATGGTGGAATTTCTGGAGCAATATCTTTCATAATCCTAGAAAAAGCTGTAGGAGAAATCCTGGAGAAATCTTTTGTGACAACTCTGCAAGAATCCTTGTAAAAATGTTTCTTGAGGAACCCTTCGATCAATCTTTGGAAGAGTTTCAGGAGAAACCTGTGAAATCCATGGATGAATCTATAGTGGAATCGCTGTTCCAGCTGGTGGTGGAATTCTTGGAGGGATCTCATTAAAAATATTGCCGGAGCAATCTATGAAGAAACCACTGGAGGCATTCCAGCAGGAACTCATCCTCAGTAAAGATTTTCCTGGGGGATTCTTTTTGAATAATCCTGGTGGAACTCCTAGTAGAATTCCTAGATGAATTGCTCCTGTTGCCTTATCTGAGCTGGTCTGAAAGAAATTGGTTGCGATTAAAAGTTCTTCTCGGAGGGATCTCTGAAAAAATTCTTTTCCGACACCAATGTTTTGATTTGACGGTCTGATCAGGTCCGTTCACTGGTTGCCATGGTCACATAAATAACACGGCACCGCTCAAACGTCAAATAATGAACTCGTGCATTGGTCCATTGAATGCACGAATATGTTTCTACAATGAACCGATGCACGGGTTCACTAATTTGACGTTTGAGCGGTGCCGAATTCACTTGTTCCCATGAGCGGTGCCGTGTTATTTACGTGACCATGGCAATGAATGAATTCGGCACCGCTCAAACGTCAAATTAGTGAACTCGTGCATCGGTCCATATGTTTGCTAGTAGTTCGTGCACATATTACACAGTTCGCGCGAACATTCGTGCAATTTGCACAAATGTTCGTGCATGGACCTGTGCACGAGTTCACTGATTTGACGTTTGAGCGGTGCCGAATTCACTCGTTGCCATGGGCACGTATATAATACGGCACCGCTCAAACGTCAAATAATGAACTCGTGCATTGGTCCATTGCACGCACTGTGTAATCACAGCTTAAGGAGGAGTGTTGGAGTAGTAACCTGCGATCCACGGCATAAAAATTAACAAGACATGCTCTTTACTGATGTAAATATCAAGTTTGATTGTCAACATGTGACGTCACTCCTATCGTACCATATACTTTCTGGACCACGACATAAAAATTAACAAGGCAGGCTCTTCACTGATGTAAATATCAAGTTTGATTGTAAACATCTGACGTCACTCCTATCGTACCATATACCTTACGGACCACTAGATCATTTTTTTTCGCAAATTTGTTCGAGGTAGATAGGAATGACGTCGTCAAGTAGCTGTCAGTTTTCGGAATATATCACCTTCTTAAATATAGTACACCGTGTTCTGGACCACTAGATCATTTTTCTCGTAAATTTGTGCGAGGTAGATAGGGATGACGTCGTCAAGTAGCTGTCAGTCTTGGGAATATATCACCTTCTTTATATAGTACACCGTGCTGCGATCTAAGTAATACCGCATCTAGAAGCAACCTTAGTAGCCGTTGTATTCCTGGATAAATAGTTGTAATCAAGGTATTTATGGACCAGTGCATGAGTTCACGAATTTGACGTTTGAGCGGTGCCGAATTCACTTGTTTCCATGGTCGCGTAAATAACACGGCACCGCTCAAACGTCAACGAGTGAACGCGTGCATTGGTCCATAGAAAGGTACATTGATCTAAGCAGTCAGTGGATGCGGGGAATGATAAGCAGCGAGGGGGTAGAATATGACAGCTATTTCCTTTCCCCTCCGCTGATTGATCTTGTTTCCATGGCACAATTATTATTTGATTATGTTTTCAAAAACAAATTGAAAATATGTGCTCTAGCAAAGACAGATTCCGAGTAGAAAGGTTGGTAAGCGTATTTTCTGGTTTAAATCCATGTCTTATTTCAATTATCTAGTTCTAGAATGTCGTGATTGTGCATTGAAACGAAATTCATACTAATTTACATAATAATACATAATTCTGTTGCTGCTAATCTGATGTGAAATGGAAAATGTCAGCTTGCTTGAGACATCAATTGGCCACTGTGCTTTACTCGGTTTTATTTCGAATTAAGATCGAAGTTTTGAGCTATGAAGGTGGTTATGATTGAAAACTAAATTATATTCTTCTTTTCAGACTGTTTTTTGCAACGGTGACAGACAAAATAGAGCATGAAAGTCGCTGAAATGGTGTCTCATTTTGATCGTTTTTCGGAGTTACATTACATATAGTTAATTACCGTTTTGATTCATATTACGGACAGCTTCAAATTCCGGACAATCTACTTTGTATGGGAAACATTTCACACGAAATGTTTCAATTTTTGCCGCTCAAAAGTTCTCAATTTTGAGGCTCGTTTTAGTAAACTTTTTCCATAAATATCTTTGAAAATTTATAATGCCCAACTACCTTAGATGTCTCTTTAGTGATTCGACGATTTCAATTGATGATTTGACTGTTCCATTTATGATTATCATGAGCTGTCCGGAATTCGAATCAAAGTGACCGGAATATGAGGCAAAAGTAAGGAAGCGTCCGGAATAAGAATCATTAAAAGGCTGCACATTTTGATTAATTAAAAATTATTAAAGTTGCGGAAGCGTATTCTTTACCCACCATTCGAAAGTTAAGGGCTTCCGACGCTTAATAACGCTAAGGAATCATACAGAATGATTTATTTTGTATGCTCTATGCTGAGTTAAACTTCACTGAGGCCTTAAGTGTCCGTAATATGAATCAAAACGGTACATTACATATTAAGGTCTTTAATTGCATTACCATCGAGTCAGATTTTTGTAATGAAAATGTATGATCAGCACTGAATAATTTAAAGTAATTCGAAAACAGAATTCTCAAACTGCGGTTGATTGTCAGGAAACAAAGTGAAGTGGTTTAAGGGGAAACATGTTGCTAGGATCTCAAGGCTTGCTGACCTGATAAAGCATAACAAACCAGCCAGCTGTCTGATTGTTTCCCAATATGGCAGAATGCCCTATTTGACACATTGAACTACCTTCCTTTTAAATACCTTGGTTATAATAAATTTTCATTCCTTGTTCAGACTTTGACCACTATGCAAGTGTTTTATTTCCATTCACAAGTTAAATCCGCGATTTTCGCGACAGTTTTTTTTATGCCCTCTCGATTTTCGCTACTAGCGGAATAAATCCGCGAAAATCGCGACTGTTGTAACAGCCCTGTACATATTAATGCAAAATTTCAATCAAATCGAAATTCAACTAAACCACTAACACGCACTCAGGCATCAATTCACCCAACAAAAAATGCGCGCCCTGGTGAAACAGTTTTCACAGCCCCTTGCCTTTCGGCGCCACTTCTCACCGAGCGTTGGTTGTGCAATTATGCACATTTATGTTTCCCCAGAGAATAATCAAGCTCACAAAAGCTCAAAACGAAAAACAAAAACTTACCATTATGTATCGTCTTGCGCACGCGCTCAAACGCTTTAAACCGGTCGTCCGCCGCCCCAACCCACGTAAGCTCACGACGACCAGCGACTTTTCTGCAAATCGATCTGACCTTCGAGCGTTTTGGCCAGGTAGATCACGAACAGCTGACTGAGGGCCGCTCCGAGCGCAATGCCCGCTATCAGATAGAGATTCCGTTCGGCCCAGACGCGCACAATCTCGATGCAACCGCTGGTCCAGATCTTTTTACTGGCCGCGGCCACCGACTGCTGCTGGATGTGGTATCCGCACATGATGTTGACCAGGCCGGACGAGATATCGGTGGCATTGATGCAGCAACTGTACGGAACGCCGCACTTTTCTACGCTGGGGGAAGAGCAATTGAAGTACTCGTTCTTTCCCCAGTCCAGATAGCCTTCGTTGCTCAATCCACAGCAGTGGAACTCCTGCTGGGCAAAGTCTATAAAGTTCTGCAGGTCCGGATCGTCCCGGTAGGTGGTTATGATTTTGTCTGTAAACGAATCCTCCAGTACAATGTTCATCTTATGAGGGAACACGAATCCAACGATTGCCACGGCCATTTCGCACAGGAAGAACATCAGCAAACACAACGAGTAGAACTTCAGCAAACAGGTATTTTCCCGTAAAGCTCCCAAGCATCCGGCAAAGCTGACCACGAATACGATGCCTCCGGCAATGATCATCACCAGCGATATGTTGAGCACAATGTCGTACACTGTCTCCAGCTTAATCAATCCGGTAGCTTGCCATTTGTCCACGAAGGCATAGAATCCTATTCCGATCAGCAACCCTCCGAACAGCCAGAATATAAAATTCAGCAGGAATATCATATACTTTACACAAGAACTCACGTAAGTGAAGTTCTGTGTCGGGTAGCGGTAGGGTGGCATTCCGACGGCCAATGTTCTAGTTCTACGGCACCACCCAACGCAAATTCGCAATTAATCCGGTTACAGCTTTGGCTGGGCTGTCGTTTTTCTCCCCTCTTTGCTTGCGCCCACCTTCAAACGCAACGAAACGCGAAATTATGCTTATATTTCTCGTCTAACTGACCGTGGGATGCTTGTTGGAACTGTGAAAGAGTGAGAAAAATCCTTTGTTTACTCCATCCGTTCCATTACCTCTTCTCGCTTCCCCTCTCCAACACCAGTAGCAATGACCATTCATTGAAGGAAGCAAAAAACAAGACTCACCTATTTCAAGGAAACACTATCCAACCAAATTGACCAATCAAGCACCCTCGGGGAAAGAAAACGGCTGGCAGCGTCCGGAAAATATGGTAACTTTGCATTCGATTTGAGCACTGATCTGATTAGTCACCAGTCCAGCGTTCTGCTGGAAAATATTGCACAAAACACAAGATTTTTTTTCGATCCCCCACAGCTCCGTCCGCGTAATAATGGTTGACTGCTCTGATGTGGGAGATTCGATTTGATGACTGACTGATGAATGAAAAATCTCGGTGCTGACGAACTCCGACACACCAACACCATCAAGCAGAAAATGTTTGTGCGATGTTTTAGCAATAATCGAGCGTGATGTTTGAAAATATCCTACTTCACACCCAACACGCTAAGAAAATAGAATACTATATAAGTTAAATGCCATTCTAAGGGGTCTATTTTGTAAATCGAGTGGATTCATGTGACTCGCCTGTAGCCATTGTCGATCAAAGTAAGCATGCATATTTCAGATGTCACCCATCGACTCCCATAGTAAACCAGTCACATAGAGTGACAACTGTCGATAAACTCGAGTGGCAGAGGCGAGTCGAGCAAAATTTTTGGTCGACAGTGACTCTAGTGGAGTCGTTTTTGGTCGACTCGACTTATAAAATAGGGCCCTAAAACCATATTCCGTCTATTCACTCATTGCACAGTGAGAAAATCGGGCCCCAAAACGCGACTAAATGCAATATCTCAGCTGGGTAATGGTTTCAGGAAATGATGATGACCATTCTAGATCGGAAAAAGGCTGCTGAATCGATTGGTGGCGGTCCCATTGACTGGAGACTTCACCCTGGCCACCTAGAACCCTGGAACCATCCTGAGTTCCTTACGGCAAGTAGAATTATTGGAACTGATATAAACTGTCATGATTCGTTTTGCTGCGGAACAGCACACGACAATCTTCTTCTATATAAATAAAAATGGAGTGGTGTTTGTATGTCACGAAATGACTTGAGAACGGGCTATCGGATTTTGGAATTTATCATATAGATATGATTCTGAAGTGTTCCGACGTGTTTGTGTGTATAAAACACTCAAGATGTTCACAGGAAAGTTAGAAAAAACGGGAGCGAACGGAACTGTCTGTTTTGTATGGGACGCCCATTTTCAGCAGCCTACTTGATAGCAAGACGAAGTTTGCCGGGACCACTAGTATTCTTATATTATTGTGATGCATTTCAACGTATTAACACAGAGAAACAGACGTAACACTTAGAACAAATCGTGATCAAAATCATAGTCGAGAAAACATGTACGCCCAATGCTAAAATCGTTGTGTTTGGCCGATGGACCAACAGATGGCGGTAGTGTGTAAACGTCAAACGCGAACAAAAACGATGCGAGCGCTGCGGTTGGTGGATTGACCAACTACAATATATTTTAATTGACCGTTAAAAAGGTGGTCGATGGACAATGATGAGAGTGTGACCACAGACAAACAGACGTAACACTTAGAATAAATCTCGATCAAAATCATAGTCACGAGAACATGTACGCCCAATGCTAAAATTAGTGTATTTGGCCGACGGGCCAACAGATGGCGGTAGTGTGGAAACGTCAAACGCGAACAAAAACGATGCGAGCGCTGCGGGTGGCGGATTGGCCACCTACCATATATTTGAAACGATCGTTAAAAAGGTGGTCGATGGACAATGAAGAGAGTGTGACGTCTGTTTGTCTGTGGTGTGACGTATGTTTGTCTGTGGTATTAAGCTTCGTCAACTATAAACGTATTTTATATCAGCAAATGATTTTTTGGAAATTATTCATTCAATGCTTAAAGCTCTAAACTTCTGCACATTGAATACAGTTAGCCATTTTTATTATAGGCGAATATAATGCGCCACTGTCATGGAGGTCGCTGGGGAAGAACGAGAGAAATGTCACTGAAAATGTTTGTTTACGTCAAAAATTCAATTTTTCAACCCAAAAATTAGGTCATAATCAATCGATTATTGAACTATTTTCCATTGGCATAATAATTTTGTACCATTATTCTTGTGAAACGCGTGATTTCACAACAAATTTAACCACTAACAAAGCATCCGGAAGTTTATAACCTATGTTGCCAAACACAAATTTTCCAATTTTATTCCACTAATCGTACATGAGCACTGACTGGATCTGTATATTTTCGAAGGAACAAAAGTTTATTATGTTTTTTAGTGATCTCTGATCGTCTACTAAATAACTATTCAGAGAAAAATTGTAAATTGTGTGTTCGTTCCTATACTGCACACGGTACTTTCTCAACCCAACCTCTTTTTTGTCGATTCTCCTACTAGCCACCAGATGTCGGAATGATCGCTTAGCTTCGAAAATATTTGCCTATATTGCGGTAAACAAAAGTAAAGAAAAATGAAAGAAAATGTTTTTTTTTTCAGTTGTAAATTTATTTTTATACAGTCACCCCACGCAGTTGAATCACCCACAATTTATGAATCAGCTGACTTCAAAAGACAAAATTATTATCAAATTTGTCACAAAACATCACAGAATTATTTTTACTAATAAGAAACTATGTGTAAAAATAATTCTGTGATGTTTTGTGACAAGTTTGATAATAATTTTGGCTTTTGAAATCAGCTGATTCATAAATTGTGGGTGATTCAACTGCGTGGGGTCACTGTAGTAATCATATGTAAATCTTCCCAAGTAACCAATAAGCCGTAGAAATCGGCACCAAGTTGGTTCTATAGTCGATTTAAAAGCTTGGCCAACAGGACTAATTGGAACTATATCGTAATTTAGGGCTGTTAGGGGCCGTCCATAAATGACGTAGCATTTTTTCACTGATTTTGTACACCCCCCTCCCCCGTCGTAGCATTTCGTCACAAATTCTGAAACCCCCCTTGAAAATACGTAGCATTTCTAGCACCCCCCCCCCCTTTATCATTTCTTATTTGTTTTCCTCTGCGATTGGACTAAGCCCATACATTAAAATCCATTGATATTAATTACTGACTATAACCTCAAAACCTCAGGATAATCTTACGAATAATAGTTGATAGCGCTACGGTATAGCGCTCAAAAGTCATTTGGTAAACAGTTTAAATAAACTTATTTCCTGTTGAGGCTACATATGTAGTTTTAGTTTCCTGTTTATACCTACAAGTTAAATTTAATTTGTAGTATTCTGCTGTTCACAGCTAAAAATGTAGAAAAAGAGTAAAAATCTTAATTTAAAATTGGATTAGTTTAATACAATATAATTTTCACACATCTATTTATAATTTTATAAAATCAATACGATTACATTATCAGGCAAATTTAAAATTTATTAGAAATTTTTTAATCTTATCATATTAATATTTTTAAGCTGAATAATCATTTAATAATCCAAGTTAAATAAGTAAGAAGAAAAAAAGTTAAAACAAAATAACTGTGAATTTTTCTTTCAGCACCTACATTTTTTTTATAATCTTTTCAACAACATTATTCAAAATGCTACGTCCACTACTTGGGACCCCTCCCTCCCCCTCGTCACACATCGTCACCAATTCGTTAAGTCCCCCTTCCCCCCTAAAATGCTACGTCATTTATGGACGACCCCTTATAAAGCCACTTCTGGCGAATTATTTGGCTGATAAACAGCTCCCTCGTACCGTATCTCTGAAATGAGTGATGTCAAAATTTTATAGCACGTGACAAAAAGAGAGAAAAAAGTTGTTTATCTTTCGTTTGTTTTTCTTTTCTTTCCTGCTCCCTTTGAGGACTAGTTTTTTTTTCATTTCTTTGCATGGCCCAGGCTCAAACTGCTGTCGTCCAAGTTCCTATTTATGATTCCCGTAGCTTTTCCCATCTGCTCCATTGTTGCAAGAGTGAATTGGTATGCTTAACACCATATTTAAAAGAGAAAATTTAGTAGTGGTCTGTCTATTTTTGTCCGCTAATTCATGAGTGATGCCGGCATGGCCTTGGACCGTACAGCTTTGTGTATAGTAGCGCAGATGAGCAAAATTCACAAAACAACCAATCGCTAATAGATGAACATCACCCCACCACAATCTTTTACATTCGATTTACTAATCGGATCACATCTTAAATCATCTTATTTTACATCCATGGTAACGTCGTTCATCGCAGATTTGGTTAAATTTCAAGACATCCAAGGTCCCATGATACATTTGTGTTTATTTCTGGGGTGAAAGAAAAAGAGGCAAATAGATGTGTTTAGCTTTATTCCCTCGCATGTTGATAAACGTCATAACACTAGGCCGTTTAAAAGCATTGACCGTCGTTGTGTACGGCTTATTGGCACAGAGCTTACAAGCACTAAAGTAAAGCGTTATATACTCATATACGGCCAACATCAGTGCCTGAGGGTCACAGTGTCTATAAGCATTAAAAAATGCTATATGAAGCTAGTAGGCACTGAGAAGCCGTTTAATGGCTCATATACCGCTTATAACAGTGCTTGTTGGTTACCTGGGTTGTATATAGCTCCCAATAAGTTAACTTTGCTTTAAATTGTTAGCTTGGTAGGTCCTTCGAGTGATTTTTTGCGGTTTATGTGTCTCCCATGTCACCGATATTTCTTGCTGCCGTTCCGTGAAAACCGCTGAAAACATTTTAATATCTTGATAAGCAGATTCCATAAGAGATCTTTTAGAAATCACCTCTCTGTTGTTTACAATACTGTGTTTGATTTGCTCTGATTTCTGCGTATTACGCCAAAACTGTTTTGCACCTGCGCATGATGCATTTTTATTTATTTTAACATGTAGCTCTTAATATGAAAATAAATCAAATGATTTGCTACAAAAGTAATATTACAATGGATCATACAAAAATGCATCATGCGATTAAATCGATCGGAAACATAATAAAGAATTGAAATTATGTCCGCTTGACTTCGAACCGATTTTACTGAGAATGTATTAGTTTTCACATTCGTCCTAATTCTGACTCTGTATTGATTTGTACGTTTCTGAAGCAAAATTATCGCGATGTGAAAGTGATGTTATTTTGACAGCTTTGCACCAAAACAAACGCTCTGTCGGACTGCGAAGTCGGGATTGAAAAAGAAAATCAAAATCAACGCGTCAAGTTCAGCAGAGTGCTCGGAATCAGAAGTGAGTGGAAATTTACTTTAGATTTTCTCGTTGAAAACATCATTAAAAGCCGGTTTTTATCCTGCAAGGTGGACCAGAAACACGAGATCCCTACAGTCTGCGATGAGCGCTTATGGTTGTGAGTAATACAAATCAGTTCTGGAGGATTTAAAGGACTACCAATATTTGATGGCTAAATTATTGTTATTGTATGGTGCTGTTCTCTGTTACTAGAAGCAAATTCGGAATGTTAGGGCTACTGGCACATTTAAAATACCTACGTTATTGTTATTTGAGGTTTTGGATTCGGTTTCGTTAATTTCTACTGCACTTTTTCATTGGACCGCTTCTTGATTTAGGTAATTTTTTGCTTCTGTTGGGAGTTGCAACATCACGGTGTTCCCCAGATCGTTATTATAAGGGAAAAAAAACTCAAATTTATGCTCACCAGCCAATTTCTATACCTAACTGCATTTCTGGGCAAAATCGTAGGATGGTATAGTTCCACAAATTCTTATAAAACACAGTGACATTCGCGTGGCTTTCATGGTGCTATTAACCTCTATTGACTCTCTCTTTTTAGAGGCTTCATCTCTATTTAATGCAAGTCGCAAAAAAGTTTCTTCTTTTAAATTACTTTTTTTTTTTTCTCTTTGTGCTGCAACATTTATGAGGCTCCGGAAATACCTTCAGAGATTACGCGAATTTTCCACATGTTATTCAAGAATGCATCGAGAGTTTATCTCCAGAAGTATCTTCTACAATACATTCACGAACTCTATCCAGGGATCTTCTGATAATCCGTCCTGTGATATATTTTGTGGTAGATAATAAGATGTTTTTCTTTTATTGTTGTATAAAGAAAGCGACCGATGCTTAAAGATTTGATGAAGACTTTTTTTCTGATAGTAACGGTCTGGGGAACATAGCTTGCATTCCTAACTACGACTTGAAGGCATCTACTTACCTATATAATTTTCACTGTGGTCCAAAGCTATTATCTAAATTTGTTTCAGTGTTGACAAGTGTATATAATTGGCGTTTAAATTTATAGAAATGTTTATGTATTTCCGGTTCCAACCTGTACCCTAGTTGTTTCTATTGATGTTACTTAAGTTTAACTGTAAATAATCACTGTTCATTGCATTGTTAAGTTTACCCGCTTTTGTTTCTAGCAGCGCTCGAGAATAGGGTCAGGAAAAGCGTTCATTCTTGCTAGTGGATTCCCAAGAATCTCCTTTTCCGTTAGCAAGTTCCTACTTGTTCCAATTTAGAATTTCTCTGTTTTGTTACTTCTTCCTTTCGTACCTGGATTCGGGACCCCTACAGACCTATCGGAAGCAGGTAGCAATTAGCAATCCTTATACTTAGTAAAACTGTACAGCGGTAAGGTCACTGTTCCGGTGATTAGGTACTACTCGAACTACGAGTCAGCTTGACGGCCTCCCATATCCTTAAGGGTTCGAGACGCCCTTCAGGATCTCACGGAATCATGGCAAATAAAATGGTCGGGAAGGGTAAATGTAAGTACTGAAAACTTTTTACTCCCTGTTCTTTTCCTAGTATCTTCTCTACTATCTGTTTAATCTCTGTTAGTTATATGTTTTATATTGTATGTTTCAATGCCCCCTTAGTGTAAGGTAGTACAAATAGCTATATTTATTGGCATGACAAAAAAAAAGTTTCAATTGTGTTCATTGAATATAATGCGAAACATTGTCGTACTAAACGATAAAAAATTGGTTGCACATCTGCCAAAAAAATACTAGGTACGATGGTTCATTATAAGGCTAATACAATGATGCGTTTCTTTACAGTGCCCGTTGAATCAGAAGATGCGCAGAAACTACGCTTTCAAGCAGAGCTTGAGTTTGTACAATGTCTGGCGAATCCCAACTACCTTCACTGTAAGTATACTTAATGTGCTCTATATGGTTTATACTAGTAATCCTTTATAAGAGAGATTCGCGGAAGCTGACATTTCTGTCACAGTGTAAATTATTTCGGTAAAAGTAATTTGAAGTAAAAAATGAAATATTTTTCTTTTTCAAATTTTTGTCAATGCGATTTTTTCGGCTGTTTATTAGTTTAGATACCGTGTACGCACCTAACTTTGCGCAGTTAGGAAATTCTAATCTTATTTTCGCTACAAAAAATGCCAATCTAAAATCTAGATTGTGCCAAACTTTGCGCATGAATTTCCTGGCTGTTAGCGTTTCCAAATGCTGTGTGATTTCATACCGTCGCTGTAAATCACCAATTTTGTACGATTACAATATAAATGGTCAGGAACTTGAACGCGTGGACAAGGTCAAAGATCTGGGCGTTTTGTTGGTTACAGATTGACATTTAAACTGCATTATGCCACTATCATTGACAAGGCGAACCGTCAACTGGGCTTCATCTTAAAAATTACAAAAGAATTCAACGACCCGATGTGTCTGCGTTCCTTGTACTGCTCTCTGGTTAGATCCGTTTTAGAATTTGCTTCGATAGTATGGTCACCTTATGAGGCAGTGTGGATAACCAGAATAGAAGCAGTTCAGCGTAAGTTTGTGAGACATGCTTTGAGGGATCTACCGTGGCGTGATCCGTTGAACTTGCCTCCTTACGACCATCGTTGCAGATTGCTGGGACTGGAACCGCTGCACGTCCGGCGCAAAAATAGCCGAGCTGTTTATGGATCGAAAATTGTTCGTACGGAGGTTGATTGTCCTGCTTTGCTTCAACATGTGCAATTTTATGCTTCAGAGCGCGTATTACGGACAAGGCAACTGATCCAGATAGCTTCTAGGAATACTGGTTATGGAGCAAATGATCCGTTAAATTCCATTTGCAATGAATTCCGGCAAGCTTATGGTTTATTTGATTTTAACTTGATGACAAATACTTTTAGACAACGCTTAAGCAGAACACGTTTTATAAATTGACTATGTTTCCATTTTTTGTGTTAGTATTAGTATTTCATTAAGACCATGATGTCCGATGGAAGTAATCAAATAAATAAATAAACATTGCGCATGGTTCAAAATTCTTGTTTGTTTTAAATAATTTCAGTTTCTATTTCACATATAATTTTCGCTCAAACAGGAGTTGCTTTGTAGTCCATTTTACTGCAAATAATTAAAACAAAACTTTAGTTAAAGCACGTTTAAAGGAACATGCTTTACGTTCTTTCCCAAGTAACAAATTCACAGCAATTTGGCATTCGAGTGGATTTATTAATGTTTTAAGACAGTTACGTGAATGCTATGATAGCTAGAGGCGACATTTAACGTTGCTAGAAGATGATATTTTGTAAGTCAGCTCTAGGTTGTTTTCAATACCTTTTAGAGACAAACTATAAAGTTAAAATTTTGTGGCTACAAAACCAGCTTTATTGCAGCATAGAATACCTCATTTAAACTGCTAGTGGTGGCTGAGTGACACTTATTTGTGACGGCTTTGATAAAAGATTGATATAATACACCTTGTTGCCATAAAAGCTGCTTTTAAACTGATTGACTTGCACTTTAATCTTGATAACTTACCTTATTTATGCCTCTCAAATCGATATTTGGGCTCTTCAGATGCATTACGAATGCATTGCAATGCATTTCGAACACTTATTCCCGACGAAAAAACGACGAACTAATGCCCGTTTTCATTTTTTTGCGTATATTCTTCATAATAGCATACCCAAACTGCAAACTTTGTTGAATGCTGCTTGGTTGCCATAAAAAGCGAAAAAAAGCTGAATCATCTTCAATCAGCATTTGTTGAAGCAATTATGTCACATTATGCACATTACATCTGCAAATGCCCAATCATAACAGTGTGCCCTTATTTGTGTATTTATGATGACAAAACAGCATTTGTTGATGACAGTCTATCAATTATGGTTCCGCCATATTAATTTCACTCAGGATGCCACAATTTCACTTTTTCAAATAATATTATCTCCATGAATTCGTTCATAAGATGCTATGGTGTGATGATTAAACTTATTGAATATAATTTAAAGCATAATTACTGCCCAATCAAATCAAGAAATGTTTAATTCTTCACATGGCGGTTTATTTTAGCAAATACTTAATAACTGGAAATATGCCACTTTCAGAGGGGGCACAGGCAAATTTAATTCTTTCTCATCACATTTCACAGTAAATCTCACTCGGCACTAAAGATTTGGGCACTGTATTCTAATAAATCACTTCAAATAAAAAGCACTAAGAAATAAACTATCATAGCCATGTTTTCAATCTTATTTTCTTTTGTTTACGTTGGAATAAAACCGGCAATAACAACGTTATGATAAAATCATTTCCATGATGAAGCGACATTCGTCTAGAACAGGTGGCCTCAAAATAGCTACCATAAATGCTATTTTGCTTTATTCGTGTGCCATAATTATACACTTCATAGCCTCTTTCAGAGTGGGCCAACTAGTCACGTTCTAATCTACAAGAGGTTTTGGGGGATGCGATGAAGACAACAGTGCCTTGACCATGGTTTTATGGGCGTTTATTTATAGCACCCTGGAAGTAATTTGTAAAACTAAAATTGTTACTTGGGTTATTTGATTCGATATTCACAAAATTACAATCAAGTTCACAGTTCACAAACGTGGCTTTTGTGCCTTAGTTTTCGGACGTTGTTTTACATTAGTAGTTTTTTTCTTCCTTTTTGTTTCTCTGGCAGCTTTCTTTTCTTGGCGTGTCTGTTCTTCGTTTTCCTTATTTTGTTCCATCTCTTTGTACCATTCTCGGAACTCCTCGCTCGTAGCCACTGCAGGTGGTCGTGGACGATTTGACTTCGCACGCTTTGGTGATTTTCTTGAAACCGTTGGTATGGTGAATTGTTGTTGTTGTTGTTGTTGTTTGTATCCTCTGCTGGCCCTGGCCACACGGCAGCAGCTTGATATTCCATAAACAACTTCAGCTGACCAACTTTGAGATAGTCCTCAAGAGACGAAAGTAATACGACCTGCGCATCTTCGGGGTCACTGGAATTGTCTGTGCCATTACTTGTCGCTTCAGGATCTGCGTTGTGGACCTCTGGAAGCATCGCGTAATTTACGGCGTTTGGGTCCCAAGGCACGAGACCACATTTTCGAAAACCATTCGTTAATGTGTTCTTCAAATTTCCCATGTCATCAACAACTTTCTTAAGCAGCGGTGTGAATTCGTGCTTGGCGATTGATTCTCCCGCATGATGAGTCCTCCATTCTATCAGCCTTTTCTTCCAACGAGCTTTGAGAGGTCTGGAAAATGCCACATCTAGAGGCTGAAGGATGTGGGTTGCATTCGGGAAGAGACAAATCAACTCAATTCCATTTTCTCTACAAAACTCTGTGGATTGATAAGAGACGTGCGATGTGTGACCACCTACATATACAATTACCGGAAGGATAATTTTCATCTTGAGAAGGCAAGGGTGAAAAATATTCTTCAGATAATAGAAAAACGTCTCCTGGTTCATTCATCCCGATTGGGTCTTTCCCACTGCCCAGCCAGAGGGAGCATGTCTGGCTATTTCAGCTGGCATTTGCTGTTTGTAGGGAAACAGAACAAGACGAGTCGCTAAGCTTCCAGCCGCGTTAGCCGCAAATAAAGTGGTATATGCTTCTTTCTCCGAATTTGCGCAGTTCGTGTGTACGTATTTGGCTCCGGTTTTCGCAAAAACTTCTTCTCTGGTTGGAACCAGACGGATGGCTGATTCGTCCATATTGAACACACGGACGGGATCAGCAGCGACATGGTTAAGTTTGCTCGTGTCAAAGTATGATTGAATGTGATCAAACCACACTCGAATTTTCGTTTCCGTTACAGTTGCCCGTTGCTTCGACAGCGCACTAGATATATATTCGACGAAATATGTTGGGATGCCGTCTGAGGAAAAATTTAAACCACTTTCTACCGGGAATTCCATCGTTGAACGGGCTTTTTCTGTCGGACAATTTGAACAAATATGCGACGGAAGTTTTTAGCCGTTGTCCATCAACCGGGAAGCCAACCTTCGCGCTATCAATGATCCAGAATACAATAAAAGTCTCCCCTTCCTTCCGGGTTTTTTCGATGCACGCTTTGCCTTCAGCTTCATACGAACTGTACTTTCTGGAACATTACATTGAGCCGCTGCCCTACGGATTGGGTAACCGTTTCTGGCAAGATCAACAGCTTTCGCCACCACGTCAAGTCCTTATTACACATGAACAATTGTTTTGCTGCGTTTCAAATGTTTGAAAAATCAATATTTTATTGTTTTTTTTTGAAAATATCAGAACATTGCGCAAAGTTAGGAGCTGCGCAAAGTTGGGTGCGTACACGGTATGTAGCTCAAAGATCTATAAAGAAAAAACTACACTTTTTAGCAATGAGGAAGTCATGTCCGTGTTACAATATTATTCTCGACGTCGAGCAAAATCAGCACTGCTGTAGGTGAATTCCGGCGAACAATTTCTTCGAAGAGAAGAAATTTTCTTCCATTACGCACCAGCAAGAAAATTTTCTTTTCTTCGAAAAAATACGCGCCGGAATTCGCCTACTGGTCTGTTGCCAAATCATTCCATTTTTCTTCCGCTTATCTCTCTATAAAGGATCACTAGTTTATACTAACAAAATTATGTGGAATATCGAATGTGGATCGCTTGTGAGCACTATGGGCGATCAGGAGGCCAATAAACGAAAAAATGACTTGTTCTGATAGGTTTTTCTTGTACATCATTCCATTGTTAACACTTCTATTAAGTTATTCCTGGAATATCAGGGCAAGATCTTTTATATTTTAATTAATACAGTATGTGAAAGTTAGAGTTTTTAAGAAAAATGAAGAATTCAGTGCAAACACAAGGTACACATTAAATACAATATACTGTATAAACGTAATATTTTAAGCAAAACTTTGTACACCGTCCGAAAGCTTATTAAAAAAGCTATCTAAGAAAAATAAAATGAAACAAAAAAATCATCTACCGAAAAGCTAAACATTACATATAATTTGCAATTGGATTAGATGGACAAATTGATGTGAAGATTTGCGAAAAAGTTACACGTCTTCTCAGTGAGAATCGAACCCACGACTCCCCGATCTCTAGTTGGGGCGCGTTACCACTACGCCATGAGAGGACTCATGAACGCAGAAGTTAACCTGAATTCGATTTCAGCTCATTAATCACGTGGTCCTCTTTCGCAAAGTGCACCTCTTTCGGAAGAATTAGATGCCCATCCGAACACAACGCTTTCTATATATATCCAATGCCTAGCCCGAGAGCGCATTGTTTTTTAGGTATAGGAATAGCACACTACACTAGCCAGCAACTGCGCGAAAGACGTGCACTTTGCGAAAGAGGACCACGTGATTAATGAGCTGAAATCGAATTCAGGTTAACTTCTGCGTTCATGAGTCCTCTCATGGCGTAGTGGTAACGCGCCCCAACTAGAGATCGGGGAGTCGTGGGTTCGATTCTCACTGAGAAGACGTGTAACTTTTTCGCAAATCTTCACATCAATTTGTCCATCTAATCCAATTGCAAATTATATGTAATGTTTAGCTTTTCGGTAGTTGTTAAACTTCCACTCGGCTGGTTAGCCGTAAACAACGATTCATAATTAAAAACAAGTAAAAAAATCATATTATTCATCCTTCCTATTATTCATAGGAAATATGCGTGGAATGCACTGAAAAAAATATATTTGATTTTATATTGAAACTTTACACATTCCATACTTTTTTGTCCCAAGTTGTCCCAGGTTAAAATTTATTTCCAAGAGTACTTTGAGATGTAAACTTTAGGATCGTAAAGAATTTAGCTGCACAAATTAGCACTTTTTAGATTTAGAGCTTTTTGATTTTTTTTTTCAATATTTTTAATCATTTCCTATTAAAAACAGCCAAAAAAAATAATTCAGAGAATAAATGAATATCGCTTAATCATTCATATCATCATTTCTACGTAAGTTCTAACATTTATAATGGTTTGCACAACGTTAATCGCATAAATGGCTTATATGCATCATTAATAACAAAACTTATTATTTCGCAATAGGCCCTATTCAAAAGTTAGTCTCGAAAACTTGTTTTTGAAAATAAAACATCAAATTTGTATCACTAATCTAAAAAATACGACATGAGATGGAAAAAATATTTTTGGCCGCCAGTCTGTATGGAAACCGCCCATAGTGCGTGAGGGGTCGTCTTCTAATCACGTGAGCAGGGAGGGGAGTAACGTTATGTACGTATGTATGTATGCGTACACTCAAAATAATCCAAACGTCATTGTTACGTGAAAACTAAAGAGTCTAAATTATAAAGAGACGAAATCTGATCATATTCAAAATAAATCAGCTAGCAACTGTGCCAAATCTATTACGCAGCACTGCCAATGTTGAATCCCACGCTAAAAGTGAGTCACAGGTTTTATGTGTTGAATTTTCACAAGTTTGGGTAACGAATGAAAAATTGACTGAATGTGTGGAAAACCAATGTAATGAGTAGAGCATTCTTTATGCAAAGCATGAAAATTGCAACCGACACTCAAGTATTCAGGAAATATGCTACTTCAGAAGAAGCAAAATTTTCGTGGGCGGTAACATTTTTGTGTGAGCCGTTTTCAGCTTGTGTGAAAAAGTGTTTGACAAGTCTCCTGCTCGATTGGAATGACATTGACAGTAAACTTGGAATTCCAATTGGAACATTTCGCTTCTTTGCTTATAGTTTCTTTAGTGAAAACATACGTGTATTTTTTTTCCATCGCACTTTCCATAGGTGAATCATAGGTGAATCATAGGTAGCCCAGAATGAACGCATAAACTTTTGAACTTCGTCCTTTCAACCGGCGCTACACGTAAGAGCTACGTGGATCTTCCGGTAGCCTTTACGAAGCGTTTCAATAGGACCTAGATGGTTTTGCATTAAATTTAACTGAAATAAAAACCAACCTTATTTCAAATAGGCTTTGGAAAAAAAACTAATTCCCAATTGGAGAATATAAACAAACTTAAAGGAATGTGATATTTTTAAATTCAATCTGAGGAAACCTGTTTCCTAAATTTTGTGAGTTTGGTCCGTCTTGTTGTAGCCTTCGCGTTTTATAATTGAAAGAGGTTATAAATCAGGTATCCAGCTTTTTACGCTAGCCATAAAACAATCAGGGATGATTCGATTTTGATGTTTCTTGCGTACAGATTTTATGGCAGGATCTTAGTAGCCAGTAATTTTAGTTTGTTGATAGAATTGTCAAACAATTTCACTGATGTTTGTATAGGATCTTTTCGTATTGCATTTCTTATACTCAAATTTTCATTATCTTAATATTTTTTTATTCCAGATGGTTACAGACACCGCAATTCAAAATATACTTCGATAATATGAACAGTTTCGTGATTCAAATCAAAAATATACCGATTTTTTTCGAAATCATCAAAACTCAGTGGACACACAAAACTTTTGGTTGTCGTGATCTTGCACGGATATTATTAATATTCTTTACACTGATGTGGCGTAATTGCTCAAGATATCGCATATCTGCTTTTAAAGTACTGGACAGGACACATCGCACTCATTCCTGAACCATTTCTGTCAACATATCCATGGGTTCGATTCAATCAGCAATTAGTTTAAATAATCAACTCTTAATAAAACATCCCATGACCTTGTATCACAGAAGTTTTTGAATACTTGTTTAATTACTTTAAAATTTATAAAAAAAAACCTACCGGAAACAGCTTTGGGTGCTGCAATTATTCTGTTTTATTAATAATGCTTCCAGCATAAATTAGGCGCACATCAATTTTTGTAATGATCTAAGTCTTTGCCAGTATCAGTAATTCGCTTAGGACTCCTGAGTAGAACTAAGGAAAAAAATCATTGCCGATACAATTAACATCAGGATTGCTCCACTGTGATATGAGGTAGCTACATTACGCAAAGGTTGAGTGTAGATCAAGTTGGTTCAAGACCTTTTGTCTCCGACGAGTACATTCATCAGTTCGATATCTGAAATTGTACATGACTCTCTTTGGATATTGCAAACAGTTTTGTTTTTCTCAAGTATCTGAAAACAGTAGAAATTATTAATGTAAATTATAAAAGAGATTTAGGAATATCAAGCCCGAACAAGATTCTCGAAAATATGACAACTCTGGGTAAACATTTTTTTTATCATTCAAGGATTACTGAGATCCAACTGAAATATTTAAGGTGAAGATGAATCGAAGCCAAACCTCAAATTTTCAAGAGCACAAATCTGAAGAACCAAACGTCTGTTTAAACTGAAAACTTAATCGAGTGGTCACTAGCTGGAGGTGACCAATCGATTAGGTTCTCAGCTTGAACGGATATTTGGTTCTCCAGATTTGTGCTCTTGAATATTTGAGGTTTGGCTTCGATTCATCTTCACCTTAATGGTGCAGGCAAGAAACTTCAAGTGGGGGTGATTCAAAATTTTATAGCGGCCCAGCGTAAAAAGGTGGATAAAATATGACGTAATGCAGGGATTCTTCAGTTTTCAAAGCATATTTACCTTGAAATCAATCTTACACAGGGTTTAAAGTTCAGCAGCTTCTGAAATTCTTCAAAAATCAAGCGCGCGCCACCTTAGAATTTGAGCTCAACACCGAATGTACGTACAATATGCATATGTCAAAATGAACTTAGGCACCTACGTGAATTTCACGTAAGTGCAATAGGTAACCTCAGTAACAATTACCGAGTCACTATTTGGTGATTATGAATGGCTTAGTGATCTTTATCTTGGTCAGGTGAAGTGGAGGTAAAATGAATTTGGAATGATCTACGTGATTTTTCACATAGCAATGACGTTTGGATTATTTTGAGTGTAGTATTGTACAGGAGGCTCCAGAGGAACCTTCGGTAAACCTTATATCCACAGGTTATTACACGGAATTTCTTCTCAGATTCATCGAAGGAAAGCTTAACCTTCGGGCTGTCGCGCTGTTGTACTTTGTACAACAGTTGTGATTTATATGCTATCATTTTGCAACAAATATATCTAACGACACCAAACCAAAATATATTCCTCAAGAATCTTCTTAAGAACAATACTCGACGACCTGGGATCGAATCCCATCCCTGACATTAGTCACTTATGACGCAAACAGTTATAGTGACGATTTCCTTCGGAAGGGAAGTAAAGCCGTTGGTCCCGAGATGAACTAGCCCAGGGCTAAAAATCTCGTTAATAAAGATAGAAAAAAAAACAATACTCGACGGTTTTTATTTACAGCATGACCCTTTATAATGCGGTAAAATCAACAAATGTACATGAAAGTCGCATAATAATGAACGTTCTATATACGGTTCGAGTAAACCACAGTTTTTAATCGGTATATCTCAAAAGCCAGATAATATAGAAACTTTGGGTCTTTAGTAAAGTTGTTCTGGAGGTGAAGCGCTATCTGATGGTACCGCATTTGAATCGGAATTTGACCGCTAGGTGGCACTAGTGGGCACGGAAGTTTTACTTTTGTTTTGCAAATATTTCAGGATCCTGATCATTTAGAAGGATGGCGTCTTCGGCAAAGTTGTTTAGTAAGTTAAGGACTATCATTGTTCAAGCTTGTTGATTCAAAATTTTTCCACAAGGCGGCGCTAGTGTGCATGAAACTTTTGTTTACAGATATCTCAGGAGCCTGATCACTTAGAGAGATAGTGTCTTCGGCAAAGTAGTTCAGTAGCTCAAGGACTATTATAATGTGAGGCAAGAAATAGGATATTTTGCCACCAGGCGGCGCTAGTGAGCATAATTTTTTTGTTTTGCGGATACTGCAGGATCTTGACTTTTTAGACAGGAACCTTCAGCAAAGTTGTTCAGAAGCTCAGGAACTATCATTATTTTACAAAATCTCGAACTTTAAGGATTAAACAAAGAAATAATTTGAACTACTGAACAACTCTGCCGAAGACGCCATCTTTCTAAGTGATCAGGCTCTTGAGATATTTGCGAAACAAATGTTTTATGCTCACTAGCGCCGCCTAGTGGCAAAATCCCAAATTTCTTGGCTAAAATAATGATAGCCCTTGAGCTACTGAACAACTTTACCGAAGACGTCATCTTTCTAAGTGGTCAGACTCCTGGGATATTCGCAAAACCAAGGTTGTTGTACAAAGTACAACGCGTGACTACTCGCGTTACGAAAATTCGCGCGACGACCGAAAGGTTAAGGAATTTTTCGAGAGATTTCTACAGAGATCAGGATTCCTCCAGGGATCATTCCAGAAATCATCCGAGCGATGTTTCTTCATTGATTCCAACGATTTTTCAAGGAATTTTAGACGAATTTATGAATTTCTTAAGCCGTTTTCGACCTGAGCTGGAAATTTCCCTAATAAAGATTTCTCCAGTTGTTCCAAAGATATCCCAAGAAAATCTACAAATGATTATTCCAGAGTTTTAGAAACAACCCGTTGATGGACTTTTTTGAGGATACCCTACAAGAATTCCTTCGTGATTTTCTGAATCCATCTTTACAATTATTCTTCAAGATATTTATGTTTGGATTCCTACAAGAGTTCATCCACATTTGCTCTAAGAAATTGCTCCAAAGAGGAAAATATCTCAGGAGAATATCTCAATAAATTTCACCAGCAAGTGCCTTTAAAATTTTCTCTAGATATTTCTCCAGCATTTCATCCAGGGATTTTTTATTTATTTAGCTTTATTCATGTAAAATAAGGCTACGGCCTTTTTTTACCATAGTGTATTATCCGTCAGCAAGTTTCCTTCGCTTTCGTTATCCATAGCTGGAGAAGGTGCTTTTTTTCTCCACACCACACACCATTGATAGTTTGGTGGAATCGTTGCATTTCATTATTTTCCATAGCTTCTTGTGCCTGAGCAATAAAAGAAGCAGCTCTTAGTACTCCTTTTTCTTTGTGCGATGGATCCGTTTTTCGATCGCATTTTTTTTTATAAGTACCATTTCGAACGTAACATTGTAACGCCTTATCTTACATGAATAAAGCTGAATAAATAAATAATCCCTGAATGAAATGCTGGAAAAATATCTATGTAACATCATGTTTTGGTGTTCTTTGCTAGACAACACAATCATCCTAATTTGGTAAAACTCAATTAAGCTTTTGGTAACAGTTTGCTAACAACATATTGCATTTCATTTGCCGTAGCAGTTCAGTTTTTTATAGGTGAGTTGATTTCACCTGCTTATAAGAGAGAAAAAACAACGCTACAGGAAATCCTTTACAAATTTGAATGTTTCCTAAGATAAAAATCTAAGGTTTTGCTCAAGAAACTGTTTAAGTATTTATCCAGTAATTTCTTCATAAGTTACTCTAAGAGTTCATCCAAAAATTCCTTCGAGTTTGTATCTAGAAAGTTTTTCCAGAAAATCTTATCAAGGATTTCTCCGCTAAGTTGTTTTTATCGATACCACCGATATTTATAAATTGCTTAAATATTTTTCCAAAGAATTTCTGAGAGCGTTTCTCCAAGATTTTTAAGTATTCTAATGTGCATTACTGCAGCGACATTATTTCTAAATTATGCTAAATTTCTTTCATTTCAAATAACTGTTATGCCAAACGACTGGCATTATTCCACATGGTATTAAACTTATTGAGGTAGCATCCTTTTAAAAACATAAAATACACAAAAAGATTAACGACACCTGGTTCACTTGTTTGTTTTACAGTTCTTGCGCAACGCGGATTCTTCAAAGATGGTAACTTCATCAACTACCTAAAGTACCTACTGCACTGGAAGGATCCGGAGATGGCCAAATACCTCAAGTATCCGATGTGTCTTTATTTCTTGGATTTGCTCCAGTACGAACACTTCCGGCGAGAGATTGTCAACGCCCAGTGCTGCAAGTTCATCGATGACCAGGCGATCCTCCTTTGGCAGCACTACACCCGAAGGCGCACGAGACTCACATCGCTGGGAACGACAAGTCTTACGGGGTTAGCGGTGGGCGGTCAACCGGTCGGCGGCGGAGTCCAGGGCCCACTGCTTTCGAACGAACCGCTGCCCATGGCCAACAATAACAACAACACCAACAGCACCAATGCCAACAATCCTCAGGCGCCTGGCCAACAGCAGCAGCAGAACGGTGCCCCAATGATACAGCAGAATGGTCTGTCGAATAACACCGGGATGTCAGGTGGAGTTATGGGATCCGGTGCAAGGGACGGGGGCGGTGTCAATCTCAGTGGGCAAAAAGTGTCGTAAGTTTTAAACTTATGGGTGAAAGTTCACGTTTCAAGCACTACAACTCTAAAAAATATATGTTTTCTGCTGTAAAAAGACTGTTTTATAACACTTATAATAAAATGCTTAAGTAACCGGATACAGCTACTGCAGAGTATTTCATTTCGAAAGAAAGTCGAAGTCAGTCACGACGAATCTATTGATTCAAGTCGTCATGTCGTGGCTTGTTGAAAGGAGAAGACCAGGGAAACTAACAAAGGTCAAGAGATGCGCTGCAGAAAGAAAGTTGTCCTTGGAGCTTAGCTTTGTGCTTAGGTACGGCCTAAGACCAGTAGGCATAACTATGTAGCGAAACATACCTTCGTTTTCAATTTCTTTCATATTAACTGCTGCAAGTTACTCTCTGCCTGTGTGCCAAGTACAGATGGATAAGTTACCTAATGTTAGGCTACTTCCAATGGTACGATGACAGTGTCACGATTGATAAATGCAAGGCTAAGGATGGAAGGCACCGTGAATTCGTGTAAAATTGATCGCCGTGTCACACGATTTCATTCCTTCCTAATGGAGCACAAATATCAATGTAACCTGCTGGGAATCAACGTTGTTTGTCATAACTATTGGTGAATTGTGTGTTGTGAAGTTTTTTTTGTGTTGAAGAATGTTTTTTATTATGAAAATAATGTAAAATTTCAAAATCATGTTCGGTGTAGTATTGACAATCATTCATAAACTTCCAGTTCTAAACAAGGATTTGAACATGCTATGAACTTGAAAATTTATGTAGATGCTTAAAATATATCCCCGATCCAGATTTCATATTCAAAACTCGTACCAATTAGCTCATACGGTTGAAATAATTGAATCTCTGTTAGATTTCAGGAATTTCCGTATGAAATTGCCTACATGTAGGCGTTTTCCACGCAATTATTTAAATTTGGCTATTAATTATTTCTATCAATATTCCATTGTGAAGAATTTAACAAGCACATTCGGATTCAGGGAGCTCAAATTCATTATGTAGAGTCGTTCCAAAAACTAACAATAATCGGATTGACAAGTGATCAATTTCACCCCGAAATAAGATCCCCCGATTTTTTTTTTATTTTAGAGAAGATTTTTAACACTAAAATTACAATTGTTGGAAAACTTCGGTACATTAACCCTCTAATACCCAACCCCGCCTTTAGACGGGGTACACTTTGGAATTTTGTGTATTTTTTCGTAGCTCGGAAATCAAAATGATTTTATTTTTGGCTACAACCTTCACTCATAACACGCATATAAGAAAAATGTTTTATGACTTTTGAAACTTCTTTGTATTTTTGAAAATTGTTTGAAAAATTGTATTCTTATATAACCTACAAATACCCGGGGTTCATTTAACGTGTGATATAAAAAATCGTACCCTTTATATTTTTCTACGATCAGCCTATCACGAAAGAAGAGCTTGGTGGTATTCAAATAATTTTAAACCTGTTTTTTCCGTTAAATACACGGAAAATAAAAATATTTCCAGAAAAATTTTAAAAATTTAATATTTTTAAAATTAGCGTAAAAGTATGAATTTTTATTATTGCCAAAAATCAGTAACTAGAATAGGCTTCAAGAAAAAATGAAAAAGGGTAGGGATGTTCAAAAATAAAAATTATAAAAATCAAAAACCGAAATCCATAGATTTGCGAATAAAAATAAATCATTGCCCAAAACGTGTTTAGAACGATTTTAGATAACTAAAAATGATATTTAGATCGAAAATAAAAATTTGGGTATTAGAGGGTTAAGCAATGAGGCTCACCATCGTACTTGTTTTTCTGTATTCAGTTGTTTGGCATTTTCATCATTATAGAAAACAGACAAGAAAAACCGTGAAAAATGAACAATTTCACCCGACATTACGGTACCGTTAAACGGGGTAGTTTTTATGGGTTTTGAATGTTGATAGGAAATGTGGATTAAATCCACGAAAAAAAAACCTACACAAGTTTTCTAAGTAGATATTGATTCATTCTTATGTTTTGATATTGATTTCAACATAAATTTATCGTTTTTGTAATGTAAATGGGTGATATTCAGATAAAACTTGAATGAAATGCATACGGTATATAGAGTGTTGCATACTTATAGGCCGTTTAACGTTATACAGTCAACTCTCCACATCTCGATGTTCTACATCTCGAATCTCTCCCTATGTCGATGATTTTTTCGGTCCCTTCATTCTGGATACATTTTCACTCTCCATATCTCGATATCTCCCTATCTCGATGTGATTTTCCTTTCCGATTTTCTCTTCGTATGTCGATATGCCTATTATCAAAGGTTACTAGACTAGAATTTATGCATTCAATACAATTTGCAAAGACGAAATGACGTCTGTTTGTTTTTCATTTCCTGGTGACGGAGTGATTTTCAATCTAGTATTCCTTAAAACATTTGTTCTATGTCTCGATCTCGCCCTATCTCGATGGTCCCTTCGATATCGAGATGTGGAGAGGCGACTGTATGGAAATTTCTGACCTTGATTACAAAAATGGGCTCACTTTATAAAAATGCTTTTCGTTAAGAGTTTTAAGACTGAATTCGAGTTCTAATTAAATAACTAGGATAAGTGACGAACTTTTTAAAAGTTGATTAAATAGAGGTAGTAGAACAGCTGGTTTGTAAGGATTTGAAAAATTTTCTGATGTTCTCGATTCTAACAAAAACAGCTTTGATATGAAGTGGCATATTAATACTCTTTACTTTATCATTCGCTTAGCTGAAAAACAGGAACTGTGTTACATCGTTTAGCATCTTGTGAATCCCGCATCATCAAAGATACCCCGTTTTACGGTACTTGAAACCAGGTAGATACCGGTTCACAAATAACTGCAATCCCATGCCCTTACGCCACCGAAAGTAAAACCTGTGAAAACGTGACGCTTTTGTTTTCGCCAAAAAGGGTTGCCCATCCAGCCATTCAAGTTGTGTGGCACACGTCGTCGTCGCGAAGTTGATCGAAAAGAAAAACGGAACGGCAGACGTGAATCGACTGCAAATCGATGTGCGCGCGCGGATGCAATCGTCATGCTGGTACTTACCTATCAGATGGCACTGTGTGATGCTCTTGCAATAACTTACGTGTATGAAAAAGTAACGAGGAAACAGTTGGATATGGTGTTCCTAGTTAACTATGCCTTATTTGCGGTGAAAGAAATGCCAATGATGCGTCAAGCGAATTGTTAACAGCGTGTATTTCGTAATGATTAAAAAAGGTTTGAATGTAATAACCGATATATCACGTATCTATCTGTAAATCGACTATCTATCAAAATGTTAAAAACAGGGAAATAGTGGTACAAACATGACCTTAAGAACCTATAAACAGCATACAGGGGGATATCCCCCAGTACCGGACAGCACTCAATACCGGATATCGTCGAAAAAATGGAGAAACCATGGTTCGACCAAATAGAAAAGCTATTTTTTTCATTTTTTTATTAGTATCATTACAATCATTACATTCATTTCTTATATCTAGGTGTTCTGTGTTATTAGACAACACTATCATCCTAATTTGGTAAAACAAATTAAAGATTTTATTAACATTTTGTTACCAACATATTACATTTCATTTGCCGTAGCAGTTCAGATTTTTTACAGATGAGTTGATTGCATCTGCTCATAAGAGAAAAAAAAAACACGTTTTCAATTTACTTAGCCTAACTTAACCTAAATATATAGCGAAAGAAAAGCTATTATAGAGAGCAACGTTTGCGCTGAATAACACATCCTTGTAATGAGAGATGCATTATGAACGCTCATGTTCTGTGAGCGTACACAAATGTTCTTTTGATTGCTGTCATGTTCATGTTTATTTTTTTTTTCACTAGACTTATCGCGAATTCGTGTTCCCCAATTTTTTTTACAAGCTTGCATTTACGTACTTTGGCCTTACAGTCCACTGTACAATCCTATCCCTTTTTATACCCTGGTTTTAGAATAGATAGAATTCCTAGTTTAGATAGATAGAATGGCAAGATAGAAAGAATAGATTTGTTGATTGAGTCATGGCTGCGCCCCAACAAGAGAATTGTATGCGCTCATTGAGCCAACTAAAATTTGGGATGAATGATCAAGAATCACGCATTTATTTATTTACTTGGTGTTACATCAATTAGTTTGATAAAACCTCGTTAACGATGTTACGCCAATTTACTCGGTCCATGGCTGTATCCCTCCAACTTCGATTTTGGCCCACGCGCTCCAGATCTTGTTGTACCTGATCAACACGAAACCACCTCGCACGTTGTGCTCTCCGCCTTTTTGTACCAACCGGATTCGACGCGAACACCTTTGCAGGGTTGTTGTCCGGTAGTCTTGCAACATGCCCTGCCCAGCGCAACCTTCTGGATACTGGGTTCGCCGTAGAGGACCACCGACCTTATTAGCGTTTTGTACATGGTACATTTGGTGCGGGGGTGAATCTTTCTCGACCGCAGCTTCTTGTGGAGCCCATAGTAGGCGCGACTTCCATGATGATGCATCTTCGTATTTCACGACTAACGTTGTTATCAGCCGTTAACAAGGATCCGAGGTAGACGAACTCATCAACCACCTCGATAGTATCCCCATCTATTGTAACACTGCTTTCTAGGCGGGTTTTGTCGCGCTCGGATCCGCCTATCAGCATGCACTTTTTTTGACGCTTTCACCACCAGGCTCATAGTTAGGGCTCATGATTTATAATCGCTTTAAGTCATGTACATTTAGGGTTTGAGCCAAAAATAAACAAAATGTGTACCCCCATTGCATACATTACAATGGTTCATCTATTATCGCTTTTTTATCTCTAATCTCGTCTCTATCTGGATTCGAACCTGCAATTAGCAGATGTTGTTGGGGGCTGTTTGGGCACGTCGGGAGTTAATCATCAATGTTAACTTCCTTTTCCCGATAGCCGTGTAGTGTCGGTAGCGGTTGTTTCAATTGGCTAAGAATTAACACTATGGACTGCCTGTTCCGGTGGTAAAAGTCCACCTAACAGGTGACCCTTATTTCATGCGGCTTTAAGCTTACCGTGCCTAAGAATTAATGGTTAGGGGGGTCTAAATAAAACCTAACCGCAAACGGAGCCTGTGGAGTACCAGGGCGCCCTCTACAGTATTATGCCCTTCCTGTGCTACCCGGAGCAATGGTGCAGGTGACCTTGTGTTTCTCCGAGATAATCGGCTGCCCTTCTTCAGTCTCAAGCCTGAGGCTAAATAAAGGTGGGATTATTAATACGTTGTAATTTAGTTTAAAATTTTCACCTCTATGGTTTCGCATTATGCGTATTACACAGTGTAGTCTGTGCTTTTCGCCTTTGGCGACTTTTAAGAGATACCGATCTGTTTTTTTCACTGCTGGTCTTTTTCGTTCTGAGATTACGAAAAGCTTAATCCTGCCTAGTTTGGGTAGTAGCTACGGTTAGGATAGCTTAGTCAGACCAATCTTCAGCATAAAATATCAGCAACGATTAATCTTCGAAGACTAATGTAAATGGTACAGTTCAAATGGCACAAAAACCTTACTTTTGTGAACTTTTTTCTAGGTAACCTTGTGCAGCCAGTTTTTGTTACTTTCATAAACATAAAATGGCAAACTCGCGTGCCATACCTCGTGCATGCGTGCTCGTAAATAGCGCTGACGTTGCTACACTCATTTCTGAGTTAACAACCAGAGATGTATATGCTGTCACAATTGATATTTCTGTTGGTGACCTCAATAGGAAATACGTCTTTCGTTATGGGTGTATTTACCACATGATGAACCATCCCCAATGGATGATTTCAAACGAGTTGTCATTCATTGCCTTTGAAAAGGCCTTCTGCTGATTTGTGGGTAGTGATGCTGATACTCATCACATCATCTGGAGCAGCTCAGATATCAATTTTGAGAAGCTCCAGTCTGATGGAATGCTCAAGTAGTTCAAATCTTGGATTACTTATTTTAGGGAATCGCCCTACCTTCATGGTATCTGCTAGAGAAGAAGTGTTAGGCATAATGCTCTGCTTGAACAGAATCAGTCACGAGTTGACGAATTGGCATGTACCAGATGATGAATCATTATCTGATCATCGCTACATCTCTATATGAACATATGAATGTAAATTTGCGGACTTTGCATTTGTTATACTCCACAAACTGGGAATTGGTTGTGACAAAATTCTATGAATTCTCTCCGTCCGTTGGAAATCCTAGTGATTTGAATGTTTCCACTTCCGGTGAATTGGGACACAATTGTCCTTGCTTCGAGTGAATCCCACAATTGCTTGTCACTTTTTTTCGCTTTATTTTTTTGAAAATGGTGGAGAATACATTACTTAAACGAATGTTGGTTATTAGAGAAAAGTCTTCGTCGTACCTCCTCCTGGATGTGCCTTTGGCCACACTTTACGCCGGAAGTTGCAGCTTTTTGCCTTTCAGCACCTTGGTAATGTAGAGGTTTGTTCCTCACAACTCCCTTCGCGGGACGAGTTGACGTCTGGCTATTTGTAAAGGAATATGTTAGATAGTCAGGCTGCTTTTAAAGCTCTTGCTTAGGCCAACTCAAGGTCTAAGCTTGTTATCGCACGTCGAACTAAATTTGAGGAACTGAATTCAGTGAACTCTGTAAAACTTATATGGGTCCTTGCTATTCTTCCATTGCTGGGAATGAATTTGCTTATGAATTAGCTAACAAATCTGTCAAAGCAGAATTGCAGTCTCTTGATTACAACCTTGACTGGCCACTGCCGACTCATCTATCACATGGCAAATATTCAGTGTGTTGATACATTTGTGTGTGATAGTTGTGATTCCGATTATGGAACATCTTATCACCTGATATGTAACTATCCAATCTTCGCGATTCCAATTACTTGGTTAACACTTATTAAGTGAAACTGATTTCAGAAACCTGAATCTTCAGGACATTTGGTTATTCTTAACCCGCTGTGGTAATGAGCTATAGGCTCTCTTTACGCTCATGCGTTTTTCAGTGTCCTTTTCAGGGCGCTGTTCAAACCCATTGTGGTATGGAGCTACATGCTCTCAATTCGCTTATGCGATTTTCCCTCTTCAAGGGACCCCACTCCTATTTCCTCCCATCTTTCCCTTCCCTTTCGTTTCCCATCGGGTAGATGATGAAATAGGCTCAAATATGGCGATGGCACAAATCTCCCAACTGGTGGGGAACGTGCCTTTGGAGCCGGCCTTCTGATACCTGAATCTTTCTCGACCGCAGCTTCTTGTGGAGCCCATAGTAGGCGCGACTTCCATGATGATGCATCTTCGTATTTCACGACTAACGTTGTTATCAGCCGTTAACAAGGATCCGAGGTAGACGAACTTATCAACCACCTCGATAGTATCCCCATCTATTGTAACACTGCTTTCTAGGCGGGTTTTGTCGCGCTCGGATCCGCCTATCAGCATGCACTTTTTTTGACGCTTTCACCACCAGGCTCATAGTTAGGGCTCATGATTTATAATCGCTTTAAGTCATGTACATTTAGGGCTTGAGCCAAAAGTAAACAAAATGTGTACCCCCATTGCACATATTACAATGGTTCATCTATTATCGCTTTTTTATCTCTAATCTCGTCTCTATCTGGATTCGAACCTACAATTAGCAGATGTTGTGCTGGATACTGAACGCGTTAGTACTCCATGCTGTAGGCGCTCTTGTAATATCAGCAAAGAAAAGCACCTCCTCAACAAAGCATTGAGTGCGACATCTATTGAGTTTGTGTTGTGTTTTGACATAGGATAGAAGTACCAGTTATGGCTATGATACCAATTATGGCAAGTGGGAACAAAAATAGATTTTTCTTATTGTTCCACTAGAATATAACGGCTAATATTCACAGGAATGATAAATGGTTTTAGATGATTACTAAATCTCGATAAGAACATTCGTGCAATAAGCCATCAAAAATTACACATTTTTAAATCTCGCCTCACACATATGTCACCTTCTTAGCATTTTGCTATAGGACTCCTGTTACGAAATTTATGTTTTCATCCAGTAAAACTGCTTCATCCGATAAATGTTGCTTGATGGAAACAAATTTACAAATTTAGCTGGTGTGCAATCAAATTTGCCGTTTGAATTATGAAATCGTATTACTTTCACTATGGCGATAGCTGGTACACAGAGTGTATGAGAGCCCAATTATGGCAATACTCTGGAGGTGGTTAGTATAAATTTTTTGATCAGTGAAATAAACTAAGTAAATTATCATTATCTTTAAGTTTTGTGCTCAATTACTAGGACTTCTCAATCATACGTTCGGAAATGTTTGTAAGAGGCAGCTGCTAATTTCATGGTAGAGGGGTAGTTTCAGCGATGTTTCGAAAATTTATTTGCTCCCATGAACCCATTGCGATAAATTGAATTATTATCTATTTTACACAAAATCTCTGGACAATTTTCTAAGGAATCACTTCATTACTTATTAGCGTTGCATTATCAATTGCTCTGGATGGCATTTGAGTCCTTTCTTGCAAATATTCGATAGTCCGTAATTGGTACACTTTTATGTCGAATGCTAGGAACACTATTGACATAAATATTACAAAGGCAAGGCTTTTTAGAACCAATTTTCAGAAGCTTTAAGCCAATTTAGTATCAAAACGGTTCAATTGATCTGTTTCGCAAGGCTTCAAACTAGTAATTAACATCAACAAGTCAAGCTTAGGTTTTAGAAGTGCGGTTAAAATCTGAATTTTATCCATACTATTGACCTAAGACATCCATAATTAGCGTTAGCGTTAGCGTAGTTACGGTATACTTCGTAGATTGGATACTAGCAACATTCATGTTTCTTTTTAATAATCTCATCCTGACTTCTTTCAGGAACAAACCAGGGGAGTATACCTTGTTCAAGTCATAAAAAAAATACTAAAAGCATGAATATCGCTATCCCCGGCCACGCCCATCTTTATCGTAGCTTGGGATAGGGGAAGGAAATGTTGATGTAGCACTTACTGAATGAGAGGCCACCGACTCAGCGACATCCTCATAAGTGCTACGGAATTGGAGGTTGGGGAAGGTATATGGTCTGTCCAAGAAACGACCAGAAGTTCCACGACGCGGACAAAAACGATCCGGAAGGCTTACAGAAGAAAAAGTATCATACTGGAACAAACTCGCCGGATTGATTCTCTCAAATCATGTGCTGCTTATCACTTCCGGATGGTTCGGTGAACTTGGGGCTGCCAAAAACCAACTGTTTCATAGTATTGATGAACACAAATCAAACAAATCACTTTTTCATTTTTCACTTTTCACTATTACATTTCATATCTATAAAATTGTATTCTTATAGAACTGGATATTAAAAAGGGTAGAAAATTATATTTTTCACTTTGACGACCGTTAAAACATTTTCGCGTCAGATTTGAAGCACGGCACGCTTCCTTGACCTATGGCATCCATAATTGGTACACAAATTCGAATTGATCCTAGAATTGATCACTAATTTCAATTAGTTGAATATTCGTGCATCATGTACTAGAGTTTATTCACCCAATGGAAATAACAATCCCTACGTCGTATTAATAGCTTTTCAACAGACAAATTGTTGGTTAAATCGGTCTCTTTACTTTTTTGCTTCTTCTAGATGTTCTAATTACTAATATTTTGTCACCGTTGTTTTCGAATAGCATTATTTTGGACCCGCAGAGTGTTTTGGATCTAAAAGGGGTCCTGTCGTGTCTTTCAAGAAAATAACATACAAATAAAAAATATCACAAATTTGAATTTACAAAACATGACTGTCTTATTATCTATTTGGAGTTGAAAGTAAAGGAAAGAGTCTGAATCATTTGTTTTAGGAAATCGAAATTGTATTCAGATTTCGTTCTCTACTTATTCAATAAAAGACTCAAGCGATAACTTGTACTATTGTTGACAATGAAAGATTTAATAAGAGAATGCAAACTTACCTGATGAAATAGCATTATATTCACTCAAAATGCAAAGGACACTGTTGATTTACAGTAATGCTACAAAACATTCATGATGCCGAATAAGTGTATTATTGCTTGAAATTGACATTGAATAAGTGCAAAGATGCATGCGTAATGCAAACAATTATGGCTTTCGGTCAAATTAATGCAATGCTATAATGCTTGTGGTTACTTGGGTATACAACTACAAAGCACGAGAAAAGGAAGGGGCCTGGGATTGAAACCATGAACTCCTGTTTATGAAGCAGAAGCGGTAGCCATTGGAGCGCCAACCCCGTCTCTTATTCACTAAACATGGTTGTAACCACAAACAAAAGGAAGGGTGAATATCACAATATTCACAACTTCCTTCCTAAAAATCTGGATTTAAAACTGGCACTAAACGTGGCAATAATGGAAGAAAGCACGTTTCTCCGGAATGCGCGCTTTCTTCCAAGGGTGTAATGGATAATATTGATAATTGCATCGAAATGAGCAATCAGTTCGATACTTTTGACAAATTTTCCGAACAGCATATCGAAGCAGTTTCTAGCCCAGGCTCTTTGAAGCCTAATGTTCCGTATTTGGGGGATTTAGGCAGGAGATCTTGAACTCCATTAGGTAAATCCAGGTCTCCTTCCAAATAGCAAAGAAAGGAGACTGTCGCATTTTACCGGACTTGCTTGATTAAGAATCATACCCATATGGGAAATTATAATCATGCTCATTCATAAACTAATTTTAATCCGACCGGGTAGCCGTTCGAATCTTTGAATTTCGAATGTATCTACCCATGGAAAATCCTTTATCCGATATCGTAGCAGGTAATTTGAACTCCTCCCCTATTCCTACTATGAGTACCTATTCTACTTGTTTCAAATCAAATGGAAAAAACCCTGCCGCCACAGGTACTCATACTCCGCTTCTTCGTCTACCGAAAATTCTAATGGGAAATCATCAGATAATGTACCCACTTCAAGTGATATGTCTGCTTCTGATTTTATTTTCTAACTGAACAATAGAATCTAATAATTGATGCAATGTTCAAAGCTATGACTGAAGTAGTCCAAGTAGGTGTAAAATTTACAAATCAAATTGTTATTGGATTACGTTTTTCTAATGGATCCAAATAATAATTTAAATATTTTAAATTGGAATGCTCGTTCTCTGAATGGCAAAGAGGACGAGCTGTTTAATTTTCTTTTCTTTTCAGCTTGGTGAATAAACTTTCATAGCTGCCTATTTTCCTTTTCAATGCTCTGGACAGGAAGTTAATTTGCTCCAAACTGACTTGCGGAAATTGACTCGCAATAAGTCATTTTTTTTTGTCATTGGTGACTTTAATGCCAAACATCGGTCATGGAATAATTCTCAAAGTAATTCCAACGGCAGAATTTTATTTGATGAGTGCTCTTCAGGATATTTCTCAATTCAATACCCTGATAGCCCTACATGTTTTTCCTCTTCTAGAAATCCTTCTACGATTGATTTGGTCTTAACCGATTCTAGTCATCTTTGTAGCCAACTGATTACTCATGCTGATTTTGATTCTGATCATGTCCCTGTTACATTTCAAATATCCCATGAAACTTTCAATTATTTATGAGCCGACTTGATATTGACGATGCTCTTGAAACTTTAACAAATTCCATTGTGGAAGCCAGGGGCGTTGCAATTCCAAAATGTGAAGTAAAATTTGAATCCGTGATTATAGACGATGATCTTAAACTTTTGATCCGTCTTAAAAACGTGAGGAGAAGGCAATTTCAACGCACTCGCGATCCTGCTATGAAAATTATATGGCAGGATTTGCAGAAAGAAATCAAAAGAAGTCGAGTCTAGTACACGACACTGAAGACGGCCTTACAGTTGAGGTCGAAATACGCGTATCTGTCAAAGGATACAAACTCTAGTGGAATTAAATGGTATAGTACTAAATTCGGTTTTTTCATCTACTTAATCAAAAAACGTTTTTCACAACTAAAAAGACTTTTTTTTCTTTTATTCAACAAATGTTTTCAGTTGTCTTGTTTTCCTGACAAATGGAAAAATGCTAAGCTTGTACCAATTTTAAAACCAGAAGAAAATCCTGCAGAAGCTTATAGTCATCGTCCAATCAGTTTGCTTTCATCAATCAGTAAACTTTTTGAAAAGGTCATTTTGAACAGAATGATGGCCTACATCAACGAAAATTCATTTTTTGCCAATGAACAGTTCGGATTCCGCCAAGGACATTCGACCACCCCTCTGCTTTTACTTGTAACAAATTTGATCCGTTCCAACAAATCTGAAGGCTATTCTGCTGGTCTTGCTCTTTAGACATAGAAAAAGCATTCGACAGTGTTTGACATGAAGGTTTGATCGTAAAATTAAAAATCTTTAATTTTCCAACATACATTGTTAAAATAATTCAAAGTTATCTGTCAAATCGTACACTTCAGGTTAATTATCAGAAGCGTTCTGGTACCAATATTAGACAATATTTCCACATCTGACTTACCTGAGTTACCTCAGGGATGTCAATAACCTGACACAGGCCTCCTCACCAAGGGACGAAGCCTGCGTGTCATCTTTAGTAAATAGTAAAATTTAGATTTAGATTCTATGGGATTTCTCCTAATGCCTCCAAAATTCAAATTCTTGAAGGTTTAAATTTAAGTAGGTATTACAAAAAGTATCATTTCAAACATTACAGATATGAAAAAAAGTACAACTTGAAACACAAGTTAAGAGAATAAACTCGTCATATTAAACTACCATCCATTATTCATCATAACATCATCGTACCTTGGTGACGCAAATAACATAAGTATCGTTCAAACACTTCTAGTTTCGAATTCCAGTTTCACCACTGGAATATCATAATCATTATCCCATAAACTCCAGCTCCATTACCTATTACGATAATTCACCTTCTCAGTTGCTGGTCTGATTTCGTCGCTCCAAAGTCCTCCTTCTTTAGGTGAACAACTTTCTCAACTCGACCAGTTGTGTCATCATCATCACCCACTACACTTGTCGACTTGTCCGTCTGTAAGCCATCGGTGGTGCTTTCCCGGACAGTTTTTAGCACTTGAATTTTTTGTAGCTGAGAAGCATGGAGCCACTCCATGCACTAATGTTCGAAGAAATGTAGGTCGTTCCAATAATAATTCCCGAACAATGTACCACTATTTGAATGAAAAGAAGAAAGAGGGTGTGATAACGGTCATCCTCCCATATGGTGATGATTGGGGAGACATTTTTCCGACTCAACCGTGCATGCTGCTGTGATGATAGAGTCGAGTGGCGTGGAGGAAGCAATTCAACGATGGCTCATCAGACACCTTTACGTGGGGGTATGGGCGTAGCCAGAATTTCTATCATGGGGGCCCAACACATTTTTCACATGGCGATAAACAGACTAAAATTTGCATAACTTTTTTTGTTTCTCGATGGATTTTGTTAATTTTGTTTCTCAAGGTTCTTGAGATATCCGTTGAATGAATGATATGGCCAATTTTGGTATCCCTAGACAATCCGCAATAAGTTCGGAATCACCTGGTGCATATTCCCAATTTCGTCGGACCATAAACTATTATTTTTTTTCGGTAAGTTCTGAAAATTTTTACATAATCGATCAAGAAACAAACAAATGTGTATAAACATTTTAGTGCGTTTATCAGCATGTTGGCTAGATCAAGGTTAATGATCGTTTTGCGCAGCCCATGGACATGCCCTATATCAACTGCAGTGATTTGCAGTATACAGGATGTCCCGGGCCCGATCCATCTGATAAGCCAATCGAGCCCTCTGTCACCATAGAAGATGGTGTCTCCATCGATGTCGATAGCCTGGTTTTGCGTGAAAATCGGTAATGAACTTTCGAGGTCACTCGCCCCCACCCTGACGGAAAACCTGGCTACACCCATGGCTCATGAGACACCTGTACGTGGGAGAAACCAGGCAGGCAAGCGCGCGAGAGCGAAAAGAAACATCTGAGATGACGCTACACACGGGTTCGTCATCAATGTAACGTTCGCGCGTTGAAGTCTCTTTCCATTTCGAATGACGACGAACGATTATTAGTGTCCTCTCGATCTCGAATGCTTGGATGCGTTCGGCTTTGCAGCCACGTTTTATGGTAATTTTGAGATTGTTTCGCTTCTTCCCGGGCGAACGTGATCGTGTCTCGCCGAATCCGATGGTTAATGACATTAATCTTGTGGTATTTTGCTGAATGTCAAAGTCAATGCTTTTTCTCCGCACTGCTCTGTGTTGCTGATGTCGGTTGTTTACCCATGAATATTTTTCCCCCGGTAGGCACATCTTTGCCGCGGCTTTTGCAAGGGCGAGATGTTGGGAATGGACGATCACTTTCCTCCACTGTTTACTTGCATGCTTTTTAGGACAGCTTTGTTTGACTAGCAGAACACAAGTGGCAGTAATCAGCTTTTGAAATCGTATTGCTTTCGTGGTCTAAAGTATGTGGGTAATACTTAATAAGCAACCGGATTCTTATTTGTTTTTTCCTACTTCTCAATCTACTTATTCAAGCACTCATTACGTCCCTAATGGGATATAGACTTCTTCTCAGCTTGATGTTCTACTATTCCACAGTTATAAACTGTAAGCTTCCTTTGCAAGTTAAACTGCTCATAAAAGCATAACTGCCCCATATTGAAAAGGTAAGCATTGATAAAACAGCACTCATACTTTAAGGTGAGGATGAATCGAAGCCAAACTTCAAATTTTCAAGAGCACGGATCTGGAGAACCAAACACCCGTTTGAGCTGAAAACCTAATCGATTGGTCACCGCCAGCTAGTGACCAATCGATTAAGTTTTCAGCTTAAACGGATGTTTGGTTCTCCAGATCCGTGCTCTTGAAAATTTGAAGTTTGGCTTCGATTCATCTTCACCTTAAAGTTCGTCTGCTCATATAAATGTTCATAGTTTTCAAGTATATTTCTGCATGCCATATTCATTTATCATCACCGCACAGGTCACTTATATTGCTTCTATTGATCAAAAATAAAAACTCGAACAATTCGCGTTTTGTAGCTTCTATCTGACTTTATTTATACTTTTATGGGCAGCACAGGTTTGTTACGACTAGTGCGTCGGTACCAATAGTACCAAAACCTTAGAGCAGAAATTGATTAAAAATAGCAGAAAGTCCTATTAGGTTTGTTCCACTTAGAATTTGACCGCAGCATATCAACGATTTCTTTAAAAGAATATTAGAAAAAAATAAAAGCATTATTTTGTAGTTTTTTCTTAGCTTTTAAGAAAAAATACCTCAAAAAGTCAACTTTTCGTTTGAAATTTTCTATCATATCGATATCGAAGTAATCTGAAGTAGAAGAGAAGAACGTTGTTTGTTTTAAGTACAGTCAGGTCTCCTATTAGACACATGGTTGGGGGGCGTAATAGGAATCTACGTTATAGGAGACCCAGGGCTTATGGGATTTCATCACTTTGGGGGTGTCGTTGAATATCTCGTATGCCAAAAGAGATAGTACAGTACTGTCTTCGGCGAAGTTTCAGTACTAAGTACGATCTACCTTTAGGAGTTGAGGATCATCCTTTTAGTTGAGAACTTGGCCGGTAGGGGCGCTTTTTCTGATTTTCACTATATGAACCATGAGGGATAAGAATGCAAAATTTTGTAACATATGATATCTCTGAATCCTGATGTTTTTGAAGGTTGGTGTCTTCGGAAGAGTTGTTCAGTAGCTCAAGGGCTGACATGTGGTGATCATTCTGATACGGAATTACGCCACCAGGCGGCGTTAGTGGGCATAGATTTTTTTTTTTGGCGCATAGCTCAGTTGCCTGACCACTTAGAAAGATGGCGTCTTCGGCAAAGTTGCTCAGTATCACAAGGGCTAACATTATTTGAGCCGAAAGTTTCGAAATTTTGCCACTAGGCGGCGCTAGTGATTAAAGAATTTTTGTTTTGCGCATAGCTCAGTAGCCCGACCACTTAGAAAGATGGCGTCTTCGGCAAAGTTGCTCAGTATCACAAGGGCTAACATTATTTGAGTCGAAAGTTTCGAAATTTTGCCACTAGGTGGCGCTAGTGAGCAAGGAATTTTTATTTAGTGGATAGCTCAGTAGTCTGACCACTTAGAAAGCTGGCGTCTTCGGCAAAGTTGTTCAGTATCACAAGGGCTAACATTATTTGAGCCAAAAGTTTCGAAATTTTGCCACAAGGCGGCTCTAGTGAGTATAAGTAATGACTGACATTCCAACCTAACTTCATTTCTATCCAATCCATACCTTGGAAATTGTTCAAGAAATGATGAAATGAAAATAAACATACATATTTTTTTCTCTGGTTCATATGAAAAGCTAACGATCACATATTTGAGTAGTAAACGGATCCTCACTCATTCTCATATCAAATTATTCATCAAAAATTCTCCGAATCCGTCGAAAATACTAGGATACTAGCCATACTTTTATCCGAATAAATAATGTATATATTTTTCTCCAGTCACTTTTACTTAAACGTGACAATGCGGTGAAAATCAATAGCCTAGTGTCAAACTGAACAACTTTGGTCAGGCTACTAAGCTATGCGCAAAACAAAAATTACTTGCTCACTAGCGCCGCCTAGTGGCAAAATTTCAAACTTTCGGCTCAAATAATGTTAGCCCTTGTGATACTGAGCAACTTTGCCGAAGACGCCATCTTTCTAAGTGGTCGGACTACTGAGCTATGCGCAAAACAAAAATTCTTGGCTCACTAGCGCCGCCTAGTGACAAAATTTCGAAACTTTTGGCTCGAATAATGTTAGCCCTTGTGATACTGACCAACTTTGTCGAAGACGCCATCTTTCTAAGTGGTCAGGCTACTGAGCTATCCACGAAACAAAAATTATTTGCTCACTAGCGCCGCCTAGTGGCAAAATTTCGAAACTTTTGGCTCGAATAATGTTAGCCCTTGTGATACTGACCAACTTTGTCGAAGACGCCATCTTTCTAAGTGGTCAGGCTACTGAGCTATCCACGAAACAAAAATTATTTGCTCACTAGCGCCGCCTAGTGGCAAAATTTCGAAACTTTTGGCTCAAATTATGTTAGCCCTTGTGATACTGAGCAACTTTGCCGAAGACGCCATCTTCCTAAGTGGTCAGGCTACTGAGCTATGCGCAAAACAAAAATTCTTTGCTCATTAGCGCTGCCTAGTGGCAAAATTTCGAAACTTTCGGCTCAAATTATGTTAGCCCTTGAGATACTGAGCAACTTTGCCGAAGACGCCATCTTTCTAAATGGTCGGGCTACTAAGCTATGCGCAAAACAAAAATTCTTGGCTCACTACTGCCGCTTAGTGGCAAAATTTCGAAACTTTCGGCTCAAATAATGTTAGCCCTTGTGATACTGATCAACTTTGTCGAAGACGCCATCTTTCTAGGTGGTCAGGCTACTGAGCTGTCCACGAAACAAAAATTCTTTGCTCACTAGCGCCGCCTAGTGGCAAAATTTCAAAACTTTCGGGTCAAATAATGTTAGATCTTGTGATACAGAGCAACTTTGCCGAAGACGCCATCGTTCTTAGTGGTCAGGCTACTGAGCTATGCGCAAAACAAAAATTCTTGCCTCACTAGCGCCGCCTAGTGGCAAAATTTCGAAACTTTCGGCTCAAATAATGTTAGCCCTTGTGATACTGAGCAACTTTGCCGAAGACGCCATCTTTCTAAGTGGTCAGGCAACTGAGCTATGCGCAAAACAAAAATTCCATGCCCACTAGCGCCGCCTGGTGGCGTAATTCCGTATCAGAATGACCACCACATGTCAGCCCTAGAGCTACTGAACAACTCTTCCGAAGACACCAACCTTCAAAAACATCAGGATTCAGAGATATCATATGTTACAAAATTTTGCATTCTTATCCCTCATGGTTCATATAGTGCAAATCAGAAAAAGCGCCCCTACCGGCCAGGTTCTCAACTAAAAGGATGATCCTCAACTCCTAAAGGTAGATCGTACTTAGTACTGAAACTTCGCCGAAGACAGTACTGTACTATCTCTTTTGGCATACGAGATATTCAACGACACCCCCAAAGTGATGAAATCCCATAAGCCCTGGGTCTCCTATAACGTCCTGGTGTGTCTTATAGGAGTGAGCGTAATAGGAATGCACGTTATAGGAATGCGTTTAATAGGAGACCCGACTGTACATACGGTCGGGGTTCTGCTAAACCGCACCAAGTGTCATTTTATCGCAAATTGAGTTTTTTATACCAAAGGACATAAATAATCAGAACCTCTCTACCATAAAAATATCGAGTGATTTGAACAATCCCTTGTAATCTTAGATCATAAATTTTGTTTGGAAGGACACGTAAAACTGTAGATTTGTTCAGCCAGAGTTAACCATAAACCAACGCACGCCATCAGAAGGAATTCATTTTTCAGATATAACGCTATATTTTTCCAATTTCCTTCTATATCCTTACAGTTTATCCATTCCAAGCAACTCATAGAAACAGAGGCCAGTGAAATCGGGCAGCAATTGATTAATTAAAATTAAATATTGTTTCGGTGGCGTTGATCTATTTTCTTTGAAATTTTATCCAGCCACACCGCACTAAGTACTGTTTAATTGAAAATCAGATTTAGACATGAAGTATAGGCATTTACATGCAATAAATACTTGCATTTGCTTGTTATATAATATGTTTATCAATCAACACAGAAGCCGTAATGATAAAACGAATTAATTTAATCTGATACCGTAATCCGGGGTAACATTGATCATTTTTTTGAATATTTCTTAAACATTTGATTTGAAAATGCATGTGTTGCAAATGTTATATTTTTAAAACAAGTACTGCCACCCATTGTTCGTGTTTATGTACTGTATTTTGTTTTCTGAAAGTTTAAAGCATGTTTAAAAAAATGTTTTAAGTGAGTTTTTGATTTAGCTGATATGGGGTAATTGATCACACCATGAAAACATCGTTCGGTAATATTGAAAATATCATTACTTACTAAAATCATGGTCCCTGAAGCCGAATATGAAGGCCAAACTCTTATAAGTCATTTACTTTTTGAGTTATTTTAAAATTAAAAACTCCTTGAATTGTGAAATGCGCCTAAATGTATGCAATTTCCTAAGGAAATTCTTCACGCTTTATAATTATTTGTGAATTTTGTTTTATTGAACATATTTATGAAAATTTTGACAACGGATTCGTTTTCGGCGATGTCATTTTTAGTAACAACCGCATTTCTCTTGCTCATATCGTTTACAGAACTCATGTGAGACATGATTCTTTTATGGTGTCATCCATAATCATGAAAAACATTATTTACAAAAGTTGAAAAATTTACGCATGAACACAACTTTATTTTTGTAAAAAACCTTATTGTTTATTAGCTCATGATTAGAAGAAAGAGAATCGCCATTCATGCATTGAAAATATTTCATCAACAAATGTTGATTCGAGCTTTCTACGAAGAGGGTCATTGCGATCAATTTTACCCCGCTGATCAATGTTACCCCGGATTACGGTACTGTGTAAACAACTCAGGTGGACTTGGTGCGCTTTAGTTGTTCAGGAAAGGGCATTATCGCCATCGAACCCCGTCAGACAAAGTGCACATTAATTGATTCAAGTTTATCACCATTCCTTCAAGAAGATGACCTAGTGGTAGTACACTAGATTACCACTCAGAAAGTACAAGTTCGAATCCCGATGAAACTTTTTTTTTTCTGATGTCCAATCCGATGGTGATGGAAATCAAACAACTTTTAGATTCTGTGGTTATTTTTATATTGCAGTAAAACATCAGCAGGTCAATGTACATCTGAAATGATGGTCATTCCTGGTGAACACTTCACGCATTGAATTGTGTGCACCAAATGGGAGCAACTTGGTGCGCTTTGGCTAAGCGAATTCATGGTTTTCTTCGATCATTAGGATCTATGTATGAACACGTGAGAACCTTGATTCAGTACATACGAATCCTTCCCATAAACACTTGTGACATGGATTCCAACATGCACGATGATGATAAACGTCATTTGTCTTCAATTTTACTAGTGTTGTTGAAAACTGTGAAACACATCCAACCATGCCGAACCAAGAACCATATTTTTCAATTTTTGTTCAGCCAGAGTGAACTGAGTGCTTCATATTGTTTAATGAAATCGAATTACATCGTTAATTTTTGATGATTTACTAGTATATTTAATCTCAGTGTACTTATTAAACACTGGTAATCGCATGTGAGCGATAAAAAAAATAAAATTATCGTTCGCGATAAATTAGCACAGGAGAAGACTTTGAATAAAGATCGGAATAAAGATTTTGGCACTTGGTGCGGTTTAGCAGAACCCCGACCATATTATCATTTAATTGTGGGTTGTGAAGCTTTTAGGGTCATTTCCAGTATGTAAAGAAGATTTTAACATGGATTTAAAAATAACAGCCAGATAAATTGTGAGCATGCCTGAAATGTATCCTGATTTTAGCACAAAAATTTGTTCCAGTTTGCTTAGTTTGTTGAAATATTCGAATTTGTGGTGAAGATTATGAAATTCCTTTAGAAATTGCCTACATTTAGGCGTTAAAACAGTTTACTAGAAATAAGTCATTGAATTGGTTAAGTTTTAGTAAGCATATTTGAATTCAGGGGGTTGGTAAATGGCTGGGCATGGCGTACCATTGGTACCTCGCGTACCTGCAGGAATAAAATAGACCCCTTTGTGTGGTCCTCAGGCTCTTGCCCAGCAACTCCTATCCCTACCCTCCTCGTGGTACTGGCCAGGGTATGAATAATCTTGGGGAAAATCGGGTAACCAATCCCCGTGGGAACTTTGGTTGTATGCTGACAGCGGCTCAAAACAGCGTCTGTTCCCCATGTCAGGGGCGGCTGATCATCGTCCAAGTGCCAGAGAAGGACTCTAAGCTAAACTGTGCACTATGGTCTTCCAAACTTTTAGGGGGAATGGTCCTCCGGAAATCGAGGGGTTTGGTGTCAGGCCCTGCAAGCCAGCCGTAAAAAATCAAGCAACATACAATCAACGAGAGAATGCGAACCGGGACAATCGGCGAAGACCACAGCGACGTAAAGGGACTAGCGATTGGAAGCTCAGTACGTGGAACTGCAAATCTCTCAATTTCATCGGGAGCACACGCATACTCGCCAACGTGCTGAACGACCGCGGATTCGGCATCGTAGTGTGGCAGGAAGTGTGTTGTTCGTTGACGGCCGATCGACAACGGACCGGATATTTACTGTACGGCAAATCCTCCAAAAATGTCGTGAATACCAGGACCCAACGCATAACCTTTTCATCAATTTCAAGGCGGCATACGATAGTATCAACCGCGTAGAGCTAGGAAAATCATGGACGAGGACAGCTTTCCCGGGAAGCTCACGAGACTGATAAGAGCGACGATGGAAGGTGTGCGGAATTGTGTGAAGGTTTCAGGCGAACATTCCAGTTCGTTTGGATCCCGCCGGGGACTACGACAAGGTGATGGACTTTCGTGCCTGTTGTTAAATATTGCGCTAGAAGATGTCATGCGGAGAGCCGGGCTCAACAGCCGGGGTACGATTTTTACGAGATCCAGTCAATTTGTTTGCTTCGCAGATGATACACTGAAACTGCAATGCTAGTAATGAGAACCATGAACGTGTTTTTAAATTTACTATTCCAACCACGATTAAGCTATCATGAACGCTTTTTATTTGCGTTTTGTTCCCTCTCAATCCAACCGCGTCGATAGCCGAGCAGCTAGCGTTCGCGCTTGACAATCGCAAGATCCTCGGTTCGATTCTGGTCTGCTGCAAGTTTTTAACCATGGTATAGTAATTTTTACTATACAAATGGTGCCATGGTAAAATTGAATGCACAAAATATTCTAATTAAATGCGAATTTAGTCTGCACAAATCAAGTTGCGTTGTATATTTAATTTAACCCTCTGATATGGTATTTTCAACCGCAACGCTGTTCTCAGTGTATGGACATTGTCGGCCGAACATTTGAAAAGGTGGCAGACCTGTACACTAGGGCGGTTCAAAATTTAAAAATGTTTACCCTACCTAAAAATAGTGTTCTGTGAAATTTTCAGCTTTCTAGGTGGTGATTTGAAGGTGACCCAAAAACAATGTAGGTTTATATGGAAATTACTATGGAGAAGTTTTGAGATATGTTCCAAACACGCTAGTACTGTAATGTAAGTACAAACTTATTTTCCCATAGTAAAAACTCACTCTTCAAGCCATAATGAAGAAATTTTCTGAAGAGAGAAATTCAATCCGACGGATAGCAGAAGAGATATTCATGAGTTTGTTTGCTATTATTTGGCTTAATATGGGACTATAGCCCTGAAAACATGTACAAAAATCTCAAACAAAATTAGCTCAAAAGGGATTAGTTTCTTCAGCAACTTCCTTCATTGAGGTTTGAAGATTGAGTTTTCAATATGGGATGATAAGTTTCTACTTACATTACAGTACTAGCGTGTATGGAATATTTCTCAAAATTTCTCCATAGTAATTTTCATATAAACCTACATTGTCTTTGGGCCACCTTTAAATCACCACCTAGAAAGCTGAAAATTTCACAGAACACTATTTTTATGGTGAGGATGGTAAGGAGTATATGGGAGATTGGATTTTCAAACATTTTTAAAACTCGAACCGCCCTACTGTACACCCGCCTGAAACGTGAGGCAGCAAAAGTTGGACTGTTGGTGAATGCGACCAAGACAAATAAATTACATACTAGCTGGGCGGAGCGCGACAGGGCTCGCCTAGGTAGCAGTGTTACGATAGACGGGGATACGTTCGAGGTGGTCGACGAGTTCGGCTACCTTGGATCCTTGCTGACGGCTGACAATAACACTAGCCGTGAAATACGGAGGCGCATCATCAGTGGAAGTCGGGCCTACTATGGCCGCCACAAGAAGCTGCGGTCAAAAAAGATTCACGCCCGCACCAAATGTAATATGTACTCTACGGGCATGAAACGTGGACGATGCTCGAGGAGGACATGCAAGCACTTGGAGTATTCGAATGTCGAGTGTTTAGGACGATCTTTGGCGGAGTGCAGGAAAACGGTGTGTGGCGGCGAAGGATGAACCACGACCTCGCTCAACTCTACGGCGAACCCAGTATCTAGTAGGTGGCCAAAGCTGGAAGGATACGATGGACAGGGCATGTTGCAAGAATGCCGGACGGCAACCCTGAAAATATGGTGTTCGCTTCGGATCCGGAGCGCAGCGAGCTAGGTGGGCGGATCAAGTGCGCATCGATTTGGCGAGCGTGGGGCAGTACCGAGGATGGAGATATTCGGCCACGAATCGAGTATTGTGGCGTGAAATTGTTGATTCAGTGTTATCTGTTTAGATGTTAACTAAATAAATTAATGACTTTGAATTCAGGGACCCGACGTTTAGTAGAAAGAGTTGTTTTTAAACAAATGATCAACGTATCGATTACAAGTGGCCTTTCAATGGAGAAACACTTTGATTGTTTTTTTTTATATGTTTTCGTTTTTCTTTTGGGTAAAATATTAGGTCCAAAAGAAATCTAGCTGGTTTGCAGCTTCCAGGGAGGGTATTAAAGTGTATCTCTATAGAAAGGCCACTTGTAAATTGTGATATCCTGGTATTTTCTCGGATTTATTATTTATGTTTAACACTTACAGATCATCACTTCTCTCTTGTTTATTATTCAATCCACACTAAATCTAACTCAGTCAATCTAGATCCCACATCCTCCCCTTACAACATAGATATTTGATACGATATAAAAATTGAAATGTCCGCCTCAAATGTCATCGTCTTCGAACATCACTGCATCGATGTATCGTTTCGGCTTCCGTATTGTCCGAGGATGCGGCCGTCTTTGGAGATCATCTTCTTTAGATGAAGCACGAGGTTCCTCTCTGGTCCTTACAGTGTCTTGCTGTGCTGATCTCTCTGCGGATGTTGACTGGGAGGCCAAAATCGGATTGGCATGATGTTGCGTACTGACTTCCACCTCCTCCTCCGGCGACGACAATGATGCTTCCTGGGTATCTTCAACTGCCTGTTCAACAAACTTTTGACGTTAACTACGTCTTACGGCAATATACTGGGTGTCAATTGAAAATCTAAAATGTTGCGACCGTCACGAAATTATGTAAGATTTTGAATGGTAATAACTCAGCCATTTATCGGTAGATTTTCAATATTTTCCCACCAATCGGTCGGAAATTTATACAACATTTTACTCAAATGGAGAAAACTTTTGATTTTTGACGATAGACTGTCGAAAATGGGGAAAATGTCGACCCCTTTCTTATGCAACCAAACTCGTTCTTATTGTCTTCCACGATTCCTTTGGGCTGGCTAGTGCACTATAAAAGCAGAACAATTTCTGCTTCTTCGCGTATTCTTCTTTTGACGTTAACTACGTCTTACGGCAATATACTGGGTTTCAATTGAAAACCTATAATGTTGCGACCGTTACGATATTATATTAGAGTTTCAACTAAAGGAAGGCTGCAACTATGACAATCGATAAAAATTCAAATGTAGAAAATCACTTGGCATAGTTAACGTCATGCGGTCGTGTCTTGTACACAACCCCCTCTGATTTTTTTTAAACATTTAACACTACGATCAAACGTTTTGTGCGTCGCCATATCCATGACTGTTGCTCGTCCCGTTCCAGTCAATTGTATGACTTTATGCAGTGTGTTCTTGTATGGTACGTCCGCTTTATCCTTTTTCATCTGTGAGACCAATACGGTATCCCCTACCGTAATCTGAGAGGCTAGCGCGTGGCGACGTGTATCCTCTCGGGTATTACGGATGAACTTGGCGGTTTGGTCGCGATCGCGTAATTCGCCATCCTCTGTATTGATGTTATCTGTACGCAAATTCGGTAGTAGACTTCTTACGGCTCTGCCAAACATCAATTCTGCTGGTGGAATTTTCGTTACATGATGAGGCCAGGAATTGTAAGCGGCGACGTAATCAGCTAGTGCATCCTTCCAGTTCTGTTTACCGAGCTTGGCAATTGCCGTGATTTTATTGATGCCCTGCATGCTTCGCTCGACCAACCCATTCTCAGTAGGATTTAGCGGCGTGCTGTGTATCAATTTGATTCCCCATGCTTCCTTCAGCCAGACTTTGAGTTCAAAGCTATTGAAGGGCGGACCATTGTCTGCTTTCATGGTTTTGGGTGTGTAGTATGTATTGAAAACTTTCTTTAAAGCCCGTTTAACAGCGTCCGTATCAGTTTTCTCCATTGGGATGGCAATCAAGAAACGCGAATAATTGTCCGTAAGGATCAATGCCTTCCAATTATGCAACTCGGATGCCGACGAGAAATCCATTGAAACGTAGTCAAAGACATTGTTTGGTAGCTCTGTCATAGTGATTGGTGGTGGATGTCTATATACGGTGACCATTTGACACTCATGACAGCTGTTCACGAAGTTTTCGATCTCCCGATCCATGCCCGGCCACCATAAACCCTGTCGCAAAATGTTTTTCATCGTGGACATACCCGGATGACTCCGATGGGCAACACGCAGTGCCCTTCCTCGTAGTTTCGCAGGCAGCACCATTTTTTCGTCTTTCATCAGAACGCCTCCGTGAGTATACAAATTTCCTTGAAATGGTTCATACTTCACAATCTCAGCAGGCCACTTTCCATGTTTTCCAAGGTAAGATGACACCATTTGCAGCTCAACGTCCTTCAGCGATTCATCTTGAACTTCCTTGTTAGTTAACGCCAACATTTATTCACTAATAGCTCCGGGATTCGCCGCGACAAAACACAATTCATGTGACTCTTGTTCTGCCCCAAACTGTGGATCATTCCGCAAAATACCGATTCTTGAAGCAGCATCGGCTATATTACTGCTACCTGCCACATGTTCAAAATCGAAGCAAAAATGATCTGTCCGAAGCAACCAGCCTTCTGCTCTAGAGATGATTCTCTTTCCAACATCTTTCCGGTCCTTTCCTTTCAGCATGAACATCAAAGCCTCACTGTCTGAACGCAGGACAAAATGCCGACCTAGGAGGTAGTAGGCAAACCGTTCCATTGCCCACACGATGCCCAGTGCTTCACGATGAAGCTGAGGATATCGACACTCTGCGCTCGTTAAGCTCTTGGAAGCGCATGCGATTATTCGACTATTTCCAGAATCCTTATCCGCTTGAACAAGGACAGCGCCAAGACCCCAAGGCGATGCATCGGTATAGATGGTTTTGTCCTTTTCGTCAAAATAACCTCGCTTAATCAAATCATTTTCTGCTGCGCTTTTAAGGTCCTCGAACGCCCGCTGGTGAGCATCATTCCATACGAACTTCGTGTTTGACTTCAGCAGATCGCGTAACGGTTTGGTTCTGTGCGAAAAGTTCACGATAAACGGACTAATAAACGTGAGCATCCCTAAAAAGCTGCGGACCTCTGAGGTATCCCTTGGACGTTTGAAATCCCTGATATCCGATATTTTGTTGCCGGTGGGCAAAATGCCGGATCCATCGATGTCAAAACCCAGAAATTCGACGGATGTTTGGTTATACACCGCACGGTGTGCTGGAACACACATATTATCGAACTTGCATGAACCTCCGATCTTTTTCCACTAAAAGATAGCCTTTATAGTCAAGAAAAGCTTGCGGAATATTAAAAAATCTTTCATCGGCAAAAAATTGAAAAAAGTCGATTTTTGTATTTTTACTCTTCTCCCATATATGAGTTCATAGGAGAATATTAGAGTTACACTAATTTTGATGCATTGCAATAGCTCAAAGACTTATTTGATATACCTTGATCACGAATCGATTACAAGACGTTTCAAATTTAGCATTATTTCTACCTACATTCACACAAGGTGACCAGCCCATGGTGGTATGCCGTTTATTAACGACATCGCATTTTTACATAAATTTATTAAGGTAAACATACTCCAACTTATCAAGTTTCAATCAATGTTTCCTATTCTACAGAATAATTGAAATCATTGGAGTTCGTTATTGAACATGAAGCTTTTTTAAGATAACAGACAATTGTATAATTACATGCAACCATTAAAATAAACCGCTATACAATTATATAGGGCAATGTACTGTTCAAATTTTGTATGGTGTGTTCACATCTAGCTGGTCTTGTTATTCACATTTGTTTTGATTGAAAGATGGAGGAAGATTCTACGTAAACCTGTATACGGTATGTCTACATCCAAAACAAGAACGCATACAAATATTGTAAAATATCGTTACATATACAGGGTTTATACAGAAAATGTAAGATGTGAAAATAAATAAAAAAAACTATGATAGTCTTATGTTTCTTGTATGAGTAACAATATTATATAATACTTGTAAAGTTGTCATGCAGATTTAAATGGAAATTTTGCAGCCGCTGGTTGGGTGCGTTTGCTAAAACCTCACATCATTAACGTATCCCTAGTTACATTCATATACTTAAAACTAAATACATACCATCAAACGGGGTAACTTTGATAGTTTTTTTTAGAGGAAATCTAAATATTTTATTTTTTATTTGTAAAACAAGCACTGGTTTGTTAGTTATCGATTGCACATGAAAGATTGCATAACGGTTCGATCTTAATGAATCTATAGTTTTTCATATAATCGAAAGTCAGTTTTTGGTAATGGGGTAACATTGATAATGAGTAGATAAGCACATGAAAATCCAAAACAAACTATTGTTTGACATCATCACAGTTTGAATTGGATTGGAGAATGTTAACCTTCCAGTCGTCGCGCGGTTTGCCACCGTCAGAACCACCACGCTGCTGTTGGGAACGAAGAGCGAAGTTTTTCCAAACTGGATTAGATTTTATCAATTAAAGTACAGAATTTATTGAACAAGGAACATCTTTGAAACGGTTTTCAGTCAAAACAAACATGTTAAACACCATCATAAATTGATAATAATGGGTATAAAAGTATATCTCTGAATAGATAGAATCTATCGATAATCATGTTTCGACATTGAATTCACCATAAATCAATCGTTTTTGGAACATGAATGAGTATAAATCGAATGAATCCTGTAAAGTACATGAGGCGTTGCATACCTCTAGGCTTTTAATGTTATATGGGAATTTGTGACTTTGATTACGAAAATGATTCCAAATTGTAAAACTGTTTTTCCCTATGAGGTTTGATACCGGATTCATGTTCTACTATAGCTAGGCCATCAAGCATACGTACCGAACTCATTATAGTTTCATGAAATAGTGATAGTAAAACAGATTGTTTGTAAGCGTTTTGAAAGTACCAAAATCTCATCATTTTTAAATATTCGAATATAAAGCCTCAAATACTCTCGATTGGCACGAAAACAGCTCAGAGGTGAAGTGTCACACTGATACCCCTTAGTTTCGTATTCGTTTTGCTTAACTGAATAACATAATTTTTGTTATTTTGTTTAGTACGTTGCGGATCCCGCACTATCAAAGTTAGCCGCATTTTCAAAGATACCTCGTTTTACGATACTAAAATGTATGTGTCCATGTTGGATATTGAAATTGTTGTGTCTATTTCGCAAAATTTGCCCCCTCCATAAGTGCGAAGTCTTGAATAAAAGTGCTGAACTACGTTGGATCGATTTGTCATCGTCGCCACATTTATTATTCATCCTATGACAAATAATTGGAGTGATGACATAATGTCGATCCGAAGTAATCCAGCCCTTTTACTCAAAATCAGGCACATCAAACCCCAAATATAATGTGCGCATTGCATTTGAGTAGATTAGTGACAGCACAAAACTTGTATCACGATGAGCTTGAGACCACATTAAGGCTATATAAGCCGTTTACTGTCAATCATGTTATAGTGAACCCTCTCTCAAGACTTTTGCGCGTATAAGCACATGAATACAGCTTATACTGCCATGTGTATCCATTTCTGGGAATTCCTATTCTGATTAGAAAACTTTACCGTATACGTAAAATATTACTTATTTGATTCAGAAAGAAGAATACAAAGCGTTCGTATGAGCTTTTCTGAAGTGAAAAGTGAAATTTCCATTATATAAAATACGGCATACCACCATGGGCTGGTCATATTGTGTGAGTGTATGTAGGAAATGATGCTTAATTTAAAACATCTAAGAATTCATTCATGTTAAAGATATGTCAAATTGATCATTAAGCCGTTAAAAGTCATCATATTAGTGTATCTCTAATATTCTCCTATGAACTCATATATGGGAGAAGGGTAAAAATACAAAAATCGTCTTTTTCCAATTTTTTGCCGATGAAAGATTTTTTAATATTCTGCAAGCTTCTTTTGACTATCAAGGCTAACTTTTAGTGAAAAAAGATCGGAGGTTCATGCAAGTTCGATAATATGTGTGTTCCAGCACACCGTGCACCGATTTCTCTTCATTTATCGTTAGGTTATTGTTCTTCAAAACTCTTTTGACATCAGCAACAAGTGCTTCTAATTCTTCCAAGGTAAGCGCGTAGATCAATATATCGTCAAGATAAACGATGATATTTTTGCAGTTAATCAACAGCCGCTTCATTACTCTTTGGAATAATTCCGGCGCACAAGAGAGCCCAAACGGCAATCTCTTGAAGCGCATCAGGCCATTTGCGGTCATAAATGTCGTATAATGCCGTACATCCTGCAGTAGCTCGACATGGAAGTACGCATCCTTTAGATCCAACTTACTAAAGAATAACGTACCTCCGCCGCATGGGATATCAGCCCAAATCTTTTCCAGGGACGGCATCGGGTAGGGCTCACGAATTATCGCTTTATTGACCGCTCGATAATCCACCACGATGCGAAAATCGTTATTCCCTTTCGGCACTAGAACCAGTGGCGAAACGTATGAGATTATATCGTGTTCTTTGTCGGCTCTCTCTATAATCCCTTTACGATCCATGGATCTTAACCTTTCGTTCGTAGCTGTCTCAAACGCCTTTGGAATATTATACCTTATGATCTGCTTCACCGGTACCGATTCATCGATCCTAAATCGTACCCCCATAGCTGGAATTTTAGGAAACTCCTTGTCAGCTCCAGCTGTAGCTTCGTCAAGACCGGTAGAATTTATGTATCTATTGTTTAAAAATCAAATATTCTCAATTGATTAATTTCTCCATAGATTATTATAAAAAAATACTGCTACTGAAAATAAAAAAAAACCCTACTTCTCTTTTTCTAAGTCTTTTCCAATACGAATCAGGCCCATCGTGTAAGCCGTTTCGTATCCAAGAAGTGACAGTTTCGTGCCCTTCACCACAAAGAACTTGGCCAGAAGCACAGGTTGATTGCTGTCTGTAACCCCAACATATGCTCTGAAAGAACACTCAACTTCCAGAGGACTTGAGAACCTCTTCGGGGTGCACCATAACATCTTGTACGACCGTACGGCAGTTCTGCTTGATCCTGTCCCATTCACTACTGGTGATTGTATTAACCATGGCACCCGAGTCCACTAAAAACATAATCCGTTGGCTCCCGATGGTGCAGTAGACAAATCTTTGATCGTCTATTCCTTTCACAGTCTTAGCATCGCCTGTAATCAGCTGTAATGACGAATGAGGTAAAAACAACTACGTAATTTGATAGAAATCCCACATTTTATTTATTCTCTCTTTTTTTTTTTCTTTAAGGATCTACACTGCCTAATCCATGAAAATATAAGCAAATAGCAAATCATGCATCATCTACCTGATTTATTATCCCAGCTTCATTTTTCAAGTCTCCTCCTGGACCGAAATTCTGCCGATTTTGAGGGTTCGCTGTTCTTTTTCTGGATGAAAAACAGACCTCCGCAAAGTGGTTCAATTTGCCGCAGTTGTAGCACTTCGCACGAAAAGCTTTGCATTCCCTTGGACCATGAACTCTGCCACAATTTTGGCAGCTCCGACGCCCCTGTTGTCTGGAATCCCAGGTACGTTTACGTGATCCGTAGTCGCTGTAATCGTTTCGCTCGCCTGAATACTTTTGATGGGCAACCTGACCTTTCCGAAAATTCTGCTTCCACATCTGAACAGCATTGACCGCCTCCGTGGGATGTGCTGAATCCCGTTCTGGAGTATCGTTCTGTCGAGATTCTGCTGCTGACATCTTCGGCTCCTCCGCTTCCGCCCTTATGTAATCCAGATGTTTTCCATGATTGATGATCCGTTCCAAATCATTTCCAAGGAACTCTGCCATCTCGTATAGCTTCTCTGCAATACCCGGGACAGCCCGCCGTAAAAGTGCTTGTACAAATTCTTCCTCTCTTTGTTCACGCCCGAAATCACAGAACCTAGCTTGGTTTTCCAACCGAAGGCAAAATCGGAAAATGTTTCCGCAGGTTTCATCCGCATGTCTCGGAATTTCATTCGCTCCTTTGCCGCATCGCACGTCTGACTGAAGTACTTGTCAAGAGCTGTAATCGTATCTCGATAAACGTCTGTTGATGAATCCGGTACTGACTTCTGTTGCATCTCTATAATTCTTAGCAGATAGTCACCAGCGAAGATCTTCAACCCAGTCAATTTCGTTGTTGAATTAACCTGCGCCTTGCAAGAGACTATACGCTCAAACTGATCACGGTATCGCACCCATTCTGCCTTTCTTTTATTTGTAGGCAACGACCCATCGAACTGCTTCAACGGCCACGAACCGGAGAGCCACTCAGTTTTCGTAGTTACACTGTTTTCTGAACTCGATGTTTTCATCCGGACGTCGTGCTTCGCCACCTTTGCCGGAACATCCTTAGAGTCATCGCCAGTGTCATCGCTTGACGAAACGTCCGTTTCATGCCAAAATCCACTCATCTCTGCAAAATAAATTGATTTCCTACACGTTTTATTTGCCAATCATCACTCAAATTTGTGATTATATTACTTCGCTGGTTCACAGTAGTAAATTGAAAATCACCGTATTTTGTTTTCTTTTCACAAACGAAAACCATCCGTAATCACTTTTAACTTCACTTTTCAATCATTCCCGACACAGTGATGCCGACCGAAAACCTATGCAAAATATTTACAACCACAGTCCACTACTGAAGGTGAAAGAAAAATAATCTCTGTGAGTGTGATTCATCATGCATTTGTCACAATTATGGAAAAATTAGCTCCAACAAGAAAACTCAGGCGAAAATGACGTCACCATTTATGTTTACCTTTCCAGTCTTCACTAATACTCTCCCATCTTACTTTCTTCCTTACATTGTTATTCAATCATTGAATCTGTAGAAGCATATGTTTCATTTCTACGTGTCCCATTGAATGCTGTCAAACACCAGTGTTGCCGATTCATCCCGCAAAATTTAATATTGAATTCATTCGCGGAATTATTAATTTTGGTTATGATATCCAATTTACCTCAAGATTTTTTTTTTTAATTGGCTTTGAGCTAAACTCAGCGCAAGTATTTCTTTTTCTATACATGGCTATGAGCTCAACTCAGCGCATGTTTTCGTAATTTTCACAAATGGTTCATTTGGCTTTGGGCTTACCCCAGCGCAAAACTTAGTTCGGTACTTGGCTTTGAGCTAAACTCAGCGCAAGATTTTTTTGTTTTTGCATGGCTTTGAGCTCAACTCAGCGCATATTTTTAATTTCGTCAATGGTTTGCTTGGCTTGGAGCTTAACTCAGCGCAAGGCTTTCTGTTATGTACTTGGCTTTGAGCTTATCTCAGCGCAAGTTTTCTTATTATTATTATTATTTTTTTTTAAACATGGCTTTGAGCTGAACTCAGCGCAGGTTTATACTGATACTTCGTTTAGTATTTTATTTATTAAAAATGCATTTTAATTGTCTGTTTTGGCAACCATGCCAACATTTCCAACTGTTCCCCACGATTTCTCCCCGTGTTTTTATATATACTTCCCCTTTTTCCGAACGGTACCGGTTGGCCAGAAATAAGAAGAAGAAGACATTCCCCTTCATATAAAACAAATAATTTAACAAATTGTTTTGCCATATATGCGCACAACCTACCTGACCCAGGCCTTATTTAAAAGCCAATCGAATATCCGTCCTCAGCTCGTCGGATTTGGCAGGATCGCCAATGTGATATCCTGGTATTTTCTCGGATTTATTATCTATGTTTAACACTTACAGATCATCACTTCTCTCTTGTTTATTATTCAATCCACACTAAATCTAACTCAGTCAATCTAGATCCCACATAAATAATGCTGAATAACTTTGGCTACCAGCTAAAGAGTGTTGCACCGCAACCGATACAGACGATTTTCATGTTTGTATAGTGATTTATTCCTTGATCCTTGAACGCATTAACAGACTCCAGAAAAAAACCTTTTCGCAGATTTTCAAAAACCTCCAGAATTTTCTCCATGTAGGCGTACATGGGGACACTTGAGATTTGGGTACTGCAATAAACAAAGCCTTATTCTAACAATCAGATCGCTCTCGCTAGTTAAATATCGGTATTGAACTACTGCACTTTTGCACTATAAAAACCACGTCTTCAGCACACGGACGCCTGATAGTAAAAGAGGCCGATTCTTGGCAATGGCCGTTCTTTTTAGGATTTCTTATATTCCGTAATTCTACATTTTTTATTTCCACATGCTATCTCACTTCTGATGCCTATCGTTCCGCCATGATTAACAATTGGTAGCGGACGAAGACGCTGTAAACGCCTACAGGGTACCTCACCCTATCACTACTGTGGTCAGTGTTGCATTTGAACGCGTTCAGTTTGCGTTCCAGTTCAAACTTTTGAACGAGGGATCTAGTAGGCTTGAACATTGAGCAGTTCAAAAATTTGAACTCATGCGAGCTGAAAATTGAACGCGGAATGAATACTGTCGTCATGGCAGACACACGACTTATTTCAATGTTGCAAAGTTTTGCAAAGATGTTTGGAAACATTTAAGGTGCCATATATTTGTAACGATTGGAATTCAGTATGTTATGATGTAGTGTTTTTCGTGTTTTCAGCTTCATTGTGCATTTTGAAGTGTACGGGCCGTTCTTGAGCAGGTGCAGAATCTTGCACGAGAGTTCAATGCTTACTAGGTTCTCGTGCAAAATTAGTACGCGTTCAGTTCAAAATGCATCACAGTCTGTGGTAATTCTACAGTATGGCCCATAAAAAAAAAATGCGAAAATAGTCATATCATGTTTTGTGGTAGTTTTTACATAGAAAATGTGAATGAAACATAAATATTATTCATTACTTGTATTGTTTAATCTATTTAGATTCAGTTTTTCTCTTTGGATATGATTTTTATTTGTTACTTTCACCTTACCAGAGAGGAATTGGAAGCATACCTTCAAATTTTATCATGCGGACGTCGAGTTCAATATATGTTTGATGGAAGTTTCTAAAACATTAACGATGGCGTGGGATTCTTCACAGGCACCATACGCCCATATCATATGATAAAATTGGTTCATACCTGGATAATTGGAGACTTAAGGTGAAACAGTTTGGAATCAACTTCTAATATTACACTAAATCTTCAAAGGCACAAAAAAGCATCCAAGAATCGTGCAATTTTCATTTTGACTTTGTGCACTAGCAGAAAGCTTAAAATAAGAAGGTCGGAAACGTTTTCTAACTATTTCTCCAGTTTAGTGCCTTTGAAAACGTGAGTAGGGGCACAAGTCAGCCATTGTGCCGACCATCTTTGGATTCTGAGATGTTTCACCTGAAACATATTTTCGAAAAAACGGCTCATTTTGGAGAACTTTGATTGAACTTATGTGAAAGTGTGATAAGCGGCTCCGTTTTGCTCAAAACCTATGAGCTAGTATTGACATAAGTTTTCTCTAACCGATGGAACAAATTTCATCCTCAAAAATCTGTTATAGCCCTCCGTATTTATTTTTTATTCAACCTTAACAAAAAATAAAGGCATATCAAACCTATGAGACGCAAAAGCCTTCAACTATGACTCTGACAAAATATTTTATTGTGATCATGAAACACACATTCTCTAAGAACATCTCCATCCTCTCCTAATTAAAATTTTCAACAATAAAGTGTGATTTTTGAAGTGGAAAGTTTATCACCAGAGTACACGACAATCAGACACTGTTTCTAGCTTTGGGCGGACAAAACCTTTGAACTTAAATAATAAAAACAAAAATCTACAATTTGTAACCAAACGGTTACAAAATCAAGTTATTGATAAATAACTTTTTCAACAACGTATTGCATTACATTTGCCAGAATTTTAACACCTGCTCTTGAGAAAAAAAAAAATAATTACGTTTTAATATGCTTTACCTAAAAGGTACCTATAAGAAGCACTTATCGTGGCAATAGGAGAATGTAAGGACTTTTGTCAAACATTTTTGATAATTTTAATCGACATTTTTTCTAATATGGAATATTGTAGTATATGTAGTAGTTTACCAGGGAGGGAGCTTCAGAATAATCTAAACAATTTTCTTTTGAATCCTCTATAGCGATTTGTTCCTGGCATTTTCATGAGACACTTAACTTCATCTGACCTATTTTTTGGAACCAGTCTCATCGTGACATATCTACTTGAAGTTTCAAATAAAGTGCTTTTGGCTTTTGTGGAAGTATAAGTTGAGTTTTGGAAGCATTAGGAGAAATCTTCCATATTTGCAAGTAGGAAGAAAAATGTCAATAGATGACAAATCTACTATAGATGACACGCAGGGTTTGTCCTATTACGAAGAGGGCTGTATCATCTGCAAACAAAGATTTTCATCTCTGAGGTACTCAGGTAAGTCAGATGTGAAAATGTAGTCCCAAAAAGATGCCTTGAGAAACACCAGCTCTTACAGGAAGTCTTTCAGATCTGGAGTTCTAATAATTAACCTGAAGTACTCGATTTGACAGATAACTTTGAATTATTCTAACAATGTATGTTGGAAAATTAAAGTTTTTTTTAATATTTCAATCAAACCTTCATGCCAAACACTGTCGAAAGTTTTTTTTATGTCTAGAAGAGCAAGACTAGTACAATAGCCTTCAGATTTGTTGGAACGAATCAAATTTGTTACACGTAAAAGTTGATGAGTGGTCGAATGTCCATGGCGGAATCCGAACTGTTGATTGGCAGAAAAATGTCAATAGATGACAAATCTACTATAGATGACACGCAGGGTTTGTCCTATTACGAAGAGGGCTGTATCATCTGCAAACAATGAATTATCATTGATGTGGGCCAGCATTCTGTTCAAAATGACCTTTTCAAAAAGTTTACTGATGGAGGAAAGCAAGCTGATTGAACGATAGCTAGAAGCTTCTGCAGGATTTTTGTCTGGTTCTAAAATTGGTACAACCTTAGCATTTTTCCATTTGTCAGGAAAATATGCCAACTGAAAACATTTGTTAAATATATCAACTAAGAATGATAAGCTACTCTCTGGAAGTTTCTTAATGAGAATATAAGAAATTCCATCATCGCCAGGAGCTTTCATATATTTGATTTTTTGATAATAGTTCTCACTTCTTCCAAATCAGTCTCCCAGAAATTTTCGAAAACGTTGATTAAAAATGTTTTAATCCTGAAAAAGTCCTGAGTAACTTGATTTTCTATTGGACTAGTAAGTCCTAAATTAATATTGTGCGCGCTTTTGAGGTTTTGAGCTTTTTTGCAAATAAAGTAGTAATAATTTGTTTTCCTCTTTCAATGCCGGTATTGGCATCTGAGGATTTTTCAAAATTTTAGATAATTTCCAAAAGGGCGTATAGCCAGGGTTCAATTGAGAAATTTAATTTTCAAAATTTTTGTTTCCTAATTTCGAAAATCGTTGTTTAATTTCTTTCTGCAGATCATGTCATATCATTTTCATAGCAGGATCGCGAGTGCGTTGAAATACTCATTTCGATACAATTTTCAGCATTGTTCATCTCCCCCACTCAATTAAATGCAGACACAGGTAGTGCATGCTTCGATATGGGAGGTGGGGCACAGCCGCGAGTGAAGTGGTGTGAAATTAATAACACGGTTTTATGTTTTTAAAGATGTAACGCTAAAAATAAGAAATGAAAATGAAAGAAACCACCCCAGTTTGCGTAAAAAATAGATCAGCACATGGTTCTTCATTGCTAATAATAGGGTGATATGAAGTTGGAGCACCATTCCAAGCCTCCGCAAGGTTCAAATACACGTTGAGTGCTTTTTGCTCAAAATCTCAATATTGAGCATAGCCTTATTTATCACAACATTTTCTATAGATATGTATCATGAAAACATGTAGCGGTAAAGCATTTTCGCAGCAGGCAAAACAATATTGAACCGCGCTCTCTGAATATCAGTTCAGCGAACCGAGTAATTAAATTTGGCTGTCGAAATCCCAGCCCCGAATCATTTCACGCAAACACACGCTGATTCGCCTTCATGTGTTTGCTCTCCAACAGTACTTATCCGTTCAAACATTTAATTACCTGCAGCTCGACGAGCCTCGGATCGCGCCGCCAAGTGTTTATTTATCATTTCGAATCCGAACAAATGGATGTGGGCTGAGTATCGCATTTACAGAGTTATCTTGCCGAAGTAGTCTGTGGTACCGTAAAACGGGGTATATTTGATAGAGCGGGTTGCTATGATAGTACGAAACACACAACTTACTGAATGCAATGGCATAATTTATGCTAATCAGTTAAGTGAAACTAGTGCAGAAGTAAATACAGGTCGGACTCAATTATACGATGACTCGATTATCCGGGATTCAATCATCCGGAATTTTAGACTTTATTATCCGGAGTAAGTTTTTTGACATTTTTTCTGTTTTATGCATAAATTTGAAATAATTTGGTATTGCAATATACAATATGCATGGCTTAGCAGTTTTGGACTTAGGTAAAAAAAAACCAAAGGGTTTTTGTGTATGCTGGTAATTTTTTTCTTCTCAAGACCCCTAATGATCCTAGAAATTTATTTTTTTTTACTTCTACGCCACTGCATCATATAAATAAAACAATGTAGAAAGATCATATTTGAGTTCCTTTACCGCAGATTCTAATTTTTTTCTTAGTGATTCGATTAACCGGAGGATTCGATTATCTGGAGTGAAAAAAAACCGATATTACGGATATTCGAGTCTGACCTGTAGTAGTTTACGCAACAAGTTGCAGAATGTTTACATTTGTCCAACGAGGCTTTCTGAGTTGGATATTTACAACGAGTGCCGTAAAAATCGAGCTCTGAAACGAATTGCGTACAACATTATTTTGCAATTTCGGAGAAGACCACTTAAGGGTATCACAAATAATCCCGGGATGCGTTCATTATTATTTTGCAATTCCTGTAAATTGATTAATTACGCAACTTAAAACAGTTCCGAAATAAAAAAGCGTTGCGTAATGACTATAACGATACTGTATAATTTAATGCAGGAAAGCAGGCATTTTAATGACAGATTGGCATGATGAAAACAGGCTATTACGATGAGAAATTACAAAAAAATGGCCCCTTTATCAAAGTTATCTGAAAATCGACACTCGATAATATAAAGTAAAGAGGTCCATTCAAAATTAATCTTTCAACTGCAATCGATAACTAAGATGTTAGTAGGTTTTTGTTTTAAAAATATAAAATAAAAATATTCAAAACAGAATGTATAAGTAATCAGATTTTCTTCCGAAAATCTATCAATGTTACTCCGCTTCACGGTCCACGTTTTTAGCTGGTTGTTTTTGAACCTTTTAAACGTCTGACTGCACATTGGCCCAAAGGAGGTGTGAAACAACTTTAATCATCTCAATTTGTTATCACTTTTTTCGACTGACTGCCTGGTCAAGTGGCATCCACGGGCGAAAGACCATAAACGATAATAATGGACTACCAGGCCCCGATATCAGGGTACCTACCCTCTGCAGAAAGATGATGAGTCTCTTTCAATCAATGGACCGCCGATCCGTTAGGCTCAGCGATTGGAAGATTTTGGGTGTACGTTGCTTTGTCGTGTCGGTTTAGCAACATAATTGAGCTTTCATGCAGATGATTTGGGGGTTGGTCCGGCTTTTATTGGGTTGTTGGACAGTTATTAGTGAAAGCAGCCAAGTGTGCCATTTTTTAAATGTGGATTAACAAAACGGTGGCTATTCCTGAGATTCCCATGCTTTTGAATAAGTGCCATAGAGGAGTCGATTTCCAATTTGGTAGCTAAGTGTACGACAAACGATTTATGGCATAGTTAGCTTAATCTATTTGTGTACATTTTTATGACTTTCGATTGATCGAAATGATTGGTTAGGCTTGAATAGATTGCGGCCTCAATTTTTTTTCGGTTCGAGATTTGATTGTGTGAATCTAGGTTTATATACGATATCGATATCAACTATATAAGCGCTTGCAATCCACGAATAACATTAGAAAATCAACAGGATCTATTATGAATTCCACAGACATGGCACAATATTGGCCCTTAAAAGACTTGAACACGGTGTTTGGTCCACTAAAATATATGTAAAATTCAACCCTTCATATAGCAGTGGCAGCCATATTTCAACGAACAATTGATATGTTTTCCTTGAACTTGATTTTTATTTATTAAACAATTGGATATCATGCGTGGCGCGAAAAATTATCGCGCCGACGATCTTAAAGTACGCTTGTAGATCGTCGCAGTTACTTCAAATCGTTTTGGTGTCTTCTGTGCGATCATGCCTTGGACAATCAGGAATAATCGCGCAGAGAACAGCAAAACTATTTGAAGTGGCTGCGACGATCTACAAGCATTTTAAGAAGTTTTCAAGATCGCCGTCGCGATAAATAATCGCGCAATGCACAGTACATATCAAGTTATAGCAGCTAAACATATGCAAAAGTGCTTCGTCCATATCTCTGTGATTACACATCTAGTTGGAACTTTCCATGGCTTATTCAAAAGGTAATGAGTTAGTATTTTTTAATCATGTTTGTTTTTAATTTAGTTTACCTAAAGAGAAAACCTGATTCGTTTTCTCAGCATTGAATAGACCAAAATCTGAGCATTAGAACTGTATAAATTGTTTAAACAAAATGCCAACCTTGTTCCAATTTGGACTCCCCATGTTCTATTTCGTTTTTTCTGCTAGTATTGGGTAGTAAAGTAATATATAAGAAATGCAAAACAATTGGCAGATTTTAGTTATACTTAGGAGGCAATCAAATTAAACAACTAGCAAAAAGATTCAGGAATTCTTATCTCCATATTGAATGAAACGCGTATCAAAGAAAGTGTAAAATATCGGCATTTTCAAATTTGGTGGGGAGTTGTTGACCACTAGAATAATATGTAAACGGGGAAAAAGAAAAGTGTTTTAAAGCAAGAAACTAACAGAAGCACTCAAAAACTACTCGTGAGCGATTTGAAAATCGAATATATTTTTTTTGGCTTGTTTTATGATTACTTTTACTGCTTTAATCTGAAAACTTTTCCAATATCTTGTAGATCATGTAAATATCAATACTTGGAATGAATCGAAAATAATTCAATAATTGATAAAGAGTAAACCAAAAGTAAGTACCATTTTTTTACTGTCAATAATGGCCAACAACTCTCTACTTATGATGGTCGGCCATTCCCCACTCCACGTTATTTGTATCATAATGAATATTTATACAAACATTTATTTCTGTATTGAAAGCCATTCAAAGAGGAGCACATTGCGCTTATCAATGTGACAAGATTTTATCATAAGTGGTGTTTGAAATGAATTACTATAAATTTAGCTACAGCGCACAGTGGTTCGATCTAGAACAAATGTCGGCCAAAACCTCAAACTCTCTTTAAAATAGCTGAAATCATATATTTGACATATTTTATGCCATATTGAACTATTATGGACTTTTATTTTCGAGTTTTTGTTGTTTTGGACTGATAATTAGCATATTCAGGTTTGGACAATACATTTTCAACTTTTTCAATCTTCCATACAAAATGGTCAACTTGGGCAGGCTGGTTCGCAATTATTTATTGACGAATTGAAATTAAATTTTCACAGCATGCCAGGCATTACTTGAATTTCAACATATATTTTTGAGTAATTTTTCCATGCACAACTCCAATAGTAAAAGCAACTGGACTAAAGAGCAATTTTTGACAAAAAATATAAACTGTTCATCCAAAGATATGGAAGCATCACAAAAACCATCATAGGTAAATATGTTCATCTCGTCTTAATGTCCACCTAATTTATTTAATGTGTCAATTTTTCAAATTAAAATAAAAACCTTACAATGAACTCGTGATTGGAAAAATCACTTAAAAATATATGTTGAAATTCATGAGATGTCTGAAAAAAAATGTGAAAATTTCATGCACATTTGTCCATAAATATCTCAGATCTAATCCTGCCTTTATGCAAGTATCATCCATTTAATCAGTTTCAGCATGATTGTCATGTCTATAGCTTCAGTCTGTTATCATACTTGTTTTAACAGCGTCGGGAATGATTTTTCTTACTTGTTTCATTTTATCTGAAGGCTGCACATCAAAGGAAATAGTTTCGTTCAAACAACTTTATAAGTCAATATAATTTGTGTTATTTTATTTAGTGTCAGCTCAAACATAAATTCAAGGAAGTTTAATGTCCTAATAATATCAAATAAAGGTGTGGACAATATTTAATTAAGGTATAACACCAAAATATTGTATACATAGCGGCCCAGAGAATCCTAGCGGTAAACGCGCAGCTATTCAGCTAGACTAACCAGAAAATCGTGGGTTCGAATCCCACCAGTCTTTTGGTAAAGTAAATTTTCTCGACTTGCCAGAGCATAAAGTATCATCGTACCTGCCAAACGATATACACTTGCAAAAATGGTCAATCAGCAAAGAAAATCCTCAGTTAATAACTGCGGAAGTGCTCATAAGATCACCTGCCTGCTTAGAAGCAGGCTTTGTCCCAGTTGGGACATAACATCAGAAACAAGAGGAAAAAGAAGAAGAAGAAGAAGAAGAAGATTGAAGCTAGTTTTTCGTTCCTTTTCGAGATGCAATTCATGGCTACTGCGATAGCAATGCAAGTACTAGCGTATCACAGGATTATTATTATTTAATTAGAATTGCACTCCGTACACCTTCAAACGCGTTTAAAGTGGTATATCGCAAGTTTTCGCAAAATAATTTGTACCTTACTTGAAAGCTCTTGTTTTTAGCTTTCGAATGAACTTATTCTCATCGCGGGCATTCGCGTGCTACTAATGTCTTAGGGTACTTTTATTAAAAAAAATATGTTTTTTTTAACAATTTTAACTTTAATTCACTTTGTATGAATATAATGAAAATTTTTATTCAACTCTGGTGTGCTTTATGTATATGCAAACAACTTCTCCGAAGATACCATAAATTCATAAATAGCTTTTGAAAAATTGATCGCAAATATTAATTTTCTCGAAAAATCATGTCCACGCTACACTCAAGGAGCTGTATAAAATTCAAACTCCAATGAATCTGCTTCAAACTTTGGATTTGAATAACAGAAGTGTTGAGGAAGTCGGGAAAAATAATACTGTTCGGATAAAACAACTTTGATTTTTGAGGTTTTGGCCGCCCTCGGACCAATGTGCAGCGGTTCCATAATACCACCGCGTATATTCAACACACATTATATTCCATTGCTGAATAAAACACGTTTTGTGTAGTAAATAGTTTAGTAAACTACTTTTTTATTGACGGTTTTATAAATTATAATTGTAGAGAACCACAACACTATAACATAAACATTTTAAATTTATTGTGAGAAATCGTGGTAACATAATTTACCCTATTTGCTGGGTTCAAACACAGACAAACAGATCTAACACTGATGAAATTTCCATCGACCACTCATTTAACAATCATTTCAAATCCGCTATGTTACAAATCTCACAACCAGAGGTACGCGCATCGTGTTTCTTTGCGTTTGTCGTTTCACACTACCGCCATCTACAGGTCTTGTTGCACGAAACACCTTTTCATGCTACATGTTCACCAGATGATGATGGTGTAAACTGGACGATGGATTTTGAAGAAATTTGTTTTAAGTGTTACGTCTGTTTGTCTGTGGTTCAAAGTTCAAAGTATAAATGAAGATACCAACTTATTACGAGATGAGTCATTCCGATCAATGTTACCCCGCTGATCAATGATACCCCGGATTGCGGTACTATATTCGGTTTTCATTTACTAGAAAACAAATGGCCGAGCATTATTTAAGGTACGGGGGGTAAGTGAATACAGAAAAATCAAAAGTTAAATTAATCTTTATGCGTGGCTAACGTGAATAATTTAATTCTAGTTTTTTTTTCTGTGGATAACTAATTAGGGACTAATATACATCAAATCGATATTCGTTACGATTTTTTAGATTGTTATGTATTGAGTATGAGGGACATGAAAAATTTGCGCCGAATGGTCCATTTGCTACACCAGATTGTATGACATTTCCCAGAAACCCATTCCCCAGAACGCCATTCCTCAGAATGGGACATTCCCCGGCACGGTAAATGGCTGGGCATGGCGTACGAGTAACCTTGGGGAAGATCGGGTAACCAATTCCGGTGGGAACTTTGGTCGTATGCCGACAGGGAAGGAGGGGGGGTTGCTTTTGTTTTTGCTTCTGAAAACCTGGAGCGTCCATACTCCATGTTAGGAGCGCTCACAACAGCGTCTGTTACCCATGTCTGGGGCTGTTGATCATCGTCCGAGTGCCAGAGAAGGACTCTAAGCAAAACACTATGGTCCTCTGAACATTTAGGGGGAATGGTCCTCTGGAAATCTAGGGGGTTAGTGTCATGCAAGCCAGCCGTAAAAAATCAAGCAACGAATAATCAACCACAGTGACGTAAAGGGACTAGCGATTGGAAGCTCGGTACGTGGAACTGTAAATCTCTCAACTTCATCGGGAGCACACGCATACTCGCCGACGTGCTGAAGGACCGCGGATTCGGCATCGTAGCGTTGCAGGAAGTGTGTTGGAAGGGATCCATGATGTGAACGTTTAAAGGTAACCTTACCATCTACCAGAGCTGCGACAACACACACGAGCTAGGAACAGCTTTTATAGTGATGGGTGATATGCAGAGGCACGTGATCGGGTGGTGGCCGATCAATAAGAGAATGTGCAAGTTGAGGCTCATAGGCGGTTCTTCAACTTCAGCATAATAAACGTGCACACTAGTGTGGGACAAAAATTAGATTCTCGCTCCAGTCCACTTTTTGGATTGCATTTAGGTCCCATAACAACTGTGCAAAATTTCAGCTCGATTGGAGGAACTATATTTTAGCGCCAGCCGTTCAAAGTTTGTATGGGATTTACTATGGGAAAACTTACTTTTGCAAAGAAAAATCACCAGAGGTCGCCCATTGACCTCTATAAAAATTCTGAACACAGACCTCGATGAGTATTTTTACCATGAAGAATATTGCCGAAGACCGCGAAACAATCCGACCCTTGTGAAAAAAGTTATTTAATGAAAACCGATTGGCAAAGCGACTTTGATTAACACGTAAAGGAATAACAATAATAACAAAATCGGGCAAAATTTCCGAATAGTCTATGCTTAATAACTTTCTTCACAAGCATCGGATTGCTTTGCGGTCTTCGGCAATGTTGTTCATCGTAGAAATACCTATCGAGGTCTGTGTTCAGAATTTTCATAGAGGGCGACCTCTGGTGATTTTTCTTTGCAAAAGTAAGTTTTCCCATAGTGAATCCCATACAAACTTTGAACGGCTGGCGCTAAAATATAGTTTCTCCGATCGAGCTGAAATTTTGCACAGTTGTTATGGGACCTAATTTGCAATCCAAAAAGTGGACTGGAGCGGAAATCTAATTTTTTATATAACCGTGTCCCAGGCTAGCAAACACTGTGCACAGCCCTCACTCCGGAAGCACTGATGATGATAAATACGCTTTTTATGCGTACCTCGAACGCAGGTACGACAGCTGCCCAAGCAACGACGTCAAAATCGCCATAGGAAATCTAAACGCTCAAGATGGCCAGGAGGAGGAATTCAGACCGACTATTGGAAAATTCAACGCCCATTGGATGACGAATGAAAATGCCTTACGACTAATTGATTTCGCCGCCTCCAAGAATATGGCCATTCGTAGAACCTACTTCCAGCACAGTCTTCCATACCGTTAAACCTGGAGATCACCACAGCAGACAGAATCACAAATCCACGTTCTGATTGATGGACGGCACCTCTCCGACATTATCGACGTCAGAACCTATCGTAGCGCTAACACTATCTGGTGATGTTTAAACTGCGCCCAAAACTCTCCGTCGTTAACAACGTACGGTACCGAGGGCCGCCCCAGTACGACCTAGAGCGGCCCAAGCAACCGGATGCCGCAGCGGCATACGCGCAGCACCTCGAGGCTGCATTATTGGAAGAGGGTGAGCTGGATGAAGCCCCTCTTGAGGACTGCTGGAGAACAGTGAAGGCAGCCATCAACAATGCAACTGAGAGCAACGTCGGGTACGTGGGACGGAGTCGACGGCACGATTGGTTCGACGAGGAATGTAGGCAGATTACGGAGAAGAAGAATGCAGCGCCGCCTGGAGGAGACAGAGAGCGAGGTGATGGAACAGCTGTGCCGGTCTCAAGAAACACGTGAGTTCTATCAGAAGCTCAAAGCATCCCACAACGGCTTCGTGCCGCGAGCCGAGATGTGCAAGGATAAGGATGAGAGCATTTAGACGGACGAGCGTGATGTAATCGAAAGGTGGAAGCAACACTTCGACGAACACCTGAATGGTGCTGGGAACACAGGCAATGAAGAACAGGACAACGGAGGAAATGCCTTTATCAGTACTGCGGGCGATGGAAACCAACTAGCTCCTACTTTGAAGGAGGTTAAGGATGCCATTCACCAGCTCAAGAACAATAAAGCTACTGGTAACGATGATATTGGCGCTGAACTCATAAAGATGGTCCCGGAGAGACTCGCCATTTGTCTGCACTGGCCGATAAGCACAATCTGGGGTAATATGCCCCATTAGAGTGATGCAAATTTTGAAATTTTGGCTCCCCTATGCTTAAACGATTTATATTATGGTAAATAGCTTCCTTCCAAAGTTTTAAATGATTCGTAAGATATTTGACTGTGCACAAACCATTTGAAGTTTATATGGAGGTTACTATGGAATACGCCAACTTTTTGTGTTCTGGCCTCTATCCCTTCTACATTATATTTTATCGAAAAGTAAACAATCTCTGGTCATGTGAAATACTTTCAGCTACAACTTTGCTAAAGACCACATGTTGATAGGACTTAAGGATAAATTGCTATTCTTAATCATAAACTGGGTTTCCATTTTGCATGCTTAACCAATTGCTCGGCAGGCAACAGTGGTGCTCCTGGAGGGTAGAATAGATCAAAGTAATCCAGGCTACTACTGGAAAAAAGCAATGTTGCTCTGAAAGTAATTGAATGATCATCTTAGCATGATTTAGACTTTGTTATCACTAATAACAAATTATCCTTACGTCCCATCAAAAGGTGGTCTTCGGAAAATTGTAGCTGGGTAGATTTCACCTAAGTAAAATAAATTATTATTACGAGCAGTTAGAGGACAGAACACAAAAGGTTTGTCTTTTCCATAGTAATTTACATAGGAACTTCAAATGGCCTGTGCACAACCAAATTTCTTCCAAATCACTTCAAATTTTTGGAGATTGATTTTCATCATAATTGACACCGTTTAAGCATAGGGGAGCTAAAACTTCAAAATTTGCATCAGTCTAATGCCCCATCTACAAGAAAGGCGACAAGTTAGATTGTAAGAACTTCGAGCGATCACCATTTTAAATGCGGTTTGCAAAGTATTATCCCAGATAATCTTCCGTCGTCTGTCGCCTATAGTAAATGAGTTCGTGGGAAGTTATCAGGCCTGCTTCGTGGACGGCCGATCGACAACGGACCAGATTTGTACTGTACGGTAAATCCTCCAAATATGTCGTGAATACCAGGTCCCAACGCATCACCTTCTCATCGATTTCAAGGCGGCATACGATAGTATCGACCGCGTAGAGCTATGGAAAATCATAGACGAGAACAGCTTACCCGCGAAGCTCACGAGAATGATAAGAGCGACGATTGTGTGAAGTTTCAGGCGAACATTCCAGTTCGTTTGGATCTCGCCGGGGACAACGACAAAATGATGGACTTTTGTGCCTGTTGTTTAATATTGCGCTAGAAGGTGTTATGCGGAGAGCCGGGCTCAACAGCCGGGGTACGATTTTTACGAGATCCCGTCAATTTGTTTGCTTCGGGGATGATATGGACATTGAAACGTGAAGCAGCAAAAGTTGGACTGGTGGTGAATGCGACCAAGGCAAAACACATGCTAGCTGGTGAGGCCGAGGACGACAGGGCTCGCCTTGGTAGCAGTGTTACGATAGACCGTATCCCCGTCCATGTGGTCGACGAGTTCGTCTACCTTGGATCCTTGCTGACGGTTGACAATAACGTTAGTCGTGAAATACGGAGGAGCATCATCAGTGGAAGTCGCGCCTACTATGGCCTCCACAAGAAGCTGCGGTCAAAAAAGATTCACGCCCGCACCAATTGTTTCATGTACAAAACGCTCAAAAGGCCGGTAGTCCTCTACGGGTATGAAACGTGGACGATGCTCGAGGAGGACATGCAAGCACTTGCAGTCTTTGAACGTGCTTAGGACGATCTTTGACGGCGTGTGGCTCGCCCAACTCTACGGCGAACCCAGTATCCAGAAGGTGGCCAAAGCTGGAAGGATACGACGGGCAGGGCATGATGCAAGAATGCCGGACAGCAACCCTGCAAAGATGGAGTTTGCTTCGGATCCGCTTGGTACAATAAGGCGTGGAGCTAGGTGGGCGGATCAAGCGCGTATCGATTTGGCGAGCGTGGGACAGAACCGGGGGATGCGGTCACGTATTGAGTTTTGTGGCGTGACATTGTTGATTCAGTGTTATTTGTTTAGATGTTAACTAAATAAATGAAATTGAAATGAAATGAGTTGACTCTCCACATCTCGATATCGAAGGGACCATCAAGATAGGGAGAGATTGAGACATAGAACAAACTTTTAATGAATACTAGATTGAAAATCACTCCGTTGCCAGAAAAACCAAAGGCAAACAGTCGTCATTTTGTCCCCGCAAATTGTTTCTAATCTCTAAATCTAGTCTAGTAGCCTTTGATAATGAGCATATCGACATACGTAGAGAAAATTGGGAATGCAAATCACATCGAGATACGGAGATATCGAGATAGAGAGAGAGTAAAAATGTATGCACTATACATAATTAAGGGACCGAAAAAAAAAACATCGACATAAATTTCTCCTTATGTTGATGTTTTTCGAGATGTAGAACATCGAGATGTAGAAAGTCGACAGTATATAGACATACTCCAATAATTCCTCCGAAGTGAAAGTACATTGAAACAGCTTTACGTAGTTTTTTAATCAAATATATTTTGAGTGTAATTAAAAATGTATATTTCAATGTTTGGGTTCTGGGTTAGTTGGGTTTCTGGAATTTTTATCTTAAAAAATGTCACCTTACATTCATCCGTACTAGATAAAACTAGGAAGTATGTTTTGTTAAATAATTGTGGGTTTATGCATTGTCAAAGTTGGACTTTTAACTTTTTCTGGACCCTTTGTAGTAAGCTTAAGTTTTGTCCCCCTTGATAGTAAAAGAGTTGAACTTTTCCAATCGAAATTATTTTTCACAACAATTACTGTTTCTAAAGTCCAACTAGCATGAATTTTGCCTTATTAAAATAAAGCATTATTTCTAAGGAGTTAAGGTGATTATAAAACGAAGCCAAACTTTGAATTTTCAAGTGCACAAGATTGGAGAATCTCACAACAATTTGCGTTGAAAATCAATCGAATTACTTGCTTGCTGGTGGTGACCAATGGGATATTTTTTTTAACGCGGCGCGCTGTTTGGTTCTCAAGTTGTTTCGTGCTCTTGAAAATTTGAGGTGTGGCTTCGTTCTATAATCACCTTAACTCTCCCTTACTCGATATTGAAGGGACCATCGAGTTAGGGAGATATTACAGAACACAAAAATAGTGCAATTGGTATCCAAGGGACCATCGAGTTAGCCATGAAAACCAACTGTTACTATGGTTCTCTTACTTGATATCGAGATACCGAATATCGTGTAAGGAAGAGTTAACTGTATATGTAACATACTTTAATTACACTTCAAAATCTTTTTTTTTTCTATGTTTCAACTGCTAACAAAGTTTTCAACTATGGGTAGGATTTCTTTCAGTATTCTATACAATACAAATACGTAAAATATTTCCACAACTTCGTTTACTGCCACTTTTTACATTATGTACACAGTTTTTGGTTATCGTTCGATTCACTTATTTTACGGTAAAGACAATAAATTAGTAATAGATTAAATAAATAGATTTCAATAAATAAATAAATAAAATATCATATCAATCATAACTTCAGAACAACACATACGACTGAACCTAGCCTGAACCTAAGAAACAGGAAAAGAAAAAAAGAACCGAATCTGCAGCCTATAATCTCAAAGTCGGAGAGACTTGCGTCAATATGAAAAATTGTACAATTAAAAAAAAAGAGTTGCGTCATACGACAGAAGGCCCATGGTACCCACAGTAACATCTGTTGCATAGCTAACATTTCCAATCCCTCCGTACAGACATCATTGCCCAAAATAATGAAGGTTTACAGGAATCGATCGTCTCATTATAGAACTTACAAAAAGTAACCGCTCGCTACACGTGCACCAACTGAAAATTACAACCTCCGGCGTATGCGGTTTGCTGTTTTGGAATCACCGCTCAAAACTTGCAAACGATGCAATGTTGGTTCGAACCGTTGATTCCCAAACTCCTCTTGATACCTAGTTACTTTTCATTTCTCCTTCTTTTTTTGGGTTTGCCTTCTGTGATCTTCCTCAAAGTATGAATGATGAACAATGAAGGGGGTTTCCTCCTTGCAAACAAAATACCCTATTCACAGAACGCACTTATCTTTTCATGATCATTTCTCCCCGTGTTGATGTGTTTTATGATGTTTTTCGTATTATTTTTAGCGCAAGTTTACTTGAAAGTGGTTCTCTTATGTAGGTTGAGACTTTTCACAGTCGTTCAAGTCGTTTGGGAATTATAAATCGCTAAAATTATTTATAGATTTGATTTTCCAGCATTAGCACTCCCTGTCAATATGTTACTGCTCGACAGATGGCGCTAGTACTTATCTTTCACGATGACGCTTTTGCTTTCTTTTTTTGGTATTCGTGGAGAAATGATTATTTCTTGTTTTGTTATCACTTTGTTAGTGAGCGATATTGGATAATTAATTTGTTGGGATTGATGATTGTTTCGTTTGAGGAATTTCTCATGTCTGTTGGAAAATTGACGCTTTCATCAACTGACTTTTCTGTTAATCAACTGTTTCTTGAGGTTCGACGTATTAAATTATACAGCTTTTAGTATGCTGCATATTGCACAAATTTGCCGCAATTTTCGCTGTTTTGCGTTTGATGTGGATTGCTTTTACTCCGAAGGGGGTGGTGTGACACCACGTTTATCAGTTTAATGCTAATTACTTCTACATCGTTCGTACTCCGTTGCGTGTACTTTCGGTTGTCGTAATCATTGTCGTTGTCATCATTAGTGTCCTACACATTTTCACTCATTCAAACTATAAAACAAACATACGTCGCTCGTTGCAATGTGGTGTAGAGTCTTCACCCCATTGGTGAGTTATCCGCAAAATGCAGTTCGTTTGCACCTTCGACACGTTAAAATCTGCAAGCAGAGAAGAGAAAGAGAGAGTTTATAAGCAAATAAATGCAGAACCACTTGGGCACTTCCATGATTCACTTTGGCAGAGGTTTTTTTCCCGGCCGAAATGCCTGAAACTTTGCATTCAATACTACGCATAATGTGGCCAAATATGAGCTTTGTAGCTTTCAAAAAAAACCCACTGCCGAAGTGAATCAAAAGTGCCAATAGGACCCGGCTCCCTCTGTTGATTAAAATTTGTTTTAGTATCTGGGTCAGTATTGTAACCGTGAAACAATGCACAGATATATTTTATTTTTGGCAAACTGAAATTCCCATCATGCTCTGATTCTCTATCTTGGTCTCCAAAATGTTGTCTAGCATCGATTTCCGACATCGACTCGTCTAATCAGTTTCGAAAATATGTACCGTGCTACATCGAATTGCAGGACGATTCAAAAGCGAAACATTTGCCTTTTTAACGGTATTTTTGGACTAAACTTCGTTTTTTGGCTTGGGATCCACAATTATGACGTCTGTTAAATTCCGCATTAATGAAAATCCACAAAATAATAATATTTGAGTGAATAAAAGCCGGTATCCAGGATTTAAAGTGTTCGGATATGTGAATCAATACGGTACATTGCATAAGTTTTCATTGATTATCCAAACCAGAAAGAAAACTCATCTTTTTCCCTGATCCGCCATCTTGTTTCCTGGACGACCGTCTTACCAACAAGTCCGTCCCTTGAACCCATTTCAAAAATATTATGTGTTAAGCGATTAAATTTCGTTTTCATCTTTTCAACGATATTGAAAAATATTTTGCAGCGCTCGCATCGTTTTTGTTCGTGTTTGACGTTTACACACTACCGCTACTCTTGACCTTTCTTTTCGGTCAAACGACCAAATACTCCGATTTTAGCATTGGGCTCACAGGTCCTCGTGACTATACAAGGGATTCAGAGGGATGACATCCTATTTTTTCACTATGGGATTTGACACATTAAGCTGTGTCCCCTTATTGGGAGCATAATTTATACTCCAGTATCAAATTTTACTCACACATGTTTCATTTTTCGGATGTTACCTTCCCTACGAGTCAAACAAAACGCATGGATCGCAACAAAATCTGCCTGAGCTGATATATATTAATGAAACACAGAAAACTAAATATTAAATAGAGCATTTCTTGGTTTATTCTAACCAACAAAAAAAGTGTGAATTAATTTATTTATTCTATTTATTTAAAAATAAAAAACATTATTGTGGAAATTGACCGTTACATAAGGCATCTCTATTCGAACGAGGCAACTTTACGTTATTAACGGGTTTGAAGTATGGCACAAGAACGAGACTGTGTCAAATGTGAAAGCGAGAGTCTAACATCCGAAACAATCGTTGTGGATTCTGCGATTTCATGCTAGATGCGTTGGACTCTCAGATGATGAAGGTGGCGTTTGTTTGCATCGAAACTTACTGTGGATGTGCGATAGTTGTCATAATTTGACCGGAAATATCAGATTTCGTGACACTGTTAATGCAGTCAGCCAGTTGAATATTTGAAAACCTAGTTGAGACCATTAAAAACTTGTCCGAAAAAGTTATGAATGTGACAAACAACGAGTGTTCTGCAACTTAGATTAACACGTCTTCGCCACAATCTGTTGTTCATTCAACCCCGTTGAGTTTTACAAGGCTTGGTTTTACTTGTTCGGATGATGCTACCTTCGAACTATATTTCTCGTAAACTTTTTCAAACAGACTCAAGTCAAAAAAGTTCACAAACTTACTTTATCGATTCTACGTGTTTCGCAGACGAAGTTCTATACGTTTTGCTCTGAACCAACTCGATTTTACACTTTTAGAACGTTCAATTTCCGGATTTATAAAACGACTAAAGTAAGATTTTCAACTTTCGCAACCTAACCACTACTTTGTCGAACATCGCCAACGATGTAACAACAGATGAAATAGTAAAAATGATTCTATAGGAGTTGATCAAGTTGTGAACATCAATGTTTGCCAAGCCGATGAATGCAGCTATCATGGACTTCATCTCATTCAAATTGGAAATATCCTGCTGCCACCATACAAACCAGGGTTGGGAAAAAAACTGAAATTCACTCTACAGTAGTCAAACAAAGCCAATCACAGTCAGCGAAGTCAGTGAAACTCACGCCCATCGCTGCTGTAGGCAAAAAGCCTTGAAAATTGCAAATTCTTGAATGGCTTTTCAAATGTTTTTCTCTATTTTTGGGTTCCGGGTCTTTTGACCGAATGCCATTTGGGAGAAATTGAGAAAAATAGTGAACTATATTTAGCATGCATTTTGAATGAATTTTAAAGCTGAATTTCCAAAAACTTCTTCTTTTCGGAAAAACAGTGAGCTTCTTTGACGTTAGTGTTCACCGAGTCGTTCGGTTTACTGATTTACGCAAGCAATGGTGTAGAGTTCAGTTCACACGTTGCAATCTTAATCTTGGAGGAAAATGACATCTTGTCTAAGTTATCCCTTGAGCCAAAAAAAATATTTTGAGTAAGACTCTTAATAAGATGCCTTAATTCTAATAAGTTTCAAAAATACTCCTCTCATGAAAGAACAGCTTATAATCAAAAGAAGGAAAACATTCTTATAAAAATTTGAGCAAGTGTAATGCGAATAGTCGTTATATCAGTATAACTACAAAGAACATCCAATGATTTAAAGAAGGAAAAAATCTCAATCAAAATAAAAGCTAAAAGTTTGCCAATTGCAACGAAACCAGTATAACTCGAAAGAATAGCCTATGTATAAAAGAATAAAAAAATCTGATGAAATCAAAAATAACTCTTGAAACCCTAGCATACCGTTGGTAATCCAGATTTTTGCCTGTCGGATTGTGAAGTGGAAGTAAATTCTTGTTCCATGCCATTGCTTCCCGTTGATTCTCACCACCCCCCGCTGGAGATCTCTCTACCATCCCGCATGGTGTATGACGATGCGCAGATGCACACTGGAAATGAACGACCGCTTAACTTCCGTATGATTGATTTCGATGCTCTTTTGGCATATTTGTCAACAATTGATTGGAATGTCATTGTAACCACCGTTGATGTTGATGAAATGGCAGAATCTTTTTGTTCCATTCTGAATGACTGGTTTGCCTCGAATGTCCCTCGAAGTCGGCCAGCAGTTTCACCTCCGTGGAGCACGAGTCGTTTGAGGGAGCTAAAACGTGTACGCAATGCCTGTCAACGGAAAGTGCGTCGTCATCGAACATCATTCAATAAGCGGAATTTCCATCAAGCCAGTAATGCGTACCGACTCTTGAATGTCACTCTTTACAAGTCTTACGTTTTGCGCGTACAATCGAGTTTAAGAAGGAATCCACGTGATTTTTGGCGCTTCGTGAATTCTAAACGTAAAGATTCAGTGATACCAGCCAATGTATATTTGAATGAAGCGACGGCTGCTTCTGCGATAGAATCAAGCAAGTTGTTTGCAAGGCACTTTGAGTCAATTTTCGTGGCAAGTTCAGCAACAAATTTGGAAATAGAAGAAGCCATACGTGATGTTCCTTGTGATTTAGCTGACATAAGAACGTTCATGATAACTCCAGAAATGGTTTCACAGGCTGCGAAAAAGATAAAGAAGTCGTTTGTTCCGGGTCCTGATGGTTTACCTGCAGTCGTTATTTGCCGCTGCATTGCAGCTTTAGCACAACCGTTAAGTGATATCTTCAATCGTTCATTCCAACAAGCAAAATTTCCTCGGATCTGGAAACAATCATATATGACGCCCGTTTTCAAGCGTGGTGACCGTCATAACGTTAGCAACTACCGTGGTATTACGAGCCTATCTGCTGTCTCGAAACTGTTCGAAACCATAGTATGTGGAGTTATGCTTGATGCAACCAAATGCTACATATCCAAGGATCAACACGGATTCATGCCCGGCCGTTCAGTTACAACAAATATGCTGAACTTCACGTCAAAGTGTATTATGAGTATGGAGAATAAAGCGCAAGTCGATGTAATTTACACCGATTTGAAGGCTGCGTTCGATAAAATTGACCACATGATACTCCTGCGCAAACTATCTCGGCTTGGAACTTCTAATCAGCTCGTCTCTTGGCTGGAGTCGTACCTCACGGAACGGGAATTGCGGGTGAAGATTGATAGCTGCGTATCACCACCGTTCACGAACGAATCCGGCGTTCCGCAAGGTAGCAACCTTGGGCCGTTGCTGTTCGTACTGTTTTTTAACGATGCTGCTTCGGCTCTGGGCGATGGATACAAGCTTGTTTACGCAGACGATATGAAATTGTATATGGTAGTACGAACAGAAGACGATTGTTTGTGCCTGCAGCATTCACTGAATATGTTTGCTGACTGGTGCCGTAGAAGTAAACTGGTACTAAGCATCGAGAAATGTCAGGTGATTACTTTTCACCGTATTGTGAATCCAATCTTATTCGACTACCGTATTGAGGGCAATACTCTTAATAGAGTTTCCAGCGTGAACGATCTGGGGATTCAGCTAGACTCAAGATTGACATTCGACTTGCACCGTTCATTGATCATAACGAAGGCAACACGTCAGTTAGGATTCATCTCCAAAGTGGCGAGAGATTTTTCGGATCCTCATTGCTGGAAATCGCTATACTGTGCTCTTGTTCGTCCAATTCTTGAAAATGTGTCCGTTGTATGGAATCCGTATCATGTAACGTGGAGTCTGAGGATTGAAAGAATTCAAAAACGATTCGTCCGCTCTGCCTTGAGGAACCTGCCGTGGAGAGATCCTGCCAACTTACCACCATATCCAGATAGGTGTAGGCTGCTTGGACTTGATACCCTGGAACATCGACGGAAAATCCAGCAATCGCTGCTTGTGGCCAAAGTGTTGACCGGTGAAATTGATAGCCCAGAACTGTTGTCGCTGATCAACTTTCGAGTACCGAACCGATCCCTCCGAAACACGACGTTGCTGCAGCCAATATTTCATAGGACCGCGTTCGGGTATAATGAGCCTATAACTACTTGTATTCGTGAGTTTACGGCTGTTGAAGATCTGTTCAATTTTGACGAACCAACTGAACGATTTGCAAATCGAATTAGGTCTGTAGTTACTTAGTATAGTTTTTTATTCATTAAGACGAAATATTGTCAGATGAATTATTTTAAATACAAATACAAATACAAATACAAATCAACCATCAGCTTAGAGTCTTGATGCGATATGGAGAGCTCACAACTTCGTCCTGAATGAACGGGTCGATTTTATCATTTCTTTCTTTATTAGTTATTGGGCAACACTCATGAATCCTACACATCAGCATTGTACCTAACAAATTAGTTATTTTTTTGTTCGAAATTCGGCCAAATAGCATTTGGCTAAAAGGCGTTCGGCCAAATGACATTCGGCCAAATCGCATTTGGCCAAAATGGCGTTCGGCCAAACGGCATTCGGCCAAACGGAGTTCGGTCAAATGGCCGGACACCCTATTTTTGAAGTGTGCTTGTACAATCGACTCTCTACATCTCGATGTTCTATATCTCGATATCTCTCCCTAAGTCGATGATTTCTTCGGTCCCTTCATTCTGCATACATTTTCAATCTCCGTATCTCGATATCCTATATATCTCGATGGTTGATTTTTGTTCCCGATTGCCTCTCCGTATGTCGATATGCCAATTATCAAAGGTAACTAGACCCGATTTTATTGATTCATAACAGTTCGGGAACACGAAGAGACGTTTGTTTGTTTATTATTTTCCTGGTAACGGAGTGATTTTCAATCTAGTATTCATTAAAAATTCATTCTTCGCCTCAATCTCTCCCTATCTCGATGGTCCCTTCGATATCGAGATGGGGAGAGGCGACTGTAGTTGTGTTCTCAGTTATATTGATTATTTCTGTCAGTGATTTAGAATAATACATTATCAATCAGTCTGTACAGTTTATCTGAGGACGTAGTAAATAAGATAAGTGACGAACTAGTCAAAATACATCAAATAGTGATCGTAGAACAGATTGTTCGTAAGCGTTTCGAAATTGCTAAAATCGCATCCTTTTTAAATATTCGTATAACAAGCCTCAAATGTTCTCGATTCAAATGAAAATAGCTTTGACATGGGGTGCGGTACTAATATTCATTACTTTTGCATTCGTTTTGCTTAACTGATTAACAGATATTTTGTAATTTAGTTAAGTATGTGGTAGGTCTCGCACTGTCAAAGTTACCTGCATTATCAAAGATACCCCGTTTTACGGTACTCGAAAAAGTAACTCATGCTCTTATCAACAATTAGTTTATGGTAAACATCATTCTATTTAAGCAACTTAAATGAACTTTATGTGAACTGAAGTGCGGTTAATTACATAAAAAGTTATCTGCTTAAGCCGAAACATGCCCTTTTATATGAACTTTTCGTTGCTTGGGTATTTTTGTCAGCTCAAAACGTATTCGTCTTAATAAAAAACGATCGATTCAAAACGGTCTTTTTTTATCCTCGTGTTTACATTAAATGAAATGCAAACTAACATCCGGTGAACAATCGTTCACCGAATGATCATTCAGTGAATGAATGTTCTACAAAATCATTCATTTTTTGTATTACTGAAACTTATTTGAAAATTTTATCCAAACTCAAACTTTTTAGAGTTATTAACTGTTTTGTTTATCGTAATGATCGACTGGATGAAGCATGGGGAGGTGGAGTTGCTATCATCATTCATATGCGTATAAAACATCAACTTTTCTCGTAATTTGAAACTAAAGATTTTTGAAACACAGCTACCTGTTTGCTTTTTTAATGCACTTGGCAGCAAGTTAATTTGCTTTAAACTGATTTGCGGAAATTGACTCGCGTTGAGTCATTTTTTTTTTTTTTTGTCTTTGGTGACTTTCATGCAAAGTATCGCTCATGGAATAATTTTCGAAACAATTCCAACGGCAGAATTTTATTTGATGCTTTTCAGGACATTTTTGTTTAGCGATATGATTTATTTATTCTACGTCTTCAATTCTAATTGTACAGACTGAAACTTATTTTAATGCCTTGTCCTATTTTTAAACGTCATCTCGTCATATTAAAATAAAATTTATCATGAACTTCGTTGTTAATACCTTGATAGCCCTACATGTTTTTCCTCTTCTAGAAATTCTTCTACGATTGATTTGGTTTTAACCGACTCTAGTCAGCTTTGTAGCCAACGCTGATGTTGATTCTGATTATGTCCCTGTTACATTTCAAACATCCCATGAAGCGATTCTCAATGCCAACAGCTCCACATTCAATTATTTTTGAGCCGGCTGGAATACATATGAGACGTGTATCATAGTAATCTTGATGTTAACATATCTTTGTAAACAAAACTTGATATTGACAATGTTCTCGAAACATTAACAAATTCCATAGTTGAAGCAAGGGGCTTTGCAATTCCAAAATGTGAAGTAAAATTTGAATCCGTGATTATAGACGATGATCTTAAGCTCTTGATCTGGCTTAAGAACGTGAAGACTGACTTACATGAGTTACCTCAGGGATGTCATAAATCTTTGTTTGCGGATTACACAGGCCTCCCCGCCAAAGGACGAAGCCTGCGTGTCAGGATTGTAAAATGGTTTAGATATTTTTTTTTCATACTTGCAAAAATGGAAGATTTCCCTTTATGTTTCCAAAACTCCACAGTTTTTGATCTTCAAACAAATTTTTAAGGCCAGCCATGTTGTACGTTGTACCAATATGGACTAGCTATTGTAAGAAAGCTCTGCAGAGGATTTAAAATAAAATTTTGAAAAGGATTCTGAAGCTTCCTCCCTGTTATAGAACCAATGAGTGACATACAATATTCAATGTTGAAAGATAGGAACAAATGTCGAATAAAATTACTAATTTTTCGAAGTTATTTGAATTTGGCGCCAATGAGACCCCGAGGCACAGACCACGTTGCTTTCTCTAGCACATGCAGAAGGTTAAATCCGGTCATCTTATCAAACAACACCGAATTCAATGTTAGGGAAATAACGAGCATGAAAACAGTTCAATGATCCACAATGCTAAGACCGAAGCTTCCGGTCGCTACACCAACTTATAACCTCATAATTCGGTATGAAAGAGTTCAACGGATCCATGACACCGAATTGCGCAGGCGACGAACCCGTTTATGCGCTCAAGCACATTTCCATTACACCGAAACGACCCGATCACTGATCAATCACGCTCACGCGCCATATTTTTCCACCCGGTAAATCAATTAGTGCACATCAATTTCACCTCGCCATCGTCGTAAACTACGGTCGTGGTTTTGTCGTCCACCTTTTGTGCCAATCATAAGACAAACGACTCACAAAGAAAGCAAATAATGACACACCGCGTGATCGAGCGATCGATGACTGGTCAAACGCGACGGTGCACAGTGATTCCATATGTACTACAAAGCGATAATACATAATCTCATACAATATCTTATGAAAAATACCAGCAGAAATCGTTTCAACTATCAAAATCACTCTTGAGATTGTTGTCATTGGTTTCACTTCAAAAATTTTGATTTGGTAGTTCAAAACATAATGCAAAGGCAGTATTATTTTAATATTATATACGTTAAAAAGCGTCATTGCAAATATCCCTCTTTCCGTGTTTAACATGGATCAAATCATATCAAATTTCATATAGAATGAGTACAAAATCTATAGGTTTATTAATATCCAATATACTAAAATTCCCAGCAGAAAATCTCTTGAATAAAAATAATAATAATTATTATTATTATTTTAATTTTTATTATTATGTTTATATATGCTTGAGATTATATTTGATCCATGAAAAGGTAGATTCTGTCCTATGGCCGGTACCACTGTGTGGTGCGGTGTCGTAAAACGATCGATTCAATCGACAAGTGGAGCCAGCCAGGCCGATGGGCAGGTGCGAGAAGGTGTGCTCAACTAATTTGCGAATGAGTTTTACTTTCTTCTGTTTACGTCGTGTTTGGGAAAGGCTTTCGGTTTCGTTTTCATACGGTTTCGCTCTGTTTTTTGGTTGCGAACGGGCGGGGCGGATATGCGATATATGCTATACATATGTTGAGTAATATAATCAATGGTGTCTCAGGCATATTGAAATGAGGGATTGAGTAATTTAGTATTTTTATTTGATTCAGTCAGGTTTCTATTGTTTTGAGCCATGCCAATTATGCGTGAATGAGTTATGTCACAATTGAAAATGGGTAGCGGATATTGTTGTTATGCGGGTGAGCCGGAAGATCCATAAATTGAAATCAACTTTATGTTAGTAATTAATTTTGATTGCTAATAATCTGAAAGCTTGTTAAATTTTCATATAGATTAATCAAAATTAATTTAAACTAGATGATGACTTTTTGAATAGAGGACAATTTTTTTTCTAAGAGAAAGTAATTTTGAGCGATGGAAACTAATGCGCCTTAATCTATGTATTGATAACACAGCGTAACAAAAATTACATTTTTGCGTGTCTCAAGGATCAAATAATGTGTCTCTAGTAGATTTGAGGTTGCTGAATCTGATACCATTCTCAGAAATGTTCCAGCACGTCACAATTTTTAGCTACATCCCACCAAGCATGCAAAATAGAACTTGAACTTATATTTCAGATATAATTTGATGGAAATTGCACGATTAAATTTCGTTTAAACCGATTTTTTCAACAAGCTTGCAGTCTTCATACAAAATTCTTCGTTTCTTCTATAAGGCAAAATACAACAATTCTCTAAACCATCAAAAATCATCTTTTCCTCATCGAAACTATTATAAACTTTGATGATAAGTATTGCTATATACATAAAGTTTGAATTCTGTGGCAAATTAAGCAAATAAATTGCCTTACAAACTGGTAAACTTGCATGCAAGTTGGCTGCAATAGTCATTTTTTGCATTTTCAACAGCCAATATCTCAAAAACTAGACGTGCTATGATATTTCTGAAAACGGCAATGGATTCAGCAACCCTTAATTAAGTGAAAAGCGATATTTTGGTGCTGGAGACAAAAACGTGTTCCGCAGTGTAATTCACCTAAAATGAAAAACTTGGCTTCCATACTTCTTCTTCGTATTCTTCTTGACATGCCCCCACTTGGACAGACCTGCTTCTCAGCTTAGTATTCTTATGAGCACCTCCACAGTTATTAACTGATAGCTTTCTTTGCCAAGGAAATTTCTATACGAAAACATCCTGGACCGATCGAGAATCGAACCCAGACACCTTCAGCAAGGCTTTGCTTTGTAACCGCGGACTCTAACCATTCGGCTAAGCGAGGCCCCTTGAACGTATTCCACTTGAAACTCCATAGGAATGTTCGATTTTTTAAGTTTCTTATGCAGACATTTTTTTTATTATTTTTAAATATTTTGTTCGAGAGAGCTTTGAAGGAAGGCTGGGAGTGACATTAGATTTATGTTTAGAGAAATCTGAAGTAACACTTAGAGAAAACAAAATGCAGATCTGCGGAGAACTTTTCTGATAAATCGCTAAAAACATGTTCTCAATAGAACAAGCAGGTTTCGATTCAGTTAATGTTCATAGCGATCTCTCATAAAAGTTCTCCACAGATATATCTCCCAGTCAACACAAACTCGTATACGATAATGCATAAGAGTACAAACATGGAGGCAATATACATACTTGCGCCGTAAGGCTGCATGCTAAACGTACGTATATCGCCTCCACATTTGTAACTTTATAACTTATCATATACGATCGTGTGTTTACTGGGCTGTATCTATTATTTCTTATAAGAATATTGTTTAGAGTAAAGTGAGGCAAAAGATCGAGTGGGCCAAGAGTGTTTATAGTAAAGTGAAGCAAAAGTTCGAGTTGGGCAACTGAACTAAATTATTCATCATCTGTTCAATATACATACAAACTCGATCAACGCGTTGCAACTTATTCTTATGGAGGATGGAAGACACAATAAGGTTTTTCATGGTATTCTCATGCTTAGTAAAGCGTAGTGAAGTATATCTATAGTGAAAATCCTACTAATTAATAATGTAGTAATAATTGCTACAAGAAACTTCTTTAATCGTTAGAAAAACAAATGGAGCAGTCCTCTATAGCGTTTCTGAATTAATCAATGGATGGTTTCTAAAAAACATATATGGCCAAACCCGTATATATTCTGGAACAAATTTGGAAGCATTTCTTGAGTAGTTTCTGTAGCATCCATAGATAATTATCAGAAGATTATTAAAGAATCTTTGGATGAAGCAATGGATTAATCTAATACCAGTCGCATCGTATAATACACAGCACGTGTGATGGTGCTAGCGATTTCTGAACGTGTGATCACTCTTGATATAATCTATCAAAGCATTGCTGAATCTCTTAAAATTATCAGAGCAATTTCTATAGAATATATTTATTTAATTGCAAGTCTCTATTTTTAATGGAAAGTCTCTAAAGTAAATATTTTAACCAAAATGGTCTCTAAAGTCTCTTTTCCCTTATTCTGCTTGTAATGAGTCCTGATGCAAAATTGCACAGGCTCCAAAGAAACCTTCAGAGATTATAACGGGTTCTATAGGCTCTTCAAGAATTTAATCTCAGACTCTCCGAGGAAAAGCTTCAAACATTATCATAGTAATTTTATTTAGAATACTTTCAGGTCTCCTACAGCGATCTCTTAAGGAATATTTCTAGAGATTTCTCTGCCAATTATCCCAGAAATGCTTCCAGCGATTTTTCAAATGATACTTAGAATGATTTCTCTAGAATTTACTCCTGGAAATCCTTGCGAACTCCAAAGCTATTACCTTCAGTAATTTCCTCAGGTATTACTTTGTTTTTTTTTTCAAAATGATCCTAAAATTTCCTCCAGACTTTTTTTTAACTAATCCTTTAACCGAATTCTCCAGTTGTTACATTAGTAGATCTTCCAAAAATTTCTACAAAATTGCAGTTTTACCAAATTTTTCATAAAAAGTTTCTCAAAAAAAAAATGCCATGACATCTTCCAAAGTTTATTTAAGTTTCCACACAAGTACTACAGTAATTTTTCCTATAATTTTTCCGACCATTCCTGCACAAATTTCTATAGAGATTCTAGCCAATGTTTTTCGAGGAATTCCGCAAGCACAATACTAACGAGATCCAGTTGATTGAAAACATACACAAGTTTTATTAGAGTTTACTCTAGGATTTTATAAATAACTAAACAGATTATTTTTTCAGGAAAATTTCCTCCTCCCTGGAGTTATTTCTAGAAAAAATCCTGAAATAACTTTCAAGACTTACTTGAGAAAATCTCAAAGAATTACTGGAAGAAATTTCTGTTGAAATCCTTAAAGGAATCTCTGGAGTAATTGCTAAAGGTATTATTGAAGAACATACTAGTTGAAATCTTATAAAAATCCTAAATGAAAATTATAAAGCAAATCCCTAGAAATTTGAGGAGAACTTATTAAATGAATATAAGAAGACGTTTTGATCGAGAATTTAGGAGGATGTTTCAGGAAAATCGATGGATGAATCACTGGGTAAAATCTTGGAGGAGTTAGGACTATCTTGAAAAATTTCTTAAAAAATTTTTGGAGGAATTTAGATGATACCTTAAATAATCTTTGAAGTGATTTCACTTCTGTGATTCTCTTTGGGAAAATCCAGGTAAAATTCTTGAGGTATCCTATTCTTGAAGAAATTTCCTACGAATTGAGCGAAAAAAACAACTGCAAATATCGTTAGAATGCTATGAAATAGTAGAATTTCCTCAACTCAAGTCAATTTGCTACGCATTATTCAAAAATTCTCCAAGAGATTTTCTGAAAGATTTGTTGAAGGACTCTGAAGTGACACATTAACAAAAACCTCAAAGGTAAAGTTGGTGGATAGTGAACTCTCTGAAGAATTTGTGGAAAGAATCCTTACTTGATGATGCTGAAGACAAATTTGATGAGACTTCTATAATTTCTTGTTCTATTTTTTGGACAAATCCTTGATAATTCAAGAGAATCTTAAATAAATTAATGATAAATAACTGGATGATATATTAAATTAACAATTGGAATTTATATGTAATAAGTACCTAGAGAACCTTCCTGATGAAATGTTTTAAAGAATTTGTTAGAGATTATTGGAAAAATTTCCTGGTAAGATCAGAAAACCTGAAAAAAAAACTTCAGAAAAAAAACTGTTGAATGAAAACTATCAATCCCGGGAATAATTTAGGAATCCCAGGAAAACTCAGGAACTCAATGAAAACTGGTAAAGAAGTTCTAGGAGAAAGCACTGAAAAAGTACGAAAATAATTCAAGAAGAAATTTTAAAGCACTTGGTTAAATACCTAACATTGACTCCGATTACAACCTTTGGTAGTGATAGAAAAAATACGCCAAATATTATTCGTAATTAACGAAGTGCGGTACCGACGCCCGTCATGGTACAATCTAGCGCAACTGATACAACCAGCTATCACCAATGCATTCGCGCAGCATATTGAAACAGCGTTGGTGGATGAAGGCGAGCTGCATAGGACCCAACTCGGGGATTGCTGGAGCACAGTTGAAGCTACGTACCCGGACTGCCTATTTCGCACAAAAAAGCGCTGCATCGAAGAGGTGGAAAACGCTGCTGTACCGTTCCAAAGAAACGCAGAAGTTCTACTAGAAGCTCAAAGCATCCCGAAGCTGCTTCAGTTGAAATGTCTAGGCGCAGGGATAAGGATGGGAACATCTTGACAGACGGACGCGAGGTGATCGGAAGGTGAAAGCAGCACCAAGATGAACACCTGAATGGCGCAGTGGTCGTGCGATTAGCTGCGCACACTAGAGCAGATCGCTGTTTTCGACGGCAAAAACCTCTAGTACTCTAGATATGAATGCTATTTTTTCGACAAAGTATTTTGTAATAATCTGTACTATATTTTGATTCCTTCGTATTTGATTTAGATAAGTGAAAACTGTTCTAGATCAGTTTTATCTTTTGATAGGCGCTCAATTGGTCCCACCTTTCTTTCTTCGTGATAATGAAAGTAATGCTCTGGACTAGTCATAGACAAAACAAAAAATAGCTGCCGTCATCTGCCGCGAGTTATCCAGGGTGTTGTAAAACACTGGGCTGTTTTTACTAAAAGTATAATTATATTAGAAAATTTTCCTAGTAAATAATTTAAGTTAACTTTGTTATTATTAGGCTTTGAAAACTTGACTATAAAATATTTGCAACATTATTTTTCGTAAAAAATTATCAAAATCTATTTTTTTGCTGTTTTTACTAAAGTGTCATTAATCGCCATCCACGTTTGCAGAAGTTAGTTCTTTTGCTAGGACGCTCCTATAAAAAAAATAAAACTGTTCTAGATCAGTTTTCATTTCTCTAGATCAAATCCGAAGGAGTCAAAATGTAGTACAAATGATTCCAAAACACTCTGTCAATGACGCCAAATCTCTAGGATGCATATCCAAAGTACTGGAGGTTATGGTCGTCGAAAACAGCGATTTGCCCCAGTGTGTGGCGTCAGTCGTTTAGGCGTATTATGCCACGGGGGTTCGCTTCAGTCGGTGGAAAATTTTCGAGTCTTGGTATTTTTTGCGATTTTTTGGTTAATATAATTAGCATTTAAAATTCTAGATATGTCTGAGGGGTCGAGTTTCGTTCGAGCATTTCATCGCCACACTCGGATGCTTATTTATAAAACCTGGGACCTTCGCTGATTTTTACAGATCTTCGTGAACCTTTGCAGACTTTCAAAAAAATCACGAGCCTTCGCAGATGTTCGCGGAACTTCGGTTATTTTTGCTTATCTTCATAGGCTAATGAGTACTTTCGCGGAGTTTCGCAGATACAGCAGACTTTCGTTGACGTTAGCGGTTTTTTGTGGACCACTTTCGTCTACTCTCACGGATGATCGCGGTCCTCCGTAGATCTTCGTAAATCTTCACGCATCTTAACAGACCTTCGTCACTTTGCGAATTAGGCCTTCATTCGATGGAGATTTTTATATTTCATGAAGTCTTTGAAGGGCAAAAACATCTGAATCAATCATTGCAATGCTACGGTTACTATTATGAAGGGTTAGAGATCGTTGCAATAATTAAAAACAATCTGTGAACCACTGCTTACGCTTATAGATCTTATGGTCTATATTCTATATATCTTGGAGGTCCTAGAAAATCAATACAAATCAATACAATACTCCATTAACTTATATGACGGGTTCAGTTTTATGCATGGTTGGCCTGTTATAGTTTAAAAAAAATTATGACCCATTGGTTAAGCTTGACTCTATTCCATGGAATCCTTAAAGGGCCAAAAACATGCGTATGTATCAGTTCAATATCACGTTTTCTCAGGGCTAAGATTATATGTCAGAACTAAAAATAATGACTAAATAACTGATAACCAGAGCAGTGGATACGCTTGTAGATGCTAAGGCCTGTATTACATGGAGTCCTCAGAGAACCAAAAATGACCGTACAAATCAATAAAAAACATCGTTTGCTAATATGCTAAGTTTTCAGATCATAGCTAAATACCATCAAAATACACCTGATGAAGAACCAAATAGAGATCGAAACGTTGGAGCGAGAATAATTGTTTCGTGAACCATTTATTCAGCCTGCTAGCCAGAAATATTACCACAATAACTAATCTAGTCGAAAACCACCAAAAACAACTGCTTACCAAATACAACTGCTTCGTAGATTCTAAGACGTATATTCCGTGGAGTCCTTCATAGTCCAAGAACATCAATCCAACTCAGTACAATACTAAGTTTACTAAAATGAATAGTTTAGGCCTTCGCAATATTAAAGAACTATCTATTGATAATTGATTACGCCTGAAGATCCTAAGGCCCATATTCGATAGAGATCTTGGAGGACCAAGAACATTCGCACAAATTAATACAATACACCGTTTATTCACCTGAATGGTTAGAGGCCTTTGGAGTATTTGAAAAACAACCTTATTATGGTCGTAGATCCCAACGCCTATATTCAGTGGGATCCTTGGAGAGCTAAAAACATCCCTTCAAACTAATACAGTATTTCGAAGACTTCAATGAATGGTTAAGAGACTGTGCCATATTTAAAGCTATCAATAGATCATTGATCACGCTTGCAGATCCTAAGGCGTATAATCCATGAAGTTCTTGGAGAACCTTTGACATTAGTTCAAATAATAACAATACTCAGTTTACTGTAATGAATAGATAACAATATTCAAATGATCGCTAAATACGCCAGTACATTACAGGTATAGGTTCCAGGAAGTGTTTGGATGAACTAGAACACCTGTTGTACTAGACTGGCTCTTAAACAAAAAAGTTGTAAAACTCAATAGGGCACCCCATAGATATGTGCCTCAGGGTAAGAAAAAAGCTCTCTCAAAATTTCAACTGATTTGGTTGCTCTCCCAGCTAGCGCATTCAATTCGAAGTTTGTATGGAATATTCGTTTCAAGTATATTGAAAACTGACCATATGTCACTGGTTCGTTCCGTATACTAGTAAATCACGTTCAATAATAGAAATATTAGTAGTAGAACGCTAATGGCGCTGTTGTCACAAAATTGATTTAACTAATTATTACCTTTAATTGTTATTTTTCATTAATTGATCGATCTCACGCAACAGAGAATGTTTTGTTTTGGCCTTTGACACTTTGGTACTCACGCTGTCACACCGCAGCAAACTAAATGTTGGTCACACGAACAGCAGCGACATTAGCATTCTTAGGTTAATGCTTCTACTCGTTCAATTGACCCCAGAACAAATTCACTAGTTGATATCCTAATGAACAAATTTGCAGAAGGTTGTATCTGGATTCAAGCTCATTTTCATTACCTTTTCAGTTGTTGAACTCTAGGCTTAGATCAGCACTCTCGTGCAATCATTTGCATCGGGGCTATTCGGCCTCAATGGAAGTTGATCCTCAATATCAGCTTCTATATTCGAATAGCCTAGATAGCCGTGTAGCGTCGGTAGCCGATTGCAACAAGGCTAGAAATAACACTACGGATTGCCTGTTCCGGTGGTATAAGTCCATCATACAGGTGGCCCCTAATTCATGGTGTCATGCGGCTAAAAGCATACCGTGCCTAGGAATGAATGGTTAGGGGGGTCAAAAGAAACCTAACCGTGAACGGTGCCTGTGGAGTACCGGGGCACCCTCCACAGTATTATGCCCTTACTGTGCTACTCGGAGCAATGGCGCAGTTGACCTTGTACTTCTCCGAAATAATCGGCTACTCATATTTAGCCTCAAATCAGAGGCTTGATACGAGTGGGAGCATGTTAATGTAATATGAATCGAATCAAAATTATCCAGGTGAACCTTCATCATGCAAAGGGCGCATCAGAAGTGCTCAGCAGAAGGTTCACCAAGGAAAATATCAATGTGGGACTAATTCAAGAGCCCTGGGTAAATAATGGAAGGGTACTTGGTTGCCCTTCGAGCAGTTGTAGAGTTTTGTACGACGAAACTCAGTCCAAACCACGGACAGCTATTCTTTTAAATAGGGACACAAAATTTGTCCCAATTACAGAATTTATCCGTAGAGACATTGTTGCGATCAAAGTAGAGGTGCCAACTATCCGTGGGAAAACGGAGGTATGTATTGCTTCTGCTAACTTTCCTGGAGATGTTGAGGATGTGCCTCCATGCTCTGTCGTTCATTTTGTCAACTACTGTAAGAAAATTAATGCCCAATTTATAATAGGGTGCGATGCAAATGCCCATCATACAATTTGGAGCAGCACCGATATTAATAAAAGAGGAGAAGATCTTTTAAACTACATGTCGTCTAACAACATAGACATATGTAATAGAGGTGATTCTCCTACTTTTGTAAACTCTATCCGACAAGAGGTTCTTGATCTCACAATCTGTAGCGACTTGTTATCGGAGAAGATTGTGAACTGGCATGTTTCTGATGAAGAATCATTGTCAGATCATAAACAAATCCGGTTCGATTTTAAAGCTGGATCAGAAATAACAGAAAGCTATAGAAACCCGAAGAAAACCAATTGGGATCTCTATCGTTTTCATTTAACGAATAAGAATTCATATAACGGTGAACAGTTCACGACTGGAACTGGAAAATGCCTCTGATGGGGTTATTGACCAAATAGTCTCATCTTATCATGCTAGCTGTCCTATTCAACAAAGGTCATCTAACAGGGATGTGCCTTGGTGGAATGACAAGCTGGCAGGATTGAGGAAGAAATCCAGGCGGTTGTTCAATAGAGCAAAGATCACTTTAGATTGGGTTGAATACAAAAAAGCCCTAACAGAATACAACAGAGAACTAAGGCACGCCAAACGTAAGGACTGGAGCCGGGTATGTGAAAGCATCAACAACGCTCCTGCAGCTGCAAGGCTGCACAAAGTCCTTTCAAAAGACCATTCAAATGGTCTAGGTAGCCTTAAAAAAGAAGACGGCAGTTATACTGTTGACTCTTCTGAAACACTGGAAGTAATGATGAGAACTCATTTCCCTGAATCGATCCCATATTCGGATGAAGAACAGGTCTCAGATGAGGCAAGACATGTATGGTCGATAAATGCCTATCAGAAAGCTTGTGAAATCTTCACGCCTTCGAGGGTCGAATGGGCATTGAGTTCTTTTCAGCCTTTCAAATCTGCCGGGAAAGATCATATTTTCCCAGGCTTACTGCAACAAGGAAAAGAGACGCTTTGTCCGCTCTTAACCGAAATATTCAAAGCAAGTGTTGCGCTTTCATGTATTCCTAAAGCGTGGCAAAAGGTTCGAGTTGTTTTCATTCCAAAAGCTGGAAGAAAGGATAAAACAACTCCCAAAGCCTTTAGACCTATAAGCCTTTCCTCTGTTCTTTTAAAGACAATGGCAAAAATAATTGATGACTTCATCAAGTCAACAAGTTTAATAGAAATGCCTCTTTGTAAATACCAATTTGCGTATCAATCAGGTAAATCTACCATTACGGCGCTGCAGTCGCTGGTAAATAAAATCGAGAAATCTCTTGAAACCAAAGAAATAGCCGTGGTTGCTTTTCTCGATATTGAAGGAGCATTCGATAATGCATCCTATAGCTCTATGAGTTCAGCCATGGAAGCAAGGGGCTTGGATAAAAGTGTTATCGAATGGGTTATGACTATGCTCAAGGATCGCACAATTTCTGCTGATCTAGGAGGTGCACAAATATCTATAAGATCTACGAAGGGATGTCCTCAAGGAGGAGTGTTATCGCCCTTACTGTGGTCTCTTGTAGTAGACGAACTCCTTAGAAATTCAATAGATCAAGGTTTTGAGGTAATTGGATATGCCGACGATGTGGCCATCTTGGTTCGTGGAAAGTTTGATAACACGATTTCCGATCGGTTGCAAACTGCGTTAAACATTACTCTCAAATGGTAAACCCTTCAAAAACTATTATCGTGCCTTTTACCAGAAGGAAAAAGGTAAAGCTTATACAGCCTTCTTTGAATGGAGTTCAAATTCAATTTTCGGAAGAAGTTAAACACCTTGGGGTTACTTTGGATAAGAAATTGAACTGGAACTCTCATCTGAGCAAGGTCATAAGTAAGGGTACTAATGCCCTATGGGTCTGCAATAAAGCCCTAGGAAAAACTTGGGGACTGCGATCTAATATGGTAAACTGGATTTATTCAGCAATAGTCCGACCAAAAATTAGTTATGCTTCACTGGTATGGTGGCCCAAGACAAATGAGGTAACCGCTCAGAAGAAGCTGGCTAAGTTGCAGAGACTTGCTTGTATATCAATGACAGGGGCAATGAAAAGTACACCATCGGTTGCTTTGGATGCCCTTCTTAATATACTGCCTTTGCATCAATTCATTAAACTGCTAGCTGCAAAAAATGCCTTGCAGTTTATTCGTTATGATAAAATACTAGATGGCGATTTAATTGGTCACATGAAGATCATCAAGGAATTCAATTTGAATTCAGATAACAAAACAATAGAAGATTGGATGATAACGAAGACCAACTATGAAAAGTGGATGTGATTATGCATCTGACAAACATTTGCAGCTTTGAGCTTTGTCGGCCCTGAACCGTTCTGAGGTGTTCCTAAGTGCACTCTCAGGATGAAACTGAAAAATTGGGAAATGTCCATGGTAGAATCCAATTGGAACGCCACGGATACATCCAAGCAAGCGAAAAGATTCATAAAACCCAGTCTAGCTAAAGCCCGGGCTATACTGAATCTTAATAAAGGGAATCTTAGGGTAATAACTGGCCTGATGACCGGTCACTGCCCAAGTAGGTATCATCTTAAAAATATAGGAAAAATACAATCCTCTGAGTGTCATTTTTGTCAAGCTGAAAACGAAACTGCTGAGCATTTACTCTGCAACTGCGGAGCATTGCTTAATCAAAGAATGTTAACATTTGGAAAAGGGTTATTAGAGCCCTTGGAAATTTGGCAAGGTAGTCCTAATAGGGTAATAGACTTTATAAAACGAGTTGTGCCCAGTTGGGACAGTGTGACACATCAACCAATGTCTATCACATCTCAATTGTGAAAGGATATTTGATGAGCACCAAATAAAATATGGGTCATACCACAATATTCCTAAATAATGGAAGCAGTGGTGAAAAGGCTCTACAGATGAGGAAAAAAAATCATTTACATGCATGCGCCTTGTGCCGCAGCGCGCCCAGCATCATAGGTGGCTATGATGCGATTAGTGGCTACCATAAAGCTATGTTGATGAAATCCAAAGCAGTCTTTCATGATTTACTTCAGATAGTTAAAATCAGTGCTGGGAATGGTAATAGTAGTAGGCTTGAATTTCGAGAAAGTCACGTGGCTCTCTGACTACAGTAGTTCAAAAACGTTGAATCTCATCAAGTAGCCTATGTTGGGTACATGAATTTTCTAAATCGTTAGTGTCATTGAAGGCTCTAAATGCGGGAAATGCAGCGGGAAGTAGAACATTTTTCTACAGTAATTAGCAACGGGTGTTTTGCTATTTTCAAGGCTTTTTGCCTACAGCAGCGATGGGCGTGAGTTTCACTGGCTTCGCTGACTGTGATTGGCTTTGTTTGGCTACTGTAGAGTGAATTTCAGATTTTTTCCCAACCCTGGTTAAAATACCAACTTTATCAATTTTAATCATGATAGGGAAAGTGTACCAGTTATGGCTATAGTGGTTCCCTATTTGGCCATATGTGCTTTCTCAAAAACTTTCGCATTTTGAATATTTTTTAATGTTTTAACATCAAGATTCATTTGATATCAAACTACTAAAACACAAAGAATGATTAAAAATTTGAAAACAATCAAATTATCACGTATGGCGAAATAGGGAACCATTATGTCCATAACTGGTACACCTACCCTACAACCTTCTACAATGTTGTTCGCTATGTTATCAAGTAGTGTTTTTTACATTCTGGGTTCAATTGAACACGTTCAACAGTTTTCCTGACCCAATCAGGAGATGATGTGCTGTTTCCCATATGTTTGAGCTCAAAATCCCATATTAACTTCAATTCAATTGCGCCAGCTCATGGAACGACCAAATGAGCTGAAATTTTCAGGAAGTCTTCATCTAACCCTAAGGAATAATCATGGGGGAGTGCTCCGTGGAATTATACAACTTTATTTTTCCCCCATACTGAGTTGGGCCAGTCTACTGTTGTACTCATAAAGTAATCAAAACGGGAACCTGGATAAAACAAAAATCTTCTAAGTTATCAGAAATAAAAGATGTTTTAATACTTAGAAATATTCAGTACTTATATCTTTATTCTCTCAGGTAAAAACTCCAAGGAATTATTGGTAGACTGGCAAACATTTTGGCTAACTAATATATACAAGAATCAATAATATGTCTAGCTTAACTTTTTGTTCTTAGGATGCGAAATGTCTTGAAATAATTACGATGAATTTCTTACGAATAGACATCCAAAACGCAAACATCGCAAATCCCTCTTTTTACTAACTGATTCAATTTACGAATCAATTTTATTTACGAACCCCTGATCTAGTTTGTAAAATAAGGATACAGTGTAAATAGTAAATATCATTTGTATGTTTGTGGGGGTCCCAAACTGAATATCAAGATGTACATCTGATCCTTCTTCTTTTTCCTGGCGTTACGTATCAACTGGGACAGAGCCTGTTTTTCAACTTATAAGCACTTCGACAATTACTAACAGAACTTTTCTTGCAAAATTGACTATTTTTACATGTGTATAACGTATGGTAAGCACGAAGATTCTCTATGACCTAGGAATTTTCCGTCCGATACTCCATCAACGGGATTTGAATCCGATACCCTCAGTATGTTCTTACTGAATAGCTGCGCGTTCATCGCTACGGCTATCTGGACCCCATGAACCCTATGCACGGGTTCACTAATTTGACGTTTGAGCGGTACCGAATTCACTGGTTTCCATGGTCACATAAATAATACGGCACCGCTCATACGTAAAATTATGAACTCGTGCATTGGTCCATTGCGTTTAAAACAGAAGTGACATACAGTAATCTCTCCCTTACTCGATATTGAAGGGACCATCGAGTTAGGGAGGTATTGAGTTACAGAACACAAAAGCAGTGCAACTGCGTTCCAAGGGACCATCGAGTTAGCCATGAAAACCAACTTTTACTATGGTGCTCTTACTCGATATCGAGATACGGAATATCGAGTAAGGGAGAGTTAACTGTATTTCAATAATACCAATAATAACTGATATCTAGTTTTATTAACGACATTGATTGGAATTGATCTATTTTCCAGATGTAAATCAAGATAATAACGTGATAAACAACAATTGTGAGTAAATTGATAGAAATGAGCTCACTTGAAACTATGTGGCGCCATAGAGAAATGGAGATTCCTCGCGCGGCAATGAGATCACCGAATGGGAACTAGCTCTTGAGGTAGGTCAGTGTGCGACCTACACCAAGCACCCGTGTGGTCCGGTCGTTGATCTTAATAGGCTCCACATAGCTATAATAACCGGTTCGCGTGGTTCCGATTCCGATCTGCTCTCGCGGAAAAGAGCAATAGGGGCACGGCTGACGCTCCTCATGGAGCAGTTATCAATCCACGTGATGACTTAATTGCGATGAGTATATGAGAACTGATAATGACGAATGCCGCTCTAATTACTCCTGTTTTCACATATTGGCGGATAAATGGTTTGTGTGATGAGGTGGGAACCTCAGAAGAGAAGTTCAAGGCTTTCAACGTAATGCTCATTGAAATGGGGTCTGTCGAATGTTTTACAATAGTTACCGTTGAGTTCCGTTACTGTGCGATTTAAGAATCGGGGCAAAGAGGTGTGCACTGTTTTGAAATGGCACGCATGGCATCGACAGAGTTTGGAGAACAGAAGCGTTCGATACTAGATTTAAATGTTATATTCTTTATAGAAAAAGGAACACGAGGTCTGATGCAAATGTTTGCTAATGTTAATGGCGTTTCAAAACAATATTAAGGTCACCTACGTATTGCGCACACCTGCTACTGATATTGTTATTTTTTTTCTTTTGTATTTGCAACAAACGTGTTTTTCTCATATGTTTTAAAACAACAGCATCATATTTGAAGGTCTAAAAGACACTGTCTATGCGCAGAATAGAACAAACATTGAGTCAGGCTTCTCACAGATACCCATATTTTCTACTCCATTATCATTCAATAATAACGCGTTTCGTCATGGAATTAGACACAAGAGCAAACACTGCCACGGAAGTTGGAAAACCACACAAGACACCGAACACAAACGAAGTGTGTAAGCAGGAACATTTATTAGTGTAATTATCTCTCATTTTAGCTTGATTGTCTGATATTAGATACTTATCAGAATTTTCGATCTAATTAGAGAAATGTAGTATGCAATTTCAATGGATCGTTAAGCTGAAAATGAATCCAAGCTACAATTCGAAAATTCAAGAGCACAAATCTACAAAACCAGCCAACTGAACTTGCTGAAAATTTAGTGCATTGCTGACTAATCAATCAATTTAGCGTTTTTTGGTTCTCCATATTTGTGCTCTTCAGGACTTTAACTTTCAGTTTGGTTAAAAATGTACGACCCAAGTAACATTTTTAGTTTTTTCACTTACTACATGGTGTTGTTACCACCATATCTTTGAAACTCATTTTATAATTTTTTAGTCTTTACAACTTTTATGAAACTTTGAACTCACAAATGCCCACACAAGGAGGTCAACGACTCGTAGTTGGCTGCACTCTCGCTTAATAAGCGGAAGGTCATGGTTTTGATTCCCAGTCCCCCCACCAAAACCTTTCGTCAAGTCGCTGAAAAGTTCTGCGCGGAAGACGGTACTATGAAGGGGAGCACCCGTCAATCTCGGCGATCAGACAGCGACTGGACTATGTATTTCTCGGATGGCAAATCATCCAACCTTTCACTGGAATAATGGCAACCGACCACCAATGCAAACACAACCGGACTATTCTCGATGGGATCGTTGGATACAACACATTGGCAACAATGTAGAAGCAGCAGGGGATGTCCTTTCTGTCGGTAAAGCAGAAGAGGATTGATCACAAAAATAAAAATATAATAGTTGAAGATACCACATTGCGAAGATAACTGACTATGTGCTAAATGAGGGAAGTAGTACATCTGTCAAATGTAAAATCAGCTCGCGTAGTGCCTATGTGGACAATAGAGCTTAACTAAATAAATAAATAAATAAAAATGCCCACACTACAAGAGGTTGTTAAGACCAGTGTTGATAGATTCACACTCAAATCTCAATCAATATGCTCTCTCGTGAGAGCAAACTCATTAGAGATCTGCTTCGCAAATCTCACGTAAAAAATGATTCAGTCGCAAAACCCGTCAAAAACTCATAACACCCGAATGTTGTTGTTTTCGTTAGAAAGGATTGCTATAATTTTACCAGACTAACTAGAAATTATTACAGTGTGAAAGTAAACTGTAGAAATACGAGAGAATGAGCCTATGCATGCCATAAAACGTTTGACTTTTACTGTGCGCCCTGTTTTCAAGTTGCCCATGAGAGAGAGCGAGACAGCACCAACACACGGCGCACAGTAAAAGTCAAAAGAACAAAAGAATTTATGACACATACAGAGGCTCATGAGTCAAAAGGGTGAGCCAACTCATCCATGATTTTTTTTGCTGCTGAGTTGCGTGATTGACAAATCACGCATGAAAAATCTCAAGCGTGAGTTATGAGAAATTGAGTTTTTAACAACACTGGTTAAGACTATTCATTAAAACAATTTCTAAACTTCTCAGTCATTTCTTTGCATTGAAACCATCATGATGTCTGCCGGCTCATCATAATAATTAAAAGTAATCATTCTTTTGCGTGATAGTAAATTTCCTTACAATCAAGTGAAATTCATTCGAAAGAAAATTTACTGCTGGAATGCCACAAAATTCCTCGATATACAACGACGCATTAATTGCCCATTCAATATTTTATTCCATACCATTTTCAGAATGATTTAACGGATAGGGGGTTGCGGTTCTCGCGAACTGGTTCTTAAGAAACCTTGCGCAAGAGATAGAAGTGCCTGAAAAATGAACTCTTCATGTAGCTCAGCTGTTGTGTGTAGCATAGTTGTCCCACTAGTCCTTTCAACTTTACAATCGCTTTACAATATAAGTGAAAGGTGACAGTCCTCACAAAACGCACTTACCCTATTTTCGATCTCAGCGGTCCTCACAACTCGCTCTTAATCAATCTCCAAGCGGTCCTCACAGCTCGCTATTTTTTTTCGCTATTAAGCAAAAGTGCCCGAGCAGGTGGAAAAAGCTGACCAAGATCATATTTTGTTGTTCTAAAATAATTACTGACGATCATTATAAGCTATTGGTTTGTTGGAGATAAGAGATAAAAGATCAAAAATAATATCTTAAATTAATATGGAGAAGTATTAAACAATATCTTATTAAGATATTATAAGATCAAAACAATATCTGGCAAACTTTTGATTGACCAACAAATCAATGTCAAAAAAACATTCACCCTTGGTTCTCTCAACTCACTCTTTGTTTGTTTGCAAGCTGTTGCGAGTTGCTCAACTCGCTCCAACATGATTAAACATACCTACCAGCCATCTTGGTTTGCTGCGTCTCGGTCGCACTATATTTATTACACTACCCAATGGGCGATTTCCGAGATGAGATGAATTGTTGTTGAAAAAGTTCATTTTTTTGCTATTATATTGAACAAAAATATCCGTAGCAAAACCTGTCATGATCGCCAATGTGCAACATCATACTGTAACTGTTAAATCACATATCACGCAGACAACCGCTCCAGAAGGGAACACACGTCTACCGCTGTAATCCACTCCGCTATGACTGATTGATCGGAGAGCAACGATCGGTTCGAGACGACACAAACACACTGATGTTATCTCATCCAACATAAAATCCAGAGACGCATTGCTGGAAATCGTGCCTACTTTGGACTCCGCAGAACTATTTGATCGAGTAAAGTTCGCCATCGCACGAAGCTAACCATCTACAAGACGCTGATTAAAACGGTACTACTCTATGGGCATCAAAACTCTTCGTCGTTAACAACCTACGGTACCGACGCCCGCCTCGGTTTGACCTTGAGCGACTGAAGCAGCCGGATGTCGCCACAGCATCTTGAACAAACGTTGCCGGAAGAGGATTCGCTCGCCGAAACTCCTCTCGAGGACTGTGGAGTACAATAAAAGCAGCCATCAAGGTCGCAGGCGAGAACATCGTTGGGTACGCTGAACGGAGTCGACGGAACGATTGGTTCGGCGAGGAGTGTAGAATGATTCTGGAGGAGAAGAACGCAGAGCGGGCAGTAATGCTGCAGCAAGGTACTCGTCAGAACGTGGAACGTTATAGACAGAAGCGGAAGCATCAGACCCGTCTGTTCTAGGAGAAAAAGCGCCGCCTGGAGGAGACAGAATGCGAAGAAATGGAGCTGTTGCACCGCACCCAAGAAACGCGAAAGTTCTATCAAAAACTCAACGCATCCCGCAGAGGCTTTGTGCTGTGAGCCGATATGTGCAGGGATAAAGATGGGAACATTTTGTAGGACGGACGCGAGGTGATCGAAAGGTGGAAGCAGCACTACGACGAGCACTTGAATGGCGCTGAGAGCACAGGTACGGAGGTTCAGGGCAGCGGAAGAAATGACTACGTCGGGATGTTGGACAATAGCAACCAATCAGCTCCCACTTTGAGAGAAGTTAAGGATTCCTTTCAATAGCTCAAGAATAACAAGGCAGCTGGGAAGGATGGTATCGGAGCGGAACTCGTTAACATGAGCCCGAAGAAGTTTGTTGCTTGTCTGCATCGGCTGATAGTCAGAAATCTCGGAGACAGAACAGCTACCGGAGGAATGGAAGGAAGGGCCCTATCTACAAAAAGGGTGACAAGCTAGAATGTGAGAACTGTCGAGCGATCACTATTCTCCCAGATCATCTTTCGTCGTCTATCACCAATAGCAAATGAGTTCGTGTGAAATCATTAAGCCGGTTTCGTGAACGGCCGCTCAACGACGGACCAGATCTTTACAGTACGACAAATCCTCTTAACATTCCGGGAATACCAGATCTCTACGCATCACCTGTTTCTTGATTTTAAGGTGGCATACGACAATATCGACCGCATATAGCTTTGGAGGATCATGGACGAGAACAGCTTTCCCGGGAAGCTCACAAGACTGATTAAAGCAACAATGGACGGTGTGCAGAACTGCGTAAAGATTTCGGGCGAACATTCCAGTTCGTTCGAGTCCCGCCGGAGGCAAAGACAAGGTGATGGATTTTCGTGCCTGTTGTCCAACATTGCGCTGGAGGGTGTCATGCGGAGAGTCAGGCTAACAGCCGAGGCACGATTTTCACAAGGACCAGTCAATTTGTTTGCATTGCTGATGACTTGGATATAATCGGAAGAATTTATGAAACGGTGGCAGCAGCGCAAAGCAACAACAATCGGACTGGTAATGAATGCGTCGAAAACAAAGTACATGCTGATGGGCGGAGCCGAACGCGACAAGGCTCGCCTAGGAACCAGCGTTATGATTGATGGGAATTCTTCCGAGGTGGTAGATGAATTCATTTACCTCGGATCCTTGCTGACGGCGGACAACAATGTTAGCCGTGAAATACGGAGACACATAATCTGTGGAAGTCGTGCCTAGTATGGGATCCAGAAAAACTTGCGGTCAGAAAAGATTCGTCCCCGCATCAAAACCAGTGGTCCTCTACGGGCATGAAATGTGGACGATGCTCGAGGAGGACCTGCAAGCACTCGGAGTCTTCGAACGTCGGGTGCTTAGAACGATCTTTGGCGGTTTGCAGGACAACGGTGTGTGGCGGCGAAGGATGAACCGTGGAAGTAGCAAAAGCTGGAAGAATGCGTTGGGCGGGATATTTTGTAAGAACGACAGACAACAACCCTGCAAAAATGGTTATTGCTTCCAATCGGCAGGTACAAGAAGGTGAGGAGCACAGCGGGCACGGTGGGCTGACCAGGTGCTGCAAGATCTGGCGAGTGTGGGCCGCAGTCGAGGATGGAGGAAGGCAGCAGCGAACCGACTTGTACGGCGTGGAACCGACCGAAACGAAACCATAATCCGGCTATCGCAGAAAGTTCGTCAAAAAGTTTAGCGTATTGGGAGTCGTGGGATCGAAGCCCACCAGAACGATTCCAAAATCGTTCATAATTTTACATTTCAATTTGTTCAAATTGACTTTTGTGTCTACGAACTTCATATTTTTTTCAAAACATTTTTTTTTTATTTTTGGAATTTACAATTATTTCATAACAATTTTTGGGTAACGTAAACTTCTTGCAATAGCTTAACAGATTCTAATTTTAGTAAATATTGCTGTTTGCATTTGAAATACAAATGTTGACTAAACGTCCTCCAAATGCGGTAACACGAAACAATCAAAGAACACCTAGCAACGATTATATGAATCACAGCCGCCCTAGCAAGAAAAATCTAACTTTGACATCGCATTTCTTGTGAAAAATCTTACCGCATTTGTTGTTTCCGCATTTGATATTTGCATTTCAAACGCACACAGCAATACATACTTATATTACTTAGCCTATATTTATTAATAATTTACAGAGATCAGGTATTTCCTAGGTTCCAAGGGTTTGCAAATAAGATTTTGTGGGATCATTCATCGTTAATTGTTAGACACACCACACCATGTACAGATTTTTACAACCGTAAACCAGTCCAAAAAACATTTTTTAACGGTTTTATAGATTTTGTCACACTCACACACAAACACACACTTAGGTATATTTTATTTCCCGTGTCGCTTCGGAAATATCAGATATGAACAACCCCAGTGTGGTATTTTTGTCGACAAAGTGAATGTCAAACATGATCAAAAGTGGCAAGGTTCATATTTGGAACGATTTTTAAAATCAAATTAATTTAATTAATTAATTAAATATGACATAGCCGTTATTTGAGTGGGAATAATTACTAAACTAGTCGCAGTAACATGCTCTTTCGTGTTTTGTTAAATAAAAACAAGATTTCATTGAACTTTTTAGGACACAGCCCCCCCCCCCCAACTTCTCTTAACGTTAGTTTACAGGTTGCGAAATAAACTATTTCCGGTATGAAAATATATCGTACCTACTTAAGGCTAACATAACAACAGAATTTATACACAACACCATTTTCCCACATCTCACTCAACTATACTTGCCCAACGAGTAGAAAATAGCACAATAACCTTGAAACGGTCTTACAAAAGCAACATTTCATTGCTTGTTTTCCGCCGTAAAATCCAGCATATCACGGGGCAATTAACAACGCTTTAATTCGATGCACATACATAATATTGCTCTCGCAGGAAACGAAGTGCGGAATGCTTTTGAACACATGCTTCCCATTTTGCTGCCTGCACCGGAACTCGGCCCCACCAAACTGGGTGGGCATGGGCATGTTGCAACCGGAGATGATTATGGTAACAGTTATGGGCGCTGGCTGCCTGGCCATGGTGCATGCCTTCATTGTCAAAACTGTTGTTGGCAGAACCTTAGGGTGGTTCAAAGCACACAAAATGGTTTGAAAATTCAACCTTTCTTGAAATTTACAACAAAAAATGAATGTAATGTTCTAAAATATTTCAATGTAAGAATTGAAAACAATCAAAATAGAGGAAGTACATAGTTGATGAGAGCCTTTTACATCGATGGACGGGGAAAAAGATTGTGTTGCTATCATAAAGCTCCATCTGAGATAGCCAATTTCAAACAAAATTAGTTAAAAATAAACTGTTTCTTCAGCTAAATCATGCCAAATTCTATATGAATATGACAGTTCTAGTGATGTTAGAAGAAGCTATTCTTCATATAAGTTTCCACAAAAACCTTCAACGTCTTTGGACCACCTTTAAATCCTATAAATTTGACAGAGCTTTTTTACCATCATATGAATTATGTATGATTACCATCAATGAGGGTAATATGGGAGATTGAGTTTCAGTATTTTGAACCGCCCTAATGAACATATGAATGGTTTCCCGAGCTGCATAAATTTGACCGCTGAACCGTCAGACACGCGTGCGTGTGCGGTTTGAAAGATTTATAATCGCAGCGTCTAGCCCACCAACCCTCTTATTTATCCGTTACAATGGTAGCGATTATTGTTTTTACACCCTCTTTTGGCGCACTTTTCTAAACAAACTCCGCTGCCTATGCACGCACGTTTCGTTATTCGGACCAGATTCATTAACGTGTGCTATGTTCATTAAGACTAAAAGAAAACAGTTAGCTTAGTTAGTCTTACCTATTTAGATCTGGATGGATAGTGAAATGCGAACGCACAGATTGAACGATAGGAATGTTTGACTTCATTATTGTTTAATTACCCGCATGATCCTATCGAAGCTGATAACGTATTTTTTCTTCTTCGGATGATGGTTCAGTTGACTTGGTAATTGAAGCCTTTGTTGGAAGCCGTTGAATTGGTTTTGCCAATATTCATCGAAACTATCTCATTTCAATGATGACCGAAGAGTTTGCCAGGTACTACTACTCAAGTGAATATACAAAGAGTTTCTCCAATAGTGTGTCAATATTTTTGAATTTGTTGGATTTAGGCACGAAATCTTATGGCTTATATATACCATCACCATTTTCAATGCGGAAATAGTAGTTTACGGAACAAATTGCAGAATGATGATTTTTACAGCACATGTCGTAAATTTATCCTACGAGGCTTGCCGAGTAAGATAATTATGACGAGTGCTGTAAAAATCGAGTTCTGCAACGAGTTAGGGGAGCTGGGGGCAAGAAGGACACCTTAAGATATATAGGTTCAAATCATGGTTGATAAGAACAATTTTTTAAGATTATTCCAGTGTAGGGGCAAGCTCAGCTCTTGTTCTAAATAATGTTATCGATAGATTTCAAAAATATAAGAAACACATGATGATTTGAGATTTTTGAAAATTCCCTTCTTATGAGGTTTTTAAACGAGGCACGGGGCAAGAGTGTCACTTGTATGGGGCAAGAAGACCACCAGAGCAAAATGCCACAAGTTTTGTATATTATTATTTCCCCGCCTAAAGGATACATTGTAGAGTAAGTAAAGATAAAAACTGAGGGATAAAAGTTGACTTATAGTTAGAAAGTGATTTTACGAAATTGATTTAGTTTTCATCTTATTTGACTGTAACAATAATAGTAAAAATTTTCAGAAACCATTTTGAATGTCCAAGATGGTTTATTTTGATTTTATTTAGTAGGAAACATTGATTGAATGCAATATTAAACAAGAAAAATAAAAGTTCATTTGATTTTATATGAGAAAATTGCGGTGTCCCTCTTGCCCCATAAGACATACTGTTATTATATATGTAAAATTTCATGTCAAAAGGACTTTTTCGAAAAAAATTCCTCACAGCTATATTAAACAATTAAAAATCATCAATAGTGTGCGGAAAAATCAATATGTTTTGTATTTATTGGGAGTCAAACCTTGTTTTCCAGTCTTACATTCTTATAATATTTCGCATATTTTACGTTGCTGAGTTAAAGACATTTTTCTAATTTTTTGTACTAAACATTTTTAACTGTAATATTTACACAACCCTCAATTAGTACACAATTTATACTTATCCTGCGTTAAACATAAAAAAATTGATTTGAACTACGTGAAATTAGAGGTGGCACTCTTGCCCCGGGTGTCCTTCTTGCCCCATGTCCCCCTACGTACAACATTTTTTTTGCAATTTCGTTGAAGACCACTTGAGGGCATCAGAAATTATATCGGAATGCATTCACCATTATTTTACAATTTCTGAAAAATTGTTGTGTAATAATTCATTACGCAACTCAAAACAGTTACGTAATGAGAAAGCGTTGCATAATGAATCATTACAGCGCTGATTTCAGTTGCGTAATGACTATTCCCGCACTTCATACTTCAGTGCAGGAAAATAGGCCATTTCATGACAGATTGGCGTGATGAAAAACAGCCTATTACGATGAGAAATTGCAGAAAAAAATTCTGCTCAGTATTGATATTTTTGGAAATTTCTCATCCTAATAGGCTGTTTTTCATCATGCCAATCTGTCATGAGAGGCTTACTTTCTTGCACTGAATAATGTAGAGTGGTAATAGTCATTACCTAACTTAAATCAGTTGCGTTATGACTATTACGGAACGCTTTTTCATTACGCAACTGTTTGTATCATTACCCAACTATTTTCAAAAATTGCAAAATGATGGTGCATGCATCTAGATGTGATTTCTGATAAGCTTCAGTGCACATTGGTCCCAAAGCCATATCTAGGAAGACAAAAATGATTGTGCCTAAACCGTCAATTTTAGATAGGGTAGAAGCACCGGTTTTGGCCATACGCCACTTGTAGCCATAGGGGATTATACACCGTTTTACATAGCCAATCAGCATGAAACCTTTTGTGTTTAATAGATCACATTCACAAGATAGAGCTACATTCGTTTACTTGTTCAAATTAATTCAAAACATAATAAAAACAATTCATTTTCCTTATAATTTCCACTCCCATACACCTAATTTGGCCAGGGCACTCCTAATTTGACCACTCTCATGAGAAATCAATGCGATTGGCCAATTTAGGAACCGAAGTTAAATCTCTGTCTGAAACTGGTTACGTTGGCCTATATTGACCAACGGGATTTTCAAAGCGAAAAAATGGTTATAGCCTAGTTTTGATATTTTACAAACATAAAATGGATTGAAAGCTTGCATTTTACTTATTTTTAGTATAAACTAGTGGTCCTGGCAAACTTCGTCTTGCCATCAAGTAGGCTGTTGAAAAACGCTAAAGATCGTCCCATACAAAATGACAGTTCCGTGCACTCTCGTTTTTTAAACTTTCTATTCACCTGGGATTTTAATACACACGAACACGTCGGAACCCTTGACGAACAAAACGGAGAAATAATCATTCAAATGCGTTGACCCGTTCGTAAGCCATTTCGTGACATACAAACACCACTTCAATTTTATTTATATAGAAGATACGACAAACCATTAATTTTGTATTGACATTTTCTCTTATGCTGGCCAAAACCGGTGCTTTTACCCTGTATGGTGTCTTCGGCAAAGTTTCTCCATATTTTTCAGATATTTTTTTTCAGTAATGTGACATTAGGGTGGCCCTACTGGTTTACGAGATCCTAATATAAACTTTTTTTGCTGACGCTTTTAAGCCTATACAATGTTCTACAATGTTTTAAAGCCAGAGTTGGGAAAAGTTCAGAAATTCACACTACAGTAGGCAAGCGCAGCAAATCACAGTCAGTGGAGCCAGTGAGAATAACAAAACACCCGTTACCAAGGGCAACCCAAAACTACTGTAGAAAAATGTTCTATTTCCCGCTGCATTTCCCGCATTTACAACCTTCAATGACACTACTGATTTAGAAAATTCATGTATCCAACAGAGGCTACTTGATGAGATTCACAATTTTAAACTACTGTATTAGAAGAGCCACGTGATTTTCACAAAAACTCAAACCTACTACTATCACCATTCCCAACTCTGTTTAAAACAACTAATTTGGAGCAACTTTTGCGAAGAACACAAATTTCTATCTCTTAGGGTTCGCGAGTTATATTTTTTTAATCCAACCTATCGTTTTCTGATGGTTGCAATGATAATGTCGCGCTACACGATAAGTGTTCGTCTCCAACAACCAGACAGCTCACCAGTCCATCCCGAAGTGGATCGTTGTTGAGTTGTAAAGTAGAGCGAAAGAAGGCGCACAAAAGTCCGTTTTGACGGCTCTGCAGAAAGCGCACACACGGAAAGAGACTGGCGCTCGATTCGAAATGACCAGTTATTAGCACTTTTATTATTATTGTTATTATTATAATTATTATTATTATTTTTATTTAATAACTTATAAGAATGGAATTTTACATGAACTGTTATTTAATTAGGCTGTGCAAGGATACACATAATTCAAATCATAATATTTTTACACATATTCTAATAAAAAATCCTTAACTATCATTTAAGAACTTGCTCTAGAATTTGTTTGGAATTGTTTGGAAAATTCCCCTGGGATTCTTCCTCAAATTCTTCTTGAATTCTTCCGAAACCCTCTGGGATTGTTCTAGAAATCTTGGCATTATCTTGGATATCTCTCTAAGTTCTTCTGGAAACTTTGGTATTCTTGAAGATATTGCTCTGAGATTTTTCAAAAAAAATTTGGGGTACTTACGGTATTACTTTTGCGATTCTTCTAGACATCCCTCTATGATTTTTCGGGACTTATTTTCGGGATTCATGCAGAAGTCCCTCTGTGATTTTAGCGTGTATCCTCTTAGGATTTCTGGAAATTAAATCCTGGAATTCTTTGAAAATATTTTTTTCGGATTAACAACGGATAGAATCTTCCGAAAATCCTGATGGAAATAATTACAAAAATATGTCCATAAGAGGGGTCTTTCTTAGCCAAGTGGTTAGAGCCCGTGGCTACTAGGCAAAGCCATGCTGAAGGTGTCTGGGTTCGATTCCCAGTCGGTCCAGGATCTTTTCGTAATGGAAATTTCCTTGACTCCCCTGGGCATAGAGTATCATCATACCTGCCACACGATATACGAATGCGAAAATGGCAACTTTGGCAAAGAAAGCTCTCAGTTAATAACTGTGGAAGTGCTCATTGAACACTAAGCTGAGAAGCAGGCTTTGTCCCAGTAAGGATGTTAATGCCAAGAAGAAGAAGAAGTGTCCATAAGAACCACATCTCCAGGATATTTTTAGAGGATTCTTCCTAAAATTTCTTAGGGCTCAAATAGAAATTCTTCTGGAATTCCAAAAATGTGTATAAACTTATTCTAGTAGTACTCCTGGGATTCTTACGAGAATTTCTCTGAATTCTTCAGGGAATCATCTGAGATGCTTTCGGAAATCCTTTTAGAACACTTCCGGATAACTTTCGAAGATATTTCAAAAAATCCTTCTGAAATGCTTTTAAAAATGCTTCTTTAATTTTTTCGCCAATGTCCTTATAATACTTCTAAAACTCTTCCAAAAATCCTATTGAAATTCTTCCAAATATCTTCTGGAAAACCTTCTGGGTTTGTTTCGGAAATCTTTCTGAAGATGCTCTGAATACTTCCTACTAGAATTACTCCTAGGATGCTTCTGGGCATTCCTCCTGGATTTAAAAAAAAATCTCCATGTGATTATCCTTTCGAGTATCTCCCTAAGATTCTATCAGAAATTTTTCTGGAATACTCTTGGATTTCTGTGATTCTACCGTAAAACGGTCTAGTATTATTCTGAAAAAAAAACATTGGGATTCTTTCGAATATCTTTCTGTAATTCTTCTGAAAATCCTTCAATGAATTTCTTTGCTTTGAAGAAGGATTTCCGGAAGAATTGTACTACAATAATTTGTGAAAGAATCACAGTCAGATTTCTGAATAAATTTTGGGGGGATTTCTGTAAGAATTACTTAAGGACTTCCGTGAAAATCTGAAAGAGTCCCATAAGGATTTTCGTAAAAATTACAAATGGATGTTTGGATGTAGTGATATCCAAAAGAATTCCAGAAGTTATTCCGGAAGACTACCTGTAAGACTTTCAGGCAATTTCCAGAGTTTTTGGAAGAACCTCCTATAACATCCGGAAGAATTCCTGGATAATTTTCCGGAATAATTCCAGAGCGATGTCCGGAAGAATTCCAGAAAGATCTACAGAAAGAAATTTTCGGAATTATTCCAGAGTAACTTTCATGAGAGTCCTAGAAACATTTCCGAAAGAATTTCAGAGGTATTTTTTTTAAGTCTCAGAAGGCTGTCCAGAAGTTTTCTAAAGGAAGATCCATTTGAATTTCTGAAAATTTTACTAAGGATCTTAGAAAATTTCCTAGAAAAAAAAACTGATAAATCACAAAGCAAAAACAAAAACGTTTTCTCGATAAATTTTCAGAAGAATCACAGAAAGATTGTTTTTTTTTTAGAAAAAGTTTCTCAAGAATCCAGAGCAATTCCTAGAGGATATTGGAAGTTTTCCCAGAAAGATTTCTGGAAAAAATAAAGCACGATTTCCATTAGAATTGCAAAATGATTCCTAAAAAAAAAAAACCAGGAGGATTTCAAAAACCATTTTTGAGCAGTTTCGTAACAATTTCTCGAAAAATTTCGGATGGATTTGCATAACAAAGATTGCTAAATAAATCCGCGAGAGATATCTGGAAGAATTCCATAGGGATTTCCGGAAAATCCCAAAAATTTGAACGGAATAATCTGACATTGAAAGAATAGTTTTTTTGGTTCAGATGGATTTCCGAGAGAATCCTAGAAGAATCGAAAAAATCCTGAGAGAATATAATAGGGATATCTGACAAAGTGCCAGGGATAATCAGGGTAGAATTACTTATGGATTTAAAAAAAAAAATATATATGTATATATATATATATATATATATATATATATATATATATATATATATATATATATATATATCGGAATTTTGTAAGGAACCTCAACAGATTTATGGAAAAAATCATTAAACGATATTCAGAAGAATCCCAGATTTTTTAAAAAGAATTTCAAGAAATTTTTACGGAAGAATCTCGGAACGATTTCCTTAAAAATCCAAAAGGGATTTATGGGATAATCCAAGAAAAAATCCCAGAAAAATTTCTAATGCACTACAGAGTGATCAAAGAGATAATAATTTCAGATTAATTTCCAAAAAGAAACTTGGTGAAATTTCCGAGAGATTTTTGGAAGAATCCCAGAAAAGTTTTTCGAAGGAATCCCAAAGGGGGAGAATTTTCTGATAAATTTTAGAAGGATTTCTTATAAAGGATTCGTATCCGTAAGCGTTTCCGGAAGAATATCAGAAATTTTTGGGATAATTCCAAAAAAATTTAAGGAAGATTTGTTAAGGGATTCTAGGAAGAATCTCAGTAGGAATTTTCGAAAATGTTTTTACAAGAATCCCAGAGAGCTTTTGAATTTGTTGAAGAATTCTAAAGTGCTTCAATTTATAATCCTAGATGCATTTCCGGAAGAATCCCAGAATAAATGAAAAAAGAACAGAAAATAGCCATTAATAGTCGAGCAATTAATCTGGCGAAGGTGCAACAGGTGGTACTTTCGATGAATCCTATGCAACAAAAATTGTCGGCGCTGTCCATCAAATTCATTCGTCAAAACCATTTTGGTGGAGCTATGGTAAAATCAAACGTGTTTCTGGTCTGCTGAAAATTGTCGGTGCGTTAAGTTAACTCCCTAAAATGGTAGTTTTTACACATAGAAAAAGCATTCGACAGTGTTTGGCGAGAAGGCTTGATTGTAAAATTAAAAAAAAAATAATTTTCCAACAAACTTTGTTAGAATCAGAGCTCTAAGTCTGAAAGACTTCATGTAAGAGCTGGTGTTCCTAAAGGCAGCATTTTGGGGCCAATATTATACAATATTTTTACATCCGACTTACCTCAGGGATGTCGAAAATCTTTGTTTGCGGATGACACAAGCCTCTCCGCCAAAGGACGAAGCTTGCGTGTCATCTGTAGTAGATTGCAAAAGAGTTTGGATATTTTTTCTTCATACTTGCCAAAATGGAAGATTTATCCTAATGCTTCTAAAACTCAACTTATAGTATTCCCACATAAACCAAAAGCTCTTTATTTAAAACCTTCAAGTGATGAGAGGGGTTCCAATAAATTGGTCAGATGAAGTAAAGTATCTAGGGCTCCTGCTAGATAAAAAAATAGCTTAAAAGTCTAATTGTAACCAATATGTAAAATGTCTGTATCCACTTATTAATAAAAAATCGAAACATTGTATTAAGAACAATGTGTATGGAATGATACAATAAAGAATTATAAAAATACAGTTGGTTCGCTTCACCCACATATCTCCCACCACAGTTTCTCACAGTTGTTTTCAGTACTTTTTTTTATTTGAAGTTAAGTCATAGTATATGCTTTTTGCCCACAAGAAATTCCCATTAATCGATTGCAAACAGTACAAGTTGTAAAAACAAGATCTACCGTGTTTTTACATCAAAACATGATTTTATCAAACAAAAGGATTTTACTGCACGTTCATAAATGCTAATGCGCATGAAGATAATCTATTTCAGTTAACAAATAATGCTACACAGAACGTGAAAGACTGAAAAATCAATCTCAATGTTTCAATTAATAACTGATTTTGAAAGAAAGCAACAATCAAAACAAAAACAACCCAACATAACCAACGAACGTAAAGCAAAACAGAAGAGAATTAATTGCGGGTTTAGATAGAAAGTTTTATTGGTTTGATTGCCTTTCAAATATCCCGTCTCTGATAAATTGGAAACCATTTAAATATGAAAAATGCCACTGATTGATAGAAAACTTCAATTGCTCAATTGTTAATAGTTTCCAGAGGAGTATCCAATCATTTTCAAGTGGTCGCGTTGAAAGCAGAAAATTGCGCCTCCGACTTAGCTTACCGGGACACACCGCGCCGTATTGAGGAAGGTTTCCATAAATCCATTGCATTTTACCGCTCATAAAACAATAATTGTTCTTAAGCATATCAAATTGATTATCTGTCTGGACCACATTTAGCTATTGTATCCATACCAAGCCATTAAGACCTCCAATGATGGTTTCTTAACCATCTTTGTGGTAAATCTCATCCCATTAGCATACTCAGCGAAGCTGGAAATTGGGTTGATGAATTAATTGTCGACTTGCAGCCAGCAGCGATAACAAGGAACTCCCATTTTCACCGAGCAGCACTTAGGGTAATGTGGCGTAATTAATTATTCATCATCTCGATTTCCGGGTCAGACCAACTCGGCCAAAGCTTTACACAGAAGAATTTCTTTTCTTCAAGTCGCATGACGCGGTGGTTTACAAATAATTTCACTTATTCACTTATTTTGCGGCCAACAGGTGACTACAACGTTCCACCCACTTCCTCTCGTTGTCGGTTTTTGTTTCTGCTGGTTAGAGCAGACGACAATGTTGGCGTGTGATGTGCAAGCAACCGAATAATGAAAATGAAAACGTCACCCATTTGAGCTTTTTTTTTGTCTTAATGTTATTTTCTCTGCTTGAATTGAAAGATTGATAAAGGTACTTTTACTTTTGGTTACCTGTCTCGTTTTCAGTGCATCCGTGAAAATATATGCACGTGGCTAAAAATTGGTGAAGGTTCTTCTGTTCATTGCAAGGAAGGCCCATCATTTTCTATTTCATCGAAAAGTAATTTCTGTTTAATCAAAATGTAATTTTGGTGAGCACGTGAGTACAAAGTAATGTTTGAAAAGATACTGTTGCTTAAATTCATCATGGCAAAACAATAGTAAACAGCGTAGAAAGTAGAATGAGACAATTGAGATCAAATCATAAAAAGAGACAAATTTAAATCATGCGTCGAGATCCAGTCAATTTGTTTGCTCCGGAAATGACAATTATATAGCGGTAACACCACAAGCACATATAACATTGAAACATAAATATGAATCCCACCAGCTCGGAGTAATTTCGATTTTATTTGGAGTCAATTTTATTTGGTAAACATAAAAGATCAAAAGATCAATCTCAAATTACGTAATGGTTCAAAAGGGCGATTTTTTTTTCTTTTATCATAAGTATACATATTTGTTTTGTGATTTTATGAATACGAATTTATTATTAAGCAAAATCATTTATGAAATTTAAGTTGCATGTTAAGAATGTTTACTTTTCAAATATGTTGCCAGAATGTGACCGTGTTGTTCGATTTGTCAAAAATTGTATTTGTATCCTTGATCAATCGTTTTCAAGAATAGAAAAAAATCACCTCAAGCGACTAACAACATAGTATTTAAATGGTCTAAAAGGGATGTTGCTCTTGCAGAAGCATAATTTGAACACCTCATTACGCGCGCATATTAAGTATATATGGAGCATCAGGTGCCCTGTTTGTCGCGGCACAATTCGTTTGTCGGATGTTTTAACATGTTACAATTAACATGAATCAGAACGCGTTCACGGCATAATTTTTCGCCCAACCCATGCCCGATTAACTTTCGGATCAAAAATGGCATACCGTTTTGATTCATATTACGGACAGCTTCAAATTCCGGACACTCTCGTTTGTATGGGAAACATTTCACACGAAATGTTTCAATTTTCGCCGTCCAAAAGTTCTCATTTTCGAGGCTCGTTTTATTAGGTTTTTTCCATAAATATCATTGCAAATTTATAATGCCCAACTACCTTAGACGTCTCTTAAGTGGTTGAACGATTTCAATTGATGATTTGACTGTTCCATTAATGATTATCATGAGCTGTCCGTAATTCGAATCAAAGCGTCCGGAATAAGAATCATGAAAAGGCCACACGTTTTGATTTATTTAAAATTATTCAAGTTGCGGACGCGTATTCTTTACCCACCATCCGAAAGTTAAGGGCTTCCGACGCTCCATAACGCTAAAAAATCATTCAGAATGATTTATTTTGTATGGTCCATGCTGGGTTATACTTCACTGAGGCCTTAAGTGTCCGTAATGTGAATCAAAACGGTACCAGAAGGCAGATTTTCGGAATAAATGCGTAAAAATCCTTTAAAAGTTATGACTTTGGTTTGCGAACAATTGATCGTTAGCACACATGCAGAGCGATTAATTTTTCGTGGAGCGAAGTTTGTTGTTAGGACTTGACGACTAATGATTTATCGTTGTTGCTAAGCTCGCATGATAAAAAAACGGCAATGCATCATTTATTTTGTCATAATCTCTAGATTTCCATGCTTGATTGATTTTTCAGGTCCCACTTGCCCCATGGTACCTTAATAAAGAATCGAGTTTGTTTATATTTTGCAGTCAGATTATTATCAAATGTTTTCCATACAAAAAGCGTTACAGAGGATTTTAGATTGTTTTTCTCCAAATTTGAGTAGCAGCACGTTATAGTGTCGGAAGCTGAGTTGACACTTGACCAAAACAAAACATCGTTATTGTTTACGTTACCTATAGCTAGCTGGTGAAAGTCGATACTTTTCAAATTCAAAATTGCTAAATTAAGTTTGGTTTGAAATGTCATACAGTGAGCTCTACGGGGCGTGCAAGCGTTGTTATTGTTCAACATTAATGGAAAAGAAAATTCAGGAAAAAACTAATGAGTTTTGGAGGGTGCTGAAAAACGATGCAGTTCATTTTCCGGAAAATGTCTCTGAAAAAAACATTCGCTACTTAAAAAAAAACAAGTTTACTTTCATTTTTCACAAATGTATGTATAATGTTCAATTTGAACTGAGCATTTTTATGTTTTGTTATAATTTTGGTGAATTTTATTCATAACATTATTGCTGTTTTTTCACATTTGTATGTATAAAATCGTTTTTTTTTTATCAAAAACTACAATGAGTTTTTTTGTTTTTTTTTGCCATTTAATTATTAGAAAGATTTAAGAGAGAAATTCGAAAATGTCCACGTGGACACAGGGGGGGGTCTGTCAAATGTCCACGCTTGTCCATGGAGGGGGGTGGGTAACAAAATAAGGTTTTTCTGTCCACGTGTTATATGGACGGTCCCTAACTGAGACAAGAAAAAGTTTATATGGAGCCAACAATATTTATCGTGGGAAAAAAAAGTTATGTGTGCTGGAACGATGTAAGAAAGGGCCTAGGGGCAATGTCGGTATTATTCCTTCTAATATTTGACGAAATTAAATCACCGTTTCAACAAGTATGCCATAAAATTAAGTTGCATTTAAAATAAACAACCAGTTACAAGTAAGCCTAACAAAAATACATGATTAACCCCTCTAACGCCAGCTTCATTTTTTACCACTGAACAAATATTCAAATCGCGATAACTTTTTTGTTTCTCGATATTTTTGCATCATTTTTTTCACAAGGCCTCAAACAACTCTTCTAGTTTAAGGATCCGTGGCGATATTAATCATTGATGATCTAGTTTTTGAAAATATTCTGATGTTTCTTGGGGGACCGACATTCTCCATATAAAATGCCTTTGGCGGTCAATTTATCACAAAAATAAAATATGTGCTATACAACGCCAAGTAATAAGGAGCTACTCTGAAAAAATCATACAAATCAGTTCAGTATTCTCGGAGAAATCTGAAAATTACGATATGAGTTTTCAAAATCTTTGTTTGTCCAGAGTGGTACCAGGAACATAAATTGTCATTACTCAAAGACGGCTGCACCAAATTGCTTCATTTTTTTCACAACATACTGGCATTAATGTATCATTCCAAGGAGCGAATATCCGAATACGAAAAAAATGCTGTAGCCTGAGATATTTATGTAAGCTATGGCTACGCGTCGGTCTTCCAAGGAATTTTGGAATATCTGGATCCAGATGACCAATGATCAATATCGACACATATTCTAAAATTAGAAGAGTTTTTTGAAAGTTAAAAAAATGGTGCAAAAATATCAAGAAACAAAAAGGTTATCGCGGTGATTTTTAGTGGTAAAAAATGAAGCTGCCGGTAGAGGTGTTAATGCATTTCTAAAATAAATCCTTATATTTACAGGTTTTATACAGATTTTATTACTAACTATGAGATACTTATATTCACGGTGCTCCCTGATCGTTATTATCAGAAAAAATCTCCATCAAATCTGTGCTCACCAGTCGATTTCTATAGCTAAGCTGCATGTCTGGGCAAAATTTAAAAAAAAAACGAAGGGCCCGTTTTGAAGTTACGCCTTTTTGAATGTGTAAGTCCACTAATTCAAAGGAAATCTGAGATATTTAAACGAGTTTTCATTGGCCGTGGTTATCAGGATAAACATACTATTAAAATTTGAATCAAAGTTGGTTTATATAGTTATTTGTAACTTCAGGGAGGAATTTTGAATGAGAAGATAGACGAAATTTGGAGTTACGTTTTTTTTACGATTTTTGGAAGCGTAACCATTGAAAACACTAATTTCCAATAGATTAATTAGGCATTGTTATACCTTTGATCATATCCTAGCTTGGAACCCATGTACTCACGATTCAGATTATTTTACATGCAATTGATTGATACCTGTTGTACATCGGAGCGAAGTATACGCCAAGAAATACTTTACGAGTTAAGTTTTCAGTTATGGGCAGCAGTGTATGGAATAGAATAAAATTAACAACGTAGAAAGCAGCGATACAAAATGGAAGAAAACAATGCAAAGTTTAGAACATCCGTTGTTATTTTGTTTAATGTAGTTCAAAATTGTAGCATTTACAGAGCTTAATTTTAAATGTTTGTCTTTGTCAATTTGGAAAACTTTGTGAAGCTCCCAAAGTATTTTTTTTTTCGTTTGGGATGAGTCATAACATTTGGTGAGTCTTTAGTTCACAAGCACTGGCTGCGATCGAAAACAAATTTACATGGAAATCTTCAGTTTGTGTAGGATTGAACCCATATTCTGGTGGGTAGACCAGCTGGTTATCAACAGGGCCACAGAACAATTTAGGATTTTCCGGTAATCAAAACTGGAATTTACGTAAAATCCATGAACAACTCCATATTTTATATATCTTTTCAAAATTATACCCCTTGACTTTGATTTCTATTACCCGAAGACCATCTCCGCAAGTTCGAATGCCAATATCAAGGGACAATGTCATGCAAGGTAATTCTATACTCGGGAAAATAGCATTCATTGTAATAGTGCGTTCAGGATGATGACACTCTGAAAGTGTTATGATTTTAAATTCAATGAAACCAAATAATAACAAATGTTCCTTACTTTTCTTAAGCATATTTCAAGTACTGAGGCTTTCTCTTCACGAGTTAGCATGAGAATGGATTGATTGATTTATGCAATTCTTTCACTATTGTATTTATACAGAGCTCTTACGTGTTTTTGTAATCTAAAAGACCGAGAAACCCAAAGGTAAAACTGTAGATTTTTGAAAAATATATATGTAGTAATGTATGCTACAAATGATCACAAAAGTATTGACAGTGGTCTAGAGTTCTATAGTTTGGCCAATTGTGCATTACTCAGCAATTGAAGTTTATGTTCAATTGTGAAAGACTTTGGCGACATGTAAGTGCAATGTGCCATTGAAAACATTTGAATATGCTTAACGGAATGTCTGCTTAAAAAAATGCCTAATTAATCTATTGGAAATTAGTGTTTTCAATGGATACACTTCCAAAAAGACGTAACTCAAAATTTCGTCTATCTTCTCATTCAAAACTCCTCACAAATAACTGAAAAGTAGTACTTTTCAGCACTGTTTCTTTCGGTAGGAAAAGTAGGCCGTTATGTTGTCCATTCTCTTAATAAAAAGTAGGCTGCATTGCAACGGAATTGCAAAAAAATATTTAACCAATTCTGTCAAAGAAATTTCCGCTTTTCTTGTACGGTACAACATTCGAGCCGACGAAAAAAGCTTAACAATTTCAAATTATAATATGGATAGCTAGAATTGATATCAACTTGATAGACATAAGAGATAAAAGATCTGGAATTTATATCTGAAATAAACTACTAGAACTACATTGACATGGCATACTTTTATTCTGTAATATTTGACCAATAGCTGCGAGGTTTTCACTAGATCTGCGAATATAAAATTTTTCTATGGTTCTGAAGTTCCAGGAACAGTATTTTGATATTGTCTTCAGGTCTTTTATCTCTTACGTCAATCAAGTCAATATTACGTTTTGTCTGTCAGAACTTCGCCTCTACTCTCTACTTATTTTGTTTTTCAAACCCGCCACTGATATGTCCAAATCTATCTAAGATATAGAAGATATACCAAATGATAACCATATAGGTTCACTACACGTTTAAGGCGAAGTAGGCCGTCATTGAAATTTGTACCCGTCGTTGATGATTGTTGCTAATTCATCTCACGATTTCGAATCAAAGAAAATCACTTGTTTTTGTACTGACACAGCTGAAAAAGTATCTGCATACTTTTTGCATGTTAGCGCGTACAGTGATACTTTTTCAAGTCTGTATTGCTGTTTGCATTTGAGGAGCAAATCTTGACTAAACGTTCTCCAAATGCGGTAACACAAAATAATCAAAGGACACCTAGCAACGATTAAATAAATCACCGCCGCCCTAGCAAGATAAATCGATTTTTGACATCGCATTTCTTGTGAAAAATCTTACCGCGTTTGGTGTTCCCGCATTTGATATTTGCATTTCAAATGCACACAGCAATATAAACTATCAAGACTGAGTTTTATCACTTTGAAAAACAAGCTGAAAAGTCATCATTGTTGCCAAAACGAATGACGGGCTACTTAACCTTAAGACACTTCTCCAAAATACATAAATTTACATTGCTTCGAGATAACGTTTGACGCAAAAAGGAAACTTACCTTAACCTACGGTGAAGTAACTTAAGTACATTTTGCATTCGGAGTGCTTTACAGGCCGTAATCTCCGTCACCTTCGTCGCTGAAGACGTCCAGATAATCGTCGCTTTCCTCGATTGCATTCGGCGGAACGAACGCCCCGCCGAAAGCATCATCCAGCCGATCTTCGATGCCCATCTGGGTCGCAATTCCGTACACCAGTCGCATGAGCACCAACCGCACGAAATTGGGAGTATTGGTTTCACGGGCCTCGTACTCCAGCTGCTTCAGAGTTTTCCGTGATGGCACGTGATGTTTCCTCCTGCCATACCTCCTGCGGGCGTCGCAAACGGTGGCCAACACGACCACCAGCAGTAGGATAATGGCCATATTTCTTCGCGCCTTGGCACCGAACATATTGTACCTGTTTTCACTTCACGCGACTTGCTTTCCACCCGAATATATGCACAAATGACCGACTTTCCTGCCGGAGCCTGTGGTCCCGATCGATTCTTCTGTTTGCGGCGGGTAGTGTTAATTGGTCTCTCTAGCACTTAAGTGTATCTTCTTCTGCCTTATGAAGTTGGTATTCGCACGGGGGGCTTTCTGTCCGGACCACAAGCAACTATCCAACTCCGTTGGATTTAATTATCTTAAGAAGATCGCTCAGATCAATCGCAGTGCACACAGATCAATTCCAGGTACGCACAGACTACTTCTGAGCAAATCACAGCCTTCTAGATCAAGATCACCGTGTCGTTGAACCGTTCGCTGCGGACGTTCTGCCCCAAATTTCCGACTTTAATTCGTAGAAAAAAAACACAATATCTTGTAAAGCTCGAGAGTTACTGCGAACCACTATCCGTAACGAGCAGCGATCAAGATTCGTTGCAACAAAACTCGCACTCGAATTCTTCCACCCACTTATCTTTAGAGCACCGCGAAGAGAAGAGCTTTCCCGTAAAGATCGACCGAAGATACCGAGATGTTTAGATGTAGTCGCGTTGAGCGCTGAACGTTGAATGGAAAACGGCGCCGCAGTTTCTGTGGTCGGCTGATTGGGAGTGGAGCCTGAATGGAGCCCCCCCTAGCTGAGTGGTGGTCCGAACGGAAGAAATGGTATGGTGATTTCAATGAGAGAAATGTCCGCGCTGCGCTCTTGGCGCGAGTAGATTACTGTCAGTCTATGCATAATTGTCCCATGGTGCAAAACAGACAATTGTGAAATAAGCGTTTAAAGATTTTTACACATTTGTGCTCTGTATTTGCAAACGTAATGACAAATTTAAATCAATTCTTTACAATAATATGCAAATAAGGGTGTTATTAGAATGCAGGTTACAAAATTCAAACAGTTCCACCATCTTGAAGGTTGGTTTGCTGTTGACAAGAAAAGTAATTGCCTATCTTGATGCGTGAGAAATTTATTCACAGAAAAGGTAAAGAAAATCACATTTCTTTGATCGCAGTCCGCAGTTGAGGAGAAATGTCATTTGAAATGGGGCACTCTGTAGGATGATGGCAACTATTGGTGGGAGGGAGCCAAGTTTTAGCAAAAACTTCATTATTTATATGACTTTTTAATAAGATAAAATGCTAAAATTTGGTAGATCGACTAAACTAGGAACGATCTATTCACCAAAAAATAGCGCATGTTGTTTTCATCGAAAAATATACGTTTTATTTCACAGTCCAATCAACTGGTACATTACAATCCTTGGAAAAAATAAAAGAAATATATTTCTTTGCGTTTAGTTGAGTTTTCTTAGTTTCCACTAAACTTCACCCATAATTTTTTGCACGGTGTGCCAGAAACCGTTATTAACAGAAAAAAATGTCCATAAATTCGGCACCTACCATTCGAAAGATATAGTATTCAAGCATCTTCTCCGTGAATTTGAAAATATTCTAACGAGGGAATCGAAAGTTATAGTGATTTGAAGGTTTTAAGCTATTTTGCATGGGATATTCACATGCTTATAAATATTGCTCAACGGTGCATCATTATTTACTTGTAAAAAAGCCAATTAACCATCAGCTTTGCATTAAGCATCCAAAACATGTGATATCCAAGCATCTTCCATGTAAATTTTATATCATTACGTCGAGAAAATCAGAAGTTTTAGTGATTTGTATATTTACCATTATTTCTATGAAGTTTAAATTAGAGCTTTTTTATGGCTTTTTATATTAGTACACAGAATTTACAAATAAAAATGTCCATATGACTGACACTCGGCATTCAAAAGATGATTATTCAAGCATCTTCGCAGTTAGTTTGAGAATACTTTATCTAGAGACAACACAACTAAAGTACTTTGAAGTTTTGAACCTATAATAGAGTAAATTTTGAGTATTAAATTACCACGTTCAATGTTTTTACCACTACTAATTGCAACAAATTCTTATCAATATGTTGATCAATGTGATTTAATAGCGTGGTTGACCGCCTACTGTTGCTTCTCCGTTATTACAAGAGCAACTATACATGCACAAGGAACCAACGGATGTTACTTAGAGTTAGTCGCAGCACTCTCAGTGTGTAAGTAATGGAATTCTCATTCCTTGTACTAAGCAATACCGCGTCCTGCTGTGTCCTAATACATGAAAATTGGGGTTATGGAATAAATATTTACGTGATACTATCTTTGAGGAAGCCGTTGGAATCCTCTGCACTTCCACGAGAAGTCAATGGGAGTTTGGAAAATTGGAAGTGGTTATATTACAGATTCGTCTTGGTAAACAAAACGCCTAATTACAATAGTCCTAGGGATGATCACATCATTTTCACTGGTTATACCCCGTTATACCTCTCCTGAAACATAATGAAGTCATCAACATAATAAATATAATAAAATAAAAAGTAATCCTTTTATATGAACAAAACATGACTGAATCAATATGACGATACCTTTGATGACGAACTATTCAAAGATTTCGCATGATGCAAATCATGCAGCGTCAATCCAAAAAGTAATCTATCAGTATCTAAAGGAAAAGCCGACGCTCATAGTATCCAATAATTCTAGGAACTAAACAAAATAGAAGGCTTGATGCATTTACATATTTTGCAAAACATGAAACAAGGTTAATTTCTACAATGAACTCCTACTAACTATTATTTGAACAAACACATAAATAAACGTATCCCCTTCGCTGTCATGAATAAAATGTAAACCATCATATTTAACTTATTCAAAACACTGGCATAAAATGATCTTACTAGTTGATAATCCAACCTCGACTGAGCAACATGTTGCCACTTTCAAATTGTCCAGGTTCACCAATATGTTTATTTGGGCCATAGCGAAACACTGCCCCGCAAAACGCGCAGAAATGAAACAAAATTCTTAAAAACGAACCCATTTGCTTGTGATTTAATGAAACACTGCATTTCTTCAATGTAAGATATAAGTTGAATGCAAATCTGTTAAGTTAATTTGTGTTGAAATCATTAAATGCGTGTTGCGAACACTATTTCAAATGATTGAAAAAAAATCTTAATGACTCCAAAACTTCAAAGTACTCTAATTATGTTGTCTTTTGCTAAAATAATCTCAAACTAACAGCGAAAATAATTGACTACTATATCTTTTGAATGCCGAGGGTCAGTCCTATCGACATTTTTATTTGTAGATTACGTACACTTTCATAACAAAGGCGTATAAATCAGCCCTAATTTAAACTTCATAGAAATAATGGTAAATATACAAATCACTATAACTTCTGATTTTCTTGACGTAATGATTTAAAATTTACAGGGAAGATGCTTGGATATCACATGTTTTGAATGCTTAATGCAAAGCTGATGGTTACTTGGCTTTTTTACAAGTTAATAATGATGCACCGTTGAGCAATATTTATAAGCATGTGAATATCCCATGCAAAATAGCTTAAAATCTTCAAATCACTATAACTTTCGATTCCATCGTTAGAATATTTTCAAATTCACGGAGAAGATGCTTGAATACTATATCTTTCGAATGGTGGGTGCCGAATTCATGGACATTTTTTTTCTGTTAATAACGGTTTCTGGCACACCGTGTTTGCGTTATACCAATGCAATATTTGACATTTTACCAAGAATATTTGGTCGGCGTTAAGCCAGAGTAGACCGAGTGGCATTTTTCATATTTTGAGAAAAATGGGCTTGAAGTCTAACGCTTTGTATTTTTTCAATTCGTGAAAATTTTATATTAATATTTCTTCACATCTTTGTGTTACTTTAAAACAATATAATGTGAAGTGATAATCATGAAAAATTATGATCCAAACCTCAGATAGAAGAGATTTTTCGATGGACTATGTGTACTTGGTCCACTCTGAATGAACTAAAAACCACCATTCAATGAGTTGGTTCACTCTGACTGAACAATAACAATCATTTGGTCGGCGTTAAGTCAGAGTGGACCAAGTGACACTTTGCACATTTTCAGTAAAATAGGCTTAAAGCCTAACACTTTGCAAATTTTTAACTCGTCAATATTTTGGTTCAATACTTCTACACATCTTTGTGTTACTTTCAAACAATATAACGTGAAGTGATAATTATGAAAAAAAAACATGATCAAAACCTTTAATAGAACGATTTTTTGATGGACTATGTGTACTTGATCCACTCTGATTGAACTAAAGACCACCCTTTAGTGATTTAGTTCACTCTGGCTGAACAATTTGAAGGAAAATAACAATAAATTAATGCTTGCATGGTTAAATTTGGTACATATCTCTAAGATGAACAGATTATCAACATCCTTTGACATCAGTATCGTAGATTCTTCAATAATCCATATCGCCAATACCGAAATCAGTGGCATAACGATAGCTTCAAAATTAAAGTTTTGCAGTGTCAGGGCATTGAAGACCAGTATTATTTGAATATGCGTTCAGTCAGAGTGGAGCAAGTGAAAATCTTGAGTACCGGCCAAAATATACTGGTCCTAGGGGCGGGTTCTAGGACATTCCATATATACGTACACCATAGAACTACCAAAAACTTCTATCGGACTCTGAAATTGACTCACAAAAAGTGCAATAACCAATCAGTTTATTGATTTTGGACACTTGGTCCACTCTGTCTGCACAGAAATTGTTGCCATTTCTGACCACCCATCCAAATATAGTAAATGGTCAAAAATCAAAATCAAATGCATCGATTTAAGTAATAATTATGAATTTCTATTGATGGATGAGAAGATGAATTATTGGATGTGAAAAAATCTAAACGCCGACCATTTATAAATCAGACGTGTTTCTGTTATTTTGACTTATCTCTTACTTGGAAAAATTACCCAAAACTTTTGGATCAATTTATTGTGTATTTCTTTCACTACTGGACTGCGAAGTGCGGCTTCATAAGTGAGAAAATGCGAATAAAAGTGCGGAATTGCACGGAATCTTGTTGGTGTCTTCAGAGCACTTATTCTTTGTATTGCGAAGAATAAGCCCGCTTAAGTCCACTACTTGATATGATGCAATCGCGCATTTTGTTTAGTGTTTTCGCACTTATAAAAACTTCGATAGTCCAGTGGCGAAAGAAATGCGCAATAATATATGGACAATTAGGTGGACTGATACTTTTCAACTTTTCTCACAAAAATCGACGTTATTGTGCAACCATATCATGTAATACCATTCTATGACATCAAGGCTGTAATGGTAGCAGCAGGTCCGTCACACTCGGGCTCAGATTGGATACCACTTCTAGTACTGCATTTGGTCCCTCGGTAGTACAAAAGGTACCCAAGTTTGACAGATCGCAGTACACTTTGAACGGCATTCTAGATTACCTTATGAGCCATAAAATTTTGGGCAACTGCAAGGAACATGGGGGTCTTTAATTTGTCTTTGGTAGCAGACTAAGTTGGGTCAGAACTTTACGGAACATTTTGTTTATTGAAAGGGAAAATTCTATTCTAAAGACAGTTTTCATTGCAAATTTGTCCATTTTGTTACTCCAGTTATAATTATGTCTTTCTTCCAAAACCGCAGATCAAATCACCAACTTGAAAGGGGGTTTATCTGCAATATCCTATTTGAACTTAGCCAGTGCATCCACTCTACGTTTTTTCGTGGTAATCTTATTGATTCGGAATATGAAAATTCAAGAATTTTTGCCATCATTTCAAAACCTTGAGATATTAATTTTTTATTCTAAAATAAGCTTTAAATTATACCCAACCAAGCGATACTGAGAATTTTCAAACTATATATTTCGAGAACAAATCGATCATGCTGTTATTTTTTATCGATGAGTAACTTGTTGGTTGCGAGGCGACCAAATGATCGAATCGTTATTTAAGAGCATTGTTTTGTTCGCTTTATTTGTGCTCTCGAAATGGTTATGGTGGATGACGAAACACCAAAATGAAGATTTTATCGAATTTTTATATACCTTAAGTATTCTTACGAAAACGTTCAGCATTTGGGCTATGACTTTGTATTTGGAAGGTTGAAATATTCTGCCGTTGAAAATTGTTCATACATATGGCATAGGACAATAGCTGCAAAATTGTTTTTTTTTTCTTGAATTATACTTACTTAAAAAAAAAACAATAATTAAAATTGAAGAAATTTAATTTTCCGCAACAGAATATTTTGAAACTTTCAGGGTGTGAAAATATTGTCGGGATAAAACAGGATAACATTGATCGGAATGACCTTCCTCGCAAAATTTTCGAACAAACATTTTTCTTTGAAATATTTTCAATGAAAATTTTTACTGAACTTATAAAAGTAAAAAGTTGAAAATAAAACAAGTTTTATTCATATTTCAAAATTGGAAAGAAAGATTTCCTTGACACTTGATGACACTGCTGAAAATTCCTACTTCATATGATGTAAAGGAGAAAAATGCTGTTCTACTCATACCGGCATCACTGAAGACGATTCAGTTGTCATTATTTTCAATATCATATTCAATTTATCAACATTAACAAATTACTATAATAATGCTGAACTTGAACTTTGAGGTGGCATTTTAAAGAAGGCATATAATACTCTTTATACCAAACGTCCACTATGCAAAACGTCCACAATTTAAGTTATGCGAAACGTCCCACTCCGTTGAACTTGTGGTTATTCCATTCAAACACATTAACATGAGATTCAAAAAGAAATATTTTGCTGCAGAAAACGCTCAGCTGTTCGAATTAAAACAAAAGTTTGAAAATTTCCTAACAAAGCAGTTCTGTCCGGGTCACGAACTTTGAATTTTTTGACGAAAACCAAAATGTAGTTGCATTTAGAAGCCTAATTGTCACAGTTTAAGTCTTTAATAAAATAGCTTGCTCAATCAAATGAAATGAATATTTTTAGATTAGAACCATTTTACGAGACGTTTCGGAACAGCTGATAGTCGCAATGGAGTCAATTGACAGGAGACCTGGGATTTTGTTTCAAGGATGGTACTGACGACTCTTCATTGCTACCCCAACATGTAGCTGGTTCTTAAATGTAAACAACCAAACAAAATTACAACCAAACAATGGTGAAGGCGTAATTAACTTTCGCGAAACCGTCTCTTTTATGAATTGAGCATGATTAGCTGATTAAATCGCCAGCAGCGCACTGCAGTAACACGTCGTATATAACTGCTTGTAAACAATACCTTTCAAGCGCATTGATTAGCTGAGGTTTTTCGAATAAATATTTTTACTTTTCCGTGTTAGCCTTAAAACTGGTTTTGGACTTGGTGGTCAGCTTTTCAATTTTACTCGCAGTTGACAGCCGCCCTCCACCCTTGTTTTGATAAAATCCAGCGTAATTTTTAACAACGCTTCATCTTACCACATGGAGGACATGGCAAAACAGAGATCCAAGTATCTTCGTTACTGCAAGATTACACCTAGTTATTGTATCAGCTACCACTTTGTTACCCTGTTTTTACTTTAAAAAGGACTTTTGTGATCAGAAATATTTTAAAAATTATTCTCCATTAAAGTTTTTGCCACAGCTACGCTACGCTATTTCTGAGCGACTTTGTTGTACGAAATTTATGCTGAGCCATAAAGTACGTGCCATAAAAATCTGAAAAAATACAATTATCATTGCCGATACGATAAATGATCAGACTTTCACTTATTTTATTGGAAAAAATAAACTTTAGTATATGAATTGTGAATAAAAAATAAAAATCTGATTAAAGCTGTGCTCGATTTTTGAAAGGATCAAAACCAAGTCCATGTATATCCAAAAAAACATGTGAAAATCTAAAATTTGAGTTGTCTATCCAAAAGTATAGATATTTGAAATAAATAAATTGTAAATGAAATAATTTTATTTACATTGAAAATACCTGAAAACTTATGATTTCGTGAAGTTTTCGTATATGGAGAGAAAAACTAGCGATTTTTTTTAATTTTACCATTTTGTCAAATGTTCTCTAGCGAAGCCAAATGAAATTGTAAACAAAAATTCTTGTGGAACGTCTTAGTTGCAATGTACTTGAACTCACCACATCGAAGGATTTTGAAAAAAATCATTCATCACTAGTTAACTGCCGTGGATCGCAAGTCAGTCCCATCTGTAAAAAGTAGGCATTGAGAAAATGGGATGTGAAGTTTCCAAACTCGTTTTTCATACGCTTGAGCTTAATTGGCCGCCCGTGGTTGCTACTCCAGTATTGCCAGATCAGCTGCACTTACATAAGGAACCAACCGAATGACTGTTTGGGATTGACAGACACCCTCAGTGTATAAGTGCTGGTGATCTTCTATTTTTTAGGCAACAATGGCACCTGCCACGTCAGAATGCTGACCAATGAGGGGAAAGGGGGAGGAATTGATGATGCATTGAACTGGCTCCCACGTAGACCGTATATACCACTGCATCTACGCCAGTTCATGCGGGAGTGTATGGATTGGGGGAAAGGCTTGGCAGAGAGGTTTTCTCTTTGGTTAGCAGACTGCCCAAGTATCAGGTGAAAGGAAAGGCATGCTATAATGATGAAATAGAGTGAAGCGTAGGGAAACGGTTTCTTGTCCGTCTCTGGTTCTAGCGTTTTTGCTATGAACGAGTAGGGTGTGAGTGTGATAGATTGAGAGTGGAAGATAGAAGCAAGTGTAAGACACAAGTACAAAGTACGAGGAAAAGGACGGGCCTGGGATTGAACCCATGACCTTCTGCATATGAAGCAGAAGCGGTAGCCATTAGACCATCAACCCCGTCTAAAAAAAAATTCGTTTTCCATACGAATATTCAAAAAATTCCAGAGGATTGGAACATGTTCAAATCTTAATTAAACTTTCACAATTTGCTTCTCATTACGTTATCTTTCCAAGAAAAATATAAGGGTGATCAACGCACGGTTCATTTTTGCGTTATACGGTGTGGAATTCCGTAGTGGGACTGATATGCGATTACTTTTCATTATGAGACAATTTGATTTGCTGTTTTTTCTTATTTTTTCCGAACAAATTTGATTATCTCATTAGTGCAGCTGAAAGAGCATTGGAACTCAACTCAACTCAATTTGGACGAAAATACAGATAGGACTGACTTGCGATTCACGGCAGTTAAGTTCCAACAAAACACAAAAGTAGGGTATGTGCAGGCTAGATAAGAATTGATTTTCTGAAATCAAAATTTTCAATGTAAAACTTTATTTATTCAAACAAAATTTTCGCAGATAGCATTTAAAATGCCCAAAGTAAAAATACAGATATATAAAAATATTTATTTGTTTGAAAAAATATTGTGATTCTCGTTATCAAAGTCGTGCCCATACTTTCTGGGACTATACCAAGGAGGAAGCTTCAGAATCATTTTCAACATTTTATTTTGAATCCTCTAAAGAGCTTTCTATCTGGTTTTACAACAGCTTGTTCATATTGGTACAAGAAGCAACATTGCTGTTCTGAACATTTGTTTGAAGATCAAAAGCTTGTTCTTAAGACAAAGTTTTGATTTTCTTTTAATAAGGGGACAAATATATTTTACATATTTGTTACATTTGGCTTGAATGCCATCATTGTGATTTTTGAAAAAAAATTTAATTTTTTATCTAGCAAGAGCCCTAGATACTTAACTTTATCTGGTCAATTTATTGGAATCCTTGGATTGTCTACTTGAAGTACTTATATCTTGGGATTTGGAAGCATTACGAGAAATCTTCCATTTTTGTAAGTATGAAGAAGTAATATTCATACTTTTTTGCAATCTACTACAGATGACGAGCAGGCTTCGTCCTTTGGTGGAGAGGCCTATGTAATCCACAAACAAAGATTTTTTGAAATCCCTGAGGTAACTCAAGTATGTCAGATATGAAAATATTATAAAATATAGGGAATTTACCAGAGAAACAGAATAACAGTACTCGTAAAAATTGATGAGAGATTGATTGCTGATTTCGGAATCCGAACTGATAATTGGTCAAAATGGAATTTTTGTTGCACGCATGACCAAACACCACTACATTTTACCACCATTCTGTTCAAACCTATCCTTTTCAAAAAGTTTACTGATAGGTAGACGAGAGCTATTTATCGACCAAAGCTAGAAGCCATTACCATTTGTCAGGAAAATAAGCCAACTGAAAACATGAGTTAAATATATCAACCAAACATAATAAGCTACTTTCTGGAAGTTTTCTGATGGGGATGTTAATAAATTCCATAATCGCCTTGGGCTTTCAAATTTAATTTTTTGTTTTAATTATCACTTCTTCCAAATCAGGCAGCGTCCATTTATTACGTGACGCTAAAATTGGAAAATTTTGACCCCCTCCTTAACGCTTTTGTATGAAAAATTTAAAATTTTTGTATGAGCCGTAACGCTTGAGCCAACTCCCCTCCTCCCCCTAGAGCGTTACGTAATTTGTGGATGCCGACTCAGTCCCCCAGGAAGTGTCGAAAATGTTCTCTTGATTGAGATTGCGTTCAACGTTACTGAAGAGTAACTTGATTTTCAATCGGAACTATTAGTAAAATTAAACTATTTTGTGGCAAAATGTAAAAAAACGACAAAAAGTAACATGGGACAATTACGCGTATAACGGCAGCTTATGCGCAAAAAAACCGTTCATATTTTTTCTTCTGTTGTTTACCTACTTACTTGCATACCTGCTTATGATGATGATCATTTCACTCTCTTTTTCACGGCGTGGCGGGGTGTTTTTTTTTGTATTCGGGGGTTGGCGCATAAAAAGCAATCCATTTTTCATAAGCAATTTTGAGCGTGAAAATTTTGAAGTTTGTCGGAAATTTGGCACAAGCCGCCAAGAGTGGCGTTTGGTCATGCGTTCGACGTACAATACAGAGCATCGGCAACAGCATCATAAATTTAATGTTACGGTAGGCCACAAACGGCTAAAGAATTCGTCTGACCGAGGAAATTAGTTGCTTTTTCTTTTTTGCATGTTCTTCAATGCCAATGAAATTGAATTCAAACGCGGAAATTACACATCTACAATCGCGGCTAAGCCAAATGTTCTGTTTGTTTTTTGCTAGCCTATCCGACATTTTAATTGGTTTGCAGTTTGATTTATTCAGAGCGCGGATTTAAAGTGCGGATGACCTATTTTAGACATATCAAACAAGCATCACTTAGTGTCTATGTCTATGGAACAAAATATTAATTCAAAATATTTGTTTTTTTAGGGTTTCGACTAAAACACCCACCAACTTTCAATTCCCGCTTTTGAATGGTAAACTATCCATTTTACGCAAAATGTATATGGGAAAATCATTCTCGATAGATCATTTAACTGGTATTCAATCAAAGTCACATAGTCAATCACATAGTGAAAAAATCAGAGGGGGTTGTGTACAAGACACGACCGCATGACGTTAACTACGCCAAGTGAATTTTTGCATTTGAATTTTAGTCGATTTTCATAGTTGCAGCCTTCCTTTAGTTTAAACTCTAACATAATATCGTGACGGTCCCAACATTTTAGATTTTTAATTAACACCCAGTATATTGCCGTAAGATGTCGTTAACATCAAAAGAAGAATGAGCGAATAAGCTGAAAATGGTCTGCTTTTATAGAGCGCTTCCCAACCCAAAGGAATCGTGGAAGACAATATGAACGAGTTTGGTTGCATAAGAAAGGGGTCGACATTTTCCCAATTTTCGACAGTCTATCGTCAAAAATCAAAAGTTTTCTCCATTTGAATAAAATGTTGTATAAATTTCCGACCGGTTGGTGGGAAAATATTGAAAATCTATCGATAAATGGCTGAGTTATTACTATTTAAAACCTTACATAATTTCGTGACGGTCGCAACATTTTAGATTTTCAATTGACACCCAGTATATTGCCGTAAGACGTAGTTAACGTCAAAGAAGTTTTTAAACGAATTCAGTATTTTTGATTAAAAAAATAATGTTTATTCTTCAAAAAAAAACCTCAACGAATATTGAAGAAAGGGCCCCCCCAGAGTTTTCACTAAGACTCCGTTTCAGGATTTTTCCATAAATTTCTCCAGAGATTTGTTCGAGAGTTTTTCTTGGAACCGCACTAGCTGTTTTTTTTTCAGAATGTGTTCTTGAATTTTCATCTGGAACTTTTGGAGAGAGTTAGTTCCACAAAATATATGGCTCCTCCATGAATTTTATCAGAGAATTCATCAGGAATTCTGTATTTCTTCAATCTATTCATTTTCGTAAGAAACTCATAAAGAATTCCAACAACAAATGAGATTTATTTAACCTTTCGGTCGTCGCGCGAATTTTTGTAACGCGAGTAGTCGCGCGTTGTACTTTGTACAACATCCTTGATTTTGCGAATATCTCAGGAGTCTGACCACTTAGAAAGATGACGTCTTCGGTAAAGTTATTCAGTAGCTCAAGGGCTATCATTATTCAAGCCAAGAAATTCGAAATTTTGCCACTAGGCAGCGCTAGTGAGCATGAAACTTGTGTATCGTAGATCTCAGGATCCTGACCACTTAGAAAGATGGCGTCTTCGGCAAAGTTGCTCGTAACTTATGGACTATCATGGTTAGAGCTAGCTGATTCAAAATTTTGCCACCAGGCAGCGCTAGTGACTTTGAAACATTTGTTTTCTCAAATATTTCAGGTGCCTGAACACTTAGAAAGATGGCGTCTTCGGCAGAGTTGTTCAGTAGTTCAAATTATTTCTTTATTTAATTCTTAAAGTTCGAGATTTTGTAAAATAATGATAGTTCCTGAGTTTCTGAACAACTTTGCTGAAGGTGCCTGTCTAAAAAGTCAAGATCCTGCAGCATCCGAAAAACAAAAATTTTATGCTCACTAGCGCCGCCTGGTGGCAAAATATTTTATTTCTTCCATCAAATAATGATAGTCCTTGAGCTACTGAACTACTTTGCCGAAGACACTATCTTTCTAAGTGGTCAGGCTCCTGAGATATCTGCAAACAAAAGTTTCATGCACACTAGCGCCGCCTAGTGGCAAAATTTTGAACCATCTAGCTCGAACAATGATAGTCCTTAACTTACTAAACAACTTTGCCGAAGACGCCATCCTTCTAAATGATCAGGATCCTCATATATTTTCAAAAAAAGAGTAAAACTTCCATGCTAACTAGTGCCACCTAGCGGTCAAATTCCGAATTAAATGCGGTACTATCAGATAGCGCTTCACATCCAGAACAATTGTTCTAAAGACCTCAAGTTTCTATATTATCTGGATTTTGAGATATACCGATTTCAAACTGTGGTTTACTCAAACCGTATATAGTGCGTTCATTATTATGCGACTTTCATGTACATTTGTTGATTTTACCGCCATACTGTGAATAAAAACCGTCGAGTATTATTCTTAATGAGATTCTTGAGGAATACATTTTGGTTTGGTGTCGATAGATATCTTTGTTGCAAAATGATAGCATATAAATCACAACTGTTGTACAAAGTACAACAGCGCGACAGCCCGAAGGTTAATAACGATATAACGCCAATTTACTCGGTTCTTGGCTGTGTCTCTTTAACCTCGCCTCCTTGTTCCAACAGGATTCAATGCGAACACCATTTTGCAGGGTTGTTGATCGGTAGTCTTGCAACATGCCCTGCCCAGCATACCCTTCCGGTTTTCGTTGGCAACCCGACCAGACGAAAGAAACAAGATTATAACAGAATGTGTTCCCCCGTTATGATTTCTTTATATCAGCAGTTGTTATAAAACATGTACCGTTAGTAATTAAAATAACAAACATTCTAACAAAATTTTCACCAAATCAAACTAAAATATAACAAACCGTGTTTTAATTATATCAAAATTATTACAGAATGTGTTGCAAGGATGTTACAAAATAACAAAATTATTGCAAACTATGTTACTGTTTATGATGATAAAGCTTAAGAACTATCTAAAAATTAGAATGCATTAAACTATTTGTGAAACTTCAGCAAGAGAATTAATTCTCTTGTTTAGGGAATTGGTCTGAATATTATCAAAAACATTTTTTCTAAAGAAAATAATGAAAAACTGTATAAATTAATAGAAATAAAACCCCTTGTTTGGAGGATTAGAAAGTATATCCCTAAGAATACCCCCTCCAGAATCATTCATTGAAGATGGAGGCAGAAATTTAGCCTAATGTGAGAAAGTTCAACAAAATAGATCACAGTTTTTATTTCAGCAATAAATTCTTTGCTTGATTTTGCTTCAATTTTTATATAAATAATTTCACTTGAATAAACGTATTGCTTAGGCTCTAAACTACATTTTTCCAAAAAAAAAAACTTTTTCTTCTTCTTCTTCTATTTGGCATTAACGTCCTCACTGGGACAGAGCCGGCTACTCACCGTAGTGTTCTAATGAGCACTCCCTTAGTTATTAACTGAGAGCTTTCTGAGCGGTTCCACGCCATTTCGCAAACCCGATTATTTTTGTATTTTTTGAAAATTCACAGGCCTGACATCAATGTTGCGGTTTTTAAGAACTATTAGCTTCAAATTTTCATTTGAAAATATCGTTTATATTTTTTACCGTGCACTCTTTTTTCAATACTTAAGCATAAATGTTTTGACGATAAACGATTTAGCTACGATTCGCTCAATCAAAATATTTTTTTCTGGAATGGAGAAATACGAAATATGCTTAAAAAGGGCCTATTTTACTTTTTTTATTTGAAAATTTTATATAAATATGAGTAGGGGAAGGGGTGGTAAAATGAACACCTTAAGGAAATCATCATGTTTTTGATAGAAAAGCAAGGAATTTGTATAGTTCTATCGCACAACATCAAAAATAGTGATGTATTCTATAGCAGCGACATGAATTCAGACTGAAATAGCTAAATTTTCACATATTTTCATCGCTATCAAAAAGCGATGCAAATGTTCATTTTACCTGCACTATGTGGGTAAAATGAACAGCGGTTGGTGGTAAAATGAACACCACGCAAAAAACGTGAGCAAAACAAATATTTCATTGCCCCACCGAAAATACATCCATTAATGTTTGTAACCCATTCAAAAAAAATTCTAAAGTTATCAGATTTGACATCATATCGTAACGATATTCACATCACTGAAAAACCTCAAGTCTTCCGAGCTAAAAGTTACGTCAGTTCTTATTGTCAAACGTGGTTTTCTAACATCTTAGTTTTCGTTGATATTTTCACTTCAATTGACCTACGTATCAACTCGAACACTCAGATTTATGCTCTAAAACATTCGTGCTTGATAAAGATACATCGACATTTGTTTTTTCTCGGTAAAAGGCACGGTGTTCATTTTACCACCCCTGTTCATTTTACCACCACTTCCCCTATATCTCGAAATTAATGCAACCTAGAAAAAATTTGCTTAAGTACTTTTCGATTGCAATTTTTTTGTACTTTCAAATAATCACATAAAAAAATATTATTTTCCTCTTATTGGGATTTTTTTTTAAATCTGTTATTTTTTTAAAAATCATAACTTTTTGTCCATAATTCTTCCATTTTGAAACATTGTGTAATAAATCACATAAGTTGTCCCCTAAAACATATCCAAAAAAAAAATCGAAGCTGCGTTTCTGGAGAAAATCGATTTTAAAATTTTGTTTTTGAAATAAAAAATAATCTGTAACTTTTTTTTACCGTGCATATTTTTCTCCATATAGTCCTAAGCAATACCTACAGCTTTGTAGAAGATCTCAAATCGATCGGACAAACCGTTTTCGAGTTACAGTTTTTTAAAGATTTGCCATGCATTTTCCGATACGCCCTTCTCAAAAATAAGGCGAGGTTCAAAATGGCGGTCTGAAAGTGCATAATGGCATTTTTGGTCATAAAGAATCTGTATGCAAATTTTCAGGCGATTCAAGAAATACAAAAATTAAATTTAAAAAAAAATCGTCATGTTCGGTGGAATTGCTCAATTGTATTCAATTGTGTCTACGAATATCTGTGAAACTGTGAAGAGGCGCTCTTACTAGGGTTAGTTCAAATATTACCTAACGCAAAATTTGTCAATTTCAGATGCCCTCCCTCCCCCACGTAACAGCTTTTGTATGGAAAATTTTAAATTTTTGTATGGATCATAACGCTATGTATGACCTCCTCTCTCCCAATGTTGCGTAACGTAATATTTGAACAATCCCCTATATATGCCTCTTTCAAATGGGTTTATTCTACGAGTGGCGTGAGGTGACAATTGTCGGTGTCGTATAGCGAGGTGACAATTCTCGAATCGAGTAAAGTGACTCTCCATTTGATTTACACGGCAAATCACTTCACTCGAGTCGAGAATTGTCACCTCGCTATACGACACCGACAATTGTCACCTCACGCCACTCGTAGAATTAACCCAAAAGCTTTGCCATGTGAGTCACTTATTTAGGCACCCCTTGAAGGTTGGCACCCTTAGTGGAGACAAACCGCACGCTACGACACTGTGAACATTGCAGCAAATAAATAAAAAAAACTTATACTGTTCAATAGCAATATCACATTTATTATCAACGAAATACTGGGTCACCACAATCAATCGCCATCACAATCGGAAACATCATCCACCTCGAACAGCCCCGTATTACTAGCGTCTTCCACAAGGTCGCTACACCCGTTGGCTTTCCTAATCAGATCTCCCCACAAAAAGTGACTATTGCAAATCGGGCAGCTCCCCTCCACGGGAACGTACTGTCCCGGTTCCAGACAACGCTCGGCTAGGCATTCAATGTGGCAAATCAGCTTACACCGCGGTTGGATACATCGCAGTGCGAAGCCTTCTCCCGGTCCATGGCCACCGGATCGAATCTGCCCGTTGCAAATCACACAATCGTCGCTAACTAGCTCCATTAGTGGCTGCTGTTCGTTCTCATCATTTGAGCTCGAAGAGCTAATTGTTATGTCATCATTATCGTCATTGGCTTCGTCGTCGATTGTGGCGCCTCCAAAGTCCCGATTGGCCACTTCCTTCCCTTTGGCCCCCATCACAAGCAGGTCATACTCGTCCACATCATCCACGCAATCGTCATTAACGGTAGTTTGCATACTTTTACTGTTCTTCATCAATTCGGCGCCCGAGCTTTTGAGGCCTCTCTTGGTCTTGCGTCGCCTCCGTTGAGTGGCTTTTTTCGGCGCTTTTCCTTTTTTCGGCACTTTCTTCACGCGTCCAAAGCAAATTGGCATATGCATGGGGGGCACCTTTCCGATCTGGTCGTCGTCGTGCGAAATCACAGCATATGGAATGGAGTCAAAATTATGGGGTCTCGTTAGCGTTTTTTGAAGGTTAGCTAACCCTTTGTCAGTGTTCTGGGGTCAATATGACTATAAATCTAACGGGTGTTCAATGAAAAATGAGCCCGACCAACCTGCCCCAGTGCCACCCCATTGAGAATTTTCTCGGCTCTCTCAGTGCCCTAGTGTACAAAAATAATTGGCGGGCCAAGAATACGAAGCAATTGACCATGAGAACCAGGAATTGTATCCAGAACATGGACCTCAGTGCCGTCCAGCGCTCTTATGTGAGCATCGCGACTAAGTTGCGTCGTACGGCTGATCAGGGCCCCTTCTCCGAAATTCATTGACGTTTTTATTTGAAGAATAAACATTATGTTTTCAATAGAAAATACTGAATTCTTTGATTTTTTATTTAACTGTGTGACTGAAAAAACTCTCATTTTTGATGAACACCCGTTGATACCATTATTGAAATTTTTGAAATATTCAAAGATCTAATGCCTTTTCGTCGCTGAATATCGAATTTAGACATGTATCGCATAGTCCAGTGGTCACCTAACTGTGGCCCGCGGGCCGCATGCGGCCCTCGGCAAGGTTTTGTGTGGCCCGCGGAGTGATTTTTTCACAAATTGAAAATTTATCTTCTGTTAAATCTCGGAAACTTTATTTCAAGAATGGGCCCTTGAATTAATCTTCAGATTTTTTTTTCTCTCACATCCACACATGTGGAATAGCTATTGAGAAACTAAAGGAAATTGAAATAATTTCTTATTTCTAGAGTTTGTCAGATAACCCACAGTTTCTTCAACTCTTGATATCAGAATATAGATAGAATAAAAGTGTTTTTTATAAGAATTTCTATTTTAGTTCCAAAATTAAGGTGAACTGTGGCTAACAATTTTATATGACATGTAGGTTAATTGTTAATATTATACTAGTGTTTCAGTAATCCTATTAAAAATGTAGAAAATATTAGAAGTCTGTCAAAGCTTGCGCTTTATATCTGAAATCGGTACTGGATTGTTTGTAACCATGTTGTTCAAATTCCGCAAATCTTATAATTTTTGACATGCATCTTTGTACGAAAAATGAACTCTTGAGAATCCAGGAACATCGGTGATATTAGGAAAGATTATTAAACCGTTAGAAATTGTCGAACACAATAAGAAATCATATTTCAGAAGTCACCTATCGACCCCACTAGTTACCGAGTCAAATTGAGTAACAACTGTTGAAAAACTCGAATGACAGAGACCCCAGACAACCAAAATGTATGTATAACGAAATCACCTGGAGGCTTTATATGTGCAAAATTTCACTAATAAGATGTTGCGAAACGGCCTTCTACGAACAAAAGTGGAGGCGATATGCGTGCATATATTATGTGATGAATAATGACATACAATGCGAGTGTATAAATATTCTACCGAACTAACCTGTGATCTTATGTGACTTAACTTATGATAACAAATGATGATTTGACAGCTGCTACGGATTGATTCGACTTACTTTGTACGAGTGTACGGGACGAAAGAAAATGTACAAATGAACTCAAAAAAGAAGTGTTTTATGCGAGGAAACTCATCAATCTGACGAGTTTATCCACGGTGTTTTGCGAGTTTGATTTAATTAGTATGAATAAACGATTTGTAACGTGCACTTTCATGCGATTTCTGGTTGTCTGGGACGTGCCGAGCAAATTTCTTGGACGACAGTATTGTTCGTTTTGTAACGAATAGGTTTCGTGCAAATTAAATGTGGGGAAATAAATAGGTACCGTAATTCAGGGGCAAATTGATCACTAGGGTGATTTTGATCAGGTCGGTACCAAATAGCATTTCCTTCCAAGGATGCTTAAGAGCCAGTTCGCGAGAGCCGCAACCCCTTCTTGTATCGATGTTCTCCGATCAGGCTGAAATTTTCAGGTATTGTTCTACTATATAAAAGAAGATGTTTTGCAAATTTTTAGATTTTTTATTAGGCGGAAGTGGGACAAAATGACCCTCAATGATTTCATGTCACTAAACATGCAAAATCACAAAAACTGACTATAGTAAAACTGCACGGATTATGTTGAAATTTGGCATTATCACTCTACGTTATATGAACTTTAAGATAAGCATGGTATATGAATTTTAAAAGTACTTCAAATCGAGAAAAACAAGTTTTTCAAAAAAGAAAAATAGTGATTTTCACATCGATTTTTTTCTTACCAACCGAACTAGGTCAAAAAACTAAATATGACGTTTTGTAGGACAACTCATGGGCTTTCATTTGAGGTATAATCCAGATATGCCGTTTCAAAAATTTCCGAAAAAAAGCTGGTGTTTGAACTTGAGCCATTTGGCGAGTACCGCAACCACCTTGCCTAGAGAGGTTGTATTGATGATCTACGATCGAGCTGAAATTAACAGGAGTTGTTTTCCTATATGAAAGAAGAAATTTCGCAAAATTTCAGATTTTTGTATTAGGTACAAAATAACCACCAATGATTTAATATATAAAAAATACAAAATCAATTAAACTGCTATAGCTATAGTAAAAATGCACGAATTTGTATGAAATTTGGCATGTTTACTTTATGTTATATGAACTTCAAAATTAACATGGTACCGTGCACCCCCGCTAATTAGAACGGTACCTCATGCAAACCATCGGGGTTCATTTTTAATTTGAACATCTAGTCACCCTAGAAACATGTTTCTGGTTACCTCTTTCACTGTTTTGTTTTGATTCTGCGCTCCGTTCCACACCGTTCCATTTCACTTTACTCTGTTCCAAGAGCTGAATGACGTTTGAAAAAACCTGTTTTTTTAAATAAAATTATTTTTTTTTTCAAATCGACTTATTTTTTGTCAACCGAACAAGGTCAAAAAACTAAATAAAAAGAAGCTTTCAATCGCGGTGTACCGTAGTGAATCAAAATTCGGACGGTACCAATATTCGGACACTCTGATAATATTTACCAATACAATGCTAAATTGAAGGTTAATATGTTTATTTTATTTATTTTTTTGTTATAAACATGATTGATCATTTTACACGCATTTATAATTCAGCTATCATTGATAAATAATTAACAAAAATAAAAACGTTACCGTAAAATCGGGTGTAATTGATCAGAAGGCTGAAATTGATCATCGTATCACACGATTTTATTTATTCGTAATGAAGTACAAATATCAATGTAAGCTGCTGTAAATGGACGTTGCTTGTCGTAACTATTGTAGAATTGTGTGTTGTGAAGTTTTTTGCGTTAAAAAATTTTTATTACTATGAAAATAACGTAAAATTTCAAAATCATGCACGGTGCAGTATTGACAAACAGCTATGAACTTCTTTTTATAAGCAAGGATTTGTAGGGGGAGATCCCCCAGTGCCGGACAGCACCCAATGCCGGACAAAGTCGAAACATTGAGAAATCATGGTCCAATCAAGATGATGTATCAGTAGAAAAGAAAGCTATTATGTAGACTAATGTTTGCGTAGAATAACACATCCTTGAAATATGCATGCCTTTTAAAAAAAGTAGAAAAGTTTGAAAATCTTTAAAAAATTGACGTATGCTCTTAATTTTGAGCCTATTTAGTAATTATTTTGAATATGAAAAAATACTTTGGATCCCGCAAGCATGATCGAACATACTCCTTATTTGATAGTATGAATGAATTTTGTACCATAATTGAACTAAATATTGACAAGTTACAATTTTGGTTAAGCACCTCATGTCCCTCAGTTTCGGACAGCTTGATTTGTTATATGATATCATTGTAATTATTGCACCAGTGTCTCAAAATACTTTCATTTTTCATGGGTTTCGTCGATCATGGTATCAAACATGCAATAAAATTAACAAGAATGAACATTCAGAACAACATCGTAAAATGTGCTACTTTTCATCATATATGAAAGAGGTTTTTGATAGGCATCTTGCAAACAAAAAAAAACTCAAATTATTCTTGTAAATGCTGCAAATGCATTGAATTGGTAATTATAAACTATTCCTATAGTGTACACATTCAATGATGTTCAAATTTACAGAATTTTAGGCATTTCCAGATCGTGTCCGGTATTGGGTACCACCTTTCAAGATCGATCAATTTGGTACTAAAATATATCATCAAAATGCAATGTCAATATTCATATATATATTTTCAAATTTATTTTTGTACACTATAAAAATGATAATATTTATCATAAATGGGTAACACGAGCCTATAAAATCAATATTTTTCGAATTATGAATTTAGTGGCTTAAGTGTCCGGTTCTGGGGGATCTCCCCCTACATGGTATAAACCTGAAATTTTGTGAGGATGCTTGAGATATATCCCCAAACCAGATTTCATCACCAAAACTCGTACCAATTAGCTCATATGGTTGAAATAATTGAATTTATGTTAAATGTCATTAAATTCCTTAGGAAATTGCATACATTTAGGCGTTTTCCGCGTAATTCTTGAAATTTAACTATTCGTTATTTATACAAATATTGCATTGTTAAGAATTTTACAAGCATATTCGGATTCAGGGAGCTCAAATTTTTCATATAGAGTTGTTTTGAAAACTAACAATAGTGGCATTGACAAGTGATCAATTTCACCCCGAAATGAGATTCCTTGATTTTTTATTTTAGAGATATTTGTTAACACTAAAATAACATTTATTAGAAAATTTCGGTACATGAGTCGATGAGGCTCACCTTCGTACTTGTTTTCCTGCATTTAGTTGTTTGGCATTGTTAACATTATAGAAAACAGAGTAGAAAAACCGTGAAAAATGATCAATTTCACCCGAAATTACGGTACTCCATATGCTGTTTTCTGTAGTTGTTACGACGTATTGGCCTTCCGGAGGTCTTTTCAGAAAACATATCAGTGTCTCCGATGAGATCAGCTCAAAGCTATAAATTTATTGGTTAGAGAAAGTCGTATAGCATATTTTTGTTACTTACATTTAGTCTCTTACTAGGCAAACAAATTCAATTTTTTTAATTTAATATAGGGTAATTCAGTAATAATATATAGATTATAATTCACTTAATGAACGATTTTGCATCCACATCGATCTATCAACAATGATAAGGTATTTTTATCAATTCTCATTAGTTTTGACATTTTCCCCACTCATTCGCATGGATGGTATCTATGCGTTCGAGTGGCGCTTCGATGGAGGCCAACAGTAGTGATTGTAACATAATAAAGTACAAAGTTATAGTTTAAAAGTTTAGTGACACCACATTGCAAAAATATGCTGTAAATACAGTTTAAAATAGTAAAAAGAGGCTGTCCGGAAATGGAGCCAAATGTTTTTAAATCCGGACATTGTATTGGAATTGTATGTATCGATGCCGTGAGTACACAATTTTCAAATAAAACTGAAATAATACTTTGAACATCATCAACACATGAGTAATATGTAATAAGAACAGTACTGTGCGTCGTTTAATGCGGATTCATTGAACCAATCAGTGATGATTGCAGTTAAAACCACCAACATGTCTGTCCAAACAACTAAATCACAAACATTGCATACTTTTGTATTTTTGAACGAATACAAAACACATGCATTCTACTACTTTTTAAAGAATTGATATATTTAGTTAATTTTGAAAAGCTTTGCATGGTTCAATTTTACAATTTTATGTTAAAACATAATTGTTCGGATTTTGATTTGAAAAATATCCGGATTTATAGCCATGATTTGCTACATTTTTCGTTGTAGTGTTTGAACTTAGTCAGGTAACCAAGTTACGATAGGCAAAATTCAAAGCTTGTCAACTAACTCATAATAATCTATAGTTTTTCATGGAGTGTTTAATGCTATTCAAAAAGAAACCCATTTGGCAGAACTACACTTTTCATAAGGGAAAAGTGGGTCAAAATGACCCCCAATATTTGTGTGTCGGAAAACACACAAAATCACATGAACTACTATAACGTTTAAACGGATTATATTGAAAAGTATGTTTTTTTTTTGTAAAAATACACCATTTTCGTGGAAAAATGCAATTTTCAACAATCTTTGTCTCTTTTTCTCGAAATAGTAAATTTGCAAAGTAAAAGTAAAAATTCCATTCAAGATATAAACTTATAGCAGCCATATGTGCAATCAGTCTAAACTAAGCTAAACTCAATTATTTACAAATTAATCTCTAGCAAACATACCATCATACAAGGTACACACATAAATGTTGCCCTCCCCCTCCCAATTAAACCCATCAAAACATTACCCAAATTATAAAAAAAATGCGGTAGTTGATTCCCAATCAAACAGTGAGTAGAAACAACGCTTACTACTGAACCGCCGAGGCTGCTAAAACATTGGTACAATTCCTTATTGTTCTCCACATCATCACTTTTGCAAGGAAGTGACATTTCTTTCAGATATGGCAGCAGCAACACGGTTTGATATAATCGGTATTACAACTACCGACAAGAGGCCCCCATACACTGCTCATACCGTCCGGATTTTGATTCACCGCGGTAAACCGCAAATGAAAGCCCTTGAGTTGCCCTACAAAACTTCATATTTAGTTTTTTGACCAAAAATAAGTCAATTTGAAAAAAACTTAATTTACAAAATAACAGGTTTTTCTCCATTTGAACAGGTTAATCCAAATACAATGTTCATTTTGAAGTTCATATAACATAAAGTAAACATGCCAAATTTCATACAAATTCGTGCATTTTTACTATAGCTATAGCAGTTTGATTGATTTTGTATTTTTTATATATTAAATCATTGGTGGTTATTTTGTACCACTTCCCCCTAATACAAAAATCTGAAATTTTGCAAAATATTTTCTTTCATATAGGAAAACAACTCCTGTAAATTTCAGCTCGATCGGAGAACATCAATACAACCTCTCTAGGCAAGGTGGTTGCGGTGCTCGCAAAATGGCTCAAGTTCAAACACCAACCCGAAAACAAATTTTTTTCGGAAATTTTTGAAACGGCATAGGGTGCAGAACCACTTGGGCACTTCCATGATTCACTTTGGCATGGGGGGTTTTTCTCGGCCGAATTGTCTGAAACTCTGCAATAAGAAACACTTCAATACGACGCATATTGTGGCCAAATATGAGCTCTGTAGCTTTCAATAAACCCCACTGCCGAAGTGAATCAAAAGTGCCAAGAATAGGATCCGGCTCCCTATTTGGATTATACCTCAAATGAAAGCCCATGAGTTGCCCTACAAAACGTCATATTTAGTTTTTTTTTTGACCTAGTTCGGTTGGTAAGAAAAAAATCGATTTGAAAATCACTAATTTTTTTTTATGAAAAACTTGTTTTTCTCGATTTGAAGTACTTTTAAAATTTACATACCATGCTTATCTTAAAGTTTATATAACGTAGAGTAATAATGCCAAATTTAAACATAATCCGTGTAGTTTTACTATAGTTATATCAGTTTTTGTGATGTGATGTTGCATGTTTGGTGACATGAAATCATTGGGGGTCATTTTGTCCCACTTCCCCCTAATATAAAAATCTAAAATTTTGCAGAACATCTTCTTTTATATAGTAGAACAATCCCTGAAAATTTCAGCCTGATCGGAGAACATCAATACAACTTCCCTTGGAAAGGGGGTTGCGGTTCTCGCGAACTGGCTCTTAATACTCCGTTGCCATCACAGACATTCTATGTTTTGTAGTATATAGATGTCTTATGATGATTTTAAACTATTTCATTTTAATTAAGGTCAATTTTGCATAGAAATATTCACAGTTTTTAAAGATGTTAGAAATGCTGTTGGAAATGTTGATACTAAACAATTCGCTGGTGCTAAGCCTGCATGTAAACTTTGGGTGTTAAAATGTTGTGCTAGCTTCAGTGTGAACTTCTGAACTCATTCTTAAAATCGTACAGCATTACAAGAATAGTTTTTTGCCCAAAAAACTGTTTATTGTTGAATTCATTCATTTATTTAGTTAACATCTACACAGATAACACTGAATCAACAATTTCACGCCACAATACTCGGTTCGTGGCCGCATCTCTCCATCCTCGGTTCTGCCCCACGCTCGCCAAATCGATACGCACTTGATCCGCCCACCTAGCTCGCTGCGCTCCACGCCTTCTTGTACCAACCGGATCCGAAGCGAACACCATCTTTGCAGGGTTGCTGTCCGGCATTCTTGCAACATGCCCTGCCCATCGTATCCTTCCAGCTTTGGCCACCTTCTGGATACTGGGTTCGCCGTAGAGTTGGGCGAGCTCGTGGTTCATCCTTCGCCGCCACACACCGTTCTCCTGCACACCGCCGAAGATCGTCCTAAGCACCCGACGTTCGAAGACTCCAAGTGCTTGCAGGTCCTCCTCGAGCATCGTCCACGTTTCATGCCCGTAGAGGACTACCGGCCTTATGAGCGTTTTGTACATGGTACATTTGGTGCGGGCGTGAATCTTTTTTGACCGCAGCTTCTTCTGGAGGCCATAGTAGGCCCGACTTCCACTGATGATGCGCCTCCGTATTTCACGGCTAACGTTATTGTCAGCCGTCAGCAAGGATCCAAGGTAGACGAACTCGTCGACCACCTCGAACGTATCCCCGTCTATCGTAACACTGCTACCTAGGCGAGTCCTGTCGCGCTCGGCCCCACCAGCTAGCATGTACTTTGTCTTGGCCGCATTCACCACCAGTCCAACTTTTGCTGCCTCGCGTTTCAGGCGGGTGTACAGGTCTGCCACCTTTTCAAATGTTCGGCCGACGATGTCCATATCATCCGCGAAGCAAACAAATTGACTGGATCTCGTAAAAATCGTACCCCGGCTGTTAAGCCCGGCTCTCCGCATAACACCTTCTAGCGCAATATTGAACAACAGGCACGAAAGTCCATCACCTTGTAGTAGTCCCCGGTGGGATCCAAACGAACTAGAGTGTTCGCCTGAAACCTTCACACAATTTTGCACACCTTCCATCGTCGCTCTTATCAGTCTCGTGAGCTTCCCGGGAAAGCTGTTCTCGTCCATGATTTTCCATAGCTCTACGCGGTCGATACTGTCGTATGCCGCCTTGAAATCGATGAAAAGGTGATGCGTTGGGACCTGGTATTCACGACATTTTTGGAGGATTTGCCGTACAGTAAAGATCTGGTTCGTTGTCGATCGGCCGTCAACGAAGCCGGCTTGATAACTTCCCACGAACTCGTTTACTACGGGTGACAAACGCCGGAAGATGATCTGGGATAATACTTTGTAGGCCGCATTTAGAATGGTGATCGCTCGAAAGTTCTCACAGTCTAACTTGTCGCCTTTCTTGTAGATGGGGCAGATTACCCCTTCCTTCCACTCCTCCGGTAGCTGTTCTGTTTCCCAGATTGTGACTATCAGGCGGTGCAGACAAATGGCCAGCCTTTCCGGACCCATCTTTATGAGTTCAGCTCCGATACCATCCTTACCAGCAGCTTTATTGTTCTTGAGCTGGTGAATGGCATCCTTAACCTCCCTCAAAGTGGGGGCTGGTTGGTTTCCATCTTCCGCAGTACTGACGAAGGCATTTCCTCCGTTGTCCCGTCCTTCATTGCCTGTGCTCTCAGCACCATTCAGGTGATCGTCGAAGTGCTGCTTCCACCTTTCGATCACCTCACGCTCGTCCGTCAGAATGCTCCCATCCTTATCCCTGCACATCTCGGCTCGCGGCACGAAGCCGTTGCGGGATGCGTTGAGCTTCTGATAGAACCTACGCGTTTCCTGAGACCGGCACAGCTGTTCCATCTCCTCGCACTCCGTCTCCTCCAGGCGGCGTTTTTTCTCCCGAAAGAGGCGGGTCTGCTGTTGCCGTTTCTGTTTATAGCGTTCCACGTTCTGCCGGGTCCCTTGCTGCAGCATGACCGCCCGCGCTGCATTCTTCTCCTTCAAAACCTCCTGGCACTCCTCGTCGAACCAATCGTTCCGTCGACTCCGTCCCACGTACCCGACGTTGCTCTCAGCTGCATCGTTGATGGCTGCTTTTACTGTTCTCCAGCAGTCCTCAAGAGGGGCTTCGTCCAGCTCACCCTCTTCCGGTAATGCAGCCTCGAGTTGCTGCGCGTATGCCGCTGCGACATCCGGTTGCTTGAGCCGCTCTAGGTCATACCGGGGCGGCCGTCGGTACCGTACGTTGTTAACGACGGAGAGTTTTGGGCGCAGTTTGATTATTGTTGAATAACTTGCTTATTTCAAGGGTAATTGCATACAGTTAGGCGTATTATGCAGAATCACAAAGTTTAATTTTGCAATAAAATGATGGTATACACAAGTGGTAAGAATTTTGACATCATTTTCAGATTCAGGAGAGCCAAATTTAGTAGATAGGGAAATTTTACTTTCCAAAATATGCCTAATTATCCAATGATCAATTTCGCCCCAATGTGTCATTTTCAATTTTTGATGTTTAAAATAATTTTATGAAATGTTAAATTTAGTTTCATAAGAAATCGATTACATAAACTGATAGAGATCAATGAAGTACTGATTTTACCGAAATAAATTTAACAATTTTTGGACTCCAAAGGAAAACATGACGAAAAGTTGTGAAATAGTGATCAATTTGCCCCCGGATTACGGTACTCACACGCAAATTTGTATGGCAGTTCAGCAAAAGCACACACCTTACATTCAATGCACAATCCAAAAGTGTACGTTATATGTGCGATACATGTAGATTTTGTTAGATCCAATATATGTCAAACATGGTGTGACGATACTTTGATGTGACAAAATTATTTAGGTATGACTCCATTGGAGGGCAAAATACCCAATAAATCGAGTCGTTTTTATCAGACTTATAAAATAGACATTTGTGGCCCGCGACGTATTTTAAGAGCAAAGTGGTGGCCCGCATAACCAGTTAGGCAGAGGATCACTGGAGTCGTTAGCCTATCAAACGACTATATGCAGAAACTACAACCTTCTCACTGCTCTGTATCGGCAGAAATAAAAGTTTAAAATTTTCAATGTTCACTAGCGCTGCCTGGTGACAGAATATAACAATAATCGAGCATATACCACGTAGCGCTTGACCTAAAAAATGCAATAACATTTTTTCCATAACAACAAAACAAGTCAAAAATTCGTTCAACTTTCGCGATGTTATTAAGATTTGAATGTAGGGTCAATATGACCCCAAGGCACAGAAAACGTAACTTTTTTTTTGTGGCGCAGACAGAAGGTTAAGGACAAATTATGACCACTTTTACCTCGAATTCACGATGAAAGTCATCGGCCAGCCAGCGAACCGTCAGCGGAAGTCGATTCCAGGGACCAATTCGGAGCATTTCGGTGAGAATGCGAAAGTTGTACTCGAAGTTGCTCTCTTTGCGTTGCTTTCGCTGCAGTTCGGGGATCTGCTTCAAGCGACGGGACACCTTGGGCTGCTGCCACGCCCATTCAAACTGCGAACAGAAACAGGGGCAATGGGAGTTGAGTTATTGACAAGATGCAGATTTTGAGGAAAAGAGGTGAATACATACCCGGAGGGCGGAGATATTGTTTGGAAAGCCATGGACTATCATCACCATTACCCTGTAACGATTTATAGACATAAAATCCATCAACATTTTCGCAAAGCTTTTCACGTGGTTTTTCTTTTTGGTTAAGATTAGAGAAGATATTCAACAGTTGTTAGACTACAAATACAATCACGGATTCGCTTCATGCTTGTTGTAATGAAAAAGCATAAAAATCTACGATTTAGTATATCATTACACTTAGCCACACTAATCAGTTGCTTAATTGATAGAAAAAATAGAAAAAAAAATCATTCGTGTTTCTTTACTCTGAACCAATACACGCGTGTTCATTCTAGATAAGTTATGGGCCCAGAAACGGTCACAGCTTGAAAAATTTTGAATCAGAAAGTTATTGCTCGAGCAAGTAACATTTCCTGGAACGACACTTTTTCTCAAGATAATACTGGGACATGTGTCTAAGATTTGACTCTTGATTTAACTTACTTATATTTCTTTATTATATTTATAAAAACAGTTTGCTTAAAATGGTTTAAATTTCGTTTTGGACAAAAAAATATAAAAACTATTTGTTGAAATATCTAAACAAAGATCTTGAAATTATATGAACAAATTTTTACTCTGTGTTTATAAATTTACAATATATTTTCACAAAATTGTAAAATTCAATAGCCAACCCGTTATCTTCTAAGAATACCTTCGGAATTATGTGTTAAACGTGGCCCATGGCTGGTTCCTAAAGAAATTCTTCTGGTGAAGCTCATGTTGGATTCAAGGAGAGATCTTTTTAACAGAAACAATATGCCACCAAAAATATTTTACTGATCCCCTATGAAGCTATATACAATTTTCGACATAGATCTCAAAAGCATCTTCCAAACAATATATCAAATATTTGGCCAAGAATTTCGTCAAGAACTCAACAAATCACTGTAAATCAGCAAGAATTCACAGTAAATCTGCAGAAATCCATACAAAATCTTGTTAGGGGCTTTATATTACTAATACAGACAAGGCGGATTTCTCAATAAATTTGCCCAAAATTTCAAGAATTTTAACATTGTTTTGGGCTCAGCTTTTTGCTAACCGCTACGAATCTACTAAGGATTTAAAAATAAAATAGATAAAGGTTCTTTTCTAGAATCCACTAAAAATATTCTAGGCAATGTAACAATTACCTTTTAAGTGATCTGTCAAAGATGCTCAAGAAGCTAGCCAATTATTGTCTCGATTCCTGTTGAGATTTCTGCAAAGATCTCAATAAAATTTACCATGAATCTAAATGGAAATCTATCAAGCATCTCACCAAGAACATAGCCAGAACTCCTTAAATATCCTTTTAAGAATGTTGATGTTCTATAAGATCTCCTTTGAAATTGATCAATATCTTTCCGCAATATATCTACAAAGCATTTCACAAGAAAGCGGTAAGAATTGTGAGAATAATCTACCAAGCAATTCTCTTGGAATCCAACCGATTTTTTCGTAGTGCTTGAATTTGAAACAAACCGGTATTCTTATGTTTGCAATACATATTTTTCCAGTGTGTTATTCGAATTCTCTGGTATTTCTTATGTTTTTCCCGGCCATTTGTAATACCCGGAGCTGAAAATTCCATAGAACACTATTTTTATCGTAAGATATGGGAGATTGAATTTTTAAACTTTTTTGAATTTTGAGCCGCCCTACTGTAACATTTCTTTTGTATTTCATCACCCACTCAATGCAACTACATTTGTGGTCTAATAACAATTATCGCGATCAGAGGCGTCTGGTCAGCCTGTTCAACCTGTTCATTGGACAGGTAGACCATTTGAATCAAAATCGTACAACTAATTAAAAAATTCAACAAATCTTAAAATAGCTTAAATGTTTTCAATATAGTGTGGGTTTATACGCACTACATAGAAAGTAGCACAGCAATTGTCCCAAGGCGCCAAGAACGATCGCGTAGTGTGCTGAGTTCTCGCACCATGGAAAACGCTCGCTTGATACCCACAGCACGAGTGTGGTAGTTCACTAAAGACAGCAGCGCAAAAGTTGGAAAGACATGCTACTGTGCATTCAACCTGTTCAACTGCAACTGTTGAACCAAATGCCATATAACTAAGGTCCCACATACATTCACAGCTCAGTAATCTGTACATGCTCAAAAGCATACATGTGTGGAAACAACCCGTTCAACAGAATGAATTGAACACTTTTACTCTTTCCGAATAATTTGTGCACTCTAAGGAGTTTCCTAACATAATGTTTTTTGTTCGGAATAGATCAAGTGCCCATCCATCCGGATCTATTTACACCAACTTAGGATATCGACATTATAACATGAGAGATTTTAATAATCAAAATCACATTGATAACCATCAAATGCATACCAGAGATGCATTTGAACGCGTTCTGTTCATGTTCTGTTTAAAACTTGTGCTCACGAGAGCCGTGTTCAAGTTCAAACAAATTTGTCGTTTGATCACAGGACTCTGATCATTGCGTGGCAACCGTCACGTATATGGCAGATACAAATTGGATGGAAATGCAGAAGCATTAAAATTCATAGTACTTTTATTCGTGTCAAGTGAAAAGCTGCATTTAATAAGTGAATAGCTATTTATTAATATAATTTCTTTTTTTCAGGTCGCACTACTAACGATCGGAAATCAATGATGTGATAGTGACCGACTGACGATATAAATTCTAAACTCATATTCTGGTGTTTTCATTGGCAAGATTATCCGATTGATCATCAAAGTGCAAAACCGTGGTATGGTCTTCAGATAATTTTGACTTATTCCTAAATAAACATGCATTGTATTTTGAGAAGTTGCCGTTTATCACAAATTAATTGCACAACCATTGATGCACATCCACTATTCGAATATTGATCGACTTTGTAATCGCCAGCAGCTCAACAAGTTTTCGAGAGTTCTGTTTGATCTTTCGACCTTGACACTTGCTTTTGCCGGGGCGAGCGACGAGGGCAGGATCAAACATGTCGCGCGTCGGTCTCGTAAGTGAAAAAGTGCCGCGATCGGTTAGTTCTGTTTGATCTTTCGACCTTGACACTTGCTTTTCCCGGGGCAAGCGACGAGGGCAGGATCAAACATGTCGCGCGTCGGTCTCGTAAGTGAAAAAGTGGCGTGATCGGTGAGTTCGGTTGGAGTAACTGAAAAAGTGCCGCGATCGGTTAGTTCTGTTTGATCCTTCGACCTTGACGCTTGCTCCTGGGCAGTGCGTCAAGAAAGCCAGAACAGTTTTTTTTTTATTCTTTTTGGGTCGCGCGCTTATTTTTTTTCCTGAGTGCTTTTTTATAGCCGAGCAAACGAGTGAAGCCGAAAGTGGATTGTGGCTGCTCAGTCAAGGATAACGGATCAATTGGTGAGCTCGTTTCATGCTACTATTTCTAATCTATAAAATATATGATTTATCAACAAACTATGGATGGTTCGTCACTGTGAGTGTCGACACAAACTCTGATTCATGATTTATTTATGTTTAACATTTTTTTTTTCAGAACACCTTTTATATACCTTTATTTTTGTAATTAAAAAAAACTTTGAATGGTTCGACACTACAAGTGTAGACTTGCGAAAGGTTCACTTTATTCAACAAACTTTGGATGGTTCGCCACTGTAAGTGTCGGCATAATAATAAGAGTGTTCTATGATGTCCCAACCAATCGAGTTTTTTGTTTCTTTTCAAATGAGTAAAATATAATAACACATGCTTTCGTCCTGACAGCTGTAGGAATGTTACATTTAGGTATTTGTTCAACAAACTTTGAATGGTTCGTCACCTCAAGTGTCGGCATTATTTTCCTCTACATAGAAATTGTTCATATCAAATGAAAATATTATATTTACGTATAAGTATGTATATATCTCACAAATCATTGTTTATCATGGTCTAATCGCTTATCAAAGTGAATCCTATGACCCAACGATCCTCCCCATTAACAAACATCCCTCCCAGTAGCCTTTGTGGAGATGCAGAGGCAAACACGGTCTCCAAAAAGCAAAGGTTACACACTAACATTCCTTCCCCCAATCCCACCTGACTGCAAGGACGTGGCCGGCGCCGTTATTGACCCTGTATAAATAGAGGCACTGAATTATGCACACTGAAGAAGATTATGGCCAATCCCAGCCGAACTTCTAGTTGATTCTTTGTGCATTTTCACTGACTTCGGTCAATCACGGAATAGCAACCATTGATATGTGTAGTCAGTCTAAGCTAAGCTAAGCTAAGCTAAGCCAGCAGCTCAACAAGTTTTCGAATATAGGTAGCAACACGCCTGCCATTTATTTACGTCGGAACTAGTCGTATAACTATCTTCTGGTATTAAGCGTTCTGCCAAGAACAAAAATACAGGGTATGTTTCTATATTTGCACGTTCCGAGGAGATTTTCTATCAATATGTGTAATTCTTGATCATTAATCACAAATTTCAGTTGGCGCAATAAGCGTATGCAATTCCTTTGTTGGAGCGCAGTCATGGCCCAATCAACAGATCCACGCTGTACTAAAATCAGGGTAGATTGTGTATAGTAGAATCGTGGGACTGAAAGGGAAAAAGTACGTTAATGCGAGCTTGTCAGAAAAATTGGGGAACACGAATTCGCGATCAGTCTAGTGATCCTTGTGTTTGTTCAAAAACTGAACATGAACACAAGAGCAATCAAACGATCATTTGATCGGCGTTAAGTCAGAGGGGGCCAAGTACAAAATTTGGGAAAATTGGGTTATTGTCTCATTAGATGCGAAATTACCTTACCTCCGTTACACTTTGATCAGATTTGATGAATGCTGTAAACTGCGAGAGGTATATAATAAATTTACTTTGGATGATCAATAAAAATCGATAAAAGTGTGCAGTCAGAGTGGACCAACAGCGAAAATGATCAGCGCACTGAGAAATGCGAGGAAATGAAAATAGTTCAAGAGATTTGCCAGATTTTTCGACATCAAATGATTCTTCTACTTATACTTCAATAGAAACTCATAAATATTACTTTATTCGATGCATTTGATTTTGATTTTTGACCATTTACCATATTCAGATGGGTGGTCGGAAATTGCTACAATTTCTGTGCAGACAGAGCGGACCAAGTGTTAAAAATCAATAAACTGATTGATTGTTGCATTTTTTGAGACAATTTCAGAGTCCGATAGAAGTTTATGGTTGTTCTATGTTGTATGTATGGCATGTCCTAAGACCCGCTTATTGAACCAGCATATTTTGGTCGGTACTCAAGATTTTTACTTGGTCCACTCTGACTGAACACACATTTGAATATTTCTGGTCTTCAATGCCCTGACTTAGCAAAACCTTAATTTTCAAGCTATCGTAATGCCACTGATTTCGGTATTGACTATATGGATCATTGAAGAATTTACAATAATGAGGTCGAAGGGTCTTGATAATCTGTTTATTTTAGATATATGCACCCAATTTGACCATGCAAGCATTAAATGATTGTTATTTTTCAAGAAATTGTTCAGTCAGAGTGAACCAACTCACTGAACGGTGGTCTTTAGTTCAGTCAGAGTGGACCAAGTACACATAGGCCATCAAAAATATCATTCTATTAAAGGTTTGGATTATGATTTTTCATGATTATCACTTCACATTATATTGTTTGAAAGTAACACAAAGGAGTGTAGAAATATTGAATCAAAATTAAAACGATTTCAAAAATTACGGCGCGTTAGACTTTAAACCTATTTTTCTCGAAATATCAAAAATGTCACTTGGTCCACTCTGACTTAACGCCGACCATTTGTAAACGCTGACAGAACATGAGCGTTCAAAATGCATCTCTGATGCATACCAAGCAAATGTAAATTTGATTCATCCATTGTTAAACCAACAAAATTATATTCTGGTCTTTGGTGAGCATTGCGCAGTCAATGGAAATGGAATTTTCTTAGAGTGTAAAGTATGCAAATATGATGCTTACTTTCATGCAATACTTAATCGGTTTCTCTAGACAAGTTCAACCAACCAATTTGAACAGGCTGAGGAAGATGATAGAAGCGATAAAAGGTCAAGAAGAACGTATTATCAATGAAATTTGCGCAGTTATATTTTCTTCGTAGACTGCTCCGATTTCCATTTTTTAAATAATAGATGATTCCTTATTTGTTTTCTCTATAAATTATTGTGAGATTTATGTTGTTTTTAACTCAAGAGCGGTCGCGCATTTAACCATCGAAAGTACCACCTCGCTTGAACTGTGTATGAAAAACGAGCTTTTTCAAAGGTGCGTGTACTCAGTACACGCATGCGACCGATCTTGGGTTAAAAGAACACAGTTAAAAATAATGAAGATTACACGTCATGTAAACTTCATTTGTGCGATGTAAACATGACGTCATGTAAACTTAATTCTGAAATCATGTAAAGTTATGTTATATGTCATGTAATCACTCAAAATCCTGCTGGATTACATGACATATAATTGAAGTTTACATGACATGTCATGTAAATATCCATTATGTACCACGCTCCAATTATGTGCATTATATGTCTCAGAAATTTACACGTTTCGTTCGAACTGTGAAGGATTTACCTTTCTAACGGAATTGTCAGGTCGTCACCGAAGCAGACGGCGTGCAAATCATTCGCGATGAGCTTTTTAACGGTAACACGCAGGTATGCGCGCATTTCAAACGCAATGCCAAAGTTCAAGTAGGTTTTATTATTTTTCGTTCTTCAGGGATGCGAATATTTCAAATTAACTGAATCTGAAACATTTTATGATTGTATTATCACTGCGACCTTCTCAGTTAATCGAATACCGTGGATTTTTCCTGCAGAGCACAATACACAATGCACACATATTCACCTATTAGTTGCCTGGGGACCAACAAAATTATTTTTGAAAATAGTGTTTATTTTTGTTTCTAAATTTCTGCCGGATACACGAGATAAATAGAGTTCTGTTTGATCTTTCGACCTTGACGCTTGCTCCTACGGGGGCGAGCGACGAAGGCAGGATCAAACATGTCGCGCGTCGGTCTAGTAAGTGAAAAAGTGGCGTGATCGGTTAGTTCTTTTTGATCCTTTGACCTTGACGCTTGCTGCTGGGTAGTGCGTCAACAAAAGCCAAGTTTTTTTTTCCTTTTCGGGTCGTGCGCCTTTTTTTTCTGAGTGCTTTTATACAGCCGAGCAAACGAGTGAGGCTGAGAGTGGATTGTGGCTGCATAGTGAAGGATAAAGGATCAATTGGTGAGCTCGTTTCATGCTACTATTTCTAATCTATAAAATATGTATGACTGCACATTTAATCGTTACAATTGTGGGACGTAAATATGAATTTTCAACAAACTATGAATTGTTCGTCACTGTGAGTGTCGACACAAACTCTGATTCATGAATTATTTATGTTTCACATTTTTTTTTATTTTCAGAACACCTCTTTTTACCTTTATTTTTGTAATTAAAAAAAAAAAAACTTTGAATGGTTCGACACTACAAGTGTAGACTTGCGAAAAGTTCACTTTATTCAACAAACTTTGGATGGTTCGCCACTGTAAGTGTCGGCATAAGAATAAGAGTGTTCTATGATGTTCCAACCAATCAAGTTTTTTGTTTCTTTTCAAATAAGTAAAATATAATAACACATGCTTTCGTCCTGACAGCTGTAGGAATGTTACATTTAGGTATTTGTTCAACAAACTTTGAATGGTTCGTCACCTCAAGTGTCGGCATAATTTTCCACTACATAGAAATTGTTCATATCAAATGAAAATATTATATTTACAACCTTTGTGGAGATGCAGAGGCAAACACGGTCTCCAAATAGCAAATGTTACACACTAACATTCCTTCCCCCAATCCCACCTGACTGCAAGGACGTGGCCGGCGCCGTTATTGACCCTGTATAAATAGAGGCACTGAATTATGCACACTGAAGAAGATTATGGCCAATCCCAGCCAAACTTCTAGTTGATTCTTTGTGCATTTTCACTGACTTCGGACAATCACGGAATAGCAACCATTGATATGTGTAGTCAGTCTAAGCTAAGCTAAGCTAAGATAAATTTCTGCCGGATACACGAGATAAATATCCAGCTGAAAATTTTTCCAAGTTACTTGACTTGAACTTACCATGAAATTTGGAAAAAAACAATCACCGCATTTATATTACTAAATGCAAGAATGCATATTTGTACATTGATACATTTTGTTGTTTCTGATAAGTTTTATAGCTGAAACTTGCAAAACCCAGTTAATTACCAATTTACTGTTTAAATAGGCGCTACTAACCAAAATTTATAAATATATTTCTTGTTGTTGCACAGGTGGTTGGTTTGGGCACGCGACGCCTCTGAGCGCGATATGCAAAGTTCCATCATGCCGAATGGTTCTATTATATTATTATTATCCTTATTTAAGATGATTATAAAACGAAGCCAAACTTTGAATTTTCAAGTGCACAAGACTGGAGAATTTCACAACAGTTCGTGTTGAAAATCAATCAAATTGCTTGCTTGCTGGTTATGACCAATGGGATAAATTTTCAAGGCGGAGAGCTTTTTGGTTCTCAAGACTTGTGCTCTAGAAATTTTGGTTGTGGTTTCATTCTGTAATCACCCAAGAAACATTTGCCTATTTTAAAATCATTTATTAAGCAATTTTTCACAACTACGTACTGAATAGTTGCTTTATTATATTGCTTTGCAGCTGCTACGCACACATTGTTCAAGCAAATCTGGCGAAATTATTAGGCTACTTATCATTTAGTGATTGTAGTCATGTATTGTAATGATGTTTATTCAGGTTTCACTTAGCCTAATAAGGACTGTTGATTTAACAACGTTAATTTAAGGTGAAACAGTTTGGAATCAACTTCTAAGATTGCACTAAAACTTTAAAGGCACAAATCTCGCGAAGAAAGCATCCCACTTTTTATTTTGGCTTTGTGCACTAGCAGAAAGCTTAAAATAAGAAGATCAGGACATTTGCCAACTATTCCTCCAGTTTGGTGCCTTAGAAAACGTGAGTAGGTGGAGAAGTTGGCCATTGTGCCGGCCATCTTTGCATTCCGAGATGTTTCACCTTAATAAACAACATTATTGTAGTTTAACTCAGCATCATGTTAAACAACATTTTAATTATTTCCATGTGAAGCCTTTGTTCAGGCGTTGTTCACAAAATTTGGAGAAGTTATAAAGCGTGTCATCGTATATTGACATTGTTCTACAACTTCAAAATCGATTTATAAGCATTTATCTCAGCTTTCATTCAACGCGTCCTTGAATTCATTTATCAGCCTTCCAGTGTTCAATATAAACCTCTTGTAGCTGAATATTGATCATGCTTGAGCTTATATTCAACAATGTCTAATCAACACGTGCTATGCTGATCAACAGCTGAACAAGCGCATTACTTCTGCTGCTGTTCAGTACTGATGCAAGCTGAATTCAGTCGGATATTTATAGCGCACAGTGAGAAAATTTATGACAATGCTGGTCAAAAATAAAGTTTATTCACAAAGTAAAAACAGTCTGAAATGATTAATTGAATTTCATAATAAATTTTAACTTTTTTAAACTTTAATTTAATTGATTAAGGTACCCCGGGGCAAGTGAGAATCCGGGGTAAGTGGGGCGTTTCGTCATAGCTCAACTAGGAAAAGTTTTTCATGGGGGTATTCTTCTAGAAAGTTGAAGATACAATGACAAGGAATGTATTTAGTACTAAACATATTGTTATTTTTATAACCATGTGGTTCATGTAACAGTTGTCAGTTCAGCGCCATTTTCAACTTGCATGACAAATTGTGACACGTTTCACGCCTTGCATTGACTCGCAAAAAATAAATGTGTTTTAAATCGAATTTCCATCAGTAAGCTATAATTTTTAGTATTATTACAAGCTGCTAACGATAAACCAGTATTATGTTTTCATTTCATATGAAATTTTCGATGATCTATCTTACCCCAAAATATGTTTGTACCTGGGGTAAGTGGGACCTATCAAAACAAAAACCAGAATCAAAACTTTTTGTATACGTTTCATACATTTTGCTAGAAAGTAGCACTAAAACATTCAAACAAATGATTTTTATCAAAAAAGATCAACCTCAAATTACGTAATTGCATAAGAGGGAGAAGAAAAGTGTTATTATTCGTTATTTTTTATTATTTTTTTATTTTTGAAATATGACTTCAAAATTGAACAAACACACAGCTGAACTTTGAAATGCATCATGAGAACGATTACTTTTCTATGTTATTTGAATTTTATTTGTTATTTCTCCCAAATTAAGTAGTGATGGAAAACAATTCCACAAACAATTCTGCCATGCATATAAATAATAACAAAACATATTTATAATTTTGTCAATTTTTGAATGTTTATGTGCTACATTTTAATTAACAACTTATAAATGATATATTTTGAACATGTTTAATTCCTCTTTAGGCTTTTATTGAGGAATTTTCAGTTAATATTAAATGTTAGGTGACATACTATTAAATAAAGGGTTTCTTCCTAAAACGTAACGTATTTTATGGTTGATCCCTTATGTACATCAAATATGAACATAAAATTGAAAATCTATGACTTATCAATCCTGTTATTGTAATGGTTGACTTACTGATGTGGATTGACGCATGAAACTGGATGTGTCCCACTTGCCCCGCTTAGCGAGGTAACTGCGTCCATTGGCTCATTCTAAAACTTTCTTCCAAGGTTTTCTTAATTTCGAAATTATTCTATTAGTTTCATGCATACACCAGCAAATATGTTGCCAAAACGTGATTGTGTTGTTGGATTTGAAAAATATTGACATTTGAAAATTTTATTGAACAATTTGTTTGAACTATCGTTTTTTTTCGTTCCCACTTGCCCCGCGGTACCTTATATAAGTATACTAAAATTCATTAATTTCACATATTATATTTTTCATTAGGTTAATATTTTAATCATCTGTCGTATTTATTCTACCTATTAAGCATTATAGAAATATAAAATATATTTCAAATATTTGTATGTTAAACGTGCTCTTTTTAAGTAGATGAAAAACCCGAATTTAGTACTACAGTCGCCTCTCCACATCTCGATATCGAAGGGATCATCGAGATAGGGAGAGATCGACACAAAGAACAAAATTTTGATGAATACTACTCCGTTGCCAAGAAAGTAATAAACAAACAGATGCCATTTTGCGCTCCTAATTTGTTTTGAATCCCAAAACTTTGGTCTAGTAATCTATGATACTGATCATATCGACATACGGAGAGAAAATTGGGAACAAACAATCAACAGATACACATCGAGATATGGAGATATCGAGATAAGGAGGATATCGAGATATGGAGAGAGAAAATGTATGCAGACTGAAGGGACTTATGAAATCATCGACATAGGGAGAGATATCGAGATGTAGAACATCGAGATGTGGAGAGTCGACTGTATACCATTTAATTCCACTAGAGTTTGTATCCTTTGACAGATACGCGAAGATTCACAAACCAGGAAAGGAAATGCGAGAAATCATCTCGGCCGACGGATCCCCCACTCATAAACTGGCGAAATGGTTAGTCAAGGAATTCCAGAGTATGCCGAATTCATTCCCCACTAGGTCAGTTAAAAACACCCAGGAGTTCCCCCAGAAACTATTAGAGTCAGGACACATCGAGGATGACGAGATGGTGGTTTCTTTCGACGTAGCGGCTCTTTTCCCCAGCGTTCCAGTAAAGGATTCCCTAAATCTTCTCGAGGACTGGTTATTACCCCAAAGGACGGATGCAGCATGGAACTTCTTATATGTTGTAGAATAAAAGCTACTATATTTGCATTTTCGAAGGTTTATTCAGCTCTTACTCAAACCACAAACTTAAAGTGGAATAACAGCTTTTTTATAAGCGGAAATTAATTTTATTCAATTGGGTCCTAAAATGTTTAATGAATTCCTGTTTTTATTCATTAATACGAAAGAGCATGTTCTTGCAACTACTTTAGCAATTTTTCTAGCTCATATAACGACTATAACATTTTTAAACTTCAATTTTAAAAATGATTCCAAATATGAACCTTGACACTTGTAATCACATTATGACAATATGACATTCTTTTTTTCGACAAAAATGCCACGGGGCTTATAATTTTAACACTGGGGTTGTTCCTATCTGACATTTCGGAAGGGACACGGAAAACAAAATATACCCAAAATTTGAGTTTAAACCAAGGGGTGTGACAAAATCCCAAAAATCATAAAAAAAATGTTTTTTGGACTTGAACCAATGAAATTCATTTAAAAATTGAGTAACATGTGTTTCTGCCCTAAAATTAAGCGTTTGATACTAAAATTGGGACAGGGCTTTAGGACCCTATTAATGATTCAACTAAAAATTTGTTCAGCAATGGTTGCTGCAATGCGGCTTGTATTAAACACGTAAGTATCTTAAAAGCTACCAATTGTTCCTTGGGCACTGTTTTAGGATTCGCTCGCTCGGATTCACCGACAGGGACGGGCTCACCTGGGAAACGGAGAAGGACCGAATGCGACGGGACCGTCTTCTCGGGAGCTCTTCTTGCTTCTGCACAGAGGCTGGCACGTTTTGCTCACCTGCAAATGGTTGGAAACAATCCGACGGAACACTTCTTCCTTTTTCTTCGGGAAATCTCCGCAATGGAGAATGAAATTCCAACTTGAACTGCTTCTAATTATGAGATTTTCGCTTTATTGGACTAATCTTACACGTGGTTTGACAAGTAATGACATTTTTTTTTCTTTCGTTCTTTTCCATGGCCTACTGCTCTCCAACAATCACCTTAAGAGATTTTCAACGCTTTAAAATAGTTGTTTTTTCTTTATAAAAATCTCTATGTGTATGACTGAAACTTAAAGGTTACTATCACCCAGAAATGATCTGGCCACGTCGCCGAATCTTGTTCTTGTAACCATACCTATGGGACCAGCGAAAGATTCATTATAAATTTGGGAGTTATGGAAGGAATCTATGGATTCCTAGGAAAAGTTATCTACATATTTTTCAGGGATTTTAAATTATTATTCAAAAATATGTTTAAGAATCGTCCAAAAATGTAGAATTTTTCAAAATAATCCACCTAAAATTGGTGCAACTTTTTCTAAGGAATTTCCTTTAGAAATTCTTTATAATTCATCACGATTTTTTTTCTCGGAAACGTCCTAGAAATCAACGAGGAAAATATATACATATTATATATTATAAATACTTACCCAAGGAACTCACATGTTACAATTGATGCAGATTAACTCTTATACGACTATATTTAGTCATATATCAGTTGATATGCTTTAATTATAACAAGTGTGTTACTTGGGTATACTATATGTTATATATTATAAATACTTATAAGTATCGTTAGACTGGTCCCAAAATGGAATACTGGAGGCCATGCTCAGTATGCTTCGTATAAGGTAATCGTGAATAAAAAGCACAAACGGAAAGCGCTTCAAGCTGATACCTGGCCAATTAAAACATAACGTTCTGGGAATTCTTCGACTATGCACAGCGAACGTGGAAGCCTACAAAACTGCAGCCTGATAATTGAAGCAATCGAATAACATTAGTATGTCATTGTTATTATTGGCTCTGACTGTCGTCTATGATTGTTGAATGTAGAACTATCAATAATAATATTGTTCATGCTGAGTTGTGTAATCTGTAATGTAATTGCCTGTTGATGGATACAAATGAATGAATAAATCAGTCCAAAGAACATGTTTACCAAGAATATATTAACCAGGAACTTCTCCATTACCAAATCATCAAAAAGTACTTTTTAAATCACAAAAGCATTACAAACTTCTTTGATACTTATGCTTTAGGACTTCAACACTGACATAAATTTGCATAAAAGCTGTCAAACTTGCATGCAAGTAGACTTAAATCGACAAATAAATGCATTTTCAACCATGAATATCGCAAAAACCAAACATGCTATGACATTCTTGAGAACGGCAACATCGGTGTGATAAAATCGAATTTATTTTCCATTTATTATTTTCATAATAAGTAATTTAAGGATAACCGAACGTTTAAAACGTTTAAAAATTGCTGTAGGTCAGTGCGTACATATCTTTAAAAGCCTATGCTGTTCAATAGAACGACCATGAAGAGTTAATTTATTAATACTTTAGAATGCAATTAAAATTCACGATTTAGCCCTCTAATAACAAATACATATAGTTTCATTAGTAACCTAAAAAAAACTTTGAACACGCTCTTAACTTTACTTTTTTTCTGGGAGTTAACAAAATGGCATGTCAACAAATTTGGCCAAGAATAAATAAATCACTAGAGTGACTTAGTGTCAGAGATTAATACAATTTTATTGGTGGTTTTTAAATTTCAGTAGAATGGGAAAATATACCAACATACAATTTGTTAGGATTTTTGTTACGCGAAAAATAATGTTTAACCTTAAAAAACGATTTTTCTTAGAAATTTTTGGAAAAAATATCTAGTTCTTCAATTAGAAATGTTGAATCCCAACACATGGCCCGAAGGTATTTTGTTCAGGGAATTTGAGGGTTAGTCGAAAAACTAAGTGTGACTACTGTCTGCTATGTAAACTACAACGCGCGATGGAACGCCTTTCAGTATACTCCAGCACCAGTACCAACGAAAACTTTCGACGCTCTGATTTCCGTAACGATTCCCACTACATGAGAGGGAGGCACAGATACTACACACGAAATATGACACAAAGTTATTTCAAACTGCAAGAAAACTCCTGCTTACCAACGACAATCAAGGCAGACTTGATGAAAATCGCTAGTTTTCTTTTGTTGTGTACCTCCGACCGTTCTGGACAAACATGGAAAAAGGGCCAATGTTTTCAATGCATTTCATTTTCGTTTTTATTGGAAAAAATAAAATGATGCGTATTTGAATACTTTATATTCAATCAGAATAAAAGGTGCTATCGTGACATTACTTTTGAATAATAATGAATAGCTTTTCAATCGATTTTTTGTCACATTTGATAAAATTCAAAAATATATTTTGATCAATTATTTACCAAGTTTGTCCATTGTTTAAGATCTGGGCTCACAGTGACAGTTCGTGACAGCAAAATCTCGGCTCACCATGACGTTCATAAATTTCGTATCGGTTTCTCCCTCCCAGCCCACTACCATCTCGGACGAAGCATAATCACCGCTATTGACAACCAACAACATCTACCCAGACGCGCCGTAGAAAGCATGATGGAAGCCCCTAATCTCCCCAACTCAGTCGTCGCTCATCATAGTCGTCTGGGCCCTGAGGTTGGCGTCGGAAATAGGGTCTTCCACCCTGCTTGCACAGGCAAGTACTTTTCAAATAAATTTTCTTCGGCTGAACTTTCGTTGCCTCAAATAAACCATTGCCTTCAAATTTTTTATTGGTGTATAAGCTTTCTTTCAATTTACTGAACAAACTTTCTTAAGTGACCCATAAGAGTTAAATCGGTCCAACGACGGTTTCTTCGATACGCCTTGCGCAAATATCCTTGTGGTTCCGTCTGCCAAGTTACGAGGATCGTTGCCGGTTGATTGGTCTAGAGCCAGAGTTGGTTGTCAAATCAAAGTGATATTGATAGCTCGCAAGTGATATTGATAGTTTTAGACCATCAGCTATCAGCTGATATGATGGATATTAAGCAACTCTGTCTAGAGCTGCTTGGAGTTCGTAGGGATACGTCAAGAGCTCTCCTGGTTGCTGACATCTTGCTAGGCCGAATAGACTGCAGCTATATACCTGGGAGGGAGAACCCGATACGAAATTTATGTATGTCACAGTGAGCCGAGATTCTGCTGTCACGAAATGTCACTGTGAGCCCAGATCTTAAACACTGGACTAACATGATAAAAGCGCGTAATTAATCAAAACATATTTTTTCATTTCATCAAAGGTGACAAAAATCAATTCAAAAGTATTCAAAAGTAATGTCACGATAACACCTTTCATTATGATTGAATACAAAGTATTGAAATACGCATCTTTTTACATTTTCGAATAATAATGAATATTGAATGCATAGAATACTGTGGCCGTTTTTCCATGTTAGTCCGAATAGATCGAAGGTACACAATAAAAGAAAACTAGCGGTTTTCATCAAGTCTGCCTTGATTTTCCTTGGCAAACTAGAGTTATCTTGCGGTTTGAGAAAAACTTTGTTTAATATTTCTTGTGTAGTATCTGTGCCTCCCTCCCAGCTATATACCATCAGTGCACCCGATTCCGCTCATTTAAGGGAAAATGTGTGTTCAAATGGTTCAAATGTTTATTATAAAATAACTATTGTTTCGATCAATACTATTTCTTTGTTACAATGTAGTTCCAAGTATAGGTAATCAACGGCAAAATAAAAAGAATTTGAAAAACTCATAAAAAAATGTTTTATTGCATTTGTTAATGCATCTAAGCACGCTAAGACAGCTTCACGCAGCGCATGTGTTAAAACTACACATAATGAGGCAAATAATGCAGAACTGGCTGGCTGAGTGAAAATTCTGTGTAGTTTTTTTTTTGCAATTTGTCATCGTAATAGGCTGTTTTTCATCACGCCAATCTGTCATAAAACGGCCTACTTTCCTGCACTGAAATATGCAGAGCGGGAATAGTCATTACGCAACTGAAATCAGTGCTGTAATGATTCATTACCCAATGCTTTTTTATTACGCAACTGTTTTGAGTTGCGTGATGAATCATTACACAACAATTTTTCAGAAATTGTAAAATAATGGTGAGTGCATTTCGATATTATTTCTGATGCTCTCATGTGGTCTTCGACGAAATTGCAAAAAATGTTGTACGTAACTCGTTGCAGAACTCGATTTTGACAGCACTCGTCGCAATTATCCTACTCGGCAAACCTCGTAGGATAAATTTACCACTCGTGCTGTAAAAATCATCATTCTGCAACTTGTTCCGTAAACTACTATTTCCCCATTTGCTTCCGCTTCAGCTATTTGAATGAAAAAGGCTCGGTAATTTTCTATTATTGGTCACCTGATCGCACATAGTGCACCATAATATGATAATATATTATAATAATATAATATATTATAGCCGTGGTCACCAAAGTGCGGCCGCGGGCCGCACGTGATGTCTGTATCTCTTAAATCTGATAAGTTCTCTACATTTTTTGATGGGGATGCTGTTCTACCCAAAAAGTTATCAAGAACAGCAAACTAAATTGTTACGAGAACTACCTATCCACTATCAGTAATAAAAATAGTTGAAAAAACTGGGCTGAGGATCACTGTATAGTGGTTTCACGTATACACGTTACATGTCACCAACACTTCTTAAAGAGTGCTGGTGGAAAATATAAACAAAGATCAGATGTGCCCAGCAAAATCAAACGGCAGTATTTTCCACCAGCAAATTTGCGCATGTGTTCGTGACACCGCTCGGCGAGAGCTCATGCAATTACAGTGACTTTTTATCACTGATAAAAATCCACACGCTCGATCTGTGTGTTTAAAATTATGGATCGATTCAAAGACGTCCATATCGATTTGCTATGATTTTCTTGCAAACTTCGTGTGTGTTACACATTAAATTCCTGTGTTTTGCTTCATGGATTGATTCATCAATCGACAACAGGGATTCCATATTTTTTCCACATAAGTTCCCGAAGCTTTCTCTTCAGATTCGTATGTGTCAACCTATGGACGCATAGATCATCACACCAACACGGATTCAGTGTGTTTTGCTTATGGTTATCTTGTGTCATAATCATCATGTTCAAGTTGGTCGATTCATTGATTTGCGCAATGAGATTGTTATGATGAAATCCATGAGCTATGCTATCGATTTCCATGTTCAAAGCTTCTAAATTGTTTGTGATCAACCCATGGGATGCCTAGTGAACTGAATTGCGGTTGGACCTCGTGTCGAACGACAGTCATCATCATGCTTCCAAAGAGAAGAAGCAAATTTTGAAGCTGAAAGTGTTAGATGAAAATTTATGAATTCGATTTTTCTTTTATTAGTGAAGTTGACCGATGTACGAGAATTCTACCTTTCTATAAGAAAACATTGATTATAATGTATAGTTTAGTAGAAAAATCGGATTCCACTAACAGATTTTTCTGGCTTTCAGTTTCGAAAAAAATGGAATATGCTTATCCCTAGCTTCCCAAATTATGGATTTGCGGCGCCCCGCTTGTTGCTGGCTCACGGGTTTGAAAAAAAAATCAAGAGAGTTTGCGACAAGCAGAGGAGCCTCGGATCCATATTTTGGGGAGCAAAAGTTTTTCTACCAAATTTCTTCTTTCAGCCCCATGACATTTATGTTCTATCACACATGACTATCTAAAGCTACTACATTTCTAATTCAATAAGCAAATCAGTTGGGTTTCATGATTTAATATTTGGAAATTCATGTTTGTTTCACATGACAACCTAATGTTGATACACATGTTATTATACCGTGAAATCAATGATGAAATCCATATGGCTACCACACTCAAATCATGTGGTTTTCCTCATTGCGCAAATCTATAAGTAAAACACACGACCTTGACGTGTAGATTTTTCTCAGTGAGTGACCAACCAGGTCAAAAACAGTGATCAAATCACTGAAAAGTAGAGTGGAGCGAGATCTGACTTTCCCCCCGCTACTAGTCGCCCTGTGTATGATTTGATATTTTTTCCAATTTGTTTGTTATCTTGACCACTGTGCGTTTATGAAACATTGATATTTGATTTAATAAATATTTAACATTAAATTTAATGAAAAACTGACAGAAAATCCTTATGAGTTGCAAACTTACCACGGTCCCCGGTTGGATGTCCTTTTGGCCCCGCCAGCATCCTGGCCGCCGTTGTGCTGTTTAATCCGCCGGTTTGGATCAACGGTGTACCCGATGTACGTTCGACCGGCAAACTTCGGATTGATGCTCTTGCTCACCAACAGGTACACTCCGTAGAAATCTTCGATTTCCTGCACTTGCGGTATCTGTGACGCCATTTGGCATTCAAATAGTATAAAACTCACTATCGAATTACAAGAATTATTTAAAATAATTCAAAAATACGCTTATCAGTTCGTTTTGTTATTTACATGCAATATGCTTTCGGTCACAGGGATGGATGGTCGGGTTCAAATCGGTTATGCCGACTGTCGGTCTAACGAGCCGCCCCTTCCAAGCACTTCTGTAAATCCAACACCCCATTTTTCATCACCCTTTTCAATATTTCCGTGTACAAACTGCCACTGATAAAAATCCAACCGTAACAAGCATTAAAATATTTTTGGAGGTCTCATATAGTGGTTATCACGCCAAATGGTATGGGTGCCCTAGTGTAGATGTAGTTGTGAACCTTAGAGGAAAACAATATGCACTCAGTCTCGAAAAACACCCAGAATTCGGGTATAAACTTTTCAAATTGGGTAATATTTCCATATGCATTTTGATGAGTCTGGAAAGCGTGTGCAAGTTTCTTTGAGGAAAACAAAAACAAACTGTGTATGACGAGCGTATGCTAGTCTACGTGTGTTCAAATGTCACTAAGCTCTATAAAAAGCGTGACAAAAGTGGGGTGGGGTGCACTCAGGCAAATTAACTATCGATAAACATAGGAACCCCTTATGAAAATTCGCCACAAGAAATCGGATTGAAATATATAAATTTGCCTTATGAAACCAGAATTTGAAAATAAAATACAATTCCGCGGCAACCTGGAATCGAACCAAGAACCTTGCGATTGATAGGCCGAAGCGTACACTACGCGCCTATCGACGCCTTGATGCGGAGTGATGCTAAAACGATACATAAAGCGTTCGTATTGCAATAATCGTTCCACCTTTCATAAGGCATAATGTATGAAATTCGATAGTCCAGTTCGCTGCGTGTGGGTTGAATTTACAATGATATAATATCATATTATGTATTAATTTGTGTACCGTTTTGATTCATATTACGGACAGCTTCAAATTTCGGACACTCTGCTTTGCATGGGAAACATTTCACACGAAATGTTTCAATTTTTGCTGCTCAAAAGTTCTCATTTTCGAGGCTCGTTTTAATAAGCATTTTCAATAGATACGTATGAAAATTTATAATGCCCAACTGCCTTAGACGTTTCTTCAGTGGTTGGACGATTTCAATTGATGATTTGACTTTTCTGATTATGATTTTCATTGGCTGTCCGGAATTGGAATCAAAATGTCCGGAATATGAGGCAAAAGTAAGGGAGCGTCCGGAATAAGAATCATGAAAAAGCCACACATTCCCATTTATTTAAAATTATTCAAGTTACGGAATCGAAATCTTCAATCATTGTTCGAAAGTTAAGTGTTTTGAAGTTTCGATAACACAAAGGAATCATACAGAATGATTCATTTTATATGCTTTATGATGAGTTATACTGCACTGAGCCCTTAACTGTCCGTAATATGAATCAAAACGGTACCATCCCTTAACGCCACGCAGTTCGCAATTGGCTTGTTTAGGGGTATCGATTTTCTTACATATTCTGAATCTACGTTAAAAATTCAACTAGAATCCAAAGTTTCACAATTTTCCGTCACCTGGAACTATTTTTAAAACACATTTGAAATTAGTATGGAAATCACTTTTGAATCACCCCTCGGCAAATTTTACTTCGGGACGAACTGTCATTGTGTAAATTGAAATGTCATTGATTCGACGGATTGAAATCTTTTCTAATCATTTATAATATCAACATTGAGATATTGAAGTGCAATAAAATCGTGTTATACTTATAAAGATGAGCTCTTTCGATCAAGCTGGAACAAACAGTGGGCCGTATGAATAAAATGTAGTAAAGTTGAGTTTACTACATTCTCGGTAGTAAACGCTATATGTGGAACACGAGTGGAACATGTTTGTGTCATTTTCCTTTCTACACCTTTCGAACATACTACAAACTACGCATTGCTATGAATAAAGGTAGCATTTACTACCCTTTAGCTTCAGAGGTTGCTACACATGCTTTGAGATTGCGGAATTGAATGGAATAATTTACTTTTGAGTGAAAATCATGGGAAAACGATGAGTTTTGATATTTCGGAAGGTATTTTGAGTTTTGCTTAGGAATTCTGAGGTTACAAAAACATTCGCCCCGCCAATGCTGAGTTTCCGGTAAGATTACCGGCAGTAGCAATTTGTAATATCCGTGTGAATTCTGGCTTTACGATAATTATGTTATTTTCTAGGAATTTTAGGATGTCGGTAGGAATTGAGATATTTATAATGTAATTTGGAATTTTACTTGTAAACTCTGACATCTAAGATTTCCTTTTGAATTCCGGAATTCCTGTAGGAACTTTGGAATTCCGATAGGGATGTCGGATTTTTTATGATAATTCTGGAAGTTCAAATACCATTCTAGGAATATTGCGGAAATATTAGGAATCTGGTAAAAACTCTAGAATTGGGGTGGGAATGGGATTCCGAATATTAATCTCTTGGAATTCTGTGGGTATCTTTGAGACGGTATTTCTGTAAGAATCTATGAGATTGCGGTGGGATTCCTGCGAATTATTGTGTGAATATTTGTAATTCTGAAAATCAATCGTAATTATTGTAAAAACCTTTAAGATTCCGTTGATCTCCAGTTCCGTTGGAATTTCAAAGCAAAGCTTTAATATAAACGATTTGAATGTCGGTAAATATTTTATAGATTTCAATGACATTTTTTGTGAAATCGACAAGAATTTTGATAATTTCAAAGGGAACCCTGGTGTTTTAGGGGAGATCCTCATTGAATTCTAACGACTACCAATGGAATCACTACAATTCCCATAAAAATCTCGACATTCTAAGTTCTAGACATTACAAGGATACTATCAGAAACCCCACCAAAAATAACGAGAATATCGCAGAAACACTTAGAACTTCCGGAATTCAACATGCTGTTAAGAAAACACACGGGGAGCATCAAAATTCTACCGCAATTTCACCAGAATCTCAGTACTGGTGCTAGAAAATATGTGGTTCCAAATTTGATAGCTGTAATCTCAAGATCTCTTCAAAGATGTTAAGCTAGTATTTAAAAAATCATCAATCACTGGCGTTGGCGAAGGCTGAAAACCACCCAGAAAATTCTTTGATGTACCATCATCATAAAATCATAGACATAAAGAGAATACCAGACTAATCGCAAAATTACACTACAAATTTTGTCAAATAACAGCACCTTCATGATTTGTGCAAATTGTCGCGTAATCGATTAGATTCCATGCATTTTCTTCATATGTATGATTGTATTAATTTTAGGCGTCACTCTGAATAGATTGTTCTTTACGTGCAGAATCACTCTGCACTCTGAATGGAAATTTCTTAACGTGCATCTTCAGTCACTGCTCATGTTCGAAAGTAGTAAGTACTACATGTTCGAAAAGTTTTTTATTCATACCAAAAGTGTAGTAAACTTTGTGGATTTTGTTTTTGAGTAGATGCTACATGTAGTAAAGTTCAAAGTTTTTTATTCATATCACCCAGTGAATTTTTCTCCACTAAACAACCCAATTGCGCTTTGCACGGTGACGTCATCAGAAAATCGCTCTCTTTCCCTCCTCCGGGAAATCAGAAAACAACGGTGCCAATACCTGTCAAAGTTAACAGGTACTGGCACCATTGTTTTCAAGTTTTGCTGAAGAGCGAAAGAGAGAATTCCGCCGTGAAATGCCTAATTGGCCAAATACGCGGTACAAAGTCACTCCACTTTCGGTACAAAAACTGTGGGTGGTAAATTCAATCAGTTTGCGCACGGAAAATCCAAAAGGGTAATGAAAAATGGGTGTCGAATTCACAGAAGTCTTCCAAGCCATCCAGTTACTGTTGTCATTGTCAAGTAGACATTTCCCGATTTGAGTATATTATTTTTCAGTAATCGTAAACTTTCTCCCATAAATATAGTTTTATCCGAGGAAAAAATCGGCAAAATTTGATAAAATCCGTGATTCGGGCTTTGTTTGTGGTTTGACTCGTTGGCGGATGAAAAGTTGTGCGCATTGAGTCGGGAGCGAGTGACGAAAAATGTTCTGATATCGACGGAAAAGTGCGACGACAAAAAGGCAGCAGCAGCAGAGTTTTGTGTTGTGGAGGAGGCTCCCTCTTTTCGGTGGCTGAGCACCACCGCGAATTCCGAGTTCCGTGTCTTCGAGCTGCTAGCAATTTAGAATAGCGAAATGTCCAAAACGGTGAAACGGCCCGCAGCGGGAATCTATCCGAACTGCTACATTCCCTCCCGACTGGAGGACCGAAGGCAAAGGGCCCGGATGCTGCGGCAAGAACGGAGACGGAAACCGGACAAGCCGGACGATTTTGTGACGTACGAGGACAGCGACAGCGAGGAGGAAACCCCGGCCCAGCAGCACCAGGTCCTGAGCACGTCGTACAACTTTGTGGACTATGTCCGCAGTCGGGAGTCGGATCTGCGGGAAGTGCGCAGTGTTGATTCGGCCTACGCCAGCAGGCACATTCTGACGCACGATATGTTCAAGGAGACACCGATCGCGCTCGGGAACATCAATAAGGTGTTCTGTTCGCAGTGGCTTAGTAATCGGCAGGTGAGCATTGGTTTAATCGAGGAAGAAGATTATGCGTCATACAATTTTATGTCTAAACAACTTTTTATTTGTTAAGCAACGAGGGGCAAATGAGTAACATAGGAGTTCTTGAAATCACAATATCTTTTATTTAAAATGCATAAGGTGTGTGTATAATATTTAGATTGACACCCACCGAATTCTGAATTGAAATTCTGTGCAAAACTCCATTTACTATTTCTTCCTGAGCCTGGGATTATATTTCTTAGGTAACGATTATTTTAGATACTTGATGGCTGTATTTTGTTGATTGAATGATTTTTAAGAAAATGGCAAAATGTTTATTATAATAATCAGATATTTTATCTTCTGGAAAGATCGCAGTAGCCAGCGCGCGAGACCGGTGTGTTGAAAATTTATCTGTCACGTTTCTATCGTCTCTGCGAATTCTTAGATTCGGCTGGTGCAGTTTTTGATAAAATCGGAAATGGAACGGTTTATTCTGCACGCGTTCTGCTGGACAATGTTTGTTAAAGTCCAAAGAGAAAATAAAGATACATCGAATCCGGACCTTAAATTTTCAGGAGTACAGGTCTGGAGAGCCGGAAAGCGGATCGGACTGAGGGCTTGATCGAATGGTACTCGCATGTGGTTTTCAGTTCCAGGATTTCAGTTTGAAACGCTGCCTTGTTCTCTAGATTTGTGCTCTTGAGGGTTTGAGTTTTGGCTTCATTTCATATTCACCAGAAAAATCGTTTTTTCACGTCGTCGCGTCGCCGTAGTTTTGTTTTTTCGCAATCGAGTTAAGGTTTTCGCGTCGATGGAGTGATATTCTGCTTTTGTGAAATGCACATGCTGATTAAGGCGCAAGAATCCATCATTCAATCATCAGCAATCATCAAAAATTAAAAACCAGTTTTTTCGTTCAAATTGCAATTAATCCTTATGAAAATCTATCATCGCATTTCAGATAGCAAGTGCAATGCAATGATAGATTTCTTGAACATTGCTTTGATTTTGAGCAAAAAAACTTTATCCCCGCTCTTCTTATCACACCCTCTAAAGCAATGTTGAACAGTAAACACGAAAGGCCATCACTTTACTTTACTTTACTTTTGCTGGCGCTACGTCCTTCAAGACATGACCTGCGCCACAATGTTACGCCAACTAACTCGGTCCATGGCTGCTAACCTCCAATTCCTCGATCGCCCCACACTTCCAAGATCCTGCTCCACTTGGTCAAACCACCTAGCTCGTTGCGCTCCCCTTCGTCTTGTACCGGCCGGATTTGAGTTGAACACCATTTTTGCGGGATTGTTGTCCGGCATTCTCACAACGTGTCCCGCCCATCGTACCCTTCCAGCTTTGGCGACTTTCGTGATACTGGGTTCACCGTAGAGTTGCGCAAGCTCGTGGTTCATTCTTCTCCTCCATACGCCGTTCTCACATACTCCGCCGAAGATCGTCCTAAGCACACGTCGTTCAAAAACTCCTAGCGCTTGCAGGTCCTCTTCGAGCATTGTCCACGTCTCATGCCCGTAGAGGACTACCGGTCTTATTAGCGTCTTGTACATGGTACACTTAGTACGGAAGTGAAGTTTACCAGACCGCAAGGTCTTGTGGAGTCCATAGTAAGCACGACTTCCGGCGATGATACGTCTTCGAATTTCTCTGCTGCAGTTGTTATCCGACGTTATCAATGATCCGAGATAGACGAATTCGTCCACCACCTCGAACTCATCCCCGTCGATCGTCACGCGTCTGCCTATGCGAGCTCTATCGCGCTCGGTTCCTCCAGCCAGCAGATATTTCGTCTTCGACGTATTTACCTTCAATCCAACCCGATCTGCTTCACGTTTCAGCCTGGTATACTGTTCAGCAACCACCTGGAACGTTCTTCCGACAATGTCCACGTCGTCAGCGAAACAAATGAACTGGCTGGATTTATTGAAGATCGTGCCCCGCATGTTGAAGCCCGCCCGTTTCATAACACCTTCTAGCGCAATATTGAACAGGAGGCAGGAAAGACCATCGCCTTGTCGAAGTCCTTTGCGTGTTTCAAACGGGTCCGATAAAGCACCCGATATCTTCACACAGCACTGTACACTATCCATCGTAGCTTTGATCAGTCTAGTCAGTTTCCCGGGAAAACCGTTCTCGTCCATAATCTTCCATAGCTCTTCGCGGTCGATGGTATCATAGGCCGCTTTGAAATCGATGAATAGGTGATGCGTAGGGACTTGATATTCGCGACACTTTTGAAGGATCTGCCGCAACATGAAGATTTGGTCTGTCGTCGATCGCCCGTCCACAAATCCGGCTTGATAACTTCCAACAAATCTGCTTGCCAGTGGCGATAGACGGCGGAAGATGATCTGGGAAAGCACTTTATAGGCTGCATTAAGAATGGTGATCGCTCGATAGTTCTCACATTCTAACTTGTCACCCTTTTTGTATATTGGGTATATTATTCCCTCCTTCCACTCCTCCGGTAGCTGTTCTGTATCCCAGATCCTGGCTATCAATCGGTGCAGACAAGTGGCCAACCTGTCCGGGCCCATTTTAATAAGTTCCGCTCCAATACCATCCTTTCCAGCTGCTTTGTTGTTCTTGAGCTGTTTGATAGCATCCTTAACTTCACCTATTGTGGGAGTTGGCACGTCTCCCTCATCCGCCGTACTGATGAAGCCATTCCTCCTGCTGTCTTGATCTTCCTCCTCTGCGCCGTTTAGGTGTTCATCGTAGTGCTGCTTCCACCTTTCAATCACCTCACGTTCGTCCGTCAAGATACCACCATCCTTATCCCGGCACATTTCGGCTCGCGGCACAAAGCCTTTGCGGGATGCATTTAGTTTCTTGTAGAACTTACGTGTTTCTTGAGAACGATACAACTGATCCATCTCTTCGCACTCCAACTCTTCCAGGCGGCGCTTTTTATCCCGGAATAGATGGGTTTGCTGTCTTCGCTTCTGTTTGTATCGTTCCACGTTTTGACGGGTGCCTTGCTGCAGCATCATCGCCCGCGCTGCATTCTTCTCGTCCAAAACCGTCTGACACTCCTCGTCGAACCAACCGTTCCGTCGATTTGCTTCCACGAACCCAATGGCACCTTCCGCTGCGTTGTTTATGGCTGCTTTGAGACTACTCCAGCAGTCCTCAAGAGGGGCTTCGGTGAGCTCTCCCTCTTCCGGCAACGCTGCCTCAAGGCTTTGCGCGTATTCAGTTGCGACTTCGGGTTGCTTGAGTCGCTCCAGATTGTACCGGGGCGGGCGTCGGTACCGAATGTTGTTCACAACGGAAAGTCGTTGGCGCACTTTAACCGTCACAAGGTAGTGGTCCGAATCGATGTTTACGCCGCGATAGGTTCTGACGTCGATAATGTCCGAGAAGTGCCTTCCATCAATCAAAACGTGGTCGATTTGCGATTCAGTCTGTTGGGGTGATCTCCAGGTGTACCGATACGGGAGGCTGTGCTGGAAGTAGGTACTACGTATGGCCATGTTTTTGGAGGCGGCGAAATCAATCAGTCTAAGGCCGTTTTCGTTCGTAAGCTGGTGAGCGCTGAACTTCCCTATAATCGGTCTAAATTCCTCCTCCTGGCCAACCTGAGCGTTGAGATCTCCGATAACGATTTTGACATCATGGCTTGGGCAGCCGTCGTATTCACGTTCCAGCTGCGCGTAGAAAGCGTCCTTATCGTCATCGTCACTTGCTAGGTGAGGGCTGTGCACGTTGATTATGCTGATATTGAAGAAACGGCCTTTGATCCTCAACTTGCACATTCTGTTGTCGATTGGCCACCACCCAATCACGCGCCTCTGCATTTCGCCCATCACGATAAAAGCTGTGCCCAGCTCATGTCTATTGCCGCAGCTCTGGTAGATGGTATAACCATCCCTATACGTATGTACCGTCGACCCTTTCCAGCAAACCTCCTGCAGCGCTACGATGTCGAACTTGCGGACCCTCAATAATTCGGAAAGAATGCGGGTACTTCCCAAGAAATTGAGAGACTTACAGTTCCATGATCCGAGTTTCCAATCGTTAGTCCGTTTTCGATGCCTGGGTCTATGCCGATTGTTCCGGTCCGAATTTACATTGTATGCTTCCTGTACTGATGATTTTTACGGCTGGCTTGTAAGGCCTGCACCAACCCCCTGTCTCGCCGGAGGATCATCGTGCACAGCACTGTTTAGAGTCCCACGCTGGCACTAGGACGATGATCAGCCGCTCCTAACATGGAGAACAGACGCTGTTTTGAGCCGCCCCTAACATGGAGAACAGACGCTCTGATAAGCTACACCCTCAGAAGAGAGGAGCCCCCCTTCCCTGTCAGCATACGACCAAGGTTCCACCAGGGTTGGTTACCCGATCTTCCCTACGGTTACTCGTATCCCAGGCGGCACCACGGGGAGGTAGGGATAGGAGTTACTGGACAAGAGGCTAAGGACCACAAATGGGGTCTATTTTATACCTGCAGGTACGCGAAGTACCAATGGTACGCATTGTCCAGTCATTTACCACCGAAAGGCCATCACCTTGCCGTAACCCTCTGCGAGATTCGAAGGGACTCGAGAGTGTCCCTGATACTCGGACTACGCACATCACTCGCTCCATCGTCGCCTTGATCAATCTTATCAGTTTGTCCGGGAAACCGTATTCGTGCATAATCTGCCATAGCTGTTCTCGATCGATTGTATCATAGGCCGCTTTAAAATCGATGAATAAATGATGTGTGGGTACATTGTTGTTGCCAACACTGGTAGCAACTAATTATGTTGCTCGGATATCGTTGGCGCCATAGCAACCGGATAACAAATCTAAGTAAGCTGCGGCTGAAAAAAAAATTAGACTGAACGAAAAATTCTAGCGATCAAGACGTGCGAGAAGAAAACTTATCCTAAATGTAAAATAAAATTAGTTAAAATCAGTGATGGAAAGTGGCGAACGCTTCATCTGAACTGGAACAAAAACAAAACCAAACGCTCCCGAGCGTCAGAGCGCTGGCTTACTCGCATCTGTCGATTCCCGAGTAACTGAAGCAAAATGTGATTCGCGAACGTGTTCGGAGCTGCTCAGAGTCATATTGTGCTTTTGGGAAAAAAGCTGCTTACCCTCCGAGATTTATGGTTTTCAAGGGCTTTTGACTACAAACTAGTAGTTTACTATCGATATGATGGTTATACAATTAATTTGTCTGTTAAAACCATAATAAATCACACCTTGCTCGGTTACTCGCGAGTAAACGCTCGCGAGCTTGTTGCTACTTCTTTTGACATGTTCTCCCGAGCAGACGGGTGCGGGCTTACTCACACCTAGCCAGATCCCGAGTCTGTGATGTTTGTTATGGGTTGGTATACACTCGTGAGCTGCTTCGTGATGCGAACTTTTCCAGCACTGGTTAAAATTACTTTGAAGCATTTCATTCGAGTTTGTCTGGTAAAATCCTACAAATAGTATTTGTAGCAGCTGTAGCAGGTGAGTGCTGACGGTGGCCTTCAATCTGTGGCCATTCCGTCCCGCCGACTGGATTTTACAATTGTATTCGCGGCATTTCTGCAACACCTGGCGGATGGCGAATATCTGGTCCGTTGTTGCTCGTTCGCCCATAAATCCTGCCTGATATTGTCCAACGAATTCTCTAGCAATTGGTGATAGACGGCGGCATAGAATTTGGGAGAGTACCTTGTAGGCGGCGCTCAAAATTGTGATCGCACGATAATTGGCGCAATTCAACTTGTCGTCCTTTTTGTAGATGGGACACACGACACCTTCCATCCACTCCTCCGGCAATACTTCCTCCTCCTAAATCTTGGAAATAACCCAGGGCAGCGCTCTTGCCAGTGCTTCACCACCGTATTTCGTTCGTGAGAAGATTTCCGCTCTATCAAGGATGGATGAGCAATTTGGTGAGCACGTTTTATGCTTATGTAATGCAGCTATGATCTCTCCCCACTAAAAAAACTCCTTCCCATGACAACCATAGAGATGTAGAGGTGATCTCGGTCTCTAGTAACAATGGATATCATTAGAGTGGTTCAAAAAATTGTTTTTGCTCCACACCGCTCATTCGATGATAGATCAAATTCTGAGTGTCCTCCCAAAATTTGAGCTCATTCGGATGAAAACTGAGAGTGCACAAGGCATTTGAAGCTTATATGGGAACTACTATGGGAAAAGCAAGCAATTCATTCATTCGATCATAGTGTTTGCCCATGTGCTCTTGGGGATTAGAACTACGTTGATACTGTGCGATACAATAATCAGCTACAACTTTGCCGAAGACCGGTTTTAAATCGGACGCCTCAGTAATTAGTTATTGATTTTTGAATGAGTTGTAAAATTTTGGCTATAATTATTGGACTGTTCTGCAGGCATCACTGGATATATGCAGTTAAACATAGTAGCCATGATTGGTGCGTGCTATCTTTCGCTCCAGGTGCAGCAATGTTGCCTGTTCAGAAGTTAAATGAGCACTGCTGAAGAATTTGTGACTGGTTATAAATCAATAACTAATTACTGAGGCGTCCGATTCGAAAACGGTCTTCGGCAAAGTTGTAGCTGATGAATGTGTCTGACAGTATCAACGTAGTACAAATCCCCAAGAGCACATGGGCAAATACTATGACCGATTGAATGAATTGCTTGCTTTTCTAATAGTAATTCCCATATAAACTTTAAATGGCTTGTGCAGCCTCAATTTTCATCCGAATGAGCTCAAATTTTGGGAGGACACTCAGAATTTGATCTAGAATCGGATGAGTGGTGTGGAGCAAAAACGATTTTTTGAACCACTCTAGGATATCATACTAACATTCCCTCCTGTTGCGGCCAGGATGTCTTTCCCTACGTTGTGTGATTTTACGATGACGGACGACGGGGATACAAATGAACAAACGAATCACTTCGAACTTCTAATTTATTACCACCGAGGGACAACGTGCACAAGCCCTTTAAAGTTTATATGGGAATTACTATGAGAAAAGCAATCAATTTATTCAATCGGTCATAGTGTTTGCCCATGTGCTCTTGGGGATTAGAGCTACGTTGATAATGTGAGATACATTCATCAGCTACAACTCTGCCGAAGTCCGTTTTCAAATCAGACGCCTCAGAAATTAGTTATTGATTTATATTCAGTCACAAATTCTTCAGCTGTGCGCATTTAACTTGTGAACAGGCTTTTAACTCATTTAACAGTGAAACATAGTAGCCATGATTTATACGGGCTATCTTTCGCGCCAGATGCAACAAATGTTGCCTGTTCAGAAGTTAAATGAGCACTGTTGAAGAATTTGTGACTGGATATAAATCAATAACTAATTACTGAGACATCAGACATCTGATTTGTAAACGGTCTTCGGCAAAGTTGTAGCTGATGAATGTATCTCGCAGTACCAACATAGCTCTAATCTTCAAGAGCACACGGGCAAACACTATGACCGATTGAATGAATTTCTTGCTTTTTCCATAGTAATTCCCATACAAACTTTAAAGGGCTTGTGCAGTAGAGTGATGCAAATTATGAAATTTTTGCTCCCCTATGCTTAAACGATTTTCATTATGGTAAATAGCATCCTTCCAAAGTTTGAAGTGATTCGCAAGAAATTTGACTGTGCACACGCCATTTGAAGTTTATATGGAGATTACTATGGAAAACGCCAATCTTCTGTGTTCAGTCCTCTATCTTTTCGTCATAACATTTTATGGAAAAGTGAACACACTCATCCTATTTGAAAATTTCCCAGCTACAACTTTGCCGAAGACCACTTTTTGATTGGACGTCAGGATAAATTGTTATTCATCATCGTAAACTTGGTTTGCATGTAGCATGCTTCACCAACTGTTCTGCAGGCAACAGTGGTACTCCTGGCGGGAAGAATAGATCAAAGTAATCCAGGCTACTATGTTCTACAGCAAAAAAGCAGTGTTGCTCTGAAAGTAATTGAATGATCATCTCAGCATGATATAGACTTTGTTATCAATAATAACAAATTATCCTTACGTTCCATCAAAATGTGGTCTTCGGCAAAGTTGTAGCTGGGAAGTTTTCACATTAGATGAGTGTGTTCACTTTGACATAAAATGTTATGACGAAGGGATAGAGGGCTGAACACAAAAGATTGGCATTTTTCATAGTAATCTCCATATAAACTTCAAATGGCGTGTGCACAGTCAAATTTCTTCCGAATCACTTCAAATTTTGGGAGAATGATTTTCATCATAATTGACATCGTTTAAGCATAGGGGAGCAAAAACTTTTAAATTTGCATCAGTCTATTGTGCAGTCTCAGTTTTCATCCAAATGAGCTCAAATTTTGGAAGGACACCCAGAATTTGATCTTTTTTGAACCACTCTTGGATATCCAATTCAATCATTTCTCAAAACGCTTACACTGATGCGTTTATGTTGAAATTTCATGATATAGTGATCGCATTATAGCCGTTTCCGGATATTCTCTGTGTCTCGAAATTTGCCTACCTACAGGGGCACAAAATAACACTTACACAAACACACTTTTACACCTGACCTGACCCGACCAACGCCGAGAACCACATCTATCGTACAGCAGTGGAAGACGAAGGCCTTCGACAAGGACCTTTTCGTCGAAGCACTTCGTGCAGACAGCGATATCCCGGATCTCGATGCGGTGGAGCTGACAAGGGCGATGGTCCGGGCGTGTGACATAACAATGTCAAGAAAACGGAGGCTATCAAACAACCAGCGTCCCGTATACTGGTGGCACGAGGCACTCTGCACTCTTGACGCCGCTTGTCTTAAAGCGAGAAAACGATATCAGAGAGCGAAGCACAGGGAAGTCCGAGAAGAGCGAAGAATTGTGTTTCAGCAAGCCAGAACGGCTTTCAAACGAGAGATTAAGCTGAGCAAGTCCAACTGCTTCAAAGGGCTGGCCAGCCCTACCATATGGCAATGAAGAGGTAGGAAATGCCGAAGCTCGTCAGATCTCCGACGAGGAGCTTATAGCAGCTGTGAAAGCCCCGGGTCCGGACGAAATCACCAACGTGGTACTCAAAGCAGCGGTCCTTGCGTATCCAGATATGGTACTGGATACACTCGGTAAACTCTTGGAACGGGTTATCCTCAGCAGGATGATGAAATGCACAGAGAGCAAGAACGGGCTATCAGAAAGGCAGTTTGGATTCCGGAAAGGAAGGTCGACGGTGGTCGCAATTCGGACAGTGCTCGAGAGGGCCGAGAAAGAATTGAAACAAAAGCGTAGACGAAATCGTTTCTGTGCTGTGGTCATGATAGATGTGAAGAACGCGTTCAACAGCGCCAGCTGGGAGGCCATCGCCGCTGCGCTGAACAAAATTCGGGTTCCCGACTTAGAACGCCGGCCCGAAGGAGTTAAGAATAACGGCTGGAGTCCCACAAGGTTCCATACTGGGACCAACGCTATGGAATGCGATGTACGACGGGGTCCTATCGCTGGAGCTACCTAAGGGGGTCGAGATTGTCGATGACGTCGTCCTACCGATAATAGGAGAGACGTTGGAGGAAGTAGAAATGCTGGCAACGGAGGCAATTGGTCTAGTCGAAGATTGGATGGAGGGAGTCAAGCTGAAGATAGCCCACCACAAAACGGAGGTGCTACTAGTTAACAACTGCAAAGCAGTCATGCACGGTGAGATAACTGTGGGGGCCGTGCCATAGCATCACAGCGAAAGTTGAAACACCTGGGCGTAATGCTAGACGATCGACTGAACTTCAATAGTCATGTCGATTATGCATGCGAGAAGGCGGCGAAGGCGAACAATGCGCTCACAAGACTTATGCCCAACATAGGTGGTCCTAGAAGCAGTAAGAGGTGTCTTCTGGCTGTCGTATCAACATCGCTACTAAGATACGGTGCGCCAGCCTGGGGCGCGGCGCTACAGACCAAGCGGAATCGGGATAAGTTAAACAGCACGTTCCGACTCATCACCATGCGAGTGGTGAGCGCGTACATGACTATATCGTCGGAGGCGGCATGCGTAATCGCTGGGATGATCCCGATCTGCCTCATTCTGTCCGAAGACATCGACTGCTATCAGCGAAGAGTAACTAGGCAGGCGAGGAAGTTGGCAAGAATTCGTTCGCTGGCTAAGTGGCAGCAAGAATGGGATGCCTCCGAGAAAGGCAGGTGGACCAACAGGTTCATCCCGAACCTATCGGCCTGGGTGAACAGGGAGCACGGAGAAGTGAACTTCCACCAGACACAGTTCTTGTCAGGTCACGGCTGCTTTAAGCAGTATCTGCATCGATTCGGCCATGCGTCTTCACCATTCTGTCCTGAGTGTATGGAGATTGAAGAAACGCCAGAACATGTTGTCTTCGACTGCCCGAGGTTCAACATAGAACGAAACACGGTGGCGACTGCTTTTGGTGAGTACTTCAGCGTAGAAGGTGTTGTCCACGGAATGATAAGCGATCTCGATCTTTGGAATATGATGACCAACATGGTGGTGTAAATAATGTCTGGCTTACATCGCAACTGGCGAGAGGAGCAGCAAAACGAAACGCAGAGAGCAGCGCTTGACGTCGGGACGTCGGGGCGCTGATGAACCGGGAGCCAAGCTCCCACCGGAATTGTCGGACTATCCTCGGCACTCGATAAGTCAGTCTGTTGATGAGAGGAGACCATCGGGCGCGATCGGAGTAGGCTAGATCCTCCGTCGGAGCCAGACCGAGTAGAACGAGCGTAACGTAGTATCGGTAATAAGTCGTCGCCAGTGAATCGGAAGCCATCCTCCAACCGGAATCTCTGGGCCGACTTCGGCACTCTACCAGTCAACAACGGTGTATAAACAACGCATAACGTTACCGGTTTCGGGAGATATTCCTTCGTCGAGGTACTCTTCATCGGAGTAGGCTAGCTTCACCTCGGGAACTAAGCCGAGTAGTATCGATCACGACGAATCGTCGGCTTTGGGTCGTCGGGACGCTTGCGGGGAAGTTACCTCTCAACCGGAATCGCAAGACCTACCTCGGCATCCAACCGGTCCGCCCGTAGAGCATGACGAGCAGAAAAATAGAGTCCAGCGCACCAACAAAACAGAGCAGCATCCATCGAAAAATTCTCACATGGCCCAGGCGTGTAATCGGCCCCGAAATTTGAGTGACATTTAGCTTAGCTTAGCTTAGACTGACTACACATATCAATGGTTGCTATTCCGTGATTGACCGAAGTCAGTGAAAATGCACACCGAATCAACTAGAAGATCGGCTGGGATCGGCCATAATCTTCTTCAGTGTGCATAATTCAGTGCCTCTATTTATACATGGTCAATAACGGCGCCGGCCACGTCCTTGCAGTCAGATGGGATGGGGGGAAGGAATGTTAGTGTGTAACCTTTGCTATTTGGAGACCGTGTTTGCCTCTGCATTCCATAAAGGTTACTGGGAGGGATGTTTGTTAATGGGGAGGATCGTTGGGTCACAGGATTCACTTTGATAAGCGATTAGACCATGATAAATAATTATTTGTGAGATATAAACATGCTTTTATGTAAATATAATATTTTCATTTGATATGAACAATATCTATGTAGAGAAAAATTATGACGACACTTGAGGTGACGAACCTTTCAAAGTTTGTTGAATAAAGTGAACCTTTCGCAAGTCTACACTTGTAGTGTCGAACCATTCAATTTTTTTAATTCAGCGAGAATTGCTCAAGTACAAGGCTGGTTTTAGTGGGTCGTCGTTGTTGCGGAATCCCCACACTCCCTGAGTTACCTTCTCATGCGTATGTTTGCAGATTTCCCCCGTGTAAAAAGGACACAAAAGCACAGCATATAAAAAAGCCATTCATACTCGACCTGACCTAGTAAGCCACCAGAATAACTCCGGCTTCATGAACATTTCAGAGTACCTCTAGCCACTTTTAGAAACTAGATATGTGTACGAATACCTACACTGGCAAAACATTATTAAAATTTCGTTTAGTATTCGGTGAACAGTGAGTTTTTTTTTGCTTTCACTCAGTCCTGTATTAGTAATAATAAGGGTTAAGGGTTTATTTGACCGAATAACTACGTACATATCTAATATCTTCATGTCTAATCTTCTCATAGGTGGTATTTGGTACAAAATGCAACAAGCTGATGGTGTACGACGTGAACACCCGAAAGGTGGATGCAATCCCCACATTGCCAAATAGTCGAGGCGCCAGTCCAGATACCCAGTCTGGCATTCATGCATGCCAGATTAATCCGAGCCATAGCTTACTGGCGACGGGAGCTCGACACTCGGCGGACATTGCCATCTATAGACTGCCGACGCTGGATCCCCTTTGCATCGGAGAGAATGGCCACCGAGATTGGGTGTTCGATATGTGCTGGTTGGACGATCAGTTTTTGGTGTCCGGGTCTCGCGATACCAAAGTTGCCCTGTGGCGTATCAACGAAGACAACATGGAGTTCCCCGTAGTCAACAAGGAAGGCGAAGAGCAAGAAGCCGTTCCGACGTATGCTCGAATCACCCCGGTGGCAATAAAGGACTGTCGGGGTGCTCAGAAGATTCGGGCACTCTGTTTCCACAAAGAGTACCGGGAAATAGCGCTACTTTCGCTCAACGGGTATATGCACCTGTTCAACGCGGAAACGTTCTCGCAGAAGCTATCCCGGAAGCTGCCGAACTGTCAGGAGAATGTGTGCATCGCATGCCAACCGAACGGTCTGTATGCAGTAGGTTGTCGCTCGTATACCTTACTACTTGACCCGAGGACACTGCAGGTTGCTTTATTGTCTGAAGAACTGTACTTCTAGAGCTGAAATTGGTTCTATTTCATTCGCAGGCAGTGAAAAAGATCGCATCTCGATACAGTGGATGCGGTATTCGCTCGGCCAGTTTCCAGGGTAACATTCTCACAATAGGAACCGGTCTGGGGATGTTGATGTTCTACGACATCCGCGCTGGAAAGTATCTCGAATCGCAAACCAGTGCCTCCCGCACGGTAGTGTTGAAGGCCAGCCGAGGCTATGTAGTGAGTATATACACTGTGTGAACCGTTCAACGGCCGAATTGGAGACCCACCATGGTAGACACTAATGTTTGATTCGCTTCTTCCAGGCACAATTTCCCGAGGAAGAGATGGACAACTTCCAGCAAATCAAATACGTTCCGGCTATCTACACGCACTGTTACGATAGCAGCGGCACCAGACTGTTCACCGCCGGAGGGCCACTTCCGGCAACGCTCATAGGTAACTACGCGGGCATTTGGCAATAGGCACGGTTCGGACGACAAACACCCAACAATATGAAGTGATAAGGGAAAAAACGCTCCTTTGCAAAAGAGGATAAAGCTAATTTTAGTACATAATTTATTTTGTTCATACCTCTCATACTTCACCGAAATCTGTCCTATTGTAATAACATATTCAACAAAGGCAAAAGCTTCACATATCAATGCAAATGTATCTAATACTTAGATTACTTACAATTCAGACTGCTTCAGGCAGAGTTCAGGATTTGGACATTGCTTAAATTTGAAATATTCGTTGCGAACGATCAGATAGGAACTCAAAAGCGGAAGCAGACATGTTTCCTGAAGTAGGTACACTTCGGCGATTTTCCGTTGGTGAAGAGGTGGATTGGAAATTATGTGTACCCGTTACAACATCGTCACCATTTAAATTTACAAAATATAATTGACCTATCCCACCTTTGGGACAAACAAAATATGTTTGTTGTTGGGCATGATTTCGGATGGCATTCTTACACTCACAACACGAAGGGTTTTTCGCAATCTGTGGTCATAACCTGTCCCATTTCATTACAAATGTAAACATTCTCTAAGCCCTCTTTATACGGCTTGATGCTGGATAAAGGCGCTGTACATACGAACGGAAGCTTCTATGTGATCCTTTTACCAACAAATCTGGCGAATCTATTCCATCTACTCAGCTATTTTTAAGCCCCAATTTTTGTGTTCGCAGCTCTTAAAGCGTGTCCACGTTAAATTTCGGACACCCAAATAATGGCAGCAAAAAAAAGTTACTCATAATTCAACAAAAACAATTGTTTATTTCAGAATAAAAGAGTTATATCTACAAAATAAACAGTTGACATTGGTTGGTTGACATGATTTTGACTTCCCAACTTTGCGAGCCACATTTCGCACAGAAAGATTGGGATTTTTCTCAATAATGGTTACCACCTTCTTATCCATTTGTCGGGAGCATACTTTTCGATTTGTTCCACTTCCAACCTTCCGATCCACAGTCAAGCGCTGGTCAAATGATTTGCAAACACTAAATACCGTACTTTTCGGTAGCTTTAGTTTTTTGGCAAGATCGCGTACCGATAAATTCGGATTTTGCTGCCGTTCAAACAAAATGCGTTTGCGCACTTCCACTTGATTGGACGTCATTTCAGTGAATGTTACGATAATGTAAACATGTTGTACCACGAAATAAAGTGGAGAGTTTCAGCTGTCATATAAGTGAAACGTTTCAGCAATCCGTGAAGTAATTCAAAACCTACACTGAAAAAAAGTGTCCGAAATTTATCGTGGACAGGCTTTATTCATACCGATCATTGCTCTATCTCGACAGTTATACGACCAGTAGCTGTGTAACATCTTCGGTAGGCGCTTTCTCAACCATTTAGCAACTGTTGAATAATTTTCATACAGCTTTCCTGTATTATGGATTAAATATTATTTCCGGAAGTTTTCTTGAGCTCATTAGAGTCTAGTTTAATTCTAGATAAGGCGTCTGCTACGACGTTACTTTTCCCTGGTACGAACTCAATATCAAAGTCAAATTCTTCGAGATCAGTTCTCATTCGAACTAACTTTGATGATGGGTTTTTCATACCGAACAGGTAAACCAACGGTCGGTGGTCAGTACGCACAGTAAAATGTCTTCCTAATAAATATGGTCGATAGTGCATTATCGCCCAATGAATAGCTGCTAATACTTTTTCAATGATGTGCTTGTTTGCTTCGCCTTTTGTAAACGCGCGACTGGCGAAAGAAACAGGTAGATCATTGTTTTCGTGTAATTGAGATAATACCGCACCGCATGCGAAATCCGATGCATCTGTGGTAATGATGAAAGTTTTTTGGAAATCCGGGTATTGAAGTATCTTTGGTGAAAGCAACATAGACTTTAAATTTTCAAAAGCAGACTGACATTCGTCTGTCCATTTATATGTAACATATTTTCTAAGTAGTTTATTCAAACAACTACAAGTTTTTGCAAAATTGGGGATAAATCTTCTATAATAATTACACATTGCCACAAAACTTCTAACTTGGTCAGCGTTTTGTGGTTTGGGATAATTTTTAATGACATCAAACTTTGAACTATCGGGCAGGATCCCTCTATCAGTGATCTTGTGCCCTAAAAATGTGACTTCTGCTTTAAAGAAGTTGCATTTAGCAGGGTTAAGCTTTAAATTTCTCTGCCTAAAGCATTTAAATACTCTTCTTGAGTTTTTCAAATGGTGTTCGACTGAACATCCTACGACAATCACGTCGTCAATATACAAAAATGCACACTCGGGACTCAGGCCACTTAGTGCAATAGCCATCATTCTTTGAAAGCTGTTCGGGCTTATGTTAAGACCAAACGACAATCGCTTAAATTGGAAATGTCCTCGCTCTTGAAGGGAAAATGCAGTAAATTCTCTTGAGTTTTTATCGATTTCAATCTGGTGGAAACCAGACATTAAATCTAAAGTTGAAAAATATTTGGCTCTGCCGAGTTGATCGAGAATATCATCGATTCTCGGCAGGGGAAATTTATCAGCTAGCAATTTTTTATTTAGTTGACGGTAGTCCACAACTAATCTCCACTTTGGATCAGAGGTTGTGGACTTTTTTGGCACTAGAAATATTGGGGAATTATAACTTGATACTGACGGCTCAATGATATCGTTTTCAATTAATTTGTCAACTTGTCGGCAAATTTCATCACGTTGGCTACGTGCATTGCGATAATTTTTAATGTATACAGGAGCTTCATCCTGCAGTCTAATTTTTTGCCCATAAAAATTATTACAGGTGAGGAGATCATTTTGGAGACTGAAAATGTCGTTATATTCGCTACAGAGTTTAAAAAGTGGTGTACGAATAGAATTTGGTAAATTTTCGAAATTTAATTCTTTTTCTAATGACTTATTTCTATCAATGTTATCATTATTTGTAATTTTGTATACGTGAAAATTTTCTAATGAATGAATACGTGGTGTAAAATGCGTTAATATTATATTTTCTTCGTTAGTGTTAATTATTCTAACATATGGAGCATCCTTAGAAACTATAGTATTACTGCAGAATACTCCGGGTAAAATCTCTGAAGATTCTATCAAAGCATCTCGATCTAGGTTTAAATTGCTTATATGTCTTATTGTTTCTGCACGAGCGGGTAAGATAATTGTACCATTCAGATTATTTTGAATCGGTACTACTAAAGAATAGTTATTTACATTTATCGTTAATAACCAAGAATTATAGTCAATATTACATGTAAAATTTGCAAGAAAGTCACGTCCCAATATACCATCAGTAGGTATTGGAAACGTACTATTCACTAATTGAAATGTGTGCGGTAAACTGAAATTATCTAAAATTAAGATTATATTTACACTGCCAAGACTTGAAATTTCTTGGGCTGATATACCTCTCAAGGTACTCTGATTTTGTTGATTATACGTAATATTTGTGGTAATATAATTAGTTTTTAAGATTGATACATCTGCTCCAGTATCAACGATAAAGGTGCAGGGTTGATTTGCTACATTTGTTTGAATTGTAACGAAGTTACTGGCAGATACATTCACTGTGTAAACTGCCCTTGAATTCCGCCTAAAGGGTGCGGCTGCAAATGTTGTATTGCTCCAGACTGTGGGATGGTTTGTAGGGTACTTGGTTGCTGATATGCAATATTGGGCACGAGCTGCGGTTGCTGATTCGTCGGATGTTGGTTAGACTGCGTGTAGTAAACGCGTGGATTTCTTTGATTATTTTGTGTCGAATTATGAGTAAATCCGCGATTATTGTGAAAATTTCCGCGTCCTCGTGGAGAATAATGATTTCTCTGATTGTAACCCTCATTTTAATTCGTTCGGCTTTGGCGATTATTGTAACTGTTGCGGTTGTAACCGCGATTACCGTAGTTGTTACAGTAGTTGCCACGATTATTGTTGTAGAAGTTGTTTTTCCGCGGCAATCCTCTCCTAGCATTTACTGTCAATACTTGAGCGGATCGGCCAATATTTTCGTTCACCTTTTGTATGGCTGATTGAATTGTTGAAAATTCATTAGCCTTTAATATGATTTTAGTTTCATTGTCCGTTATTCCGTTGATTAAGGCGTCGACTCCAGCTTTCGTTGCCATTTTGGTGGCAACATCTGTTGGAATCTTGCTTTGGATGTACATGGTGGTCAATTGGGTTGAAAGCGCTTCAACTTGTTCCAAAAAGTTTTCTGCGCGTGTATATCTTAACCTGTTTAATTTTGCCAACACTGTATCTGGTGACTCAGTATATTTACAGTTATTCGATACCGCGTCGATTATTCCCTGGAGTGTGGCTACGTTAGTGGGTAAAGCTAGACGAGCTCTCCCACTTAACCTTGTTTTAACAAATTTTGTTGCACTGTAAGACCAAAGTACCCTTTAAAGGGTAAAAAAGTACCCTCTTTGAGAGAAACTAGTTTAACTCATAAAAAGAGTAAAGGGCCTTTACTCATTAAAGAGTAAACCGCTTGTACGTCAAGTCAACGAGTGATTTTTACCCTCTATTCCAAATGAATTTTGTTTGGAATGAGAGTAAATTTTACTCTTTTTTTGACTTGAATATTATATGATATTAATTAATAGTAATGAATAATGTGCAGACAAATAATTGGGCGTTTTGTTTAGCAGATTATAGAAATTTTATTAAATTAATGTTCTATATCTTGTGAGCATGCTATCTTTCATATAATTAGCTCCCGGTCGCTGTTTCTGTGTGGCGTCTCGCTTCAGGCCGCAATGACTAATCATGATGCCATATCACACCGAACATTTTGTTTAGCCGACTCATTCTGTAAGAATATCAATATTTCTTTAATTAAGAACGAGATGGGTGATAAATCTCGATTTATCACTAACCTGCAAGATACTGCTCAATAACCTGCGATCAGGATACAACTTCGGTCGCACAGAAAGATAAAGACATAAGATTTTCTTCACCCATTAAAGAGTAAACCATTGGAACTTACGAATGGGCAAAATTTACCCATTATGCAAAATTTTGAAATGCCCCTATTTTTGACAGCTTCATATATCGGAAAAAAGTGGGTATTTTTTACACCTTATAGGGTAATGTCAAGTTTACAGTGTGCAGTAAGCATTTGGTCGGGTTTGATTGATTCCGACAGTAAACTTACTGCTTCAACGAAGGCTTCCAATTGTTGTGGCAAACCATCATATGGTTGTACCAGCGCAATAGCATTTTTCAGATCAAAATTTTCTTCCGGCGGCGGCATTTTTGGCGTTTCGTCTGAGCTGGCTAACTTTCGTTTAGTTATTGTGCAAATTTCCCAATAGATGTCTCTAGTTTGCTTACAGATTTCGTTGAATTCGTTGGACGGTAATTCCTGGTACTTTTCGTCTAGACAATTTTCGATCACTTCTTTTAATTCTTTGGCTAAATTAAGATTCGACTCTAAAGTGTCTTTAGAAATTTGCTTGTAGATTGACTTTTTAAGGTTGTCTTTGATTCTTTTTAGGTCGCTTATTGCTGGCCTGATAGTTGGGAATAATAAAATGTTTGCTATTGGTGGGATTTGTTTTCTCGGGTAATTCATAACAAAATCGAATACATATCAAGTTATCTAATACATACATCACAGACAAACATACATGTTTGTACAATGCTGTTCCTGTTCATACTCGGCCAATACCTTGTTGTTGTTGTACTGCTGGTGCTGCTTGGCTCATCACGGCTATGCGGCTAAGTTTTGCACTGTCGTACTGCTTGGCTCATCACGGCTACGTTTTGCACTGCGGGACGGTTGAGCAGCTACCTGCTTGCTGCTTTCCGTGTGATTTTTTTTTTGTAAACTGTCACTTGTCTATCGGTGGTTTGACGTACTTTACTATTATCACTTCGATACTGTTGCTGAATTTTGTGAACTGTCAAAGTCTGTTTTTCAAAGCCTTTTCAAGTGCACTCCGTGTTTTCGTCTAGTGAAATAGTGACACTTCATTGAGTTGTTGTTCGATTATCGCGCACAAGATGTAGAATGTCGCTAGCATAAGAGCTACCGCTACACAGAAAAGCGCAATTGGCTGATACATTTTGAGTGAGTGTTCCCTTATTAACTTTTGTCCACGCGCATTAAACTACACTTGTTTTCAGATTGTTCAGGCTAACTGCATTGTTCACGCGTGTCTGGGTACGCATACGTTCGTAGTTAGTGATTAACTTATACGCCAGGTAAATAAGTACGAAAATCACTATGGCCACTAAGGTGTACGCAATAACTTCCGTCGAAACTGTGGTTCTCTCGGCGTGTTCCTTGTTTTTCGCGTTGCTAGCATTGATTATGCTCACAATTTGTTCGTGTGTAACCGGTGGCACTGCTGGTTTTGTTTCGGTTGAACCCATTTTTGCTTCAGTTACACCAGATTTTCACTTTAAACCGAACTTAATTCTTTCGTCACGGTCGCCATGTAATAGGTTACCGGACTTCGGATATTAAACTTGACTTAACTAACTGAGTGATGGTTAACGAATGAATCTTTATTTCGGAGAAGGCTTAAGTGGTAACCTAATGTGGTAAAGAATGGTTGAACGAGGAGTGAGCACAACGCTTGGTATATTTGATAAACAGATGTCGTAAATGCGGACAGTGCTTGTTGTGCACATATGGTAACAATTTGGAGGTATCATAATAAGGAAGGCAAAATACAGTTTGTGTAAACTTGGCCTGCTGAGACTTTCCCAGTAGGTCAAATATGGGTGGTCAGATTTTAGGTTGTTGCTGTGTCAAATAGAGGAAGTGTTTAATTTATGAGTATGTGCTTCGTAGAAATATGAAGCGGGTGAGATTGTGGTGTTGTATTACTACACGGTCGGAACAAGAAGGCGTGGGGCGCAGCGAGCTAGGTGGATTGACCAGGTGCACCAGGACCTGGAAAGCGTTGGTCACAGTCGAGGATGGAGAGAAGCGGCCATGAATCGAGTGAATTGGCGAATTATTGTTGGCGAGGCTTTATCAAGACAGTTGATGTAAAGCCAAATAAGTACAGTTCGCGAACCATAACAGTTCGTGGCATATCGCATTCGGAGAGCCATATGAATGTAAACATTCACTCTCTCGTTTGGTACGTGGCACGAGAGCGTTCGCGAGCAGCAACTCTCACAGACTGCAACAGTATCCAGTCGTTCAGATGATTTCTGTTTTGTATAAAATTGGTACTAGCTTTCATATTTACTGATCATGCAGCCTTTAACAACCTAATTATAATCTAATGGACCATTGAACACCCCTTTGGTTGCAAACATGCTATTCTTCTCTACCCGGGATCCTATACTTATTATTATCTCTATTGACGAGATTTGCAGCCCGAGGGTGGCTCAACTCAGAGCAATTCTATACTATCCTAATACTGTTTCAAAGCGGTATTTTTAAGTGATTTTTCCGTCCTTTAGAAAAAAAAACATAATTCGTAGAACTTGGCTTGTGTTTTTGGCTCCCATACATTTTGTATAGAATGAAAAAAAATCTGAAAAAAATTTTTACAAATAATATCTGTCGAGTAGTTAAGCAAAACGAATGCAAAATTAAAGAACATTCAGTTCCGTCCTACTCGAGCTCTGATTGGGTACCACTTCTAGTACTGCATTTGGTCCCTCGGTAGTGCAAAAGGTACCCAAGTTTGACAAATTGCAGTACACTTTTCACGGCATTCTAGATTACCTTATGAGCCAAAAAATTTTGGGCAACTGCAAGGGACATTATTTCATTTCATTTATTTAGTTAACATCTACACAGATAACACTGAATCAACAATATCACGCCACAATACTCGGTTCGTGGCAGCATCTCTCCATCCTCGGTTCTGCCCCACGCTCGCCAAATCGATACGCACTTGATCCGCCCACCTAGCTCGCTGCGCTCCACGCCTTCTTGTACCAACCGGATCCGAAGCGAATACCATCTTTGCAGGGTTGCTGTCCGGCATTCTTGCAATATGCCCTGCCCATCGTATCCTTCCAGCTTTGGCCACCTTCTGGATACTGGGTTCGCCGTAGAGTTGGGCGAGCTCGTGGTTCATCCTACGCCGCCACACACCGTTCTCCTGCACACCGCCGAAGATCGTCCTAAGCACCCGACGTTCGAAGACTCCAAGTGCTTGCAAGTCCTCCTCGAGCATCGTCCACGTTTCATGCCCGTAGAGGACTGCCGGCCTTATGAGCGTTTTGTACATGGTACATTTGGTGCGGGCGTGAATCTTTTTTGACCGCAGCTTCTTCTGGAGGCCATAGTAGGCCCGACTTCCACTGATGATGCGCCTCCGTATTTCACGGCTAACGTTATTGTCAGCCGTCAGCAAGGATCCAAGGTAGACGAACTCGTCGACCACCTCGAACGTATCCCCGTCTATCGTAACACTGCTACCTAGGCGAGCCCTGTCGCGCTCGGCCCCACCAGCTAGCATGTACTTTGTCTTGGCCGCATTCACCACCAGTCCAACTTTTGCTGCCTCGCGTTTCAGGCGAGTGCAAGGGACATGGAGGTCTTTAATTTGTCTGTGGAACATTAGTAGGGCACTTCGTGTCAAAGCTATTTTCATTAGAATCGAGAACATTTGAAATTTTATTTACGAATATTAAAAATTGATGCAATTTTAGCAATTTTGAAACCTTTACAAACATTCTATTCTACGATCACTATTTGATATAGTTTTGAATAGTTCGTCACTTATTTTTGAATGCCTAGTTATAATAGAACTTGAATATGTTTTCAAATCTCAAAGCGAAAACCTTTTTCACAAACTGGAACCGTTTTTGTAATCTAAGTTAGGAATTTCTATATTTTTTCAAGCTAGATTTTTTTACTCTTGCAAAGAGCAAAATTGAGGGATAAAAACTCTTCTATCAGCAAGTCTCGTATGTCATGGCAGACAGCATGCTTAAAGTTTCTGGTTTGACATTTGTAAATAGATCAACAATAAACTCGACGCATGTGTCTTCATTCCATCAGCGGACATTGCCGTGGCTCCTCTTCCCGGCGGCAAACAACACGCTTTAATCTTCTTTTCCGACATTTGCACATACCAAAACAACTGGATTGACGAATTTTAGCTTTTCGTCAGCGGACATTGCCGAGGTTCACTTCCCCAAGACAAACAACACGCTGGAAGCTTCTGATCCGACATTTGCACAAAGCAAAACAGCAAGATCAACGAACTCTATCTTCTGGGCAGCGGACATTGCCAGGGGCTCCTCTTACCTCACGACAAATAACATGCTGGAATCATCTGATCTGACATTTGCTCATAGCAAAACAACAAGATCGACTCAACCTGCTGCTTCTCTGTTCACTTTTATTATCACGCCACCGAAACTCTCGGTTTTTCTCCAACGCAGGATACTTTTAGGATAAGACTTTTTTCGCACTAGCCGAAAACAAAATAAAACCACTTTTTCACCTTCACTATTTCACTTTAGCAACGCTGCAGGGTGATTCCTCCCATTAAATATAAAAATAAATGCCAGGTATCTTTCCGCGAAGGCAGAAAACTGGCAGGATTGCCAATGTGGAGTTTAGATAATCAACGAAAAAGGAATCACCCTCCACGTGATGCTCACACAACTTACCCAGCCAATATCGAATCGCAAGTGAGGCACAGTGTGAATGCATCAAGTGTTCAACATTGACAATATGACAGTCCGCATCACAGAAGAACGTCTAAAACCGATTGCTGTGATCAACGCTCATGCCACTTACCAACGCAGTGGATTCTGTATCCCACAACCCCAAACCAAAAAACCGACTTTCTATTATATGAAAAAATATAGATCCATTCAAAATAAGTCTTTTGACAATCTATCAACTGCAATCGATAGCTAGGATGCCAGTACTTATTTAAAAAATATAAATTATTATTCTTTGAAAAAGCATGTATAAATATTCTAGTTTTCTTCGAAAAAACTATCACTCCGTTACTCCGTTTACGGTACCTGAAGAAACTTCCAGATCAATATCTAGAGGACTTCTTAAAGAGATACAGAAGAAAGTTTCGCTGGCGATTTCCGAGTAATCAGTAAGCACAATAACGCGACATATTAAGGCTTAAGAATCCATCATTCAATCATCAGCAATCATTGCCAACCAAAAACCAGTTTTTTTGCTCAAATTTGAAGCAATCCTCATGAAAATCTATCATTGCATTACAGGTTGCAAGTGTAATGCAATGATAGATTTTCATGAACATTCCTTTGATTTTGAGCAAAAAAACTGGTTTTGAAAATTTGTAAAACGATGATGGTTATTTTCCTCTTAACTTCATTAGGTCAGAAAAGGCGAAGTGGCATGTCTCTATATTGTTGTTATAATGCCTAATAATTTGTGATTTGGGTTATTTGAGTTACCCTGTGAAAGTCGTTGAGTAATCATTATTCTTAGAGTTGCGTCAGAACCACCGCGCTGCTGTTGTGAACGAAAAGCGAGGTTTTTTCAGCGGTGTTGTACAAAATACAACAGCGCGAAGATTGATATATATGATAAGTCTACTAAACACTTCAGGTACCTACTTTATTCGCCGACAAAATGGGCGTCCTAGATTGTAATACCCGAAAAAGTGATAACTAAAAGTCTTTAGATACATAATAGTCTTGACATGTGAGCCTTTGCCATTTTGAGTGAAACGAATAGACAGATAGATCAACGATACCTACCTATATTCGAACAAAACAGGACCAGTGCTCGAAAGAGTCATTTTCAATACAAGGCAATTTTTAGAGATTGTTCTCTCGGTATCATCATATTAGACAAAATAAAAGAGATTTTCTTGAATATTTCCTCTATGAGAACCAGTGGCGATTCCCTAACCTCAAATCTACCTGTTCCACGATTAGAAATTCTTGAATTTCAGCAACAAATTTGCATGTAATGAGTAGAGATTTGTTAGAAAGGACGATTTCAATAATTAACTTTTTGATTTATAATCTAAATTTGCCGAAATAGTCATTTTTAGAGTCGTAGAACAGGTAGAAAGTGAGGTTACGAGTCGCCACTGATGAGAACCAACCTCTAAATAACATAAGCATTTTTATCTCGGGACAGTGAAATAACTTGTTTTCTTTTTGTTGCATTGATTTTGGGCGTTCATGATACTTACCAGCCCTGGCCAGGGCAAGTATGTTCGTTATCTTTGTATCGTTGACTTATCTTCTATTTTTTCCTACTGTCCCAGAAACCCCCTTCATGCAACAACTTGTCCATGTTTTAATAGTAGTATACCTCCCTCCGTTCTATCTCCTAAACTGAATCATCCCCTGAGGGGCTGTCCATAAACCACGTGGTCTATTTTTTTCTGGTGTTTTCTCCATACAAAAACTTCAAATTTTGTATGGATCGTGATCTTTATCCAGAACCCCCCCTCCCCCTTTAGGACCACGTGGTTTGCGGACGGCCACCTGCTAGCCTCGTACTATAAATGCAATTTCTTAACCCACGTATGCACATTTACAAAACGCAGAAGCGATGCAAATGGAGTTATAGACAAGCAAAACCTAAAAAAACAACCGACAAGGAGAGACAGCGAAGCAAACAAGAACAGATTAGTGAAATACGTTTATTTTCGAAATAAAAATATACTTTTATACGGTAGATTACGATACGTTCAAACGAAAGTTATAGGTTTTAATACGATTTATTTCTAGGAATCAAGATTATCCCATACTAGATCTACTTTGTTTCGCTCTCGGGCGCTTTCAGTTGCTAGACTGTGCAAAAAGTGTTGTGAATGGTTTTTATGATTCTCTCGTTTTATCAAATTTTGAGTTTTATTATTTCTAGTGATGCGATGTGTGAGAGCGTAGGTTAGTATTTAGAGTCGACACAACTGGAAGAAAATGAGGAGATAGATTGTGGGGCCTATTTTGTAAATCGAACAGATTCATGTGACTCGTCTGTATTCATTGTCGATCAAAGCAAGCATGCATATTTCAGATGTCACCCGTCGACTCCCATAGTAATCCAGTCACATAGAGTGACAACTGTCGATAAGCTCGAGTGACAGAGGCAAGTCGAGCAAAATTTTTGGTCGACAACGACTCCAGTCGAGTAGTTTTTGGTCGACTCGACTTATAAAATAGGGCCCTGTACCGTGGATAAAAAAGAACACTGATATGGCTGAAAAATATAGAAATAATAATGAATCAAGAGTTTTTGTGCTTGCAAAATGTAGTGGAGCTGTCCTGATTTACGGACGTGGTGTGATATCACATCCTTATAAGGTACCGCGGGGTAAGTGGGTAAATGGGGTAAGTGAAAACAATTGATATATTTTACTGAATATGTGAATTAACGTTTTAAACTCATGCGTAAACCTTTGAGGCCATTCAGAACATTACGATAGGTAAGAGATTTCTGAGATTTTTCAGCCATTTTTGCACAATAGAGCGGAAAATTGTTAACATGTCAACTGTTACTCCATAACAAGTTGGCGGCGTACAATCTTATTTTAATATTTTCAGTGGAAAAAATTTGCTGAAAATAATTTCCTGTACCACTTCTTAGTTATCTGTGACAGTTTCAAACTGCAATAAAAAAAAGTTTTAGAATTAATTCGACGTAGACCTAAAAATAACTAAATTTAAAGACCGTCAATTTTCTTATCAGATGGGGCAAGTGAAAAGTTTATCATTAGAGATTGAATTTGAGTTTTCGTACTTAAGTAGCCATAAGTAAACATGCTTCGCAATTATCAAAGAAAAACATAACGTGCTAATAATTCAAGAAACACTATACTCAAGCGTTAAAAGCTATTAGAAATCATGGAACTTCTCTAAAAGATGTTGCCAAACATTACAATATTAATATGTCTACTTCGGGCATCCAATTAAAAGGAAGACGTTGACTGAAAAGTTGCAATATTAGAGAACACACGGAAATCTTGTGGAATGTCTATGTAAGCTAGTTCAAAACATAAAAATGGGGTATAGGTCTATCCACATAGAAAAGATTCTAAATACGTTATTGAACGATTCCGTTTGATTTCTCCCGAAGAGTTATCCGACGTCATATTCGACTTTTTCAAAAACAAATAACGTGAGATGGAAATTCTACAGAGCAGAAATGCAATTGCTGTCCTATAATGTAAGAACTAACATTGGAAATGTTGCAGTTATAATGTTGTCGAATCATTTCAACTAACATAACTGAACAGAAGAAAATTCAAGTGAAAAGAATAACATTTCCTTTGTTTACATGTTACTTATGTTATTGTATATTGGGAAGCCTTAACAAATGTTAAAGCTAATAGAAATCGTGAATATAACTGTTTGTTTTTGAAATTATTGTTCAACACGGTAAACTTTTCACTTGCCCCACTTTTAAGGCAAGTGAAAAGTAAGGAGACATTTTTCAAAAACTTTTTCTGTATTTTTTTCTTTAATTTTTCATAAAAATTAATTTCATCATGCTGCTTATATTTGGTGGGAGTCAAGCTAAAGAATAAACACGACCTCATTTGTTTCAATTTAAAGTCTCTAGAATTTAAAGAATCTCAACTATGCGAATTCCATTACCCACTTGCCCCACGGTACCTTAAACGAAATAATACTTTTCTCCTTCGAAGCTAGTAGCCACATAAATCTTAAAGTGTCATGCAAACAGACAGGAAATTTCCCGGGCACGAGTAATCATTGTTCCAATAATTTTTTTTTTGCAAATTTACTGGATAAGATGAGAAAGTTTGAAAAAGTGATATCGTAATGGATAATCTTTAGGTGATTGAAAGGTGGGAACAGCTACCGGTTGCAGAGTCCAACAAAGCGAAGAACATGGGCATTAGCCTGGGACACGATTGTATGAAAAATTTAGATTCTCGCTCCAGTCCACTTTTTGGATTGCATTCAGATCCCATAACAACTGTGCAAAATTTCAGCTCGATTTGTGAAACTATATTTTAGCGCCAGCCGTTCAAAGTTTGTATGGGATTTACTATGGGAAAACTTACTTTTGCAAAGAAAAATCGCCAGAGGTCGCCCATTGTCCTCTATAACAATTCTGAACACAGATCTCGATAGGTATTTCTACGATGAACAACATTGCCGACTAGGCAGGCGCCATTGTTGCCTAAAAATAGAAGATCAACAGCACTTATTCACGGAGAGTGTCTGTTAGTCCCAAGCAGTCATCTGGTTGGTTCCTTGTGTAAGTGCAGCTGATCTGGCGATACTGGAGTAGCATCCATGGGCGGCTAGTCAAGCTCAAGCTCTTAAGTTGGATTTCAACAGGGCACTTTGTTGCTCGCCCGGCCGTGTTGCTAGTTCATAAAGTAGAGTTTTCACCAAAAGTTGGTAAATTTTCCATGAAGTCTTTTTGTTTTAAATAATTTTGTATTCGATGTTAAGTTTACCGCTTGTGCTCCTACAATGCTAAAATCAATCGAAAATGCCTAATTGTGAGCAATTTAATGGAAATTGGGTCAATTTTCTCTAAAAATATCGCTGATTTTTAACCTGATTTTTAGAAAACTAGCATCCTTTATTGCACTGAATAAATGAAGGGTGCAAGAAACAATCAAATTATGTGCCTTGATATTTGGATTTGTTCACAAGATTTGCTTAAAAGGATACTGGCAGTACTGACTTTTGTATCGTCAAGGTTATCGACTGAAAAACAACGGGGCAGTCTTGATTGAATTGTCACGTCCTGTCCTAGGGCAGGGTGGCCACCGAACCGGGAAAAACGGGAAAAGCGGGAAAAAGACGGGAATTTGAATCCACCGGGAAAAAGACGGGAAAAACCGGGAATTTGAGAAGATCACCGGGAAAATGGTTTTGAACGAACATCTCAAGCTCCAATCTTCAAACAACCAACCTCTAAAATAAGTTATAGAAAGTAGTTATGTTTAATGATATTGCCATGAGGCATGGGGCAGGACACTAGATCCAGTATTAATATTGATATTGAGAAGATTATCAAGTATGCATGGAGTTTTGCTGTTTGCCTGTGGCCGGAGTTGCCAAGGCAAATTGATTATTTATATGAAAAAACAAGTTTTGTTTATTGTCAGTCTGCTCAGATCCATATGCTCATATCATGATGAGAGAATGGATCAGAATTACCTTTTAGTCAAAATATGTTCAATATGTTATGGGAGTTTCATGTACCTACTTGCTAAATCTAGATACCGCCATGAGAAGCCCGCATAGATTTTCTCCACTCAAACAAATTCCGTATTCAATGAAATCATGCATAACCAAATAGCTTTGTGTTTTTGGCAGTGGCGATGCCCTAACCTCAAATCTACCTGTTCCACGAATAGAAATTCTTGAATTTCAGCAACAAATTTGCATGTAATGAGTAGAGATTTGTTAGAAAAGACGATTTCAATAATTAACTTTTCGATTTATAATCTAAAATTGTCGAAATAGCCATTTTTAGAGTCGTAGAACAGGTAGAAAGTGAGGTTACGAGTCGCCACTGGTTTTTGGTAAAAATAGCCTAAACGGATTGACCCAAATGCACTAATTATAGCGATGGGAAGAGCTTAATTCATAAGAATAAGTGTTCAACGGAAGTGGTCGGCAATAAGAGGTAGATTAAGAAAAGAATAAATGTTCCTGAAGCATAATGTTGGAGTAAAATCAGAATCTATAACTTACAGGTCTCTGCAGACCAGGATATACCCCATACTACCTCTAAAAAATTCAATGATTAGAACTTCCTCACCTCCATTCTCTATATTAAGCAAAATATATGAGAAATGCAACATAGACCACTATTTTTCTGGCTAGAAAGAGACGATGCATCACATTCGGTGAAGCTTCATTGTCATCAATGCCCCACATCTTTCTACGATTTCCGGGCCATTCCGCAACTCGATTCCGATACAATATGTGTCCTGCGGTATGTCAATTCCGCAAGACGTACAATCCATGATCCCTAGCCGCTTGTTTATAAGCCCCCTACATTGACTTAAATTCAAGATACTTCTGTCTCCTATGTCTTTAGGAAAATCGTGGCTATCTCGATGATATCATAAAAATAATATATATTAATCCGTATTAACGGATATTAATACCAATATTAATGAGTGTCTTACCCCATGCCATGAGGCATCCGCAATTTTAACAAATATCTTTCAAACATTAATGATTTAATGTTATTATCATATTTCTTAAAAATGTTTCATTCAGTTCATAGCAATGTTTCGATTTTTTTTTTGAATTTTTGTTCTTCCACTGTCAGGGCTAATATGTTTTGCACTTTTCTCTAATTTGCTCGACGTTTTGAATCAAAATATAATTACTTATTGCAGATTGGTTTAGCACTCTTCTGTAATTGCTGAATACCACAACTAATCTTGAAAACAAACCTTTATTTATAAAAACTTTTTATATGTCTATAGTTATCTAAGCGACAAAGTTTTGAATAAGGGCTCATTTAAGATTTTAATAATGGTCAAGCTGTTAGAGCTCATATAAAATGTGTAGAATATCTATACAGAAAGCATTACGAGAGGGTGAGTGGATGTCAAAAATGATATTTTTTGTTGTTATTAAAATTGTGAGTGAGCCCTTAGTAAGTGCTTCTAAATGTGTGGCCTTATTTCATCCATATCTTAAACTCATTTGCTTTCGAAAACTTTTTATTTTTACGAAAAAAAATCAAAAGATAAAGAATTGAAATAAATTTAATTACGGTAAAGAACTACTTGGGCATCTTAATGATTTCCTTAGGCACCTGGGGCTTTTGTCGGCCAAATTATCTGAAATTCAGCATTAAGATTCACTTAAGATAATTATAAATAAAAGCCAAATCTCTACATTTCAAGAGCAGAGAATCAAACAGAGCTCCGAGCTGAAATTTCGATCGTTATATCATCACCAGTATGCAACCAATCCATTAAATTTTCAACGTGAACGGTTGTCAGGTTCTCTAGATCTTAAAATCTGAACTTGAAGATTTGAAGTTTTTGAAGCCTAACTTGGTTGGTAAATTGTTGGTAAATATGGTTCAAATAGCATTCAAATTAAACCCCTGCCATGTCAAGAGTAGGATCTGTTTTATTAGCACAAGTAATCATCTCTTTCCCATAATAGATAGCTCCAGCTCCATTGATTTTCGACGAACGCGAGATAAGTCGATTCAGATGAATACTATACTATGCCATAGTTTTCAGAATAAGATTCTAAATAGATTAGAACAATCTAATAGTCAACTCATTGCTCCAATAGTGAAGATAAACAATCAAATTACTATGGAAAAACAACTAAAAAATTGAACCGATTTAAAAAAAATGTTACAGTGCTTTTCAAAGAAACGATTTTTGATATAGAAAAAATCTATTAAAGTCGTTGGAAAGAATGGATTAAAAACCGGGAAAATTATGTAAAATATACCGGGAAAACCGGGAAAAAAGCGGGAATTTCAATATTGAAATTTGGTGGCCACCCTGCTAGGGCTTACCAGAAGGATATTTAAAAAAAGGAAGACATCTTGCTTTACTGATTTTGATAAACGAGAACATTTTGAAAACAAAAAGAACAAAGATAGATTTTTTGAGAAAAGGAAAAGTTTTTTTTTTAAGAATACTGACGCTTGTGAAATAATTGTTATCACACTATTCAAACCTTAAGGATGAAGTCGCGAAGAGTAAAAGACCACTTTTAAGAAGATAATAATAATTACTACACAAAACTTAATTTTCTACTGCCTTAATTCCAAAACTTGGGGGGCAACGTAGCGTAGTTGGCTACACGTTTGCTTCATAAGCGGATCGTCATGGGTTTGATTCCCAGCCCCCCCCCAAAAAACTCTTCGTCAGCCCGCTTGAAAACTACACGAGCTCCACCCGTCCAGCAAGGAATAGTGGACTTCTCTCTGGACTGATAAAAAAGCAACATCACAGGTAACGTCGTATCGGGATCTGAATAGATAGGGTAGAAGCACTAGATTTCGCCCCCCTAAACCATGTAATCGCAGGAATAATAAATTTCTGACTCTATTAATCAATATCAAATAATGTTATTGGGTTTATTCAACTATTCATCTATTATTTTAGGATGATCAAGCTGCAAAGTTATCCAAAACAAAGTTTTACTATTGAAAAAAGTATAATTTTTGGATTGATGGTGTGCTTTAATTTTCGTCCCCCCAAATTCAATCTTCGCTCCACCCATGCTCTAATCTTCGCCCCCATTAATTGAAGTACAGGTTTTCGATAGTTTAATCAAGTACTTATTATCTTCTCACTTATCATCTTCACTGGTACTTATCCTGCCTATTTCCACTATGTCTTTTTCTTTTTGGCATTACGTCCACACTAGGACAGAGCCTGATTCTCAGCTTAATTTTCAAAGAGTACTTAGTTCATAACTAAATGGTTTCTTTACATAAGTTGCCATTTCTACAGTCGTACCGTGTGGCAGGCACGATGACACTTCATGGACAAGGAACTCAAATAAAAATTCCATTACAAAAATATCCTGAACCGATAGGTAATCGAACTCAGACACCTTCAGCATGGATTTGCTTTGTAGCCGCCTACTAACGAAGGCTATGGAAGGTCCTGATTTCCACTATGTATTGTTTTTATTTATTGCAAAGTAATTATTTATGCTCTTGTAGCATTTTTGTGATATATGCAGGGTTCTGAATTTTCGTATCAATGATGCGAAATCTACGATTTTTCTCACGTAAGGAGAATGCTTTTTTCGCTTCCTCACGTGAACATCTTTTATCGCTCACACTAATTTTCCCTGGAGCTACGATGGTGGATAACCGAAAACCACTCCACTCCGGGGATAATTTATTTTTCACTCCATCATATTTTCGCTCACCAACTGCTCCCGAGAATTATCACTATGTGGATAAACAAAAACTAGTGCCGGCGACAGGATTCGAACCTAGTACATTGCTAAAAACAACCGCGATGCGTGCACGCTAACCATGCTACCACCCCAACTTGACGAAAGGAGTGGTTAATTTGGTGCATAAAAGCAACTGCTGCTTGTGGCGATGGATAGAGTAAGGTGGGGCAAAAGTTCGACCTTAGTGGTATAATCAAAGTTTCCAGGAAAACAATAGCAGTTTAAACAAAACAAATACCATACAGTGAACCTCCAACATATTGGCTATAATTTTGCTGAACAAACTTGTGTCAAAATATTCACCCATTTTTAGTTATAACAGTTTCAAAATTTATTGTCTTATTCGAACTTTTGCCCCACCGGTGGGGCAAGAGTTCGAATCTAGTGTGGGGCAAAAGTTCGCTGGCTAAAACACTAAATATCGATGACAGGCATCAGGTATCAGGTATCAGAAGGCCGGCTCCAGAGGCACGTTCCCCGCCATTTGGGAGATTTGTGCCATCGCCATATTTGAGCCTATTTCATCATCTACCCGAAGGGAGAGGAAAGGGAAGGGAAAGATGGGAGGAAATAGGAGTGGGGTCCCTTGAAGAGGGAAAATCGCATAAGCGAATTGAGAGCATGTAGCTCCATACCACAATGGGTTCGAACAGCGCCCTAAAAAGGACACTGCAAATACGCATGAGCGAAAATAGAGCCTATAGCTCATTACCACAGCGGGTTAAGAATAACAGAATGTCCTAAAGATTCAGGTTTCTGAAATCAGTTTCACTTAATAAGTGTTAACCAAGTAATTGGAATCGCAATTACGCGAAGATTGGATAGTTACATATCAGATGATAAGAAGTTCCATAATCGGAATCACAACTATCACACAAAAAATGTATCAGCACACTGAATATTTGCCATGTGATAGTTGAGTCGGCAGTAGCCAGTCAAGGTTGTTACCAAGAGACTGCAATTCTGCTTTGACAGATTTGTTAAATACTTAGCCACCTTTGGGATGGCTCAGTAATGTACAATTTTGTTTGACGACATGACTCAAAATTATTCCAATATTGCTTGTGCTGAGTTGCCGCCCAAAAATTTCTGAAGCTTCACCCAGCACATCGAAATTGGAATAGCTGCCTGAGAGCGAATGAAGTCATGCGATGCTCCATTGCGAGCTAATTCATAAGCCAATTCATTCCCAGCAATGGAAGAATAGCAAGGACCCACATAAGTTTAACAGAGTTCACTGAATTCAGTTCCTCAAATTGAGTTCGACGTGCGATAACAAGCTTAGACCTTGAGTTGGCCGAAGCAAGAGCTTTAAAAGCAGCCTGACTATCTGACATATTCCTTTACAAATAGCCAGACGTCAACTAGTCCCGCAAAGGGAGTTGTGAGTAACAAAGTGACAAGCAATTGTGGGTTTCACTCGAATCAAGGACAATTGTGTCCCAATTCACCGGAAATGGAAACATTCAAATCACTAGGATTTCCAATGGACGGAGAGAATTCATAGAATTTGGTCACAATCAATTTCCAGTTTGTGGAGAGTAACAAATGCAAAGTCTGCAAATTTACATTCATATGTTCATATAGAAATGTAGCGATGATCAGATAATGATTCATCATCTGATACATGACAATTCGTCAACTCGTGACTAATTCTGTTCAAGCAGAGCATTATGTCTAACACTTCTTCTCTAGCAGATACCATGAAGGTTGGGCGATTCCCTAAAATAAGTAATCCAAGATTTGAACAACTTGAGCATTCCATCAGACTGGAGCTTCTCAAATTAATATCTGAGCTGCTCCAGATGATGTGATGAGTATCAGCATCACTACCCACAAATCAGCAGAAGGCCTTTTCATAGGCAGTGAACGACAACTCGTTTGAAATCATCCATTGGGGATGGTTCATCATGTGGTAAATACACCACAAAACGAAAGACGTATTTTCTATTGAGGTCACCAACAGAAATATCAATTGTGACAGCACATACATCTCTGGTTGTTAACTCAGAAATGAGTGTAGCAACGTCAGCGCTATTTACGAGCACGCATGCACGAGGTATGGCACGCGAGTTTGCCATTTCATGTTTATGAAAGTAACAAAAACTGGATCCACAAGGTTACCTAGCAAAAAAGTTCACAAAAGTAAGGTTTTTGCGCCATTTGAACTGTACCATTTGCATTAGTCTACAAAGATTAATCGTTGCTGATATTTTATGCTGAAGATTGGTCTGACTAAGCTATCCTAACCGTAGCCACTACCCACTACTAGGCAGGATTAAGCTTTTCGCAATCTCAGAACGAAAAAGACCAGCAGCGAGAAAACCAGATCGGTATCTCTTAAAAGTCGCCAAAGGCGAAAAGCACAGACTGCACTGTGTAATACGCATAATGCGGAACCATAGAGGTGGAAATTTTAAACTAACTTACAACGTATTAATAATCCCACCCTTATTTAGCCTCAGGCTTGAGACTGAAGAAGGGCAGCCGATTATCTCGGAGAAACACAAGGTCACCTGCACCTTTGCTCCGGGTAGCACAGGAAGGGCATAATACTGTAGAGGGCGCCCTGGTACTCCACAGGCTCCGTTTGCGGTTAGGTTTTATTTAGACCCCCCTAACCATTCATTCTTAGGCACGGTAAGCTTAAAGCCGCATGAATTAGAGGTCACCTGTGAGGTGGACTTTTACCACCGGAACAGGCAGTCCGTAGTGTTAATTCTTAGCCAGTTGAAACAACCGCTACCGACACTACACGGCTATCTAGGCTGATCGGGAAAAGGAAGTTAACATTGATGATTAACTCCTGACGTGCCCAAACAGCCGCCATTCCTCACGTGAACATCTTTTATCGCTCACACTAATTTTCCCTGGAGCTACGATGGTGGATAACCGAAAACCACTCCACTCCGGGGATAATTTATTTTTCACTCCATCATATTTTCGCTCACCAACTGCTCCCGAGAATTATCACTATGTGGATAAACAAAAACTAGTGCCGGCGACAGGATTCGAACCTAGTACATTGCTAAAAACAACCGCGATGCGTGCACGCTAACCATGCTACCACCCCAACTTGACGAAAGGAGTGGTTAATTTGGTGCATAAAAGCAACTGCTGCTTGTGGCGATGGATAGAGTAAGGTGGGGCAAAAGTTCGACCTTAGTGGTATAATCAAAGTTTCCAGGAAAACAATAGCAGTTTAAACAAAACAAATACCATACAGTGAACCTCCAACATATTGGCTATAATTTTGCTGAACAAACTTGTGTCAAAATATTCACCCATTTTTAGTTATAACAGTTTCAAAATTTATTGTCTTATTCGAACTTTTGCCCCACCGGTGGGGCAAGAGTTCGAATCTAGTGTGGGGCAAAAGTTCGCTGGCTAAAACACTAAATATCGATGACAGGCATACTTTACACCAGCTGTAAACTTAAGTTTGCCGAAAAATACACACTAAATTATCATCAAAAAATTGCCCAAAACCGGGTTAATTGTAATATACTAAAAAATAGCAGTTTTTCGCAAAACTAAGTGGAAATGTAAAATTTTTGTGACAGTTTTCAAACGATCAGACAAATTTGACTAAATTTGAAGATAATATGTGGATTTTAGGTAATTTGACAATTTTTCCGTGATTTCATACATGGGTCGAACTTTTGCCCCGCTGATTCGAACTTTTGCCCCACTATGGGCCAAAAATTGTTTTCAAGCATCTATGCAAAATCTAATACACGTCAAAGTAACCTTATGATAGGCCTAGAAACGCCCTCACATAAAATATTGAAAAAGATTTTATCTTCAATTGGTTCCATGCAACGAAAGTTTGACCAAAAATAACAATATTCACGTCGAAAAACAACAAATAGCCATAACTTTTCCAAATCTCAATCGATTTTTATGATATTTGGAGTAAAAGTCTTCTACTTGAATAGCATTGTGCAATTATCTATTTTCGCTTTGTTCTGTGGACGGATAAAATCGCAAGGCAGCTAATCGCTGAAAATTGCTGTGAGGGATAAATCCATTATCGTGAGAGTGAGTGAGAATTCGGAAGCCAGGATATATGTTATTATTCCCAGGAAGTCGAGAAATTTCCCAACATGAAATAATCCAATGTCAGAATATCGGAATCAACCCCGATATGTCATACATTAAAGTTCTCCAATATTTTTTAAATAATTATATCAAGTACCGTTATTTCGGGAGAAATTTATCATATTCAGCGTTTTCAATAATGTTAGCAGTGCCAAAAACTGAATGCGGAAAAAAAGTACTGCGGTAAACCCATTAACTCATGTAGTGGTAAAAATAATATTTAATATTAAAAATCGGTTGATCATATTCCGTTTCTATTTCATTCTTGCTGAATATGGTGGGTTATTTGATTGACAATAATAAGTTCAATTTGTTCTCCGTCACAGACTATCAGTATAATGATGAGCAACAAATATCATACACTGAAATGAATTTTATTGTAGAAACTACTGAATGCATGGTAAAACTAAGAACTACACCAACAATTTTCAAGACTACATAAATCTGTTAACTTTTTTGAAGTGTAGTCAACATCAATACACAAGAAAATTTATTTATTTAACCAGAGTTGCAATATTTATGACTAGAAAAAAACTTGATTTGAACCACACTGTGCTGTACGGTAGGTGTCACGGATTTAAATGCTTTGTAGTTAATGCTACTATGGAAATGGTCACATTTACTGCACAGGATTTTTACCAGATTATGGTAAACTAAACAGATTTTAGTAGTCGGTTGAAAAACGTTGATGAAGTTCTTAATCCCACCTAATTCTAGTGGTAACGTCCGCGTCTACAAAGTAAAGCCATGCTGAAGGTGTCTGAGTTCAATTCCTGGTCGGTCGAAGATCTATTCTTAACGGGAATAATATTGACTTCGTTAGGCATAAAGTGTTTTGTGCTTACCACAGAATAAAAGAATACGAAAATGGCAGCTTATGCAAAGAAACCTCTCAGCTAATAACAGTGCAAGTGCTCATATGAATACTGCTGAGAATATATAGCTAAGAACAGGCTCTGTCCCAGTGAAACGTAATACCAAGAAGAAGGAACTATTCGGTACATTTAGAAAATCCTTTAAACTTCCTGTAACCTCCTGTAAACAGTTAATAAATCAATGAATTTGTTTTGTTTTTCGAACAATTTCGAGGAGGGGCGAAAATTAATGCACGCACCACTGAAAGAACGTTACAGGTAGTTTCGCCAGGGGCGAAGATTAGAATCGTACGAAAACGTGCTTTAGTTTTCGCCACCCTGAAAAAATAGTTTAAAACTGGTTATAATTGCTAGAATAGTTGAAAAAAACTATTCGTGTCTCTTGCTGATGCATGTCTTATCAGAACTATTCATTTTTTAAAGATGAAATAGTTATCTTAATATGTTTTCCTTGCCTTTTAAAATAGATACTTTTCTCAATGAACGCAAAAAATAGCGTATCATTTTTTCCACATTTTTATATGTGATTATTTGGCGGTTTAGAAGATTACTTTAATTAGTAACATTTGGAAACTAAGTATATTTTATTCCAATCTTTTATATAAGTTAAAAAGTAAAACATTTTTATTTTATTACAATCTAGAACAAGCTAATGTTCTACCAGGGGGGCGAAAACTAGGGAGGGGGCGAAGATTAATACATCTACCCTAATAGTTGTAAGATCTAAGATAGTGTCTAAGATAAAATGAACATTTTTGTTAAGTTCACACATTTTTCTAAATTTTGGAGAACTTTTTTTTTAAACTTGAATGCATTTCAACCCACCAATGGTACCCAGTTATCATGCAGTATCGCTGTTAACTGCAACGTGACGAAACCGAGGCTACAAAGGTTTCTTATTCAGGGTTTATGAAATATTGTCTAGAAAGGAAACCAATAATTGTTTCAATATTTGGTTCGGAAGCCTTTGACAATGCACATAGCAAACATGTAGAAAAATATTTAAAAATTTAAAATTCAAAAACGAGTGCAAAAAATAAAAGTGGTGGAAACTTGATCAATTTAACACTGGGTTTTAAGTGAAAACGGTTTCATCCTTATCCGAGAGATTCTAACGAAAAAGTGTATATGCAACTCAATGTTCGATTACTTTGGAAAAGGAGGACATTTTACACTCAAAGGAGGACGGGAGGACATATGATCAAAAAGGAGGACATGTCCTCCCAAAGGATACCATCTGGTAAGCCTATACTCCAGCGGGACAATTTTAGAACCTTCTGTACCAATATCTTGTGACGGCTAGAAATTCATGATTTTTCATGACGAATCGGAATAACATAATGCCATCAATCAAAAGTATGCTTTGTCCAAATGTGGATATTCCGAAAGCGACCCGAGCGAGTTCAGGTGGAAAAATGAGCCAAATCCTAGTGACAAATAAAATAAATGTTTGTTCATAAACATAATTCTTAATTCTATACGCGAATCCAATGGACCGATGCACGAGTTCACTAATTTGACGCTTGAGCGGTGCCAAATTCACTCGTTGCCATGGTCACGTAAATAACACGGAACCGCTCAAACGTCAGATAATGAACTCGTGCATCGGTCCATTGGATTCGCGTATGGACCAATGCACGAGTTCATTAATATGACGTTTGAGCGGTGCCAAATTCACTGGTTTCCTTGGTCACATAAATAACACGGCACCGCTAAAACGCAGTAGCGTAGCTAGGGGGGTGCGGTGGGTGCAGTCCGCACCGGGCCCCGGAGTTCGTAGGGGCCCCCAAATCGTGTTAAGAGTTTCATTTAAAACTATGAAACTGATTTCTTGAAAACTAACACGTTTACAAGCAGATGAAATCTCAGTTTGAAGATGACCTTGATCAATGTGTAGGGACCCCATGATCAATTGAATTAGTGATTAGAGAAGCCTACACTCAGAAATAAAAATAGTCACAGAATTACTAAAGTTTGTGCATTGATGATAATTTTCAATCTGCCTCTCTTTCATTCTGCTTTGAATTTTCACACAAACTGTTATTTCGATTGGGTTGAAGCTTAGCGATGCATCAACCCAGGTGAATTGACAAATAGCATAAAAAATCCCTGCAGAATGAAAGAGAAACAGTTAAAAAATAGTTTTTAATTACTTAAATATAGTAATTTTGTGACTACCCGTGTTTCTGAGTGTAGATAGCTATTTGAAATTCATTCTCAATAACTCGGTTTATTTTGTAATTCATACGGATCTACCAAAATGTGCGTTGCTCATAATCGTAATAGAAATTGATTTGGAGGTATGTTACAGACCATACCCAAGTAATCATGGAACATTATATCATTGCGTATATAAAGCAGCTGCCTTGCCATTAAAGTAGTTTAAAAGTGGAAAAAGGCCCTGATATAGTCTGACTAATGCAATAATGTTTATAAAGCAACCAAGCAATTCATAATATTAGTGCATTGATACATTTGTTTCATTGAAATAATTGAAAAACCAAATCAGTTACCATTAGACTGGCCCTTAAACAAAAAAGTTGTAAAACTCAACGGGGCACCCCCTATATATGAGCCTTAGGGTAAGAGAAACGCTCTCTCAAAATTTCAACTCATTTGGTTGCTCCACCAGCTGGCGCATTCGATTTGATGTTTGTATGGGATATTCGTCTCAAATATATTGAAAATTGATCCTATGTCACTGTTTCGTTCCGTATACTAATTGTTCGCGTTCAAATAAGCCCAGAATGGCAAATACACTAGTTGATACCCTAATGAACATAATTACAGAAGGTTGTATCTGGATTGAATCTCATGTTCATTACTCTTTCAGTTGTTGAAAGTTCGACTTAGATCAGCACTCCCGTACAGTCACTTATATGCATGCGACATGTGCCTCAGCTTGCCCAGCGTCATATGTGGCTATGATGCGCTTAGTGGCTACCTCCAAGCTATGTTGAAGAAATACAAGCAGTATTGCATGATATACTTCAGATGGTTAAAACACCGACTTTATTCATTTTGATCATGATACAATCTTCTACAATATTCTTCGCTATTACATCAAGTAGTGTTTTTTTTTGACATTCTGGGTCCAATTGAACGCGATCATCAATTTTCCTGAACCAAACAGTAGATGATGTGCTGTTGCTCATATGTTTGAGCTGAAAATCCCATATTAACTTCAATTCAAATGCGCCAGCTCATGGCACGACCAAATGAGCTGAATTTTTCAGAAAGGCTTCCTCTAATCCCAAGAAATAATCCTGGGGGGTGCCCCGTGGACTTTATTTTTTTCCCATACTGAGCTGGGCCAGTCTAGTTACCATCTTCGGGATAAGGTTGTATACAATCAAGGATGGTAACAGATCTCTTATTAAAAGGTCAGTCTCTATTTTAATAAACAATCTTTTTATTTATTCTGCATTGAATCCTGCTTCAAAAGGGTTCAGAAAGACCTTCAGAGACTACCCAAGTAACGCCCAGCCCGCTAATTAGCATTTTCAGTCTTATAGGGCTATTATACGGCTGAAATGGAGTATGTCAGCTGTATAATGGGGCTCTGCACAAAAATGTATCCCTCCCTTTCACTTTTTCATGAAATTTGTAAGTAAAAGTCAAAATCCCATACAAAATCAAAACAGTGCAGAGGCCTATACCACTATATTAGCACGCATGAGCGAATTATAATGCTGTTTAGTTACTTGGGAATTACACGATTGTTTCACAGATTCTTTAGGAATTTCGTTTCAGATTCCTCGAAGGAAAACTTCAGAAATTCTTTGACTTTCAGAAATTCATCTAGTGCTTTCTACAAAGATCTCTCCAGGTATACTTCTGGTATCTCCTTCCTTCCTTTATTGATTCCAACACCAAGTCTCCCAAAAAATCTTCCAGCGTTGTTCCAAGTGATGGTAGGAGGAATTTCTTCGTAATTTGCTCCAGGAAATTCATGAGCACTACAATGCTTTTCTCAACTATTTTGATTTCCACAGTTGTTTCTATAACAGATTTGATCTTCCAAAGATTCTTACTGGAGTTCTTTTAAGAAAAGAATTCTACCGTTCTTATAAAAAATCATTTGAGGATTTTTCCAAGAAGATCTACGAGAATTCATATGCCAGCTTGTCCAGTTTGCCATTCAAGAATTTTTATATGGATTTTTTTAAGGATTCATCCACATTTACCCTAGGAATTGCTTCAAAAATTACTCCAGGTATTATCTGAGGGAATATATTTAACACTCTGCCTAACGATCTCTCCAACATTTTATGCGAAATGACTCCTGTAGTTCTTCCAAACAAATTGTCGTGTATTTTTTAAGTAAAATGTTCATGGCTTCTTAATGAGTTCATCTGAGGTTCCACACCAGCTAATACAGCAGTAAATATTCAAGTAATTGCAATCATCTACGCAATTAAAAAAATCTACGGAATACTTTAAGGGTTCTTGAGGAAGGCGCAGGGATTCGTTCAGAGAACTTTGTGGGAGTTCATCATGAGTAACTATCAAACAAAATCATGTTTCATCATATCCTACTAATCCTTAAGAAACGGATTTGTTCAGGAGTATATCCGATATTTTTGACAAATTCCACCAATATTTACTAATAACAAATGCTTGATCTTTTTCTGGAAAAATGAGTGGGGAAATTATTTGAATACATCTTCGGAAAATTTGTCTGAGAACTTCTAAAATAATTTTCGAAGGTATCTTAGGAACAATCTCTGTAGTAATTCCTGAAGGAATTCACTGGTTGAAATCTGAACGATAATTTTGAAGGAGATTCTAGAAAATCCTATGGGAAAATACTTTTAGACACCTTAGGGCCGATTTCTTCAGCATGGCTTAAGCCGTAAACCAGGCTTACCTATATAGTTAAACTAGGTTTGAGGCCTGAGCCCTCAAAGATGTTGTATGTGGGAATCTTGGTGGAAGTTTCGAGAAAACGATGATAAAATCATTGGATACATTCCTGGAGTACATATGATTTTCATGAAAAATTTCTGAAAGTTCTTTGAAGAAATTCCTATTGAAATCTCTGAGGCAACTTTTATGGTTATAGTTAGAAAAATCTACGTTGAACTCCTAAGATATCTCCTTTAGAAGTTCTTAAAAATTACATAATGAATTCATAAAGAGTTCATTCTGTAATTTATTTGAAGCAAACTTTGGGAAAATTTATTGATTTTTCCATCAAGAATTTCAAAATCAATCGAAACCACAAAATTAGAAAAATGAAAATATTTCGCTAGAATTCCCAATTTAAGTTGTATGTGAATCATTACTTTCCAGAACTACTTCACCAGGTAATATTTCCACTTCCATGACAATTTTCGGTAAACTGATGTATTTTTGAGGGCCCCTAAATGGAACTCCGCACCGGGCCTCAAAAACCCCAGCTACGTCACTGCTAAAACGTCAAATAGTGAACCTGTGCATAGATCCATAGTTCACTTCTTGACGTTTTAGAGGTGCCGTGTGATTTAGGTGTCCATGGAAACCAGTGAATTCGGCACCGCTCAAACGTCAAAATCCTGAACTCGTGCATGGATCAATGGACCAATGCACGAGTTAGCTAATTTGACGTTTGAGCGGTGCCAAATTCACTGGTTGCCATGGTCCCATAAATAACACTGCACCGGTCAAACGTCAAATAGTGAACTCGTGCATCGGTCCATAGTGCAAAAGTAAATGCGTGTCATATAGCTGTCACTGTCAAATGTCGTTTTCGTTTTTAAACCTGGGTTAGTGTTAACCTGACTCCAGAATAAAAAAACGTTTTCAGGTTAATCTGTCAAACCGTGTGTTGGTGTGCGTTCCATCACGCAGAGCTGTATTGTCAATACTCTCGGCAAGCATCGTAGGATAAATTTACGGCGCGTGCTGTAAAAATCATCATTCTGCAACTTGTTCCATACACACTAAGCTCTTACGGTGAATTTCACCGTAATCTCAACAGCTGAACAGTTCGGTGAAATAAAACACCGTAATTCCGTCGAAATTTTACGGATTCCGGTGATGTTTCACGGAATACTGTAAAAATTTACCGTACTCCGTTAATTTATTTCACCGTACTGTTCAGCTGTTGAGATTTCACAGGAATCCGTAAAATAATTTAAGTGTGTAAACTACTATTTCGTATCCGTTTCCAAAACTGCGCAAATCTCATGACAATAATTTCAGCTGTTGCTTTTTACAGGCGGAAATTTCGTCGAAATTAGAATAAAATAATTCTGTACTCAAATCAAATGCATATACCGTAATCCGGGGGCATATTGATCACATCGCAAGGCACGTTTCACAACTTTTTGTTATGCCATCCTTTGGAATCTCCATAACTCGATATCCAAGAGACCATCGACTTATAGAATTATCGAGTTATAGACTATACGGACACAATCCCAAAATCAAAGGAACAAATTTCTGTATTTTCAATACATTGATGATCACATCTTTAAGAAGAAAATATTATTTTGGTAATAGTATTTTAAAAACTATTATTTGAAAACTTTTTTTTTTTGTAAAATCACGTTACTTTACTGACAATCAATAATTTTATTTGTTAATGTTTTGAACTTTTATTACAACTTACAATTGTAACAAAAACGAATTCGACATAAGTCACTTTATCTCTCCATACAGCGGAGCGGCGAATCCTTAAGGATTCATTCCTCCAAACCTTCAACCTCCAAACAAGAACTAGTATTTTAAAATAAATATCGAGTTATGGAGACATTTACCTCTAACGTGACAGCGACTAGTGGAGATATCGAGTTACGGAAATATCGACCTAAGGAGAGCACGATGTAAAGAAATTCGAAGTTACCGATAAATCCATCTATTTATGACATATATCGAGTTGTGGAGAGTCGACTGTAGTTCAAAATCATCATTAGATGTTTATAAAGTAGAAAATATGACATGTCTTTGATGTCAACGAAACATTAAACAACTAATCTGTAGACGAATTCCGGCGCGTATTTTCTTCGAAGAAATTGTTCGCCGGAATTTACCTACTAATCATTCCAGAGATCAATTTGACCCCGGATTACGGTACATACTATCTTTTTATCCATACCATGTAGTTCTCCACACTGAGCCAACTCTCTTGTTAAAGGGTATATGGTAGTCATATAATTCTGCACTATTAGAATTTCTTATGAAAGTCACCATAGTATGGAAAGGTATGTTCGAAGGTATATGCGTGACATCCATGTCCATGTTATATGCAAAAAATATACCAAGTACGGACCAAGAAAGTATGTAAACATCATTTGCATTCCAAATACATGCTATTGCAGCCAAACAGAAGATCCATTCGTAACAATTGTATCTTCTAAGTGCAACTAACGTACTTTTCATTAATATAATTAATAATTGATACGGTGAGTGATACTATCAAACTAACAAATTACGAAAATTGTTTTCATTTTATTGTTTTTACTGTTTCATCTACATGGTATCTGCTATTAATAACTTACAATGCTAATTTCCTTTCCTGTCCACATATGATAGATTCCAGTATGTTGCCCAATACTTAGCCATTCTTGTGGGGTGTATTCAATTTTATTTTATGTTCAGTAAGAAATTGTTAGAACATATTAAAAATTTATACTTACTTTACATTGCCAATAAGATCTTTACCGTTCAGGTTTGATCCTAACAATTTTCAGGATACAGCTTCTGAACGAGCGCTAGGGTCGAACATGCTGCAAAGAGAGGAAAGAGAAGAACTTTCTGTAACATTGTAACTACGGTGTCAATTTAATATGAACAGCAAAACTTACCATTTATTATTTTCAAAAGGCAAAGAGAGAACTTCCTGATTCTTCAGTAACCTTGCCTGTTCGTAAGCTATTCTCCATCTGTTGCGACGACTGAATAAAATCATACTGGTGATATGAAGAATACGCATATGCCAATCGCAATGCCATTGAATCCGTCGAAACTATGTACGAAACATGTACCGGTTATATGTTCAATGCATATAACAACAATGTTAGCCAGTGACGATAATATTCACTAAGCCACTGTTGAATCAGAAATGTTTGACAGATGACACGGATATGAATCCATATGAATTTTATGCAACATAGATACAGTTGAATGGATATGGAATTTCTAATAAAATATTCGGTTCGATTTATTTCAGTGAACGACGTGGTGTTCATAAAATTACCCACACGCTTTCGCTTAATTATCTTTTTTTTCGAAATAACTGATAAAACCAAATTTGCACCTCACAGGCACTGGCAGGAGTTTCGAGTTAAAATTTGATTCAGATTCTGATTCAAATAATTTGACTTCGGAAGCAGCGAGCGTAACCGCAAGCACACAATTTTGCATTTTGGATGTTTTTTTGTTGGTTTGTACTGAAGAACAGTTTTTGTTGTTACAATTTTGACAATTCGTATGAAGTTGTATTGGTGAACCCAGTCATGAAACCGTGATTTATCACAGTGCGAACCTATCGGTTTTGGGGTTGGAACTAGTGCGAAACTAGGTTGGAACTGAACAAAAACGAATTCGACAAAAGTTAGCGCATTGCAGGGAAGTCAAGATAATTTCCATTACGAAAAGATCCGGGACCGATCGGGAATCGAACCCAAGCACCTTCAGCATGACGGTGCTTTGCAGTCCAAACTCTAACCCCTAGGCTAAGGAAGGCCACACATACTAAAATATAGAGGACCTATCTGGTCAAAGGCGCTTAGAAGGAGCAGAAACCTAAAAGCGGGTGGAAAGCACGTTTAGGATAATGTGCAAGTAGCAAGTGGATACCGGACAGTATCTAAAGAGGCTGTATGCATCATAGCTCGGATGACGCCCATCGGGCTCACCATCAAGGAAGATGTTCAATGCTTCAACCAAAGAGGTACCAGAGGAGTCCGCAAATCATGTAAAGAAACAACGCTCAGAAGATGACAGCAGGAATGGGATAACTCCACTAAAGGTAGATGGACCCATCGGCTAATTAGGCATTTCACGGCGAAATTCTCTCTCTTTCGCTCTGAAACAAAACTTGAAATCAATGGTGCCAGTACCTGTACTGCCTTTGACATGTACTGGCACCGTTGTTTTCAGATTTCCCGAAGGAGGGAAAGAGAGCGATTTTCTGATGACGTCACCGTGCAATGGGCAATAGGCCTATTCACATGACGTTCCAAATCAGCTGATCGGGAAGCAGTTTGACAGTTCTTCTATGGAATTGACAGCCTCGTGTTTGCACTGTAAGCTCAAAGTACCCTTTAAAGGGTAAAAAACTACCCTCTTTGAGAGAAACTAGTTTAACTCATAAAAAGAGTAAAGGGCCTTTACTCTTTAAAGAGTACAAGGCTTGTACGTCAAATCAACGAGTGAATTTTACCCACTATCCAAAACATATTTTTTTCAGAAACAGAGTAAAATTTACCCTTTTTTCGATATGAAAATTTGTTTTAATTTTTATAAATATTAATTTTCGTGAAATAATAATCAAAACAATATTATTACTATAAAAACATTTTATTCAAAAATATCGCAAAAATCGATTATTGTTCTGATACGGGAGGATCAGCCATCAATCACATTTTGAGTTTTTGACCGGGTAAATGGGGCTGCTGCTTCTGCATAAGCATACGGAATGAACTCGACAGAAAAGCTCCCTGTAAAATATAATTGTTTGTATAGTTGGAACATGCAAAAAGCAATTAAGTGTACCTACCTTATTTCTCCAAACATATTTAATTATTACGGGAAAAATCCTTCAGATGTCCCAAACACTAGTGACTAGTGCGATCGATAATTAACTTAAAGTCCATTTGCAAGATGTTTTTCACCCATTAAAGAGTAAATAAATGGAATAAGTAAGTGGGCACAAAATACCCATTATTGAAAATTTTGAAGTACCCTTTATTTTGACAGTTGCATACATCGATACAAAATGGGTATTTTTTATTCTTTAAAGAGTAATGCCGAGTTTACAGTGTGCACCGGTCCTCCACCGATGTAAACAAATGCATAGACGGACCTGTCACATGAAAAGGCCTATACGAAATGTGTCAGATTGGTATTGTGTATTTCATTCACTACTGGACTGCGAAGTGCGACCTCATAAGTGCGAAAGTGTGAATAAAAGTGCGGGATTGCATTGAATCCTATTGGTGTCTTCAGAGCACTTATTCTACGATATTACGAAGGTTTTAGTGGGTCGTCGTTGGTGCGGCATCCCCACACTCCCTGAGTTACCTTCTCAGGCGTCTATCTGAAGATTTCCCCCTTGTAAAAAAGAGGGGTTAAACACTAAACTGGGAATCTATAACTTTTTCAATGGAATAGAAGTTTTGGGAAGATGATCTATTACAAAGGAAAATATCAACTAAGGGCGTTCGGATGCTCTGTTTAGAAAGATAGATACGCTAAAACGAAACGAACCATGATTAAAAATATCAAAGAAAGCAACATCAATTCGTTATATTTATTGTTGTTATTTCCCGTCCAATAAGGGCATCTGTATTTCGTCGCCGCAGAAATGACCAGAGCACTAACATATTTTTCAGTTGTTACATACTTGGTTGTCCTAGAACGACCATTCTGCTGTCAGGTTGCCGATAATGAGTAGTAGTTCATAGCGTAGTAAAATGATTCATTTTCCTTTCTGGTAATTTGTTCATTAGATGAATAAAGCTAATTTAGTTTAGCGTGTAGCGAATTTGTTACTCCTTCAGCGTCCTATAGGATTTACTCAATTTCGGATGGTTTTTAAAGTAACTTTTACGGCAATTAACAGCTAGCGTTTGTTGAACCATTTTATCAAAGGTGATAGAGTAAAACAACAATATATACCAACTCTTGTACCTATTGATTTTTCAAACTCAAAGCAATTCACAGAATAATTAAACGCAAGGTATGAGTATCTTTTGTTCCTCGATCGTACTCAATTACAGTTTAGAACTGTTCCAAAAGCTTTGCTAAGCGACGGCTAAATTTTGTTACAACACTTCATCAGTATCAATATATGTTTTTTTTTCGAGTGAGATTATTTTGTAAATTGCTGCAATCAAGTGTCGCTACAGTAATGAACAACGGTGGAGCTTTCCTTCCCGAGAAGATTCCCATTTATGGCGTAGATTCGATCTCCTAGTTACTTTGAAGTACCGTAAAATGGGGTATCTCTCGCATCAAAGATGCGTAGATATGCGTAACCTGTTTTTAGTGGTAGCTTCGAAATTCAACATGTTGAATTCTCGCAATGTGAAAAACACGTTCCACTACTTGAATAAAAACAGTTTGGAATTAATTTCTAAATTAGCACTAAAACTTCAAAGGCACAAATCTCGAAAGTATCCAACAAAAGTGCACTTTTTATTTTGGCTTTGTACACTAGTAGAAAGTTTAAAAATAAGAAGATCAGAAACGTTTACCAGTTATTCCTCAAGTTTAGTTTAGTTTATAGGGTACACTCAAAATGAATTATTATGCAATATTCTAACCGCAGTCGATAACTAAGATACCGGTACATGTTTTAAACATATAGAATAAAAATCTGTAAGATAGAATGCGGAAAATATCAAAATTAGTCCAAAAAACTATCAAAGTTACCCCGTTTTACGGTACCCCGCCACAGTAGCTAGCAAGGAAATGTGAATAGTTTTGACTAGAGATTTCTTCTTGTAGGATTTTTCACCCTCACAGACCCTCTTACAAAAAACGCGTTATAAACCCAGTCACGTCTGAGGTCATTGGTAGTGTAGTATTCTATGGTTCAATTCCGGATTTCGTAATGGCTGTTGCGTACCTTTAAACGTAGCTGTACTGATTATCGACAGCCCTCTGGCCGTCCTCGCCACTGGCTGCTGTCGATCCATTTGGTTGTCCTACGCCGCCACCAGCTGGGCCGATTTGACCAGCACCGGGGCCACCGGTTGCTCCCTGACTGCCGGACACTTCGTGTGCCGGAATGGTCTGCTGCGAGAGTTCCAAATCGCACGTTTTGATGCGCACACTTCCGTTCATGGTGATCACCTGCATGGGCTGCTTTCGGTTTTCGGGAGTTGCGTGCGAAGAGAACATTTGAACAGCGTGATTCGATCAGGAGGGTGGGTCAGGATGGTTGGTGGTGATGATGGAGTGATTTGAGGCATGGGTGGACATGACATTTTAAACGGCTAAGAAGCGTTACTAAAGCGCCTATGGAATACAGGAAGAATAGAGTAGAAAGGTAAATTACTTACCTCCAAACTTAAAACAACAGAATCTGGTGAACATGTGAACCATATTAGAAAAGGCCGAAACGAAAGCCTTGCTTGCATTGAGCAAACATCGTGTGCACATTTTGTGTGATATAATGAGAGACAACTCTTTGGGCTAAACGGATTTTCAATCATGAAAATATACATTATTGCTTAGAATAAAACAAGGACGCTTTAAAAATTCTCAATATAGGGAGCCGGATCATATTCTTAGCACTTTTGATTCACTTCGGCAGTTTGATTTTTCGAAAGCTACAAATATCATATTTGGCCTCAATGTGCGTTTCTTATTGCAAAGTTTCGGACAATTCGGCCGAGAAAAACCCCTCATGCCAAAGTGAATCATGGAAGTGTCCAAGTGGTTCTGCACCATAACACTCGATTATGTATGAATCATTCCCCACAATAGCAGGGGATGATCTATTAAATAATTCCTGAAAAAAAGATTATTCCCAGAACTTCTACAGAGTGTGCTTCTACGGAGTTCTGTATGGATTTCTAGAAAAGTCATCAATAGGTACTTCCAGGAATTCCTTGATTTATTAACGCTCGGCTATCGCCACCACGCTTGTGCTGTATATAACAAGCGAGGTTTTTTTAAGATGCGCATACTCAGTATTTGATGCGACCGGTCTTGGGTTGATCCATGAATTGTTTCAACGATGCTTAAGGAATTCGATGAGAGTTCTCTATGGAAACTACAAAAAAATTTCAATAAATAATTCTAGGAATGCTTATTGAAATTTGTCCAAGAACATTTACAGAGTAACCTGTAAATATTGTGTAGGAGAAATGTCACGTCTTGTTGAATTATAGCTGTTGTGCGTTCATTTTCACCAATGGGAAAATTCGTCATCATTTTTTTTCGGTATTTTCCAAAACAAACAATTTGTTTTTGCTACGTATTCTAAAAATACATATGAAATAATGACGTTAAGTAACGAAATCGCATTTTAAATAAAAATACACTTGCGACATTTATGCGTTTACCGGCAGTGCAGACATATTGAAAGAATCGATTTAATCGAACTTAAATCGTGAACCTATGTAAACTCTGTCCTACATGAAAGTGTAAGTCCTATTCTGCATGCTTGATGGATAAGCTTGATATATTAATTTCATGTAAACATGTTATTTTTGTTACGCTGTGTTATCGGGTGCTAAGCGTATATTTCTATCGTTAAATTTCAAATGGCCCTAAGTCATGCAACAAAGTTTCTCATTTGAAATAAAACAACGCTGAAATATTGTGGAGCGCTCTACATTGTTCAGCTAGGTTCAACATGAATTACATATTTGTTTGGATATTAGTGCTTTTGCTGAATACTTTGGACCATGGCATCGAGGTAAGGACTGTTCATTTTTTTAAGTGGATACCTTGTGGTATCTTTTTTTTTTTAAATTTATTGATGAAATCGAAATCGTTTTTCTGTACATCCTTCAACTTCTATTAAACAATGTTATACAAATTTAAGATACAAAAACTGCTTTGGGTCAAAAACTAAAACGTTTTTCCATAAATCCCTAAAGAAAAGCTCTTATACAAGGTTATACAACGTTATTTATCGCATAACAAACATCCTCATATCTATGAACAATATATTCCACCAATCACAGTGCTCTCCTGATCGTTATTATCAGAAAAAAAATCTCCATCAAATCTGTGCTCACCGGTCGTTTTCTATAGCTAAGCAGGGCAAAACAAAAAAAAATCATAGGACCCATTTTTAAGTTACGGCGTTTTGATTGTATAAGTCCACAAATTCAAAGGAAATCTGAGATATTCAAAAGGATTTTTATTGGCCGTGATTATCAGAAGAAATAAACCATCAACATTTGGTTCAAAGTAGGTGTTTTTAGTTATTAGTATCCTCTGGGCGGAGTTTTGAATGCGAAGATCGTCGACATTTTGAGTTACGCCATTTTTGAAGTGTAACTATTAAAAATAGATTAATTAGGCATTTTAATACCGGTAAGCATAATAGAAATATTAGTAGTAGAACGCTAGTGACGCTGTTACTACAAAACTGATTTCTATTATTTTTACCTTCAGTTTAGGGTTTTCACTGTTTGTTATAAGCAGGGCTGGTAGCAAAAAGTGATGCCGAAAAAAGTTATTTTAGTGACCAGATTTGAGAAATAAGTGACTAAATAGTGACTTCCGATTCTCGTAAAAGTGACTAAAAGTGACTTGAAAATCAAAACGCAATTATTTTTTTTCAGTTCTACATCACTGTTTTACGATGAAGAAGGGAATACCCAATATGATCTACTGTAGGTAGTAGGTCTAGTAGAGTAGATACCAAATTTGGTTATTTCCAAAATTTCAAGATATTGCCACCAATTTGTTTAAAAAGAAAAATTAGCATTAACACAAATAATCCTTTTTTATCAGATTTCCAAACTTTTCAAAATTTTAAAAACATGTTTTGAAGAAGATCACCGTTTGTGTCTTTTATATCACAAAAATATTTTATTTAATAATATAAAAATTTTAAAAACAACTTGGTATACCTATTTGTGAAATCAATTTTTTTGTCATTTTACATTTACATTCAAACTCCCAAAAGATGACTTCTTTAAAAACCGCTAAAATTGAATTCATTGTAAACTGTATAGATCTAAATTTTTTCCATTACCCATATCCCATTCCATTCCATTTTCCATTAATAACTTAAGATTTGGTTTAGAAAAAATATAAGCGCATATATGAAGTTTGATCAAATATAAAATGCGCGTGAGGATACTTTCTATTAGCTTTATTTTGTGAATCTGTGTAACTAGATCAAGATTACGGAAAATATAATATTTGGCCATCAATCAATATTTCGATAGAAACGATGATAGAAGATCGAATATGATTCTTAAGACCAATGTATCATAGATGCGTCCTACGAACGCCGAGCGAAATTGAAATTTTCCATCAGCAATTTTGATGGGAGGTACGTTTGGCCGAAATGACATTTAACATAAAGACGATAGGTTTGTGAGGGCGTTCATCTGGGTTATGCTTTTAAAAAAGTTATTAGCACAAAGCACGGTGTGCTGGAACACACATATTATCGAACTTGCATGAACCTCCGATCTTTTTTCACTAAAAGTTAGCCTTGATAGTCAAAAGAAGCTTGCAGAATATTAAAAAATCTTTCATCGGCAAATAATTGGAAAAAGACGATTTTTGTATTTTTACCCTTCTCCCATATATGAGTTCATAGGAGAATATTAGAGATACACTAATATGATGACTGTTAACGGCTTAATGATCAATTTGACATATCTTTAACATGAATGAATTCTTAGATGTTTTAAATTAAGCATCATTTCCTACATACACTCACACAATATGACCAGCCCATGGTGGAATGCCGTATTTTATAAAATGGAAATTTAACTTTTCACTTCAGAAAAGCTCATACGAACGCTTTGTATGAATAATAAATGTGGCGACGATGACAAATCGATCCAACGTAGTTCAGCACTTTTATTCAAGACTTCGCACTTATGGAGGGGGCAAATTTTGCGAAATAGACACAACAATTTCAATATCCAACATGGACACATACATCGTAAAACGAGGTATCTTTGAAAATGCGGCTAACTTTGATAGTGCGGGATCCGCAACGTACTAAACAAAATAACAAAAATTATGTTATTCAGTTAAGCAAAACGAATACGAAACTAAGGGGTATCAGTGTGACACTTCACCTCTGAGCTGTTTTCGTGCCAATGGAGAGTATTTGAGGCTTTATATTCGAATATTTAAAAATGATGAGATTTTGGTACTTTCAAAACGCTCACAAACAATCTGTTTTACTATCACTATTTCATGAAACTATAATGAGTCCGGTACGTATGCTTGATGGCCTAGCTATAGTAGAACATGAATCCGGTATCAAACCTCATAGGGAAAAACAGTTTTACAATTTGGAATCATTTTCGTAATCAAAGTCACAAATTCCCATATAACATTAAAAGCCTAGAGGTATGCAACGCCTCATGTACTTTACGGGATTCATTCGATTTATACTCATTCATGTTCCAAAAACGATTGATTTATGGTGAATTCAATGTCGAAACTTGATTATCGATAGATATCTATTCAGAGATATACTTTTATACCCATTATTATCAATTTATGATGGTGTTTATCATGTTTGTTTTGACTGAAAACCGTTTTAAAGATGTTTCTTGTTCAATAAATTCTGTACTTTAATTGATAAAATCTAATCCAGTTTCTCTTTTAACACTTCAGTCGTCGCGCTGTTGTATTCTGTACAACACTGGTGGAAAAACCTCGCTCTTCGTTCCCAACAGCAGCGTGGTGGTTCTGACGGTGGCAAACCGCGCGACGACTGGAAGGTTAACATTCTCCAATCCAATTCAAACTGTGATGATGTCAAACAATAGTTTGTTTTGGATTTTCATGTGCTTATCTACTCATTATCAATGTTACCCCATTACCAAAAACTGACTTTAGATTATATGAAAAACTATAGATTCATTAAGATCGAACCGTTATGCAATCTTTCATGTGCAATCGATAACTAACAAACCAGTGCTTGTTTACAAATAAAAAATAAAATATTTAGATTTTCTCTAAAAAAAAACTATCAAAGTTACCCCGTTTGATGGTATGTATTTAGTTTTAAGTATATGAATGTAACTACACGCAGCGAACTGAACTATCGAATTACATACTTTTTGCCTTATGAAAGGTGGAACGATTATTGCAATACGAATGCTTTATGTATCGTTTTAGCATCACTCCTCATCAAGGCGTCGATAGGCGCGTGGTGTACGCTCGGGTCTATCGATCGCAAGATTCTTGGTTCGATTCCAGGTTGCCGAGTAAACGTTTTTTGTTTTCAAATTCTGGTTTCATAAGGCAAATTTGTGAATTTCAACCCGATTTCTTGTGGCGAATTTTCGTAAGGGGTTCCTATGTTTATCGATAGTTCATTTGCCTGAGTGTAGGGATACGTTAATGATGTGAGGTTTTAGCAAACGCACCCAACCAGCGGCTGCAAGATTTCCATTTAAATCTGCATGACAACTTTACAAGTATTATATAATATTGTTACTCATACAAGAAATATAAGACTATCATAGTTTTTTTTTATTTTCACATCTTACATTTTCTGTATAAACCCTGTATATGTAACGATATTTTACAATATTTGTATGCGTTCTTGTTTTGGATGTAGACATACCGTATACAGGTTTACGTAGAATCTTCCTCCATCTTTCAATCAAAACAAATGTGAATAACAAGACCAGCTAGATGTGAACACACCATACAAAATTTAAACAGTACATTGCCCTATATAATTGTATGGCGGTTTATTTTAATGGTTGCATGTAATTATACAATTGTCTGTTATCTTAAAAAAGCTTCATGTTCAATAACGAACTCCAATGATTTCAATTATTTTGTAGAATAGGAAACATTGATTGAAACTTGATAAGTTGTAGTATGTTTACCTTAATAAATTTATGTAAAAATGCGATGTCGTTAATAAACGGCATACCACCATGGGCTGGTCACCTTGTGTGAATGTAGGTAGAAATTATGCTAAATTTGAAACGTCTTGTAATCGATTCGTGATCAAGGTATATCAAATAAGTCTTTGAGCTATTGCAATGCATCAAAATTAGTGTAACTCTAATATTCTCCTATGAACTCATATATGGGAGAAGGGTAAAAATACGACTTTTTTTAATTTTTTGCCGATGAAAGATTTTTTAATATTCCGCAAGCTTTTCTTGACTATAAAGGCTAACTTTTAGTGAAAAAAGATCGGCGGTTCATGCAAGTTCCAGCACACCGTGCAAAGTTTCTGATATTTTAATCAAAATTACTAAGACACGTTCAAGATTCACTTGGTATTGGTGGTTATAGTTGGTCGAATTGTCATAAACTATATAATTAAAAATACTTTAATACCGCGCATATTATTGTCAAACATAAACTGCGTGGTTTTCTAAAAACCTCCCGCCGAAGTGAATCAAAAGTACCAAGAAGAAGATCCGACTCCCCACATTTCTTTGAAGAAAACATGCATGATTTCATGAGCGATTCAATGAAAACGATAAATTCTCAGAAGCATTTTTGTATTATGTATTAATCCATTCTCAAACAGCTTCGAAAGAGGTTCTTTCAAAATTTATTCCTAGAAAGAATAGATAATATCGTATCGTATAATCGTATAATCGTATAATAATGTGCATCCAAAATCACATAATCGTACGTCAAAAATCAGAATCGCACAAGCTGCCAAATTAAACGCTATCAATGTCAACACAAGTTGTATATAAATCCCCAATACGATTCATAAACGACAATCTGTGTTGACAACAAAACATGTAGTAAATAGTGCAACAAAGAATCGCGTAAAGTTGTATAAATTGATAAATCATATATCAATCCAGAAAGCATCGTATAGAATCGCTATAGCTAAGCAAAAATTGCCACCCAAACTTGGTATCTGCTGACGATGAGCCTCAAAGAACAACACAGTATGTGTCGCTGTACATGAAACATGTATTAATATTGGTAAATAATGACCAGTCCATTATGAAACCCTTAGTGAAACAGTGTTAAGGTGAAACATCTCTGAATCCGAAGATGGCCGTCACAATGGCCGACTTTTGACCCTACTCGCGTTTTCGAAGGCACAAAACTGGAGAAATAGTAGGCAAACTTACTTGATCTTCTTATTTTAAACTTTATGCTAGTGCACAAAGCCAAAATAAGAAGGGCACTGTTGTTGGATGCTTCCTTCGCGGGATTTGTGCCTTTGAAGTTTTAGTGCAATCTGGGAACATGATTCCAAACTGTTTCACCTTAAGGTATTAGATTTCTAATTCAAAGGTCCTGCGTTCGAGGCTTGTTGGGAACTTTTGTTTTTATTTGCATCTATATTTTGTGGCATCGTATATCTGATCGCAGAAAGTCTGAAAAAGTCGTGCCAAGTACGCATATCGCATATAGCCTCCACTTTGGTAGGTATATAGGCTTTTCATGCATTTTATACGATTGAAATTGATTCATATAGAATGATGTATAACAAAAGTTATACCAACCAAAATGTTGAGTGGGTAAATACATGCATAAGAAAAACAGAGGAAGAAAAATGCTTATACTCTACCCAAGGTCTATCCGGCCATTTTTAAAGGTTTGGTTTGTGAATAAAGACTATCCTAAGAAGTATGGATAAGTTTCTAATCCCAAATAGAACATTAAATAATTATTCTTTGTTTTGTGTTTTAGTGTTAAATATTTATATAATAGATTTTGTAAAATTTCAAAAAGATAATATGGTTTGGTTAAAAAAGACGAATTTCAAAGAAAAAGAGAATAATATGTATGCATATTTTAAAGCGTAGTGTTCGATAATAGAAGACAAATATCTAATAATACACCACAAGAGTTTTTCAGAGATTTTCAAAAATAATACTTAACATTTCAACCTTTAGTTTTACAACAATGAACTTACACAATTCTATGAAAAATAAACCTTTTTCACAAGAAAACCATGAACTAAAGTTTTGAACTGACAGGAAGTTAAATTAAAACTTAGCCTAAATAGAAAGAAAGCCGATTCGTAATTTTCTCTCGAAAATTTAGCTCAAAATAGTTGAGAAAAGTGACTTTTTGACGAAAAAAGTGACTTTAGTTCAAATGGCTTCAAAAAAGAGACTTTAAAGTGACTGGCTTAAAAAAGTGACCAAGTCACTAAAAAGTGACTCGCTACCAGCCTTGAAGTTATAAACCAATGAATTGTTTTATTTTTTAAAATTGATTTGACACTTTGAGGCCCGGTACTCAGGCTGTCAGCGCGTGGCAAACTAGATGTTGATAACACGAACAGTAGGGATTTTTTTTTAATTTCCGTACGGGTTTGGGCCGAAAACTCTCAGATTTTCATGAAACTTTTTCCACAGGCAGGGCTCATTAATATATGAATAAAAAAAAATTGAGAAAAATTCAGGGTCGCCTATTTTCCCGGAAAACTCAGTTGGAATTTTTTTGTTTTCCCCTGACACTACTTTGAAAAATCATAACCCAAGAACGAAGCATCATAGAAACAAAGTTTTTTTTTTATGAAAATGAAAAAAAAAAATTCTCAGGAATAAAAAAAAAATTAACTGGAAAAAGTTTTCCACAAAACTTTCCACCGTTGACAAAATTCGTAAAGAAAAGCCGGAAAACTATGCTCCAACTCGTGGAAAATTTTCAAAAAAATATTTTTAAGAAGGTTATTTTATAAGCTTTAATCGCTGAAATTTTTGAAATGGTATTTTTTCGTTTTTGAGTTATGGCCAATTTTGTAAAAAATGTGCAAATGTGCCATTTTGAGCCTTTTCTTTGAAAAATCATAGCTCAAGAAAGAAGCATCGTAGAAACAAAGTTTTTTTTTATGAAAATGAAAGCAAATTTTCTAAGGAATAGAAAAAAATATTAACTGAAAAAAGTTTTCCACAAAATTTTCCACCGTTGAGAAAATTCGTAAAGAAAAGCCGGGAAAACTATGTTCCAACTCGTGTAAGATTTTCAAAGAAATATTTTTGAGAACAGAATTTTATAAATTTCAATCACTGAAATTTTTAAGATGTACTAGTTTTTAATTCCTGCGTTTTGCCATAGTTTTGTGAAAAATGCCCAGATTTCTCGTACAAGTCTTATCGTTCGAAAATCATAACTGAAGATAAAAGCGTCACAGAAATATTTTTTTTTTTGTCAAATCGGAATCAAATTTTCTCAAAACTTTGAGATATTTTGAAATGGAATAAGTTTCCCATGACATTTTTCACCGTTAAGGAAAATAAATAATGATAACCCGATTAGATATTCCAACTTACAAACAAGTCATCACCCTGAACGCACCATTATGCTGAATGCTATTGTCCCCAATTTATAATTACCTTGAACGACATTGCCCCGTGATAATGTAATTCGAAGTAATTCCATTCTAGGAACTGGAACTCGAGGTTATGGTTTTCAGGTTCATGGTATCCAGGGTATTCAGAGCGGTATAATTTAAAAAAGTCCTAACTTCCAGTTTTTGTTACCGGAAAATCTTGAATTGTTCTGTGATCTGCCAATCTATAAATCATAACAAAGTTTGAATCCTACACAAATTGATGATTTATCTGTAAACTTTTATTTTTTTTTCAATCGCGAACTGTGCCTGTAAAGTTAAGACTCACCCGCTGCTATAATCAGTGAAGACAAACGAAAATAAATCATACTTTGCTATACATACTTTGCATAGGTGACAAAAATAAGCATTTAAAATTAAGCTCTGTAAGTGCTACAATTTTAAATTCCATTAAACAAATAATTAACGGATGTTCTATACTTTGCATTACTTTTTCTATTTTGAATCGCTGCTTCGTTAATTTCATTTTACTCCATACCCTGCTACTCATAACCGAAAACTCAAGTCCGAAAGTATTTTTAAGTTTTAATATACAACATGAATTGCATGTAAAATAATCTGAATCGTGCTTCATTAAACTATATTGTTGTATGAAAAACTAATATGGTTACATGATGAAATTGGCTCCGTAATGCCTTATATTTGCTTGAGCCCTGTAAAAAATCAGTCAATTGTGAAATACTTAGACGGTATGCAAGTGCAATGTGTCATTAAAAACATTTGAACGTGCTTACCGGTATTAGCATGCCTAATTAATTTATTTAAAATTAGTGATTTTAATGTTACACTTCAAAAAGGGCGTAACTCAAAATTTCGACGATCTTCTCATTCAAAACTCCGCCCAGAGGTTACAAATAACTAACAACATCTATTTTGAACCAAAATTTGGATGGTTTATTCTTTTGATAATCACGGCCAATAAAAATCCGTTTAAATATTGCGCATTTCATTCACCACTGGACTATCGCAGAAGTTTTTACAAGTGCGGGAACGCTAATAAAAGTGCGTGATTGCACCAAATCGAGTCGGTGTCTTCAGCGGGGTTATTCATCGCAGTCCAAAGAATAAGTGCTCTGAAGACACCAACATGATTCGATGCAATATCGCACTTTTATTCACATTTTCGCAATTATGAAGCCGCACTTCGCATTCCAGTAGTGACAGAAATACACAATATTTCAGATTTCCTTCGAATTTGTAGACTTACACAATCAAAAGGGCGTAACTTCGTAACTGAAATTCCATCGCACATTATTGGTCCCAAAGCCATATCTAGGAAGACAAAAATGAATGCGTCTAAACCGTCAATTTTCGATATATGGTGTCTTCGGCAAAGTTTCTCCATAGTTTTCAGACATTTTTTTCAGTAAACTTAGGGTGGCCCGCATGGTTTACGAGATCAGAATATAAACTTTTTTGCTGACGCATTTAGGCCTACGAAGTGTTCACGCTACAGTACACATATGCATCCTCCAGAGCGGAAAAGTGGGAAAAGTTGGCACGAGCCAGAGTTGCTTGCTGTCACTATCAACGCTTGATATTCGCTGATTTGTACAGGCCGACTGCCATACAATTAGAATCATTCCGTATCACATCAACATCATGCTGTCTACTCCATCACCAGTGACCAGATGGAAGACTATGGATATCACTGATGGGTCATGTTTTGCCTTAAGTTAAGCAATTAAAATGGCAAATTATCGGTACGATATTCTTGATAGTGCAGCAAACGGATTGAAACTCTGTGTTGGTCACTGAAAAACATTATTAGCGTGGGTAATTACCACGTGATCACTCATTCTGCAGTGATTGTGATCTAGAGTGCGATGTCGCATCACCGCTGTTGGTTGTCAGATCAAAGTGATATTGATAGTTCGCAGCTGATATTGATAGTTTTAATCCATCAGCCATCAGCTGATATGACTGATATTGTGCAACTCTGGCACGAGCCAAGCTCCTCGTTCAAGAGGACATGGTAACAGTGGAGATGCCAACACCAAGCCTAAGGTCGAGAAAGCCAAGAAAAAAGAACCACAGGCACAAGGCAACAGTAACCCGTGGATATAAGTCGGAAAAATAAAGAAAGGAGAAAACCGGAAACGGAGCCCAAAGAGAATGTTAAATCGAAAACAGCGAGACGTAGGAATTTAGGCGAGGACCTCGTTATCAAAACGGAGGAAGCGAAATACGCCGAGGTTCTGAAGGCGATGCGAAGCACGGAGAAGTTATCGTCATTGGGAGCAAATGTGCGGAGCATAAGGTGGACTAGGATTGGTGAAATGATGCTAGTGTGGACGCCAAGCAAAAGGGTGCAATCTATAAGCAACTGGCACAAGAAGTACTTGGTGACGAAGTTGATGTAAGATCCCTTACTGCTGAAGCGACTCTCCATTGTAAAAATCTGGATGAGGTCACCGATGCAGTGGGGGTCTCGGCTGCCCTCAAAGAGCAGTGTGACATCGACGTAGCCAGTAAGGCTACCTTAGAAAGGGCCCGCAGGGCACCCAGCTGGCGACGATCAAGCTGCCGGTCGCAGAGGCAAACAAAGCGCAGAACTTGGGCATACTCAAGGTAGGCTGGTCGGTTTGCTTCAACTGTTTCGGGAAGGGCAAGCGATTGTAAGCAAATCGCTAAGTGTCTAATATGTGTCAACAGAACAAACAACGGACACTTAATCGACGATAGGACAATACCGAATCCAAGAAGTAGTCTCTATCTCAAATGACAGTTTTGCGATAGCAAAAATCAGGCGTGTTTTATTGCAGTTGTTACGCGCCTCCAAGGTGGTCGATTGAGCAATTTTTCCACATGGCCGACAGGATGATAGCCGAACTAGCTAATCGGCACCCAGTAGTGATAGCTGGTGACTTTGATGCATGGGCAGTGGAGTGAGGTAGCCACTGCACCAACCAAAGAGGCCAAGTATTGTTGAAATCCCTGACCGCTAGGCTGACCATACGTACCGTATTTAACGGGACAGTACCGTTTTCATCCCCTCGACGGACTGTCCCGTCGTTTTATGGAAAATACTCGAATTGTCCCGTATTTTAGGAAATGGAGAATTGGCACATAATTTTCAACAAAAGTAAAAAAATAAAAATAACAACATAACAAACAGTTTTTAGAAATATTTCAGAGTTTATTGTCTTACTCTTCTATTTTACAAGTAATAATTAGTTTCTCAAACAGAGTTAAACTTGATCCGTACATGCTTCTGCTTAACTTTTTGCGTATATGAGTAAATATTTATGCCAAATTTTGGTTGCTTTCCAAAATACGGAACTTCATAAGATCATTATTCATATGATACTAAAAGGATAAAGTTTATTTCTGATACGCAATTGATTGGATTAACTGTTTAAAAAGTGGATATTTCAATAAAGTAATGAAATATTAGAAAAAATTACGTTTGAATTTGAAAAATTGAAAAGTGTAACGATTTTTTTATGGAAATTCTTAAAAAACGCTGCTTTTTGGAAATCATAGAATGAGCTTCAAGGTTCTTAAATGATTTTTATTGAATCATACAGACATGTAGCTTGGGATTGCATAATCGGGCTCTGCTACTTTCGCTCGAATGGCGGTTTCCCGAATGTCGTTCTCCTGTCGCTGATATTAATGAGATCTTATAAAAGCTAAATATGATATGCTAATGATATTCCAGAAGTAAATTTGAGATATTATTTTCGGATCTTTTATCTCTTATATCTTTCAAGTTAATATCACTTTTGTATGTCCATATCAAAATTTGCTATTACTTAGCTTTTTTCGCCTGCTCGGCTAAAGACTATTATTGTACTTTTTTGAGCTGGATTGGTTTACAAGGGAACGGGTCATTCGGGGAAATGGCTTCGGAGAAACGGGCCTTTCGGGGAACTGGAATTCGGCAAAAAGTAGCTCAATCTCATAATCTATGTCTTTTAAAATTGTCCCATTTTTGTTTTTTATTTGTCCCGTTTTTATCTGGTTGGCTTATGGTCAGCCTACTGACCGCATTAAATGTAGAGCTGGCAAATGTGGGTACAGTGAGTACCTTCTGCAGAAATGGTGCAGAATCGATTGTCGACGTGACGTTTTGTAGTCCTAACCATGAACTGGCGCGTTGATGACGGTTATACTCATAGTGATCATAAATCGATTCGCTATAGTATAATACCAGGCGGGTGGACGGCAGTGAGATGTAACTCGACCCAAGCCCGAGGCTGGAAAACAACGCGCTTCTACGGCGAAGTTTTCACTGAAGCTCTGAGGCACGAACGGAACACTCTGGACCTAAACGATGAAGAACTAGATGCTGTGATATTACGAGCGTGTGATGCTTCCATGCCTAGAACAGCCCCTCCTAGAGAGAACAGGCCGCCGGTGTACTGGTGGTGCGAATCAATTGCAAATCTTCGAGCTATCTGCCTTCAGGCTAGACGAAGAATGCGACGCGCACGCACAGAAGCACAAAGTGAAGAACGCGGTGCAGCATTCAGAGAGGTAAAGTTAGCTCTCAAAAAGGAAATTAGGAGTCAAAAACGCGCATGCTGTGATAGTCTATGCCAAAGTGCCATTTCGAGTTCGTGGGGTGCAACTCGCATCAACCTACAAGCCCATGACCCCCAGCGCCGTGTGCGGCAGATGAAGGAGAAGAAGTGGCGAGAGTGACGAACGAAGAGCTGGCAGAAGTCGTGAGATCATTCGCGTCAAACAAGGCACCGGGACCCGATGGTATCCCGAATGTTGCCTTAAAAGCGGCAGTGAATGCGGATCCGGACATGTTCACAACCACAATGCAACGCTGCAGTGATCTAGGAATCTTCCCAGATGTACGGAAGCGACAGAAATAGGTGCGGAAACTACCAGGTGACCCGTCGGCGTGTAGGTCTAGTTGACAACTAGATACGACGGGCAAGTTGTTGGAAAGGTTGATCCTCAACAGGCTAGTACCATATACGGAAGGTGCGGACGGCCTGTCTAACAACCAGTTTGATTTCAGGAAAGGTAAATCTACTCTGGACGCTACCAAGTCAGTCGTTCACTCGGTTTTCGGTTGTCACTCTGGATGTGAAAAATGCATTCAACAGCGCAAGCTGGGAAACGATAGTCCATGCACTTCACCGCCTCAAGGTACCGGTGCAGTTGTGTAAACTTCTAGAAAGTTATTTTGATCCTACCATCATTATACTGTATGACACAGAGGAGGGGCAGAATAGCGTTCGAATTAACGCTGGAGTAGGGTAACCAATATATTTTGGACCCCTATATATTTTGGACCCCCTGGCCCATTTTCCTGCAAATTTACCAGTTTAAATCGAAGCACCAACTCAATTCGCATGCCATTTGGAAAGATAGGACTATTCCGCACTTGCATCAACCGTTTGTAGATAGAAAATGTGTTTATTTTATCTGGAATTCATTTAATTTAATCGGTTCATCCATGCAACCGTTACAACACGTTACGCACAGAAATTGAAGCCGTCAGAAATTTTCCAAATGTAAACAAAAACTTTTTTCAAATTTCTGAACTAAAGGCGTATAATTTCTTCGGTTTTCCATTGTCAATCGATTGATTAGACTATGGGCAAGCATATTATACAACCAGTGTGGTGGACATTGCAGCCCAACGATAAAAAATGCAGAAGGTCCAAAATATATACTTTGAGGGTCCAAAATGTATTGGTGTGTCCAAAATAATGAAAAGCAGTGCTTCACAATTCAATTATTTTCGACGTTTTTTGAATCCTACATGACCGTATGGGCATTTGTATCTCGTAGAGGAAGTATTTCTCTACATTTTGGCATGTTCTTTGACTCGGTTACGCTGTGCAATTAATTAATTGGGACAAAAAACTAAAATCACTTCCTTAGGGGGTCCAAAATACAGTCATCCCTCCATGAGTCGATGTTCCATTACTCGATATCGACTCATGGAATCATACTAAAAACATAAAATTATGGTTACTATGATGGTCCCTTCAAACAGCTTTCCAACGAATAGCTGTTCCATGACTCGATATTTCCATGAGTCGATGGTCCCTTCAATATCGACTCATGGAGGTTTGACTGTACGACCGTTACCCTACCTCAAGGTTCAGTAGGAAGTAGAGTTGATAGCAGCGCGCTCTATTTCCATAGTTGAGGAATGGATGAAGTCTAGGAAACTAGGACTGGCCCGTCACAAGACTGAGGTGGTGGTGGTCAACAACCGCAAGTCCGAGCTTCTTCTTCATTCTGGCGTTACGTCCCCACTGCGACAGAGCCTGCTTCTGAGCTAGTGTTCTAATGAGCACTTCCACAGTTGTTAACTGAGAGCTTACTATGCCAATACCGTTTTTTTGCATGTGTATATCGTGTGACAGGTACGAAGATACTCTATGCCCTGGGAAGTCGAGAAAATTTCCATCCCGAAAAGATCCTCGACCGGTGGGATTCGAACCCACGACCCTCAGCTTGATCTTGCTGAATAGCTGCGCGTTTACCGCTACGGCTATCTGGGCCCCAACGTCCGAGCAACGGGCGCTTATCACGGTAGGTGATTGCACCATAGAGTCCAAGCGATCTCTTAGGCATCTTGGGGTACTGATCGATGACAAGTTCAGCTTCGCTAGCCACGTTGAATATGCCTGTAAAAGGGCATCTACGGCTATAGCGGCGCTATCGAAGATGATGTCTAACAGCTCTGCTATAATTGCCAGGAAATGAAAGCTCCTGGCAGGCGTGGCGCTTTTCATACTGAGATATGGAGGACCAATCTAGTCACAAGCGCTTAGAACGAGCAAAAACTTAAAGCGATTGGAAAGCCCGTATTAAGAATACCAAATGCATATCGAACGGAAGATGTTCAATGCTTCAATCAAAGAGGTACCAGAGGAGTCCGCACCGCATGTAAAGAGACAGCGCTAAGAGGTTGACAGCGGGAATGAGATAACACCACGAAAAGAAGATGGACCCATCGGCTAATACCAAATGTGTCAGATTGGTATAGAAGAAACCATGGGGAATTGAACTTTCACCTGATGCATCAGTTTTTGTCAGGACATGGTTGCTATAGGTAGTAACTGCATAGGTTCGGCAACTTCGAATCTCCTGCGTGCCCTAATTGTGGTGGTGTGAAGGAAACAGCGGAGCATGCCGTGTTCGATTGCCCGCAGTTTCATTGTTTTGAAGTCAGTTTTAAGTCCCAATTTGGTCACTATTTTTAACCATTTTAGCCCCTTACCAGCCCTGTTAGTCAAATGATGTACAGAAAACTGATGTTCGTTAATAAATTTAGTGTAGAATTTGTCCACTTTATAAATTGAACAGTCCTTACGGGCAATGTGTCGTCGCATGCCTTTTAAAAACGAACAAAAAACCTGGACTTGCATTCGCAGGCAAAGTACATTGTAGACGTTTCGCCAATCATAGAATGTGACAACGGAGCACCGTTCATCAGCGTTGATTTGGACAATTTCAATGCAATAAATCAAGAAGACGATGGCGACTTGTTTTACAATGGAAGTATCACCTTTCTGAAAGTTTTTCGCTCGCCATGGAAGGTTGTATATCATATTTATTGGCACCCAGATTTATGATTAACTTTCTTATGTGAATGCACCTACACTCCCGTGCAAAAGTTTGGGTTCACCCCCTAAAAACATACAAAAGTGTTCCGTCCATATCTCTGTGATTACACGTCCAATTGAAACTCTTTAAGCCGCATTCAAAAGGCAAAGAGTTATTCTTACTTCGTATGTATTTTTCCAAAACCATTTTTTGAATTTTGTGTACTAAATTTTTACTTAAAGTTGTGACATTTTTCAAAAAACACACTGAAAAATCATATCTAATTTCCTCAGCATTGGATCGACCAAAATTTTAAATCAAAGTGTCATTAGAATCGTAATCTTATATTCTTTGAAGAGACCCCACGAAATTTTGGCGGAAAAATCTGGAAAGTATTCAAAATCAATGAAACAGTCAGTCAAGTCATCGTGCAAAAGTTTGGGTACACCTAAGCCGCACGCACATCATTTTTGTCAATATCTCTGCCATTTTTCAACCGTTTTTAATATTTTAAAGCTTTTTTAAGCGCAAATAATGGCGCGTACATGATTGATTTGAGATTTCACAGATTTAAGTAAGTTCAGGTGAACCCAAACTTTTGCACGATACACCATACTGAGGGGTGAACCCAAACTTTTGCACGATGACTTGACTTACTGTTTCATTGATTTTGAATACTTTCCAGATTTTTCCGCAAAAATTTCGTGGGGTCTCTTCAAAGAATATAAGATTACGATTCTAATGACACTTTGATTTAAAATTTTGGTCGATCCAATGCTGAGGAAATTAGATAGGATTTTTCAGTGTGTTTTTTGAAAAATGTCACAACTTTAAGTAAAAATTTAGTAAACAAAATTCAAAAAATGCTTTTGGAAAAAAAAAACATACGAAGTAAGAATAACTCTTTGCCTTTCAAATGCGACTTAAAGAGTTTCAAGAGGACGTGTAATCACAGAGATATGGACAGAACACTTATGCACGGAACCCAAACTTATGCACGGGAGTGTAGTTCAGGCTTACGTCGAAACGCCTGGAGCGTGGAACTTGGCAACCGGGAATGGTCAGCAAAGAGTATCCCGATTTGTGTACTGCTATGAAGAATCCGTTTGAAACTGGGCTGTACAAAGTCACACAAAAGATAACGAAGAACTGTCCGTTTGAAGCAGGGGTACGGATGATACAGCATTAATTGAATCGTAATTCATAGTTTTTTTTTGCAGTATGTACAAATATTTGATATGGTGGATATTGGAACTTTTGGTATGGACATTCCGCCTTCGTTCGCCGGGGAGTGGAAATTCTACGTGGATATGTGGATTCCTCGAGGTTTCCGAGTGGATCATGAGTGTTACGCATTCCCAGCTACAATATTAGAGGCCTGATCCTAGCAGAAGAAATGCCAACAACTATCTTGTCATAGAGAAAACATAGGTAAATGAAATCTTCATGAACACCCATTGTCACGTTTGACAAGATTCAAGATAATGATTTTAGAGTTATGATCATTGTATTACATCCACCTGGGAACACGGATATTTTATCGAATGGTGTTAGGACAGGGTGGGAGGTTAAGCAGAACTGGAAGCGACTAAATGTCTTGAAAATATACTAATATTTAGATAAATACCTTAAAGAATTCAACCTGAAACTCCTCCAACTGTTATTTCAAGAACTTTTTAAGAAAAGCCTTAGTCCTCCAGGAATTTGTCCAATTATTCTACCATCGTTTTCTCGAGAATTTCACCAAGATTCCGGTTTAGAACAACTTTAAGAATTCAACCATTTTCATTAGGGATTTTCGAAAATGCACTACAAAATTGCAGGGCTGTTAGCAGGTCTCTTAAAAGTCTCTATTTGTAATGGGTCTCTAAAATCTCTTTTTCACCTAAATTGGTCTTTAAAGTCACTATTTTCCTCTTTCTTTTTGTAGTGTATCCCGACAGAGAATCTTATTCGTTTATTCTCAAGATTCTTCGAGGAAAAGTTACGAAAATTCTTTTAATGAGAGATCTTCTGGAATACTTTCAGGAACTCCTCCAGGCATCCCTACATAAATGTCTCACAAAGTTTCCTATAAATTTGTCAATAAATTCCTCCAGAGATTTTTTTAAGAATGATTAAAGGAATTTATAAAGTAATTCTAGATTAAAGAAATTTCCCAAAATAAACGAATAGTTAATTAATTATGACTAAAAACTTTTTTCTTTCAAATTAAAGGTATCTTCAAAAATGAATATATCTAGAAGAAATATCTAGAAAAAAATTGGTGATTTTTGTTTTGTGCCACGAAAATTAAGAATGTTATCAAATGATCTGAAATGGCTTTTAGTCATCAGTCAGATATGTAACATATAGTCGATCCGATCTTAAGAAAAAAAGATCGTTTCCCTTAAAATGGGATTCAGATGTATGGGTACTAGTGTGGGACGAAATTTAGCTTCTCGCTCCAGTCCACTTTTTGGATTGCATTTAAGTCCCATAACAACTGTGCAAAATTTCAGTTTGATCGGTGAAACTATATTTTAGCGCCAAAACACGGACCTCGATAGGTACTTTTACGATGAAGAATATTGTCGAAGATCCGAAACTTGTGAAAAAAAGTTATTCAATGAAAACCTTTTGGTAGGCTATGTTGGTTAACACGTAAAGGAATAACAATAATAAGAAAATTGGGCAAAATTTCCGAATAGTCTATGCTTAAAATTTTTTTTTCACGAGCATCGGATTGCTTTTCGGTCTTCGACAATGTTTTCCATCGTAAAAATACCTATCGAGATCTGTGTTCAGAATTTTTATAGAGAACAATGGGCGACCTCTGGCAATTTTTGTTTGCAAAAGTAGGATTTCCCATAGTAAATCCCATACGAAACGTTTTGAAGAAAATAATTGTGGAAAATCGGACCGAATCCCTGAACTTTGACTAAAGTTATAAAGAATCCATAGAGATTGGGCTTAGAAATTTTTTTTAAAGAAATGTTTGAACCGCAGCAACAATATTTTGATGATATGCTGGAGACATTCCAAGAAAAAATTCTGGAGGAACTTAATGAGGAATCCTTGAATCAAATTTATCGAGGAATTCTTTGAAAAGTTTATAATCGATATCATCGAATAATGCCTGAAGGATTTTTGGAATAATTCTTGAAAGTAATCGAGGACGAATATTTAAAAAAAATCCTTATGAAAATGCTTGGAATAAATGAAGAAATCACCTTAGGAATTATTGTAGGATTTCGTGGAAAAATGTCGAAACGATTTTTTCTGAAAACTCTGGAATCAACTTTTGCGGAAGCGTTAGAGTGCTCTAGGATTTTTGGACCAAATCCTGAAGAAATTCCTCTACGCATCCATTGAAAAATCGCAGGGAGCATCCCTGAAGAAATTTCTGAAAGTATTCAAGAAGAAATCATTGTAGAAATTAGTAGAATTCCTGAAGCATTCCTCGAGATCTGAGAAAAATATACTTAAGAACTTGTGGAATAGTCGCCTAATAGGTTTGATAAGTTTCTCTGGAGCCAAAAGAATTTTGCACCAGGATTCTCTGCAAGCAGAATAAAAAAGTGATTTTGAAAATATGTTTTTTATTAAAAAAGAGGTTTTAGAGACCATAACCAAAAAAAGAGGCTTGCATTGAAATAGTTGTGCTTATTCTGCGCGGCGTGTGAGTCGAGACGAGTCGCTCTCACCGCGAGTGACGTGAGACGACCAATGTAAATCAAATGGGAGCGAGTCGACAATTGTCACCTCATTCGATTCGTGTCACCTCACACGCCGCGCAGAATAGGCACGAGTGACCAAGACTCTTTAAAAAATGCTTACCTGAGAAATGTACTATTTTTCTTGCCTGTTGTAATTTTTGCCTTTTTCCTACGAAAAAACAATTTGTATTTTTTATGTTTTGAACTTATCAACTGCTCATGAACGACACATAACTGTAACTGTACTTGCCAATTTAGCAATCTTATGTTCTGATTCCTTGTCTAAACATGTTTTATGCTGATTAGATTAGATTATTAGAACTAGATGTCGTTAAAAGGCCTGAGCATGTCAACAAGCGTCTTGAAAAAAAATATGGTTGAGGAGATTTATGTCACAAAAAAAACACATATCCTATCATATATTACTGTTTCACAATAATTTCCCTGAGTGTAGCCGAAATTTCCTGAGAATTCAAGGTTTTTCAAAGTTGAATGAAATTGTAATTGTAATTGTAATTGTAATTGCTCAATCCACACCCTGGCAGACAATTATCCGCCCATCTAGACACGGGCTGGGTGAGGACCTACCAAGCCTCCCCCGTTAACATGTCCTATACCGTTTAGCACACCGGGATCTTCCACAAGCAGGCGCCGGAATTAAAGCGGTCCCACAAGCTTCAGATACATTAAATAGATATAGTCCCTCTGGCACTAAACCGCATAGCGGCCTCCATATCATCACTAGCACTGCCTATCCCGCACGCCAAACAAAATGCCGGAAGTAGCGTGCCGTGTAGAACATCCGATGTTCTACACAGCACACCACCTCCGACACCATGCTCAACGTACAGCAAAGACATCGCTAATAAAAAGCGGAATGCGTCATTCGATTCAGTGCTAGACGGACTATAAATGTAACGAAGAGGAAATGAAAAGATAGTAGAGATGGTTTGGTTGTTGGATTGCTGAAACGAGAAGAAATAAAGTCATTACGTTAAAACGTGGTTTTTATAGTTGAATAAATGTATCGATAGTTTCTCATCTGTTTCTTTTCCGTGTCGTAGTTGCGTCGATTCTATCCACCTCGAGTTTCGTCGTCTCCGCTCGAGCAATGAGGACCGCGATGAAATGAAAATATAAAAATATGAGCATTAGTGTTTATCTATTATTTAATGTGGTTCTCATTTGCTTTTAAATACCTAAGTAACATGTGAACTCTGCCTCTATCAGAAAATTCTAATGAATTATATTTTATTCTCCTGCACTTTCCCTAACACAAAGTATTCCTATTTAGTAAGACATTTACAAGTGCAAAAGCGCAAATAAAAGTGTGGGACCTCATCGAATCATGTTGATGCCCTCAGAGCACTCAGTCTTCGATTTGCGAAAAATGAGTCCGCTGAAAACACCGACCCGACTCGACGCAATCGCGCACCTCTACCAACGCCTCCGCACATGTAAAAACTTCTGCGATAAACCTGTGGTGTGAAAGAAATGCGCAATATTATTTTAATTTCAATCCTAACTGCATGACCCGTAGGCTCTATGCGTATGATTGTTCATTATTTTAGCTAAATATACCATTTATTCCTGTACATCAGAAGAAAAGAAAAACGACTAAGAATATCTTGCAGCGTAAAGTTTAAGTGATCAATTATTAATCCTTTCTTTGAATCTAATTTCATTATACATTGGGTTATGCTATGCTTCGCGTGTGATACGAACAATTAGATTTAACAATATAATGCATTAGCATCCAAACAAATACCCTAGAAAATTTTCTTATTGTCCGACAAACATTTCAAAACAATTACGAACTGCACAAATTCAACGGCAACTTTACTTACAAGCTTTCATTCGATCACCCTTAAAATACACAGTCATCAGTAGACCCTGCACTATAATATCCTCCTAATATAACGCAGAGCTAAAAATCCTCTCTTGCGTTACCCAATCTGAACAAGAAAACATTTTCAAATACTTCCCATAATTTGTGCACGGCAAAACAGATTCCACTTTCTACGTAATGTAACCTAGCATGAACAGCTGCCCAACTCTCCAAGATCCAAGGTGCTGCTGCCTTACGTTCAAAACTTCTTTCCTCAAAGTCTGTCTATCAATTCCGAACTCTATTGCATACTACCATACCAATCAGACCCTATTCCTGATAAGACACAGAGTCATAACCCCAATGTGATGGATTTACCCAGTAAATCCACAACCTTGTCCTAACCCCTCTTACGTTTCGCTATCCTCGAAAGTCACCCATATTGATGCTTGGCAAAAAATATCAGTATTCAATCTACAAATCCCAAATTACACCACATTACGTTGGTCCGTTTGGCGTCGCCGGTGGATACCTGTTCTGACATTCGTTTATTTCAAACCCCATTTCAACCATGTCCCCCCACTTTATCAATACGAATGTTGACGAATCACGATAATCTGAAGATCGTGACCAGAACGGAGGTAGGATAAATCACTAGGGACCAACTACCACCAAGGTTTTTCAAAGTTGAATGAAATTCCCTGATAATTCCAAGTTTTTCTAGGTAGTAGACACCCTGTTCAACGCAACTTCTTCTTGGAATTAACGTACCCACTGGGATAGAGCCTGCGTCTCAGCTCAGTGTTAGCTGATCAAACAAAAATACAGTGTTTTGTAACTGAATCACAAACCAATAATATATTCAAACTCTTTCAACTTTTTTGGAACTATTCTGGCCAGTTCCGGATTCCCTAGAACCGGTTCCTGGGGCAGCAATTGGAGTCCATACGATCATATCATACGATACATCAATCTTCAAGATTTTACAACAGAAGTATAATATATTGAGTAATTGTATGTAACATAGGTCCATCTACAAGTACTTCCGGAATATCCTAGAGCCGATACCGGAACCCTGGAAAAGGACATCATTCCGATGATTGCAAACCATGCCATTCGGCACATCAATTTCTTGCAACATATGGTCATTTACATGTACTCCGGGATGTTCTGAAGCCAGGACCCTTGAAAAAAACATCAATCAGATGATTGCCAACCCTATTATGCGACATATTTGGGCTTATTCTACGAATGGCGTGAGGTGGTAATTATCGGTCTCGTATATCGAGGTAATTCTCCTCTCGACTCGAGGGAAGTGACTCGGCGTGTAAATGAAATGGATTTGGTTCAGGGACGCAAAAGTTTACTAAGAGCTTTCTTTGTAAAATATCTAGGACCGTCCTGGAATTGAACTCAGATACCTCCAGCAAGGCTTTGCTTTGCAGCAGGTCATTTGTCCCCCGGTTATTTCCACCATAATAGTTTTTAAAATTTTCACAGATACCATACCCGAGATTTTTCCATTAATTCTTTCACCCATACCCGCGGTAGTTACTTTAGCAGATCCTCCAAAGATTTCTACAGTTCTTACAAAAAAAAATCCTCAAAGGTTCATTATAGAGGTTTTGAAGGATTTTCTTTAACCTTAGTAAGGACCTTGGGTCTTTTTCGATCCATTTCGAAATTCAAATCAATGTTACTTTTAATTGTTGTTTTGTGGGAAATTTTGTTTTTGTGGAAAGAAAAGTTTTGAATGACCCCTAGGGGAGCTTCCATAAAAAAAAAGTTACAAATTGTCACTTAGGGTCGTTTTCGACCCGAAAATTTAAACAGCTCGCAAAAATCAGTGTGTTGACCGAACTTAGTTATTTGGCTTAAATGAAGGGCACACATGTCTAGTTTCAGAAACCCTCACGGAGATCCGGATTTGGCCACTGTGGCCACCGGGAACCTACTCCATTTGAAAAAAAAGTCGCTTTAGAGACCCTTACCCTTACTTTGACAACCTGTACTTTCGTAACTAAACAAGTAATCTGAACCGTCCTCATATTGTTGAATAGGTATTCACGTGTACTGATAATAGAGATTTAGTTATTCATACCCGGTTCCGGAGACCCGGAACATCCAAAAAGTAAGTTTCCATCGCAGTTTTGTATATTTGATTCACATCGGTACTATTCGGTTGATGGATATTTTGATATAAAATTTCTCTGTGATAAGGAACCGATTACTGGCGCATATCCCCTGAAAAATTCGGTCCATGCGGAACTGGTTCAGGGGAGCCCCGGAAGGTGGCCAACCTGGACAATTCGATGAAATTACTCGGATTTGTGCCCCAAAACCAAATAATTTGTTTCCAATTCCTTACGATATTTTATGTTTGGAAGTATTTTGCCAACAGGATAAATGGATGATTATTCTGGTCCTTTTGGGGCACCGGAATGGCCACCGGCAAATCCATATTGTGGGACTACTAAGTTTTAGCACCAAAAGTAGGCATGTGACGGCTCAATCTTCAAGATTTTGAATACTGTGACTAGTCAATTTGGACAAATTGACGTGTAAAATTGTGCAAAATAATGAAATCGTTCTGGTGGGCTTCGATTCCACGACCTCCAATACGTTAGACTGGGCGCCGTAATCAACTACGCCACAGAACGGGTAACGATTCTGCAACGCCGTCGGCCAATCTGAAATCTGAGGACCTGAGTGATCGTTTACTTATTATTGTGTGAGAAAAGTCAGATGCCCGAAATACCAGGGAGATTGAGCCGTCGAATGTCTTGTTATGGTACAAAAACTAATGTACCCCACGATACGGGTTTCTTCGGTGGTCATTCCTGGTTTTTTCAGTGACAGCAAAGGACCAGACTGGCCATCCATTAATTATTGTATGAGATGGGTCACGTGCCCAGAAAACCAGGAAAATTGAGCCGTCGCATGTCTAGTGTTGGTACAAAAACTGAAATGTCCCACAATACGGGTATCTCCGGTGGCCATTCCTGGGTTATTTCGGTAGTCTCGAAGAGCGAAAGTGCTCATTCGTCTATAATTGAACTAGAAGAGTCACATGTATTCAAAATCATGAATAATAAGCCGTCGCATGCCTAGTCTTGGTACAAAAATTGAAATGTCCCACAATACGGGTATCTCCGGTGGTCATTTCTGGGTTATGTCGGTGGTCCAGAAGTACCAAAGTGGTTATGTATCTGTAATTGAACTAGCAGAATCACAGGGATTCAAAATCATGAAGATTGAGCCGTCGCATGCCTACTTTTGGTGCCAAAACTTAGTGGTCCCATATTATGGGTTTCCCGGTGCTTCAAAAAGACTAGAATAAGAATCCATTTATTCTGTTAGCAAAATACAACCAAACATAAAATATCGTAAGGAATTGGACACAATTCATTTGATTTTGGGGCATAAATCTGAGTAATTTCATCGAATTGTCCAGATTGGTCACCTCCTAGGACTCCGTGAACCGGTTCCGCATGGACGATATTGGACCAAATTTTTCAGGGGATATGCGCCGGTTTCTTATTACAGACAATTTTTTATGTTAAAATAGCCATCAACCGAATAGTACCGATGTGAATTACATAGGTATACAAAACTGCGATGGAAACATACTTCTCAAATGTTCCGGGTCTCCGGAACCGGGTATGAATAACTAAATGATCCACGTGAATACCTATTCAGAATATGAGGACAGTTCAGATTACTTGTTTAGTTACGAAACTACAGGTTGTCAAAGTAAGGGTCTCTAAAGGAACTTTGTTCAGATGTAGGAGGTTCCCGGTGGGGTCAGTGATCAAATCCGGATCTCTGGGAGATTTCTGAAATAAGACATGTGTTCCTTTCATTTAAGCTCAACAAGATTTTTGCGAGATGTTTGAACTTTCAGATCGAAAACGACCCCAAGTCACAATTTGAAACTTTTTGTTAAGTTAGGGATCAATGAAGGTTAACAAATTTAGATCTAAAACAATATTACGGTTTCAATGATAAAAATGATATTATGGTTTCAATGATAAAAAATACCACTTGATCAGAATATGACAAACCTTGTCATCAAGAAATTACAACACGAGATCCACTTCACATTGATATTCAAAATTCGTTCGCGGGCCGCACTTTTATGACCACTGATCTAATGAAACTCGATAAAGTTTTAAAGTAATTGTTGTGGGGGTCTATCAAATCTAGTAAAGCAAACCTCAGGTTTTATTGTGGTAAGCTTTTAGCATGTTGGTGACCTTCGAATGCTAGGATCTTATCACACTCAACGTGTTGCTTGTTGGATTACTGGTTTGATTGGCATTTAGCAGTTACTGGTACCGCTTAGTCTTTATTATGCGTTTAGATTAGGATGGGGTTTAAACCTCTCCGTTCTATTAGCTAAGAGTAATTACAGGGTGTCTACTCATTTACAGAAAATAAATTTCCTGATATTTCCAGGTTTTCCCAGATAAAAAAAATAATTCCATTTACAGAAAATAAATTTTCTGATATTTCCAGGTTTTCCCAGATAAAAAAAATAATTCCAGGTTTAAGAAATGCTCTTAAAAATATACATATATGACGAATGATTAATTTAGGTGACTAAAGGCCCTAACGCAATGATAGCGGAACGGCAACGGAAAGCGGAACCGGTTCGCCAGCACGAACTATGACATGTATGTCGACTCAGTGTTGATTCACTTTAGTTCGTTGACAGCTCAGTCGAGATGGTGTAATTCATGCTGGCGAACCGGTTCCGCTTTCCGTTGCCGTTCCGCTATCATTGCGTTTGGGCCTTAAAAATTTATTTTAAAACATAGGAAGTTTGGCTTCGAAACACTTAAAGTATTTTAAAAATATTTGTGAATGTATATACAACATACGAAAACAAATAGAGAAATTTGGTGATTTTTGATTAATTTTCACAAACAATAAGAATGTTTATAAAATGATCTGAAATCATCAAAATCATTTAAAAAATATTCTATTTGATCTAAACTATAAAATAACTTTTCCCTTAAAATGGGATTCAGATTTATGGACATCCAGCGACGTACCCAGAATACTGCCGTAAATTGCAAGCCAGTCCCACATGTAAAAAGTAATCATAGAGAAAATGGGATGTGAAGTTTTCAAACTCGTTTTCTATATAAATTTTCGAAAAATAATGGGACAATTTGACTTGGTATTTTTTTAATTTCATCGAACAAAAAGTATTTTCTCGCTAGCGCATATGAAAGATCATTGGATAATATGTTGAAACTGATATCAACTCAATTTTGACGAAAATATAGATGGGACTGACTTGCGATTCACAGCAGAATATGTCTCTGGAGGGCTGTTTTTTTATTTTTTCCTAGTTGATATCTTACGGAAATCAGGGCTTGTAGGAACTGATAGTCTTGACCATTGCCTGAAAAAATAACATGAACCACGAGTTTGATTCCTCATTTGAACATACATTTCACTAAGACATTTTTTTAATTTCTCGTGACATTACGACAAGTATTACTGCTCGTTTTACTGTAAATTTCTTCCACATATTACTCCAAAGACCTCTTCAGGAGTTTGTTTATGATTTTTATGAACTTTTTATGTAATTATTACAAGAAATGTTTGGATACTTTCAAGAATTCAATCTGGATTTAAAAAATAACGCACTTTTTCATTAAAACTTCACTCCGGTATCTACCACGGCTGGTTTTCTTAATACACCATGGTTTTAGCCCAAAAGATCATCATAATTGCTTCGAAGATTCCATCAGGAATCCCTCCACAGATCGAATCAGACATTTTTCAAGAAAGTCCCAAGTTCTTCAGAAAATTATCCATTGATTTTCCTAGGATTTATTCATTTTTTTATAACCCCCAGGAAGTCTTCGAAGATTTTTTTTTCAGTTATTTATCCAGGAATGTCTCCAGGAAAATGCCAAGAAAATTTTTCAGACTTGTTTGCAGAAAATTTTGAAAAATCCGCGAGAATATTTTAAAAGAAAATCCCAGTGTATGCCTTAATGAAATAATGTCCTACAAGGCATTTTGAAGAAATTCGGACAGGATCCCTGTAGAAATTTATCGAAAAATGATCGGAGCAATAACTGCAATAATTGCTGGAGTTTTGAAGAATCCATAGACTTTTAGAAATTGCATTCGAAACATTATTAGTGGAGTGCTTGAACCGCAGCAATAATGCTTTGATAAAATGCTGGAGACATTTTTAGAAGAAAATAATAAGGAATCACAGGTTGAATTTATCAAAGAATGGAAAAGTTTATAATTATTTTCATCAAATAATTGGGTTTATTCTGCGCGACGTGTGAGATGAGACGAGTCGAATGAGGTGATAATTGTCGACTCGCTCCCATGTGACTAAAATTAGCCGTCTCACGTCACTCGCGGTGAAAGCGACTCACCTCGACTCACTCGCCGTGCAGAATAAGCACAAATGTCTTAAATAATTTTTAAGCAACTCCGGAGAGTTATTATAGAAATGTCTGGATTAAATTAAAAAAGTCGTGTGAAATATTGTAGTTTCTTGGAAAAATGTCGTTAAGATATTTTTCGAAAACTATGGAATGATCCTGTGTGGAAGAACTTCTGTAGGACCTGGACTAGAAGTAAAACGTGAATAAATTGGTGAAAGAATCAGTAGAAAAACATCTGGAGGAAACAATGATTTTTTTTTTCAGAATAATCTCTGTGAAAATTACTGAAAGTAGGCGTTGGAATGCTCCAGGATTTTCTGGAGCAAATTCTATAGAAATGCCTCTAAGCATTCATTGAAATATTACTGGTGGCATCCCTGATGGAGTTCCTGAAAGTATTCCAGAAGGAATCTCTGCAGAAATAGTCGAATAATCATATCAGAAGGTTTCTCTGCAGCCTCTAGAATGTTATCTAAGATTCACTGCAAGCAGATTAACCCTCTTTTTCCCACGACTTTGATCGACTATTTCTTCAGAAAAAAGGTTAGAAAAATACTTGAACAAACAATGTTTGTTCAGTAAAATAAGTTAAATCGGTATCTTTTTTTTTGTTTTCATATGTAAATTGTTTGTTTATCACTTGTTTTACTATTAAGTTAGTTAAATTTTGGATTAATCTGCTGAGTATAGAACCATATTCTAGTAACTAATACATAGTTGAATCGGTTTGCCTCAAGTTGGTCGAAAATTAATGGAACTCTGGAGCTACAACAGGAGTTAAGAAAAGAAGTGACTTTAGAGACCATTTTGATCATAATGTCTTTAGAGCAGTGCTGGGAATGGTAATAGTAGTAGGCTTGAATTTTCGCGAAAATCACGTTGCTCTCCCAGTACAGTAGTTCAAAAACGTGAATCTCATCAAGTAGCCTCTGTCATTGAAGGCTCTAAATGCGGGAAATGCAGTGGGAAATAGAACATTTTTCTACAGTAAATTTAGGTTGCCCTTAGCAACGGGTGTTTTGCAATTTTCAAGGCATTTTGCCTACAGCAGCGATGGGCGTGAGTTTCACTGGCTTCGCTGACTGTGATTGGCTTTGTTTGGCTACTGTAGAGTGAATTTCAGATTTTATCTCAACCCTGCTTTAGAGACCTCCTAACAAAACGCAGAGATTTTTTAGAGACTTGCATTAAAATAGTGACTAAGACTAAGCTTACCTGAAAATGTACTATTTAACGTACTTGTTGTAATTTTTACACTTTTCCAAAAAAATTGTTATTTCATATGCTCATAAAAGATACCCAACTGGAACTGGGAAATGTACTTGCCTTTACCAACTTGGCAATCTTAGGTCCTACTTCCTTGTTTATACAAGTTTTACTCGGAATAAATATAAATCACTAAAATTAAAAAAACTGAACATCTGAAGTAGCATTTTAAAAGCGGCGTAAGCGAAAATTTTTTCATTCAAAAAATATTGTATTATGAAAAGGACATATTATGTTATTTATTACTGTTTCGCAATAATTTCCCTGAATGTAGCCGAAATTCCCTGAGAATTCCAGGTTTTTCCAGGTTGAAGAAAATTCCCTGATAATTCCAGGTTTTCCAGGTAGTAGACACCCTGTAATTCAGTGTTATCCGCCTCAATCCTACAATACCATTCAACAAAACTTAACGCATGAACTCGTGAAAGTATTTAGAGGTAAATTCAAATTTTAGCTTTAATTCAGATCCTATTTTTTCGGAACTTTATTAGTTTCATGTTCACTTTTAAGACAAGTTAGACGTATTTGCTTGGTCATTGTTTTCTATATCATTCAAGTTGGATTTTGACTCCTTCTCCCTTTGTGCAGATGACCGTTCAGTTTACCGCAGTTGTGATCCTCGCATTTACCAGCCACGGTTCAGCTGCAACAAGGAGTCTCATCGAGACAGTAATCCTTAACAAACTTCTAAAAGATTGTCTGAAAGAACTCCTGGAATCTTGAAGAAATTTTGAACATTTTGTAGATAAATTACTTAGATAATTGAAAACAAAAAGCAATCAAATTTATGCATGATATTCTGTGGAAAACCTTGAAAATTATCGGACGAAATCCATGAAGAAATTTGCGTAGGAATTACAGTAATAATTACCATACGATAAGCTTGTGTAAAACCTTAAATGGAGTTTTGAAAAAGCCATGAATATTGTACTTGAGAAAATACTCGACGTATTATTTGTAAGAACTGCAGGAGTAATTTTTGAATGGAATATTGGAGAGATCCCTAGAGAAATTCCTGGATAAAGTTCACGAGGAATCCCTGATTGAATTTATTGAGGAATTCTTGGAAAAGTATTAAAAATATTTCCTCTGGTGATCCCTGGAGGATTTTTTAAATAATTCCTGAAGTAAATGACCCGCCTCGTAAAAAATCGAATCATCGTTTATCGATGTAATATTTTCAATGTATGAATAGTAGTGCGACTCTTTCTTCTATTAATGAGGTAATAAAAATTCAGGTTTTTGCGAGAATTCATGGGTAAATTTTTCAACTTTTCGAAACAATTATTAGGTACCATGATTATGGATAAGGGCCTTCCATAGCTAAGTAGTTAGAAACCGCGGCTACAAAGCAAAGCCATGCTGAAGGTGTCTGGGTTCGATTCCCGGTCGGTACAGGATCTTTGCTTAATGGAAATTTCCTTGGCTTCCCTGATAATAGAGTATCATCGTATCTGCCACACAATATACAAATGCGAGAATGGAAACTTTGGCAAAGAAAGCTCTCAGTAAACAAATATGTGGAAGTGTTCATAAGAACACTAAGCTGTAAGCTGAGAAGTAGGCTCTGTCCCAGTGAGGACGTAATGCCAAGAAGAAAAAGATGATTATGGATAACACTAGCAATGAAACATGTCTCACATGACTTCTACGAACGATATGAGCAAGAAAAAGGCGATTGTTACTGAAAATGGCATTGTCGAAAACGATTCCATTGTGAAAACTTTCAAAAATATTCAGTTCAGTTAAGCAAAATTAACAAATTACTATAAAGAATGACGAATTTCCTTGGCGATTGCCTACCTTCAGGCGTATTAGATAAATCAAGGTGTTTTTTAATTTCAAAATAACTCAAAAAAAAAAAAGACTAGTAAGAATTTGGCTTTCATATTAGGGACCATGATTTTAGTAATATCATTACTTTCTAAAATAACAGAACGTCGTTGGATTTAAATATAAATTTAACCTACCCCCACATGGTTTCTCAGGAAATACCAATAAAATGTATACAACTCGTTGCAGAACGATGATTCTACAGCACTCGTAGTAATTCCTCAACACGATATACCTTGTTGAATAAATATACGACTCGTGCTGTAAAAATCATCATCCTACAACATGTTGCGTTATAACTACTATTTCAATTGGTTTCAGCACACAATCTCAATTACCACCGGTTCAGCAACATCTTACATACCTATTTCCTTAGAAAGTTTTAGACTCTTACGCAATATCACGGATGTTCTCTCAAGCGAAATAATAACGAAATCGGTGTTAAATTATAAATAATAATGCTCATGCTTTCCATTGTTTTACTTGTTTACTGTTCACATTACTATTAGTGTGTAGGTATATTGTATTTGCATCGTTCGCGCGGAACTCTTGGATCGATGACCATACCCGGGCTGACGACGGTTAGAACTTTTTTTCACATTCGAACGCGATCGAAAATATATCCCATAGGTATTCATTTTGCCGCACCACAGACTTTTCAGGGGGGGTTTTCTATGGTCTAGAGATGTGTTCCACAGTACAAACACAGCAATATAATGATAAAAGCATGCAGGTTAGTATAATCTCAATCGGTTTTTGATTTCTGTGTTCTCCCCCATTTATTCGATGTGAGGGATTACGGGTTTGGAGGATAGTATACGTCAGTTTTGTATGTATCGAATGTTTCAAGAACGTCTAACCACAGATAAACAGATGTAACAGCACGCCCTTCTTGTTCACTATCACTATAGTTGCATATGCTAACGTTAACGTCTACTGCGTTCGGATTAAGGATATCACGTAATATGTAAAGAACCAACTAGATGTTAAGCGTCATATCAGTAATTTCCAGGAAAAACTAAATGATTGGTTCCCGATATCATGAAATCTACATATATTACGTAAGATAAGCTTTAGTACGAACGTAATATAGCACCATCAATAGTTGATATCATATGAGTCATTCCCTACGAAGTGATTACATAAAAGTTTAAACTTATATCTAATCGGTCATCACGGATTTCAACCAAATTTTGGTCAAATGTTCAATCACTTGATATATGCAAAAAGTCCAATTTGTAAGTTGATTGCTCCACCCCTCTTGATCCATGGAATCTTGGCTGAGAAGTTGGTAAAACTTCATGATTTTATTAGCACATTTGCCTAACACTACACGTCTCCTGAGAAAAGGAACGGGTTTGCTTCCTTTTTAATGTATGCATATTGAAGACATCATTGCGGAACAATGAACGTACAATACAAGCGTGTGAAAGAATTAGGGCAAACATGATCGATTTCTCTTCATCGATCCTCTTTCCTGCGTATAAAGGTGACAAAATGCAAGTTTCTTAGTGTCATGTCTACCTATCTCAAGTGATATTAATTATTCTGCCTTTTGGCTTGGTACCTTTTATCTGTTCGTACCTACGGTATTTCTGAGCTATAAGTACTGGCTGCAGTTGGCGCAGAAGGGAGACTTCCCGAACTGTGGACTGATTAACATATTATTTTATTCTTTATTTGCAGGATATAAAAGTGGCGACGAGGATCATGGAAACGTGTGTTGAAGATGATCGATTTTCTTTGGGGTGGCGAATTGCCAATTGTATCTGTTTTTGAAAGTGTGGTGAAATTGCCAATTTGTGTTGAACCAAATTGTTCTTCAGAGCTGACGAAATTGTCGTTTATTGTGAACATAGTTGTTCTTTTGTGAAGCGATTGCTGTATGGAGATGAACAAAATTGTTCTTTAGTGTTGACGAATTTGTCAAATGTAATGTTGAGCAGTAAAATACAATGATTTTAATGTTTTGTTGTAGTCTTGGAATTAGCAAATTTGCGTATTTGAAATAAGATCGTGGAATTCTTTGGATATATTTTCGATTGTTCGTTGTATGAGTTGTTGCAACTTGTAACTGGCTTTTAAAGAGTTATTAGAAAGTTTCTAAAGGGGAAAGGACTGTCATGTCTACCTATCTCAAGTGATATTAATTATTCTGCCTTTTGGCTTGGTACCTTTTATCTGTTCGTACCTACGGTATTTCTGAGCTATAAGTACTGGCTGCAGTTGGCGCAGAAGGGAGACTTCCCGAACTGTGGACTGATTAACATATTATTTTATTCTTTATTTGCAGGATATAAAACTTAGCACAGGAAAAAAATACATGTTTACAGTGTTGCCAAATACTCTTATACTCTTTTATAACTTGAAATTTTACAAGAAAAATTTGAAAAGACAAAACATTTGTTTTAACCCGTATAGGCCTGAGTGAAAGTAAAAATACTAAAATTCTCACCGCTCAGCGATTTTTTAATGGATTCAAATAATTTTTTGTCGGTATACTGGCATACATATCTAATTTCTAGAAGTGGCCAGAGGAACGCGAAAATGTTCCTGTGGCTGGAGTTATTCCGGTGGGTCACTGGGTTAGGTCGGGAGAAAAGGGTACTGTACGTTTGTGCCCCTGAAGTCACAGATAATTTCCGGAATCGGCTATAATGTGGCCACTATATGACAGAATTTTAGGAAAACTGCATAGGGGAAGGGGTGGTAAAATGAACACCTTAAGGATATCATCTTCTTTCTGATATAAAAACGAGGAATATGCATAGTTCTTCCGCACACGATCAAAAATAGGGGTGTTATCTAAAGTACCAACACGAATTCAGATTAAAATAGCTTAATTTTCACATACTTTAATCGCTAGCAAAAAACTATGGAAATGTTCATTTTAGCTGCATTATGTGGGGAAAATGAACAGGTGTTGGTGGTAAAATGAACATCATGCAAAAAACGTGAGCAAAACTAATATTTTTAAAAAATTTCATTGCATTCCCGAAAATATATCTATAAATGCTTGTAACCCATTCAAAAAGAAATATTAAAGTTTCAGATATGATATCATACCACAACGATATTTACATCACTGCAAAACGTCAAGACCTCCGAGCTAAAAGTTACGTCAGCTCTAACTTTCAAACGTGGTTTTCTAAAATCTAAGTTTTAGTGGATATTTTCACTTCAATTGACTTCCGTACCAACCCAAACACTCTGATGTATGATCTAAATCGTCCGTGCGTGATAAAAATTGATTGAAATTTGTTTTTTCTCGGTAAAAGGCACGGTGTTCGTTTTACCACCCCTGTTCATTTTACCACCACTTCCCCTAAGGGTAAACGCTATGAAAAACGATTGAATTGGGTAACTATGAGTCCTGCAATTGATTGATACTAAAAACGACCATTTTCGGGTCCCCGGGAAGGCTCAAATTTACGAAAAAGTGGTCAATTTGTATCTTAACATCTGTGCCAAGCTTATGGGAACGCATTTTAGTGCACAATTACAGTATTGGACAGAACATTTGCAACTTTTTCGATTTTCCATACAACATGACCAACTTTGGTAAGCTAGATCTCAGTTATTTATGGACCGATTCGAATGAAATTTTCACAGAACCTCAGATATAACTTGAATTTCAACATATATTTTTGAATAATTTTTCCAATCACGAGTTTATGACTAATAACGGTTTAACAAAAGTGTAATTTTTGAAGAAAAATTCAAAACGATTTATCTCAAAATCTGATAGCCTTACACAAAAACTGTGTCCAGCAAACTTGTTCATTTTGTTAAAATCTATAACTTTGCTGAAGATACCATGATGCTATTCCTTCAATATGTTTAGTTATGTCATTTATAAAAAATCGTCAAAAAATTCACTTTAGTTAAACCGTTACTGCTTTTAAACTTGTGATTGGAAAAATCATTCAAAAATATATGTTAAACTTCAATTAATGTCTGATGTTTTGCCAAAATTTCATTCAAATCGGTCCATAAACAACTGAGATATAGCTTACCAAAGTTGGTCATTTTGTATGGAAAATCAAAAAGTTGCAAATGTTTTGTCCAATACTGTATGTTTGATTTCTACTTTTCGAGAATTGAAACAGTTTAATATACAACAAATCTATAGCCGGTTCTTACGGGCATTAAGTCCGAGTGGCCACATCCGGTATATTTTAAACGGTGCAAAACTCTTAATTTATAATGTCCCAAAAAATAGCCCTTTTTACCCGACTTGACCCAGTAACATATCGGAATAACTCCGGCCACAGGAATAGTTCCGAGTTTCTCTGGTCACTTCTAGAAACTAGTTACGTGTGCCAGTATACTGACAAAAAATCATCTGAATCCGTTAAGAATTCGCTGAGCGGTGAGGGTTTTAGGATTTTTGCTTTCACTCAGGCTTATACGGGTTAAAATAACTGTACTTGACAGTGTTGCCAGCTATGCTGCTTTTGTTGTATAATATACATTCAAGGCTATATAGCCCATCTTGGTTTAGGCAACCATATTAACTGCAGCTCACAATTTATAAGTAATGAAACTCAGTTATGTCAGTGCAAAATCAACTGTTTTACATTACTTCGAAATTGTGAGATGAATAAGCAACAATCATCATCTCCTTAAGGCTCAACAATCCATCATTCAATTTTTTTTCAAAAAAGACACAGTTTAGTCATTTAGCTGCACAGACTGTAATAACACGACAACGGACAAGCATGCTCCAGTGGCACAGCCGAGAAACATTCCTAACGAAAAGTTTCTATGGCTGAAGCTGGAATCGAACCCACGCCCCATGACACGATGCGCTTGAATGCCTGACGACATTAACCGCATGGCCACGAGGCCCACAATTATCAGCAATCAGTAAAATTAAAAACCAGTTTTTCCATTCTAATTTGGAGAAATCCGTATTTACAAATAGCAAGTGCATTCATGAACATTGCTTCAATTTTAAGCAAAAAAAACTGGTTTTGAAAATTTGTAAATGATGGTTATTTTCCTCTTAATCCATTTGGTGAATGATTTAATTGGGGGAACGTCATTTGTCATAATAAACGTTTAGCATAACCCTCGAAAACTGAGCTGAGGAAATGTTTTTTGAGAATAGTACCACTTTCCAATACCACACTTTAGTAGTCTGTGCGCACCATTGACAATCTTACAATGCTGCTATGTTTTTGCTATCATTTTAATATGTGATTTTCCCTTCTGTTGATTCTTTCTAATTACGTTGTTTAACAAGTGATTTGCATTGCAACTACTAACATTTTCATTGACAATTTTCCCTTCTGTCCTACGTAGGTTGTGAGCATTATAACTGCTAACATTGCCATCGATGATTTTCCCTTTTTTTAACACAAGTTCTTCTTTTAGCTAGCACTATTTATTTTTATAATGTCTTGTGTTTTATGCCAAACGTCGATTATGCGAAATGACCTTTATCCTTTATGCCAAACGACTTTATGCCAAACGGGGTAGTCCCGATTGAATTACAGTGCTAGTAGTGTATGAGTGCCTTTAAAATAGGAACTTTGAACATCTTTTGTTCAAAAATAGAGACCAAAATGAGGCCGAATAGAAACCAAAGAGTCCAAAAAGAGATCGCAATCAGGATATAAATTTCCATAACAAGTTTCGGTAAATCCGACCAGTAATTTTTCCAGGAAGGTATTTGCCCAAAGAATTTGTTTATTGATTCTTTGATGGCCTTTTCAAGAAACTCCTCCATGAAGTTAATTTACGATATCTTTAATAACACAGCGAAACAAAAATGACATTTTTGCGTGTCTCAAGGATCAAATTATGTGTCTCTAGTAGATTTGGGGTTGCTGAATCTAATGCCATTCTCAGAAATGTTCCAGCACGTCACAATTTTTAGCTACAGGTCGCCAAAGTTGTGTAAAACTCTGGTTTTATTGATGTTTACATTAAATTTAAAGTATAATTTATCAAACTTTCTTGTAAGCTTATCCACCAATCATGCAAAATAGGACTTGAACTTTCATTTTAGATATTATTTGGTTGAAATTACACGATTAAATTTCGATTAAACCGATTTTTTCAACATGCTTTCTGTCTCCATATAACATTCTTTGTTTATCTTATATGGAAAAATACAATACTTTTTTAATCATCAAAAAATAACTTTTGCGCTTCGAAAGTATTATGAACGTTGTTAATAAGTATTGTTATACACATAAAGTTTGAATTCTGTGGCAAATTAAGCAAAGAAATTGCCTTACAAGCTGGCAAACTTGCATGCAAGTTGGCTGAAATAGTCCATTTTTGCATTTTCAACAGCCAATATCTGAAAAACTAGACGTGCTATGATATTTTTGAAAACGGTTATGGATTCAGCAGCCCTAAATTGAGTGAATAGCGCAGGGCTGGTAGCAGTTAGACAGTAAAATAATAGTGACTTTAGTGACCAAAATGATCAAAATAGTGACCAAAAAGTGACCAAATAGTGGCCAAATAGTGACCAAAAAGTGACTTCATAACTACAAGTATTGGTCATAAAAATGGCTAGAAATAAAATACGTTCTATGTGTATATAAACCAATCTACTGCCCATAACTGCATAATTATCACATTCGTATTTTTTTGACAATTAAGAGACGAACCAGCCAAGGGCTGAAAGTCTCTCTAATAAAGAAAATTCATTCATTCATTTTTGACAATTGGGTGGACAAAAATCACAGTTTTTTGTAGCTTGATCGAAAGAGCACATTTTTCTAAGCATGACACAATTTTATTGCACTTCTAAAAGGTATATGATAAATGATTCAAAAAGATTTCAATCCGTCGACGTTCCAGGCCACGGGAAATTGTGAAACTTTCAACGTAGATTCAGAATATGTTAGATACTGGCAACCCCTTTCGTGTTAATACCGTGGAGAGTAGAGTGTTCATACCGGGACAAAAAATTCAGGGATTTAACAAATTTTGGGATTTTCCGTTTCCCGGGATAGTAGTTCTGACACCCCGAGAATCTCGGGTTTCCCGAAATGCATGTAGAATTTGATGAAAACAACTAAACTTCAATAAAAACAATGACATTTTTCTTATTAGATAAAATAGAAAACCATCATTGAAAAGAGTAATTATTTTCAAGATAAGACCAATGTACCAAGTAAGAAACACATATTTTTATTTGTCTAGTTGCAAAGTTTTAAGGCAAAGTAGACCATAATTGAAATTTGTACTGGGCATCGATGATTGTGGCTAATTCATCTCACGATTGCGAAACAAAGAAAACCGCTTGGTTTTGCACTGAGATAACTGAATCAGCATACATTCTGCATGTAAGCGCAAGTAGTGATACTTTTTCGAATCAATATTACTTATGTTGACTGAGTTTTATCACTTTGAAATTGCGAGCTGCAAAATCAACATGGCATGCAAAATCAACGAATGACGGGCTACTTAGCTTTAATGCTTTTCTCTTCATCATTAGCCATTTTTGTAAGCAAATACTGAGAAAGCTAATTTGAAAGTGCATCTAAACTTCGATCAATAATTTTCAGTTATTAACTTTTAGCATGATATTACACAAAACTTTCAATTATCTTTAATTGTTTCTTTTGTTCTAAAGTTTTGATGAGTTTTGAAATGTCTGAAGCAAATTGCTTAAATATTATGATTTAATTTTTTACCATACTTCTATTGTCCCATGTGAAAAGGAATCCAAGCAAACATGATACAGACATGTGTTTATGGGCAGTATAGAGAATTTGAAAAAAATACTAGCAAACCCATAATTAGTCAAGCTAAGTTTTGATTTTTATTAAGTTACATCAACAGAATACGAAAACCATATATGAAATATGATTTGTTATAGTTATTGGAAAGCTATATTATCTTCTTATTTCATTTAAAAACTTTGTATTGTTGGATTTGTAATTCCATTTCTATCAAAATACTCGTTTTATTGAACATTTTATAAATCCCGGGATCCCGGCACTTCCCGAGACAAGCCAAGATTTTTGTCCCGAATCCCGGAACGAACAAAATGGCCGGGAAATGAACACTCTAGTGGAAAGTCATCATAACAGTCATAACCGTCACATTGATAATATTCATGAGCCTCGTAATGTAGTAGAAAATAAACTCCTATCAATATTATTTTCTGACTATTCACCAAATATTGGGTATGTGCTGTATACAATTTCATCCAATATGCACTTTTGAGTCTCTGGTAATTTTTAGAAATTTTAGTTTCTTCTCATACTGCCATAAAATGTATGGTTTTCCATTTACTCAATGCCTACTTTGGTCGAATGTTACAAATATGGAGTAAACAAACTCCGGATACAATTTTTAGCAAAATTTCTGTTCATTAGCAACCTTACTGGCAACAAATCATTGATGATTTTGAAGTAGAGATGCAAAACTAATTACTTGAAGCATTTCTTATCAAATCTGTGGAATAATTCGAGGAAAAATTTTTAGTTGTAGACAAAATTTTGGTGACAATCGTGAATGAATTTCAAACAAGTCTGAAAAAAAACCTGAAAGAATTCAAAGTTCAAAAGCTACATTCGTGGCAGAAATTATGTAAAATTAAACCATTTCTTCCATATAAACAACAGTAAAGGCCCAAATGCAATGATAGCGGAACGGCAACGGAAAGCAGAACCGGTTCGCCAGCATGGATCCACCATCTCCACTGAGTTGTCAACGAATGAAAGTGAACTGACACTGAGTCGACAAGCATCGACAACCGAATTGATGCTGGGCGTGATTTGAACAGAAACGACGACTGATTTTTCCTCCATGTCTTCCTCAGGCACACCCGCTGGGTTTGAGATCGGCCATTCTTGTTGGGGATTCGCTAGCCAAGCTGGTCCATGCTTCCAATCATCGTTGCCAATGAATTCATCAACCGACATTCCACGTGACACCAAATCCGCAGGGTTTTCCGATCCAGAGATGTGGTTCCAACGGCCGCCGTGAGTGTAATGCTGGACTTCAGAGACCCTATTGGTCACAAATGTCTTCCACGTGCTCGGTGGCGCGCGAATCCAGTAAAGACAGACTGCTGAGTCGGACCAGAAATACGACGCTGTCACGTGTACCCCAATGGATTCCTTCACACGATGGTGTAGATGAGCTGCTAGTACGCATGCACATAACTCCAGGCGTGCAATCGATAGTCGTTTCAAGGGAGCGACCTTACTTTTCGAAGCGAGTAATCGTATTTTTACAGTTCCTCGAGAATCTTCACACCGAACGTAAGTACAGGCTCCGTAAGCAAACGTAGAGGCATCGGCGAAGGTGTGAAGCTGCACGCTGGACTTCGGAAGCAGGGCGTAACGGTCGATACGGTAAACGGCGATTTTTGGTAGCTCATGCCGAAATTGTTCCCACTTTACTCGTATGGTGTTAGGCACCGGATCGTCCCAATCGCAAGCCAACGTCCACAGTTCCTGCATGATGATTTTTGCTTTCACGACGATTGGTGCAATTAATCCAAGGGGATCGAACAATTTGGCAATATCGGATAAGATGGATCTTTTTGTAGGTGGATCATTTCGTGATTGGATTTGCGAATCAAAGCGGAGCTGGTCCGTTTCTGGCTCCCAGCGAATTCCCAGAGTCTTTATAGTTTCGTTAGGGCTGAATTGCAAACTTGATTGCGTTCCAATTTGGTCGTTTTTGAGCCCTTGAAGAACTTCAAGTCGATTTGAGGTCCATTTCCTCAATTCGAAACCTCCTTTAGTGAGTAGCTCAGAAAGCTCCCCCCGAAGCTGGATAGCTTCTTCGATCGAATTAGCTCCTCCAATGTAGTCATCCACATAGAAGCTCTTACATATCGTTGGGCCAGCAAGCGGATACTTGTCACCTTCGTCTACTGCAAGCTGTTGGAGCGTACGAGTGGCCAGGAAAGATGACGGAGCAAGACCATAGGTGACGGTGCGTAGTTCATACGTCTGAATAGGAGTATTTCTATCAAAACGGAATAGGATACGCTGGAGAGAGCAATCATCGGGATGCAAAAGGACTTGTCTATACATTTTGGCGATGTCCCCGACAAGGGCTACTGGATAGGTAAGGAAACGTAGAACGATTGAAAGAAGATCTTCTTGTACCACCGGGCCCACACATAATGCTTCATTCAATGAGAAGCCGGTAGAAGTACGAGCGGAGCCGTCGAATACGACTCTGACCTTAGTAGTCGTGCTTTCTTCCTTTATCACAGGATGGTGAGGCAGATAATAGTTATGGGAGCTCTGTCCGTCGTCCGTCTCGACCAGCCGCATGTGGCCGAGGGAGAGGTACTCCTTCATGAAGTTATGGTAGTCTTGCTGGTTCATGCTGGTGAACCGGTTACGCTTTCCGTTGTCATTCCGCTATCAATGCGTTTAGGCCTTAACTTCAAAACGCAACTGATTATTGATGAATTTGAGATAAACCGTATTAGAAAATTATTCCATCCATATTAAAATACAGTGATACCTCTATGAGTCGATGTTCCATGACTCGATATCGACTCATGGAGGTTTCACTGTATCTATATTTTAACTGATCGTTTGAATAAATTAATTAGGTTTTGAAATCTATCATATCACTCAGTGGCGGCTCGTAATTACACGTTTTATCTGATCTATGACCCTGAAAATGACTAATTTTGCATATTTAGATTATAAAACAAACAGTAAACGCTAATTTGTTATTGTGTGAACATGTGGATTTCCGGAGGAGTTTTGATGATGTTTGGAAAGGTAATCTGCCTTTAATTTCATACTCATCAGATCACGAAAAAAGTGACTTTAGTGACCATTTTCGTGAAAAAAGTGACTTTAGTGACTTTTTGTTGAAAATAGTGACTTTTTAGTGACCAGGTCGAAAAAAGTGACCAAGTCACTAAAAAGTGACTTGCTACCAGCCCTGATAGCGGTATTTTGGTGCTTGAGACAAAAACGTGTTCCGCAGTGTAATTCAACCTGGAATTGTTTAAGGATAACCCCAGAAATTACTCCAGCGACTTCACCCTGAATTTCTAGAGAAAATTTCTCTAAAGATTCTTTCAAAAATATACCAAGGAAATCCTAGAGCTCATCCAGTAAATCTTCAATCGATTTCGCTTGGAGTTCTGTCCAAGATATCCGTTTAGGACATTTTTAAGAACATCTGCAATAGTTTATTCAGAGATCCATTGTGTTATGATGATTTCCTCTAGAACGTTGGGCCAGTTTTTTTTAAATTTCAACCACGTATTCCTCTAAGGATACCTATAGATATTACTTCAGAGATTCCTCCTATAATTGCTTCAGAAAGCCCAACAGAAATGCTTTGAGAAATTGCCCAGAGCAGTTCTTAAAGAAATTACCCTCCAGAGAATTGTCAAGGACATTATAAGTTAATAATAATAAGAAATCCCAGACAAAATCCTGAACGCTATAACAAATCACTGATGATTCTTCTGTAGAAATTCCTCGTGAACTATTGCCAGGATCTCTGAAAAATTAACCTTTGAGTAAGTCTTGATGGTTTCTCTAGATGAATTGATAGGATAAAATACTGCAGACATTTCTGGAGACATTCATGGTAAAACATTGAACAGAGTCCCTGAAGATACTTGTGTAGAAATATTCAGAATAATACTACATCAATTGAATCAATAGTGTAAAACATTTAATTTTAAGGAATGTCTCCAAGAAATTGTCAAGGATTTTTTTTTCACCAGCTATTGGAGATTTTTTTAGTACGAGAAGTCTTTCAGAAGGAACTCATAAAGTAACATCTGATGAAACTTAATCAGTTCCAAAGTAACCATTGATAAACTCGTCCAAGATGCTCTGAAACAACTTATGGTCTCCAAGAGAAAAAAAAAGATCGAATCTATGGAAAACATCCTGCATGAATGCATTAAAAATAATCGGACAAAATTCCTGAAGCAATTTACGTAACAGAGATCACTGGAATAATTACAATATTAGCTAGATGACCACCGAGCTGCATGCTGCCTTTTTCACGATGTTGTTGGACCACATTCCGATTTCTTTTCACCTGAAATGCTTATTTATGACGCCTTCTACATTCTCCAAGCATAAAAATTGTCTAAAACATAATTGTTGGATGATTTTATGCCGGTGTCCGGGATTCGAAGCATCCAGACACTTTGAAGCAACACGGTATAAGCTGGTGTGACACCTTAAATGAACTTATGAAGAGCCCATGGATTTTTTTCTTGGGAAAATACTTAAGAAACTGTTTTGAAGAACCGCAGGAATAGTTATTGGATGAAGTCTCGGAAAAGTTCCTTGAGAAATGTGTGAAATGTACTTCATGAATAATCCCACGACGACTTTATTAAGGAATTTCAGGAAGAATACTGGACATATTTCCTTGTGTAGAGGAAATTTTGGAGCAAATCCTGGGTGCAAATGTAAATGAATTTTTGAAGGAATCTATATGAAAATGCCTTGAAGCATAACTCTAGAAATAACCGAAGGAATTCTATAGATCTTCCTGGAAAACTTCCTAAACAAATTCTTAACAAAATGGTATGATTCGTTGTAATTTTTTTCCTGTAGGATTCTTTGGAAGAATTCCTATAGTAACAACTGGGAATTAATGGGAATCACCAGAAGAATTTCGGCACGGATCTCTGGAGGAGTCTTTGATAGATCTGAGAAGAAATGCTTGAGGAACATATAAAATAGTCGCGTGATAGTCTCTGAAGATTTCTCTGCAACAAATAGAAATTGCAGCAAGATTGATTGCCAGCATGAAAAAGAGACTTTAGATACAATTTAAAATAATATAGAGACTTTGAAGACCTTCTGTTAATAATAGATATTTTAGAGACTTACGTTGAAAGAGAGACCAAGTCTCTAAAAAGAGAATTGCTACCAGTCCTGTGTTAAGTAAGAAGTATCAATGGTACCTCCTTAACCCTCCCATAACATCCGACGAGAACTTACCGAATTTCGCATAACAATCATACTACGCGAGATACTCTTTCGTGATTCCAGAGCGCCATTGATTGTTCAATAACTACTGTTTACTAACTGTTTCAATCAGGGCAGGCAATCGCCACCGATATTTGTCAAATTCTCAATCACGAGGCGGTCGGCATAAAAATTAGACTTTTTGCAAATTTAAAGTGAGTGCAAATTTAAAGTGAGTGAACATTTGACCATAGTTTGGTCAACCATTACCGATGGTCGATTACATGTGATATGGATATTGCGATCGATAATCGATGTACTTTTCCCGCACCATCCCATAAGCCCATGGCCCCCAGCGCCGTACGCGGCAGATGAAGAAGAAGAAGTGGCGAGAGTGACGAACGAAGAGCTGGCAGAAGTCGTGAAATCATTCGCGTCAAACAAGGCACCGGGACCCGATGGTATCCCGAATGTTGCCTTAAAAGCGGCAGTGAACACGGATCCGGACATGTTCAGAACCACGATGCAACGCTGCATTGATCAAGGAATCTTCCCGGATGTATGGAAGCGACAGAAATTGGTGCTACTACCAAAGGCGGGGAAACCACCAGGTGACCCGTCGGCGTATAGACCTATCTGTCTACTAGATACGACGGGCAAGTTATTGGAGAGGTTGATTCTCAACAGACTAGTACCGTATACGGAGAGTGCGGACGGCCTGTCCAACAACCAGTTTGGATTCAGAAAAGGTAAATCTACTCTGGACGCCATCCAGTCGGTCGTTCAAACAGCTGAGGTGGCAATCGAGCATAAAAGGAGCGGCATCCGTTACTGCGCGGTTGTCACTCTGGATGTGAAGAATGCGTTCAACAGCGCAAGCTGGGAAGCAATAGCACACGCGCTTCACCGCCTCAAGGTACCGGTGCAGTTGTGTAAGCTTCTAGAAAGCTATTTTGATGGTAGGATTCTACTGTATGACACAGAGGAGGGGCAGAAAAGCGTTCGAATTACCGCGGGAGTACCTCAAGGTTCAATCCTGGGCCCGCTGTTATGGAATGCGATGTACGATGACGTACTGAGGCTGCCCCTTCCGACGGGTGTTAAGATTGTTGGCTTCGGCGACGATATCACCCTAGTGGTCTATGGTGAATCGATGGAGGAAGTAGAGTTGACAGCAGCGCACTCTATTTCCCTGGTTGAGGAATAGATGAAGTCTAGGAAACTAGGACTGGCCCGTCACAAGACTGAGGTGGTGGTGGTCAACAACCGCAAGTCCGAGCAACGGGCGCTTATCTCGGTAGGTGATTGCACCATAGAGTCCAAACGATCCCTTAGGCATCTTGGGGTAATGATTGATGACAAGCTGAGCTTCGCTAGCCACGTTGAATATGCCTGTAAAAGGGCATCTACGGCTATAGCGGCGCTTTCGAGGATGATGTCTAACAGCTCTGCTGTAATTGCCAGCAAACGCAAGCTGCTGGCAAGCGTGGCGCTATCCATACTAAGGTATGGAGGACCAATCTGGTCAAAAGCGCTTATAACGAGAAGAAACCTAAAGCGGTTGGAAAGCACGTACAGGATAATGTGCTTAAGAGTAGCGAGTGCATACCGGACGGTATCTAAAGAGGCCGTGTGCATCATAGCCGGGATGACGCCCATCGGGCTCATCATCAAGGAAGATGCTCAATGCTTCAACCAAAGGGGTACCACACGGTGTCTCTGGTAGAACAAAATTAATATAAAAAAATCAGTATCTCTAAAACATCCACCAAATGAAAGCTTAGGCTTTCCTCTTTCATTTGAGACCTGTTTGGAAATGTTCCATCGGGGGGTCCTGAACATTTTTTTCAAAACAGTGCAATGCCGTTTTTTCAGTACTGATTTCTTAATTATGGTTCATACAGTCATTTTCTTACATGCTTATCTAGGTAACCATGAGAAATTGTACTACGAATAGTTAACCAGTTAATAAAAAGTATTTAGATTTAGCTTTATACCATTGTATTTAAACCAATTATATACACGACATATCAATAAAGTAAATATGGATAATACGGCTTACAAATGCTCACTATTGTACATTACTACAGCTCAATGAAGCTGTCGATCATATGCTTCGGAGTTCTCCGGAACCTTAACATGATTCCAAGCAACTTGAAAATCGAAATCCACGGTTTCACTGGCTTGTTTCCCATATTTGCTCAAACCACTTCCTGTGATTTCACAAAACTCCGGGATATGATAGCGGAAATATGGAACTTCGAGCTATTGGGTAAGCAATCCACGTTTTTGAAAAGTTCTCAACTTTTCTGCAAAATCATCATCCAGACTCGTTTAAAAAAAAATTTGATGTACCTGATCAGAATGATCAAGCGCCTGAAATACATTTTTTCATTTAAAAGAGATAATTTACAGAACAGTACGATAAATTACAATTGCTAGCAAACTTAGATCCCATTACACTTCCAAAACATGCCGATTTTTCAAAAGCTTCTGACAGTTTCATCTGGTGAATCCAATTTGTTTTGGCGTTGGCAACTGATGATCCTCACCTGTGATAAAAGAATTATTTTAAGGTCATCTTTATGAATCACACAATCAAACTGCTGATGCTTACCCATTCCTCGACATTATTTGGATCAATTTGGAGCAGTGGATAGTAAATACAATTGAAGAACTGCTTCGCCAGTTTATGGTCCGAGCCGAGACTTTTCCATTTCGCGGACGCGTATGTGACAAAGTATTCGTGGATGACCAGCTTAATTGGATAAATCTTTTTCGTGTGGTACAGTATGGGCAAGGAAATGTTGAACTACCTCCCATTATTACGAAAAACAGATTGACGACTTTCAAATCTCCAGCAATGGAGCACCTAAAATTATTCAAAAGCAACAGTGTCTTCCACATTTTCTCAATATTGCCATATTTTTCTGGAACGCCAGAAGCAATAGCAAACAGCAACAGTATTTTTATGCCAGTATCCTTACTACGGCCTTGAGTCCCGATGACGTCGGAATTATGCTCGATAATCGACAGGGTAAATGATTAAAGGACCCTTCTCCATCGCTTGCAGATCGAACTGCCCAGGCCAACCCAGATCCTGGACCGACCGGGAATCGAACCCAGACACCTTCAGCATGGCTTTGCTTTGGAGCCGCGGACTCTAACCACTCGGCTAAGGAAGGCCCCTGAACGCATTTATATGCATTTACATTTACGTTATTACAGTTTCTGCATTATCATTCAAATCAAAGTGCATACCCGGTAAGTAGGCCTTGACCAGGTTAGATGGTTTTTTTCCTCGCTTGTCATTTTTTTTCCATTTCAGATCCGAATTTTCCGAAGCTTTGAATTTCAATTTTGACGATTTGCTTGGAGGATTTTCCCAGTGTGAATAATTCAAGAGCTGCCTATCAAGTATTTGGAATTCAAGTTTTCGGTCACTTTTATCGTCATTGGAGTTTCGTTCGTTGCAAAACCTTGAGTATAATTTTACCTTTATTATTTATTTCTTTTCCTGTTATTGTAGTTCTCATTTGACATTGTTATTTATATTTGTGTGAAGTTTCCATTATGGAAACTGACGGGGATGAGGGGGGACCTAAAGAAAATTCCGATTGTGCTGAATCCTCTTCTTTGACCAAACCATTTCGTGTAAAAGTTTACCCTTCTAGTTTTTCTGGGCCTTTTGTCGTATATTTTCGAAAAAAGGAGAAACCCATTAATGTTTTGCTGATTTCCTCTGAGATTTATAAAAAGTATAAATCTGTAAAGGAAATTAAAAAAATTTCATTGGACAAGTTGAGAATTGTTTTTGGATCGCGAGATGAAGCAAATGCTCTCTTGGAATCCAAGTTATTTTTTAATTCCTATCGCGTGTATGCACCTTGTGATTCATGCGAAATTAATGGAATAATATATGATGAATCATTGAACTGTGATGACATTAGAAATCATGGTTCAGGTTTTTTTAGAAACAAATCCATTTCTCCTGTCGAGATACTGGATTGTGTCCGTTTATCAAAATTATTTATTGATGGGAATGATACCAAGTATGTACATTCTAATTGTATCAAGATTACGTTTTCTGGATCTGTACTGCCAGACTACGTTAATGTTGATAATGTTATTTTTCGCGTGAGACTTTATTATCCAAAGCTCATGCATTGTGATCGATGCCTTCTTTTTGGTCACACTTCGAATTTTTGCTCTAACAAACAAAAATGTTCTAAATGTGGTGAATTTCATTCGTCATCCACTTGCAAGAATCAATCTAATTTATGTATTTATTGTAAACAGGAACACAATTCTTTAAAAGAATGTGCTGTTTATATCGAAAATCAATCAAAATTCAACCAAAAAATAAAAAATAAAAATCTCTTGTCGTATGCTGAAGTAACGAAATCCACTGATAACATTGCTTCTGCAAATACTTTTGAAATTTTGTCAGATGATGATGGTAATGTAGACCATGAAAATTTTGGTAATTATGTGTACAAACCTCCTAGCAAAAGGAAAAGAATAAACAATAAAACTTCTAACAACCACAATCAAATATTTGAACCTCAACCATCTACTTCTTTCGATTTGCACTTTCCATCCTTGAATGATACTACTTCTCCTAAAAATATTCCAGGATTTCGTAAAATAGAGACTGATCCTACATCTAACAATAAAAATCAAAATTCAAACAATTTATCGGAAAACAAAGCTAAAGTAGATACTGATAACTCAATTTTGAACATTTTAGAAGAAATAGTAGAATTTTTAGGATTGAGTGATTTCTGGAAAAAAATAATTAAAATATTTTTACCTATTTTGGCTTCCTTTTTAAATAAATTGAATTCTTTTGGCCCTCTTTTGTCTTCATTTTTCTCTTCGTAATGGCTCAAATAAAAAATAATGATATGAATATTTTACAATGGAATTGTCGTAGTATTATTCCAAAAATTGATAGTTTAAAAGTTTTGATAAGCAGTTATAATATTGATTTGTTTTGTTTAAATGAAACTTGGTTAGTGTCATCAAAATTCTTCCATGTTTCTAAATTCAATGTTATTCGAAAAGATAGAGATTCTTCGTATGGAGGAGTTCTTATTGGAATTCGTGAAAATATAGAATTTAAATATTTAGATTTGTCAATACATTCACAAGTTGAATATATTGCTATTTCTGTTAAAAAAGAAAAGTGTGAGTTTTCAGTTATTTGCTTTTATATTCCTCCTAATACCACTTTTTCTTTATCGCAAATTAGAAGTATATTGAACGAAGTTCCTCCCCCATTTTATATATTAGGTGATTTCAATGCACATAATTTTGCTTGGGGTAGTGAGAAAACGGATGGTAGAGGTTCATTGATTATGGAACTAATTGATGACTTAAATTTACATATCCTCAATGATGGATCTTTTACTAGGATTGTTGTACCACCAAATCATCATTCGTGTATTGACTTATCTTTATGCTCTAATAGCTTGTCTATGAAATCTTCTTGGAAAACTATTGACGATCCTAATGGTAGTGATCATTTACCAATTTTAATTGAAATTCAAAATCCTGTCCAAGATAATTTTGTCCATGAATTTAATGCTCCTGACCTTTGTACAAATGTAAATTGGACAAAATTTTCTGATCTGGTATCTCTTTCGTTAATTAATATTGTTGAATTGTTATCTCCAATTGAAAATTACAATAATTTTTCAAAATTATTGATTGATTGTTTGCATAAATCTCAAAATAAAAAAAATAAGTCATGTTCTATTAGAAAAAATCGCCCTTCTTTTTGGTGGGATAATGAATGTTCCATTGCTTTGAAAACTAAATCTGATGCTTTTAAATTATTTCGTCGATCAGGCTTCAGAAACCATTTCTTTCTATATCGTAAAGCTGAGGCACAATTCATAAGGCTAACTAAATCCAAAAAGAGAAATTATTGGAAAAATTTTGTTCAAAATTTAGATAGAGAAACTTCTTTATCTACCTTGTGGTCTGTTGCCAGAAATCTAAGAAATTATGATCCCACCATTCCTAATGTTTTAGAATATTCGGAAAAATGGATACATGAGTTTGCTTCAAAAATTTGTCCTGATTTTGTCCCACGTTCCATTAAATTTAAAAATAGTTCACTAAATTATTTTCCTGAACTTTGTGGTTCATTTTCATTAGCTGAGTTTAACTTAGCATTATCAATTACTAAAAATACTGCTCCAGGTATTGATAATATTAAATTTATTGTGTTAAAAAACTTACCGGATGATGGAAAACTCCATTTACTTTCAATATATAATGCTTTCCTAACTCAAAATATTATTCCTTATGAATGGCGTTTAATCAAAGTTATCAGTATTCTAAAGCCTGGTAGAGATCCGTCATCAGCTGATAGTAGGAGACCTATTAGTTTATTATCTTGTTTGCGTAAACTTTTGGAAAGAATGATTTTGAATCGTCTTGAATTGTGGGCCGAGAATAATAAAATTTTTTCATCTTCTCAATTTGGATTTAGGAGAGGTCGAGGTACTCGCGATTGTGTTTCACTATTAGCTTCACAAATTCAACTTTCATTCAATAAAAAACAGGACTTAGTTTCCACTTTTCTTGATGTTTCTGGAGCCTATGATTCTGTTCTAATCGATTTATTGTTCGAAAAGATGCATAATTTAAAAATTCCCAATATGATTTCTAATTTCTTATGTAATTTATTTTCTTTCAAAATTATGAACTTTTTTCACAATGGAGATTCAAAGTTATTAAGATATAGTTATTTTGGACTTCCACAAGGTTCATGTTTAAGTCCATTTTTATACAATTTATTTACCAGTGATATGGCATCAATAATTCCAAATGGTTGCTATTTGCTTCAATTTGCTGATGATAATGTTATTTCTATCAGTGGCAAAAATAGAGAAGTCATTAGTCATTTTATGCAATGTGCCTTAAATAACATTGATTCATGGGCTCATGAAAACGGATTTTCATTTTCAGTTCAGAAAACTAAATATATCATATTTTCGAGAAAACATTCGAACATATCCATTAATTTGTATCTTGATGGAATCGAAATCGAACAAGTTGACGAATTCAAATATCTTGGTATATGGTTTGACTCTAAATTAAATTGGAACATTCATATTAAACAAATTCAAAAAACATGTTCGAAACGAATCAATTTTCTTCGTACTATTACAGGTACTTGGTGGGGTGCCAATCCATCTGACTTAATTACGCTTTACAAAACAACTATCCGTTCAGTCATGGAATATGGTTGTTTCACTTTTGGAAGTGCTGCACATACACATTTTGTCAAACTTGAAAAAATACAATTTCGTTGTTTGAGAATTTGTTTGAAACTTATGAATTCAACTCATACTCAATCAACTGAAGTACTTGCCGGTGTTGTACCACTTAAAATTCGTTTTCAAGAACTGAATTGTAAATTTTTGATCAATTGTCTCTCGAATAATCATCCAATTATTGATATTTTGAAGTCACTATTCGAAATTAACCCAACGAGCAGAATATTGGAATCTTACATTATTTGTTCAACTGAAAATGTTGCACCAATTTCATATAATAGTTTTTATAATTTTGAAATTAATATTCACACTTATCTACCTTTGATTGATTTCTCTCTATTCCATGAATTGCAACAAATTCCAAATCATCTATACTCTCATTTTGCCAATATTCTATTTATGCGTAAATTTGATGGAATCACTTCTGCACAATTTTATTTCACAGATGGATCCTTAGTTCAAGGCATCGCTGGATTTGGAATATACAATGAGTATGTGGCTCATTTTTTCAAATTAAAATCTCCATGTTCCATATTCATTGCAGAATTAATTGCTTTATATTTTGCTTGTAACTTGATAAAGGACTGCCCACCAAATATTTACATTGTATGTTCTGATAGCTTAAGTTGCCTTCGTGCTTTGGGTACCATATCTTTCAATTTTAAAACTCATCATGTTTTATTCATGTTGAAAAAGTTATTATTTGATTTACATTGTCAAGGATTTATAATTAAATTTTTGTGGATCCCTGCTCATTGTAGAATATATGGTAATGAACAGGCTGATTCATTGGCTAAATTTGGTGTTGTTCGGGGTATAATTTACGATCGTGATATTTTTCCTTCTGAATATTATCCTAAATTGAAAACACATTCCCTTGATAATTGGCAAACTTGTTGGAATTCCAGTAATAAAGGGAGATGGTGTTATTCAATTTGTCCAAAAGTCAGTAATTTTCCTTGGTTTAGGAATATACCAGCAACTAGAAATTTTATTTGTTCATTTTCACGACTCATTTCAAATCATTATATTTGTAATAGTCATTTATATCGTATCAATATTGTGGATTCTAATTTATGTGAATGTGGTGAATCTTATGAAGACATTGATCATATTGTCCTTCAATGTTCAAGGTTTATTTTACCAAGGACTACATTATTTAACACTTTAATGAATTACGGACATTCAATACCAGTATCTATTCGGGATATATTGGGTACGAAATGTTATCAAATACTTAAACTTTTATATAGTTTTTTGAATGAGATTTCATATACTATTTGATATTTCTGCTGGTGTGTGTGTTTTTTTTTCTTGTTTTTATTTGCAGATATGAAGATGGACTCTTTTTTGGTAGACCCCCTCCCTCATCCCGTTTTGGAAGCCACCCCATACCCCATTACTTCACTTGGATCCATGTTGCAGTTTATGGCTCTGCTATGGTTAATTTTTACCGTATGAGCCTTTAGTTTTAATTTTTCTGTTATAACGTTATATGAAAAGATAAAGAGGTTTTGTGCCTCTTTGAGAAAGATTTCGAACAGATATCACTCAAAGGGGTTTTTCCCTCTTTCAAAATTTTGGTTAAATAAATAAATAAATAAATAAATAAATAAATCAAATCAAAGTGCAAATGTGTTACCTCTAAAAACCCCTGAACTAATTGGTTAGGTCTGCTGATTTTGAAAGCGATGTTTGGAGCGATTGCAACATCCAAACCCCTTAGACAGCTGCTCAACTGCAACGCTCATCTGGTGCTCAAATCAATTTCTTTTTAATCAAAAACAAGGTTGCACAGATGTTGAATAAGATTCTCAGTTGGGTGGTAAACCGTGTAGATTCGACAACTAACCAATTCAATTGGCACTTACTTTTTGCATTACTGTGTCTACCACGTTTTCTCTTTAGTTTTGGTGAGATTGTTGTTCTCACATCATTACATGCTTCGAGTGATAGGTTTTAAATTGTATTTATATTTATACAGTGCTATATTCAAAAGTTTGAACTGGTTACTGAACGAATAAACGTGCAAGCTCGACATATTTTTGTAGGACAATACCAGACTGTAATCCTGATGTCGTGAAGAATGTGCTGTTCAATAATATCAACCACTATTGCTGAAAACGGTTGCAGACACAAATTCTTTAAACACAATACGCAAATCTTCGAACGATTGTCTTCATGGCTTTTCGGTTTCATGTTTCAGGTCTCCTGACAGAGTGTAGTGTAAATATATGTATATATATTTATTATTAGGTGTGAAATTGGGATATATTTATTGTTATTATTAACAGGCATACCTCTAATCAGCAAACCAAAATGTTGACCCAAAACAATGAATTTATAAACTTATCACGCGACACAAGCACCAACTTTTCGCTATACCACCTTAGAACGCGACAACTTAAGCATTGAAGCGTTATAACGCAGCGCCGATTTCCCTACCATTGATGCCAATTTAGTTGTTTTTTTTTGCAATCTGTGAAACCATTGGTAATGTAATGATCCATGAGTAAATGTTTTCAAACGCTTTGGTTATCACTAATCGTAAAAAGCAATATCTTATGAAAATATATTTGAATTTCAAGACGGTAGCATACAACTGAATCTAAATAATGGTTATTTATTTAAATTTTTCAAATCTCTAACCATTTTTTTATTCAAAAGTTTAAATACTATTTACAATCATTTTAGTTTTGTATAAATGAATAAATTTTGATTAAAGATATACAATTTTACTATTTACTGAATTTATAATCAACTAAACAGCAACACTGCCAAAACAAAAACAAGCTTGTTTTATGGAAATCTGAACAAACATTTAAAAAGGGCTCATCGACATAGGTAAACAACTCGATCACGCTTACCAATACTACTATCAGGAAGAGCTAACACTAATCTTTCTGATAGTGGTGTTAGTTTGCATGAGCGAGCTAAAAAGGGCTCAACAGCAACGTTTCTGAAAAAAGGCTCAAGACCTTTCCAGCCCTTTTCAAATGTTTGTCCAGAAATATTTGTCATGGCCTTCTACGGTTCTATTGAGTTGTCATCATATGGTACAAGCGATTCATTGTATCATACTATTGGTGGAAGAAGATCACCTATGGTACGTATCTCTTACTAAAATAAAAAAAAAATGTTCAGGACCCCCCGATAGAACATTTTCAAACCGGTCTCAAATGAAAGGGGAAAGCCTAAGCTTTCATTTGGTGGGTGTTTCATCGATACTGATTTTTTTATTTTAATGTTTTCTACCAGAGACACCGTGACCAGAGGAGTCCGCGACACGTGTAAAGAGGAAACGCTCAGAAGCTGGCAGCAGGAATGGGATAACTCCACTAAGGGTAGATGGACCCATCGGCTAATACCAAATGTGTCAGATTGGTATGGTAGAAGCCATGGGGAAGTGAACTTCCACCTGACGCAGTTTCTGTCAGGACATGGTTGCTATAGACAGTACCTGCATAGGTTCGGGCACTCAGAATCTCCTGCGTGCCCCAATTGTGCTGGTGTAGAGGAAACAGCGGAGCATGTCGTGTTCGATTGCCCCCGTTTCATTGTTGTGAGAGGTCGCATGCTCACTACATGCGGAGGGGACACGTCCCCCGACAATATTATAGAGAGAATGTGTGCGGATGCCGAGTGCTGGAATGCAGTAACTACGGCTGTCACTCACATTATGTTAGAATTGCAGCGTCTATGGCGCGCCGACCAAGAGTTGGCTGCAGAGGATTAGCCCTGCCGAGGCTGGTCCCTTGTAACATTGTTTAAGTCGGCTAGGAGAAGCAGTTTGCCTAGGCTACTTCTGCTACACGTGTTGTGCTATATGCACTGGTCCCTTCCCGAAGAAATACCGTAAGGTGGTTCCGGGGAGATGAGGGTCTGAGTCCAAGGGTCATGTCGATGCACTGTTCACCACTTGAGCAATTCTAAATGAATTGCTCAAGCACAGTGCATAGGCTGGTTTTAGCGGGTCGTCGTTGGTGCGTCATCCCCGCATTCCCTGAGTTATCTTCTCAGGGGATCTGTTTGCAGATTTCCCCCTTGTAAAAAACAAAAAAAAATGTGATATGGATATTTGATGTGGAATGAGCCTTTGTTTCAAAGTCTGAAACTTTCAGACGCGTAATTCAACAGATGGCAGTGACGTGAGTGTGTTATAGGCGTTTAGGCTGTTACATCTGTTTATCTATGTGATAATTAGCTCTACTGTCCCTCCTGTATGTGTGGTGTTTGTGTGTTTGCCCTGTGTTGAAACTTATGAGCTAAAACAAATGCAACCGGAGAAGCAAACTGGTTTTCGTCCCTCGTGTGAATCGGAGTTAGTATAATAACTTTTTATTGCATGGTTGTGTTGAAAGTTTGCCCAACAGAGGACTTTGTGTATAGGAACTACGGTAAAAAACCGTCAAATTACACTCCAGCAATGCACAGTAGTTGATGATGCAGACTTGATAAAAATAAACGTTCGAGCAACGAAAAAGTTTGCATATAAATAAAATCCAAACCAGGACGACAACCATGCATCGATTCGGATTTGAGCAACGCAGAAGTAGTTCAGCCGTTGATCGAAATCCAAAGCAAAAAATAAAAATCTAATGACAACAAGCGTGTTGTAACAGATAAAATAAACCTTTATCTCTGAGTGTCAACATAAAGCGTGAGTAAACCTCATGTCTAACATGGTACTCTCTCTCTCTCTCTATCTCTCATACTATTTGAACGAGTTGTCTGTAAAGTCACAAGTCGAAGTCCGGTTTTGCGCGTTTTATATCTTTTTTAGTGTTAAATGACGATTTTGATCGGCTTTGACAAAACTGAATAAGAGGCGCAAATTAAAACGAATATAATATATAAAACACAGAACTAGAGAAGAAGACAAGAATGACACAAAAAGATGTCTACTATCTCACATGTCTCGGGCTGGTATTTGGGTTGGCACTGGATCCTGCTCCCGAGGCCGCACCAGCGGCACCGGCCCCGATGTTCGTCGTCGAGTAGGTATTACTGTTCGACTGGTTAGTTGCCATTGCATGCGAAGGAAGCACTACAAAGTTGGTAAGGGTCACATCCGCCGTACCGCCAGACTCCAGGGGTATCGGATGCTGTCGGAAGTGCTCCAACATCTCGGTAATCGAGGGGAACCACAAATGCTGCACCCGGCACTGGCCAAGATCGTTCAGGGTCATCCGTAGATGTTTGGCCTTACCCTGGAAGTTGAAGGTCAGCACAAACTCGCCCTTGCGGGTTTCGCTCTGCCGGACCAAGAACACACCATGACTAGACAAACCATTGTGTAACACCAGCTGGGCAGCTTCTGACCGTGCCAGGGTGCCGTGGAACCAAGGATATTCGCGCATCATGGCTGTTAGGTCGGTGTCAACCTCGTGCGCTTGTTCCAAGTCACCTTCGGTGAGTTCAAAATTGGAGGACGACGATATTCTGCCTTCCTCTCGGCGTGGAGGTAGTTCCGGAGCTGGTTTCGTTGGCACCGCGTTTAACGCTGACTGGTTCAAACTCAAGTTGTTCACATCGTTCACCAAACTGTTGGCCAAGCCTGCACCTCCACTGATGGAACCGGCCGTTGTTCCTCCTCCAGGTGGTCCACCGCCGTGCGATATCGAGGTATTGTGACTGGCATTCAAATCCGTAATCGGGGGCAACTGGGACGTAGGACTGCTACGCATGCAGTAGCGTATCGTCGCTAGCCAGCTGCGCATATCGTCAGTATCGCGCGCCTCAATAACGTACTCCATGTTGTTGTCCGCCTTCAGAACGAACGTGTTCTCGTGGTCCGGCATTTCCAGGGCAGTTGTTTCGCGCGCTTCCGTTATTAGGAAGCAAAATACTCCACTGCGAGGCTGTAATGGAAGAACATTATATTCAATTGTTAGCCGAGCACACATCAAGCTTTCCAAACAGAAGAGGATTTATTTCAAATTTGAATAGGTAATGTAATTGTGCATTTGGGATTATGGAATACGATTTTTTTGTACTTAAAGACTATGCTCTCAATGATTTAGAAAGAGTTGACAAGTAGTTGGGGAGAAGAAAAACGCTAGAAAAACTAATAATGAACCTTACCTTCTGTGACTTAGGCGGGGAATAAAACTCGAGCATGTAACCGCCGACCGTCTTCACCAGCACCAGCTTGCACTTTTCCCATTTGTGTGTCCCGGTGGGCTGTTCCAGGCTTTCCGGTGTCAAATAGTTTACCGTGCCCTCCTTGCGACACTCGACCACTATTTTTGCCAGTTTTGTTTTGCTTACACGACTTCCGGACAACTCTACCTCGTCCGAGTGCTGTTTGTGAAACAGTGCCTAAAATAATGAAAGTAGATAGTAAGTTTTAGCTGTTTAGCTGTGCTCGCGACTAAATTGGAATACTTACATGAATGACCTTTCCCTTACGCAAGCCCTTGAATGAAAGTCGTCGAAAGAAGGGTTTGTGGTTGGTTTTAGGTGAATCGGTATCTTCTGAGTAATCACTTTCTTCCAGCACCACTGTACCGTTTCCAGTCTAAAAAGATAAAATGAGTTTATTAAGTTTATTATAAAAAAAACATATTAATTATTTTTTCTATATTTTCAGTAGATATATTTCTGTAATGATTTTGAGTTTATACTTTTTTAATTAATATTTAGTAATACGATTAACACATTTACAGGAAATAACATAAGTAGATAGAATTCTCAAGAACGTATGCTCATAAATATCTTGAATAAATGTTCGACAAAAAGACCATTACTTGAAAATAGTGTTTTAACAAAACCTTACAGGAACTTCTATCTATGTAACCTTGTGGATCCAGTTTTTGCGGCTTTCAGAAAACATAAAATGGCGAACTCACGTGCCACGCCTCATGCATGAGTGGTCGTGATTAAACCAATCGTTTCTACACTAATTTCTGAGTTAACAACCAGATATGTATGTGCTGTTACAATCGATGTTTCTGTTGGTGACTTTAATTGGAAATATGTCTATTGCTCGGTTTATTTGCACATGATGAACCATCCCCAACGGATGACTTCGAACGAGTTGTCGTACACTGTGTTGCAAAAAACCTTCCGCTGATTGTGAGCAGTGATGCAAATGCTCAGCTCAGATATTAATTTGAGAGGCTCCAGTCAGATGGAATACTTAAATAGTACAGACCTTGGATTACTTAATATAGGCAATCGCCCGACCTTCATAGTATCTACTAGAGACGAATTGGCAATTATCAGATGACTTTCTTGAACATTCAAAAATAACTGCTCAGACTTTGCGTTTTAGGAATCTCCGGTCAACTAACTAGGAACACGTTGCACCAGTACATATACCTCTTAAACAAGAAGCATTTCCTTGCTCTTACCGTATATGAGTATTTATTCTACTGGAGAAAAATCCAGTGAATCGTCGATCTACACAATGGTGGTGAATTGGGACAAAATAGTTCTTGCTCAAAGTGATCTCACAATTGCTAGTCACTTTTCTTACACGAATAGACGTCTGACTTTTTGGAAAAAAGTATATCAAAGAATATGTTACACTCATGGCTCCCTTCTTGAAAGTAGAGCTGATGCTGGTGTATAGTTTCGTGAGCTGGGGCTGAATCGGTTTTACTCACACAGTGCACCGTATCTCAGGCGGAAATATTTGTTCTTATGTGTGATGGGCAATCAGCACTTCAACAGCATGTAATGAATAAAGTCATATACTTCTGTTCAGGTAGTCAGGCTGCTATAAGAGCTCTCGCTTCGGCCAACTCAAGGTCGAGGCTAGTTATCGCATGTACAACTCAAGCTTAGGAACCGAATTTAGTCAACTCTGTAAACCTTGTACCTGGCCATTCTATCATCGCTGGAAAGGAATTGACTGATGAACTAAATCGTAATGGAGCATCGCATGACTTCATTGACTTGAGCTAGCATTTCCAATTTCGAATTGCTGGGTGAAACTATTGAAGTAGAAAACGGAGCAACAAATGACTTGTAAAATATATTAAGATTTTATAAAATAAACTTCACTTTTTCTCATCTGTAGAGCCTTTTAACCACTGCTTCCATTATTTAGGAATATTGTGGTATAAACTTCACTTTAGTACCATCCACACAAGAGACAAGGCGTATTTCCTTATCCTCTGCCCAATAGGTTATAGGGTCAGTAGAGGTACGAGGTTAAACATTCGAAGCTTACAGAACTTAATATTTTTTCAACTGAAGATGAACGGATGTGGTAATGGACTTGCTTTTTCCGGGCTGCAGGTAATCGAACCGCTCGTAGGGTGCGTAAACTGGCATACCTGCAAGTTTGCGCTGTGGACTTTTCTAGAAGTTGAAGAGCTGTGGGAAGCCGTGAAACCTATTCCGGATGAGCAAGGAAACATACAGCCAAGTATGTGGCACTCTCGATAGCCGTCTAAAAAGCGCTTTGGTGAAAGCGCCTGAGAGCAACTTTCGACATCGATAATGCCGTGAAGATCAATCAAAGCACTATTGCAAGTGCTAAAAACGGTGGATACTATCCAACGACCAAACATATTGACATCCGTTATTGTTTCATTCGGCATGCTGTGCAGCGTGGTGATGTAGACATCATTTATGTTACTACCGATAAACAACTGGCGGACTGCTCGACGAAGCTGCTCCCGAAACTGAAGATCGAACTTCCGCGAGCTGCTATGGGAATCCAGAGTCAGTAGGTTGAGGAGTAGTAGTGAAGTAGAAAACGGACCAACTTATGACTTGTAAAACATAGGTAATAAGATTTTCTAACATAAACTTTACTTTAGTACCGTCCACACACGAGACAAGACGTGTTTCCTTATCCTCTGCCCAATAGAAGCTTCAGATCAATTCTTGGGCGGCAACTCAGCGCAAGCAATATTGGAATAGTATAGAGTCGTGTTGTCAAACAAAATAGTACATTAATGAGCTATCTCCAAGGGTTGCGAAATATTTAACAAGTCTGTTAAAGCAGAATTGCAGTCTCCTGGTCAGAGCGTTGGCAGGCCAATGCCGACTCAACTATCACATGGCAAATATTCAGCGTGCTGACTCAATTGTGTGTAATAGTTGTGATTCCGATTATGGAATTTCGTATTATCTGATATGAAATTGTCCAGTTTTTGCGCAGCTGCGATTCCGATTACTTGGTAAATACTTACACAGCGTAACAAAAATGACATTTTTGCGTGTCTCAAAGGATCAAATTATGTGCCTCGAGTAGATTTGAGGATGCTGAATCTGATGCCATTTTCAGAAATGTTCCAGCACGTCACAAATTTTAGCTACAGGTCGCCAAAGTTGTATAAAACACTGGTTTTATTGATGTTTGCATTAAATTTAAAGTATAATTTATAAAAAAAAAAAAAATTGTGATCTAATCCACTAAGCATGCTATTTTGCACTTAAAATTTCATTTTGGATTAAATTTTATTGAAATTGCGCGATTAAATTTGGATTAAACCGATTTTTTTGACATGCTTGCTATCTCCATACAAAATTTGTCGTTTCTCTTAAATGGGAAAATACAATACTTTTTTAAACCATCAAAAAATAACTTTTCCGCATCGAAAGTATTATAAACTTTGGCGATAAGTATTGTTATACACATAAGGTTTGAATTCTGTGTCAAATTAAGCAAATAAATTGCCTTACAAGCTGGCAAACTTGCATGCAAGTTGGCTAAAGTCAATTTTTGCATATTCAACAGCCAATATCTCTAAAACTAGACGTTCTATGATATTTTTCAAAACGGCAATGGATTCAGCAACCCTTAATTGTGTCAAAAGCGGTATTTTGGTGCTTGAGACAAAAACGTGTTCCGCAGTGTTATTAAGTGAAACCACGTGGAACTGATTTCAGAAGGCTGAATCACCAGGCTATTGTTATTCCTAACCAGCTGAGGTAATAAGCTATAGGATCTTTTTACACTCATGCGTTTTGCAGTACCCTTTTTAGGGCGCTGTTTGGACCCATTGTATGCGATTTTCCCTATTCAAGGAATCCCACCCCTATTTCCTCTCATCCTTCCGTTCCCTTTTCTTTAGATGATGAAATAGACTCAAATATGGCACAAATTGGCGGGACACGTGCCTCTGAAGCCGGCCTTCTGATACCTGATCCCTAAAAAAAACTATAAATTGAAATTGAATTTACCGAAAAATATACAAGTGATGTATTTTGTTTTCCGCTAAAATGTTCTAATAGGGGAACTTACGTAATTTTGGCAGTTTTGTTTTCTCCGTTATTGGGTTTTTGTCGGCCAAATCTTATAAAATCTGGAAGAAGATACGCTCATATGCTAAAATTACACTGCGGAACACGTTTTTGTCTCCAGCATCGAAATACCTCTATTTACTTAATTAAGGGTTGCTAAATCCATTGCCGTTTACAGAAATATCATAGCACGTCTAGTTTTTCAGATATTGGATGTTGAAAATGCAAAAATTGACTATTTCAGCCAACTTGCATGCAAGTTCGCCAGCTTGTAAGGAAATTTATTCGCTTAATTTGCCACAGAATTCAAACTTTATGTGTATAACAATACTTATCATCAAAGTTTATAATACTTTTTATGCGGAAAAGTTATTTTTTGATGGTTTAGAAAAGTATTGTATTTTGCCATATAAGAGAAACGAAGAATTTTGTATGGAAACTACAAGCATGTTGAAAAAATCGGTTTAATCTCAATTTAATCATGAAATTTCAACCTAAATGTATCTAAAACGAAAGTTTAAGTCCGCTTTTGCATGTTTGGTGGATAAGATCACAAAAAAGTTTGATAAAATATACTTTTGAGGTAAACATCAATCACATAATTTGGTCCTTGAGACACGCAAAAATGTCATTTTTGTTGCGCTGTGTTATTGATGCAACAAGCAACCCTAATCTCCTTTACTGGATCATGATTTCATCATTTTTCCATGATATCCGGTTTTGCATGCTGTTCGCTACTGGGGTTTCCCCACTTAATATTTCCGCATATTCTTTCTAAGGACTGTTCATTTTATAAAGTGGACACGTTGTTTTTGCTATATATTTTTTTTTTTATTTTTTTGATAAAATCGTAATTTGTTTTCTTTGCATCCTTCAACTATTATTCTACAATGATATGAACAAATAAAATCTTACAAAATGCTTTTGGTTGAAGACCTAAACATTATCCTTGATAATTCTTCTAAAGATAGCGCTTTAAAAAAAATCAATAATATTCCACCGTTCTCTGACACTAGGTCATTTTAGAGATAAATTCTTCATTGTCAAATTTGCTTAAACGCCATCCTCCTACTCTAAGCAAAACAGTAAAGTAAAATTCTTGTTGAAAATTGGTTTAGATTACTAAAGAAACTATATTTGTATAAAAGAGAGCTAAATCGCGAGTCTTAACTACATTCTTAGGAATAAATTTTACTTTTTATGGCCGTTTTATTAAAAAATTCCATACTTTTAAAATCTTGTTTGCATATTTATCGATCAACTGCAAATTGTAAGCGTATTTCTCAAAATATGTTGAATGGGTAATCTCAGAATAACACATTATGAAAGCAGTAGATTCGATTTCATTACAGCAGTGTTCCCAACTTTGATGGTTGTCATTGTGCTTTGGAAGGCCTTCTAGAAATAAAGCATTTGTTTTTCTATTGTGCTTTTAATGTGACGTGGAAACCAAATTAGCAACTCTATGAAGGCGTGTGGTAGAAATTTATCGTGATGGGCGAAATGCAGAGGCGCGTGATTGGGTGGTGGCCAATCGACAACAGAATGTGCAAGTTGAGGATCAAAGGCCGTTTCTTCAATATCAGCATAATCAACGTGCACAGCCCTCACCTAGCAAGTGACGATGACGATAAGGACGCTTTCTACGCGCAGCTGGAACGTGAATACGACGGCTGCCCAAGCCATGATGTCAAAATCGTTATCGGAGATCTCAACGCTCAGGTTGGCCAGGAGGAGGAATTTAGACCGATTATAGGGAAGTTCAGCTTACGAACGAAAACGGCCTTAGACTGATTGATTTCGCCGCCTCCAAAAACATGGCCATACGTAGTACCTACTTCCAGCACAGCCTTCCGTATCGGTACACCTGGAGATCACCCCAACAAACTGAATCGCAAATCGACCACGTTTTGATTGATGGAAGACACTTCTCGGACATTATCGACGTCAGAACTTATCGCGGCGCAAACATCGATTCGGACCACAACCTAGTGACGGTTAAAGTGCGCCAACGACTCTCCGTTGTGAACAACATTCGGTACCGACGCCCGCCACGGTACAATCTGGAACGACTCAAGCTACCCGAAGTCGCAACTGATTACGCGCAAAGCCTTGAAGCAGCGTTGCCGGAAGAGGGAGAGCTCACCGAAGCCCCTCTTGAGGACTGCTGGAGTAGTCTAAAAGCAGCCATAAACAACGCAGCGGAAGGTGCCATTGGGTTCGTGGAAGCAAATCGACGGAACGGTTGGTTCGACGAGGAGTGTCAGACGGTTTTGGACGAGAAGAATGCAGCGCGGGCGATGATGCTGCAGCAAGGCACCCGTCAAAACGTGGAACGATACAAACAGAAGCGAAGACAGCAGACCCATCTATTCCGGGATAAAAAGCGCCGCCTGGAAGAGTTGGAGTGCGAAGAGATGGAGCAGCTGTATCGTTCTCAAGAAATACGTAAGTTCTACAAGAAACTGAATGCATCCCGCACAGGCTTTGTGCCGCGAGCCGAAATGTGCCGGGATAAGGATGGAGGTATCTTGACGGACGAACGTGAGGTGATTGAAAGGTGGAAGCAGCACTACGATGAACACCTAAACGGCGCAGAGCAGGAAGATCAAGACAGCAGGAGGAATGGCTTCATCAGTACGGCGGATGAGGGAGACGTGCCAACTCCCACAATAGGCGAAGTTAAGGATGCTATCCAACAGCTCAAGAACAACAAAGCAGCTGGAAAGGATGGTATTGGAGCGGAACTTATTAAAATGGGCCCGGACAGGTTGGCCACTTGTCTGCACCGATTGATAGCCAGGATCTGGGATACAGAACAGCTACCGGAGGAGTGGAAGGAGGGAATAATATACCCAATATACAAAAAGGATGACAAGTTAGAATGTGAGAACTATCGAGCGATCACCATTCTTAATGCAGCCTATAAAGTGCTTTCCCAGATCATCTTCCGCCGTCTATCGCCACTGGCAAGCAGATTTGTGGGAAGTTATCAAGCCGGATTTGTGGACGGGCGATCAACGACAGACCAAATCTTTATGTTGCGGCAGATCCTCCAAAAGTGTCGCGAATATCAAGTACCTACGCACCACCTATTCATCGATTTCAAAGCGGCCTATGATACCATCGACCGCGAAGAGCTATGGAAGATTATGGACGAGAATGGTTTTCCCGGGAAACTGACTAGCCTGATCAAAGCAACGATGGATAGTGTACAGTGCTGTGTGAAGATATCGGGTGCATTATCGGACCCGTTTGAAACACGCAAAGGACTTCGACAAGGCGATGGTCTTTCCTGCCTCCTGTTCAATATTGCGCTAGAAGGTGTTATGAAACGGGCGGGCTTCAACATGCGGGGCACGATCTTCAATAAATCCAGCCAGTTCATCTGTTTCGCTGACGACGTGGACATTGTCGGAAGAACGTTCCAGGTGGTTGCTGAACAGTATACCAGGCTGAAACGTGAAGCAGATCGGGTTGGATTGAAGGTAAATACGTCGAAGACGAAATATCTGCTGGCTGGAGGAACCGAGCGCGATAGAGCTCGCATAGGCAGACGCGTGACGATCGACGGGGATGAGTTCGAGGTGGTAGACGAATTCGTCTACCTCGGATCATTGATAACGTCGGATAACAACTGCAGCAGAGAAATTCGAAGACATATCATCGCCGGAAGTCGTGCTTACTATGGACTCCACAAGACCTTGCGGTCTGGTAAACTTCACTTCCGTACTAAGTGTACCATGTACAAGACGCTTATAAGACCGGTAGTCCTCTACGGGCATGAGACGTGGACAATGCTCGAAGAGGACCTGCAAGCGCTAGGAGTTTTTGAACGACGTGTGCTTAGGACGATCTTCGGCGGAGTATGTGAGAACGACGTATGGAGGAGAAGAATGAAGAAGCTTGCGCAACTCTACGGTGAACCCAGTATCACGAAAGTCGCCAAAGCTGGAAGGGTACGATGGGCGGGACACGTTGTGAGAATGCCGGACAACAATCCCGCAAAAATGGTGTTCAACTCAAATCCGGCCGGTACAAGACGAAGGGGAGCGCAACGAGCTAGGTGGTTTGACCAAGTGGAGCAGGATCTTGGAAGTGTGGGGCGATCGAGGAATTGGAGGTTAGCAGCCATGGACCGAGTTAGTTGGCGTAACATTGTGACGCAGGTCATGTCTTGAAGGACGTAGAGCCAGCAAAAGTAAGTAAGTAAGTAAAGTAGTATGAAGGCGTAGGTTATTTTCCACATTAATACTACATTTGTACTTCCGCCAGGACGTACTTTAAATCAAAAAAAATCTACTCATATCAGTTCCATTAATTTTTATTTTTTTAATAACATCAGTGAAATATGGATTATTGATATCTGGAAAATTGTTGCTCCAAAAATAACTTGATATTTTTCATCAGGCTTCTGATTGATGATGCTTTTCATTGTAGCTTTTTTATTATCAGAATATTGTACAACATTAGTCGATCGATGTACAGAAAACCGATTACGATTTCATTGATAAATTAAAAATATATTGCATGCACAAGGTGTCCACTTTATATGAACAGTCCTTACTATTGTTGTGTTCTAAATTCAACACAAAATCACAATGACAATATGCTAATAATATAGCAACTTAGCGATCAAGAAACAAAATTGAGTACCTACCTATTTAGTACCCTAATTGAGTACCGTAATTTCGGGTGAAATTGATCATTTTTCACGGTTTTTCTAGTCTGTTTTCTATAATGTTAACAATGCTAAACAACTAAATGTAGGAAAACAAGTACGATGGTGAGCGTCATCGAGTTATGTACCGAAATTTTCTATCAAATGCCATTTTAGTGTTAACAAATACCTCTAAAATAAAAAATCAGAGGATCTCGTTTCGGGGTGAAATTGATCACTTGTCAATGCCATTATTGTTAGTTTCCAAAACAACTCTATATGATAAATTTGAGCTCCCTGAATCCGAATATGCTTGTAAAATTCTTAACAATGCAATATTTATATAAATAACGAATAGTTAAATTTCAAGAATTACGTGGAAAACGCCTGAATGTATGCAATTTCCTAAGTAATTCAATGATATCTAACAGAAATTCAATTATTTCAACCATATGAGCTAATTGGTACGAGTTTTGGTGATGAAATCTGGTTTGGGGATATATCTCAAGCATCCTCACAAACTTTTAGGCTTATACCATGTTCAAATCCTTGCTTATAAATAGAAGTTCATAGCTGTTTGTCAATACTGCATCGTGCATGATTTTGAAATTTTACGTTATTTTCATAGTAATAAACATTCTTTAACGCAAAAAAACTTCACAACACACAATTCTACAATAGTTACGATAAGCAACGTTCATTTACTGCAGCTTACATTGATATTTGTGCTCCATTACGAATAAATAAAATCGTGTGATACGATGATCAATTTCACCCTTCTGATCAATTACACCCGATTTTACGGTACCAATGTTCTATCTGTTACTATAAATTGGAAATGTGTTTCACCACCATTCGCAAGCTAGCTGAAATGATCAGCTCAATGAACTTGACCACGAGATGAGAGAAATGCGGCGGCATGGACAAGCGTGAAAACGCAAACAGCATACCGCTGATAAGACGATTTAATTAATAACAATAACAAAATAATCAGCTCCAATCAATTCGAACGATTATGCCTCGAGGCATTCAGCAGTCGGTGTTCGACGCTTCTCGAGTGCTGTTGCGCCATAGCGAATTGTGAATGCAATTCACAGACCGCACACTCAATTAGCCACCATATCGACAGGCGGTCTCTCGACAGATAACCCAGTCCACCCAACTTTTTCCCAAGTAAAGCACCCCATTGGGATGCGGAATCAATCCCGGAAGCAACTCACCTTGCACTGCATCCGCCTTCGGTCGAAATCGTGCCCAAAGTGTTCCTGGAAGCAGTCCACAAAACGCCTCATAAAATCTCGATGCGAGACGGTTTGGCGTGCTGACTCCGGCAGGTTGGTGGTAATGTAATGCACACAGGACCGGGCGAAATCGGCGGAAGCGGCACGTGCATGTCGTTCGCAGAACTCGGCCCAAACGCCTCCGCTGCCGCTGGTTGGTGTGGAAGTTACGGCACCGCCTCCGCCAATCGAGGATGGGGTTCCTGCTACCAGGGGACTAGTTGCCGGCACAGTGGCAGTGCTGGTCGTTCCGGTGACACTGGACTGGGTTGTGCTGCAAAAACTTTGATCGCCTTCGGTCAGGTTTGCCATGTTTGCGGTACTGAACCTGGACCTGGGTCAGTTTCGAACTTTTATATACGAAAGTTTATTCTATAACGGCGGATAGCACACTTTTTCCCTAACGTATTTTTACATAAATACGGCTAAAGTATTTATTCTTATTCTGAAAATGAAAAAAATTTAAAAGGATTAGAATTTAAAGAAGTGATTACTAAAAATGCGGGGTGTAAGTATGCGAAACGATAAAAGTTAGGCAAATAGACAGATGTACCATCAGTATCCGCTCATGTCCCTATTTCCGCTCACTAGTGGAAAAATGATTTTCAAGGCTAAAAACCAACATTTTTCGCATGGATATATTCTAGCAATATAAACAACTTTCAAATGTTTTTTTGATTTCATGTTTATTTATTTTGTTTATTTCATTTTATGTTCTTTTGATAAAATAATTCTTTATATTGAAAACACAAGACCTCGTGAGCGATTATTGGGTCACTAGGTATTTTTGTGCTTTCCAGTAATCGCTCATGCAAAAAATAAAACAAAATTTTAAAGAAATTTCGATTTTAGTATATAGCCTTGTTTATTGCAGTAGTAGCTATGGTTTGACCATAAAAATAATCAAGATAAATAACGAAATTCGAAATAATGCATTTTTTAGAAAGTTCGTCACGAAATCTGTTTAGCGTGAGCGGAAATAGGAACACTTAGATGCAGTAACAAATGCAATCAAATATTTTTTTATGAAAGTTTTTCAAATTCTCTTTATTTTGCCGATCTACATTATGACATAAAAATAGTAATGATCGACACAATAGTTATTTTATAATAAACATTTGAACACATAACTTCCCTTAAATGAGGAGAATCTTGTGCACTGATGGTATTGCCGCGAGCAGATTTTTATAATCACAAGTTCAACCAACGTGGTTAGCTGAGTTTGGGTATCGTGAAACCATGTTTGATATAGCAATCAAGCAAATTTGATAGAGTCAAACAAGAATGAAAAAGAGATTGAACAGGAACCAGGAAACAAGAATTTTTGAAAAATGATTTTTACATAAGGATTACACACATACAGTTGTGTTCAGAATAATAGTAGTGAAAGCCGATTTTCATACAAAATGCTCAACTTTGGGATGCTGTAACTTTGTTTCCATATGAGCAATCGGCATGAAATTTTGGCAGTGAACTACAAATATGCTCAATTTCATTATCACAAAATTTGAAAATTTTCACACTACCGGCTAAAAAGTTAAGCACCAGGTGAAATCGCTCAAAATAATAGTAGTTTTAATAATTTAAATATCTGCTGTATTTTGAGTTTTAGAATTTTTCTTTACACATCGTTTCAACCATTTCCACCCAAGCTCTAAATGTATAGACAATACAATTTTTTACAAAATTGTTGCTGAACGAAAATTTACAAAAGAAAAACTACTATTATTTTGAGCGATTTCACCTGGTGCTTAACTTTTTAGCCGGTAGTGTGAAAATTTTCAAATTTTGTGATAATGAATTTGAGCATATTTATAGTTCACTGCCAAAATTTCATGCCGATTGCTCATATGAAAACAAAGTTACAGCATGCCAAAGTTGAGCATTTTGTATGAAAATCGGCTTTCACTACTATTATTCTGAACACAGCTGTACATACAAAGGTGGAAAAAATTGATAACTTTTACAGTAGGAAGATAAAAAAAATCTGTTTTTATAGATTGTTCGAAAGGAAATTTTCTTAGGAATCCATTAGTGATGGTTTCATGAACGTGGAACAGCCGAGGGATAAACTATCGAGCCCGTTTTGCCCCGATTCCCTGGAAAAACTAGATTTATATGTTGTTGTAGGGGAAGGTGGTCCAATTCGGACCCTGTTCTAATTCGGACCATCAAATGTTTCTCAATACTGGCGCTATTGTAAAGATCGTGTGTACCGTTTTTCTACCCACCGTTTGCCTAGGATCTAACACAAAACATTTGACGCCTTCCACTTAATTCGTTTGATTTTTACGTTAGTTTGTTGTTTTGAAGTGCTCTAGTGTGCTATCGGTTAGCATTATTTCCAAGACTCTGGAATTGAGAATAATTCTCCAATCTTTCTGTGTTATTTCATAATCGAATCCCCCAAGCCTAAGCTTTCATCTGACCATATGGTTTTCAAATGTCTATGCACTGTTTGTGTTCAACAAGTTTAAGGACTGTTCATTTTATAAAGTGGACACCTTGTGCATGCTGTATCTTTCTTATTAATCAATGAAATTTCAATCGGTTTTTTGCACATCGTTCGACTAGTATTGTACAATGTTGTGATAATAAAAATTCTCCATAATAATTAAATTTCACACGAATATGGAACAACGATTAGATCGGTCGATTTTTTGAGGTTATCAAAATCAATGATTGTAAGAAATTGGCTGGAAAATTCGATAATTTATATTTTCTATTTTCAAAAAAGGCTTGTTCTTCGAAAGCATCATCAATCAGAAGTCTGATAGAAAAAAATCAAGTTATTTTTGAAGCAACAATTTTACAGATATAATAAAATCAATTTTCCCGTATATTTTTAAAGACATTTTTTTTAAATTTGATGGGAATTGATATGAGTAGAATTTTTTGTGTAAAAGTACGTCCTGACGGAAGTCCTAATATAGTATTAATATGAAAAATAACTTACGCCTTCATAGAGTTACTTAGTAAGTCCCCACGTCACATTCAAAGCACAACAGAAACACAATTGTTTTATTCTTAGAAGACCTATCAAAGTACATTGACAATCATCAAAATTGGCAACACTGCTGTAAAAAAATCGATTTTATTTTCCACATATTATTTTCATAATATGTTATTCTGAGATTACCAATTGAAAAATTCGTAGAAAACTTTTTACAATTTGCTGTAGATCGATAAATATGCGTACATGATTTTAAAAGTATGAGACTTTTTAGTAAAACTACCATAAACAGTAAAATTTATACTTAAGGCTGTAGTTTAATCTCACGATTTAGCTTTCGTTTATACTAATATAGTTTCTTTAGTAATCCAAACTAGTTTTGAACACGCTTTTTACTTTTCTTTTTTGCTGGGAGTGAAAGGATGGTGTATCAGCAAATTTGGCCATAAATGGGTAAATCACTAAAGTTACCTAATGTCATAGAATGGTGGAATATAATTGATATTTTTAAAGCTTTACCTTTAGTAGAATAGTAAAGGATACAAACATACAATTTGTTCATAAAAATAAGGATTTTTGTTTTGCGAAAAATAATGTTAAACTTTGACGGACAGCTTTTTTTAAGAGTTTTTGGAAAAACTATTTAGCTCTTCAACCAAAAGCATTTTCAAAGATTTTATATTTTCATAGCATTTTAGAATAATAGGTCAACGATTCACAGAAAACCGATTACGATTTTATCAATAAATAAAAAAGATATAGCATAAACAAAGTGTCCACTTTATAAAATGAACAGTCCATAAATATCTCAAAATGTGTATTGGTCCAATCCGGACCTTTTGATGTGGTTCAATACGGACCTCTTGCTTTTACAACGAACGAAGTCTATTTCAAAAGCTCCAATCCGTGAAAGTCTTCTCAACTTGCCAGAAAATCACAGAAGTTGTAATATTTATGGATGGTGCCTTTGTTCCTATTGCAGTATAGTAAAAGCCTTCGAAAAATCTATGAAATATGGTAGCCAACAAAAAAAAAGTAATCAATAAATCAGCTACTTGAAAAGAATCTCTATTAATACCACTGCCAATTTTGGATACAGCGTTCCAAATTTGTATGGCAATACGAAACAAAAAACAAAACGTTCACGAGTGCTCAGAACAATACAATCAACTTTCTCTTACCCGATATAATGTTTTTTTTTTTTAACATGAAAATAATAGGGGTATTCCCTTAAAGCTTTACGCAGCTTCCTAAATCCTGCGTAACATTGCTGAAGAAATATTTCAAATGAAATGTTCCACTTCAGATTCTAATGTAATGTCAAATAAGGGAATTTTAATCTAGTTGTCCGCCGTAAATGTCAACAATACACTTCAAAATTTTGCTGCTGGAGCTTTGGAGCTGAAAACGTGTTGTTCTTGGAGATTTGTCCTGTTTCAGTTTTGGATTGGTAATTCATATTAAAGCTAGAACGACCATTTATAAAGTTTCAGGCACAGCAATTCGCGATGAACAAATAGATTTGGATTGATGATTGAAACGATCGCTTCCACCAGGATACGTGCTGGTTCCGTAGCAATACTGTTGGAAACCCAGGCGCTCCTGATTATTATAATATATTCTGTGATAACATAGCAAAATATGTACCTCTCACTCTCGGTCGTAGCTCATGAGAATTGAAATAAAAACAAGTCCGTCTTACTGTGAAAAAAGATGTGATTTAAGAGGAAAATAACCATCATCGTTTTACAAATTTTCAAAACCAGTTTTTTCGCTCAAAATTTAGGCAATGTTCAAGAAAATCTATCATTGAATTACACTTGCCATCTGGATTGCGATGATAGATTTTTTTATGAGGATTTCTTAAAATTTGTATTAAAAATTTGGTTTTTCATTTTCGATGATTGCTGATGATTGAATGATGGATTCTTGAGCCTTAAAATAGCTTGTGTTTATTCTAAAAATTTGAAAATTTGTTCCATTCTGTAAAGCTGTGAAGATCAAAACAATAGTTCCACATAATCCTAATACAAGATGCTTCCTTTTTAATGGAAAGCATGTTAGTTGAGATCATGATATGACAGCGAACAGCACAGCATTAATCTTTTACTCAATCTGCGCATTTCCACGCAGTTTCAATCTCTTCATAAAAGGAACCAGGGTAGATTGAGAACGTCTCCAATTATCAGTTAGATAGGTACTTGTATATGTTGTCTTAGGCCTATGTTCTATTTGATATTCGTAATCCACATTTTATTTTACTTTTCTTTCTTTTCTCACCACATTCTAATCCATTTGTTTATTTTGTACCTTGACAGTTGTCAAGACCTGGAAGGGAGGCACCGATACTACACACGAAATTGGATACAATTGTTGTCCAAATTGCAAGATAACTTCAGTTTGCCAACGACAATCAAGGCAGGCTTAGTGAAACTCGCTAGTTTTCATTTTTTGTGTACCTTCGATCTTTCTGGACAAACAGTGAAAAAGGGCCACAGTTTTCTATGAGTTTAATTATCAGTTTTAATAAAAACAGTAAAAAGAGCCTCATTCCAATACGTTACATTCAATTAGACAAAAACGGTGCTCTCGTGACGTTACTTTTGAATGTTCGTGAATTGATTCTAATTCGATTTTTGCTAGTTTTGATGAAATGCAAAAATATGCTTAGGCTAATTACGCGCTTTTTCCATGTTTGTCCATTGTTTAAGATCCGGGCTCACAGTGACAGTTCGTGACAGCAAAATCTCGGCTCACTGTGACATAGAGAAATTTTGTATTGGTTTCTCCCTCCCAGGTCAAGACCACCAGATCTTGACCGGCCATCTTTTAACGACCTGAAATGTGTCATGGCCACTTTAAGCAATTACATGAAATATTTAAGATACTCAACTTACGCAGCAATTTACGCTGTTAAGTGAATCCCCTTAATCACTTTAATATAGCGTATTTTGACCCTAAAATGTAAGTATGTCGATACTTCTCCAACTCGATGTCCCAAGATTCGATGCTGTCTCCTTCAGTTTCCCGAACAAGCTAACCTTTTCAACCCGATATTTTCATGCCATAATTCTCACTCTTTCTCTATCTTTATCAACGAGATTTTAAGCCCTGAGATAGTTCATCTCGGTACCAACGGCTTTACTTCTCTTCCGAAGGAAGTCGTCAAAATAACTTTTTACATTATCCGTGACTACCCTTGAGGATGGGATTCAATCCCAGGTCCTCGGCGTGAGAGTCGTGTTTTCCAAACACTACATCAAGTCCGTCACTGATATGATTCTTTATTTGTTGAAATTTTACATTTCAAGCAAAAATGGCTTTTAATAATGTTTTTTGTCAAAATAACAAAAAGATCCATAAATTAAAAAATATTTCCTTTATCTCGATATGTCCAATACGTCCAACGTTCAGTTTAAAATCGAGTTAGGGAAAGTTCACTGTACTGAATTTTGAATTAGTTTCAGATTTCACCCCTGTTTTTTTTAATGAAATTCACATTTAACTTGAGCTGGTTCTGACTCGAACTAAATTGGAATTTTGCGCGCATTGAATTACTTTGTTATGCTTGCGCTTATTGAAGAAGTTCAACAAGCTTTGATACCAAACAAATCGGTGTTTTATTTTATAACTACCATAGCAAAAAAAATGATAAAATATAGGGTGGTCCGAATTAGAACATGCGGGGTCCGAATTGGAACAGGGTTGGTCCAATTCGGACCTTTTGCAGATCTTCGTTCAAACATGTCTAGCCATGTCCTGGTAGGAGGCATCACAAAACTCTCTGAGACAAAAGTCCGCGCGCTAAATCAGGCTTTCAAGAAAACATGAAACTTTTCATACCGTACATCATGCTGAAAAGATAAGGCCAAAAAAACTGTTACTAGGTCCGAATTGGACCATGTTCCCCTATGTTGTGTAAAACTGTTTTTTATTTGTGGGCAATATTTCCCATGAACTGCATCATTGCTAATCTATTGAACAATGTTATGGCATATTTTTGAAGAAGAATTTTTGTTTTTAATTTCTCAAACTTAAAATTAATTCGAAGATGTCTGTTCAATAATTCATTAAACAAATCGTTTTTAGGGGAATTAGGACGAATATAGCCATAAAACTATATGCGCCCACTACTTTATATTGCTGTGTGCGTTTGAAATGTAAAAATCAAATGCGGGAACACCAAATGCGGTAAGATATTTCACAAGAAATGCGATGCCAAAGAAAGGTTTTTCTTGCTAGGGCGGCGGTGATTTCTGTAATCGTTGCTAGGTGGCCTTTGATTGTTTTGTGTTACCGCATTTGGAGGACGTTTAAACAAGATTTGCATCTCAAAAGCAAACAGCAATATCAATGAGGCTAACGGCAGTCGATGATTTAGATTACTATCGTGTATCCAAACTATCGCAAATCGTTTGGAAACCTTCACCAATCGATTCCTAAGAAAATTTCCTTTCGAACAAGCCATAAAACTTATTAATCTTTATATTGTGAAAGTTATCAAATTGTCCACGTTTGGGTTCGGAATTCCTCAATGTGCAGTGACGCCAAGGTGGAGAAAAATTAAAAAAATAATTTGCATTATTAAACTCAAAAGTGTTTTTGTATTTCTGCTATATTCAAAAAGACTTTCTTTAGATTTTTAGGAGATTGGATAATTATTCAACTATTTACAATACTTAAAAAAGTGGGAGTTTGTTTTTTCGTTTCGGGCGTTTTGCTGGGCAGTGTTTTGGAAAGCCCAAGCAAGACGGTTCGTTTCCAGGAAGTTTCGAGGATGGATTACCAACTGGTGAGCTCGTTTCATGCTTATGATAACACATTTTTTCATGAAAGCTATACTTTTACGTAATATTCAAACAAACTTCGTATGATTCGTCACTACAAGTGTCGGTATTATGCCAGTTTTATTCAATTTCAATATACATAATTTTTTCTCTATTTGACATTACTAGTTGTTGACATTTATTTAAAACTTCTATCAAAAACTTTTCATCTCTAGACAAAAATGCAAGTAAGAGTATAGTTATGTAATTTTCGAACAAACTATGTATGGCTCGTCACTACAAGTGTCAGCATTATTCCTGTTTCATATAATTTAAAATATATACATATATTTTCCTCTTTTCGCCATCAGAAGTTTTTATTCTTTTGAATGGTTTGACATTATAGATATTGACGTATTTTTTAAATCTTCTACCAAAACCTTCTCGAGACAAAAAAAAAATACAAAACTAGCTTCAAGGCGAAGTAGGCCGTCATTGAAATTCGCACTGGTCATCGATGATTGTGGCCTTCCATAGCCGAGTGGTTAGAGTCCGCGGCTACAAAGCAAAGCCATGCTGAAGGTGTCTGGGTTCAATTCCCGGTCGGTCCAGGATCTTTTCGTGATGGAAATTTCCTTGACTTCCCTGGGCATAGAGTATAGTACCTGCCACACGATATACGAATGCGGAAATGGCAACTTTGGCAAACAAATCTTTCAGTTAATAACTATGGAAGTGCTCATAAGAACATTGAGCTGAGTAGTAGGCCATCCCTTATTTTTCGAAAATGCGAAATGTTATAAGTTGGTCATTGTAAAGTGCTCGTTTTGGTAAGAAAAAATCACGTAAAAATTTGAAGTCCGTACGTAGACGCTAAGTGGTCCCCCAACGGCCCTGAAGGTATTGGGCGAAGATGACCCCGTGCGCAAACAAATTGTCATGCGCGCGTTGATAATCAGCATAGAAGTTTGTTTTCTTCTGGATGATTCAAATATTACGTAACGCAAAATTTTCTAATTTTAGACCCCCTCGCTCCCCCACATAACAGCTCTGTATGAAAAAATTTAATTTTTTGTATGGACCGTGACACTACCGAGGACATCCTCCCTTCCCCTGTTGCGCTACGTAATATTAGAACGATCCCAATTTGTAATTATGAATTTTATGTCAGCGTGCAATGTTATGAAGATATCCACAGTATAAAATATTATTTTGCTTAAAATTCTATGCTGATTATCAATTTGTTACTAGTGGTTTTTCGTACTCATGTTGGGTACACTAGAACAGCGAGGTCAACCTGGCGCACCGGGGTCATCTACACCTAATACCTTTAGGGTCGTTGGAGGACCACTTAGCGTCCACGTACGGACTTCAAATTTTTACCTGATTTTTTTCTTACCAAAACGAGCACTTTGCAATGACGAACTTATAACATTTCGCATTTTCAAAAAATAAGGGACGGCCTACTGAGTAGCCGGCTCTGTCCCAGTGTAGTGGGGACGTTAATGCCAAGAAGAAGAAGATCGATGATTGTGACTAATTCGTCTCAGAATTGCGATTTAATGAAAAACAGTTGGTTTTGCTCTGACATAGATGAAAAAGTATCAGTATACTTTCTGCATGTAGGCGCAATTATTAATATTAACTTTGATGACTGAGCTTTATCACTTTGAAATTTCTAGCAGAAAAGCCAACATGGCTGCTAAAACGAATGACGGACTACTTAGCTTTGAGCAGTGCTGGGAATGGTAATAGTAGTAGGCTTGAATTCCGAGAAACTCACGTGGCTCTTCCAGTACAGTTGTACCTGAGAGAGACTCGCGAAGAGGAAAAATATCAACGTCATATGCAGCCCAGATTCCCCTCTCACGAAACGTCAAATGCAGCCAACCGTTTTTTATGGCTGAAAAAGTGAAAAGTATTGTGTTCAAAGTAAACTGTTATTAAGAACCTCGGTCGGCGGAGCAATTTTTTCCAAAGTTGCTGATAAATCTAAGCAGAAGATTGATTATTGCTAATGACTGCTACGTTTGCTGGCATGAAATTTCATTCAAACGGCTATTTATGATTCGATGTGATGCAAACTTAATCATTTTTTGCTGCGAGGTTCATGTGAGGGTTTGAACGGTTTGCGCATAATTGGTATAAACACAAAGGGGAATAAAAAAAACTCAGCAAACACAGAAAAAGAAGACCGTCTTCGCGAGTCTCGTCTCAGAGTTGTACAAAACGCGAATCTCATCAAGAAGCCTATGTTGGATGCACGAATTTCCTAAATCGTTAGTGTCATTGAAGGCTCTAAATGCGGGAAATGCAGTGGGAAATAGAACATTTTTCTGCAGTAGTTTTGAGTTGCCCTTAGCAACGGGTGTTTTACTATTTTCAAGTTTTTTTGCCTACAGCAGCGATATGCGTAAGTTTCACTGGCTTCGCTGACTGTGATTTTCTTCGCTTGACTACTGTGAAGTGAATTTCAAGATTTTTCCCAACCCTGGCCTTAAGTCGTGTTTTCCTCGTTATCCATGGATAGCATCACCGACCAAAGGTGACTCCCAAATCTTTTCCTCCCTCACTAATAAACACCCCTCCCGTGGTGATTGTGGAGATTCAAAGGTATTCTCAGTCTCTAGAAGCAACAATCATTACCCCCCAACATTACTTCCCCATCCCTACTGACTATAAGGACTTGGCCGGTGACGTTATTGATCAATAAGATTAGATCTGCTACAATTGCACTTCGAGAGTAAGCGGAAATTCCAATCACCCTCGGAAGTTTTCCCGAATAATGTCGTCAAGAGCTGAACAAAAATATGCCCAATAATACCTAAGAAACCTCGCTATTTATTAATCCATGAATGATAATGCTATGAATTTATTATTGATCTCCCAAGCAATTCGTGTTTAAAAACAGGTGAATCTACAGATAATCTACAGATAACAATACAAAATCTCGTCACGGACTGTGAACTAGTTAAGCCAGTTATCCAAACAAAGCTTCATCAAAAACAGTATTAGCGTCTCAATCAGGAATCCTTAATGAAACTGACAAGATTTCAGTAAAAAAAACTCAGTTAAAAAAAAAAAAATTTCAAAACAGATTTTTTTTATAACTGCTAGAAATCTTTTAAGAATATCATATAAAAATAAGATCTTTTATACAATTTACTAAAAGTATTTTAGGTAACCCACTAATTATTTTTTTCAGTCATTTTCCAAAGAACTTCCAAGCATCTGGTTATTTATCACCTCGATTCCCTTTAGGATTCTAGCAAAGATATTATCAAAAATTTTCCATGAACTTTAATGGAAATCTATCAACCGTCATACTAACAACTTTACCAGGAATTCCTTAGTACCTTGCTAGAAATTTTTCAAGGATCAAATCATATTTCATAAGAATTCCTTTGAAACTGCTCAATTTTTTAGGCCAGAAATTCAGCAAAGATCTAACAAGAAACCGGTTAGAATTGTAAGAAAAATCTGTCCAGATATCTCCTGAAAACCAATGATTTTTTACAGGATTTTGCTAAAAAAAAACTAATTCTATCAACTCACAAAAAGCCATGATGAAAAGTGTAAATTGTAAAGCAGTCGTGCCCTCCTAACAAAATTTCCTAGTTTCGCCCATAGTGCTTTTCCCGGTTTGTTCTAATATCTCCCGGGTATTTCCGGTGTTTTCCCGGTCATTTGGATTTCCCGGGTTTTTCCCGCTTTTCCCGGATTTCCCGGATGGATGGACACCCTGAATCCCTAATTCATTTGAATCGTAGAGCAATTCTTACCAGTTCCGATCGATCACGGAGTAGCAACCAGGGCTGTGCATTTACGAAAGCATTTTGTGAAACACGAAAGCTTAGTTGTGTCGAATCTCGATGGTGACGAACAACTACGTCGCTTTGTTCTTCGTTCCAAACTCGTTCGTTTTTTGCCCGATTGAAAGTAACGAACAAGAAAGGTGAAATAAAAGAGTAACAATTTCGGTTCATTTGATTTCACTGAAATCCATCAAAATGTTTGAAATTGAATTTTACCTGTTTTTTGTAATACCGTAATTTCGGGTGAAATTGATCACTTTTCACTGTTTTCCATGTCTGTTTTCTATGATGTTGCCAATTCCAAACAACTTAATGCAGGAAAAAAAGTACGACGGTGAGCTTCATTGGTTTATATACTCAAATTTTCAAATAGTTGTGATTTTAGTGCTGAAAATCCTCTCCAAAATAAAAAATCGAGGAATTCCATTTCGGGGTGAAATTGATCACCTGTTAAAACATTATTGTTCGTTTTGAAAACAACTTTACTTATTTGAATTGAGCCTCCTGAATCCAAATATGCTTGCCAAATTCTTAACAATGCAAAATTTATGTGAATATTAAACAATTAATTTTCAGCAATACCGCAGAAAACGCCTAAATGTAGGCAATTCCCGAAGAAATTTGATGATATCCATACGAAAATTCAATTATTACAACAAAATGAACAAATTGGTACGAATTGTGATGATAAAATTCGTTTTGGGGATATATTTCAAGCATCCTTACAAATTTTCAGGTTGACACCATGCCCAAATCCTTGTTTAAAACTATAAGTTTATTGATGTCTGCCAATACCACACAGAACACGATGATGGAATTTCCTATTATTTTAATAGAAATAAACATTCCTTAACACAAAAAGCTTCACAACATGCAATTTGACAATAGTTAAGACAAAACAACGTTCATTTACATAGGTTGCAATGGTTTCTGTGCTCTATTAGAGGCAAATAAAATCGTGTGACACAGTGATCAATTTCACCCTACTGATCAATTTCACCCGAATTTACGGTACCAATGTATGTAACTTGTTAGGTAATAAATTGAGATGGAGAAACTATTCGGGCTACCACGTCGTTCATTTGAATCAATCAGCTCCTAAAGTTAGAGAATACCTATTGAAAGACCAGCTCGCTGCGGTGAGGCTCCGATTTATGACGCGCGATGCACAAGCAGCACGAAAGAAATGAGAGACTACGCTTGCTGTGATGAAAGGAAAGGTTTGTCGGATTGAAAGGCAAGCTTGAGTCAGTCAGTAGGCGACTGAAGAAGACTGCAAGTGGTAGTCGAAATACGCGTATCTGTCAAAGATAAGCATTTAGAAGCGGAATTAAAAGGTACACGGTACTACATCTACTTTTAAGTTTCTCTATTGAGATTTTGCTCAGAGGATTGGAACATTAATAATAGACGTCAGTAGTGTTTTGTCCGTTGAATCTGTTGCATGGTTTTGTGGAGCGAGTTCTCCCGAGTACAAACTTTACAGACATGAACAGAACGCGTTCAAATGCATCTCTGAAATGGGTATAATTTTTTGGTTTCAGTTTTTACTTGTTTTCAATATTAAATTAAATGTTTATTAAAAGTTTTATTGTTGAATCTGTATTGGATAATCTTATGTATATGGAATCATATTCTAATAACTACTGCATAGTTTTCATCTTATTTGGTTTGTCTCAAGTTTGTTGAAAATCAATGGCGCTCTGGAGCTACCATGGGAACGAGAGGTTTAAGAAATAATGTAAATTATGGTTACTGATTAAGCCATAATAAAGATATTTAAGTAGGCTTAAATCCATTCAATTTTTATGATACTCCACTTGCCTCGTCTACCCCTACCACTCTCAGAGAATCGCAAAGATTCCCGCAGGATTTCAAAATGTAAAATTCTACAGATTCTCGCTAGCTATAAAACAACGGGGGGTAATATGACTTTGACATTATTTGTCTACAGATATTATGGTTTGGTCTTAGTAGGCAAACATTTTAAATTGTTGATTGAAATGTCAATAATTTTCACTGGATTTGTTTTGCAGCTGCGTGTTTTTTGTATTACAATATCAGCCCCATTTTTCATAAAATTGTAATCTTTTTATTTTAGGCATCGGTGGATTACAATTAGAATAATGGAAAGCGTTGCTGGACCAAACTTATGGAGATAAACAATATCTATAATTCAATCGTTCAATTTTTCATCAATTTTGCCTTCAATATACTGAGAACCATAGACAGCAAACATGACGAAACCTTCCGTAAAACTTTGCGGAGACATGAAAAAATTGAAACATGCATTGAATGCACATCATAAGCCTACGTTAAGTGATATGATTTGTTAAAATATTGATCTTCTTCAAAGACTATGTCATTAAGGAAAATTAAATACATGGTATTGAATTACTTCTATCATTACCGACTATGGGGCTGACCGGAGAATAAGCTTTTTTCAATCCTAGTTCAGCATTTGTGAAGGAAGTCCATGTGTTAGAACCGTTTCAGTTGCAGTTTGAGATGGTTTATCAAGTGAAATTATGGCTTGAACTCTACAAAGGTTCAAATTTGTTCAAATCAAATCATTTGTTTTTCATGACTTGGAAAATCGTCGTTTGTTACACTTTTTCATGTGGTTCAGTTAGTAATATATTATTCACATAGTTGAAAATGTTCTCCAAGCCCATGCGTCGGAACTACGTCGGGCAAGGTACGTTGTGTAGCACATCAGATCCGCTGTCCAGCGCACTATGTCCAACGTTAGGTTCGACGTATACATTTGAAAAAAAAAACAGTTTTCGCGTGTCGATGGTTCCGGCTTACAACAGGAGACGCGATAACTTATTTATAAAATTAACAAGCGCCAATCTCTCTGATGAAGGAAGTCCTCTGATTACTGCTTATGATAAACCTAAAATGACAAATCATTAGTATTTCATTTTCATTTTCATTTTCATTTTGCAGCGTTTGGTGGGGCAATGAGAGCGCAAGTCAGTCCAAAGCCGGGGGCAGGGATAGGTAATGGCCGTAATAGTCTATGCGGACCACTTGAACACCATCGGAAATGATAGGAAGGGTTGGGGTAGGGTATAGGAAATTGGAGAAGACTTGACACAGTAATGCGATTAATGCTGCAAAATGTAAATGTGCTGAGAGCAATTTAATTTAAGTTTTGAAGTTTGGTTTGATTTATTAAAATTTCAAACAATTGTACAAGTAAGAAAGAATGAGCTGATCGCTTTATATAAATTTAATAAACAACAAAGTAATAACAATATGAGAGTGATGCTAAGAACTGCTTATGGCTCGATGCGACGCTTTAGGAGCTTTTGATAATGATTGAACATTACTATAAAGAACGCAATTCAATCGACTGTACAAACTTTATCTGTTTTTATCATGTACAGATATCAAATTACAATTCAGTCCACTGATTGGCGGTGCTGATTTATATAAAAATATTTGATATTATTAAAATGAAATGTGTTACTTACTCATGATGGTCATACAGTCGACTCTCCATAACTCGATATCCAAGGGACCATCGACTTATAGAATTATCGAGTTATAGAATATTAGAGTGAAATGGGTAAAATTCTTTACTTAAAACGTTTTACATTTAATAATACTTGCATCACAAAATAAATAAGCGAAAACATATATTTTTGAATTAAGTCAAAATTTGTATGGAAAAATTCAGAAAAATGTATGAAAATAGAAAAAAATCAATATTATCCATTTTGAACTCGTAAAAACAAATGTGTAATTTCAGTTCATTTATTTATATTTATAAGGACTTATTTCTATACAAAAACATATTTATAGTAAATATTGTAGTTTTAAAATCAAAAAGTGGACGCTGTGGGATATTTGTCTCCCAGAAGTTTCTCAATTTTGAAGAAACAATCAAAATGCTCTGGATTAACGCCTTCTGTCGCATCAAGAACATGTTTTAGTATTTTCAGGTTTGCAGCAACAGCTTCGGGTGTAATTTCTTCAGATTCACATCCTTCTTCAACAACATCGTTCATTCCAACATCCTCATCTTGTTTGGTATGCATACAGTTCACATACTCAATAATGTCAGAATCTGATAAAGTTTCACAGCAAATCACATTCGTGTCTACATTGCAATATTCTAGGAATGAGACTTCAGGGTCTACCGGGAAAACTTCATCTTCCGCTTGAAGTACTTCTTGTTGCTGTCGAATCTTTTCTTGACGCAAGAGTTCTGCCAGAGGAATGTCGTCATCTCCTTCTAGTACAAATCCCGCTTTTCGAAAGCAATTTTTAATTGTCTTTGCGGAAACGTTAATGGACCACACTTTAGATAAAAGATTTATGGCATCCAGAACAGTTATTTCTTCCATTATCTGTTGAAATAGTACATACATTTTTTTTGTTTAATAAAACGTGGAATAAAATTAAAAGTATCTACCTCTCCTTTATCCATTCTTTCAATCCGTTGTTTGACAAGCGCGTGTCTGTAATAATGCTTGAACGTCCTAATGATTCCGACGTCCAACGGCTGCACTACGGATGTTGCATTTGGAGGGAAGAAACACAGCTCGATTGCTTTCAATTTCTTTTGAACGGATTTCGGGTGAGCCGGACAGTTATCCACCAACAGAAGAATTTTTCTATTTTCAGCCAGATATTTTCTATCGAGATCCATAATCCATTCCTCAAATAACAAAGATGTCATCCAGGCTTTTTTGTTACCTCTGTATATCACCGGTAGTGATCGCACGTTTTTAAGGTGAAGGTCCATTGAGCACGTAAACATAATGTTGCCACCCACTCGAACCACCCGCTGAACCACCCTCTCGAGCCACCCAACACGGCGGAGCACAATGTTATGTGCGTCGGCCAAAAATAAATCATCATGTTCCATGTACACCTCCACCTACAGAATTATGTAGGCAGTATAATAATAATAATAATAATAGTAATAATTACTTGCTTACGTTTCATACAAATGTATTATTGTCGATATGAATTCTTCAACCACTTCCTTAAAGCTCAAAATTACAATTTATTTCATTTGGTAGTGGAAACATGTTTTTTGACCAAAATTATAAGCATTTTTCACACCATGCGTGTGTTGTTTACTTTTTTTTGGCAGTTTTCTCCTCTCTTCTCTCGCTTTTCAAGGACGTAGAATGTTGCCATCAGTATGCATTTGCATTCTAAAAGAAAAAAAGAAAAGACAATTTACACCGTCTTCAGCACAAGGGCTGTACAGACTGAACAATCACTAACATTAGGCAACGGACAACACGAAACACCCAGTAGCCCAGCGATGAATTTTTCGTTTGACGAAAAGTTTCCACCGACTGGAGCGGGAATCGAACCCACACTTCGTGGCACACTACGCCTAGACCACTGACGCCGCTAACCGCAAGGCCACGAAGCCCATTCTACAGTCAATTGTACTGTATTATATCTAATATTCATTTTTGCTGCTAAATTGCGTCGTACATTGTTTTTTCTCACGCATAAAAATGTTTTGCAACACTTGTGACATTGTACACCTTTTGAGTGTTATGAAATTGTAAAATACGTAGTTGTAGCAAGTGTATGAATATCCAAAAAATTTCAATTCCAAACATAAAAACTGACATCACTTCCAATCAGTTAGAATTGCGCTCTCGTTTCATAAACAATGTTGGCTCAGTGAATTTGCGTTCCGGTGCTGCTTTTCGAGCACAAATTGATAAATTTAAGTGTTTGATTGCTCCCAGGAGTACGTTGCGTGAAAAGTTAAAGTGTTTCAAGTATCGCATCAAATTTTTGAATGGCTACGGTGAGTAGAAATACCATTTAAAGTGAGTTTAAGAACGGGCACCGAAAAGCCAGCAAACAATATCTCGGTGCGTGAAGAAGAAGTGATTCGGTAGTGCGTGGTATTTTACAACACAAATCACAGCAATAACTACGTGTTTGCATTCAAAAAGTGGTAATTTGAGAAAAACACATTATGGAATGCCTTCAGTTAAGAAACCACCCCTCTACAATAAGGTTAGTACCTTCAAATAATCATTTTTTTTGTGATCGCTCTCCAAAACACTGTGAGAAGCGTGGGAGGAGGGAGCGGGAAGTGAAGGGGGAAGTAAGGTGCCATATTAGAGGCCATTTTGGTACTCATGGGGATATGTCCTTAAAGCAGCGTGGTTTCTGGCTTTTTCCTATTACGAACAGGGGTAATTTTTCGCTGCCATCCATATTCGTAGCGCACATGACCGTTAATCGTTGCTTCGAGTACTTTCCTCCATGGCACGATTCGGTCTGTAGAGCGAAAGTTTTGTCCGGAAGACACTTGAAAAACAGGCCAGTTTCATCGGCATTGAAAATGTTCTGCGCTTCGTATTCTTCTATGATCTTCGGTAATGTATGTTCCTTCCAGCCATCTGTCATAACGGTATCAACGCTGGCGCTTTCTCCGCACAATTTTTTGAAAGAAATTTTTTGTCGCTTCAAAAACTTTACCAGCCAACCGTTACTGCCCTTGAAATTTTGAACTCCTAGCTGCGTTGCGAACTGGCGCGCTTTTTCACAAATGATTGCGCCAGATAATGGAATGCGGCTCTCCCTAGCTTGACGGACAAAGATTACCAGTGATTGTTCAAGTTTGTCATCCAACAGTGGCTTGTCACGTTTTGCTTGAGGAGTTCCTCGGGATTCATGCTGCTTCAGCCATTTGTCCTTCTTGCGGATGATGGTCGAAACAGTGCTTTGTGGAATTTTGTAAGTCTTGCTGATTTCAGTGACCTTCATTCCCAGCTCGAATCTATTGATTATTTCAACTCTCTGGGCTAGAGTCAACGTGTTCAACTTCCTTTTCTCAAAAACTTCCATCGCTTCCGATCTGCTTCGAACAACTTCAGGACAAGAAATGACTTGTTTCATGGCGCTGAAAAAATCCATCCCATCAACAAGACACGCACATCGAGTCATGGAAACAAAATAACACCGCGAACGACATCGACCAAAGGAGGCATCGAGTTATAGAAATATCGACTTATGGAGAGCACGATGCATGAGAAAATGAAAGGACCGCAAAAACCATCGAGTTATCGAGTATATCGAGTTATAGAATATCGAGTTATGGAGAGTCGACTGTACTTCCCTGACCAGAATTATTCTGTTTTGAGCATTTTTTTTCGAAGCTATTCTATCCAGTTATCCATTGACTGCTTAATTCTGAAATTATTCTTATTGGGCATGCTCATGCATTATATTAGTAATGATCATAATCATGCAACAGATAAGAAGGTGAGAAAGAGAGAATTAGGAACAGTGATTAGTAATGAATAATTATGTAGTTTTGTGAGAATAATAAACAATTAAACAGCACTAATGAATAGCTTAAAAAATGACATTACAGCATAGCTGAGCCTTTCGGATCATAAGACCGATGTATAAAAATAATTTGTTTCGAAATTGTCCGCGTGGTCTTCTAGTGCCCCTATTAGATCAGAATCAGTCATAGACATACATACCGAATGCTCGCCATGACCCTATGACCAACATTTGTATATGTATAGCCTTAGCTGATGTGACTTTTCTAATAGGTAGTTTTTTCACTCATTGATTGTCTTCAAAACCTTGTCAAGTATAGAAAATTGATTTTGTTTCATTTATTACTACATTGAAACTAGATTGTACTTATTGAGTATTAGGTATTATTTTATGTTTAGCACTATTGATATTATCAAGGCCAGAATTCTCAGTGAGTGAAGAATTTTATAGTACTAGAACACCATAGAAGATCGCTAAACATTACCTAATCATGGAACGGCTTTTTGCTCTATTATTTTAAGTAGATGCTATTGATCTCCCTTTGCTCCTATCCGCAACCCGGTGCACGCGCCCTGTTGGTTTTCGAAAACCTCGTAGAAGATTACAAACCGTCAATGGCATTCCCAATTATTACCCCACATTGCACATTCAAGGGTCTGACTGTGCTCCTAACCCACCCTCAGTTTGTAATCTTCTCGCCAGTTTGAAATTATATTTTCCCGAAGTGAAAGTAATTTTGATGAGTGATAGCCGTACTATGCAGTAGTTTAATTAGAATCTTTAGGTCAGAAGACAAAATCCAAATTTTGTAATAAAAAAGTTGCCATTGCTTTGAAATTCACCCAACATCTAATCAAAGCTACTAACAACAGCGATCAATTATCAAAACTCATCGCTCCCTGGAAAATATAATCCAAAGCCCAGGGAAAATGATAAATCATTAGTATTAAACATAAAATTAGAAAACAGTGAAAACATTTCCATATCCTGCAACAGATATTTTTGACAATTCTCTTATATAAACATGAAAAAAAATCAACATCGCAAAGATTGCTTTGATCATTCCATAAAAATTTTATAGTGTAGACAAGACAAGTCAAAAGGGGTGATTCAAAGTTTATAGCGAGCTAGCGTAAAAAGCTGGATTCAAACGGAAAGGCCATACCCAATTTCCAGAATGTCTTTATTAAAATCCTGCTATGCTTGCAGCGATTCCGGCATTCCAATATAAATTCAAACATTTTCTTGGAAATATTCGGCCCACATCTTTTAAAACATAACTTAAATTCAACCAATGCAGTGGTTTCCTAGCTACATCGCAACAATGTCTCCGACGACAAAAAGCTCCCATCATTGTACATATCGTTATCACTTCGCATACTTGCATTTGCATTATTTATTTATTTATAAAATTTACACATTCAAATTTACCTTAATCTGTAGACACCGAGCAACTGCGTCGACAAATGCTTACACTCCAATCACGTCGACGGCACCGGGCTTCGCTTTTCTTGATTCTATTGTTGCACCGGTATCACTGCTGGTTCGCTTAATTTCTGTTTGAGTGGCATTTGTGTTGAACAACCAATCCGATAAGTCTCCAGCACGCTGCTGCTAAACACATTCTATTGAATGACAAATCAACATAAATTTGGACATATCTTCCGACTGTGGCTTGTGATCTTCAGCGATTTTCGTTACTAGCTGAGCGTGGACACTGCCTCATCGCAAAAACACGCGGACGTACACTTTTGCAGGTCCTACACTGTATTGTGGTGGCACATCCTCACTGGGTGTATCAACTGGTTATCACACTTTATGCGACTTGATTTTTCTCTCTTCACATTCACATTTGATTGGGTTGTTTACGTTTTTTCTACACCACAATGAATATTGTCATGCTTTATTTTCTACATTCTCATCACAATATATCACTATAGCTGTAGCTGGGACTCCGTATTTCTGCTACGACGCACACCTGATGATATACTCTTCGGCTGCAATTCGGCAAACACTGATGATGGGCACCTAGCTATCGGTATATTGTTGCGTTTCGCTTATCTGGCCTCGCTCGCTCAGATGTGATGTGCTCCTGAGCTGGGTCCCGCATAGACAGAAGAAGCACCCAGAGGACGATTTAATCAGTGCACAAACGACGCGGCGCTATTCCCTGTGGGTGTATTGAAACGAATAGGTAGAGTTAGTCGGTTGACCGTCAAGCATACACTCTAGAGTGGTTTGAATTTATTTGCACTGATCTAGCTATAGGTGTCAGAACAGTGGTTCGCAATGTTTTCCAATCAGCGACTCCTATCAAGTTTCTATAAACATCCCAAAAGTTACTGTAGAAATTCCTTGCAGGAATTTCCCGTGCATCAAGATAAGCCAAGAAATTACTTTTCAGCAGAGAATCAGGCTTAATTTGATAATGCTACTAGATTTATGTAAGTTAACATGCAAGATACCTACTTAAATTATTGATAACATTTGTAATTTTACTTTTTTACCTATCTCGTTTATTTGGCAGGCTCGGGCGCCGTAGGGCGTAACAGAGCTGAAATCTTTTTTTTTCACATTGTTTACATTTTTAAATTTGTATTTAAAAAAAACTGTTAGTTTGAGGAAGTTTTAAGGTTAGTGAATACATTTATACAACAGGAAAAAAAAAGGATTTTTCGGAATTTCTTAAGCTACTTATAAGCGGTTTCTTCACCATCGCTTAGGCCTTAAACCTGGTTTAATCGTATGGGTAAACGTGGTTTACGGCGTAAGCGGAGGTGAAGAAATCGGCCCTTAGACTGCTAAGCTGATGGAGCTTGATGGGACAGGATGTCCAGATCTGTAACGAAACTTAACAAAAACAGTTTGTGGGAGGCACGACGAGAAGAGAACAATTTGAAGTGGAAAAAGAAAGACAGGGAACGAACGACAATGAAACTCGGATATTGATACGCTTCAAAACCAGGTAGATAAAATTCATATAGGGCAAACGTACCATTAGTGGAGCACCGAAGGGAAAACTGCTAAAACATTGTGATAAAAGTATGAAATATGTGATTTAAAAAAAACGGTCGATAGATTTGAAACTCTTCTATCACGTTCAATCACGTTTTATTTGAAATTTCCCCGTAAAAAGTCTTACACCATTAACAGGAACACTCTTCCTTTAGTGGAGGTATGTTTTAAGAATGGTTCCTTTAGTGGCGGAAACCATTGATTTCTTATGGGACCATCATCTATGGGTACTGATGCACCACTATAGGTGCAAGGGAGCACAATTTTTAGGCAAAGTAATTGTTTTAAATAGCTTTATGATTAAATTTAATGGATATTACTCGATTGCTTGTATCATTTTCGCATCGTGCATCCTATAAAAATATTATACAGGGTGTTAGGTTCATGAGTGCAGACATTTTAAGGGGTGATAGAGGACCATGCTAGATGAAAAAAATCGTTCTACGGATATGGTCAATTCTTAACTGTTACCGAGTTATTGAACATTTAATGTTTTAGGATATGTTTGTCTTTAAGTGGTTATAACTTTGGAATAGTTCAACGAATCTCAATTCTCTTACTTCCATTTGAAAGCTAATTGAATTTCCAATCTACTAACAACTTTACATCTAATGGGTTTTGCAAATAAATTCATTTTTAAGAGCAAATAAGTTCAAAGGTAGTGATTTTTCTCTTTTTTTTGTCAGTTTACTTTAAAAAATGCGTAATAAATTTCATGCTTGTCTTAAGCAAAGTTGTGTGCTTCAAGCTGCTCTACAATTCGTACTTTGACACCAAACTGCTATCTCTACGCGTTCTCTTGCAATTTTGATTTGAACACGCCACTTTGGATCATAAATTTTGGTCCGTAAACGCAATAGGTAACAGTTCATTTCACCCCACTGTGTTGCAAAAGTTGACGCATTGTTTGCATCCGCGCATAGCACACTTGATCTCAGGTTTAGACAACAACAGCTTGGCGCGTATGATTAAGCACACGCTGCTGTGCGTTCTTTTGCATGCTGTTTGAAACTTAAAATTAATCGTTTTTGTCCGATTGAAATCAACTTTTCAAAATGTTGAAAGAGTGTAGTAAAACATTGATCGGTTTGTTATTTTTCTGTTGATGATTGATCTGAATTGTAAGCAAAAATTGTCATTGCCAATTGCTCGTAGAGTTAATGTTTCAAAGTATTGCATAACAGTATTGATGAAACAACATTGAACATACAGAAAATGTTTATCTGGTTGATTCACATCATTTTATTTGAAGGTTATGTGCAATGTTCCAAAGACTGCAAGGATGCTGCTAAACCTTTGAAAGCAGTAACACGCTTACGATACTTAAAAGCTTTGAGTGTATCCCAGTCCCAGTTTTACTCATTCAACTGTTAACGCCAGGAATTAAATTGTTTAATGATTCATTCAAAAATAACCTAGAAACTTTGCTGGATGTTTCCTCAGCCCTATTAACTATTCAAGAAAATCTCGAGAAATTAATTCAGAGATGCATCCAGACATTAAAAAAAAAGTGTCTACACCGAGGAAGAAGAAACTGTTCATGGTAACCCTCACCATTTTGTAGTGGAATTCGTTTAAAAGTGCTTACAAAATTCATCCCGATATTGGTTGGTTGGTTTGACTTTATTAACGAGATTTTTAGCCGTGGGCTAGTTCATCTCGGGACCAACGGCTTTACTTCCCTTCCGAAGGAAGTCGTCACTATAACTTTTTACGTCATAAGTGACTATGTCGGGGATGGGATTCGATCCCAGGTCCTCGGCGTGAGAGGCGAGTGTTTTAACCACTACACCAGGTCCGTTACTAAGGTATTCGTGTTGAAATTTATCTAGGGATTACACCAGGAATCTCTCAGGTTCTCTTATAAAACCAGGATAATCGTCAACAAATTCAAACTGGATTTTCTCCAGATATTTTATGAGGAATACATGTAGTTTTTAATTCAATTCTTCTCAAATTTTCTAACAAATTCTTCAGAGAGGTGCTGACGCAGGGAATGTCTGAAAACTCAGTGCAGTGCCAAAAACACGCGTGCCACTCAGAAATTGATTGTGCGTCTCCCATTCTTTGCGAGTAAATTCAAAGCAAGACGCAGGAGACAATTTGTTTTTGTGCGAGACAAAGCAAAGCACAATCTCTACTCTTTCAGTCTCTTTCGTGAAAGCACAAAATCCACTCTAGAATTTTTTCAACAAAGTATGCTTTGAAAGCGGATAAGCTTAATAAATGCTTTGCAAAAACTTATTGTTGTGGGTCTTGACATATTTGGTAAAGTCAGAAACATAAGGTGGTGACGAATTATGTTCAACGTGTTTAAGAGTTTTGACAGTCACATATTAATGAAATAAATTTATGTGAATTTGTTTACGCGTGTACGAAACGCAAAGAGTGAAAAACAGACAACTCGATACCATGCATCCTAAAGCACAATGCGTGTCAGCACAGCCAGGGTGCAGTCCAGAGAAAAATACTCCTGCACGTCTCTTTCGAATTTTGGGTGCTATCTCGCAGCAGCGCGTGTAGCACCGAAAGAGATTTGAGTCGCACCCCATCCCTGGTGCTGAGAAATGTTTGAAACAAGAAATCTCATGAGGATATCGAAGAATGAGTTGATGGAAAAATTGAATTCCAGGAATCCTTGAAAAAAACTTCAATAGACTCGATGGAAAAATGTCTGATAATATTCCTTGAAGAACCACTCGAAGTTTGGTTAGTTGTGTTTATTTTAAAGATCCATTCCTCCAGAATTGATCTGGAAATTCCTCCAGAGTTTCCCCAGGAACTTTTCTATACATTCTTTCGGAGTTCTTCCAGTTATTCTTCCGAAGTTCCTCTGGAGCTCCAGCGGTGGTTTCTCAACAGTTCTTCCGAAAAAGTCTCCACAGCTCCACCGAGAATTTGTTCTTCGGCAATTCCTTGGGACTTCATCCGGGTACTCTTCCGGAGTTTCTTCTGAAATTCCTTCGAAGCTCCACTGATTTTTTTTTCAAACTTCGCTTCCTAAATTCCTCTGGAATCCCTCCCACAATTGGAGGAGCTCTCCAGGAACTGTACTGTAGTTCCTTCAGGAATTTACATGCGAGTTGCTTCAAGAATCTGGCAGCTTCACCAGAAATTCTACTGCAGTTTCTCCAGGAATCCTGCCGGTTGTTCCTCCGAGAATTTTCCATGAATCCACCCGAGAGTTTTCTTGGAAGTCCTCCGGAGTTCGTAAGAAGTCGCTATGAAGAAAATCCAATGGAATTCCCTGTAGAGCTCTGGAGGAACTCCGGAGGATATGCTGGATGGAATTCAGAAGAATTACTGCAACAATTTTGGAAGAATTTCTTGAGCAACTCCGGAGGAATTACCTTTGAAGCTACGAAGGAATTCTCGGAGGAACTCTGAAGAAACCCTGGACAAATTTGTACAGAACACTTAAGGAACTCCTTAGCCGAGTGGTTAGAGTCCGCGGCTACAAAGCAAAGCCATGCTGAAGGTGTCTGGGTTCGAATCCCGGTCGGTCCAGGATCTTTTCGTAATGGAAATTTCCTTGACTTTCCTGGGCATAGAGTATCATCGTACTTGCCAAACGAGATACGAATGCGAAAATGGCAACTTTGGCAAAGAAAGCTCTCAGTTAATAACTGTGAAAGTGCTCATAAGAACACTAAGCTGAGATACAGGCTCTGTCCTAGTGAGGACGTTAATTCCAAAAAGAAGAAGAAGACTTAAGGAACTCCGGAGGAATACCATAAGAAAGTCTTGAGAAATTCGCAGAGGAACTCTGGGATATTTTTCGGAGAAAATCTAGGGGAATTTCCGGAGTAACTCTTGAGAGATTCCTAGCGGAACTCGGGAGGATTTCCGATGAATTACTGCACGGAAAAATTCCTGGAAAAACTCCGAACTTTGGCGGTAATCCGAAGAAATATCTGCTGAAAATCCAAAGAAATTTCCGGAGCAAAACTGAAGGAATTGCTTGAGGAACTCCGACAAAAATTCCATGAGGAACTCTGAAGAAATTCGTAGCGGACCTCTAAAATAATTCCTGGAGGAACACTGAAAGATTTGCCGGAGGAACTGCGGAATATTTTCTAGAGAAACTTCGAAAAAAAAAATCTTGAAGGAACTATGGAGGAAATTCTGGAGGAATCTGGCGGGGTTTGACTGTAACTCTTAATCGTTCTGATTTAACGGCTACGCAGTCTTCCAGAAAATGAAACGAGGTTTATAACTTGCCCTACGTTTCGACCCGGGGTTGGAACTTTGGAGAAATTTCTGGAGGATTTCCAACGGAACACCTTGAAGAACTCCGAGGATTTTCTGGAGGAACTCCGAAAGAATTCCTAGATCCATAAAGCGATTCCCGGCAAAAATTTTGAAGAAATTCTTGGAGAAATTTCTAGAGAAACTACGATGGAACTCCTTGACAAACTATGAAAGAATTCCTGGAGAAAATCCGAAAGAATTCCTGGAGAAACTTGGAAGACCGGAGTATTTTGAAAAATTTCCGGTGGAGCTATGGGGGATTTCCAATAGGAAGTCTGCAGGAATTCCTTAAGGAATGCCTAAAACAGCTCTGAAGGAATTGCTGGAGGAACTCTTAAAAAAATCCTGGAGGAATTCCGGATGAATTGCTGGAGGAACTCCGGACAAATTGCTGAAAGAACTCCAGAAGAACAGCTGGAGATCTGCTGAGGAATTTACGAGGGCAATCTGGAAAAAATCCTGGAAGAATTTCTGAAAATACTACGGAATAACTCCAAAAGGAGCAATGAAGGAAATCCAATGGAATTCCCTGTGGAGCTCTGGAGGATAAGCTGGATACAATCCAGAGGAAGTACTGGAAAAACTCCGGAGGAATTTCTGGAGCAACTCAGAAGGAATTATCGTTAAAACTACGAAGGAATTCTCGGAGGAACTCTGAAGAGACCATGGACAAGTTCCTAGAGAATCTTCAAAGTAAATCCCGGAGGGACTACGGAGCAATTCCTGTAGGAATTCAGAGGCGTTCTTGTAGAAACTCCGGATGTGTTTCTGGGGGAACTCCGGAGGCGTTTCTAGAGGAATTCCTGGAGAAACTAAGGAGGAAATTCGGAGGAGTTAGCGTTGGAGCTCCAGAGGAACTTTTCAGGAATAACTGGATGAGGAATAGCTAGAGTACCTCCAAATGATTTTCTGAAATAACTTTGGAAAAATTCCCAGTGGAAATCCGGGAAAATTTCCGAGGAATTGCTGATTGAGATCCAGAGGAATTGCCTGAGGAAATGCGGAATAATTTCTGGAATGATTTGAAAAAAATCCTGGAGGAACTCCGGAAGAACTTCACGAGGATCTCTTGAGGAATTCCGGGAAGGAAGTCTAGAGGAATTCCCGAAGCAACTCTTGAGACGTTCCCTGAGAAATTCTGCAGAAATTCTCGAAGGGAATGTAGAGAATTTTTCGAAGTAGCTTCAGAAGAATTCCTAGTGGAACTCTGGAGTATTTCCAAGGAATTATTTGAGGAACTCTGGATGATTCCGAAAAAAGGAGGAATCACGGAAGAAATGCGAAGGAATTCCTTGTAGAGCTCCAAAAGAATTTCTCCAGAGGAAGGAAATCCTCGGCGAGGAATATCTAGAGAAAATTCCCACAGAAATTCCTAGGAGAAATCCCTGGATGAATTTCCTGGAGCAAATCCTGGGAGGAAATTCTGGATGAATTTCTGTAGCTAATCTCCAGAGCTATTCCTGGAGAGATTTCGGAGTAATTGATGTAAGAAATCCCCGAAGAAAATTATGGACAAAATCTCTGGATGAAATCCCCGGATCAATTCCTGGAGGAAATACTTAGACGAGTTCTTGGAGGTGATCTGTATGGACGGAGGAATGAAAGACGAGACCGCTCTATACACTTACCAATGTGGTTTATTATACAGTCGAAATACAAAAGAGGCTTATTCTAAATTGTGCAGGCCTTATATAGGAGTAGGACCGGATATCATTTGAATAAAGCAAGATAATTATTTACAATCAAGATAGGATTGAAGATACACTGACATCTATAGCTAATTTCTATTTGCTATAATTATGGAATCTAAATGGATTGATCTAATATATTTCAGGAGGAAATCTCCAAAGGAATTCCTAGGGGAAAACCCCGGCGGAATTTCTGAAGATATCCCTGAAAAGTTTTCTGAAACAAATTCTGGAGGAAATACCCGGAGAAATCGCTATTGGGAATTCCCTGATGAATTCGTTGAGAAAATCCCGGAGTAATTCTTGGAGGATATCTGATGCAAATCCCAAAAATTTCCTGGAGCAAATCTCCGGAAAAATTCTCTGAAAAATCCCCGATATAATTTCTGGAGAGAGAGAATTCATCCACAGAGGAATTCCTAAAGAAAATCTCCGGAGGAATACCTGGAACACATTTCCGGAGGAATTTCTGTAGGAAATCCCAGGAGGAATTTCGGGAGGCAATCCCAGGAGGTGCTACTTGAGGAATTCCCAAAACAAATCGCTGGAGAAAATCCTCGGGTGAATTCTTGGAAAATTCTCGGAGGAACAATCGGCAGGATTCCTGGAGAGACTGCAGTAGAATTTCTGGTGAAGCTGCCAGATTCTTGAAGCAACTCGCGTGTAAATTCCTAAAGGAACTACAGTACAGTTCCTGGAGGAGCTCCGGAGAAATTGTGGGAGGGATTCCAGAGGAATTTAGGAAGCGAAGTTTGAAAAAAAAAAATCAGTGGAGCTTCGAAGGAATTTCAGAAGAAACTCCGGAAGAGTACCCGGATGAAGTCCCAAGGAATTGCCGAAGAACAAATTCTCGGTGGAGCTGTGGAGACTTTTTCGGAAGAACTGTTAAGAAACCACCGGTGGAGCTCTTCCGAAGTTCCGGAAGAATAACTGGAAGAACTCCGAAAGAATGTATAGAAAAATTCCTGGGGAAACTCTGGAGGAATTTCCAGATCAATTCTGGAGGAATGGATCTTTAAAATAAACACAATTAACCAAACTTCGAGTGGTTCTTCAAGGAATATTATCAGACATTTCTCCATCGAGTCTATTGAAGATTTTTTTCAAGGATTCCTGGAATTCAATTTTTCCATCAACTCATTCTTCGATATCCTCATGAGATTTCTTGTTTCAAACATTTCTCAGCACCTCTCTGAAGAATTTGTTAGATAATTTGAGAAGAATTGAATTAAAAACTACATGTATTCCTCAAAAAATATCTGGAGAAAATCCAGTTTGAATTTGTTGACGATTATCCTGGTTTTATAAGAGAACCTGAGAGATTCCTGGTGTAATCTCTAGATAAATTTCAACACGAATACCTTAGTAAATATCGGGATGAATTTTGTAAGCACTTTTAAACGAATTCCACTACAAAATGGTGAGGGTTACCATGAACAGTTTCTTCTTCCTCGGTGTAGACACTTTTTTTTTTAATGTCTGGATGCATCTCTGAATTAATTTCTCGAGATTTTCTTGAATAGTTAATAGGGCTGAGGAAACTTCCAGCAAAGTTTCTAGGTTATTTTTGAATGAATCATTAAACAATTTAATTCCTGGCGTTAACAGTTGAATGAGTAAAACTGGGACTGGGATACACTCAAAGCTTTTAAGTATCGTAAGCGTGTTACTGCTTTCAAAGGTTTAGCAGCATCCTTGCAGTCTTTGGAACATTGCACATAACCTTCAAATAAAATGATGTGAATCAACCAGATAAACATTTTCTGTATGTTCAATGTTATTTCATCAATACTGTTATGCAATACTTTGAAACATTAACTCTACGAGCAATTGACAATGACAATTTTTGCTTACAATTCAGATCAATCATCAACAGAAAAATAACAAACCGATCAATGTTTTACTACACTCTTTCAACATTTTGAAAAGTTGATTTCAATCGGACAAAAACGATTAATTTTAAGTTTCAAACAGCATGCAAAAGAACGCACAGCAGCGTGTGCTTAATCATACGCGCCAAGCTGTTGTTGTCTAAACCTGAGATCAAGTGTGCTATGGACTGGTGCACGAGTTCACTATCTGACGTTTTAGCGGTGCCGTGTTATTTACGTGTCCATGGCAACGAGTGAATTCGGCACCGCTCAAACATCAAATTAGTGAACTCGTGCATCGGTCCATGGACCCATGCACGAGTTCACGAATTTGACGTTTGAGCGGTGCCGAATTCACTCGTTGCCATGGTCACATAAATAACACGGCACCGCTCAAACGTCAGATAGTGAACTCGTGCACTGGTCCATGCGCGGATGCAAACAATGCGTCAACTTTTGCAACACAGTGGGGTGAAATGAACTGTTACCTATTGCGTTTACGGACCAAAATTTATGATCCAAAGTGGCGTGTTCAAATCAAAATTGCAAGAGAACGCGTAGAGATAGCAGTTTGGTGTCAAGTACGAATTGTAGAGCAGCTTGAAGCACACAACTTTGCTTAAGACAAGCATGAAATTTATTACACATTTTTTAAAGTAAACTGACAAAAACAAGAGAAAAATCACTACCTTTGAACTTATTTGCTCTTAAAAATGAATTTATTTGCAAAACCCATTAGATGTAAAGTTGTTAGTAGATTGGAAATTTAATTAGCTTCCAAATGGAAGTAAGAGAATTGAGATTCGTTGAACTATTCCAAAGCTATAACCACTTAAAGACAAACATATCCTAAAACATTAAATGTTCAATAACTTCGTACCGTCAAACGGGGCTTCTTTTGACATTATTTCCACATTCTTTAACTTTGAGGATTTGTAACTCTGAGAATTATGGATAGATATTGATAATTCTTGCCTATATTTAAGTTGTATATGTACGTAACAAATGTGCAAAATATGAGGCAAATCGATCAAGAAATATAAAAAATGCTTGAATAGCGAAAAAAGTGTGTCCTTCAAGACAAAAAAGGGGCTACTTTGGACATTTTCACAATTTGATAATGAAATGATTTTTCCTTATAACTTTAAAACTGATCATAAAGATGATCATGCGTTGTGATGTTATTGAACGTTTTTCATTGATAAACATAATTTGGCAAAGCTAGAAACAATTACACATACATAACAAATTTCAACGAAACATACTATTCACTATTCTCAGTATGCATTATGAAACTTAAACTTTCAACTTCCTCTTAAATGAAACTATCAGTTACGAATGCTTAATTTTTAAATTGACATAAACGAACGATGTAACTACTAGGTACTGCGATAATTAATGAGTTATGTGCAAAAACTGTTTTTTTTCTATACTTACTGTTATATAAACGATATGTAGAAGGATCACATTATTACCAGTAACAAATTTAATACCGGTAAGTAATTTTTATTAAAAACGCAATCTATGAAGTAAAGCTTTGCAAGATCGTAAAGAAGTAAGTTTGCTTTTGTAAAATGATTTTAGCTTCTTAGCAGTTTAGAGCTGGCTTAAAAGTAGTTTATTGTAAGTTTTTTTAGGATGCAATTGTTTTCTACTGCAAATTCATGTAAAATATGACGGAATTTTTTTAGGGATTATGTTGTGAACTTGTTTTTGGTACGTATTGAAATATGTGTGTTTGATGTCTATTCACTTTTACAAACATTTATTTAATTTTTTTATGTTGTAATATTTTACAAACCAAACATTATAATACAATGAAAGTCGTAAAAATAAGACCTTTGATCAATTATTTTAATAAAATAACAATTTTAAGCAAAACAAACACAAGATTTTTATGAAACATGACGATTTGATAGTTTTGTGATGCTGCCAATAAGTTTCAACGACATGGGTAAAATTCAAACAATGTTTGCATAGCCAATGTTTTATACCTTGTGAATATTTATTTGGACTTTTTTTAAATGTTTTCTTGTTTATCCTGTTGGTGTTGATGTTGTTCCAACAAAAAATCTTGCCTAGTGGTAGAGCATACATTGGTTAATAAAAGTGCTGAAGACACAAAATTGCTCAGATTAGCATTTACGCTGCTAATAAATACAAAAAGTGAGTGTCCAAAGTAGCCCCTGGAATCAAAAGTAGCCCCGTCCGACGGTAACAGTTAAGAATTGACCATATCCGTAGAACGATTTTTTCTTCTAACATGGTCCTCTACCACCCCTTAAAATATCTGCACTCATGATTTTAACACCCTGTATAGTCATTTTTTGTGCCAAACATGTCAAACACACTACCTCCACTATTGGACTATTGGAGCTACCTCCACTAAGGGAACGTTTGCCCAATTCCAAATCAAGGCCCACCAACACTTCCCTAACAGGTTTCTGGAGAGTTTCAGTCAGTTCAGATCTGATGCCACGATGCTCACCGCATCCCCATACGACATGTTCGATATCTTGGTAAGCCACGCCGCAAATACAGAGATGGTAAATAATCGCTTTTAAAATTTTCTAAGGGTAACAATATTAACTATTTCACTAACATGGAGACTTCTGCAAATAACGAGTATAAACAAAAAAAAACGAAACAATTAAAAAGGGATTCAATCTAAGTCCACGAATTGAGAGAATTTTTTCAGTAAGTAAATGAAACAGTCGAGTCTAGTACACGACACTGAAGACGGCCTTACAGTTGAGGTGGAAATACGCGTATCTGTCAAAGGATACAAACTCTAGTGGAATTAAATGGTATAGCACTAATTTCGGGTTTTCATTTACCTATAGGTATTCCACTAAACTGCTCGAAGAATTATTATCAGACTTTTTCGTTTAATAATGACGAAACAGCGCTAATAGTACCTGTATAATAACAATTTGAAATTGTAAAATGATGATAAACGCATCTCGACATGATTTCGAATACCCTTAAGTGGTCATCAACGAAATTGCAAAAAAAATGCTGTACGCAACGTTCTTTGTTGCAGAAATCTATTTTAACAGCACTCGTCGTAATTATCCAACTCGGCAAGTCTTATTGGATAAACGTACGACTCGTGCTTTGATTTGCTAACTTAACTGCGTAAACTATTATTTCTTACTAGTTTGCTAAGTTTCCAGCAATTCATTAATAATTTTCCTAGAATGCTTCCTCTCGAATAGATCCAAAGCCATTTTCGCATGATTCGAAAGAAAGCCTCAGATATCTTGTAATGATTACAACACAAAACTCATGCACATCACGCCAAAAATATTTCGAAGTTATTGCTAGGCATGTACCATGCATCACTTCTTGAATCCACTAAAGGAGCTTAAGTGGTTCTGAGCCCTGATATAAATCCGTAAAAAATCTGACCAAGAGCTCTCCAAAAACTTTGTTTAAATTCCATCAAAAATCTTCCCAGAAATTACTACTACTTCCAAATTTTTTTTTCCGGAAATTCTCATTGTGTGAAGAAATAATCTGCTGGTTGTAAGACATCTGCTAATAACTTCACGAGGCATTTAGCAATGGGTTTGTGAATCAAGAATTTCAAAAGAAGTTTGCCCTAAGTCCCACAAACAGAAGAAACACCCCAAAAAATATATTTTCAGGAAGCCTGTAAACATCAATTTTCGACATTTGTCAACGCATTAAATTTTATTTATGAATAAAAAACACACATTTGGCTTTGCGTCCTCTGAGAAATCCTGTTCTAAAGTTATATCTGGGTGAAATACCTAATGAACACGTACAGAAGAGAAATCATGCGATTATTGTGTGCTTTCGAGGCTGATTCATCCCAATCCTGTAATAAACTCTGAAGAAACTTGTTGGGTTATCTAAATAAATTACAGGAATATTAATGGGAACAATGCGGACCTTCCTTAGCCGAGTGGTTAGAGTCTGCGGCTACAAAACACAGCCATGCTGAAGATGTCTAGGTTCGATTCCCGGTTGGTCTAGGATTTATTCGTAATGGAGATTTCCTTGACTTCCCTGGGCATAGAGTATAATCGTACCTGCCACACGATACCGTTTTGATTCATATTACAGACACTCAAGGCCTCAGTGAAAAAAAACTCATCTGAAAGCATATTAAATAAATCCTTCTGTATGATTCCTCTACGTTATCGACCCTTCAAAACAAATAATTTTCAAGTGGTGGGTGAAGATTTTGATTCCGCTACACGAATGTTTTTAAATAAATATAAATGTGTCTACTTTTCATGACTCTTATTTCGGACACTTTGATTGAAATTCCGGTCAGCTCATGAAAATCATAAATAGGAAAGTCAAATCATTAATTGAAATCGACAAACCACTAAAGAAGCGTCTAAGACAGTCGAATGTTACAAATTTTCATTGATTGGATAATTTTGACTGAAACGAGCATCGAAAGTGAGAACTTTTAAATGGTAAAAATAGAAACATTTCGTGTGAAATATTTCCCATACAAAGTAGTGTCCGGAATTACAAGCTGTCCGTAATATGAATCAAAGCGGTATACGAATGCGAAAATGGCAAGTTTGGCCAAGAAAGCTCACAGCTATTTTTTGGGCTTCACATTGCAATTTTCGATAACTTTCTCCATGTAGGTAAACATTGAGACATTATCGAACAGCATCCATACAACATATTTAGTTTTGTGTTTAAAATAACTGGTTAATTGCGATTTGAAAAGGTTGCAACAACTTTGTGCCCTGAGATTGTCATGTCAGTTTTGCTTTTGATTGTATCGCAATCCGCAAAACACCAACGGTTGTGAGCGAGCATGCTTTGTTGTTTGGGTTTTGTATGTATTGATGACAATTTGATTCACTGCTCTAGAAGTGTAAAAGTTGAGCATTATGTACGAGAGTCCAAATGGCCCTTGCAGTCATCTGGACTGGGAATCCCTGCAATATGGTGTCATTGTCGAAGTTGCCCGTAACCTACTGACTGGTGCATGCAACCATCAGATTTGATTTAGTTCATCTTGATCGTTATCAACTGCAGTGCTGTGAAATGTAACTTCATCATCACGAAGGTGCTATGTAAATAAAATACATAAGTCTTCGATATAGTTGTAGAGATTATATTTTCGAATAAGAATACATTTTCTCTGATGATTTTTATATTTTATAGTGCCATCTAGTGAAAAAAACATAAAAATCTTGTGTGTCTCATAATTTCAGGAGCATACTAAGAATTTAACCAGCACTTGCTCTAAGAATACGATAGGAATAGCTCCAGATGAGGGAATCCTTCGAAATATTTCTTAACCAATTTCATCAAAGTTGTTACAGAAATTCCTGATGAAATTTTCAAGGACTTATGTGAAAAATTCATGTAAAATTATTTATTTAATGAGATTTTATTTATTTATTTCTTATTTTCCTAATTCATAGAGTTATTCATGGTTGAATTTCGGAAGTAATATCAGGAGAAACGTCTGAAGAAATATGATGAGGATATCTCAAGACATTATTTATTTTATTTTATCTGTATTAAAGAGATTTTCAATCAAAGCCTGGATCATACCAAGAAGAAAGCTATTATAGGGGGAGATCCCCCAGTGCCGGACAGCACCCAATACCGGACAAAGCCGAAACATTGAGAAATCATGGTCCAATCAAGATGGTGTATTAGTAAAAAAGAAAGCTATTATGTAGACCAATGATTGCGTAGAATAACACATCCTTGAAATATACAAGCCTTTTTAAAAAAGTAGAAAAGTTTGAAAATCTTTAAAAAATTGACGTATCTACTTAATTTTGAGCCTTTTTATTAAATATTTTGAATATGAAAAAATATTTTGGATCCCGCAAGCATGATCGAACATAATCCTAATTTGATAGTATGAATGTATTGTGTACCTTAATTGAACTAAATATGGACAAATTACAATTTTGGTTTAGCACCTCCTGTCCCTCAGTTTCGGACAGCTTGATTTGTTATATAATATATTTGTAATTATTGCATCAGTGTCTCAGAATACTTTCATTTTTCATGGGTTCCGTCGATCATGGTATCAAATATGCAATAAAATTAAGAATAATGAACATTCAGAAGAATATCGTAAAATGTTCTATTTTTCATCATATATGAAAGAGGTTTTTGATAGGCATCTTGCAAACTAAGAAAAACTCAAATTATTCTTGTAAATGTAGCAAATGCATTGAATTGGTAATTATAAACTATTCCTATAGTGTACACATTCGATGATGTTCAAATTTACAGAATTCGAGGCATTTCCAGATCTTGTCCGGTATTGAGTGCCACCTTTCGAGATCGATCAATTTGGTACTAAAACTCATCATCAAGATGCAATATCAAAATTCATATTTATATTTTCAAATTTATTTTTGTACACTATAAAAATGATAATATTTATCATAAATGGGTAACACGAGCCCATAAAATCAATATTTTTCGAATTATGAATTTAGTGGCTTAAGTGTCCGGTACTGGGGGATCTCCCCCTAATTAATTTTTTTATGGTGTGCTCAGCTGGAGCTGCATGACAGCTTCTTTGTCTATGCTGGACCCCGTAGTTCAAATTTTTACCTCTACTTTTGCCAATATTTAGACGGAATAGACTATGTTGCCCGCTTTAACACTATTTTGTTTGAATATTGTGCAGAAGTAGTTTTATTAAATTGTTTTTGCTTCAATTTCAGCCGATTGCCCATAAGTAGAGAAATGTATCCTATTGGCGATACTTAAGATTCACTTCGAAACATTGTTCACTGCCGTTTTAAGTATGATTTCCGTATTCCTAAATCGTATCCACGTCCGTAAGCTTCAGGACCCGATCACTCTCTCCGAAAGCTTCTTTCAGATGCACATCAGCTGTTCTTTACGAAGAACGATGACATTTGGAAAGAATAATTGAGACATAACAATAAATTCAAGAAATCATTAAGTTCACATTGTTTAGTAAATAAATTATTATTATTATTATTATCCTCAACAAATCTGATGATTATGTTCATCGTGTTTTGCGGGTTTGATGTAATTTGTATGAATTAACGAGTTTTTACGTGAATCTGGGATGTCTTATTGATCAAATGATCTTTCAATAAACCATTCCATAATAAGCTCTCAAACCAAATTTTCGTTCTACCAAATGGCATTAAAACAAAATGTTCTAAAGATTTAAAAATAAAATAACTGAACCCTGAAGGAATTATTTATAATGCCAAAAAATATCTTTAGGGGATCTTTATGTGAACAAAACAAACTTGAATTGATTCCTGCTGAAAATTTGTCAGCATGCTTAAAACAATCACTAAATAAATTGAGAGTTTAATTCCCGAAAAGAAGTTCAAAATGAAATATTTTAAGCAATTAATGGAGATATTCATCGACTTGTCTTTAGTAGGACTATTAAATGAACATTCCATAGAATTTTTAAATTGCTTGGGAAATACTTGAAGTAGTTTATGGAGAAATCTACGAGACGAACTGAAAGTTTTGTTCATAAAGATAATCATAATAATATGGAGAAATGTTTGCCGTAATTAAACTTATACATCGCTTAGTTGGAATGCTTTGGGTATTTCTCGGAACAATTTCTAGAAAAGTGCCAAACACCTGGAAAAATTAAAAAAAAAAGATCTGAAGAAATCTCCACTGGAATCCTAAAATAAATCTATGGGGAAATTTATTTTGGATTCCTTTGAGAAATGGAAACCCTCATTGGTAAATGAATTAAGATAAATAGTGGGTAATTTTTCAGGTGGAAAGCTGGTGAAATTTATCTTAGACACCTTATCCTTCTTCTTCTTCTTGGCATTAACGTCCTCACTGGGACAGAGCCTGCTTCTAGCTTAGTGTTCTTATGAGCACTTCCACAGTTATTAACTGAGAGCTTTCTTTGCCAAAGTTACCATTTTCGCATTCGTATATCGTGTGGCAGGTACGATTATACTCTATGCCCAGGGAAGTCAAGGAAATTTCCATTACGAAAAGATCCTGGACCGACCGGGATTCGAACCCAGACACCTTCAGCATGACTTTGCTTTGTAGCCGCGGACTCTAATCACACGGTTAAGGAAGGCCCCACCTTATCCTTCTATTAGTACAATATTTAAGTTTACATAACGCATGTTCAGAATTAGTTGAACATCATAAATTAAACATAAAATTTGAATGGACATAAAATTAAGGTACATGAGGGATTCCACGGAGGCATGCAAGTCGATTCTGATCGACCATTTCAAAAATATCTGAAACTTTGCACAGTTTTTCAGTTCCATCTAAATCGTCATTTTCCGATATCAAATCTTCAAGTTGAGTCACGACTAACTTTTCAAAAGGGTGTATGTGAAAATGGTTCAAAAATATTCAAAAAGCTGCACAGCAAAAACGGTTCGTTCGATTGTTAGACAACTAAAGAAACAAAGTTAGACAACTAAATAAAGATTCCAAAAAAAATACACACAGTAAAAAAAATTTTTTTTTGCATTAAAAAACATCATTTTTGTCACAAAAACTCAAATATCTCAAAACCCTATCGGAATACCAACGTTGAGGGAAAACGGTCCATTATATTAGCTATCTACCATAAAAATTTGGTGATGGTAAGCCAATAAACAAAAAAGTTATGACATTTCAAATATTTCACAAATTTGACACTTATTGAAATTTTTTTTTCATTGTTAATTTTTTTAGGACCGCAGTTTGTTGTTGAATTTTTTGTTAAGGGTACACCATGAGGTTAACAAGTTGTTTTCATGATATTTTATTTAATTATTCATAACTATTATAGCATCTATTAGAAAGTTAGACGCGATCCAGTGTTGTGATCTAAAGTCTTGATAGTGTCATATTTTTTATTGTACGTAACTGAAGAAAAATTCTCTCAATAGTGTTGAAACCTTTTGATAAAAGAAACCTATAAGAAATATAATATTGAAGACAAAAGCTACAAAAAAAGTTTTCTATACAGGTATACGACTAGTTTACCTGCAAAAAGTTTACCTCGTAGAGAACAAGACGGGTCTATACCCAGGTGATCTAGTATACGTAAAGCAGGTCGGTTTTCTCGGCGCTGGTTTTCTCCACAAAGTTAAAATCTGATTACATCTGGGTATAGACCCGCCTTGGTAGAGAATAGACTTTGTTAATCGTATTTGGGAGAAAGCGAGTAACTTCAACAACATCAAAAACATGATAGGTACATACTAGAGTGCCTGTAAACAAGAGTGACGTCACGTTCCAGTTTTGACAGGTCTCCTGCTCGATTGGAACGTGGATTTGTATGGAAATGACAGTTCGCCGCTGTTCCAATTTTGACATTGACGCCACTCTTATCTAGATCCACTCTGGTACATACCATGAACATACTCACGAAAAAGCTAAAAATATACTACCACTATGGTTATAAAAGATTTAATTGTAAAATTTTTCTTCAGTCAAGCAAACGACACCAAACTAGTCAGTAAAAACTTAAAAGTGATTTTGTTTATTAAAATCTAACGAGCAACATGAGTAGTCGGTTTCTCAACTGTTGCAGGCCGTTTGCAGAAAAAAAGTGTTCGAAAGAGCTACGAAATCTCACCGAAAGCACCATAGATAAACTGAAAGCGGCTGGTTATGCTCCAATGTCTACATTGAATACAAATTTACGCATTTGTACGTCGTGCCGTTTAAACGTTGACAAACGGGCAATCTGTACATCATCGGTGGATCAGGTTGCAGGAAGTTCGAAAACAACAACAACTGAGGAATTACTAGATGCACCGACAACAACTGAGGAGTTACCAGAAGTACCAAGTGCAGATAGTCTTGCCACGGTACCATCAGTGATATCTGTTTCAACAAATCAATCAGAAGATGAGTGCATCCAGAAGGTCAACATCGAACGCTTCAACGAAGGGATAGCTGGAATAAAAGTGACTCCGATTAAATGGACGAAGATGGGTTACGTCAATTATCCCGAGAAAAAATACCGTGACATCAACGAAGCTGTACGAAGAAACCTCTTCAAATTAGGACCTGAGGATGTGGAAAATACAGACTACGATGAGGTAATTATGAATATGAAGGAAAGGTTCTCGAATCTAGCCACGACAAGGAAAGAAAAATTATTGATTTTGTCGATGCTGCCAAGCTCGTGGTCTATTCAAGACGCCATTGATGAGTTCAAAACCAATAGAAATACAGCAAAAGAGGCAAAACAATTCAAAAATAACTTTCTTGCAACCAAAAATGCTAGGTCGAGTACTTCATTAACAGATGAGACAAAAGAAAAAATAATTCAATATTTTGAAGACGATGAAGTAAGTAGAGCTATGCCTGGCCAAAAAGATTATGTATCTGTAAAAAAAGATGGAAAGCGTCAAGCAATCCAAAAACGATTAATGATGACTACTTTGAAAGAAGCGTATACACGCTTCAAGGAAATTAACGAAAATATTAAGGTAGGTTTTTCCTCATTTGCAAGCCTTCGTCCAAGGCGAGTGCTTCGTGAAGCCCAAGCAGGACAGTTCGGTTTTGCGTCGTCCGATAAATTTGACTCACGGTTTCGCGCGTGTTTTCGGCTCCTAAGATTTTTTTTTCTGTTTTAGAGCGTCTTGCTGGGTAGGTATTTGGAAGGCACAAGCAAGACGGTTTGTTTTCGGGACGCCAAGAAGTTTTGCTGTCAGTATCAGTTTTGTGTTCAGTCGAGGATGGATTACCAACTGGTGAGTTCGTTTCATTCTTGTGATAACACATATTTTCTTGAAAGCGTAACTTTTGAGTAATTTTAAAACAAACTTTGTATGGTTCGTCACTATAAGTGTCGGCATTATTTTTTTTTTTCTTATACAATTTCAATATACATAAATATATTTGCCTCTTTTATACATCATTAAAAATTATCTTTTGAATTGTTCGACATTGTGAATGTTGACGTTATTTTTAAAACTTGTACCATATCGAGACAAAATGCACAGTAATACTCATATGTAATTTTCAAACAAACTATGTATAGTTCGTCACTACAAGTGTCGGCATTATTCCTGTTTCATATAATTTAAAATATATACATGTAATTTTCAGTTTTCGTCATTAATAAAAACATCTTTTGAATAGAGTAGTGTTTGATCCTTCCACCTTGACGCTTACTCCTGCGGGAGCGGGTGATGAGGGCAGGATCAAACATGTCGCGCGTCGGTAGTGAAGCGGTGAAAAAGTGATCGGTTCGTTAGTAGTGTTTGATCCTTCGACCTTGACGCTTGCTCCTGCGGGGGCGGGCGATGGGGGCAGGATCAAACTTGTCGCGCGTCGTTCGCTCAGAGAAATGAAAAAGCGCCGCGGATCGCTAGTAGTGTTTGATCTATTGATCGCGTCGCTTGCTCTTGCGTGGGCGAGTGACGAACACTTGTTCGGCGTTTAATGCGATTATCGAATTATTTCGCGAATCCGGTTAGGCGTGATTATATCATGGCTCGCATCACCAAACATTGGTGACTCCCAGATCTTTACCTTATCCCACTAACCCAATATCCTCTCCATGACAACCGTGGAGATGCAGAGGTGATCTCGGTCTCTAGTAACAACGGTAGTCACACTAACATTCCTTCCCTTCCCCGATGACCGTAAGGACGTGGCCGGCGCCGTTATTGACTTTTAAATTTGAGCTCTCGATTTGTGCACATTGAAGAATGGTAAGCTAATCCCAAGCCCCATTCATTAATTCCCTGTGCAACTTCGATTGTTCTGGTCAATCACGGAGTAGCAACTACGAATTGTACGGTCATCTATGCTTATGCTTATTTGCAAGCCTTCGTCCAAGGCAATGCAAGCTTCTATCCAATTCAGAAACACATAATGTTTGTGTGTGCACAACACACGAAAATATTAACCTAATCTTACATAGTTTGAAAAGAATCAATTTATCAAAGGATATTAAAATGTTAACTGGTAGTCTTTTGTGTGAAAATACAACATCAAATTGCTATCTACGATCTTGTTCGGATTGTCCAGATTCTTCATCATTGGAAAATACTTTATTCGCTGAGTTTGAAGAAAATTATATTGATCAGTTATCATTTGAGCAATGGGTGGCCACGGATAGGTGTGACCTAGAAACTATTGTAAAACCTGTAGATGAGTTTGTGTCATTTTTTTGTTTGAAATTAGAAAGTTTAATTCCTCACGACTTTATTAAAACAGAGCAATCCCGCTTTTTAAAAAATACGAAAAATACATTACAAGATGGTGAATTTTTAGTCATTTGTGATTTTTCTGAAAACTATAGCTTTGTATTGCAAGATGAAGTGCAGTCCCATCACTGGAACGTACAACAAGCTACAATTCATCCATTCGTTATTTATTTCAATGGAAGTACGCAAATTGAACATTTTAGTTTTATTGTAATTTCCGAAGATTTAAGACACGACTCAGTATCTGTAAATTTGTTCATTGCCAAAATGATTAACTTTTTACGCGTTGATAAGGATAAAGAAATCAGAAAGATATATTTCGCAGTACAAAAACCGTAAGAATTTCGAGCCTATGTCAATTTAAATCAAAGTACGGAATTGATGCAGAATGGCATTTCTTTGCTACGTCACATGGCAAAGGTCCTTGTGATGCTATTGGAAGAACCATAAAGCGCATGGCCACAAGAGCAAGTTTAGCCAAAGAACGTGAGCATCCAATTAAAACTGCAAAAGAACTATTTGATTGGGCGAATCGCAGAAAAGAAGAAGATTTAACAAAATTATAATTTTGTTTTACTACTACTGAAGAGTACGAATTAACGGCATCAGAGCTCAGCGAGCAATATAATAACGCAAAAACGATCCAAGGAACCCAAAAATTTCACTGTTTCATTCCATTGTCAGAAAATAAAATTAAAGCAAAACTATACTCGAACTGTACTGTATTAATAAAATGTTTTCATGATCTCATAACGCATACCCAAATCCAAAACTTTTAAAGTTTATATATAACATTTAGAAACTCATCGATCATACTCTAAAAAAAATATCCTGGTAAAAAAAAAATTTATTTTCGTGTTAATTCATTTTAATCTATACATATATACATATACATATAATATTTATACATATAATATACATAATACTAATGAATACATGAAAACGACTTGTTTAATTCACAATAAAATCAGCAACAAACTGCGGTTCCCGTAATAATTTACACCGAAAAAAAAATTTTTTTTTCTACTAAATGTGAAAATTGTGACATGTTTGAAATGTCATAACTTTTTTGTTTATTGGTTTACCATCACCAAATTTTTATGGTAGATAGCTAATATAATAGGGTTGGTAAATGGCTGGGCATGGCGTACCATTGGTACCTCGCGTACCTGAAGGAATAAATTAGACCCCTTTGTGCGGTCCTTAGCCTCTTGCCCAGCAACTCCTATCCCTACCTCCTCGCGGTACTGGCCGGGGTACGAGTAACCTTAGGGAAGATCGGGTAACCAACCCCCGGTGGGAACTTTGGTCGTATGCTGACAGGGAAGGGGGGGGGGGTTTGCTTTTGCTTTTGCTTCTGCAAACCTTGAGCGTCTGTACTCCATGTTAGGAGCGGCTCACAACAGCGTCTGTTCCCCATGTCAAGGGCGGCTGATCATCGTCCGAGTGCCAGAGAAGGACTCTAAGCTAAACTGCGCACTATGGTCCTCCGAACATTTAGGGGGAATGGTCCTCCGGAAATCTAGGGGGTTGGTGTCAGGCCCTGCAAGCCAGCCGTAAAAAATCAAGCAACGAATAATCAACGAGAGAATACGAACCGGGACAATCGGCGAAGACCACAGCGACGTAAAGGGACTAGCGATTGGAAGCTCGGTACGTGGAACTGTAAGTCTCTCAACTTCATCGGGAGCACACGCATACTCGCCGACGTGCTGAAGGACCGTGGATTCGGCATCGTAGCGTTGCAGGAAGTGTGTTGGAAGGGATCAATGGTGCGAACGTTTAGAGGTAACCATACCATCTACCAGAGCTGCGGCAATACACATGAGCTGGGAACAGCTTTTATAGTGATGGGTGATATGCAGAGGCGCGTGATCGGGTGGTGGCCGATCAATGAGAGAATGTGCAAGTTGAGGATCAAAGGCCGGTTCTTCAACTTCAGCATAATAAACGTGCACAGCCCTCACTCCGGAAGCACTGATGATGATAAAGACGCTTTTTACGCGCAGCTCGAACGTGAGTACGACAGCTGCCCAAGCCACGACGTCAAAATCATCATAGGAGATCTAAACGCTCAGGTTGGCCAGGAGGAGGAATTCAGACCGACGATTGGAAAGTTCAGCGCCCACCGGCTGACGAACGAAAACGGCCTACGACTAATTGATTTTGCTGGCTCCAAAAATATGGCCATTCGTAGCACCTACTTCCAGCACAGCCTTCCGTACCGATACACCTGGAGATCACCACAGCAGACAGAATCGCAAATCGACCACGTTCTGATTGATGGTCGGCACTTCTCCGATATTATCGACGTCAGGACCTATCGTGGCGCTAACATCGACTCTGACCACTATCTGGTGATGGTCAAACTGCGCCCAAAACTCTCCGTCGTTAACAACGTACGGTACCGACGGCCGCCCCGGTATGACCTAGAGCGGCTCAAGCAACCGGATGTCGCAGCGGCATACGCGCAGCAACTCGAGGCTGCATTACCGGAAGAGGGTGAGCTGGACGAAGCCCCTCTTGAGGACTGCTGGAGAACAGTAAAAGCAGCCATCAACGATGCAGCTGAGAGCAACGTCGGGTACGTAGGACGGATTCGACGGAACGATTGGTTCGACGAGGAGTGCCAGGAGGTTTTGAAGGAGAAGAATGCAGCGCGGGCGGTCATGCTGCAGCAAGGGACCCGGCAGAACGTGGACCGCTATAAACGGAAACGGCAACAGCAGACCCGCCTCTTTCGGGAGAAAAAACGCCGCCTGGAGGAGACGGAGTGCGAGGAGATGGAACAGCTGTGCCGGTCTCAGGAAACGCGTAGGTTCTATTAGAAGCTCAACGCATCCCGCAACGGCTTCGTGCCGCGAGCCGAGATGTGCAGGGATAAGGATGGGAGCATTCTGACGGACGAGCGTGAGGTGATCGAAAGGTGGAAGCAGCACTTCGACGAGCACCTGAATGGTGCTGAGAGCACAGGCAATGAAGGACGGGACAACGGAGGAAATGCCTTCGTCAGTACTGCGGAAGATGGAAACCAACCAGCCCCCACTTTGAGGGAGGTTAAGGATGCCATTCACCAGCTCAAGAACAATAAAGCTGCTGGTAAGGATGGTATCGGAGCTGAACTCATAAAGATGGGTCCGGAAAGGCTGGCCATTTGTCTGCACCGGCTGATAGGCACAATCTGGGAAACAGAACAGCTACCGGAGGAGTGGAAGGAAGGGGTAATCTGCCCTATCTACAAGAAAGGCGACAAGTTAGATTGTGAGAACTTTCGAGCGATCACCATTCTAAATGCGGCCTACAAAGTATTATCCCAGATCATCTTCCGTCGTCTGTCACCTGTAGTAAACGAGTTCGTGGGAAGTTATCAAGCCGGCTTCGTTGACGGCCGATCGACAACGGACCAGATCTTTACTGTACGGCAAATCCTCCAAAAATGTCGTGAATACCAGGTCCCAACGCATCACCTTTTCATCGATTTCAAGGCGGCATACGACAGTATCGACCGCGTAGAGCTATGGAAAATCATGGACGAGAACAGCTTTCCCGGGAAGCTCACGAGACTGATAAGAGCGACGATGGAAGGTGTGCAAAATTGTGTGAAGGTTTCAGGCGAACACTCCAGTTCGTTTGGATCCCACCGGGGACTACGACAAGGTGATGGACTTTCGTGCCTGTTGTTCAATATTGCGCTAGAAGGTGTTATGCGGAGAGCCGGGCTTAACAGCCGGGGTACGATTTTTACGAGATCCAGTCAATTTGTTTGCTTCGCGGATGATATGGACATCGTCGGCCGAACATTTGAAAAGGTGGCAGACCTGTACACCCGCCTGAAACGCGAGGCAGCAAAAGTTGGACTGGTAGTGAATGCGGCCAAGACAAAGTACATGCTAGCTGGTGGGGCCGAGCGCGACAGGGCTCGCCTAGGTAGCAGTGTTACGATAGACGGGGATACTTTCGAGGTGGTCGACGAGTTCGTCTACCTTGGATCCTTGCTGACGGCTGACAATAACGTTAGCCGTGAAATACGGAGGCGCATCATCAGTGGAAGTCGGGCCTACTATGGCCTCCAGAAGAAGCTGCGGTCAAAAAAGATTCACGCCCGCACCAAATGTACCATGTACAAAACGCTCATAAGGCCGGTAGTCCTCTACGGGCATGAAACGTGGACGATGCTCGAGGAGGACTTGCAAGCACTTGGAGTCTTCGAACGTCGGGTGCTTAGGACGATCTTTGGCGGTGTGCAGGAGAACGGTGTGTGGCGGCGAAGGATGAACCACGAACACGCCCAACTCTACGGCGAACCCAGTATCCAGAAGGTGGCCAAAGCTGGAAGGATACGATGGGCAGGGCATGTTGCAAGAATGCCGGACAGCAACCCTGCAAAGATGGTATTCGCTTCGGATCCGGTTGGTACAAGAAGGCGTGGAGCGCAGCGAGCTAGGTGGGCGGATCAAGTGCGTATCGATTTGGCGAGCGTGGGGCAGAACCGAGGATGGAGAGATGCGGCCACGAACCGAGTATTGTGGCGTGAAATTGTTGATTCAGTGTTATCTGTATAGATGTTAACTAAATAAATGAATGAGCTAATATAATGGACCGTTTTCCCTCAAAAAATTACGTTGGTATTTCGATAGGGTTTTGAGATATTTGAGTTTTTGTGTCAAAAATTATGTTTTTTAATGCAAAAAAAAAAAAAAAAAATTTACTGTGTATTTTTTTTTTGGAATCTTTATTTAGTTGTCTAACTTTGTTTCTTTAGTTGTCTAACAATCGAACGAACCGTTTTTGCTGTGCAGCTTTTTGAATATTTTTGAACCATTTTCACATACACCCTTTTGAAAAGTTAGTCGTGACTCAACTCGGAAAATGACGATTTAGATGGAACTGGAAAACTGTGCAAAGTTTCAGCTCAATAGAAAAAAATGAATTAAAAAATTTACCAAATTTTGGTGCTGTTGCTTGGAATCACTCACATAAAATCGAGGGTCCACTAAATCAAGGTATACCTATATAGTAGACCTGTTCATATTTAAAAAATGTCTGGAAATCTTTCGGTCAAGCAGTATTCTGAATTATCATGCAAAGAACAATGTCTGGTCAAATTTTCAGCTCATTTGATAGGGATTCAACTATGCTTCAAGTTAGTAATGTGTTTTAAGGCTTATTATAAGGTTTGAAAAATCATAACTCAATACTCATAATTCAAAATCACTTGCTATTACCACCTATTGAAACTAATTCCATTCTGTTAAAGTTTGTCGAAGACGCCAATAAGAATAAATTAAGTTTGAACATTGTTTGATCGAGATTTGGTCACAGAACCCAGAAATCACGGTTTTCTGTATAAGTCAACGGGAAACATACACAATAAATCTATGAAATCATTAACCAGCTTTGAGAAATAAATCACAAAAAATTCTCAAAAATCGAACAACCCATCCAAATCTGATGATAGTTAAATCGTGCATGACATATAGTATTGGACAAAACATTTGCAACTTTTTCGATTTTCCATACAACATGACCAACTTTGGTAAGCTAGATCTCAGCCATTTATGGACCGATTTGAATGAAACTTTCACAGAACATCAGATATAACTTGAATTTAAAAATATATTTTTGAATAATTTTTCCAATCACGAGTTTATAAGTAATAACGGTTTGACTAAAGTGTAATTTTCGACGAAAAATTCAAAACTTTTTATCTCAAAATCTGATAGCCCTACACAAAAACTGTCTTCAGCAAACTTATTCATCCCGTCAAAATCTACAACTTTGCTGAAGATACCATGAAACTATTCCTTCAATATGTTTAGTTATGTTCATTATTAAAAATCGTCAAAAAATTCACTTCAGTCAAACCGTCACTGCTTTTCAACTTGTGATTGGAAAAATCTCTCAAAAATATATGTTGAAATTCAAGTTATGTCTGATATTCTGTGAAAATTTCATTCAAATCGGTCCATAAATGACTGAGATATAGTTTATCAAAGTTGGTCATTTTCATTTTCATTTTCATTTTTCATTTTGCAGCGTTTGGTGGGGCAATGAGAGCGCAAGTCAGTCCAAAGCCGGGGGAAGGGATAGGTAATGGCCGTAATAGTCTATGCGGACCACTTGAACACCATCGGAAATGATAGGAAGGGTTGGGGTAGGGTATAGGAAATTGGAGAAGACTTGACACAGTAATGCGATTAATGCTGCAAAATGTAAATGTGCTGAGAGCAATTTAATTTGAGTTTTGGAGTTTGCTTTGATTTATTAAAATTACAAACCATTGTACAAGTAAGAAAGAATTAGCTGATCGCTCTATAGAAATTTATAACAATATGAGAGTGATGCTAAGAACTGCTGATGGCACGATGCGACGCTTTAGAAGCTTTTGCTAATGATTGAACATTACTAAAAAGAACGCAATTCAATCGATGGTGACAACTTTACAAACTTTATCTGTTTTTATCATGTACAGATATAAAATTATAATTCAATTCACTGATTGGCGGTGCTGATTTATATAAAAATATTTGATATTATTAAAATGAAATGTGTTACTTACTCATGATGTTTATACTTCCCTGACCAGAATTATTCTGTTTTGAGCACCCTTTTCGAAGCTATTCTATCCAGTTATCCATTGACTGCTTACAATTCTGAAATTATTCTTATTGTGCATGCTCATGCATTATATTAGTAATGATCATAATCATGCAACAGATAAGAAGGTGAGAAAGAGAGAATATAGGAACAGTGATTAGTAATGAGTAATTATGTAGTTTTGTTAGAATAATAAACAATTAAACAGCAGTAATGAATAGCTTAAAAAATGACATTACAGCATAGCTGAGCCTTTCGGATCATAAGACCGATGTATAAAAATAATTTGTTTCGAAATTGTCCGCGTGGTCTTCTAGTGCCCCTATTAGATAAGAATCAATCATAGACATACATACCGAATGCTCGTCATGACCCTATGACCAACATTTGTATATGTATAGCCTTAGCTGATGTGGCTTTTCTAATAGGTAGTTCTTTCACTCATTGATTGTCTTCAAAACCTTGTCAAGTATAGAAGATTGATTTTATTTTGTTAATTACTACAGTATTAGGTATTATTTTATGTTTTTATCACTATGGATATTATCAAGGCCAGAATTCCCAGTGAGTGAAGAATTTTATAGTACTAGAACACCATAGAAGATCGCTAAACATTACCTAATCATGGAACGGCTTTTTGCTCTATTATTTTAGGTAGATGCTATTGATCTCCCTTTGCTCCTATCCGCAACCCGGTGCACGCGCCCTGTTGGTTTTCGAAAACCTCGTAGAAGATTACAAACCGTCAATGGCATTCCCAATTACTACCCCACATTGCACATTCAAGGGTCTGATTGTGCTCCTAACCCACCCTCAGCCTGTAATCTTCTCGCCAGTTTGAAGTTATATTTTCCCGAAGTGAAAGTAATTTTGATGAGTGATAGCGTAGTGCAGCCCAACTTCATAGTACAGTAGTTTAACCAGAATCTTTAGGTCAGAAGATAAAATCTAAATTTAGTAATAAAGAGGTTGCCATTGCTTTGAAATTCACCCAACATCTAATCAAAACTACTAACAACAGCGATCAATTATCAAAATGCATCGCTCCCTGGAAAATATAATTCCAAGCCCAGGGAGTTTATCAAAGTTGGTCATTTTGTATGGAAAATCGAAAAAGTTGCAAATGTTTTGTCCAATACTGTATGTACCGTTGATTGAATGAATTGAACAAGTTAGCATTGCTTTTTCTTTCCGAGCGATGATTGTTTTGATCGTATTTCACTGACTATGGACCTATGCACGGGTTCACTATTTGACGTTTAAGCGGTGCCGTGTTATTTAGGTGACCATGGAAACTAGTGAATTCGGCACCGCTCAAACGTCAAATTAATGAACACGTGCATCGATCCATTAATCATAATCATCGACTGAGAAAAAGCAGTGCTAACGTGTTCATTTTTTACATTCCTTGAAGCTTGTAGTGGTGTTCTTGGCTAACCCACAGCGGATTTACGAATGTGCTTCCTAATTACCTGTTTTTACAATTTATATTCGTAAGATTGATTATCTATGAATTTAGAAGATAAAAATACTTTAAATTTCCGTCTACTTAACATAAATTCTTCAAAGATATGGTGTGCTACGCTGTTTAATAGATTTTTGATGATTTTAGTCATAAAAACCTTAAATTCCACGAGTGAAAAATCACATCATATAAGAAAACGAAGAGATGTACTTGGTTTTTGTTTACTTTTCCATCTATTGACAGTTCTAGATCGCTCTAGAGTTGTCGAAATAGTTTCTTAGTCTGAGGATTAAGGATGGTGCTATATTTTGCATAGATTTATAGCATAATTACCGTAAAAACATACCTGTTCATTTTACAACACCAACCAAAATACCCCCCCCCCCCCCTCCCCCTGTTCATTTTACCCACAGTTCCACTATGTTTTTCAGGGAGAACACTCCCTAAAAATAGTGATTTTCAGGAACCTTGAAGCACAAACCTCAACCAAACTATTTTTTTAAACTTGTTCCAATCGTAAAATCGTGTTTGAAAAAAGATCGTAGGATTGAATAAAATACTATGTAGAGGTATTTCCGTTAAGTTTTAATGTTCCGTTCAGTAGTTATGAATATTCAAAGCTTAAAAATAGTTCAAAAACACATAATTGATTCGAAGCACATCTAAATTATTTTTTTTAGTTAAGTGGTGAACTCGCCAAGGGCGAAAAGCCACTCTAATAAAGATAAATAAATAATAATACATCTAAATTTTCTACAAATTGACTGAAATTTTGACCAGAAGTTCATTTCGACATGAAAAATCAAAATATTGGTTGACTAAGGAACTTCCAGATATATAGCCATTTCTGACTTCAATTACAGAAATAGTCCCAATTTGTAAAAATGCTTTCCGAAAGGATTTTGATAACAAATTCAAGTTTTACTACTATAACTAGGCTGTCAAGGATAAGTGACGAACTCCTTCCAACTTCATCAAATAATAATCGTAGAGCGAATTGTTTGAAAAGCGTTTCAAAAATGCTAAAATCTCATCAATTTTCAATATTTAAATTCAAACCCTCAAATGTTTTCGATTCCAATAGAAATAACTCTGAAGTTTTTACTTATTTTGCGTTCGTTTTGCTCAACTGATTAACAGACACTTAGTTATTTCGTTTAGTATGTTGTGAGTCCCTTACTTTAAAAATCCCCCGCAATATCAAAGACACCCCATTTTACGGCACCAATTTCTAAAAGTCACCATAATTTCAAACACAACATTCCCAAAGCCACATTCTGTTTTCACTCGACTTTTACCTTATTTCCTCACTTCCTTCACGAGGGCAATTCCAACAGCAGCCGCAAGACGAAGACGGTATGGTTTTTTTTATTTTTGGGGCTGTGCTCTATTTTGCTGCATCCAGCCTCTTTTCGTGGCTCTCTACCGTATCAATGAATTGAATACCAATCGTCAGTGATGATGACGGTGGCGGCGGTCGCTTGATGATTACGATGATGCTGATGCTGCTGCTGCCTGCCAGCACGATTTTTTCTCTGCTTCGCCTTTTCCGTGCTTCAAGCTTGCGACGAGATGATCTTTGGCCCGGATAAGGAAAAATCACCCCCGGCCACTAGATAACACATTCCGCACGGAACCGAAACCGTACCGACGCGCCGAAATCCGTAAGCTACCGATTGGCACTGGTCTGACCGCGTTTTGAACGGGATTTATGCGTTTAAAAGTGAATTCAGTCGACGGAGAAAACGCGAAAACATTTCACTGCCGCTTTGCCAAAGAGAGCGCAATCAAAACACGTACGAAGGGGAGTGGTGTCGCTCGGATATTCAGCAATTCAGCGCAGCAAACCGCGGCGAGTCGACGTCGAGTTTTTCAGCGCACTTAAAACGTCAAATCGAGCTCAGCGACCGGGAACGCTCGGTTATTTTTTGCAGTGGGGCGCACTGATACAGAAAAAGGTGCACACGGAAACAAAACATCTATGTCAATAGGGGTTTATTCATAAATTTCATAACGCCAAAAATGGTCATTTTTGACACCCACTCACCCCCTCGTAACGTATTTTGTGTGAATATTTTTCGTATTTTGTATGAGCTGTAACATTTTAAGGACACCCACCCTCCCCCTTCAGCGTTATGAAATTTGTGAATGGGCCCTACACGCTAAGATGAGAATACCCATAAATGGGTATTGCAATCATTCAAATTTGAGTTCTTGCCATGTTACCCATAATATGAGTAAAAAATACTTATAAAAAGCAGTAAACTTTACTCATATTATGGGTAAACAGCCTTTACCCATATTTGAGTGAAAATTTGAGGACTTCGCCATTTTTTATTGTCTTCGTGGAAAATACATCAACTTATAGTGTATATTATTTTGTTCATCAACTGATTTTGTAACCGTTGGTTCCAATTGCTACTTGCAGCTTCCCCGCAAGACATTTTTCCTTCCCATTAACCCCACTGTGCTTGTCACTCACTTTATGCAGTCAAGTGGTACCCACCTGTCGGCATAAAGGGTGAGTACCGGTTAGATCCCAACACCAATACGCTTCAGAGAAGTAACCCATTTGCAGCGGTTTGAGCGCGAGGAAAAAATAAAAGCTCGCCGTACGTTCATCATTTGCCCACAGATGGAGTAGGATGGAAGGGTTGCCAAATTGGAAGAGCATTATAGGTACTTCGGCAATTTTCGTGCTCGGTCGTACCAATTAGATAATTAAATACCTCAGCTTTCATCTCGGAGAGATTATTCTGTCCGAAACATTAGTCGGAATTGCAGTGCGCGCCGGAAAATAATTATTAAATTCGATAAATAGCATGCGTAGTTAAGCTCAAAACCGCATGCAGAGTTAGTATAATAGATTTCAGTGCAAATAATCATTATAAAAGTTATCCGTTGTGACTATTGTAACGTCGCGTCCAAAAAGAAGGTCAAGTGTTAGATTGACAAGAAAAAGGGCCGTTCTTCTACTCAATAGGATCGGGCATCGGCGATTTCCACGGACAAGCGCACCAGAAAACTCCTCGACACGCCAGTGTGGGACAGAATTGGGAAATTCGTCGAAGCGTGGCCCTGTCGGCCTATTGTTCCATTGTTCGGCCGGTATTCCTGGTCAAACCATCACCATCGACCATATTGCCACGCCACGCCCGGTCCAACCACCTCGTCATTGCTCCTCGCCAAATCCGCCACGTTGACTGCTGGCCCTATCAGTCGGCCGACCTTATCATCACCATTGTCCAGTTGCCACATCACGGGAGGATAATCCGCCGAAGGGATTTAGGTGGGCCCTGGGCCCCTCCTTTACCTACGACCGACAAGGACCCGTCTCGTCGGTGACTGACCAGCCAAGCCATCAACCATCAGCGCAAGCCTCGCCTCTCCCCTCAGCAACAGAATTCGCCCGTCATCATCATCAACCCCCAGCTGCTACCACCATGGATCGAAAATGAGCATGAACCGCAAGTACCCCATTAATACGTTGTGACGTCACTCTAAAATGCCATAATTGGCGAATAAACAGGCATGTAAATTGAATTGCTTTGTAGGTAGCACACTTTATTTAAGATTCGGCTATCCATTTGTCTTCTCCACCACTCTTAACTTTGCTTCGTTTGTTCGGACTCATAAAGGAGTCGCCAGGCCTCGCCTACTGTGTATCGAATGTGAATTCTTCTCTTCGAGTAGCTTTTGAGCCCCTCCTAGGTACGGCACTGTTTGTCAGTTTTTCCACTTTGCAACATCGGTGGGCACGTGTCGCGCAACACACGTGCATGTGTGTAGCTCCCGCCGTAGGTGAGTACCTTCTGTGGGTGTATAGTGTTGAGATCTAAGGTAAACGACCCTGTAATTGTCACCCTTCCCTAGTCTCAGGGAGCTAGCAGGTAACAATTTGGCGCCCAACTAAAATTTAAAATTCTAACATTACCACCCCCCTTTGGTAAGGGCAGTAAAACAGTGTCCTGTTTTAGTTTTCTCTTTCGTTCTCCAAACGAAGAATCATTAGTGGTTGAGAACTGTTAAATTGATCGAAATTTCACGATGGATGTTGAATTCGACCTACTCTACAAGAATTTATTACTACATCATCTCGAACGGGAAGAGATAGAGTATGAACTTACTATTCGTGGTCTTCCTTATACGGATACAGAAACGCGCGCGGCTTTAATGAGACGGTTGAAGGATAAACTCAAGGCCGATCCGAACGCGAATATAGATATTACTCAGTGCGATTTTGAAATCGGTTCGGAATTCAAACAGATTGACTCGAAGATTAAAGAAATTCGGGACTGTCTAGCACATAGGAACAAATTCGAAGGAATCCGAGAGAGCCTTAAAACACGATTGGCTCATTATTTCAAACGTACCAAACGGTTAACAGAATTAACTGATAAAGATGAAGATCTTTCGGACATCGACGGTTTGATTGCGTGCATTCGCGGAACATTTAACGATAATTTTTCAATCTTTGCGCCACTCGGGCAACGAGATGTTATAGAGACACTGAACCAGTCTATTTCGAATCTCCTAATTACGAATGAAAACTCGTCGGCTACGGTACAACAAAATAAGACGTCTACCCCATACGAGGAAGATGTTGAAGTGCTTGAGGGAGCATCAAGCTCGCGTACGCGTAGGCTCAAATCCGGTATTGATCATTCGGGAGAAAAGCTATTACCTGAGTCAGAGTCGAACATCATGCCATTGCTTTTGCAGCAATGGATGATGCGAGACACACAAATTCAAAATTGGGTCCAGCAGATGGTGAGAGAACAAGCTTCGGAGTATTTCGAAAACGCGATCCGGACAAACTCTCGCTCCGTCCCCAAAGAGAAGCCGTCGGTGAATACAGTTCGTAAAACAACCTCACGCCGGTCAAATAATCGTTCACGCCGGTCAAGCTCGGAATCTAGAAAGTCCTCCAGTACCGAAGCTGGTTGGTCTTCCGATGAACCACGGAATTCGTCGCGCGGAAGCAAACGTGTCCAAAAATCGGGAAAACGTCGGCCAGTCTCAGACTGGAAACTTAAATACGACGGGTCTGATAACGGACTCGCCCTAATGAAATTCCTTCGCGAAGTAGAATTTTACGCTAAGTCCGAAAAGATGTCGAGCAAAGAATTATTTCAATCCGCGATTCACCTGTTTAACGGCGCCGCGAAAACATGGTTTATGACTGGCTTTGACAACGAGGATTTCACCTCGTGGGAAGAGCTGAAAGAGGAGCTCAAGAAGGAATTCTTGAGCCCTGATCACGATCATTCCACCGAAATTCGTGCGATCGCGAGAAAGCAGGCACCACGCGAGTCGTTCCACGATTATTTTCTAGAGTTACAGAAAATATTTAACTCGTTAACTAAACCTATGACCGAACGTCGGAAATTTGAAATAGTGTTCCGTAACATGCGCGCGGATTATAAAGGACATGCGGTGTCCTCGGAAATCGATAACTTAGCCGATCTCAAGAAGTTTGGTAGGCGTTTGGATGCGACATATTGGTTCAAATACCAAAATCCGTCCAACGAGTCGTCCATTCCACGCGGTAAGCCATCTCAAGTGAATGAGCTCAATGCGGACGCGAGAAACAAATCGAAATCCAAAGCAGGGTTTACAAAGCAAAAATCGCGAACTTTCCATAATTCGTCAACTCAACCTCGCGGCTCAGATAATGATGAAAAACCGTCGCAAAAACCACCCGAAAGCGGTGCGAAACCGAAGGAGCAAAATCCACCAATCCCCTCTCAGTACAATCAACCAGCCCCTAAATACTGTTTGAATTGTCGCACAAAGGGTCATCACACTCGTGACTGTGATCAGCCCAAACAAAAAAGTTGTCAAAAGTGTGGTTTCTATAACGTAGACACAGCTTCTTGTCCAAACTGTGCAAAAAACGAATTGAAGACTGTCGCGGAGGGCCGACAGTTCAATCGGAACTGAAGTCCCTTGCTAATTACGACAATGTAACTTACGCTCTTCAGAACCAAGGGTTCGACAGAGTTTCCCCCACCGATTATGTCCACACTCACAATTATCAGATTAATGAGACGATCATTAAAGTAGAAAATGACGATAGACCATTTGTTAAACTGTCCGTCTTCCAAATTCCCCTGGTAGGCTTGTTGGACAGTGGTGCCCATCTAAGCATTCTGGGGATGGGAGCTATGAAATTAATACGCAAATGTGGCCTTAAAATCTTTCCATCCGAGGTGAGTCTTCGGACTGCCAGCGGGGAAAAATTGGGAGTCACTGGTATAGTCTATCTTCCTATTACCTTTAATGGAAAAACAAAGATAGTAGACACACTGATAGCACCTTCGCTCAAAAGGAAAATCCTTTTAGGAATGAACTTTTGGCGTGCGTTTGAAATTCGCCCTACCGTAGACGAGGTACAGGTTGAAGAAACGGTTGCCGACGAAGACTCGGAGGCAAGTTTTCCGGACTCCAAGGAACCCGAAATAGAATTAACCGAAGAACAAACTGCTCGGTTGAACGTTGTAAAAAATCAATTTAAAATTGCATCGGAGGGTATACTGGATACCACCGATTGGATAAGCCACAGAATAGAACTCACAGAGGAAGCCAAAAAGCTTTCCCCTGCTAGAGTAAATCCGTTTCCAGTTTCTCCGAAGAAACAGGAACAGATCAACAACGAATTGGACAAAATGCTCGAATGCAAAATAATTGAGAAATCTTACAGCGACTGGGCTTTACGTCTGGTTCCTGTAGACAAATCAGATGGAACAGTGCGCCTTTGCCTGGATGCACGCAAGCTGAATGAACGTACGGTCAGGGACTCTTATCCCCTCCCACACGCCGACCGTATCTTGAGCAGACTAGGACATGCTAACTACATATCTACTATAGACCTTTCAAAGGCTTTTTTACAAGTCCCTCTGCATCCTAGGTCTCGCAAGTATACGGCATTTTCCGTGTTGGGAAGGGGACTGTTCCAGTTCACGCGTATGCCTTTCGGTTTGGTCAACAGTCCTGCGACACTCGTGCCTATTCTGCGCGGCGTGTGAGGTGACACGAGTCGAATGAGGTGACAATTGTCGACTCGCTCCCATTTGATTAACATTAGTCGTCTCACGTCACTCGCGGTGAGAGCGACTCGTTTCGACTCACACGCCGCGCAGAATAAGCACAACTATCACGACTGATGGATCGAGTGTTGGGCGGTGGTGAGCTGGAACCAAACGTTTTCGTCTACCTGGATGACATCATCGTCATTAGCGAAACGTTTGAAGAGCACCTGACCCTACTTCAGGAAGTGGCATCCAGACTTAGAGCTGCCAATCTATCTATAAATCTAGAAAAGTCCCATTTTTGCGTCACTGAAGTTACTTACCTAGGCTACATTCTGGATCGTGATGGTCTGAGGCCGAATCCAGATCGCGTGGCCGCGATTGTAAACTATGAGCGTCCTAATTCTTTGCGGGCTCTAAGAAGGTTTCTAGGGATGTGTAACTATTATAGACGGTTCTTAGCCAACTATAGCAAATACACACAGCCCCTAACGGACTTACTTAGAAATAAGCCAAAGACAGTTTGTTGGAACGATGAGGCCGAAGAGTCATTCCGAAAGATAAAAGAACTTCTTATAAGTTCCCCAATCCTAACCAATCCCAACTTCAATCTACCCTTTGCGATACATTGCGACGCGAGTGATGCGGCCATCGCCGGTGTGCTTACGCAGACGCACGACGGGATCGAGAAGCCTATTGCGTTCTTCTCGCAAAAGCTGACCACTACCCAACAAAGGTATTGCGCGACCGAAAAGGAGGGCCTTGCGGTCCTCAATTCGATCGAGAAGTTCCGATGCTATGTGGAAGGTAGCAAATTTACCGTGTACACAGATGCATCCGCTCTGACGTACATAATGCGCAGTAGCTGGCGAACGTCCTCGCGTCTATGCCGCTGGAGCATAGAGCTACAGAAATATGAAATGACTGTCCTGCACCGCCGAGGTGTCGACAACATCATAGCCGATGCCTTGTCCAGGTCCGTCGAGGAACTGGAGGCCTGCGAAGAGGATAACGGCTGGTATGCGAATCTTAAAAAGAAAGTACAATCCGATCCAGAGAAATACAAAGATTTTAGAATAGATCATGGGGTCCTCAAGAAGTTTGTTTCAACACAAGACGACCTTTTGGATTACCGATTCTCTTGGAAAACCTGTGTTCCTAAATCCCTCCGAGAAACAAAACTCGTTGAAGAACATGATGACAAAATGCATCTAGGAGTCGAAAAAACTCTGGCGTTAATAAAGAAAAAATACTTCTGGCCGAAGATGCTTGAAGACGTGCGAGAGTACGTCAGAAAGTGTACTATTTGCCGGCAAAATAAACCAGCAAATCGGTCTCAAATGCCTGAACCTGGTCAACAACGGTTGACTAATAGGCCTTTTCAAATTGTGGCCTTGGACTTTATTCAGTCCCTCCCCCGCAGTAAAAACGGTAATACTCACCTACTGGTAATAATGGACATTTTCTCGAAATGGTGCTTACTTACCCCGGTGAAGAAAATCTCCGCTCCACTGGTAACCAAGATTCTCGAAGAATCTTGGTTCAGAAGGTATTCAGTTCCAGAGTTCATTATAACCGATAACGCTTCGACTTTCCTAAGCTCAGAGTTCAAAGCTCTGCTAGCCAAATACCAGGTCCAGCATTGGAGAAATGCCCGATACCATAGCCAGGCAAATCCCGTTGAGCGTCTAAATCGCACGATCAATGCTTGCATCAGATCGTACGTTAAAGACAACCAGAAAGTTTGGGACACGAAAGTGTCCGAAATAGAACATTGCCTTAACAATACTCCCCACTCCTCTACCGGGTTTTCACCCTACCGAGTACTTTTCGGACACGAAATAGTTGGGACAGGTGAGGAACACAGGATGGATAGGGAAAAGGAAGAGGTATCCGAGGACGGGAGGTTGGAAAGGAAGGGAAAAATCGATGAGCAAGTTTATTCCACTGTCAAGAAAAACCTACAAAAATGCCATGAAAAGAACATAAAGACTTATAATCTACGCTCCAAACAATCTGCTCCGGTCTACGTGGTGGGCCAGAGAGTCTTTCGGCGGAACTTCCGACAGTCATCCGCAGCGGACTCGTATAACGCCAAACTGGATGCCCTATACGTTCCGTGTACCATCCTGGCTCGAGTGGGAACGAGCTCGTACGAGCTAGCAGACGATAAGGGAAAGCCTATTGGCGTATTCTCAGTCTGTGATCTGAAGCCCGAAGCCTAAAAGTAATCACCATTCATTAAAATCTTCAAGTGGGTCGTTTTATTTGAGAAACACTCACCTTCCATTCATACGTCCGGACGTAAAAACAAAGAAATTTTCCTCGGTTTGCTCCCCGAGACCTAAAAATATTGAAAACAAAATGGTTTAGCACTCTGTCGTGATTGTGGTCGATTGAAAACTACTCGTATCATCTCTTACCTGGCCAAGATCCAAATTTCCTCCTCCAACAGCATATTCTCACCTCCAGCTGATCTTTCAAAAGTCCAATGGGAATTCGACCGGTAAAAGCTTTTCCGATCGCTGGACACGCGCGCAGTCAGAATTTGCTGCTGGAAGACCCGAATTTAGTCGAACACGCCGGAAAACTCGCGGAAACCGTGAAAACGCGTCGGAAAAGACAACTCGCATGCACCGTCGTTCGATCGCGCAGTAGTTACAAGTTGACGATTTGACAGTTCTCAACACAGTAGTGTTGGTAAAATTGAGTTACCTTTTCTTCATCGTGAGTGCGATGAAGGTGAATGGAAATTCAGAGTGGGCCCTAGGGGTTCATATATTTAACATAAATCGGTAATCGATTAATGTTGTAATTAATATGTAAAAACCCTTGTTTTGATTTGAAATGTAATAAACAGCATTTCAGGAGAGGGACGATGGGGCAATGTAACCGTTGGTTCCAATTGCTACTTGCAGCTTCCCCGCAAGACATTTTTCCTTCCCATTAACCCCACTGTGCTTGTCACTCACTTTATGCAGTCAAGTGGTACCCACCTGTCGGCATAAAGGGTGAGTACCGGTTAGATCCCAACACCAATACGCTTCAGAGAAGTAACCCATTTGCAGCGGTTTGAGCGCGAGGAAAAAATAAAAGCTCGCCGTACGTTCATCATTTGCCCACAGATGGAGTAGGATGGAAGGGTTGCCAAATTGGAAGAGCATTATAGGTACTTCGGCAATTTTCGTGCTCGGTCGTACCAATTAGATAATTAAATACCTCAGCTTTCATCTCGGAGAGATTATTCTGTCCGAAACATTAGTCGGAATTGCAGTGCGCGCCGGAAAATAATTATTAAATTCGATAAATAGCATGCGTAGTTAAGCTCAAAACCGCATGCAGAGTTAGTATAATAGATTTCAGTGCAAATAATCATTATAAAAGTTATCCGTTGTGACTATTGTAACGTCGCGTCCAAAAAGAAGGTCAAGTGTTAGATTGACAAGAAAAAGGGCCGTTCTTCTACTCAATAGGATCGGGCATCGGCGATTTCCACGGACAAGCGCACCAGAAAACTCCTCGACACGCCAGTGTGGGACAGAATTGGGAAATTCGTCGAAGCGTGGCCCTGTCGGCCTATTGTTCCATTGTTCGGCCGGTATTCCTGGTCAAACCATCACCATCGACCATATTGCCACGCCACGCCCGGTCCAACCACCTCGTCATTGCTCCTCGCCAAATCCGCCACGTTGACTGCTGGCCCTATCAGTCGGCCGACCTTATCATCACCATTGTCCAGTTGCCACATCACGGGAGGATAATCCGCCGAAGGGATTTAGGTGGGCCCTGGGCCCCTCCTTTACCTACGACCGACAAGGACCCGTCTCGTCGGTGACTGACCAGCCAAGCCATCAACCATCAGCGCAAGCCTCGCCTCTCCCCTCAGCAACAGAATTCGCCCGTCATCATCATCAACCCCCAGCTGCTACCACCATGGATCGAAAATGAGCATGAACCGCAAGTACCCCATTAATACGTTGTGACGTCACTCTAAAATGCCATAATTGGCGAATAAACAGGCATGTAAATTGAATTGCTTTGTAGGTAGCACACTTTATTTAAGATTCGGCTATCCATTTGTCTTCTCCACCACTCTTAACTTTGCTTCGTTTGTTCGGACTCATAAAGGAGTCGCCAGGCCTCGCCTACTGTGTATCGAATGTGAATTCTTCTCTTCGAGTAGCTTTTGAGCCCCTCCTAGGTACGGCACTGTTTGTCAGTTTTTCCACTTTGCAACATCGGTGGGCACGTGTCGCGCAACACACGTGCATGTGTGTAGCTCCCGCCGTAGGTGAGTACCTTCTGTGGGTGTATAGTGTTGAGATCTAAGGTAAACGACCCTGTAATTGTCACCCTTCCCTAGTCTCAGGGAGCTAGCAGGTAACAATTTATAGTCATGATTAATTTAAATCGAATAAAAAACATATTAGAAAAGGTAAGCTACATTCGAATAGATAGCAATATGCCCAGAAGTCAATATACTGAGTACTTGTTTCCAGGCACAACAAGAAATCTCCTCCAAGAAACTCTACTCTCGCCCTATTTTAATAACCGGGGAGCACATAATTCGGCCAAATACAAATCAAACACTGGTAAGTAATAATATATTTAGTTACTCGATGTAATCATAGTAAAAGTGGTGTATTTGCTTTTTTTTTATAGAATAGGATGTTGCAGAAGGAAGAACAAAGGCCGTTGAAGATCAATTCTATGGATATTCCACTACCGATCCAAGCTACCAGGACGACATTCTTAGAATAGTGTTGCTTCTTCATTATTATGGTTGTTAAAAATAAATACTTTGAGTTCTAATCATCGCAAATTTTCAATTTATTTGATTTTCTTCAGAAGGAAATAATTTCTAAATTACCCATAAATGAGTAAAGAAATCCTGTTTTTTCAATTCTGAACATGTACCCATATTTGGGTATACCTATATGATGCTTTACCCATAACTAGGTAAGTGCACTTTACTCATAAAATGAGTGTGTGCACTTTTAGGCTATTATGGGTAAAGTTTACTCATATTTGGGTAGACTGATCTTAGCGTGTAGGGTCCTTAAGTCCCATTTATTGTTTTGTACCAAACACAATGATTTCTGTTAAGGGCACATTCACAAATTTCATAACGCTGACGGGGGTGGGTGGGTGTCCTTAAAATGTTACAGCTCATACAAAATACGAAAAATATTCACACAAAATACGTTACGAGGGGGTGAGAGGGTGTCAAAAATGATCATATTTCGCGTTATGAAATTTGTGAACAAACCAAGGAACAAACCCTAACTGTTTTTGGAATTGGGTGAAAACTTCAAGATTTCGATAAGAATACTAGGAATCTGATGCAATTATTGGAAATTCGGTAGAAGTTGTTGTAACATTCGATTCCTCGTTAGAATAGGGTAATAAAGCACTGTCCCAATTTTAGTACCAAACGCTTAAGTTTAGGTCAAAAATCACATGTTTACTCAATTTTCTAATGTTTTCCGTTGGTTTAAGCCCAAAAAAACATTTTTTTAGATTTTGTCACATCCTTTGGCTTAAACTCAAATTTTGGGTGTATTTTGTTTTCCGTGTCCCTTACGAAATGTCATATTGGAGCAACCCCAGTGGTTGAACTAAAACCCTTGTGCACTGTAAACTTGGCATTACCCTTTAAGGTGTAAAAAGTACCCACTATTTTCTGATATATGAAGCTGTCAAAATAAAGGGTAGTTCAAAATTTTCCATAGTGGGTAAATTTTGCCCATTTGTAAGTTCCGATGGTTTACCCTTTAATGAGTGAAAAAAATCTTAAGATATTTTGGCGGATGCTGTTTTTCAGTCCGTTATGTTTCATTGTAACTGGAGTCGCATCTGGGTCGCTGATAATGCAGGAGTGTCTAGATTTTCAGGTGAGTCCAATATCGAAAAACATTATACATCTCATTTGAAGAAACGCTGTTGTTTTTGCAGAATGGATTTTAGAACCAAAAACTTCATTGCTGTTCGTCTCTACAATCAGGAGCATGATCCAGATTGGAAACTGCGGCCAAACGCCCGAGAGCTGTAATTTTATATAGAACTTGATGTTAATATCAAGATAAAGCAACATTTATTGATCAATAAAGTGCAAAACTGGTGTATGATTGTTTGTCCTTTATTCTTTATTATTATTATTCATAAATTAATTTCAAATTGTTATTATAAGTCGTAAAACTACAAACAGAGTAAAATTTACTCTCTTTCCTAGCTGAATTCATTTCGAATAGTGGGTAAAATTCACTCGTTAGATTGACGTACAAGCCGTTTACTCTTTAATGGGTACAGGCCCTTTACTCTTTTTATGAGTTAAACTAGTTTCTCTCAAAGAGCGTACTTTTTTACCCTTTAAAGGGTACTTTAGTCTTACAGTGTGGTGTTTTCGTCGACTAAGCGAACGTCAAACATGATCAAACGTGTCAAGGTTCATTTATGGACCAAATTTTTAAATTAAAGTTTAAACATGTTATAGCCATTATTTGAGCGGGAAAAATTGCTAAAGTAGTTACAGTAACATGCTTTTACGTGTTATTAAATAAAAACAAGATTTCATTAAAAATTTTAGGACCCAATTAATCGATTTCGACCCTATTTTGGAATTCCAACCGGAATTCTCGGGGTTCCAACTGGAATCCTCGGAAATTCGACTGGAATCCTCAAGACACCGACTGGAATCATCGCGAATAGAAAATAGAAAATATATTATATAGAAAATATGTAACATAACTTAGAGTCCACTCACATTTCCAAGGATTCCACTCGGATTTGTAAGGATTCCAGTCAAATTTGCAATACTTTTTGCAAGGATTCTAGTCGAGTTAGCAACCATTATAATAAAATAAGCATGGTTTCCAGTCGGATTCATAAAGAATCTCAAAGATTTCGGTTGGAATTCTAATGACTCCACACCAGAAAATAATGTGTATTTTACCAAGAGATTTCCAACACAAATGAACCCAATATGCATACCAAAAAAGCAAAGACCGGTGGTGAAACGAGTTAAGGCTAATATGCTGATACTTTTTCTTTGATTCGTGAGATGAATTGGCAACAATCATCAACAACGCGTACAAATGCCAATGACGGCCTACTTCACCTTAAACTACTTCGCGACTTAAAATGGGTGAACCAACATGCGAAGTTCGATTTCTGACCAACTTCGCCGCGTCGCGAGGCGCTTCGCTATAGTGCGCATCTATGCTCTCCACCGTGTGCATTATGCGCACTATTGAGAATCGAGATGCGACGCGGCGAAGTTGGTCAAAAATCGAACTTCATACGTTGCACATTGGGGAATTCCGAGCCCAAAGGTGGAAAAAATTGATAAATTTTACTATAGAAAGATAAAAAATAAGTTTTATAGCTCATTCGAAAGGAAATTTTCTCAGGAATCGATTGGTGATGGTTTCATGAATGTGGGGTCTTTCTGGGATAAGCTATGGTGCCCGTTTTGCCCCAATTCCTTGAAAATTTTAGATTTTCATGTTGTTTTGAGTAAAACTTTTTTATTGTGGAGATTATTTCCCATAAAATCCATCATTTCTAGTCCAATCAACAATGTTTCACAGAGAACGTTATAAAAAGATGGAAATTTAGGGGATTATGGGGCCAAATGTACAATACATTATTTTTGAAGAGGAATTTTTGTTTTAAATTTTTTTCAACGTGTTTTTTTATTGAAATAATTTTTAAAATAGTCAAATAATTATGAATATAGCTTGCAGAAATAAGTTGTAGTAAAATTTGTAGAATATGTATGATAATTATGTATGCTCTATGCAACATATTGTGAATAATTTACCTTCTTATATCACAAATTCCAAACATTTCCAAACGATGTGCGATAGTTTGGGTAAACGATATTGATCTAAATGATCGATTGCCGTTAGCCTCATTGATAGGAGATAGTGGGAGCATATAGTGTTTTGGCTATTTTTGCCCCAATTCCTCTAAACACGATTTCTTTCATAATTAATTCAACTATTTTTCCTAAATCAAATTTATTGTGTACTGAATTGTTTATTCTGTATCTGATACAATATTTAAATCCTAAAACATAGGAGATTTTGGGGATCTTTTACGCATAAACAAAAAAATAACCAAATAAAAAAATCAAAAATGAATCCATCAAGAAATCATCAGTCGTTTTTTCTGATTGCAACAAATTACTCAGGATAAGGTTAGTTATTCAATCATTACTGTAGCAATTTCGTGAGAGTCAAATTGCATTTTACAAGAAATTATTCGGGAAATAATTTTGTCTTTTTATGGATATTTGGTATTCAATATTCCAATTGCCATCTTACACTACAGAAAAAGTTATCATAAAAGTGATAATGCAGTTGTTAATAATGCTCAATTCTAGATTTTTCCAAAATCGATCATTCATTTCATTAGTATAATTTATAGTTACTATGTTTGTTATGTTGCCTCTACATTAGCAGTTAACAGATTGATTGTTGGTTGACATCAATGTTCCTCATGGTGAACCTTACTTTGTTAATATTGTAAACAGTAATTATGGTTACATCTGTTTGACTGAATTTCAAGCATTTTCAAGAGCCTTCTAAAATGCATAACATGAAGAAATTGAAATTAATTAACTCATTACGCGTGGTAAAGATGGACAAATTATGGGTGAAAATATGAAAAAAATCCACGAGCTCGGCTGGGATTTGAACCCAGGACTCTTGTATGCTAGACGAGCGCTTTACGGGTTCGGTAGCTTAGTTGGTAAAGCACTCGTCTAGCATACAAGAGTCCTGGGTTCAAATTCTAGCCGAGCACGTGGATTTTTTTCATAATTTCACCCATGATTTGTTCATCTCTACCACGCGTAATGAGTTAATTAATTTAATAACCATGCGGATTGGATTACCGAACAGCTCAGTATAAGCGTCAATTTATTTTGAATTAAGCATTATTAATTACTACATCTTCAATCAAAATGTGCCATATTGAAATATATGGAAGACTTTGTTTGTTTATGATCACTTTTTCAGTAGTAGGGTGCAGGCAGAGCTACTTGGGCACTTCCACGCAATTTTATTCTCATGAAATTTCTTCAAAATGCAATTTTATTGTCATGAAATTTCTTCAGGTATGATTGAGTAACTAATTTAATTCTGAGTGATTTGTTTCAATCAGAAAAAAACTGCAGATGGTTACTCAATGGATCCATTTTTGAGTGTTTTTATTTGTTTTTTTTTTTATTTGTTTGTAAAAGATCCCCATAATCTCCTATGTTATAGGATTTCAATACTGTATCAACTACTGAATAAACAATTTAGTACATAATAAATTTGATTCGGAGATATCTGTTCAATTAATTATGAAAGAAATCGTTTTTAGGGGAATTGGGGCAAAAATAGTCAAAAAGCTACATGCTCCCATTATCTTCTATCAATGAGGCTAACGGCAATCTATCATTTAGATCAATATGGTTTACCCAAACTATCGCACATCGTTTGGAAATGTTTGGAATTTGTGATATAAGAAGGTAAATTATTCACAATATATTGCATAGAGCATAAATAATGATCATACATATTCTAAAAAATTTAATACAACTTATTTCTGCAAGCTATATTCATGATTATTTGACCATTTAAAAATTTATTTCATTATAAAAACACGTTGAAAAAATTTAAAACAAAAATTTATCTTCAAAAATATTGCATTGTACATTTGGCCCCATAATCCCCTAAATTTCCATCTTTTTATAACGTTCTCTGTGAAACATTGTTGAATGGACTAGAAATGATGGATTTCATCGGAAATAATCTCCACAATAAAACAGTTTTACTCAAAACAACATGAAAATCTAAAATTTTCAAGGAATCGGAGCAAAACGGGCACCATAGCTTATCCCAGAGTGGCCCCACATTCATGAAACCGTCACCCAATCGATTCCTGAGAAAATTTCATTTCGAATGAGCTATAAAACTTATTTTTTATCTTTCTATTGTGGAAGTTATCAATTTTTTCCACCTTTGGGCTCGGAATTCCCCAATGTGCGTTGGTTCACCCATTTTTCAACGCGAAGCAGTACACTGAAATTAATTTTATTGTAGAAACTACTGAATCCATGGTAAAATTAAGAACTGCACCAACGATATTCAACCGACTACATTTATCTGTTAATTCTACCAAAACATGGTCAACATCACTACACAAGAAAATATATTCCGTTTATTCAACCACAGTTGCAGTATTTATGACTAGAAACATTCTTGATTTGACGATTTTGACATTCTACTTTTGACCACACTGTGTTGTACGGTGGGTGTCACTGATTGAAATACAATGCTTTGTAGTGGATGCTACTATGGACATGGTCACATTTACTGCACTGCTCAGTGATTTGTACTAGATTATAGTAAAATTAACAGATTTTTGTAGTCGATTAAAAATCGTTGGTGCAGTTCTTAATTTTACCATGGATTCGGTAGATTATACAACAAAATTTGTTTGCGTGTATACTAAATATGGTGCACGTCGATTTCAAAAAAGTTTTGTGATCAATTCACCTAGCAGTGAGATGGAAAAACTATTTTTTCAAAACATTTAGATAGACATATGGTCTTCGGCAAAGTTGTAGAATTGGCAATTTGAAACAACTTTGTCGAAGACGCTATTGAAACAACATATCATTACGCTATCTTTTGAAGTAACAAAATTATTTACGAATTACTCTTTTTTTAAGAGGTAGTTTAGGCCCATATAACTGCCTTTGGCGCAAAATGGCGCAGACCACTCTTACAAATCATGAAAGTACCATATCTGTAGAAGACATGGAAAATGTTGAAAGTCTTGTAAAAGAGTTACGATTTTTTTACAGAAAGTCGTATGAAAAAAATCGTTTAAAATCATTATTGTTCATAACCATATCTGTAGAAGACATGGAAAATGTTGAAAATCTTGTAAAAGAGTTACGATTTTTTTTACAGAAATTCGTATGTAAAAACTCGTTTAAAATCATTATTGTTCATAACTTTTACAAAAACACGGGTTTTTTCATGACAAAAAACTTTGTAGAAAACGCAAAAAATGTCAAAATTCTTGAAAAAAAAGTTATGATTAAAAATATGATTTTAAGGGGCCATCCACATACAACGGCATATATCTCGAAAAGTATAAGAGATAGAAAAATCACGTCTTGCACAAAGTTGTTTCAAATTGCCAATTCTACAACTTTGTCGAAGACACCATATGTCTATCTCAATGTTTCGAAGCATAGTTTTTCTATCTCACTGCTAGGTAGATTGATCACAACACTTTTTTCATCAGTAAATGCGCTTTAATATACCAAGAAACTCCTCCGAACAAACTATATCGCTAAAATCAACGGTTTGGTTGATACATAAAGATGTGGAGGACAGACAAATCTCGAGCAGCCAAGAAGAATACATCGACAAAAGGAGGTTATGGGCCCAGCATCATACGATTTGGCGTATGAAATTCCACAGTTTCGAAAACATGGCGATTATTCAAAAAATTAAGCCTCAGGATCAGTTTGTTTCTGGTTGCAGCTAGTGCTTCAAAAGTACTTATGAGATACTCTTACGGAGAAAAAAATCATAACCGCAAAAGGAAAGTGATAAGGGACAAAATAAGTAGTCAATCAAAACGTGGTTTCATGTTCAAAAACGATTTTATTTCGCTAATTCAAACAGACTTCTTCTTGTTAAAAATCATAAGGTATACATTCGAGATAGGCGTACACAGAGAGTGCAAAGGATAGAAATTATACAAAATTATCACATTTTTATTTATCCTTTCATTTATCATAACGCGTATGTGTTGTGAGTGTGTTTGTGAATTGTCAGCTCCAAAGATGGGGTTAATTTTGCTTCATCGTAACCAGAATTGCGCTAAATTTTGTCTTGCTTTTTGTTTGATAATGAGATTTATAACACAGATAATGCACGCACGGGAGTGACGATGATTTGAGTTTACTCAGTGGATTTAACCGCCCAACAGTTTTTTTTTTTCAGAACATATGTCTTTCCCATCAGAATTTCCTTTACACAATTCTAAGCTCACTAATAATTTGACTTAACTGGGCGTTTGATGTATGATTATTTCTGTTCACAAATGTACATGATATAAGAGCATTTTGTTTTTCTTTCGTTCGTCAGCATTCGAAAACGTACTTGGGCATAATGAGGATCTAGCTATTTTCAATAAGAAACGATATTAAAACTAGGATGACGTTGAACTGTCGCTTACTAACTGATGAATTTCGCACTAATCACGAGAACAACTCTCGCCAATGGGTGAATATGAACGGAAGATGGTTTACGGTACTACTAATGATAAACTTGTTATATGTACTGTCGGCTTCTTCTACACACTATAGCTGTACTATGCTTTTGATTCGCATATGAGTCCTATATTCATTTGAATGAATAGTATTAGATAATTTGTTCATTTCATACTTCAGCGCGATTCCACGAATGCAACATAGGTTTGTGTTAGTGTGTGTATGTGTTTTTTGAACACATGTGTGCACATGCTTCATCATTTTGTTTCACTAAATACATTCATATCAGAAAAATGTTTTGTTTTTCTTATGCTGCTCTTATATGTATACAATCTTAATGCTAAAATCCTTGTGTTGCTTGTCTCTAGATTTTGTAATGTTTCTTTTTTTAATTTCTGGATTTCTACTCAACGTAGCCTTAAAATTATTGTATGTCTGCGTGTGTTATATCCAATCAGGAAATAAATGATAATTACAGCTTAAACTTCTAACTGCTTGGATGCTTGCTGTATGATGAACGGTTCACTCCACATCCGCCTCAAATCACCCTGAAATATAAAAAATAGTATTCATCAATTAGGCATCTAAAGGAATCATAAAAGTTTATTTCCCCAAAAATTTATTGCTATCGAAGTCTGATGGTAAAATTTTCAATAGAAACAGATTATTTACAAATAGTTCAGTAAATCATTTGTTATCAATAACCTTTTTTATTCCAGCTCTTCACGAGCGCTAAAGGCTGTCGCAAAAAAGCTCACTTTCTGGTAGGGATCATGTGATTTGACATTTCAAGCGTGTGCTAGAATAAGGGCGTAAGTCGCAAGATCGATTTCTCTTCGTCGATCCTCTTTTATGTGAATAAAAGTGACAAGATGCAAGTTTGTTAGCATTTTTTCATTTCTGACCGCTTGACAGCGATGCAATCTTGCTTCCTAAGGTGAAAAAATGCTGACAAATTTGAATCTTGTCACATTTATTCACAGAAGAGAGGATCGACGAAGAAAAATCGATCATGCGACTTTCGCGCTTATTCTAGCACACGCTTGAATTTGGCTTGTGTCATTTGACAGCAAATCGACAAGATGGATCATCAAACTTATCGATTAGCTGTCAAACGACCCAAGCCAAATGTCAAACCAGATAAGAAATTATTCGGGAAATAATTTTGTCTTTTTATGGATATTTGGTATTCAATATTCCAATTGCCATCATACACTACAGAAAAAGTTATCATAAAAGTGATAATGCAGTTGTTAATAATGCTCAATTCTAGATTTTTCCAAAATCGATCATTCATTTCATTAGTATAATTTATAGTTACTATGTTTGTTATGTTGTTAATTTCAATCCTTACCAGAAAACGTGCTTGCTAGTGGCGGCCATTAGCGCACGTAAAAAGCTGTATCTATATAAATAAAAGTGTAGCTTAAGAGCATATACCCCTCAGTCCATTGTTAACCTCCCGTGAATATACAAGTATCAATTGATTCGCTTGACATGCCACTGTATTACGCGGTCTCCGAAAGTACCCCAGGTTATCGGTCTTGTCCCCGTCGGTAGTGATCCTCCTGTTGACTCCACTGTCCTGTATTGTCCGTAGTGACTGATTTGTCCTACAGTCGAGTGTGATACAGAGAAAAAAAGGGAAAACGACTCTGTAGCATGCCACCTTTATTTGGCTTGGGCCACAAGTCCGATGTCCCCCGGAACTACCTCATGGTATTACTTCAGAGGGACTTGTTGATTCCTCTACGTTTTTTCGTCACCTCTTGGTATTTTTGTTCTGGCTGCGATTTGTATCTACCGCGTCACTTACATTTTGGGACCGGCCACATTAATGGGCCATGTGAGACTTTTTATAATAGATGCTCCTGTGCTTGTTAGTTCTCTGGACTTCACTGCGCTGCTCGTCATACTTTTTGGGCGGACCGGTTAGATGAGGGGTAACTTCCAGTACGCAAACGCCCTGACGACCCATAGCCGGTGATTCGTCGTGATCGATACTACTCGGCGTTGTTCGCGACGGTGAAGCTAGCCCATTTCAATGGAGAGTTCTCCGATGGAGGAATATATTCCGAATCCGGTAACTTTACGCGTTGTTGTTACTTCGTCATTGGCCGGAAGAGTGCCGAAGTCGGCCCAGCGATTCCGGTTGGAAGATGGCTTCCGGTTCATTGGCGCTCCGACGACTCAAGCCGGTGACTCGTTACGAAATGTCGGTTACCCCTTCCGAAATGTCAGATAGGAACAACTCCAGTGTTAAAACTAAAACTCCTGTGGTGTTTTTGTCGACTAAGCGAAAGTCAAACATGATTAAAAGTGTCATGGTTCATTTATGAACTCAATTTTCAAATTAAAGTTTGAACATGATATAGCCGTTATTTGAGTGGGAAAAATTGCTAAAGTAGTTGCAGTAACATGCTCTTTCGTGTTATTAAATAAAAACAAGATTTCATTGAAAATTTTAGGACCCAATTCCGGTTGAAAGATGACTTCGGGTTTGCAAGCGCCCCGACTACTCATTACTGATACTATCTGACGCTCGAACGACTCGGCATAGTCCCTACGAAGGATCTAGCCTACTCCGATCGCGGCTCGACGCCCTCTGTTCTTCTCGCCATTTCTGTTGCAGCAACGACATGATTTGCGTTATCGCTCTGTTCGTACTAACGTGTTGACGCATTTTCTGCATGATGACGTCTGGTTTTAGATCTCCGTCATTGCTTCGGAGCGTTTGGTTCCACACATCCACGAATTTTGGCAGTCAAAAACTACATGATGCGGTGTCTCCTCGATGTTTGGGAAATCTAGGCAGTGTGGCGACTGTGCATGCCCGAATCTACGGAGATACTTTCTGAAACATCCATTACCTGATAGGAACTGTGTCAGGTAGAAGTTCACTTCTCCATGCTTCCTATTCGTCAACAGTCCAGTCGGAGTGACGATAAGTAGAGGAGGAAGCAGAGGTGAAGTAGCGGGACAAGAAGAACGGACCCCGCCGATAGTGAAGAAGGAGATTGATGAAGTAGAAGATAGCCGTTAAGAAAGTGGGAGGAATAAAGGTACCTGATTGTGCGAAGATCGAAATGAACTGAGTTTATGTTCAGCAAGGTATTAAATACATTCTTGGTCGCGATAGTCAAGCGCGTACGCCAACTCTGAGACAGTTAAATAGTGGGGAGTCTCACCTGTGCTGGACAGAGATCGTCCCATTAGTTATACAGTGCCTTGCCCCAAGCAGGAACTACGATGACGAGACATTATCAAGCAGACGCCTCGTACTGTTGCTGAGACCGCCTGAGTTTGGCATATTCTCCCTGCCTTCTCAGATATTTCGCACGCGTAATCAACGTGGCTGTTGAAATTCAGCTGATCATCGATCATTATTCCAAGGTGCTTCAATACGCGCTTCGGTGCAATCACATACCTTCCGACGTTGACCTCCTTCTACTGAACCGCTTTGTAGTTACTGACTAGCGGCACCTTTGTTTTGTAGTGAGCTATATGTTGTTGGACTCCGCCCATCCAGCTCACGATTGAATCAATTGTTTCCATCACCGGCTTCTCCACTTCTTACAGCGTCTCGCCCATCACCGTTAGTGATACATCATCCGCATAACCAACAATCTTAACTTTCCTGGGCAGCCGCAGTGTCAAGACTCTATCATACAACCCGAATAGTTGGACCGAGAATAGAACCTTGAGGGATGCCTACTGTCACTTGCATGAACTTCTGTCCTTCATTTGTTTCGTACACCAAGCTTCTGTTCTGGAAGTAGCTCTCCAGGATTTTGCACAGATAGTCCGGGACCTGCATTCTGTGCGACGATGGCTGGCGCTGTTGAATGCGTTTTTTTTTTTGTAACCACGGCATAGTATCGATCTCCTCTTTGTTTCTGCTTTGAAGCTTTCTCAGCCTTCTCAACACACTCGAGCGCGTACTGTTCGAATTGCGTCTATTATCTATTCTCCTTTGGAGAACCCAAACTGCATTTTCGACAACCCGTGCTCACTCTCTGTACACTTTATCAGCCTGTTGAGAATGATTCTTTGTAGGAGTTTCGCGTAGTAAGCGTATCCAGCAACCAAAACGGCCTAAATGAGGCTGAATCTCCCAGTGACTACATGCTCGTCATTAGCGTCCAGGAGGTTGGATCGTGTTTCGGGAAGAGATCTTCTGCGATCACCTTCAGCTTGTCTGGGTACATCTCAGCTGACGTCGAAAGGCCCTTGATCTTGGCCATAACGACTCGATACGGATTACCCCATGGATTGGTGTCTGCATCTCGGAACAGTTCTTTGTAGCAATTGGATTTACTAAGCTTGATCTTCCGCTTGAGTGCGGTCCTAGCTTCTCGAAAAGCCGTCCTTCGCTCCCTTCTCTCCATTTCCGTCCCTGCTCTCTGAGTTTGCCTTCTGGCCCTGAGGCAAACTGTGCGAAATGTGCTAAGCGTGTCTCAAGCCGATACCATCCTATGGGTTAGCTCGGTGGCGTCGATATCCTCGTTATCGCCATCTTGACGAAGTGACTCAGTGAATAGTTCCTTGTTAAAGGATTTTGTCTTCCACTTCCACTCTCTAGTTATTCTTTCCATTATTGCCGCAGGGTTCTGTTGACCGATGCGGTAGCGAATCGCTAGTTGGTCGCTATGGGTGTACTCTTCAGTTCATATTCACCGACAATGCAAGACTGCCATAATACGTAACGTTGATAATGGATTCCCTTCCGTTTCTCCGAAATGTGCACAATCGTACATCTAATTTCGCTAAGTCTTCCCCACACCACAGCCCAGGCATTGAAGTCTTCTGCAATGAGTATCGGCTTCCTTCCTATCAATTTGTCATTTGGCTGATCCACCATGTGGCTGAACTGCTCCGCTGTCCACCTTGGAGGTGTATAACAACTGCAAACAACCACACCGTTGATTTTGGCGGTGCCTTCACCTGAATTGTTCACCACTTCATGGATAGGGAATCGACCCATAACATGTATAGCAGCCGATCCCGTTCTATCCGCTACCCAGTTGCCGTTATCAGGGGGAACTTGATACGGCTCTGCAATAATCACATATTTTCTGTCATTGACTGCCATAGCAGCTACTGTGCGGTGTTGAAGTGGATCAGATTGATCTGAGCTATCTCCAACAATATTGGTAATTTATCGCTCTTTTGTAGGCAGCACGTTTGAAGAAACCCGTTTGATGGTTGTTTCCATCTTCTGGAGTGCATAGCATGCACTTTGGCCTCTGCGTGCAGTCTTTCACAAAATTGCCTGTTCCCCCACAATTCCAGCAAATTTTGGATCTGTCCGGCCCATTGCAAGCTCTCGTCCAGTGTCCAAAGCTTAAGCACTTGAAACATTTTTCTGTTTGCTTGATCAATCGCGCAGCTACTTATAAGTCAGGAAATTCACGTTCTATCGAATACCTTGTTGTAGCATTACTGTTCTCACTGCGTTCTTCTCTTACATAATTTACACTACACAATGTTTTCGAGAGCGGCTTCGACAAGTGAATTCTCTTCCAGCAATGTTTGTTCAAGGTGCTTGGCGTATGGTATGGCGACATTCGGCTGCTTCAGTCGCTCAAGGATATATTGAGGAGGACGTCGGTACCGTACGTTGTAAACGACGGAGAGTTGGGCGTAGTTCTGCCAATACCATGTAATGGTCGGAGTCGATAGGCGCCACCATACGTCCTGGCGTCGGTAATATCCGAAAAGTTCTGTCCATCGATTAAAATAGGCAGTCCTAAGATTACGTGAGGATCTGTTAATGGATTGAACGAACTTTTGCACTCACCTTCAAATACGCCATCGTCAGCAGAGGTAGCAATGTGAACGGAACTAGATACAGCAGAGCGGGCTGTGCTGCCTTGAATACTTCCGAGCTAACGGTGGCGGTTAATAAACCGAGGAAATAACTGCAAAATGTAATAAAGCTGATTAGAAAAATGTCTCTTCAGGAGAATCTCACCTGATACACTTACCCTAATAAGGAACAATGGAAATAAGTAAGCTTCGAGCCGACTCCCCTCGGCGGTGGAACACCGGCTTCCGCTGTCTGCGTACACTGGGACTTCTTGTACGCGTCGTAACGGAGCACGAAGCACAACAGCAGCCCGGGCATGACGATATCGCCGAGGCCAAGCATCGAGAAGTGGCCGCTGTTGTGGATACTGGGGAAAACCAGCTTCCCCGGTAGGTTCAACTTGGGTGGCTCCTTAACAATACCCCCAAGGTTCAGCTTGCGAGCAACTATTCCAACGGGATTGTCTGCCGGCCGGGTGGCCACCTTAACCATAACGTTGGTGCTGAAGATGTACGACGAGAAAAACACCCAAAACACGTCGTAGATGAGCAGTCCGGTGAGTAGCAGGGTGGACACCTTCAGACTTGGTAAGCGTACGAATGCTATAAATGCAACACACAGTCCCATGCCCATGGCGTCCATCAGCAGCCAATGACCCGTCAGGACCCAAATGCAAACGATCGAAACGGCCAACGAAAAACTGAACAACTCGGCGGCCGTGAAGCGTCCACACACCCCAAATGATATCCGGTTTCCGTCCGAGCAGGGCCGAATGATGTACTGACACATGGGGAGTAAGAGGAACGCTAGCGCTACGGTGGCAATGACTGAAACGAAAATATATGCATTAGAAGCCCTTCAACATTTATCAAGATCAGCGATAATTACTTGCTGTACAGACGGCGAAGAGCATTTGCATAGAATCGAAGAAGAAGAACATCACCAACAATGATATCGAAGCTCCCAACGGTAGGCAGAGAGCGTGCATCGTGTCCAACGTTGCGAATTTATCTAGAACCATAATCAAATTGAAAATTCCACAATAATCTACACCTCACCTACCAATATACATACTTTGCTCCTGCTGTACCGGTTCGCCGGTGATCAGGTTGTTCATGCTCTCGCTTTGGCGCTTTTTCTCCTTCTCGCGCTGTTCCTGTTCCATGTTGAGACTCCGGAAGCTTCCGTACACGATCAGTAGCATCGAGATGAGACACGTGGACACCCGGGACGAATCCATGATGGTGTACGAAGACCACTCGCCGCTCTGCTGCTGTTGCTGCTGAAGAATGTCGTCCTGCTGCAAACCAGCGGCGAATCCTTCCGACATTGCGCGCAATCGGAGATCCTCCGGGTTGACCGAAGTCCGCCCCTTCTTTTCAGGACCGTTGGCGGCACCGATTTGGTGGCGAGGACAACGGTGGCAGTTGTCGGCAGCCTTCAGGCTCACGGATGCTTACGGTTGGCCGTGATTATCTTCGATTTACGGAGGTGCCAGATGGAAAACAACCTCGAAGCGTACGACCTGGATATGAACTGATAAGGTCGCCTCACTATCGACCGGAGCTGATCAAACAGCTATCGATAACGGTTTGTTTGGGGAGCACATGATTGCCGTGGTGGTGTGGTCGGGAAAGGTGTGTTATTATCTATAAACTAATGTCGATGAAGCTAAAAATGGGAAGAAAGTAGAAACAGGGTATCAAAATACGGTATTGCATTGATAAGATAGGAATTGAATAAGATAGATAGCAAGTATGTAGTCTGATAACTAAATATACCATATGCAGACAGCAGTTACAGTTACAGTTACAGATGTATTAAATATTAATCACATAAAAATAGAAGTCACACATTCGATGCTGTCCATCGAAATCCTGTCCAATTATCGATTGGTTAAATGAACAGACAGGTCCGGGAATCCCTAAACTGATTTTCTATGAAATTCCCTCAGAAATTTGTACGAAACTTCTAACTGAGATTTAACCAACAGATTTTTTTTCCGGGATCCTACAAGGTATCCCTGCTACTGACATTCCTCCAAAGATTCAAGTATTCTCAAAGGGATTGCTTTAAAAATTTCTTCAAAAATTAAAAAAAAGACATTCAAAATCTCAATTTTTTCTGCATATGTTCCGTCGGGAAAGAATTCCTCCAAAATTAGATCCCTCAGAAAATATCTACAAGAAAACCTTTAAAAAAATTACAACAAGTTATCTAAAAATTCGTCCTAGAGTACCACATGACATACTTTGGATAATTTGTCCCGTAAAGAAAAAGGTTCTGGAGGAAGTCGAAAAGATATTTCTGAAGGATTGCTGGATTAACTTCAGAAGGATCATAGATTGAGGTCTGGGAAAAAATCCAGTAGTAATGCCACAGAAGCATTCCTAGAGCAATTCCGAAAACAAAATCCTGTAGTCATTCTAGAAGGAATGCCAGAAGGAATCGCGGAATTCCCGGATTTACTCCAGAACAATTATTGGAGGAATTCCAGGAATTAAGGCCAACAAGGACTAAGGACGATGATCTCCTGGGAGAATTTTAGAATGAAATCCTTGAATGCTCCCAAGAGGAACTCCAGGAGGGATCTTTAACTTATGATCAAATTTTAATTGAATAGGATATCAGGAGGATTGTTGAGGGTTCATTCAAATACTACGTAACGCAAAATTTGTCAATTTTAGACCCCCTCCTACCCCCACGTAACAGCTTTCGTATGGAAAAAAAAAATTTGTATGGACCGTAACACCATGTAAAACTCCCTCCCTCCCCCTGTTGCGTTACGTAATATTTTAACGGTCCTTGAAATGGACACCCTCCAAGAACTTCTTGAGGACACAAATCAATCATAATTCTCCCAGTATTTTGTCTTGATTTTTCCAGAAATTATACTTCTTTAAAACTTAGTTCATCGATTCCTTTAAAAAATTATGTTATATTTTTTCCCAATCCAGAGAAATAAATTGGTAGAAATAATATTTTTTTGAATTTTATTAAATGTTTCTAAAGAAACTGCTTAAATAATTTTAAAGTAATTCTAAGAAAAAAATCTTTGGAATTTTATATGAGTTTTTGACGAAATATATGAAAAAAAATCCTGAAAGAATGGATCATTGAAGGCCACTTATTTTGCATTTGACGCAAAAAAACATGCTTCCTAATGCAGAATCTTCAGATACAATGCTTTCCGTGAGCTGGAAGTCGCCATCTTGTTTTATAGGCCACCATCTTGGATTCCAAAATATTCAATTGACATCAATTTTCAACTTGAAGAAACTTGTTGAATAAATCATCCTTCTAAATGATCAGGATCTTGACATACAAGCCTATATCTGTTGAGTTTGTGCATAGTTTTCCTAAACGGAGTAGTTCTTGAACTAAGTAACAACTTTGCTGAAGACATCGTCCTTCAATCGATTTTTCAGAATTTTTATTGTTTGGGCCCATTTTTTACCATTTGTGACTATGGGGCTCGGCACAAAAATATACCTCTCCCTTTCACTCCTTCGTGTAATTTGTAAACAACAAGGCCAGTAAAAGTCAAAATCCCATACAAAATCAAAACATTGCAGAGGCCTATGCTATTCTTCGATTTCGATTTCGAAAATTTGTGAAAATCAACAAGGCCTACTTGCTCGGTTTTTTTTTTAATTCAACCGATAGATCAATTAACTCAACTTTCTGCACTATGCCATCAACTCAATTTTGATTAAACGCACTAAGGTTCGATTTTTGGGTTGTTTTGCTCTTTGCTCTCTGACAACAACAGAAACGAATGAAATAGGGAGAGATCAAATTTAAATTAAGTTAAAAATACTCAACAAAACGTCGAAAAAACGTCGAAAGAACATAACGTCGAAAAGAAAATCAAAAGAAATCGAAAATTTCTAGGAAGAATGATTCTTTAACCAAAGAATACATAAATTAATTTTATATGCCAAACGCAAATTCCATTTATCACTTCACTATGTGAAAGAAAATCTGGGAACAATTCAAAAACAAAAAAATCGCGGTTGAAATTTTACTACTTTGGACGTTTTGGGATTCGACGTTTAGTCTTTCGATACTGTCGCACCGCCATCAAACCGGATCGCGCCAGTGAGACTCGCGACGCGCCTTAACTCGCCGCATTTTGAAATCAGTTTTTTAGTGTGGTACGATTTTTATGAACACAGCGCACTATTCACATATTAGCTGCGATGCACGGGGTCCTAGAAAACGATATTTATAAATAAATGTTGGTCTTGATTTCTACCGAATACATAATATTTTGCCGTTAAACCTCCATTTTCTCCGTGTAGAACGATTTGCTTTAAAATCCATCACCAATATCACGGATTATGTGCAAGTTTGTTCTAGTTTGAGACTTCAAATACGAACAAAAAATGTGGTTGTGTACTATTAAACATGAAAATTTTTTATTCATTTAATGACTGGTTAAAAGTCAGTGTTTGTCTGTGCTATATCATTGAAATGTTTTTGAAAAACAGCTTATCTCTAATAAACCCTGCCGGAATTTCATTTGACAATCTTTCTAAAGCCACACAAGTAAAAAACTGCATTAAAGTTTGAGAAAATTCTAAAAGAGTTTCATGGAGAAATACCTTGAGGTAATCCAGAAAAAAAAAATCTGCAAAAAAACGTTGAAAAATGCTGGTGTAAATTCAAGTGAGCTCTCAAGAATTGCTCCAGATACTCATATGACTTCTTCACAGATTCTTCGAGGAAAAGCTTCAGAGGCTCTTACAGTGCACCGTTCAAGATTTATCAGGAACATATATGGGAAATGTGCAAACGTCGAAAACCATGTGCAAAGAATATAATTCAACTACTGTTCAAGGTTATCGGTTTCGTTTTTTTCGCATCCCAACAAACAATTTTGCTGAATAGGGGCTGAACAAATCACTCTAAGGCTTATTTCAATTAAATAAACTATTGTTCAGCAACTAATGTTACTAAGGTAATGCTTAGGCGAAAACTGATACCTAAAAATATGGTAGAATTGGGTGGCGGGCAGAAGCTCGAGTGGGGCAAAAGTTTCTGTTTAAGATTTCTAGCTAAATTCAAAACAAATATACATAAATATCCATAGTGATTCGAATGCTATTCAAGCAAGACGCCAAAAATAATAGAAATCGATTTAGAAAAAATAAAACTATTTGTTGTTTGCCGACGTTAAAATTGTAATTTTTGGTCAAACTTTCATTGCATTGTATGAAATAAATATTAAATTTGATTAAATATTTATTATAAGAGCGCAGCTAGGCCTATCGTAACGATGGTTTGAGATGTGTAAGTGTTTTCGTAAATGTTTGGAAACCATTTTCGGACCATAGTGGGGCAAAACTTTGAACAATATTTTGCGTTCAGTTTAATAAGGGCGCAATACTGTATTCACAGACAAACAGAGACGCCAAACTCTCATCATTGTCCATCGACCACCTTTTTAACGGTCGATTGAAATATATGTAGGTGGTCAATCTACCACCTGCAGCGCTCGCATCGTTTTTGTTCGCGTTTGACGTTTACACACTACCGCCATCTGTTGGCCCATCGTCCAAACACACCGATTTTAGCACTGGGCGTAGTTCTCTCGACCATGGTTTTGATCACGATTTGTTCTAAGTGTTACGTCTGTTTGTCTGTGCTGCATTTATCGATTTCCCTTAATTCATTTTTGTTTTAGTCAATTACTTTTCCGGTGATTGTTAACGTCTGCTATTTTCCATTCAGTATTATCAATCTGACAGAAAAAAAGACAAACATTTTTTTACATTTATTTTTTCTCAATCTCCATGTGCCGCGACTAATATTTGAATAGTGCGCTGTGTTCATGGTTTGTAAATGGTTGGTAAATGGCTGGGCATGGAGTACCATTGGTATCCCTTGTGTGGTCCTTAGCCTTTTGCCCAGCTCCTATCCCTACCTCCTCGTGGTACTGGCTGGGGTACGAGTTACCTTAGGGAAGATCTGGTAACCAACCCCGGTGGGAACTTTGGTCGTATGCTGACGGGGAAGGGGGCGTTTGCTTTAGCATTTGCTTCAGCAAACCTGGAGCGTCTATACTCCATGTTAGGAGCGGCTCACAACAACGTCTGTTCCCCATGTCAGGGGCGGGTGATCATCGTCCGAGTGTCAGAGAAGGACTCTAAGCTAAACTGTGCACTATGGTCCTCCAAATATTTAGGGGGTTGGTATCAGGCCCTGCAAGCCAGCCGTAAAAAAATCAAGCAACGAATAATTAACGAGAGAATACGAACCGGGACAATCGGCGAAGACCACAGCGACGTAAAGGGACTAGCGATTGGAAGCTCGTTACGTGGAACTGTGAATCTCTCAACTTCATCGGGAGCATACGCATACTCGCCGACGTGCTGAAGGATCGCGGATTCGGCATCGTAGCGTTGCAGGAAGTGTGTTGGAAGGGATCAATGGTGCGAACGTTTAGAGGTAACCATACCATCTACCAGAGCTGCGGCAACACACACAAGCTGGGAATAGCTTTTATAGTGATGGATGATATGCAGTGGCGCGTGATCGGGTGGTGGCCGATCAATGAGAGAATGTGCAAGTTGAGGCTCAAAGGCCGGTTCTTCAACTTCAGCATAATAAACGTGCACAGCCCTCACTCCGGAAGCACTGATGATGATAAAGACGCTTTTTACGCGCAGCTCGAATGCGAGTACGACAGCTGCCCAAGCCATGACGTCAAAATCATCATAGGAGATTTGAACGCTCAGGTTGGCCATGAGGAGTTCAGACCGACTATTGGAAAATTCAGCGCCCACCAGCTGACAAACAAAAACGGCTTACGACTAATTGATTTCGCCGCCTCCAAGAATATGGCCATTTGTAGCACCAACTTCCAGCACAGCCTTCCATACCAATACACCTGGAGATCACCACAGCAGACAGAATCACAAATCGACCACGTTTTGATTGATGGACGGCACTTCTCCGACATTATCGGCGTCAGGACCTATCGTGGCGCTAACACCGACTCTGACCACTATCTAGTGATGGTTAAAAACTCTCCGTCGTTAACAACGTACGGTACCGACGCACAGTGTTGCGTCCCTTGGACTAAAGTGAATAAATCAACTATTTTATTGCGCCAAATTAAATATGCTACTTTGTTTCCATATAATTGATATGTGTTAAATGAGTAGAAAAACATCGTGAACTCAATTATTTATGAGACCAGACCAACCCAAGTTGTTAAACAGTTTGATTGACTGGCGCGGATTCTGTAAATTTTTGCGAATTACAATTTATCTTTTGTAGCGTTTTACTTTGGTCTATGATATTTTCCTAAGTGATTATCGGAATGGTAAGCAACAAACTGAATAAGTTCTATACATAACACTGTAAATAGGTGTGATTTTTTTTTCATACAGGAATTTTGTAAGATTTGAAACCCCCATATAATGTATTTTTTACTAAGAACAAAATAACTAGCAAAGCCTCAAACAGCTAAAACAAAAAATCACCTCAAAACACCTCTCTCATGTGTACATCAGTTCTTATTTAGGATGCCTTTTAAACACTGAAAATGATTCCAGCTGCTCCCATCTGCTCTTTCAATTACAATCTTCGATTTGTGGATGATGGTCTTGCGATAAATAACCAGAATTTTTGAACGCATGTGCAATGTTGATTTATTGAAAAACAATAAACACCTGCTTAGCTTCCTATGCAGTTTGAACAAGGGCGGAGGAAGCACTTTTTATTATAGATGCAGTGAACGTCTTTTTTGGCGTTACGTCCCAACGGGAACAGAGCCTGCTTTTCAACTTTTGTGCTAATTGATCACTTCTGCATTATAAGCACTTTTCATTACGAATACGTATGAACTTCTTCCTTTTATCGGTACGTTCAAATTGGAACAGAACCTGTTTCTCAGCTTAGTGTTCTCCACTGTAATTAATTGAGAGCTTTGTTGCCAATTGATCATTTTTGTATTTGCATTCATACATTTTTTCAAATTTTCAACTCGAAAAGGTGAGATTAGAACCCAACGCCCTGAGCATGGTATTGCTGAATAGTTACGTTAAATGGTTAAAGATTTTGATTTGTTTGAAATAACCTGCTTTGCTCTGCTTTGAATTTGTGCAGTGAAAATTGGCTTTCTTGTCATTCAGATGCATTCACATAATTCATAACGTCGAAAATGGCATCTTTGACACCCACGCACTTCATTGCTAAATCAACTGCTTTTATTGTTTGATTAAGGTGAAGATGAATCGAAGCCGAAGTTTAAATTTTTAAAGGCACGGATCTGGAGAACCAAACATCCGTTTAAGCTGAAAACTTAATCGATTAGTCACCTGCTGGTGGTGATCAATCGATTAGGTTTTCAGCTCAAACGGGTGTTTGGTTCTCCAGATCCGTGCTCTTGAAAATTTGAACTTTGGCTTGGATTCATCTTCACCTTAACATCGCTGACATGTTGGAGAGAGCTTACATTTACATTTTCAAGAGTTTACATTTTGTATGAAATAGACATAACTATTTGGTTATAAGAGTCACAAGGATTTCATGGAATATACGCACATTCTATAATTTATGGAAAACAAAAATATGTGAAGAAATATCAGCAAATGCAATGTCAAGATTACTGCTTTGATTTATTCGCTAAAGAATACTTCTGAATAAACTTGATATACGATATTTTTCAAAAAGTGATTTATTTTATCTGTGATGATTTGAAAAATAAATAACGATCATTTGGCGTTTACGCTACTCATGGGATCATTTAATTGCGAGTAATTTATGCTAATATTAAATTGAGCCATCTCCAACAATTTATGAAACACATCTTTATGAAACCAAGTAAATTGGCGCTTATGTCACTTATGTCACTTATGTGGTTACGTTTATCACATAGGTCAATCATGTCAAATATAGCTCTAATAATAGAGCGCTGCATACGACGAGCCTAACCTCACTTATTTGACAGCTGCTGGTCCTGTTGTTTACGTTTCGGACTTAGTCGTTTTTTCCATCATTTTTTCATCTTCGCATTTCTATCACCAGCATGCTGACGATTTTCCACGGTAGGAAGATAGAATAATACGACCCGTGGGTATCTGCAGTGGATTTGACCTCTCCTCGCAGCAAACTTTCACGAAATTAAGAATGATTCGAAAAAAGTACTAAGTCCAAACTGTAAACAACAGAACCAGTACCTGTCAAAATTGATGCGTGACGTCACAGTGCAGTGGAGTATTCCTGACAACATTCCTATAAACACCATTGAGCTAAAACGCCCATACCGGAAGTTATGATATTTGTCCCGAGGTCCCATACATTCGAAGTACTGTGCGACGGCCGCCCTCCGGTATGACCTAGAGCGGCTTAAGCAACCGGATGTCGCCAATGCGTATGCGCAGCACCTCGAGGCTGCATTACCGGAAGAGGGTGAGCTGGATGAAGCCCCTTTTGAGAACTGCTGGAGAACAGTGAAGGCAACCATAAACAATGCAGCTGAGAGCAACGTCGGGTACGTGGGACGAAATCTACGGAACGATTGGGTCGACGAGGAATTGTCGTAATCTTCGGAATCCGGATGGTCTCCGGAATTATGAGACTCCATTTTGTTTTCGGACGAAACTCTTAAGATGATACGCGCACAACTTCACTAGCGTAAATTCGGGCAGTAAAGTTGTGCGCGTATCATCTTAAGAGTTTCGTCCGAAAACAAAATGGAGTCTCATAATTCCGGAGACCATCCGGATTCCAAAGATTACGACAGGAATGTAGGCAGATTCTGGAGGAGAAGAATGCAGCGCGGGCTGTCAGAACGTGGAGCGTTATAGACAGAATCGGCAACAGCAGACCCGCCTCTTTCGGGAGAAAAAACGCCGCCTGGAGGAGACGGAGTGCGAGGAGATGGAACAGCTGTGCCGGTCTCAAGAAACACGTAAGTTCTATCAGAAGCTCAACGCATCCCGCAACGGCTTCGTGCCGCGTGCCGAGATGCGCCGGGATAAGGAAGGGAGCATTTTGACGGACGAGCGTGAGGTGATCGAAAGATGGAAGCAGCACTTCGACGAGCACCTGAATGGCGCTGAAAGCACATGTAATGAAGGACAGGACAACGGAGGAAATGCCTTCGTCAGTACTGCGGAGGATGGAAACCAACCAGCCCTCACTTTGAGGGAAGTTAAGGATGCCATTCACCAACTCAAGAACAATAAAGCTGCTGGTAAGGATGGTATCGGAGCTGAACTCATAAAGATGGACCCGGAGGCTGATAGGCACAATCTGGGAAACAGAACAGCTTCTGTCGTATGTCACCTGTAGTAAATGAGTTCGTGGGAAGTTATCAAGCCGGCTTCGTTGACGGTCGACAACGAACCAGATCTTTACTGTACGGCAAATCCTCCAAAAATGTCGTGAATACCAGGTCCCAACGCATCACCTTTCCATCGATTTCAAGACGGCATCCCGGGTAGAGGAAAATGGCAAAGGAATAACAAAACTTACATTTGAAATAGAATGTTTGAATAGCAAAATTTGTTCTTTGTTTGTTCGAAATAAGAGATAAAATATCAAAAATTATAACTGAGTTTGTATGGTATAAAAACTAAATAATAACATGTTTTGCCATAGTAATAACAAAATAATAGCCAAAATGTAGGCAACTGTAAGATATTGATATTGATAACAAAATAATAACTAAATAAGCTATTCCCAAGTAGATCAAAATAATGGTAATTTTAGTTCTTTGACTTTAACATCTTAATTTAGCATGATTGAAAAATAAACTTTTTGTTTTCCTGCTAAAAAACTTTTGCTTTTTGAATCTTCAATGAATATTATACGAATAGTAAAATGAGCTATTATGGTAAAATTTAATATTGGTTTGTTCTCATGAATTATTTTAATGAAGTTTTCAAATATCAAAATAATGATATATTTCACTGTAATGGCGATATTTGTTATTCTTTAGACATTTAATGTTTTTTAGTATTTTTGGCACAAATAACACATTTTTTCATGATAGTATATTTTGTTATTGATTAGTTATTACATGACTTTCAAGAATAACATATCAATGATAAAAAATTGGTTATGATTGTATGTTTTGCTATTGATGAAAATTTAATTCCTTTTTACCATTATTTTGTTATTCATCTCTACCCATGATACGATAGAATCGACCGCTTAGAGCTATGGAAAATCATGGACGAGAAAAGCTTTCCCGAGAAGCTCACGAGACTCATAAGAGCGACGATGGAGGGTGTGCAAAATTGTGTGAAGGTTTCAGGCGAACATTCCAGTTCGTTTGGATCCTGCCGGGGACTACGACAAGGTGATGGACTTTCGTGCCTGTTGTTCAATATTGCGCTAGAAGGTGTTATGCGGAGAGCCGGGCTGAACAACCGGGGTACGATTTTTTCGAGATCCAGTCAATTTGTTTGCTTCGCGGATGATATGGACATTGTCGACCGAACATTTGACAAGGTGGCAGACCTGTACACCCGCCTGAAATGCGAGGCAGCAAAAGTTGGACTGGTGGTGAATGCGACCAAGACAGAGTACATGCTACTGATGGGGCCGAGCGTGACAGGGCCCGCCTAGGTAGCAGTGTTACGATAGACGGGGATACCTTCGAGGTGGTCGACGAGTTCGTCTACCTTGGATCCTTGCTGACGGCTGACAATAACGTTAGCCGTGAAATACAGAGGCGCATCATTAGTGGAAGTCGGGCCTACTATGGCCTCCACAAGAAGCTGCGGTGAAAAAAGATTCACACCCGCAAAATGGTACAAAAAACGCTCCTCCACGTCCTCTACGGGCATGAAATGTGGGCGCTGCTCAAGGAGGACTTGCAAGCACTTGGAGTCTTCGAACATCGGGTGCTTAGAACGATCTTTGGCGGAGTACAGGAAAACGGTGTGTGGTGGCGAAGGATGAACGACGAGCTCGCTCAACTCTACGGCGAACCCAGTATCCAGAAGGTGGCCAAAGCTGGAAGGATACGATGGGCAGGGCATGTTGCAAGAATGCTGGACAGCAGCCATGCAAAGATGGTGTTCGAGTCGGATCCGCTTACAAGAAGGCTTGGAGCGCAGCGAGCTAGGTGGGCGGATCAAGTGCGTATCGATTTGGCGAGCGTGGGGTAGAACCAAGTATGGAGAGATGCGGCCACGAACCGAGTATTGTGGCGTGAAATTGTTGATTCAGTGTTATCTGTTTAGATGATAACTAAATAAATGAAAATGTTAAACGACTATTATGCCAAACGGCTTTATGTCAAATGACCTACTACCGCTACACTGCAATATAGCGCACTTCACCCATAATTGGACTACCAAAGAAGTTAGGGTGCAGAAGAAGTGTGATAAAAGTGCACGTTTTCATCTGATCGTCTCGACGTGTTTGGTGCACTTATTCCTTGAACAATAAAGAATAAGTGCACCGAAGACAACATCAAGATTCAACGTAACACTGAGATGCTACCACACTTCGAAGGAGCCTGCACACTTTTGTGACGGTTCAACTTGAGATGGAATAACTAATCAGCAATAATATTTTTGACTGTTCCGTCCTTATCGCTTATCGGTCAAGCCAAGCGGATCCTGGTAAATAATTTATTTATTTCCTGGTAAATATATTTATTTATTTTAAAAAATTGATATCAACCCACCGTGTGTCGCTATCAGCTATCACGAACACACATGAAACAGAAAGGTAAACAACAGTTTTCGCATACACAAAACACCCGAGGCACACGCACACCAAGTCATACTCTTTTTGACAGCCAGCAGTGAAGTGAATGCAGAATCCACCTCCCACTCACTGGTGCGATGTATCGTGTGCTGGGTGGAGGATAGATAGATCATCAGTCACCCGACCGACCGACCCAACCAAAGAACAAATACGAGTGGAAGTGGTGGAATCGATGGTTAGTGTGGCGCCGAAGCAGCAGGAATTTCATCATCATTCACCATCCACAAGCTCTAAAATTTTCTACTTCGCTTCTCATCGGTCGTGACCAGTTTCTGTTCGCATAAAGACGTAGTGTTTGGAGTTTGTAGAATAAAAAAGTGCAAAACTGGGACAGTTTTCTTGTTGCGGAAAACGTTTTTTGCTTGAGTCAGCACTTGGTGTATAAAGGAAAACACCCCATCGGGGGACGGCCCTAGTCTTGATCTGGACACGAACTGATGGATTCTCAGTATAATGGCAAATGTGTAGTAGCAGAGTAAAGGTGGATAGATTTCTATTTTTTGGAAAATTTCCCACACTACCCTTCCTCCCCCTGATGACGTCTACAAGGGGGTGAGGCGATCTAAGGGGTTTCAAGGTGAGCCACAAGTCAGTCCTCTTGTCAGTAGCTTCCGTGAGGGTGAGACGGCTTCATCTCTCAGCTGAGCACTTCAAGAGAATCGGTTCTGTGTTTGTCTGGTGCTGCGGTATCATCATCCAGTTACATAAACATCGCGGTTCGGATTGGCCGTTCGCGGAGCCATTTGGAAGTCCGGAGACAGAGCCAACGTTTCCCTTCGAAGAATAGTGCGTTGAATGACTTTACGGCCAGTCTCAGGGTCACGCATAGCTGTAGTGCTCAGAAGAAAGAAGTTCAAGCTGATGCAAAGCTGACGAAACGAATAGATAAGCTGTTATCTGAGGCGAACACAAAAGACCATCGTCGGTGACGCAAAAAAAAAATTGGTCACAAAGTTCACCTCGTGCAAAGGTCCGACGACCGTCTGTTGAAACCCTTTGGACATAATCCTCTCGGGGGAAACAATGAACCACCGGAAACAGGAGGCGTGACGTCAGTCGGAAATTCGAAACTACATTGGAATTGGAAATCTCTTTTAGGGACACGGAGACACACTACTTCTTAGGAAGATGGAGAGCGGCGAGGCCTTTATCAAGACCATCGAGTGGGACATGATGGACAAGAAGAAGTTCTTCCCGCTGTCGATGCTGAGTTCTTTTTCGGTGCGCTGCGCGTTGTTTCCGCTGACCGTGATCAAAACACAACTACAGGTATGACCTCATATGCTATAGGCATAGCTAGACTTAGCTAAACTAGACAAGAATGCAAATAGGGGGGCCTGTCGCCAGGGGAAAGCTTCAATTGCATTTGCAAGTTCAACTAACTCATAGAGGTACGAGTTTCATTTGTTTGCCCCCTTGGATACAGCGTCAGCTGTGTGCTGCGTGAGATGTTGTTTTGCAATGATGAAGGTCGTTCTTTTTGGGAATGTATTTATTCTTATCTTCAATGAACTGATGCTCTTCTATCAATGTTGAAAATTGTAAACCTTATCAAAGCAATTTGAAAAAAAAATATGCTTTTAGAACGATTTACGCATTGTTTTGCAAAAGTAATAAATATTGTTACAGATTCCTACAAGTTCATTGCTGTATACGTTGAAACATAATTTCAGTATACAAAGCTTATCTCTCAATCAGCTTTATACATTACGTTATATACGACATGCTGCATCGTGCATGTTTGGTTGATAATGACCATAATGCTCAATCAATGTAAAACAAGTTGTGATAATTTTAAACATTTGTCTGTAGATGGCCGGTCATATTCAAACCAGTAACTTACTACCGTGGGGCAAGTGGATAAATGGTAAATTTCTTAGGAGATCTACTGAATTCTTGGACAAATTCATTAGGGATTCCGTTTGCAGGAATTCAGGAGTTACAATGTACATATGCACATTAGACTGATGCAAATTTTGAAGTTTTTGCTCCCCTATGCTTAAACGATGTCAATTATGATGAAAATGATCCTCCTAAAATTTGAAGTGATTCTGAAGAAATTTGGTTGTGCACACGCTATTTGAAGTTCATTTGGAGATTACTATGGAAAACGCCAATCTTTTGTGTTCAGTCCTCTAACACGTCATCATAATATTTTAGGTAAAAGTGAACATACTCATCCTATGTGAAAACTTCCCAGCTACAACTTTGTCGAAGAACACATTTTAGTGGGACGTAAGGATTATTTGTTATTATTGATAACAAAGTCCAAATCGTGCTGAGATGATCATTCGATTACTTTCAGAGCAACACTGCTTTTTTGCTGTAGAACATAGTAGCCTGGATTACTTTGATCTATGCTTCCCGCCATGAGCATCGCTGTTGCCTGCCGAACAGTTGGTGAAGCATGCTACATGCAAACCAACTTTATGATGGAGAATAACAATTTATCGTGAGGTCCAATCAAAAAGTGGTCTTTGGCAATGTTGTAGCTGGGAAGTTTTCACATAAGATGAGTGTGTTCACTTTTACCTAAAATATTATGATGACGTGTTAGAGGGCTGAACACAGAAGATTGGCGTTTTCCATAGTAATCTCCATATAAACTTCAAATGGCGTGTGCACAGTCAAATTTCTTCCGAATCACTTCAAACTTTGGGAGGATGCTATTTACCATAATTAAAATCGTTTAAGCATAGGGGAGCAAACATTTCAAAATTTGCATCATTCTAATGCACATACAACGTTAATATAATTTTAAAACCTCTCTGAACTTTCCATAAATTCTAAGAGCTGGACGATCTTTGAGATATTTAATCAAATATAAAAAATAAATGTAAACTGTTCAAAACGTGTTGGAAATTCAAGTGCTTTGAGCTACAAATGTTCTATAAATTTAATGAAAAATAATTCACCAAAAATTTAGAATTTTGTATCAGAAATAAAAAAGAAAATATCAAGTCGCCGGATGCTGTTGTAATATGATTTTTAATTTTTCGGGTATCCGTGAAAAATCCAGGAACCGTAAAATTGATTTCGAATGGACACGCTGATCAAGACGCCCTTGGCGAACCTTCATTTGTGCACCCGTGGTCAAAGTCAAAGTTTGCCTTAATAATTCTCACTAGAAAATTCAAAAAGAATGTTTTTTTCAATAAGGAAGGAAAACATCTTCTTAATCCTTAAAAGTATCAAGGTCACGCTAAAACTTAAATGACTATAGTATACTTTAAACTGTTGATTAAAGTTCTGCAAGAAGTTTAGCATTTTTAGACTTTAAAATAAAGGTTCATGAAAAACAATGTGACTAAAAATTAACGTTCAGAAACTACCAAAAACTGTATCTGAAAATTTCAATTAAATTTATTGAAAAATAGTGTTGATATTATTGAAGAAATTCCTTAAGGGGACAGGATCCGTCATTGATTTCAAAATTTTCAGTAGCAAATTTTTAGTTCAAAATTAAGACACTTTAAAGGAAAATGCGTTCACTGTATTGTAGTATCCAACCAAAACACAGTGACCACAATTTCAAGTTTTGAGCAGAAAAACTGCTTTTGAAGTTTCGATGATGACGATGATTACGATGACGGAGCGTTGAACGTTAAGACATTGTTGAATTATAAATTGTTGGTAAATTTTTAATTAGGTATACATTTTTAATTTATTGATTTGAAATCTTTGGCTGTGTAGTGCACCAAGTGCACCTTAGGACGAAACGCTACTGCCTAGTTGTAACGTTTGCGCACAGACAAACAAATGTAACTGCTAGAACAATTATCAATTCAAAACATAGTCTCGCGAACATTAACGCCCAATGCTAAAACCACTGTGTTTGGACAACCGTTAGTGCGTAAACATCAAACTCGAACAAAAGTGATGCGATCGCCACGAGTGGCCCGTCGGCCAACTACCAAGTATTAGCATTGAGCGCTATTCTGCTGTACGATGAAAATAATTCGAGCGTTACGTCTGTTTGTCTGTGATTCGCGCTTACAAAGCAAAGCCATGCTGAAGCCGTCTGAGTTCGATTCCCGGTCGGTCAAAAATCCTTTCGTAATGGAACATTGTTTGTCCCCGGTCATAGATTATCATCGTACCTGCCACTCGATATACGAATGCGAAAATGGCAACTTTGGCAAAGAAAGCTCTCAGTTAAATAACTGCGGAAATGTTGGGACAGTTTACCAAGAAGAAGAAGAATATCATAATGTTTAACCAATAACATCACGGGACTGCTCGTATTTGAGCATACGTCAATATTTTTTCATCCATCCAATCGAAAAAAAAAACGTATTATTGATCTAGGGTGGGTGTACTCTTAGTAAACCCATTAGTGGCATTTTACGGCTGTAAGCAGCTGTTAAGCTAGAAACCGTTGATTAAAACTCGAGTTTGTCCAAAATATATCGTAATAATTGTGTCTGCTTAATTTTAGCGAAAACAGCTCACGCTATGCCTAAACAAGCAGATTATACAAATCGAATGTACCTCGGATTTTTCCCGCTAGATATCAGTATTTGATCTATAATTTCATAATCAGAAGGTTACAAAATGTTCTATCGGTGAATTTTTTCCCATACAGTTGTATGGGCTGAAATGTGTAGAAAAACGTGATTTTCATAGTCTGTATATGGAAAAATAGCAAAAATGTGGAAAAAATCAAAATTTCACCAATGGAATATTTTAAAACCTTCCGATTATGAAAATATAACCCAATTACTGAACTCTAGTGGAAAAAAATCCGAGGTACATTCGATTTGCATAATCTGCTGGTTTAGACATAGCGTGCAGCTTTTTGCGGTATCTGTATATCTCTATACAAATTAAAATTTCAATAGCGCTAAATGTAATTAGTAGAAACATTTTAAGTATTATTAAAAGACTGTTTTATGACATTACTTTGTGTCATTGATACATTTATTCATTCAAACAAAAGATTTATATTTATCTTTGCTCTGTTTCATGTTTGAAAAATCATGAAAACGAAATGAAAATAGGTAAAACGCGTTAAAATACTAAGAAACAAGAAGATCCCAGTGATGCAAGCTTTTAAAATTGCATCGGATTGGTGAATGTTAGTGGAAAATCTATTTACAAGATATTAAAATTGTAGGGTATATTTGAGTTAACAAATTCACTTCATATTTAGCGACTGGTGGTCTCAAATGAAAAACACTAGTCTATTTACATTAACATTTCAAATTATGACGGAAATGAAGACTTAACTGGCAAAAAAATCATTCGATTCATTGATTTGTTTTCGGGTCGTGACATAAAGTAATCAATTTGCTTGTTTCACATATGTCCAATGTCACACAAACTAACAATACCGTGCGGTGTCATTAACGCGGTGAGATCATAATTTAAATGCTCGAATATTGTGTGACATTGAATGCATACTAAATGTGTAATAAAATATATGTTTTTACCGCAATAATAGGACAAAGTAAGAGCTTCAAATTTACATTGAAAAAATGTCAATTTCATTTCAAAATTAACGTTTTAACTTCACTATACTCCAGATAAGGGATAGTTTCAACACTTCGCACCGCAAAATACGATAAAATTTAAGTTTTTGGTACTGAAATACGATTTGAATTTAAACCGTGCTCCATGGACACCCTGCAAGCTTTTATACTACGCAAAACAATACCTCTGGCATTATTTTTTCGTTTTTATGTAAATAGGGGTAGGCGGGGCAATATGAACCACCTTTGATTAGAGCATGCAAAACATATTCTGACCACGAACACATTAGCACTTCATAAAGGATGCTTCAATTAGCCACCACCGTGAACCGTACGAAAATTTTCAGCCCTTGGCTGGTTCATCTCCGCAAAAGCATTAAGGTATTACCGTATTTTAACTTTAATTCAACGAGAGCTATGCAGCATTGCTTTTATTCTACAATATGCGTGCAATAATGCTTTAATTATATTTTATGAATGCAATGTAGCATTGCTTTATTGTAGCAATGAAATGTGAAATAATGGGTGATAGGTCACCGCTCAATGCTTCATTGCATCATCTTTCTCAATGCTACATAGCAACAAAAACAGCAAGACTTCAATAATGCTGTATTTATCGTTAACCCTTCCCTCACTCAGGCAAATAGATTATAGAAATACTTAAATATCCCTTATGAAAACTCGGCACAAGAAATCTGGTTGAAATTCGTAGGTTTGTCTTATAAAAAACAGAATTTGAAAACAAAAAAAAATGCAACAACCTGGAATTGAACCAAAAACCTTACGATTGGTAGGCCCGTGCGTACACCACACGCCTATCGATGACTCAATGTGGCGAGATGCTAAAACGATACATAAAGCGGGCAAATGAGCAACTGGTTTAGCTCCACACAATGAAAACAAAACAAAATCTCAACAGCAAAAATCGACAGCCGCGGTAAACTTGTAAGTGCAACAGTCGTGTCCACCAACTTATTGCGCACTTCACCCCAAATTGGACTATTACAACATTTGAAGAGTGCAGAAAAAGTATGATACAGTGCACGCTTGCAAAGGATCATCTCAACGTATTTGGTGCACTTGTTCCTTGAACCACAAGGAATACATCATCATGATTCGACGTAATCCTGAGCTGCTATCACACTTTGAAGGAGCTTATACACTTGTGACAATCCAACTTGAAGTGAAATCGATAATATTTACCACTGGCAACGAAATGGCGCTGCTTCAAGTTGCACAATTTTCCCGGCCAAGACATGCATCATTCATGGTCCGGAGGATAGGCGCGGCGAGTCATCGAAAACATTTCTCAATTAATTTAGATTCGAATCCCGGCAAAGGAATTAAGAAAAATACACATATGAATATCATACTAAAAACAAAGACAGACAAACGCAACGCAGACACCCAACGATTAAATATTTTTGTGTTTCTATTTTTAATCTCAAAATAATGGTTTCCTTCATGCATTGAATACACGTTAGCTAAAGCTTTTATACGGTACAGACAGTAACTATACTTTAGCAATTGCCATCATACAGCTAGGAAATGTAGCCATATTTAAACTGTAATAGTGCCCTTTTCCACTTTAATACTGCTTTAATGAGACATATAATGCGGCATGACTTTATATGCCATATACTATAGTAGCATACAAAGTGATATTAATGCAAGTATCTTCTTCTTCTTTCTGGCGTTACGTTCCTATTGGGACAGAGCCTGCTTCTCAGCTTAGTGTTCTTATGAGCACTTCCACAGTTATTAACTGAGAGCATACTATGCCAATGACCTTTTTGCTTGCGTATATCGTGTGGCAGGTACGAAGATACTCTATGCCCTGGGAAGTCGAGAAAATTTCCAACTCGAAAAGATCCTCGACCGGTGGGATTCGAACCCACGACCCTCAGCTTGGTCTTGCTGAATAGCTGCGCGTTTACCGCTACGGCTATCTGGGCCCCTAATGCAAGTATATACAGCCTTACTATTACTTGGGGTGTTAATTCCGGAATATCACAAATTTCATAAAAATACACTCATAATCAACGTACGACTATTTTTTTGTTAGCGTCCTAGCCTACGGCTGAAATACATGGGTACGGCAAACAGTAGTGACATAGCTGAAATTTACTCATATTTCAAATCGCATAAAATGTATGAACAATTTAGTAGACTACTTTTCAAATATTGTTACCTATAACTACGTATTTCGGAAGAAAAATATGAGAGAAATTTCTCCCAGAATTTTGTAGACACTTTATTCAAAAATTCATAGAAAAAGATATTTAAAAAACTCATTTGGTAATTAAGTCCCGATTTTACTCAGAGATTACTAAAAGAATGACACAAGTATACCTCCAGAAGTTCTTTCAATAGTTCTACAAACACTCGTCCAAGTTCATTCAAGAAGACAGGGCTTGTAGCGTTTACGTGTTTTAGAAATAGGAGCTTCAAAGGCCTTTTGTCTGAAAAATAGACCAAACAGATACCAAAAAGAGGAGACAGGAATAAGGATTTGACTCCTCAAAGAATCTGCAGCATTTCTCTAAAAATACTTCTTAGACTGTTTTTATTCTTTGTGACATTGCCACAAGTATGACTGCTCGTATTACTGTATATATTTTTTCCTTCGTTTTTTTGTACCTTTAGGCTACCTACTTGCAAAATGTACAGTATTGGACAAAACATTTGCAACTTTTTCGATTTTTCATACAAAATCGTCAACTTTGGTGGCTCAGATCTCAGTTATTTGTGGACCGATTTGAACGAAATTTACTACTAAAATTCCTATTTTGGGAAATTTTTCAAACAATTTCCAAGAAAAATGTCAAAAGTTTTTTTTTATAAATTCTACTAGACATATTGTGATATGTTAACAATCCAGAAGCTTTTTTAAATGAAGTTGTAGAGTAACTTCTGATGAAATTTGTGTACCCTTAATGAGATCCTGCAACAATATCCGAAATAGTTCTTAAATTTTTGTGGAAGGAGGTTTTCTCAGATGAATTGCTAAGATAACATTTTTTGGAAGAATAATTAGAAAAAAAAAGTTGGATTTACTGGAAAAAATGTAAACGAAATTCTTCAAAAACTCTACAATAAATCTTGGAAAATTTTCTTGGAAGAAGTCCGTTAGAAATGTTTGTAAGATCTCCTAAACTAAAAATCTCGCATAACAGTCCCATTCGTATAGGAAATCCTATAGAAGATTGGACTGTTATGCGAGTATGGGCAGTAAAGTAACAAACAAACATATCGTTACAAAAATAGTAGACGAATATCTGGAGGAAATCTTGGAATAGCCCCCGGTAAAAGTTTGATAGTAATTTCTAGGCAAATTACTGGATCTAGTAGCAATGAAGTACTTAAGGATTTCTGGAAAAAAATTCTCTAAGCATCTCATAAAAACGTGATTAATTTCTGGGATTATTGGTTGAGGAATTTTTTGAAGAGATTCTTGAGAGAAAAAATATCTGGAGAAATCACTAGTAGAATTCCTGAAGTTTTCTTCGATTCTTCGAATAGTCGTGGAATAGTCGCTTAAGACTCTCTGAAAACTCAACTGGAAGCTATTGGCGAATAAAAGTTGGGTTATGTTCTCGAAAATTTGGGAATTGAATAAGCTTATTCTGACTTGCTGTCGCCTAAATGGTGTAACATTTGTCAAGGTTCCAATAAAAAAACGTTTTTCCTACATTTGCATCACAATGAAAGTTTTCTGGCAAACGCCAATTTTGAGTTTTCAACATAGATTTTGGAAATTTTAACCTCACCTTTATCCGTCAATATAAGTTTGATTCACTGCAAACAGAACAAGGAAAACATTGATTTTAGAAACCGCTTTGGTTAAAATAGAGACCTCAGACCAATTGCAAATATATCCTTTAGAGATCTGCGTTAAAATAGTGACCAAGTCTCAGGTACTACTTTCTGATTTTTAATGAATTCGGTTCACAGTTCTCCAGAAATGTATCCAGAAATCTTCAATAGATTTTCCTAGGATTTCCTACTGGAAAATCTCTATAATTTCTTCAGCGTATTCCTAGGAATTTAGACACAACATTTTCTTTCAAGATACTGGCAATATAACTATATCTAGCATTTCCTAATGGAATATCCAATTGAACTATGAGGAGAATTTATGTAAAATTAACTCAAGAGATTGTTGGAGGAGTGAGCTGCAGTAGTATACACTGGATGAAATCTCTGTAAGAAATTCCTTGAGAAATTTTATGAGGAAATACTGAACGAATTTATTGAGACATTCTTGAGAAACATATGTAGTAGCCCCTGGAAGATCTTCTGAAGAATTTAATAAATAAACCACTTGAAAACTGGGGCCATGCTGAGGGTCGTGGGTTCGAATCCCGCAGGTCGAGGGACTTTTCGTAAAGGAAATTTTCTCGATTCCCAGGGCATAGAGTATCTTCGTACCTGCCACACGATATACACATGCAAAAATGGTCAATCGGCAAAGAAAGCTCTCAGTTAATAACTGTGGAAGTGCTCATAAGAACACTCTTCTGAGAGCAGGCTTTGTCCCAGTTGGGACGTAACGCCAGAAAGAAGAAGAACTTGAAAACTAGATTAAACGTTTTTTTTTGTAGAATTGCTCGAAATAACCTTTAGAGGAATTCCTGAGGTTTTCCGGGGATTTTCTGAAAGAACCCTTGCTCTCTGGAAATAACTTGAATAAGTATTCATTTTTTAATTATGAGGCTTTAAACTTGAGCCTCATACCTTGAATAATTAATGCAAATCGGATTTAACAGGAAATTAAATTTCTCCAGGAATTCCTGAAAATATCCTTGTCGCAAATTGTGAAGGAATCGTTTGAAAAGCATTGTTAGAAAAAAAAAATGGATTTATTCTTCAAGAATTCCTTTGATAATACCTGGAGGAGTGATCTATCGATTCAGCATCCTCAACCCATACAAGAGATCCAAACCGATAACCGGAAGAATTTTTGGACGAGTCCCTGGGAGAATTGCAGGAGAAATCACTGTAAGATGTAATATATCGAAGCTCTTCCTCAAGGAATCTGTAAAGGAATTCCTAAAGAGCGTATGGAGACGTTGTGTAGGAATCTCTGGAACCTTCAGATTTTTTAGCATAAATATTAGGAACGATCATTCCACGACTTCTTGCAGAAATGCATTTTTTAATAATAAATTGATTTTTTTCAGGAATTAGCACGTTCTTCTGAGATGTCTTGAAAAACTTCTCCTGAGACATCCTGAAAGATTCCAGATACTCTTCATATCAGACTATACGAATATTAGCAGCATTTCTTAAATATTTTTTTGAAGTATGTCTGGAAAAGCTTCACTTAGTAGTTCAAGTATCTAACATCTTTTTTTTCCTTTTGTATAAATTTAAATCCATCTTCAGCCAAAGGTTGCACCGACTGAGCATAATTACATCAGACAAATGTAAAACATGAAATTATTTTGGCTCTGTTATGTCCTATGTAGCGCATGCCTACCAAATAAACGAGATGAGTAAAAGATAATCTTGAAATTTTTAGTTAAAATAAGAAATTTATAATAAAACAATAAAAATAAAAAAATAATTTCTGAAGATATGCCCTCGGAAATGTTACCAGTAATTCTTCCAAGAACCTTCGTTCAGAAGTTCAAAATTCAGGTGGAGTAAAGATGGAAGCGACAAATTTGAGTAGAAATCAGAGCAGAAGTTCCTGGATTTTTTTTTTGCAAACCTGGAGAAATCTTTTGAAACACTTCACGATAAAACATAACAGAATCTCATCTTATATAATCTTAAACTCGCAAAATAAAGGAGAATTTGTTACCATATTTTGATTTATGTCATACCTGGTTCAATTCATTTAATAGAAGTCTAGTATAAGTTTTTTGCCATACCTGGAAAGATAAGAACATAAGGTTAATTAGTAAGGCTTTATATTAATTTGCGTATAAAATAAAACATTTTAGGTAAAATTTGGCTAATCATTTCATGATTTTTTCATTTAAATTTACACATAGTTACTTTGACATCTCATAGATGATTTAGCAAAGATTGTAACAAAAATAACTTCTTAGCGTGTCTCAAGGACCTGACTGCCGTTCTAAGCATATTTGTCTCGTGGTCCATAAGATTCACATAGAACATGGGACAAGTAGGCGTAGAAGGTCAGTGCAGTCTCCATACATAATTCTGTGTTTCTTCTCTGTGTCTTTTATATGGCAAAATACAATTTTTTTGTTGATCACAAAAAAAAAACCTTTTAAGCATCAAAAGTATAGTGAACTATGTTGGTAAGTATTCTTCAACACATGAAGTTTAAATTTTGTGACAACTTTAGCAAACCAATTGCCCTACAAGCTGGCAAACTTGCATGCAAGTTCATAGAAATCGACAAGTTCTTCATTTTAATATCTCAAAAACCTGACTCGAAAACGACTATGGATTTAATTGTAATTGTAATTGTAATTGCTCAATCCACACCCTGGCAGACAATTATCCGCCCATCTAGACACGGGCTGGGTGAGGACCTACCAAGCCTCCCCCGTTAACATGTCCTATACCGTTTAGCACACCGGGATCTTCCACAAGCAGGCGCCGGAATTAAAGCGGTCCCACAAGCTTCAGATACATTAAATAGATATAGTCCCTCTGGCACTAAACCGAATAGCGGCCTTCATATCATCACTAGCACTGCCTATCCCGCACGCCAAACAAAATGCCGGAAGTAGCGTGCCGTGTAGAACATCCGATGTTCTACACAGCACATCACCTCCGACACCATGCTCAACGTACAGCAAAGACATCGCTAATAAAATGCGGAATGCGTCATTCGATTCAGTGCCAGAGGGACTATAAATGTAACGAAGAGGAAATGAAAAGATAGTAGAGATGGTTTGGTTGTTGGATTGCTGAAACGAGAAGAAATAAAGTCATTACGTTAAAACGTGGTTTTTATAGTTGAATAAATGTATCGATAGTTTCTCATCTGTTTCTTTTCCGTGTCGTAGTTGCGTCGATTCTATCCACCTCGAGTTTTGTCGTCTCCGCTCGAGCAATGAGGACCGCGATGAAATGAAAATATAAAAATATGACCATTAGTGTTTATCTATTATTTAATGTGGTTCTCATTTGCTTTTAAATACCTAAGTAACATGTGAACTCTGCCTCTATCAGAAAATTCCAATGAATTATATTTTATTCTCCTGCACTTTCCCTAACACAAAGTATTCCTATTTAGTAAGACATTTACAAGTGCAAAAGCGCAAATAAAAGTGTGGGACCTCATCGAATCATGTTGATGCCCTCAGAGCACTCATTCTTCGATTTGCGAAAAATGAGTCCGCTGAAAACACCGACCCGACTCGACGCAATCGCGCACCTCTACCAACGCCTCCGCACATGTAAAAACTTCTGCGATAAACCTGTGGTGTGAAAGAAATGCGCAATATTATTTTAATTTCAATCCTAACTGCATGACCCGTAGGCTCTATGCGTATGATTGTTCATTATTTTAGCTAAATATACCAGTTATTTCTGTACATCAGAAGAAAAGAAAAACGATTAAGAATATCTTGCAGCGTAAAGTTTAAGTGATCAAATATTAATCCTTTCTTCGAACCTAATTTCATTATACATTGGGTTAAATTTTATCAATTTATACATGTGTATTCGAAGAAAACAAATCACGAGCATTTATTACCTCGCAACACATTCCTAAGTGATCAGATATTTATCATTTTCTACAGCCTAATTTAATAATACCTAACCTACATTGGGTTGTAACAAAAATTTGATCTTGGGATGTTGATTTGCCTCCTAATCATTGTTTCGACAATAGTCACATGCTTACTATCCCTTATGGCAGTGTTGTTGATTCTATTGTCTATCGCTCATCAGTTTCGCGCTACCCGGCAGGGACTTGGTCCTATGTACCCAATACTCTGCTGTGTCTTAACTTCACGCAATACATTATGTAGATGTGTGATACAGTTTGCGGAATATTATGATTTATCACTTCATCCAGATGAAAAATTCTGTTATGGTACCATATTCACATATCAGATAACTCCCACCTGGAACGATGTAATACATCGGAGACATGTAGATTCAGATATATGTAGACGATCTATGCCTAGTTCGGCTCTGATCGACAGGCAATCAGTGTATTCAGTTTTTCAACTAGCTTGAAGCGATGAACGTATCAAGACAAGCTCTCCACTATATCTGCTAGCAATCACCGGTCGTCGATAGACATTTCGGTTCTTTTCTGCTAAAGAAAGACCCGATTGTATGCCAAAGACTATGGCTCATGCTTTTCAATACAGCTGGAAAAACAAGAACTACACCCAGCACCAAATAGTACGTAACTATGAGGCGGACCGGAAGGTTTGATGAGCAATCCCCACCAAAAAAAAACGACTATGGATTTAATAATCCTAAAATAAGTAAATAGCTTAGTGAAAGATTCTTGAGACAAAACACTGTGTTACGCGTATTTGGTAAAGTTTTAAACTGTAATGATTTTTTACTGAATCAACCTGTTCAAACCCTTTTAAAAGATTTTTTTCGCGAATGATGTGGGGATAGGAAAGAAAGGGTTAACATCTTCGATGTAAATTGATATTCGTGCCCAATCAAAATTACAATATTGTTTTGCACAAGATCCCTAATGGAATACTGACATTAGTCTCAACATCATTGAAGGGGGGAAATGCTAAGCGTTTTAGTGTCTCTTGGACAATCCAGTGGACATTCATTGCGCACTTACTTTTCGTTTCAGCTGATTTGATTGAACATAAGAACTGGAATGTCTTCTAAAACTTATTGATAAACATACGAAAATTATTTCATTTAATGATTTCATTTGCTTCCATTGCCTAATGTCTCTTCCATCGTTCTCCACTTCCAGGTCCAATACAAAAACGACGTCTACAAGGGGATGATCGACGCCGGCGTCAAAATTTATCGCCACGAGGGCGTCCCCGGTCTGTACCGGGGGTTCTGGATCTCCTCAGTGCAGATCGTGTCCGGCGTGTTCTACATCAGCACCTACGAGGGGGTGAGGCACCTTCTCAACCAGTACGGCGCTAGTCAACGAACGAAATCTCTGGTGGCGGGTGGAGCGGCCTCCCTGGTGGGCCAAACCATCATCGTGCCCTTCGACGTGATATCGCAGCACGCGATGGTGCTCGGAATGGGAGCGGCGGGTGGCGTGAAAGGCGGAAGCTGTAATCCCTTGGGGATCGACTTCGAGAGGAGCAATAGGTTAAGGATAACGATGGACATTGCCCGGGAGGTGATGCGTCGGGATGGGTTCAAGGGGTTCTACCGGGGGTACGTGGCCAGTCTGATGGCGTACGTTCCTAACTCGGCCATGTGGTGGGCCTTCTACCATTTATACCAGGACGAACTGCTGAGGGTGTGTCCCCCGTGGGTGTCACACCTGTTTGTCCAGTGCGTAGCGGGTAGTTTAGGAGGTTTCACCACAACAGTCATCACCAACCCCTTGGACATTGTGCGAGCGCGGTTACAAGTGCAACGACTAGACTCGATGCAGGTGGCTTTCCGCGAGCTGTGGCACGAGGAACATTTCCACATGTTCTTCAAGGGTCTGACGGCGCGGTTGGTACAATCGGCTGCGTTCTCATTTAGCATTATCTTAGGCTACGAAACGATCAAACGGGTGTCGGTGAACGAGCAGTACCGGCATCTTATAAAGTGGTGATTTGGCAATAGGTCGGCTGGAGATGTGCCGCATGCGTAGCATGGAAGCGGCGGAAAGGAAAAATCCAACCGGCGCAACGATCGGTGGAAGCGATGAATGCAAAAGAATAACAAAAGAATTCTTATGCCATCGTGCACAGTGGGCTCCATTGTGACCAAAACAAAAACGATCGAGACGCCGCAGTTTGCTGTTTAACGCTAGGCTCCAAAGTTGTGTAACGTAACTTACTAGATTATGTATTATGGATTTGAAATTTACGTATGTATATCAAAGTGCGACTCAAATGTTTTAAACACTGACACCTGTTATTTAATAATAAATGTAAATGTTGTAAATCTTATGCTTCTGTGCAATTAATCTTGATTTAAGAATTTCTAGGGATTTATTGTGATGGTCAACAAACTGTAATGTATAGACAACCTAATCAAAAATCGTATACCTTATTGCCTCAGTTTCCTATATTACCTCGCTGAGCGAGGAGTTACAGTCGTTATTTGGTACCGTTACGTTAGTTGTGAATACTGGATACGGGACTATTTTGTGTCTTAACCGCTCAGACAATCAAACATCTCAGTTCTATAATGAATAAGAAAAGCAAATTCGAGGATTTTTTTGCAAATTAAGGGTAAGTTTCACACTCGTTAACAAATCAATTCACCAAGCACTCATAATTGATAGCTACAATTCAACGCAAATTTCAAAATCTGGTAAAAACTAGTTATTTTGAAAACTTTTTCAATCAGCCGTAAGTCAGATGAAAAAATAAACTTAGTTAATCGATCCTACGTGTTTCGCAGACGCTTTATTCTGAACCAATTCGATTTTAACTTTTATAACGTTTAATTTTCGGAATTTCAAAACGACGTATGGTAGTTATTCGACTATTATCGGCAACCAAATTTTAAACGCCAAATACATAGTATTTTTCTATCAAAACACACCAACGAAAATACTCAGCTGGTTCTTCGTTCTGTCAGCTTTTCACTGACGAGATTTCCCAGACTGAACAAATAATTTTACCAGTAATGTCATCAATTCAAATGAACATGCCTCAAAATGCGACTGATTTGAAGCTGTCGAAGAGATTTTCCTGCAGTTCTTACTGGAAAGCTGTCGAAGAGAATGAGGCTGCCGACAATAGTCACGCGGACATGAGATGTTCGAAGCGTTTTAAAAATGTTTCCTAAAAGCTTTCAACAGGTCTATCGATATGAATTGATATAGGATTAAGCAGCGCATACATGTAAACAGACAAACACGTATTTTGTCTGCTGATGTCCAAGAAAATTACAAAAGAAACGCGGCATCGACTTAGACTACCGAGTATACGAATCCCCTAAGTAAGATTTTCAATTTCGCAACCTAACCACCACTTTCACCGCTCTGTTTTATCGCTTAGCTTAGCTTAGACTGACTACACATATCAATGGTTGCTATTCCGTGATTGACCGAAGTCAGTGAAAATGCACAAAGAATCAACTAGAAGTTCGGCGGGGATTGGCCATAATCTTCTTCAGTGTGCATAATTCAGTGCCTCTATTTATACAGGGTCAATAACGGCGCCGGCCACGTCCTTGCAGTCAGGTGGGATTGGAGGAAGGAATGTTAGTGTGTAACCTTTGCTATATGGAGACCGTGTTTACCTCTGCATCTCCACAAAGGTTACTGGGAGGGATGTTTGTTAATGGGGAGGATCGTTGGGTCACAGGATTCACTTTGATAAGCGATTAGACCAAGATAAATTGTTTGACGCGAGCTAAGGATCGAACACTACCAACCTGCTTCGCGAACCGCGCCACTAATAAATCATGCCACGCGAGCGACGCGCGACACGATTGATCCTGCTCACATCACCCGCCCCCGCAGGAGCAAGCGACGCGAGCAAAGGATCAAACACAACTAACCTGCTTCGCGAACCGCGCCACTAATAGATCATGCCACGCGAGCGACGCGCGACACGATTGATCCTGCTCACATCACCCGCCCCCGCAGGAGCAAGTGACGCGAGCAAAGGATCAAACACTACTAACCTGCTTCGCGATCCGCGCCACTAATAGATCATGCCACGCGAGCGACGTGCGACACGATTGATCCTGCGACGCGAGCAAAGGATCAAACACAACTAACCTGCTTCGCGATCCGTGACACTAATAAATCATGCCACGCGAGCGACGCGCGACACGATTGATCCTGCTCACATCACCCGCCCCCGCAGGAGCAAGCGACGCGAGCAAAGGATCAAACACAACTAACCTGCTTCGCGAACCGCGCCACTAATAGATCATGCCACGCGAGCGACGCGCGACACGATTGATCCTGCTCACATCACCCGCCCCCGCGAGAGCAAGCGACGCGAGCAAAGGATCAAACACAACTAACCTGCTTCGCGATCCGCGACACTAATAAATCATGCCACGCGAGCGACGCGCGACACGATTGATCCTGCTCACATCACCCGCCCCCGCAGGAGCAAGTGACGCGAGCAAAGGATCAAACACAACTAACCTGCTTCGCGAACCGCGCCACTAATAGATCATGCCACGCGAGCGACGCGCGACACGATTGATCCTGCTCACATCACCCGCCCCCGCGAGAGCAAGCGACGCGAGCAAAGGATCAAACACAACTAACCTGCTTCGCGATCCGCGACACTAATAGATCATGCCACGCGAGCGACGCGCGACACGATTGATCCTGCTCACATCACCCGCCCCCGCGAGAGCAAGCGACGCGAGCAAAGGATCAAACACAACTAACCTGCTTCGCGAACCGCGCCACTAATAGATCATGCCACGCGAGCGACGCGCGACACGATTGATCCTGCGACGCGAGCAAAGGATCAAACACAACTAACCTGCTTCGCGATCCGCGACACTAATAAATCATGCCACGCGAGCGACGCGCGACACGATTGATCCTGCTCACATCACCCGCCCCCGCAGGAGCAAGCGACGCGAGCAAAGGATCAAACACAACTAACCTGCTTCGCGATCCGCGACACTCCACTTTCACCGCTCTGTTTTATCGAGAGACAAAGTGATTTAACTACGCTCCATGTTAAGTTTGAGGATACACGTAATGTCAAAATGTAGATTTGTTTTCTTCAAACCGTGTTAAAGTTTCTTACGTCGATTACTTCAAACTCGGAGGCGGCATATGGGACCAAATGTGTTCTGTAATGCACTAATTGACCTGAAAACATGTCATCTTTGATCGGTTATGTTTCTTTGAAATTTTAGACAAATTTTCGAAATCAGTAGCAAAGTACCGTAAAATGGGGCGAATAGAATCACTTTCCGACATGTTTGAATGTGTACAACTTAAACCGTGCGGATAAAAAACAATTTTATTAGCCTTAAATATGGGTCGCGTCTTCCTTTGCTAAGACCCCAATTGCTGTTTAAAAATAAAAATTATATCGTACAAAGATTTTTGAAAATGTTGTATGTTTCAATTCACCCCGCAATGGGGTGAATAGAAACACTGTTCAGTAAATATCAATACTTATTTCATTTCAATAGAAAAAAAAAAAACACATTTTTAAGTGCATCTAGAAGAAATATCATCATGTATTTACTTAGTGAAGAAAAAAAATAAATTTTTTAAAATTAAGTTCAATTTTCGATCATTTTTGAAATCAGTAAAAATGGCGGATGTTTCAAGCTATCAAAAATGATTGAGATTTCAATATTTTCTTCTCAATTTTTTAATGATAAATTTAGCAAAATTTTTAATTTGAAAATAGTCTAGCGGTACTCTGTTGCTATTCAACTAATGGGAAAAAAAAGTATTTCAGTAGGTTTTTAAAGGTTATCATTTCATAATATTCACATTTTTAACTGAAGGTCGCTTTGTTTCTATTCGCCCCACTTTTTCTATTCGCCCCGTTTTACGGTAGTGGCTCTCTTTGTGTTTCAATGAGTAACCCACGGACCTCAGAACATAAAAGTTTTTGAAGTCACAGTTTATGAACGTGAATGATTAGTCTGTTTTACAAGACCTGAGTTAGGCAAATTCGGTACAGATTTTAGCAATTAGAATAATATTACCAAAAATTGCAGTACCGCCTCGGCAGAAATCGGCAAATTTTGAAAAATCTCTCTTTGTATCTACAGTCGACTCTCCACTTCTCGATGTTCAATATCTCGATATCTCTCCCTATGTCGATGATTTCTTAGGTCCCTTCGATCTGCATACAATTTATCTCTCCACATCTCGATATCCTCCTTATCTCGATATCTCCCTATCTTGATGTGTTGCTGTTGATTTTTCGTTCCCAATTTTCTTTCTGTATGTCGATATGACCAATATCAAAGGTTACTAGACCAAATTGTTCGTGTTCAAAACAAATTAGGAATAAGCAATGACGCCTGATTGTTTATTGTTTTCTTAGTAACGGAGTAATTTTCAATCTAGTATTTAATAAAAGTTTGTTCTTTGTCTCGATCTCTCCCTATCTCGATGGTCCCTTCGATATCAAGATGTGGAGAGGCGACTGTATATTATAGATTCATCCGACATTATTAAGACCATGATGAATAAAATTAAAACTAAACTAAACATTGCAACAAAATTCTTGAACAACTCACAGGATACATTAGACTTGGCGATTGCGGGACCGATTTTTGATGATATTACACGCAAACAAATTTTGTTGTATAATCTACCGAATCCATGGTAGAATTAAGAACTGCACCAACGATTTTCAACCGACTACAAAAATCTGTTAAGTTTACTATAATCTGGTGAAAATCACTGAACAGTGCAGTAAATTTGACTATGTCCATAGTAGCATCCACTACAAAGCATTGTATGTCAATTCGTGACACAACACAGTGTGGTCAAAAGCATGATGCTAAACTTCTCAAATCAAGAATGTTTCTAGTCAAAAATACTACAACTCTGGTTGAATCAACTGAAGAAATTTTCTTGTGTAGTGATGTTGACTATGTTTTGGTAGAGTTAACAGATTGATGTAGTCGGTTGAAAATCGTTGGTGCAGTTCTTAATTTTACCATGGATTCAGTAGTTTCTACAATAAAATTCATTTCAGTGTAGTTGAGATGTCAAACTCTAAAAAAATATTATTTTGGAATCTCCGGTTTATGAAGCAGAACAGGATTATCCTATCTGCTCCTGGAAATTTAAAAAGAGTAAAATTCTTAAGTTCCATTGAATCTATTTAGTTCCGATGAGCCTTGCAGACCGACTTGAATGACTCTGATACAGTAACTCCTACATTGTTCCGTGAGTCAGTCAGTTCGGAATTCCATCATGCAAGGCTTGTAGGAGGTCTCTTCTTAGAAACTTGGTATCTTTTTTAGTGCAAGTCTCTAAACAATCTCATTTTTTTTACGGAAGGTCTGTGAAGTCTCTTTTTTTTAGCCAAAATGTCTCTGAAGTCACTTTATACTGTAGTACCGTGTTGATCTAGTACGTCGTTTATTTTCATTTCCGTTAAAGTAGGCTTAGAGATTAGGAAGTCAGGAACATCCTTGTCAAATAAATCATTCTGTACCAAAACATCAACCACTGTAGTCGTTATTCTGTCAATACAAGTCAAAAATGGCTTAAAATAGTTATCAAATCAAATTTTATACAAGACAAAATGATCATTTACTAACTCTATCCTAACTGTACCTACTACCTAAGTGATTGGCATAATTTTCAAAATTGTTGACAATTTTTTCTTGAGAGACATCTGGGACTTGGAACTCTTGAATCTGCATTTACGTTACTATGTGGCTGCAATAACGGAGTACTAATACGGCAATATTTCGACATGTAGCCAAGTCGACCACGATAAGTTGATTTGAGCTTTTGTACATTTTTTTTAAAATGTGTCCAACTTGGTTACAATTGTGGCACCCAACCGAGAAACGGTAGGACTTTTTATGTATTTGACAAATTCAAATCTCTTGAGGCAGCATATTATATCCATAACTGAATCAAACTTCTGCATTGACAGCATTGCTTGAAGCTCGTAATCTTGAATACCATGTATTACATATTTGTTCAGCGCTTGTTCGCCGTCTTACCAATCGTCATGATCTCGCGTACCTTTCAAAATGTTCATTTGATTTTTTTTGAACAATGAATGGAAATGGAAATGAACATCTGATTTATCAATGGACCAATGCACGAATTCACCAATTTGACGTTTGAGCGGTGCCGAATTCACTTGTTTCCATGGTCACGTAAATAACAGGGCACCGCTCAAACGTCAACGAGTGAACGCGTGCATTGGTCCATGGACCGATGCACGAGTTCACTAATTTGACGTTTGAACGGTGCCGAATTCACTAGTTGCCATGGACCAATGTACGAGTTCACTATCTGACGTTTAAGCGGTGCCGTATTATTTATGTGACCATGGCAACGAGTGAATTCCGCTCAAACGTCAAATTAGTGAACTCGTGCATTGGTCTATAGGCCAGGGGAAGTGGTTCACCTAGAGTGAATTTATGTCAAAGAAAAAGTAGATTTTGTATGAGAATTGACAGAAAAATGAATGACAAGTTCATCCACTTCTCCTGGCCTATGGTCACGTAAATAACACGGCACCGCTCAAACGCCAAATAGTGAACTCGTGCACTGGTCCATAGAAATATTAGTAGTAGAACGCTAATGGCGCTGTTCTTACAAAACTGAAATAGTTTATTATCACCTTTAACTGTATCTTTTCATTGTTTGTTCGATGCCATGTTGTAGTGGATCATTTAAACATTTATTTGACACTTTGAGGATCGGTACTCAATCTGTCAGCGCGTGGCAAACTAGATGTTGGTAACACGAACAGTAGCGACATTAGCATTCTTAGGTTAATGCTTCTACTGCTTTATCGAATGTATTCGGAAACCCTTTGAACAACTCGTGCTTAAAATCTTCCCAATCATCAATTCTCTTGGACAGCATCATACGACATACGGGGAACGCCTTCTAGTCTTGTCACAGCATAATGAAGAGAGGTTTGGTTTGACCAAAAATATAAACGTTGCAAATTTTCAATAATTTGTATCCATAAATTTGAAGTCGTATCTTTGGGTTTGAATGAGGGTACTAGTTTCTTAATATCGTCCGGATGCAAAGGGAGTTGTTTGTCGAGTCTTCTAACGCTTATCTAACGGAATTGTACAATCAGCAACATCTTGTGGATTATCTTTAACGTTAGCAGAAGTTTGACCTTTTCCATGTTCATTACTAGTTTCTTGTTTGATTTCTATCGCCAACTTGAGGTTTATTTTCAGAAATAGGAATAACCGATCCAGAACGGGTATGAAGCGGAATTCTAGCAGTACGAGGTATCATAAACAGTAGACGTAGTCTTCCTTAAAGACAAATTGTAGTATCCCACTTTTGAAGTTGTAGAATAACGACTACAGTGGTTGAGAGTTAGTTCTGTTTGATCTTTCGACCTTGATGCTTGCTTTTGCCGGAGCGAGCGACGAGGGCAGGATCAAACATGTCGCGCGTCGGTCTAGTAAGTGAAAAAGTGGCGTGATCGGGGAGTTCGGTTGGAGTAAGTGAAAAAGTGCCGCGATCGGTTAGTTCTGTTTGATCTTTCGACCTTGACGCTTGCTTTTGCCGGAGCGAGCGACGAGGGCAGGATCAAACATGTCGCGCGTCGGTCTCGTAAGTGAAAAAGTGGCGTGATCGGGGAGTTCGGTTGGAGTAAGTTAAAAAGTGCCGCGATCGGTTCGTTCTTTTTGATCTTTCGACGACCTTGACGCTTGCTCCTGGGCAGTGCGTCAAGAAAGCCCGAGCTGTCGTCCGTGTTTTTTTTTTCGAGTCGCGCGCCTTTTTTTTTTTTTTTTTTTTTTTTTTTTTTTTTTTTTTTTTTTTTTTTTTTTTTTTTTTTTTTTTTTTTTTCTGGGTGCTAGCCGAGCAAACGAGTGAAGCTGAAAATGGATTGTGGCCGCTCAGTCAAGGATAACGGATCAATTGGTGAGCTCGTTTCATGCTACTATTTCTAATCTATAAAATATGTATGACTGCACATTTAATCGTTACAATGGTGGGATGTAAATATGATGTTTCAACAAACTATGGATGGTTCGTCACTGTGAGTGTCGACACAAACTCTGATTCATGATTTATTTATGTTTAACATTTTTTTTTTTTTTTCAGAACACCCCTTATATACCTTTATTTTTGTAATTAAAAAAACTTTGAATGGTTCGACACTACAAGTGTAGACTTGCGAAAGGTCCACTTTATTCAACAAACTTTGGATGGTTCGCCACTGTAAGTGTCGGCATAAGAATAAGAGTGTTCTATGATGTCCCAACCAATTGAGTCTTTTGTTTCTTTTCAAATGAGTAAAATATAATAACACATGCTTTCGTACTGACAGCTGTAGGAATGTTACATTTAGGTATTTGTTCAACAAACTTTGAATGGTTCGTCACCTCAAGTGTCGGCATAATTTTCCTCTACATAGAAATTATATGAACAATTATATTTACGTATAAGCATGTATATATCTCACAAATCATTGTTTATCATGGTCTAATCGCTTATCAAAGTGAATCCTTTGACCCAACGATCCTCCCCATTAACAAACATCCCTCCCAGTAACCTTTGTGGAGATGCAGAGGCAAACACGGTCTCCAAATAGCAAAGGTTACACACTAACATTCCTTCCCTCAATCCCACCTGACTGCAAGGACGTGGCCGGCGCCGTTATTGACCTTGTATAAATAGAGGCACTGAATTATGCACACTGAAGAAGATTATGGCCTATCCCAGCTGAACTTCTAGTTGATTCTTTGTGCATTTTCACTGACTTCGGTCAATCACGGAATAGCAACCATTGATATGTGTAGTCAGTCTAAGCTAAGCTAAGCTAAGCTAAGTGTAGAATAACGACTACAGTGGTTGATGGTTTGGTACAGAATGAAAGATGTTCCTGACTTCCTAATCTCTAAGCCTACTTTTACGGAAATGAAAATAAACGACGTACTAGATCAACACGCTACCTTATTTTGCACAATACCTTATTCTGCTTGCAGTGAATCCTGCTGCCAAATATGGGGGTTTTACGATATTTCACAGGTTCGTCAGGAATTTCTTCTCAGATTCTTTGAGGAAAACATTAGGAATTCTGCTAGTGATTTCTTTAGAGATTTCATCTGGCATAATTTCAGGGACTCTTTCACTGATCCTTCCAAAAATTCCTGTAGTAGTTTCTCTATCAATTTTCCAGAAATTCCTGTAGTAGTTTCTCTATCAATTTTCCAGAAATTCTTCCAGTAGTGTTTCAAGGGATAAAATCCATGAGCTCTCAAACGCTCTACATCTAGTAATTTCCTCTACATTTAGAATGTCTCAGGATTTCCTCTAGATATTTTTTTATGTACTCTTTCAGGGAACATATTAACACTCTAACACCCAAATTTTTATTTTCGATTTAAGTATTATTTTTCGTTATCTAAAATTGTTCTAAACACGTTTTGGGCATTTATTTATTTTTATTCGCAAATTTTTAAATTTTGGTTTTCGATTTTTATAATTTTTATTTTTGAACATCCCTAGCTTTTTTCATTTTTTCTTGAAGCCTTTTCTAGTTGTTGATTTTTGGCAATAATAAAAATTTTAATTGTTACGCTATTTTGAAAAAATTTAAATATTTTATTTTTTTTCAGAGCGTATTTTATCTTCCGTGTAACTAACGGAAAAACAGGTTTGAAATGATTTTAATACCACCAGGCTCTTCGTTTGTGATAGGTTAATCGTAGAAAAATATAAAAGGTACGATTTTTTTTATATTACACGTTAAATGAAGCCCAGGCATTTGTAGGTTATATAAGAATGCGATTTTTCAAACAATTTCTAAAAATACAAAAAAGTTTCAAAAGTCATTAAAAACTTTTCTTATATGCGTGTTATGAGTCAAGGTATAAGCCAAAAATAAAATCATTTTGATTTCCGAGCTACGAAAAAATACACAAAATTCCAAAGTGTACCCCGTCTAAAGGGGGGTTGGGTATTAGAGGGTTAACCCCTTTTCAGCCCTCTTGATTACTTGTAGGAATTTCTCCAGCATCTCATTCAAGGATTACTTCAGCACTTCTTCCAAACAATTTCTCGAGTAACATCTTTATGGATTCTTCACAAGTTCGTTTAACATTTTACACTATTTAGTACTACAGTTATCATTCCAGAAATTAAATAAGTGTAAAAATAAATTTCTTCTGACCTTTCGTACAATAATTTTCAAAAGGTTATATTTTTTTTGTTTTTTTTTTCTTCAATTTGTTTAGAAAATCCTCCAAGTTTCCTAAAGACACCAGGATTTTTTTCAAAGTACCTTGTGGGAGTTAATCATGGGTTAGTTTAGAACTTAATCAAGTTTCATCTGATGTTACTTTAGGATTTCCTTCTGAAATATCTCTTGGATTGAAAACACTTTAATAATTTCTGAAATAATCCTTTCCTGAAAACATCCTTGACATAAAAAAAAACATTATAAAAGTGGAAATTTCTCAACGAATTTCTGAAAGAATTTTTATAGAAATCTTAGAAGAAATGTTAGGAGGAATCTCTGGAGCAATTCCTAAAGGTACTCTTAAAAAAAAATCTTATTCAAATCTCACAAAAAAAAAAAAAAATAAACGACAATTTTGTAGGGAATTCTTGAAATCCTGGTTGAATTCTAGAAGATGTTCTAAACGAAAATCTTGAAGGAAGATGGTAGAATCATTGGATAAATTTATGAAAACCTTAGGGCTTGCTAGAAAAAATTCTGAATGAATTTTTGGTGGAATTCCAGTTAGAATCTCTCAGCTAACATATGAGGTTATCGTTAGAAAAGTTCTTGAAGAAAGACTAAATAAACTGAAGAAATCTTTGGAATAATATCTGAAGGCAAATTTAGGGCAAATACCTGAAGGAATTTCAGGAGAAAATGGCGAAAAAAATACATACAGGAATACGAGCAATAATACTTTTCGTAGTTAGTCGTAGTTAGATCCTATTTTCAAGCCACTTAGTCGCTAACAGCCCTGCATCATGATGACTCTCTTGTAGTCTTCACAGACCGCCGATTGACTTTAGTAAATAATCCAAGATCTGTACTACTTAAGTATTTCATCAGACTGGAGCCTCTCAAATTGATGTGGTGAGCATTGGCATCACTGCCCACAATCAGCGGATGGCCTTAGGTTACGCAGTGTACACTGCTTACACTATTTTGGTTCACCTAGTTACGATTATTAGCCAATATTTTGCACATGCAATTCAAATGAAAATGATCAATAATAGTAGGTGACCCGTAATAATGTGACATATTGTACTACGACTCGTTTAAAATCATCGGTTCATTATGTAGTACATACACCGAACGATAGACGTGTTTTATATTGAGGTCACCAACACAAACATGAATTGTGACACCACATACATCTTTGGTCGTTAACTAGAAATGAGTGTAACAACGATTGCGCCAGGCATGGCACGTGAGTGTGCGATTTCATAATTGCTGAACGTAGCAAAACCTGGGTCCACAAGGTTACCTTGATAAAAGTTCCTGAACTAGCACCACTTGAACTGTACCATTTTGCATGAGTCTACAAAGATTGATCGTTGCTGTTCTTTTATGCTGAAGTTTGATCTGAGGTTTCCTAACCGTAGCCAATACCAAACTAGGTAGGATTAAGATATTTGCTATCTCAGCACGTCAAAGACCAGCAGCGAAAATGCCAAGAATCCATATTCATAATTCCACCCTTATTTAGCCTCAGGCTAGAACTTGAAGAAGGGCAGCCCATTATCTCAGAGAAACTCAAGGTCAGCTGCACCATTGCTCCGGGTAGCACAGGAAGGGCACAATACTGGGACTCCACAGGCTTTGTTGATTTTGAATCTAATATATTTAAGTGCTTAAAATTTCTACAAGAAGGTTTGAAACTCTAGTCTATTCTAAGTGCTTGTACAACCAATATTTAAAAGCATCCTGGAAAAACCGAAATTTCTTCCAGTATTTTCTTGACAGCATTAATATTTACAGTATATCAGAGAAACGGTACAAATAATAAAATGGCCAGGCCCACTGTTCTGCAAGAAGTTTTGGAACTCTGATTCAAAATTTTGAATCTTTACAGTACTAGGTGCCGATATCGAAGTTCCAAAATGCTATAACTTAGCAATAGTTTGCTCGATTCCGATTAAATTTTCAGGAAAAATCCCAATTGTGTTATAATTTTGATTCATGCATTGTAAATATCGAATATAGTGCTTGTTTTGGACTTGAGTTCAAATTTTTTGGGGTACCTAGGGTATTTCGGAATGGAAATGGTTTGGAAATTCAAGAAACCTTATCAATAATTTTATAAAATTAGTGTTAAAATGATCAGATTGACAGTATATATCAATTGTTTGGTATTTGAAGAAAATTGCATACAAATACGGCAAATGATGAATTTGGAAAAAAATCTTTAAGGCCATTGATGTGAAAGAACTTGTAAAATACACATTTGAAAAGAAAGCTCAATTCCAGTTTGGTCGTAAGGTCAAACTGAAAACGAAGCATTTGAGAAGATTTATGTTCAATTCTGTGCGAAAAATCATGTCATTCAAGCCGTCACACGACAACTGCACAAAAGGTCCCAAAAGTGGCCTTTTTGAAGCCCTGTCACCAAATGTCCGAAAATGACAAGAATCACTTTTTCATGATAAGGCATTTATCCATTTCTGTATAGAAAACCATGAAGTTTGCGCCGTCGAAAGGTACTCGATATTTTGGAAATGTGCTTCCAGGGTTCCTACCGAAATTGATATCCGGTGACCATGTGCGCGGAACGAGCACAATACATAGTTTCCAAATTGAAACAGGTGAAACATTATGTTAAAAAAATCTATGTTACATTGATTTTTCGAAGTTTTCGGCAAGGTTACTTGCATTTCACTCATACCTAGTTTTCATTATGAAATAAATTGTTTAGTAGCTCAAGGGCTATCATTATTCTAGCCAAGAAATTCGGAATTTTGCCACTTGGCGACGCTAGTGAGCATGAAACTTTTGTTTTGCAGATCTCAAGATCCTGACCACTTAGAAAAATGGCGTCTTCGGCAGAGTTGTTTAGTAGCTCAAATTTTTCTTTGTTTAATCTTTAAAGTTCGAGATTTGGTAAAATAATGATAGTTCCTGAGCTTCTGAACAACTTTGCCCAAGTTGCCTGTCTAAAAAGTCAAGATCCTGCAGTATCTGCAAAACAAAAATTTCATGCTCACTAGCACCGCCTGCTGGCAACATATACTATTTCTCGGCTGAAATAATGATAGCTCTTCAGCTACTACACTACTTTGCCGAAGATGACATCTTTCCAAGTGGTCAGGCTCCTGAGATATTGGCAAACAAAAGTTTCATGTTCACTAGCGCTGCCTAGTAGCAAAATTTTGAATCAACTATCTCGAATAATGATAGTTCTTAACTTACTAAACAACTTTGCCGAAGACGCCATCCTGCTAAATGGTCAGGATACTGATATATCTGCAAAACAAAAGTTAAACTTCCATGCCCACTAGTGCCACCTAGCGGTCAGATTCCGAATTAAATGGGGTACCATCAGATACCGCTACACCTCCAGAACAACTTTACTGTAGACCCCAAGTTTCTAAATTATCTGGATTTTGAGATATACCGATTTCAAACTGTGGTTTACTCGAACCGTATATAGTGCGTTCATTATTATGCGACTTTCATGTACATTTGTTGATTTTACCGCATTACAAAGGTCCATACTGTAAATAAAAACTGTTCTTATGAAAATTCTTGAGGAATACATTTTGGTTTGGTATCGATAGATATCTTTGTTGCAAAATGATAGCATATAAATCACAACTGTTGTACAAAGTACAACAGCGCGACAGCCCGAAGGTTAAGGACAAATCTGGTATTTCTAAAAATAATAATCTGAGTTATGTTTTGCCTTGAGGATTTTTTTTTTAATATCGTAACTAATTTCAAGTAAGCTGATTTCCTGAAAATCAACAAAGAAGCAAATGAATAATTCATGAATAATTATTAATTATTCAGAAATTAAATTTGACCATTTAAATAAACAATAAACTTTCCTGCCATAGCTCCATGAACTTATTACGAATTATTACAAAACCTAGGGGTCAGCGAACCACTACTTGAGAACCACTGCTCTGAACAGAAAATATCAAAGCTCGGAATACATTTGTAAAATGAATAAGACTTAAATAAATTGGTACAAAAAATATCTCCAAATCGGACCCGCTGTGCATGGATAGAGTTGCTTCGCTTCACCACCGACAGCGCCGTCATACCTATAAGCTTGTAAGCAACAATAAAACAATGATAATAATTGTAATAGATATATTTTTTCGTTTGTCTCTAGATGCTAATAAATCAACTCCTAAACTACCTTTAGCCGGTAAGCGGCATCAGCAGGTGCAAGAGGCAGCAATGGTTCTTGCAACCACTTGTAGTTTAAGAATGGAAACTTAAAGGAACCAAACATGTTAGGCAAGTAGTCGTTAGCAAGCAAAAGCAAAAATGTTTATTAGCATAACCAAACAAGAAAACGAAAAAGAAGAAGCAGAAAAGCCCCAGAACATGGAAGTAAGCTGAAAACCACGGCAGGTGTTTGGAGGGAAAAGCACACACCATAACCAGCGCAAAATCTTATTGAAAACGACGAGAAGTGAAGAAATCTAACCATTCAGTCAGAATAAACAGAAAACCACATCCCGCAACGGTAGTGCGCATGCATCGTCTGGGATCCGCCGGTAGTAATATCCACAATAGCGCAGAAATTGCAAAACATTCAAACCATGTTGTGTTACGAACATCTCTTAGATTTTAGCCACTTCACTAACCTCGGTGTGTGAACTCAAAGAGCCATTGTTGCCGCCTCGCGTTGATCGGGCCAAAGTGACAATGGAACGCTTTATTTATCATTAGTATTAGGGGTACCCCATGAGGGGCGAGGCTCTCAAAAGTACCCGACAGCCATCGAGCGCAACCGTTTCTTTAGTTTAAGACCTACATATTTTGGAGGGTAATTTATTTGTACACATTTTTTTAGCGTTTATACAAAAGGGATTTCGTTTTCCAACGCGATCCATAGCGAGTTGCATGACTCAATAAACTGTTGTAAAATTAGAGTTGTACATATAAAGAATGAAGCAAGGTAAGCAATTGGAACCGAAAAGTATATTCGAGGGTAAAAAGCCATCTGTTAACTAAATGTTAATGAAGAACAATATTCACGCTTTGTAAAAGCACATGTAACGCGTAGTGTTTCCTTTTTGATAATACGTACTAGTGATGTGTTGCAAACTTAACATGTAATTGTAAATCGTCAGAAAACAAGTAGGGAATATAAGAAAATACCTGAACAAATCGTTCAAACTTCAACTTTGTCCCTTCTTTAAAATCCGAAAGCCTTATTTCTGAAACATCTTCACAATAAAATTTGATCCAACTAATATTTATCATTCTGTTTAGAGTTAGAGTGTCCGTTAGAGTGACGATTTACAAGAGATTTTTTTTGCAGAATAGTTCAAGAAATTCCAGCGAAATATTTGTTGGAGATTCTGCGAAGCAATTTTCAAGCATCCTCAGTTTCTCCTGAAAACTATTGCGAATAGCCGGATCTTTTCGATGCAAGGAAACAAATAAGCAACTCATATTCACAGAATTTTTGCTGTTCATCCATTTTTTGTCCAGAAAAAAAAAATGAGAAAATTAGAACAACCACACTGATAGTAAAGGCAAGGCATCTCTACTTCTAACGGAAAGTTTTTAGAGTATTTATTTCAACCAAAATGGTCTCTTTTTCTTATTCTGCTTGCATTGAATCCTGATGCAGAATTGTACAGGCTCCAAAGAAATATAAGAAACTATAACGGGTTCAGGGTGGCCACCATATTTCCGTTTTGAAATTCCCGCTTTTTTCCCGGTAAATTTTAGAGAAATTTTCCGGTTTTTTAATTTGCTGATTATACTTATTTTTGCTAATTATACCTTCAACTAAATTTTATTTTTTCGATTTTTTTTTCTTGGAATTGAAGGGTTCTCTAAAGCAAATACGTTTAAGGTAAAAATGAAACAAAACCACACGTGTAAATGCACCTCTACCTTATTTATTAATCTCTTAGTCTATTTCTTAGAGAATGACTCTAATACTTTTATATATTATATAAGTAACATTTTAATAAAGGATTGTTTTCAAGAATACATATCTTACTTTATGGTGGTATATTAATGTTCAGTAACTGAAGGTATTTTTCCGATACATTTGATTATCAAAATGTTCTACACTAATTTATTGAACTTTGATTCAAACATCGAGTCAAAACAGTTAGGGAAAAGTTAAAAAAATGTTATCCATGACAGAATTGGAAACATTTTTTTTTAAGACGCGTAGTTTTAACCAAGAAGGAAAAATAAAAAGCATTCCAATGAAAGTAAGTTGCTCAAACTTACAAATGATGAATTACAATATATTCAAACATAACGATGATCTACAATTTCTGGTTTGTAGATTTATAGCTCGAAAATGTTCGTTCAAAACTTTTTTCCCGGTGACCATCTCAGATTCCCGGTTTTCCCGTCTTTTTCCCGGTGGAATCAAATTCCCGTCTTTTCCCGTTTTACCCGGTTCGGTGGCCACCCTGCGGGTTCAACAGGCTCTTCAAGAATTTCGTCTCAGATTTTTCGATTAAAAGCTCCAGGAATTATCATAGTGATTTTATTTAAAATTCGTTCAGGGTCTTCTACAGGGTTCTCTTCAAGAGTTATTCTAGAGATTTATCCACCATTTCTCCCAGAAACCCTTTCACTCTTTTTTCGATTTTTCAAAGGATGATTAGAAGAATTTTTCCAGAATTTGCTATAGGAAATCCTTGAGAACTCCAAAGCTACTACCTCCAGTAATTCTTTTTCTAGGAATTGCTCCAGCATTTCATCCAAGTAATACTCCTATAATTTTACATTTTATCATTTCTTAAAAAAGTTTCTGCAAAAATTTTCATGCAAACTGCAAAAGTTCATTTAAATCTTCACACCAGTTTATACTACAATAATTTTTACAATATTTCCTCCGATTATTCCACAAATTTCTATAGAATTTCTGTCCAATGTTTTCCAGGAACTTCTTTAGAAAATCCTGCAGAATACTATCCCGAGATTCGATTGATTTTTTTTTATCGCCTTAGCAAATTTTCTAAGAAATCTTCTTTTAAGATTTCAGGAGTTATTTCAGAGATCCTTGTTCATTAAGGGTAACTTCAAAACTTACGCAAGTTTAGTCAGAGGTTACTTCATATGTTTTTTTTATAAATAACTCACTGATTTATTTTTCAGATAAATTTCCTTGACATTGCCTTTAAGACATTCTTGGAAGAATTACTGAAAAAACTTTCGTTTTGACCGGGAATCTCGGAGGATGTCCCAGGAAAATCGATGGATTAATCACTGGATAAAATCTTGGAGTAATTATGACTTTCTTGAAAATTTTCTCGAAGATTTTTTGGAGGAATTCATATGATTTCTGAAATACTTTTTAGAGAAATTATATTGCTGTTCCAAAATCCTGGTTATTATAGAAATATCTGCTCTGATACTTTGAAGAGTCAAACTCTTATCTCCTGGCCTCCTATTATATTTCACTTTGTTTTCTTGGTTCCTGTTTGATCGCTTCTCGGTCTCTTTTTGGTTCCTTTTTTATCTTTTTTTGGCAAGAGGTCTTTTAATTCCCGGGACGGACCTGGTGTAGGGGTTAGAACACACGCCTCTCACGCCGAGGACCTGGGATCGAATCCCATCCCCGAGATAGTCACTAAAAATTTCAGTGACGACTTCCTTCGGAAGGGAAGTAAAGCCGTTGGTCCCGAGATGAACTAGCCCAGGGCTAAAAATCTCGTTAATAAAGATAGAAAAAAAAAAAATAATTTTTAATTCCCATTTTTTTTTTTATTTCATCGTGTTTTGCAATGGCGATATCAATCACTAATAGAACTAGTTTACCTATTATGACAAGGACTCACATTTGCAACACACTCGTGACCTGTTTAATGACATGTTATTTTTTTGCGGAAACCGTGCGCCTGTAATGGGTGCTTGGTATCAGAAAATCAAGGAATCGCTAATATTATTTATTTTATAATTCGTTTATTTAAACACTGTAGCAAAGTGTTCGATGGTTTGTAAATTAACGTGTTTTACATTTGATCTTCGATGGCCGATCGGGACTGGTTTTACACCATCGAATAATGGGTTTTACAATTAGTGAAAATTCACGTGTGAAACACGTTGATCGAGCTTGTAGAATGTTTTCAGTGTAGTAACTTTCAATTTCCAGCCTAGGGTTAAAATTTACTAAAAAAATTACTAATGTTTGTGGGGACGGACCTGGTGTAGTGGTTAGAACACTCGCCTCTCACGCCGAGGACCTGGGATCGAATCCCATCCCCAACATAGTCACTTATGACGTAAAAAGTTATAGTGACGACTTCCTTCGGAAGGGAAGTAAAGCCGTTGGTCCCGAGATGAACTAGCCCAGGGCTAAAAATCTCGTTAATAAAGTCAAACCAACCAAACAACTAATGTTTGTCCTACCCATGGTTCCGAACGTGGACGCGCCTCTGGGTAATTGTATAATTGTGCATTTTACATATGATAATTTTAATTCTAATAAAGTAACTAAACAGAAAGAATACCCTGACTTTTCCCGGGTAATCGAGAGAATTTTCCAAATTATGTATATTATATGCAAAAGTATCAACATTTGTGTTATAAGGCTAGAATAATTTGTTTCATTCTGAACTTTAAAAATTCGCCTTCCTTAGCCGAGTGGATAGAGTTCGAGGCTACAAAGCAAAGCCATGCTGAAGGTGGCTGGGTTCGATTCCCGGTCGGGCCAGGATCTTTTCGTAATTTTATTTTGTTTTATTAGTGGCACTTTACACCAGAAGGGTGCATTCGTGTCAGAGAAAATATTTAACATTTTTTACTTGTCATCACATTTTACAATACACATTCACAATTTAACATACAGTCTTGTATCATGTAAAATTAGACTGGCCCTTAAACAAAAAAGTTGTAAAATTCAACGGGGCACCCCCTGGATATGTGCCTTTTGGTAAGAAAAAAGCTCTCTCAAAATTTCAACTCATTTGGTTGCTCCCCCAGCTGGCGCATTCAATTCAAAGTTTGTATGGAATATTTGTCTCAAATATATTGAAAATTGACCCTATGTCACTGTTTCGTCTCGTACACTAGTTAATCGCGTTCAATTGAGCACAGAATGACAAATTCACTAGTTGATACGCTAATGAACATAGTTACAGAAGGTTGTATCTGGATTTAAGCTCATTTTCATTAAGCTTTCAGTTGTTGAAAGTTAGGCTTAGATCAGCACTCCCGTACATGTGCATGCACCTTGTGCCGCAGCTCGCCCAGCGTCATAGGTGGCTATGATGCGCTTAGTGGCTACCACCCAGCTAAGTTGAAGAAATACTAAGCAATATTTCAAATCTACTTCAGATAGTCAAAACACCAACTTTATCAATTTTAATCGTCATACAACCTTCTACAATATTGTTTGTTAAACTATCAAGTAGTGTTTTTGACATTCTGGGTTCAATTGAACGCGATCAACAATTTTCCTGACTCAAACAGGAGATGATGTGCTGTTTCCTATATGTTTGAGCTGAAAATCCCATATTAACTTCAATTCAATTGCGCCAGCTCATGGAACGACCAAATGAGCTGAAACTTTCAGGAAGTCTTCCTCTAACCCTAAAGAATAATCCTGGCGGGTGCCCCGTGGAATTAGACAACTTCATTTTTCTCCCCTACTAAGGTGGGCCAGTCTAATGTAAATACTTCAGCAATTTTGCGTTTCTATCTTTACTGTTATCCAGTGCTTCTCTCAAGGTAAGAGTATCGATGGTGTATCGCTTTCTTTCATTCACATATTTTCTGCAATGTAATGCAGCCCACAGACGCTCAGACGGTTTGACCAACATTGACTCAGTTCCCAAGTTAGTCAAACCGATTTTTGTTGATGCAACCGTTTGACCGACTGTCATAATTCGTTGCAGCAACACGATATTTCTTCGCATCGTCCAATCCAATTGCCTGCATAGTAGTGCAATGTTGACAAAATTTGCTTCGTTTGCTGTGACGACTGTTACAACATTGCTTTTGTTTGCTGTGAGAAAGAAAATATAAACAGAATTGCTGCCGGGCATTGACGTCATGACGTCAAACAAACATCGACGCTTTTTTATTCTGAGGAAATCGAATTGTGTAAGATTGATCGTGCATTGGTATTCGTGGCAGTTTGCTTGTAGACATCTATGTTGTGAATTATCGACAAGTCTAGTGAATCTGTGATTGTTATTTTTTCGAATTCTGTGACTGTGGGGGCGATTCTTTCTACGATTTTTTGACAATAGTCGTAGTAAGGATGAGCAGAACTTTCAAAACATACCGTTACCGGAGGAAATGGATATTGATGAGGAATTCCAGTTATATTTTGCACGAAGTATTCCGGCAATACTCTGATATTATGAGGGGTCCCCGTCAGGGATTATTCTGAGCAGTCATCGATATGGGAATGGTCATGAGATTTTTTCAACTATTCTACCCAGAACCTTCTTCTTCTTCTTGGCATTAACGTCCTCACTGGGACAGAGCCTGCTTCTCAGCGTAGTGTTCTTATGGGCACTTCTACAGTTATTAGCTGAGAGCTTTCTTTGCCAAAGTTACCATTTTCGCATCCGTATATCGTGTGGCAGAGAGATGATACTCTATGCCCAGGGAAGTCAAGGAGTGGCAGGACGTTAGGCAACAATTTGTCGTTTCGATTGTATTGTTCATATATTGTTCATATTCTCTCATCGCTCGCTTGCGATTCTATCCATCATATTCTTTCATTACTTTCCTTGCTCCCTTCCACTTTGACAAGCATCGCGTTCATCGAAAAAAAAACACTAAAATGATCATTATGATACCTTGAAGAGTTCCTGGATGAATTTCTCGAAGATTCCATAGAGAAACCCCTGGAAGAAAATTCGAGTAGAATCCCTTAATTAATTCTAGTAAGAATCCGTAATAAATGGCCCGATGAAACCCAGAATATTTTCCTGAAGGAGCCTTTAGAAGAATTACTTACAGAATCCCTGACAGAACTTCTGATGCGATTCCAGGAGGATCCTTGCATAAACCAATGAAATCTATTGAAGAATTCCTGAAAATAAACCGATGAAATCTATTGATGAAATCCCTAGAGAAACTTCTAATAGAATTCTTGGAAGAACTTGTGCTATGATCCCTGGAGGAATTCCTGGTGAAATCATCAGAGAAACTATTGATGGAATTCCTGTAGACATATTCTGATAGAACTCCTAATGGAAACCCTGATAAAATAAATGATAGAAGAACTCCTGATGGAATTATTGGATGAACTCCTGTTGTAATCCCTAAAGGTCTTCTGATGTAATCCATAGAGGAACTTCTAATGAAATTCATGGAGAAACTCCTGATGAAATCCTTGTAGAAATTCCTTAAGCTATTCTTAAAGAAACTCTAGATGATCATTGGAGGAACTCCTGATGAAATCCATAGAAAAACTTCTGATAGTATCCCAATAGGACTCCTGATAAAATTCCTGGAGGAAATCCTGGTAAGATTCCTGATGGAACACCTGATAGAATCCCTAGAGGAACTCCTTATGACATCCCTAGTAGAAATCCCGATGAAATTCCTCGGGGAACTCCTGATATAATCTCTGGAGGAACTCCTGATAGAATCTCTGGAGGAATGTCAGGTGGAATCTTTGAAGGAACTTTTGATGAAATCTCTGGAGGAACTCCTGATGAAATCCTCAGAAGAACTCTGATACAAGCCCTAAAGGTAATCCTGATAGAATCCTCATAGAAATTCCTGATGGAATCCCTGGAGTAACTCATGATGGAATCCTTAGAGGAATTCCTAAAGATATTCTTGAAGGAACTTCTGAAGGAAACATTGGAGGAAGTCCTGATGAAATCCCTAGACGAACTCCTAATCAAATCCCTATAGGAACTCCTGATTAAATTCCCTGGAGGAATTCCTGATAAGATTCCTGATGGAACTCCTGATAGAATCCCTAGTAGAACTCCTTATGATACTCCTAGAAGAAATATTGATGGTATTCTTCGAGGAACTTCTGATATAATCTCGAAAGGGACTTCTGATAGAAACTCTTGAGGTATTTCAGGTGCAATCTCAGAAGGAACTCTTGATGGAATCCCTCGATGAACTCCTGGTGAAAACCCCTGAAGAACTTCACGACATTCACGAAACACGACGCAAAACAAGACATAACACTTATAGTTCTTACTATCGTCAAGAAAACTTAAAAATTACCTTTCTGTCGACCGATTTCGGGCGCGATGTGGCCCATCTACGGGACAATGTCCGACTGATTGCGTTTTGTACGTTGTTCGTACACGTCCGAAGAGAAATACTGCTACTGAAGTGTCGTATTCTCCAGATCGAACAGACACGAAACGATCGGAGGATCGTCTTTATTCATCAGCGGTCCTAGGTTATTGCTGAAGAACATTGATTCCCATGCGTTTAAGTGCGAGGCTTTTCGTACATTTTTGATGAGCTTCGCACTTTCCCTATCTATTTCGTGGTTGGAATTTAACGCATGAGCTGCCACACTGGATTCGTTATGTTTTTTTGGATGCTGCAGCATTTCTGTGTTCTTTGAGGCGAACTCTTACTTTTCGGCGGGTTTGGCCGATGTAAACTGCTGGACATCGGGTGGCACTTTGTCTCTAAGGTTGCATAATAAGCCACGCAAAGTTTTGTCGCTTTTATGAACGACGTTTAGGCCTTGTCGACGAAGTGTACTCTTAATCGAATTAGTAACTTTCGGGAAGAGCGGTAAACTAATCCTCCTGATTTGTTCTGTATCTGGTTGAAGTGTTGTGATATTTTGTCGTCGTCTTTGTCCCTAGAGGAATTACTGCTAGAATCCCTGGAAGAATTCCATGTGGATTCTCTGATGGAACTGCTGATGGAATCCCTGGAGAAACTTCTGTTGGAAATGTTACACATACTCCTGATGGAATTCCTTGAGAAATTCCAGGTGCAATCGCTGAAGGAACTTCTGATGGAACCCCTTTAGGAATTTCTGAACTCTTGTGAGAACCCCTGGAAGAACTCCTTATGAAATCCCCAGAAGGAATCCTGATGGAATTCCTCGAGAAATCCCTGATATAATCTCTGAAGGAACTCCTCATAGAATCTTTGGAGGAATTCCAGGTGCAATCTCTGAAAGAAATCTCAAAAGAATCCTTGGAGGAACTCCTTATGAAATCCCCAGAAGATCTCTGATGGAAGCCCTAAAGGTCCTGATTAAATCCTTAGAGAAATTCCTGCTGGAATCCTTGTAGGAACTTCTAAAGATATTCTTGAAAAAACTCCAGATGAAATCATTGGAGGAATTCCTAATTAAATCCTTTGAAGAACTCCTGATGCAATCCCTACAAGAACTCCTGATGAAATCCCTAGAGGAATTCCGGATAAGATTCCTGATGGAATCCTTAGAAAGATTCCTAATGGTATTCCTCGAAGAACTCCTAATAAAATCTCTGAAGGAGCTCCTGATAGAATGATAGAGATCCTTCCTAGAAAAAATATTGATAGAATTCATCGAGGAACTCCTGATATAATATTTAGAGGAACTCCTAATAGAATCTCTTAAGGAATTCCAGGTAAAATCTCAGAAGGAACTCTTGATGGAATCCTGATGAAATTCCTAGAAGAACTCCTGATGGAGAAACTTCTGATATAATTGCAAGAGGAACTCCTGATGGTATCCCTAGATGAGTTGCAGGTGCAATCCCTGAAGAACTCCTCACCTCTAGAGGAATTCCAGATGGAATCCCTGAAGAAATTTTCAATGGAATCCATATCATAACTCTTGATGGAATCCGTAGAAGAAATTCCGATGGACTGCCTAGAGAAACTTCCGATGGAATCCCTAGAGAACTCCTGATAAAAACCCTGAAGGAACTTCTGAACTAACTCTTCGTGGAATTTATGATTGAATCTTTAGAAGTACTCCTGATAGAATGTCTGGATAAACTCGTGCTTTATTCCCTAGAATAACTTCTTATCCCTAGAGGAACTACTGATGGAAGCTCTCTTGGAACTGTGAGGAATTCCAGGTAAACTTTCGAAAGGGATTTCTAAAGCAATTCTTACAGGAATTCCTTGTTAAATCATTGTAGGAATTTCTGGTGAAATTCCTAATGGAATTCCTGGTACAATATCTGGAGGAATTTCTTTTTGAACTTTTAATGAAATCTGCTGATGGGTTCTCTGAAGATAATTTTGGAAAAACTTTTGATATGTAAAAAATCCCTGGTGAATTTGTTGAAGAAAACTGTTAAATATTGTTGGATACTCTAGGGAAACATATAGAAACAACTCAAGCGCGCTCATTTGGCATGGACGCTGCGTAAATTCACGCATTTCGACTTGCCACCCATCTTGACCCAAATTTTACATGCTGACGTCGTTGTTCGTGCAACATCCCTACAGACAGTACGATCAGTTCGTCAAACATTTGGCTCCGCCCACCGGTGCTTTGACCAAAATCAAACTCGTTTGATTTTGGCCGACCGATTCGTCAACCATCAAATCGGTTTCACACACGGTCAAACATAGCACCAACATGAACATCAACCTGGAGGCGGAGTCAATGTTGGTCAAACCGTCTGAGCGTCTGTGGGCTGCATAAGATGAGATGTCGTACATCCAGCGTGATTCCGCAACACTCGCAAGTGGGCAGAGGTTTCTTTTTTTAGGAGGAAAGTGTGTGTGAGCCGCGTGTGGCCGATTCTCAGTCTGGTTAACACGCGTTGGTCGGCCGCATTGCCGAAATCTGTCCACTTTTTAGTATCGTGCTTTATCTCTCTCAGCTTGTTGTCTCTTATTCCAAACCATTGGCTATCCCATTGGTGCCGAATGGCTACCTTTATCGCTCTCAGAGCATCATCGCTTATTGCTGTCTCGCTACGTTGGCCAAGCGATCAGCCTTATTATTGCCGGTTATGCCGGTATGTCCCGGGATCCACCGGAACTGAATATTTTTGTTTCGCACAATGTGCTTGATCTTTTGAATCCATGGGTGCTTGGAAGATTCTGCCTCCAGGGCCTGCAGGCAACTAGCCGAGTCCGTGAGAATTGTCATATCGTTTTGGATAGAAACCGCCATCTTAATCGCATACGCCTCTGCAGAGAAAACGTTGCATTCTCTTGGTAGATTGAACAACCCGGACATACCGTTATTGTAAAATGCGGCTCTTACCGTGTCTTCGCACTTCGACTCGTCAGTGTAGACGACGGTCGAGTTGCGGAAGTGGGTCGACAGAAGTTGCTGGATGACTGGGCGGACTTTCTCCGGAGGATTACCGGCACGAATGCTCTCTTTCACGTCCTATACAATCGATGATTTCCGTTCATTCCAAGCACGATCGCCCTGACTCGCAAGGTGACCGACAGCAGCGAGTGCTGCGTCAGTTAGTTCCTCCAAACGTTACGAAGCGCGGATTGTTGCTACGGTTGTTCTTCCCCAGAATACGGACGGACAGCGTGGACAGCCCTACACATTGAACCGCCAGTGGTTCAAACGGTAGGGTACCCGCTTCAGCCATGACAGAAATTATCGGGCTGGTGACAAACGCTCCAGAAGCAAATCGAACCATTTTGTTATAAGCCAGAGTGAGGATCTGTAGTGTTGCTGGTCCACCTCGGCTCACCAATCCGAAATAGAACGTCAGTTTTGCAGTAACTAACACCGATCCGACTTGCAGTAGACTTGTCCGATTGCCTTGCGGTAGTTTGGGTCCGATCATATGGAGTATTCTTAGACGTGATTCACATGCTTTCTTTACCATTTTGCAATACGGTTTGAACGTCAAGGTTCGGTCCAAAGTGACCTTTTGAACCCTCAGTCGGTTGGTTTTCGGGACGGACACTTGGTCAACGATGAAGTACCAAGCCGGCTTCCGACGCGCGTTAGGGTTGCAGTAGAACACCTGCGGCTTAGCAGCAGACATGGCAAATCCAACACTCTTCGCCCATTTACAGACAGCCTTCACGGCGGCCTGCAATTCGCCTTTAGTCCTTTTATCGATGAGGACAATGTCGTCGGCGTACAAAAGTATGTCGACTCCATCCGGCAGTACTCGGAAGATGGCCTGTATCGCCACCAGGAACAGCTTTACGGATAATACTGATCTCTGCGGCACACCATTTTCCAGCTTTTGTTCAGTGGACGTGTAATTACCCAACGACATCTGAAACGTTCATTCCGAGAGGAAGCTTCGCAGAAGGTTCATCATCCGACCACGTATCCACCATGATTTCAGAATGCGAAGTATACCGCGTCGCCAGGTGGTGTCGTATGCCTTTGACAGATCCAGAGACGCTATCAAACAGTCGGCGTTCGGTATCGACCTTTCCAGCTTGGCGAATTACGTGTCGGTACCGCGTCCCAAACGATAAGCGTGCTGACGCTTGTCAAGTCGTCCGTGCGACTCCAGCTCCGTGATTAAACGACGGTTGACAATTAGCTCAAGTGTCTTCGCCGTGCAGCTTGTCAGCGATATAGGTCGGAAGGCAGCAGGACCGGAATCTTGACAGTTCGGCTTCGGAATTGGAACAACAAGGGCATTCCGCCAGCTGGCGGGAAACTCACCGTTGCGCCAGATTTTGTTCAGCAGCTCCAGCAGTACAAACTTTCGGACACGGGAAGACGTTGAAGCAGCGGATACCTTATTCCATTGGTACCTGTCGAGGCACCTCGGCCTCTGCCGAGAGCCCACAGAAGTTCGGCTAGCATGATGTCAATGTTGTACCCGGTCGCCGGTATTAGACGAAACTGTAGAGTGCAATCCGAGTATAGATGATAAATTAATCAATGATCAGTTATTGTCAATTAAAATATGCGATATGTTAGCACTGGTTGGAAATAGCGCCCTAGTCAATGACAAAACGAAACGCTTCAACGTCATTCTGAATGAACGGTAGACTCGGGCAGAAGAGCTTTACGAATTGAAGCACGGTTCAATGCTCGCATAAGTGTGCGTGAAGTATGTGAATGGAAAGTCAGAATTAGAAAAGCTTCGCGACGACGGAGATGATTGGAGCAGGAAAGCTAGAACGGCTGTGTGTCAGAGCAGGATGGTGATAAAACTCGGATTGGGTTCAAAGAAAAATATGCTTGACGCATGATTCATTCTGTTGACGATTTTATCGGCAAACGGATGTGTGTAAAAAAAGACAGTTTTGATTTCGGACGGTCTAAATTACAAGGTTTACTACAGAAACATCTATGGAATTTCTCTCAGCTGCCATTTTCGCCATCTGAAGCGATGGAGGGTAGCAAGACGTCGCCGATTGTTCGCCTTGAAACGTCGCCAGTTCTTCCGCTACTTCTTCGGGATTGTCCGTGAAACCGTTAGGTCGTTTGAGGATAGCTGAGCGTTTCTGCCGATTTCCACGCAGTGTGTTAACTGTACGCCACAGTTCCGTCGTCGTGCTGTGCGGAAAGATTTTCCCTACGAAGATTTCCCACGATTGCTCCTTCGTTTCTTTAATCGCGTTTCGCGCCTCTGCTTTTGCTGTTTGGAACTCCGCCAACGCTTCGGGTTGATCTGGGTTCACCCGTTGTAAACGTCGGAGCGACAGAAGACACTTTCGCCGTCGACGAATTGCCGCCTTTACCTCGGAGCACGACCATGGTACCGCTTTAGGTCTCATTCGGCAACTAGTCAGCGGGGTGCACTTAGCTGCTTCAATTAGTTTTTCGGGGAAGCTTTCTACATTCCACTCGACCTCTGGGCGGACGATTTCTACTGTAATCCGTTCGTATAACTCCCAATCAGCCCGATCGTACAGCCATTTTTGTCGCGTTGTTTGCTGATTTGACCACCCAGGTATGGTAGCTGAGCCGTCATTCAAGATCACCATTTGCTTCGTCAGGGTTGTTTCGGCTATGAATCGCCCAAGCGCGCTTGATTGGTGCAATGCCTATGCGATGTAGTGGTTTGTCGATCTGCACACGTTCGAACGGTTTACCTTCTCGGATGGCGAGGCCTACACAGTGTTGCCAATAGTTGGCGTTCCTCAACTGTAGCAGCAACGTGTAGTTTCTACCAAAGAAGTCTGGCGGAACAACAGTCTGGTTTACCTTGGTCTCCTGCAAGGCTATGACGCATTCCTTGTTGAGCTACCGTGCGAGACAGTCGATAGTTCTCGTGTGTCCGGGTTCACCCCCGTTTTTCCAAATCTTTGGTATTTCAACGCCTATTGCAAAGTGTTTTTAGTGCAGTGAAGAGCCTTAGTTCGGCTTGGAAGCGGAACACTTTTGGCGAAGCCATTGTGTTGCCGTTTGATCGAGTTTTGCGCAAAAGTCTTGAACGTTTTCGCCATTGCGTGGTTATTTTCCGATCACGTGTATCGTAGAAGACAGCTTGCACCTCGTCCCGTGTGCTACCTGAGTGATCATCGTTTGTGGTGTGCATATAGCGTGCACAGCGGTGCGCTCTCCACACCGACAGTGGTCACCATCGTTATCGACGCCTGTGTTGGTTGGTGGCAGGCAGTGAGAGACCAACCACACATACACCGTACCAGCGAACCAGGAACCAGACCGTCCTTTTTTGATCACGTGTATCATCGAAGGCAGCTCGCACCCCGTCCCGTGTGCTACCTGTGTGCAGTGCAGAGTTCATCAGTGCGATCATCGTCTGTGGTGAGCGTATAGCGTGGACAGCGGAGATCAACCACACATCTACGCGTCCCAGCGAATGGTCGTACGTTACTTGCTACCTCTCCCCAAGCGTAGACGCCCATCGGTTACAGCATCGACGACGCCAGCGTGGATAGAGTAAAAGATAAGTACCTCTCGTTGTTCTTCTCCTCTTCACGTCTTTTTTGATTAGTTTTTACTGCGTGTGAAAGTTTTCCCTCTTCCCTTTCCCCTTTGTATGTGTTTTTTTTTTCAGTTTGATTCAATTTCCCTTTCTGTGAATAGTGTTAGTTTGAGTTATTCGTGCGCCCTTTGCGGTGTTAAGCTACCGCAATGGGTGTAGATGATGATGGCGGGGGAACGTCGTATCCCCTCACTGAGTCTTCGAATGTGTTAAACCAACAAAACACAAACACCTCTATGCCCAATCCATGTGTGTCCCCTCAATCTGATGTGTCTCAAATGGACACCAATATTCTACCATCTCCGACGTCCCCTCGCCTCAAGGCCTACCCGCCCGACTCTGGTGGGCCTTTTGTTGTTTTCTTTCGATCCAAAGGCAAACGGTTGAACACTATTCAGATCAGTAAGGATCTGACTAAGCGATTCTCTTCCGTTGTCGCCATTGACACAGTGGGTTCTGGTAAGCTGCGCGTCACCGTCAGTGACCGTAAACAGGCCAATGAGATTGTGGCCTGTGAGCTCTTTACTCGGGAGTATCAAACTTATCTGCCAAGCCATCGGGTTGAGATTGCGGGAGTGGTCACCGAAGGCAGTATGACCTGCGAAGAATTGATGCAGGGTTGTGGTCGCTTCAAAAACCCTTCTCTCCCATCTGTCCCCATACTGGAATGCAAGCAATTGCATTCCGTATCCCTGGTGGGAGAAAAGAAGATCTATTCACATTCTGAATCCTTCTGTGTGACCTTTTCCGGATCTGCTTTGCCGAATTTTCTTGTAATCGTCAAACTTCGTTTACCTGTGCGGCTGTACGTACCGAAGGTAATGAATTGCACAAATTGCAAGCAGCTGGGCCATACTGCCCAGTATTGCTGCAATAAACCTCGCTGTGCTTCTTGCGGGGAGAGACATGTGGATGGTGCATGTAGTATACCGCCAAAATGCGTTTATTGCAACGAAAGTCCACCACATGCCCTCGAAAACTGCCCGACGTACGTACGCCGGCAGCAACATCAGCGACGATCATTAGAGCAGCGCTCTCGGCGTAGTTTTGCCGAGATGTTGAAAAAGGCTGCTCCGTCTGCTGAATCCCAAAATATCTACTCTTCTCTGTCTCTTGATGATCAGGGCTCCGACTCTGAGGTTGGTGAAGGAATTTCCTTCGTTTTCAAGGGTTCATCGAGGAAGCGTGTGAGACTCCAGAGACCCACAAAAAAGCCTCGGAATCTGTCTAGCAGTGATGACCCACCAGCCATGAAAAATACTAAGCCTGTCGCGAAAGTCTCAAAGCTTTCACCTCCTGGATTCAAACTCCAAGAGGAAAGAGACTTTCCGCCACTACCGGGAAAATCTAAAATCCCAAATATTCCAAAATTTCAAACTGCTCAGCCAAAAGAAAGTTCGCATTCGGAGCCCCTAGGGCAACCTCAGGGCGTTCCAATGTTTACGCTTTCTGGCATTGTAGATATCATCCTTAATTTCTTCAATGCTTCTGACCCAGTGAAGAACATTGTCAAAGGATTGCTTCCATGTGTGACTCCTCTTTTGAAGCAACTGGCTTCTAGAATGCCCCTCCTTGCAACGATCATATCTTTTGATGGATAAATTATCCACAGAGGTCGAAGATATGATTTCTGTTCTACACTGGAACTGTCGTAGTATTATGCCTAAATTAGATAGTTTTAAATTTTTAGTTAGTAATTTACAGTGCGATGTTTTTGCGTTATCAGAAACATGGCTAACACCTGATGTGACCCTTCCTTTCCATGATTTTAATATTATTCGCCTGGATCGATCCGACTCATATGGAGGAGTGCTTTTGGGGATCAAAAAGCATCACTCGTTCTACAGAGTCGATCTGCCGCCGATGTCAGGCATTGAAGTCGTTGCATGTCAGGTGACTATCCGAGGCAAAAGCCTCAGTGTCGCCTCCATATATCTTCCTCCGAGATCGGCGATATCTCGCAGAGATCTCTCTCACATCTGCTCTGTTATACCTGAACCACGGTTGTTCATTGGGGATTTCAACTCCCACGGAACAGGCTGGGGGGAACTGTATGACGACCACCGATCAACGTTGATATATGACCTCTGCGACGACTTCAATATGACAATTCTCAACACTGGGGAAGTTACACGAGTGGCACCTCCAGCTCAAGATGGAAGTCCTAGGGATAGCCGTTTAGACCTCTCAATATGTTCAAGCTCGTTATCGCTGGATTGTTCATGGAGGGTAATGCAGGATCCCCATGGTAGCGATCACTTGCCGATCGTAGTTTCAATTTCCAATGGAACACAACAGTCTTCATCCATCGATCTCGCCTACGACCTCACAAAGCACATAGACTGGGGAAAGTACGCGGAAACGATCATTGATGGAGAACAAGCGGTAGAAGTACTTCCTCCGTTGGAAGAGTATCGCTTTTTATCCGAGTTGATTCTCAACAGCGCTCTTCAAGCCCAACGCCGTCCTGTGCCTGGTCCGTCGGTTCGCAAGAAGCCTCCCAATCCGTGGTGGGATGAAGAGTGTAAGACACTCTATCGCGAGAAATCCGCCGCGTTTAAAGACTTCCGGAAACGTGGTTCAATTGGCAACTATGAGCGCTATTCTTCCCTTGAACGCAAGTTTAAAAGCTTGGTCAAAGCGAAGAAAAGCGGTTATTGGCGTCATTTTGTGGAAGGATTATCACGTGAGACCTCGTTGAGAACGCTTTGGACCGTCGGAAGAAGAATGCGTAATACATCGTCGGTTAATGAAGTTCGAGAGAGCTCTCCTCGGTGGATTATCGATTTCGCTAAGAAAGTTTGTCCGGATTCCGTTCCTGTTGATCGCGTGCGACGAGATATTCCGGTGGATAGGGACGCCATGGATAGACCTTTTTCGATGGTTGAATTCTCACTTGCTCTCCTTTCATGTAACAATTCCGCTCCAGGAATGGATCGAATCAAGTTCAATTTGCTTAAGGGCCTACCTGACGTCGCAAAGAGGCGCCTATTGAACTTGTTTAATCACTTTCTGGAGTGTAACATTGTTCCGGATGACTGGAGGCAGGTGAGAGTAATAGCCATCCAAAAACCCGGGAAACCCGCGTCGAACTATAATTCGTACCGCCCAATTGCGATGTTGTCGTGTATTCGCAAGTTGTTAGAGAAGATGATTCTCTTTCGGCTGGATAAATGGGTTGAATCGAATGGCATGCTGTCAGATACACAGTTTGGTTTTCGCAGAGCCAAAGGAACGAACGACTGTCTTGCGCTGCTTTCTTCAGAAATTCAACTTGCCTTTGCCCAAAAGAAACAGATGGGTTCAGTGTTTTTGGATATTAAGGGTGCTTTTGACTCAGTTTGTGTTGATGTCCTTTCAGACAAACTCCACGCAAGTGGCCTTTCATCAGTTTTGAACAATTTTTTGTACAATTTGTTGTCCGAGAAGCATATGAGTTTTACTCATGGCAACTTGTCAGTTTCACGAATTAGCTACATGGGTCTCCCCCAGGGATCATGTCTGAGTCCCCTTCTTTATAATTTTTATGTGAGAGACATTGATGACTGTCTCATGGAAAATTGCTCGTTAAGACAGCTTGCAGACGACTGTGTTGTTTCTGTCACAGGACCAACAGCAGCCGAACTACAAGGACCCTTACAAGATACCCTGGACAATTTGTCTACTTGGGCCTTAAAGCTGGGTATCGAATTCTCTGCGGAGAAAACTGAGATGGTTGTCTTTTCAAAGAAACACAAACCTGCCAAGTTTCCGCTTACACTCATGGGTAAGACAATCACTCATAGCTTGTCTTCTAAATATCTCGGGGTCTGGTTCGACGCCAAATGCACCTGGGGGAAACACATTGTGTATCTGACACAGAAATGCCAAAAACGAATCAACTTCATGCGAACTATAACCGGAATATGGTGGGGAGCCCATCCGGAAGATCTGATCAAGCTGTACCAAACAACCATCTTGACGGTCTTAGAGTACGGTAGCTTTTGCTTTCAATCCGCGGCGAAAACACATATGCTGAAGATACAGCGGATTCAGTACCGCTGTCTTCGCATCGCGCTAGGCTGCATGAACTCGACTCACACAATGAGTTTAGAGGTACTTGCAGGAGTACAGCCCCTGACAGATCGTTTCGCGGAGTTAACACTCAGGTTCCTCATCCGTTGTGAGGTTCTCAATCCATTGGTTATTGAAAACTACGAAAAGCTGCTTGAACATAACCCTCAAACTCGTTTCATGAGTGTGTACTACTGGTACATGACGCTGGAGGTTAGCCCATCTTCGGTTAACACCAATCGTGATAACATCCTAGAATTCGACTGTTCCTCTGTAGTATTTGATTTGTCCATGAAGCAAGATATCCATGGTATACCAGATCACTTTCGTTCAAAGTTTATCCCTCCCATGTTTGCAAGTAAATTCGGGCATGTCAGCGAGAGCCGACAGTTCTTCACTGATGGGTCAAAAATGGATGATATCACTGGTTTCGGTGTTTACAACGTTTCTGATAGCGCCTCCTTCATGCTTCAAAAACCATGTTCTGTATATGTTGCTGAACTAGCAGCTATACATTACACCTTAGAGTACATCAGTTCTCTCACACCCGAGCACTTCTTCATTTTTTCCGACAGTTTAAGTTCTATGGAGGCTGTTCGGTCAATGAAGCCGGTGAAGCACTCAGCGTACTTCCTGAATAGAATACGCCAGGCATTGAGTGCTTTGTCAATTCGCTCTTACACTATTACCCTTGCTTGGGTCCCTTCGCATTGCTCCATTCCTGGCAATGAGAAAGCGGAATGGCTGGCTAAGGTAGGCGCTAAAGAAGGCGATGTTTACGAGCGTCAAATCGCCTTCGAAGAATTTTTTGCATTGGCCCGTCGGGAGACCTTGATCAGCTGGCAACAGAAATGGAGAGACGGAGAAATGGGTAGATGGCTGCATTCCATATTTCCACAGGTGTCGAAAAAGCCATGGTTTAAGGGTTCGGGCATGAGCCGTGATTTCATTCGTGTCATGTGTCGGCTTATGTCCAACCACTATTCGTTAAGTGCGCATACCCACCGTATTGGGCTCTCAGAAAGCAATCTCTGTGTTTGCGGCGTGGCTTACCAGGATATCGAGCATGTTGTGTGGGGATGCGTTGAGCATTGTGGCGTCAGATCTGAGCTGACTGAAACTCTCCGGATCCGAGGAAAACAGCAGAAACCTGTCAGGGAAGTGTTGGCGGGCCTTGATTTAGAATATATGAATTTAATCCATCTGTTTTTGAAGCGTATCAATATCCGGGTTTGATTGTGTTCGTTCCCTGTCTTTCTTTTTCCCATTCAAATTGTCCTCTTCCCGTCGTGTCTCCCACAAACCGTTTCTGTTTAGTTTCATTACAGATCTGGACATCCTGTCCCTTCAAGCTTCATCAGCTTAGTAGTCTAAGTAGCTTAAGAAATTCCAAAAAAATCCTTTCCTTCCCTGTTTCAAATGTATCCACTAACCTTAAAACTTCCGCAAACTAACATAGTTTTTTAAAATAATTTCAAATTTCAAAATGTAAATAATGTAAAAAAAAGAAAAGATTTCGGCTCTGTTATGCCCTACGGCGCCTGAGCCTGCCAAATAAACGAGATAAGTAAAAAAAAAAAAAAAGGCTATGACGCATGGTTTGAAGTCGGAGATGAGCAGCTTTAGCTCGTTAGTGTTGGCCCTAAGATCACGGATATTCCACTGGAGGGCGCAGCAACCGCCGCACAGTATTTCGATCGGCCGAAATCGTGAACTTAATTCTGTAGCACCTTAAAACGTGATTTTTTTCGAAATGGTATCTTCGGACGAAAATTTTCTAAAAATATAGCGCATATATTGACAATAAATGTTAGTTCACAACTTTGCCTTTTTTTTGAAATGACGATCTTTAAATGTGATGTCTTCGGCAAAGTTGTAGATAATTCAAATACAAACAACTTTGCCAAAGACACCTAGTGTGTATTCAGCCGCATTTCCAAAATACGGGAGTATTTTATGAACGACCCCCTAAAACTAGTTTGTCTCCGATATTTTGAAAATACGAAGTTTCCGGTAGCAACAATGTTCTACAAAATTGTGTAAACAGTCAAAATGAATCATTCTCTAGAAGACACTAGTCTTCTGAAGATCAAGGAAAAGCAGTTATAACCGTTTATGTGCAAAAATCAGTCATTTTAGGGGTCCGTGTATTTATTCGGGTGGCAGCTGGTGGCAGATGAAACCTAGTAGGATTCAAAGTACATCATTAGTAGTTGTAAATGTCGATAGTGTCATTAGTATCCACGAGTATCCCTTTTACTTAGAGGAAGTTTCATCAATGACTGTTATTACCCTGTAGTACTTAGTTATATGATGGGTAGAGGGCTATGTGGCTCCATACTTCTTCTTTTTCTTCTTCTTGACACATTCTTCATCATTACGCACAATCAATAGGTTCCAAATACATTTTTGAAGAAAGTTCTCAATCTCCTGAAAAGACGCTTTACGAAATGACTCGCCCTACAACTATTTTTCACTTGAGATTTTTGCGTTTTTCGTACATCCCAAGTAGCCAAATAGCACTTTAATTTGCTCTGCGTGCTAGCATTATACAGCTGACACGCTTAATTGGTCGAATAATAGCACTTAAAGACCAAAAAGATAAACTAGCAGGCTAGTGTTTACTACATGCAAGAACGATGCGGTGAGTAGCAAATTAAGTGATGTATCAAATTCAAAACCAAAATCAGGCAAGTGCCTCAATAGCAGATCATTTTGTTAATGAGTGTTGCAACCATAAGAACTGCGTTAACATTTAAACACTGATTTGATTCACAGAATAGTGATTCAATGATTTATTTTTTTCTCAACAGAATATTTCACCAAATTTGCATAGCTTGCACTTACTATAGTGTCTATGTACGAAAAATTGCTTAAACTGCAAGCGAAAAATAGTTGTATGGCGAGTCATTTTGTAAAGACTAATTGAGAACTTTCACCATGAAAGTATTTTGAACCTATTGAGTGTGTGTATAAATATGAAGAATGTGTCAAGGAGAAGAAAAAGATGAAGTTTGGAGTCACATAGTCCTCTACCCCTCACATAACTAAGTACTTCAGGGTAATAACAGTCATTGATGAAACTTCCTCTAAGTAAAAGGGATACTCGTGGATACTAATGACACTATCGACATTTACAACTACTAATGATGTATTTTTAACCCTACTAGGTTTCATCTGCCACCAGCTGCCACCCAAAAAAATACACGGACCCCAAATATGACTGATTTTTGCACTTAAATGGTTATAACTGCTTTTCCTTGGTCTTTAGAAACCTAGTGTCTTCTAGAGAATGATTCATTTTGACTTTTTACACAATTTTGTAGAACTATGTTGCTACCGGAAACTTCGCATTTCCAAAATATACGAGAAAAACTAGTTTTAGGGGGTCGTTCATAAAATACTTCCGTATTTTGGAAATGCGGCTGAATACACACTAGGTGTCTTTGGCAAAGTTGTTTGTATTTGAATTATCTACAACTTTGCCGAAGACATCATATTTAAAGATCGTCATTTCAAAAAAAATATTTTCGCAGCGCCGCCCGTGGCAAAGTTGCGAACTAACATTTAACGTCAATATATTCGCTATGTTTTTAGAAAATTTCGTCCGAAGACACCATTCCGAAAAAAACACGTTTAAAGGTGCTACAGAATTAAGTTCACTATTTCGGCCGATCGAAATACTGTGCGCCGGAGCGACTATCCGTAGCTGGTTGTGTGGTGGTTGATGTTCTTCGGATCGGCGGTACCCTCTGACGACGAAAGAACCAAACTGTCACTTGCCTGTGGGACGCTTTGTACCACAGTACCAGCTACTGTCAAAACCATTCGATTCCCGGTCGGTCCAGGATCTTATCGTAATGGAAATTTCCTTGACTTCCCTGGGCATAGAATATCGTCGTACCTACCACACGATATACGAATGCGAAATTGGCAACTTTGGCAAAGAAAACTCTCAGTTAATAACTGTGGACGTTCTCATTGATTGAACACTAAGCTGAGAAGCAGGCTTTGTCCCAGTGAGGAAGTAATGTAAAGAAGAAGAAGAAGAAGAGGAGATTTAAGGTTTCACATCAAATAGTATTTTTGGTATTGTTCAGGAATATTGTAAGGCTTTAAATCGAACAGCTACAATACTCTACATCTGAACTGAGTTCAATTCTCATCTAATAGTAATGAATAATAATTGTAAGTTGCGTCCAATGCTTGTATAATGACCTCGACAATAACTTCACACGAGTCGTTAAAAGACTTCATAATTGAAAGGGTGTACACCCGTACCATCATCTACATATTATACAACCATGCGTCACAGTCACGTTTCAAAGGCTTCAGAATGAGAACCTAACAATACAGCAACTGCCTACCGTCATAAATAATGCAACGGAAAGAGAAAGTCCCTCCTGCCCGGTTGCCTTTGTGTTCACAGCGCTACCGCACCAGAGGTTCCCAAAAAGTTCCAAAACCGCCTCAGAAGATGACTGCCGGCGGCGGCGACCGACCATGGTGTAACACGATACGGCAGCTCGACATTATAAGCTGAACTAACAAACCGTGGCTCACGATGTTGGTGTTACAAGCGAGACAACAAAAACTAAACAAAAAACTATAAAGGAACTTTCCCCCCGTTGGTCCACTCATGCTGGCTGTAAATAAACATCGTAAAGAAACTGTCCAGTCATTTGAAGTTTGCGAACTTTTGGCATGAGTGAGTAGTGCTCGGGACGTGGAATGTGCTTATAATCGGTCGGTTGCGTACACGGTATCGCCGAAATTATGTTTCGGCCCGCGGCCAAACGCACCATTGCCGCGTAATTCGTCCGAGCACTTTAATTATTCAACAGTGGCTGGCCCGTTAGGGTGTGGCTCATTTTTTAGAAGTACTTGAAGTCCAAAGCTCATATAATTCATTCTAGTTCAAAGACATTGAAATGGAAACCTCGAATTTAGAGTTAAAAATAATAGGATTAAGAAGTGACTAGGCTGGCGCAGACTACAGGATTACTCTACGATACTACATAGAGTCATCACACTTTTGCGCCAATCTATCTCGCATAGGACCTACCGCAAATAAATTGTCCAAAATCATGAATTTTTCAATGATGCGTACCTTCCTACTATACGGCTTTACCGCTCTTGGATGGATTTCTGATTCATGTGATAGGTAGTTTGCCGTGGTCACGAACCGTGAGTCGTTAAGCGCCGCGGCTGTGTAATAATAAATAATTGAACATTATTATGCATTCACACTTTTGGGCGAAGCGGGGGCGTAACGCGGAACCCAGGTCGAGACACGACTGTTGGTTCTTCGCGAAATCAGTTCGGTTTTGTGTGTGATCCGTGGGACCGTAGATACCGATGTGGATTTGTGTAACGTAAGGTGGGGCAAAAAATCGACCTTAGTGGAATAATCAATACTTCCAGAGAAACTAACATTTGGAAAGGAATAACCCCACTGTAGACGTTCGACGTATTGGCCAAAAACGGTGTGCAAACATCTATGCCCAAGCTAAAACTGTTCAAACCATCCAGAAATTTTTAACATTTGTTTTGAATTCAGCTATAAATCTCAAAAAGAAACTTTTGCCCCACTTTATCCTATTTAAATTTAAACACGTCCATTTCTCTAAAGTGCACATTTGCACGCTTTATTCAGCAGGCCACTACTGCTGGTGGTGCATATGCATGAATAGTCTTGATGAGATGGACACGGTACTGCACACGACGGTATGCACCAGGACGTCAGTCAGTGGTGAGGTATGCAGATCCAAAGTGTTGATTTGGTGATGATCATGAGCATGTCGCCCTTCCATTACGCTGAACACGAAACGCACGCAGTGTTGGAAAGAGTCATATGGCTATCGTAGTACAAGTATGTTATTTTTGTAACGAGCCGTTGTTACTATCAACAAGCTGCCACCTGCTGGAAAGTTGTTTAACATAAGAATTTGGATCATACAGTATGCATCAGATTGTAAGTTTGTATGCAAATTGAACACCCCAGCTCATGTTGGTACTAATGTTTTGGTGGCTTTAAAAACATTTTTTTGTTGACTCTTTATATCAGAAGGATGCATGTCGTTAACTTTATAGTGCGAGAAAATCTACTTCTCACCTTAAGGTTCCTTGTATATCGTGTCAAATATTTGGCTAGAATGGGAAAATAAACATTCAAACCAATAGAATCACCTCACTGTCAAACAGACGTTTGTCATTCAGTCCAATGAAAGTCAAATATTTGACTTCGTGTAGTACAAGCTTATAGCCCCAAACGCAATGATTGCGGAACGGCAACGGAAAGCGGAACCGGTTCGCCAGCATGAACTATAGCAGACGAATTCCATGCAGAATGAGTCGAAAAAAATAAAAATCGTGCTCGATAGTCTTCGATTTGGATTAAATTTTGCACATGCTTTTGGTATGGTAGAATAAGTGTTTTCCATAGAAAAATTGATCATTTTGACTCAAGTGGAACTTTTGAAAATGGCCTATGAATTTTTGCATGCAACTTATTTGAAAAATTCTAACTCCGAAACTGTTGATTTTAGAGAAAAATGTTCTATGAAGAAGTTGTAGTGAACCGTTTGGACTATAAGAAAAAAAAATATACACTGAAAACATATTTTATTAATTTTCATAAAAAAATCAAAAATAAAACTTAAATTTTAAATTACACAAAAACCCCATTTTTAATATTTTTTAAATTTTCACCATATAATCTTGATAGTAAAAAGAGTTTTGGGACAAAGTTTCATGATGGAGAAATTTTTAATAAAAAAGTTTTTCTAAGAACAACTTTTGGACGATTTTCAAAATTTTGATATTTTGTCAAAATAAATACGTTCTGATGATACAGTAAGCAACTTGAAATGATTCTAAGCCATAATGATTATATGAATAATTTCTCTAGAAGTAGCCATTTGTGAATTATATCGAGTTTAATGCAAAAAATATTATTTAAATATTAAAATAGGCCATTTTCATTAGTTATTCGTGATTCTCCATCAAGGAAAATAAGTAAATGTAAAGAAATATGGTCTTTACTCTCGAAAACGAATTATTATTAATGGAGAAACGCGAATAACTAATGAAAATGGCCTATTTTAATATTTAAATAATATTTTTTGCATTAAACTCGATATAATTCACAAATGGCTACTTCTAGAGAAATTATTCATATAATCATTATGGCTTAGAATCATTTCAAGTTGCTTACTGTATCATCAGAACGTATTTATTTTGACAAAATATCAAAATTTTGAAAATCGTCCAAAAGTTGTTCTTAGAAAAACTTTTTTATTAAAAATTTCTCCATCATGAAACTTTGTCCCAAACCTGTTTTTACTATCAAGATTATATGGTGAAAATTTAAAAAATATTAAAAATGGGGTTTTTGTGTAATTTAAAATTTAAGTTTAATATTTGAATTTTGTATGAAAATAAATGAAATATTTTTCCAGTGTATTTTTTTTTTCTTATAGTCCAAACGATTCACTACAACTTCTTTATAGAACATTTTTCTCTAAAATCAACAGTTTCGGAGTTAGAATTTTTCAAATAAGTTGTATGCAAACATTTATAGGCCATTTTCAAAAGTTACGCTTGAGTCAAAATGATCAATTTTTCTATGGAAAACACTTATTCTACCATACCAAAAACATGTGCAAAATTTAATCCAAATCGAAGATGGTCGAGTTCTGTAACTGACCGATTTGACATGGAATCCGTCAGCATGCTTGTCGGCTCAGACATGGTTCACTTTCGTTCGTTGACAGCTCAGTCAGGATGGTGTGATTCATGCTGGCGAACCGGTTCCGCATTCCGTTGCCGTTCCGCTATCATTGCGTTCGGGCCTTAAGTATTCACGAAAGGCCCAAACCCAATGACAGCAGAACCGGTTCGACCATAATGAACATTATCTCGACCGAGGTGTCAACGAATGAAAGTGAACTGTCACTAACACGACAAACATGTTATAGTTCATGCTGGCGAATCTATTCCGCTTTCCGTTGCCGTTGCGCTATCATTGCGTTTGGACCTTTATCCTAGACCCTAGTGGTTAGAGTCTGCCATGCCATGTTTCCCCGAAAGCTTGTTGAAAAGACATTTTTTATTTATTTTTTTATATTTTTTAATAATTTAATAATCTGCTACACGACTATATTCAGCATACGATAATTGATAAACGAATAATTTTCTTATGAATATGTTGGATCGAAAAACGAAAGATGAGATGTTTGGATTTGAAATCGATGACAATTTTTACTGGCAGGTCTGCTTTGAAAAATAATTAATAATAATAAGAATTGTAAAAAAATGCATAAAATGTAGAATTGTAGAAAGTAGGTTTTGGAAGAATTTGCAAGAAACAGGGCCGGATTTACAAATATAAAGGCCCTTTTCATAGAAAAAAAAAAAAAAACATTTTGATACTTCAGTATAGACAAGATATTTGTAATGTTTTATAAGGTTTTCATTACCAGAGTCAGACTATTTCATAACGTTAGAAAATACTTCAAATCTTATATGAACGTAAACCGATTTGAAATTAAAATTTATGTAGGTAATGTTTTTTTATATTTAATACATCTTAGTAGGTTTTATATGTTTACAGGTTAAGGTGAAGATGAATCGAAGTCAAACCTCAAATTTTCAAGAGCACAAATCTGGAGAACCGAACACCCGTTTGAGCTGAAAACTTAATCAATTGGTCACCACCAGCAAGTGATTAATCGATTTAGTTTTCAGCTGAAACGGATGTTTGGTTCTCCAGATTCGTGCTCTTGAAAATTTGAGGTTTGGCTTCGATTCATCTTAACCTTAAATTCAATGTTTTTTTTGTTAATGTCAACAATAAAATTCGTTTGACGATTCTATTCTTATAGGTAGCATAACTCAAATTATGCTTATTTTATTCATGTTTCATATTCAAACTGTTGAATTAACAGATTTATTTAACAGTTTTGAGTTCAAGAAATTGCTGTAGGGCTGGTAGCCAATCTTTTTCTAGAGTCTTCCCTACAGACATTTTCACAGAATAAGAGATTTTCAAACATATTTCACCTGAATAAACTGTTATTCAGCTTCTAATGTTGGTTGGGTAGGTCTCTATTTAGATTAAAGTCTCTGAATAGTCTATATTTTTAATGGAAGATCTCTATTTCAATCAAAATGCTCTATAGATTTTTTTCCCCTCATTAGGATTACAGTGAATCCTGATGCAGAATTCTTAAATGCAATTTTTCAGTAAGTTCTTTAAGAATTTCCTCTTTCATGTCTCATGGAAAAGCTTCAAGAAATCTTCTAGTGATTTTTCCAGAGATTTCATCTGAAATACTTTCAGGGACTCGTTCTGGGGCTCCTCTGGATTTTTTTTCTAGAAATTACTCTACCAATACTCCCAGAAATTCTTCCCGCGATTTTTCAAAGGATGCTTATGGCTTTCTCCAAGAAAACCTTAAGCACTCCAACGATTCATCTCCAGTTATTTCCTCAGGGATTACCTCAAGTTTTTTTTCCAAAGACTATACTAGGAGTTCCTCCAGGTGTTTTTTTTTTCACTAATCCTGCAACCGAATTTTTCAGTTGTTACTAACGAAATCGATGGAAGAATCACCTGATACAATCATGGAGAGCTTAGGGCTTCCTTGAAAAATCTCTAAAAGAATCTTTGGAGAAAATCCTGTATTTTTAATGTTATCCTTGTTAAAATCCAGGTTATATTCTTGAGATATCCGAAATTCTTTGAAAAGTTCTTGAAGGAATCCCACAGGAAATAATAACTTAATCTTCGGAATTATCTCTGAGTCTTTGGGAAAATACCTAAATCACAGACAGACATACGTAACACTTAGAACAAATCTCGATCCAAATTATAGTCGCGAGGACATGTGCGCCCAATGCTAAAATTAGTGTGTTTGGCGGACGGGCCAACAGATGGCGGTAGTGTGTAAACGTCAAACGCGAACAAAAACGATGCGAGCGCTGCGAGTGGTGGATTAGCCACCTACCATGTTTTTGAATCGACAGTTAAAAAGGTGGTCGATGGACCATGATGAGAGTGTGACGTCTGTTTGTCTGTGCCTAAATTCTCATGAAATTCCTAGGAAAAATCATTAAAAAATATATACAGTCAGGCTTGGGAACTGTAATCACAATTTACCACAGTTGATTCTGCCAGTCAACCAAAACACAAAGCAGCAGCAGCATCAGACGTTGCGCTGCCAACGGTTCACACACTGCTTGAATGTTTTTGTCTCTCCACTATGATCGTTTTCGGGCAGCCATCCCAAGGCTAATGAAATGACTGAAAAAATGTTAAATAACACTGCGGAACACGTTTTTGTCTCCAGCATTAAAATACCTCTATTTACTCAATTAAGAGTTGCTGAATCCATTGCCGTTTACAGAAATATCATAGCACGTCTAGTTTTTGAGATATTGGTTCTTGAAAATGTAAAAATTGACTATTTCAGCCAACTTGCATGCAAGTTTGCCAGCTTGTAAGGCAATTTATTTGCATAATTTGCCACAGAATTCATTCTTTATTTGTATAACAATACTTATCATCAAAGTTTATAATCATTTTGGTGCGGAAAAGTTATTTTTTGATGGTTTAGAAAAGTATTGTATTTTGCCATATAAGAGAAACAAAGAATTTTGTATGGAGACTGCAAGCATGTTGAAAAAGATCTGTTTTATCTAAATTTGATCATGAAATTTCAACCAAAATATATCTTAAACGAAAGTTTAAGTTCTATTTTGCATGCTTGGTGGATAAGATCACAAAAAAAATTGATAAAATATGCTTCAAATTTTAAGTAAACATCAATAAAACCAAAGTTTTATACAACTTTGGCGACCTGTAGCTAAAAATTGTGACGTGCTGGGAAATTTCTGTCAACGGCACCAGATTCAGCAACCTCAAATCTACTAGAGACACATAATTTGATTCTTGAGACACGCAAAAATGTCATTTTTGTTGCGCTGTGTAATTCAATCGCTAATATTTTATACATATAAACAAGTTCAATTTTACGCCGCCTTTACCGAGCAAAAAGTCGAAACCCCGAAAACCGGAAAAATCGTGTTACCACTGTGCTCGAGTCATTTCGCATTCGGGTTTGAAAAAACGTTGGGAAGAAAAAGATTACAGTTTTGAAGAGCCGTGACATTTTTTTGTTTTGAACTGTGCTTTGGATTTTGATGGTCGTGTATAAACATGTGAATGTCGTGGTGGTAAATGTTTCCCATCCCTGCATACAGTAATACGAACTGTAACACTGTCACAAAAAAAAGAAAAATGTCTGGCCTGATTCTCTTTTCTTCTGGTTCATTTTAAGTTACATTTTGTTTTTCTGTTTCCTGTTTGATCCATTTTCGGTCTCTTTTTGTTTCCTGTCTGGTTTTTTTGGTCCATTTTTTCAAGCTAGAGTTCTCTAAAGTTTCTTTGTTCAAAGCACTTAAATGCTACCAGGTCTGCAATGTGATCGATAGAAAAAATTTCAAAATAAATAATTAATTTTTATTCTTGATCTTCAGATATAACAAAATGCATTCGAACCTAGTCTTACATTTCTGTTTATTCAAATCGTTTTTGAATCTTCCTTGATCTTCTTGTTTCTCATAAATTTAACAAAATCCCATTCTGAATGTTTGAATGTTTTGTTCTAGTTATTTTACGTAGTTTTATTAGAGTTTTATTAGTATTAGAGTTTATTTTCAAAAAATTCTCCCATTATTTCGGATTTATTAAAAAAAATGATTCTTTCAAATCATGCGTTTCCGAACAGTATGTACTATTGCATTGATTCTTATTATTTGTGAAAGTTTAACTATAAATATTGGTCGAGATTTATGGGGGCCCGAGGGCTATGGCCCCCTCGGCCCCCCGTAAATGCGGCTCTGTCAATAGATGAACAAATCTGATGCTTAATTTCGTGTCATCTCAATGACATCTGGCTGAATTTTCAACGGCAGAATTATGAAATGAAGTTTAACTGGTTGAAAACAGTTAGCAGGATTCAAAGACGTGACCCAAATGAGATCTTCCCTGCATGAGAACTTAGAAAGAATAAATGAGTCACAAAGTTGATTTGGGATGCATCTGACAGTTCAGCACACCGTGTCCAGGCTGTCATTCGATCGATCATTACTTTCGCGTTAGTACCGTCAAGCTACCATTCACCGTGCATTTAAGAAAAATTTTCACTTCAAAAAATTATATAACTTTTCCAAATAATTTGATGCGTACTAGAATACCACTAAGTAGCGTGCAATAATATAATAATTCAAGGAAAAATCTACAACTAGTGATGTATAACAAAAAATTACTCAAAAATTATGTTTGAAAATGTCATCTTAAGGTCGCCTTGTACCGTTCTATGTTACCATTTACCGTGCACACTAGTGCACCATTCACCGTGCGTATAGTTTTCGTCATGATTTAATTTTATATTTAAAGAAACGTTGTTGATGGAGTAATTATGTGGCTAGTAGTGTGCGCACTCATTTTTAAGAGTATTCAAATCTTCATTTACAATAAAAACCATAAAAAGTTTCAAAATACGCTAAATAATTATTATTTCAATAAAACCGTTATAGGATGTTTGATTGTATTGTCCAAACCATTCCATATTCACTGAAAACCTAAATATGAGGTAGTTGAATGACGACATAACAATAAATCTAATATTACCGAATAATTTCATGCCTTTTACACTAATGCACGGTAATAGGAACTATATATATTGAAAAGGATCAATTCACCGTGCATTTGGAATTCGACTTAAAAAAAAGGAAATTTTAATTTGCATAAAATCTCATTGCTCATATGATGAAATACATTTTACTAATAGTATCCACAGTGAAAACTTATTGAAATTTTGAAAAAAAAATAAAAAAATAAAATGAAAAATGTGAATATTTGGCGTTTCTACTAAGAGTGTTGAAAAATCTCATTATCAAACAGAATTCACATGATTTTGACTACATAAACTAGGTTTTTCAAAATGCTTTGTGACAAGACTACTTCATTTCATCAGTTTTATCTTATTTTTCTGATAAAAGAATGATTTGTGAAAATTGTATGAATATTCTGTAGGAATTTGTATATGTGCACGGTGACTGGTGACATAACGGTAGTTTGTGTTTCTCAAAACATAAGCAGATGATTATTCTTTATTCTGAACTACGATTGGAAACGTAAAAAGGCTTGTTTCCAATTTTATAAATATCCCTCCGTTAGAACATATGTAGTTCTTCCTTATATTACTGGACTAATAATTATTGTCCTCGAAATAGTTGTTAATTTTAAAGCTAGTCTCGTCTTCTTATAATCGTAAGCAGTTTTTTGAAACTTTGTTGTGTTAATATTGATCTGCTAGCAGTTGCTACTGATTTCATCAGAAATTTGCTCTTCTTTTGTTGGAAGGCTGTTCTTTAAAGATAAATATATCGATAAAATTTAACAGATTTTAATTAACTGGTAATAATATGCTATTACTTCAAATGTAATTGTCAGAACTAATATTACAGATTATATTTTGATCCAACATTTTCAATGTTGGAAGGCAAAACTAAGCCGAATGTTCATTCGGCCAAATGTCCATAAGTCAAATATATATACTCAAAAGATACCGCTTCCAATGAAACTGCCTATCATGTGCTCGTTTTTTTCATCAAGCTATCACAAAAAAAAATCTAAGTTGCATTTGACTCAAACCACGTGGCTCATATTTTGAACATCTGTTACTCTAAACACATTTTATAACAAATTAATCAATTTTCATCTAACCTTACATCAACTAGCACGTTAACCTTCGGGCTGTCGCGCAGTTGTACTTTGTACAACAGTTGTGATTTATATGCTAGCATTTTGAAACAAAGATATCTATCGACACCAAACCAAAATGTATTCCTCAAGAATCTTCTTAAGAACAATACATGACAGTTTTTATTTACAGTATGGCCCTTTATAATACGGTAAAATCAACAAATGTACATGGAAGTCGCATAATATGTAATGAATGCACTATATACGGTTCGAGTAAACCACAATTTTAAATCGGTATATCTCAAAATCCAGATAATATAGAAACTTGGGGTCTACAGTGAAGTTGTTCTGGAGGTGAAGCGCTATCTGATGGTACCTTATTTAATTCGGAATTTGACCGCTAGGTGGCACTAGTGGGCATGGAAGTTTTACTCTTGTTTTGCAGATATTTCAGGAGCTTGACCATTTAGAAGGATGGTATCTTCGGCAAAGTTGTTTAGTAATTTAAGGACTATCATTGTTCAAGCTAGTTGAATCAAACGCTAGTGAGCATGAAACTTTTGTTTGTGGATATCTCAGGAGCCTGACCACTTACAAAGATAGTGTCTTTGGCAAAGTAATTCAGTAGCTCAAGTGCTATCATTATTTGAACCAAGAAATAGGATATTTTGCCACCAGGCGGCGCTAGTGAGCATGAAATTTTTATTTTGCGGATACTGCAGGATCTTTACTTTTTAGACAGGCACCTTCGGCAAAGTTGTTCAAAAGCTCAGTGACTATAATCATTTTACAAAATCTCGAACTTTTAGAATTAAACAAAGAAAGAATTTCAGCTACTGAACAACTCTTTCTAAGTGATCAGGCTCCTGAGATATTGGCGAAACAAATGTTTTACGTTTATTAGCGCCGTCTAGTGGCAAAATCTTGAATTGATTAGCTCAAACAATGATAGTCCTTGAGTTACCGAACAACTTTGCCGAAGACGCCATCTTTTAAAGTGGTCAGGATTCTGAGATCTGCGAAACACAAGTTTCATGCTCACGAGCGCCGCCTAGTGGCAAAATCCCGAATTTCTTGGCTAAAATAATGATAACCCTTGAGCTACTGAACAATTTTGCCGAAGGTCTTTATCTTTCTAAGTGGTCAGACTCCTGGGATATTCGCAAAACCAAGGGTGTTGTACAAAGTACAACGCGCGACTACTCGCGTTACAAAAATTCGCGCGACGACCGAAAGGTTAAATACTTTTTTGCAGAAGGATGATGAAGTGCTTTCAGTATGTCAATAACATTACGAATTTGGTACGAAATGGTACATTCGAGAAAAAAAATCGGGGAAATAGTTCATTCTGGAAAACGTCTTACGAGAAAATTACATTTGGAGAAATGGTTTTCGGGGAAATGGCATTCGGAGAAAATGGTCATTCGGGGAACTGACGTTTAGGGAAAAGTAACACAATCGGCAAAAAAGCTCTCAGTTAATTATTGTGGAACTTCTCTAGGAACACAAAGCTGATGAGCAGACTCTGTCCCAGTGAGGACGTTATATAAGGAAGAAGAAGAAAAAGAAGAACAGAAACAAGAAGACGCCGTCCGATCAGAGTTCAGAGTTGAAAAGATATGAAAGCTTATATTGCCGGCCACGTCTATTTTCTCCGTGACTGGGATAGGAAAGGATAATGATGCTATGATATATCTGCTTGGTAAAAGACATGCGACTCATAGAAGCAATACCCGAGTAACATTGGTAGCTGAATAAAAGCTTATTCATCTACCAATGCTACCTGGGATATATATCAAGGATTTGGTTGTAAAAAGCGATAGTCTAGGGTTTTGGCTTTTATTTTATTTTTTGGCCTAGGCTTAAGCGCCATTACTTAATAAAGTAAAAAGGCACATTTTTTTACTAATGATGCAAAAAATGAGCTCTAAATCAAGGCCAACTTGAATGGTCTCTCAAGTGGCTATGAGTCACATGATATGATCAAACAGAAAATGAATTATTTACTTGGATCTTAATCAAATCGTGATGAAAAAGAGAATCCAATTTAGCATTTGTCGGAAAAGGCTCTATCAAGAATATTATTTAGTTCACTTAAATAAAAGTGATCTAAATATTGTTAAAGCTTTAGAAAAAGCAAAACTTATGTTCGATGTCCATGTGACATAGAAACATGTTCGGGGGCCTGAAGGTAACTTCAGTGTTTCAGGTGCCATCAGGAATCTATGACAAAAAGGTCGAAAGACAAAACGTCGAAAGGACAGAAGGTCGAAAGACAAAAGGTCGAAAGGACAAATATGAGCATGAGCATGAGCATGAGCATAGATGACCGTACAATTCGTAGTTGCTACTCCGTGATTGACCAGAACAATCGAAGTTGCACAGAGAATTTATGAATGGGGCTTGGGATTAGCTTACCATTCTTCAATGTGCACAAATCGAGAACTCAAATTTAAATAATTAATAACAGCGCCGGCCACGTCCTTACGGTCATCGGGAAGGGAAGGAATGTTAGTTAGACAACCGTTGTTACTAGAGACCGAGTATACCTCTGCATCTCCACAGTTGGGGGTCATGCACAAATTACGTCACGCTCCAAGGGGAGGGGGAGGGGGTCGAGCCAAGCGTGACAAGCCTTACAAAAATTTCGGAGGACTCATACAAAAAGTGTGACAAAAAGGGGGGCGGGTCGAAAAAGTTGAAATTTAGCGTGACATAATATGTGTACCATCCCTTGTCATGTAAAGGATATTGGATTAGTGGGATAAGGTAAAGATCTGGGAGTCACCAATGGTTGGTGATGCGATCCATGATATAATCACGCCTAATCGGATTCGCGATATAATTTGATGAACGCATTGTACCCCGAACAAGTGTTTATCATTCGCCCAAACACTACAAACGATCCGCGGCGCTTTTTCATTTCATTACTCGACCGACACGCGACATGTTTGATCCTGCCCTCGTCGCCCGTCCCGCAGGAGCGAGCGTCAAGGTCGAAAGATCAAACAAAACTAACCGATCGCGGCACTTTTTCACTTCACTCGACCGACACGCGACATGTTTGATCCTGCCTTCATCGCCCGCTCCAAAAGGTCGAAAGGACAAATAGTCGAAGAACAAAAAAGAAGGGACAAAAGGTCGAAAATCTTTTTTCAAAGAAGGAAAAATTTCCCAACAAGCAAATCGTTTTCGACCTGTTGTCCTTTCGACCTTTTGTCCATAAACCCTAAAGACGTCTATCCTGTGAAAGAAGGAACCAAAAAATGTGTATGTACAAGTTGCGGAGTCAATCAAAAATCCAACTTTTTGGATAGTCCTTTACGCAAACGAATTGTAGGACTCGCATTAGGCAGATGTATGGGAACGTATCGTACCCGGAATATCCTAGGCAGAATCTTCAACAATACTCATTTTTCAGTTGACGGTCGCTTGATTAATAAACATACCCATCACCAGGTAAATTATAACCATGCTCATTGACAATATATTTTTTTTCCTATGGGTATCCGTTCGATTTTTTTTATTCGAATGGAAATACACAAGAAAATACTTATCTATGCTAATGTCGCCGCTGGTACAGTTCGGGACCGAGATCCGTACAGGCTCAAAATCCGTACACTTCATACAAATAGTAGGCGTTTCGTATGAAGCTGGGGGGTGCGCATTGGATATCAACAAGCAGCCATGCTGCTGTCAAGCTAAATTTTTCATAAAAATGATCCGAGTATGCCTAAGAGTGTGCGATCATCACTTTCTTGGGTGTACGGATTTCGATCCCCCACGGTAATGTAAATTCTGCCTCTTTATCAACCGAAAATCGCAATAGAAAATCAACGATTGTACCCCGATTGGCATAAAGTCGTTTGACATAAGGTCGTTTGGCATAATGGCCGTTTGGAATAATGGACATTTGGCATAATGACCGTTTGGCATAATAATTGACTTAAAATAAATATCGGCATTTTTTAAGCTTTTTCCGAGATCAATACCACCGAGCCCATAGCAAAAAATTTTGGTAGGTTCTAAACAAGCGTGGTGTTCGTTCAGAAATTTTCCAAGCTAAGAATTTCAAAAATTGTTGTGACATTAGAGATTTGCAAAAATATTATTATTATTTATAAAGCTCTAATCCAAAGATCTATCAATGCAACTTAATGCAAAAATAACCTATATACGAGAGCAGATTATTTTTCGTTTAAAATGTTTAAGGCTCTAACGCAAAAAAATCTTTTCACAGCATAGCACAAATGAACAACACATCTTTAAAAAAATGTTTGTGGCAAAACTTTTCAACGGTTTAATTTAAATTCTAATTTTGGAAGTGTACATCAAAAACACCGTCTATTATCGAAAGAAGGGAAAATTTATGATTAAAATAATATTTATTTTTCCAGCATATCTCGGAAGGAGATCACGCGTTTGCCACAAAAAAGTATATGTTAAATATTGGCAGTTTCAAAAGTAATTATCATTCTAACAACACATCTGACAAAACAGCAAAATATTAAAATGGTTAACATTTAGCTTTACTAAATAATAAAATTTAAAACAGTATAAATATAAGGAACAGCCTATTTTTAAAAGAAGGCAAAATTTAGTCGAGTTTAGTACACGACACTGAAGACGGCCTTGCAGTTGAGGTCGAAATACGCGTATCTGTCAAAGGATACAAACTCTAGTGGAATTAAACGGTATAGTACTAAATTCGGTTTTTCATCTACTTCAAAATTTATAATTAAACCAATAGAAGAATGGACACCAAAAATTATTGTGACATAATAAAACGAAAAGACATTAAAAAGTGGGTTCAGAATCATCGAAGCGATTGTGCTATAATTTTCCCCGAATGCCATTACCCCAAATGACTGGTTTCCCCCAAAAGTGGTGAAGAGAAAGAACGATAAACAGTCAAAAGGAGGAAGCATTCTGTTATTCTCGGCTATACACATGTTGGCAAAAATGCTGAGGACGGTAAAACTCGGAAGATCCGCCAATTAAATAAATAAGGGTACATATTAGATGGTCAGTTCGTTCACCACCCTGAAATGTATAAAGTTACGACAATTATGAACGCTAAAAAAAAATCGGGGAAGTGGGCCGGTCGGGGAAACGGGATATTCGGGGAACTAGCGTTCGGGAAACGCAATTCGGGTAACCGACGTTCGCGGAAAAGTAGCACAACCCATAGAAGTAACTGCATTAATCGATTTCTCTTTTCGCTGATAATTTGAGCAGATCAATGTTATCGATTTCCGCCCTTTTGTCAGTTGGAAAAAATGCTTAAAAATAAAGCTCCAAAGAACACCCTATGCATAAAAGAATGAGAAATTTATTGAAATTTTAAATCAACAGTTTTCATACCTATAATTATGGTTACATCATATTTAGAAAAAAAAAAAGACAATTAAAAGAAGGGTAAATTTGTGCTAAATATATAAAAATCTCCAGTGCAAAAATTTGTTCCAATAGCGAAACTCAAAAGAAGGGTAATTTGTGGATAAATAATAAAATACTATTGGCAATTACTTTCCTAATATGCTTAAATTTATTCAAGAGCGAATGATTGTTGAATAAAGTGTCATTCTGTATCAATTGACTCCAAAACAAGCCTGATGTCATCAGAAAGATTCAATAAAAACGTATAAACGAAAAATTGAGAAATTCTTGGTATCAGACTCATTATGCCAAACGACTTTATGCCAAATGACCTACCACCAAAAACAACACCTACTCCTAGTAACATTTATCCCTGCGATTTTAATTTTTAAACTGAACAGTTCTCGCATAACCTGTGATCTTGCCCTAAAAGCCATTGGTAAACGAGTGTGTAGTTTGTTGTTACCGAGCAAACGAATGGATTTACACGTTAAGTATTCAACAATGCTACGATGAAGAGAAGATACTTCTCTATCTCCCAGTGGTAATAGTTTTCATCCTGGTCCATTCATTTGCTTAGAAACAAGGAGCTACACACTCGGTTACCAATGGCTTTTAGGGCGAGATCACAGGTTTTGCGCATGGTGTGTTTCGTAGAACAACTTTATTTCAAAAAAATAGGTAAGTCTAAGACTTCACCATAATAAAGTCTAGGTCTCTCGCGTTCATATGCTGCAAAAACCAAAAAAATCGGTCGGGGGGTCTAGAGTATTTTTTTTTTTTAGTTTCGAGAGACTTGCACATATATTCGTATTTGCGTGTCTATATATTTATGTACATTAGGGCGGTTCAAAATTTCAAAATGTTTGAGAATCCAATCTCCCATATATCCCATATATACATATATATCCCCCGACGAATAGTAGAAGAGGTATTCATGAGTTTGTTTGCTATTATTTAGTGTAATATGGGATTATAGCCCTGCAAACATATACAAAAATCCCAAACCCATTTTAGCCTCATGATGTTAGTTTCTGATCTTTTCATAAGCACTGTGCCATTAATAAAATAACATAAAAAATATAAGATTTGAAGCTTCTCTCTAAAATAGTATATTTTTCTGCACCATGGGACAAGTATGTTACATGCCTTATAACAAGGTTTATCACATGCGAGGCTCTCTACTAGTCAATTCGAAAAACTGAAATTGTGTTGTTTGAAAGGCGGATAAATCACCTTTGTAACTACGAGTGGAAAGAGAAATCTCGCATAATTTATGATCTCGTCCTAAAAGCCATAGAAGCCATAGAAGCCATAGAAGACATAGAAGCCAAACCTCGAGTTTTCAAAAGCACAAGTCTAGAGAAGCAGACAACCGGTAACTCACGGGTCACTCGCTGGTGGCGACCAATCAATAAAATGTTCAACGCAAAAGGTTGTCAGGTTCTCTAGATTTGTGCTCTTGAAAAATCGAGGTTTGACTTCGATGCATCTTCACCTTAGGACGAGATCATAATTTTTGCGTGAAATAATTTCTAATAACTTCTTACATTATTATGACCAATTTAGGTACGATTTTCAAGGGTTTTCATGGAAAATAATTAAAAAGACGCTTGAGACAGTTTTGCAATTATGCGTATATCATTTGTCATTTATGCTTATTACAGCTTTTTTAACCAAGAACAACTTTACCTTCCATGCCAAGGTGTTCAAATGGTTTGATCTTGCAGTTTGTCCCGTATCTCCATATGTTCAACGCAATGTGTGTCGGTACAAAACAACATATCCATAAATACTTCACACAATATACAAAAAAATGTTCTGGACCCCCCGACCGATTTTTTTTTATTTTGGTCGCAAATGAAAAAGCACAGTCTAATTGTATTTAGTTCGCAATTTCAGACTTACCTTTTTTTTTGTAATAAAGTTGCTCCACAAAGACACCGTGATGCGAGAATTTAATCAAATCTCGATTACTTTTTCAAATCGACGTAAGTAACTTCCGTACGGTTTTGAGAAAATTAATTCAGAAGAATCACAACCTGTCTTCTAAAACTGTTTTAAAATGTGTGTGTTTTTGTGGCCGTGCGGTTAGTGTCGTCAGGCAATGAGCGCATTGTGTCATGGGGTGTGGGTTCGATTCCCGCTGCAGCCATTGAAAGTTTTCGTCAGGAATGTGTTTTGTTTTGATTTTGATTCGCTCAAGTAGTATTTTGTTTTGATTCGTGGATAAGTCACTTTGTCTCTCCATACAGCGGAGCGGCGAAAGTAGTGGTTAGGTAACGAAAGTTGAAAATCTTACTTTCGTCGTTTTGTAAATCCGGAAAGTAAACGCTCTAAAAGTGAAAAATCGAGTTGGTTTAGAACAAAATGTGTAGAATTTCGTCTGCGAAACACGTAGAATCGATAAAGTAAGTTTGTATACTTTTTTGACTTGAGTCGATAAGTTGACTTGTTTGAATAAGTTTTCGAGAAATGATTGATGCAATGTCCAAAACCACCACACCAGTTGGTGAAATTTACAAACAAAAGTGTTATTAGATTATGCTTCTCTCATGGAATTGATTTTTGATAATTTCGAATTGGAATACTCGTTTCAAAGAACGAGTTATTTAATTTTCTAACATTTAATAACGTACATATAGCAGGAATTACTGAAATTGATTTGAAACCTGGATCCAAAAATCGCTTGAATGAAGCATATGGTGGAGTTGCTATCATCATTCATAGGCATGTAAAACATCAACTTTTTTTCGTCATTGTAAATATACTTTCATAGCTGCCACAAAATTTAAAAACGTGAAAGCACATAGCGATGATAGAACTATCTGCATCCTTATATATAACGCGTAATTCCAGAAAAAAAGTAGATATGTATACTTGGTATCTAGATCAGGTTCCATGCAATCCTTTATAATTATCACACATTTATCTTCGCTGGTAAAAGCCTATCGCAATTCTTGAAACACTTAAAAACCAAATGTAGGCACATACATCAATTCAAATTACCCTCTGAGAGTGTCCATCGTAAATGAACAACAATTAACGACCAAAGTGCGCTGCCTGCCCTTGAACAAACGCGCCGAAGGCTTGGACTAGTACCCGATCTAACGTGCATTTTAAAAACCCATATAATCTGAGCTCGTGTGCCAGCAACACGGGAAGTACGAGTAAGTACTAAGTACTTCCCCACGCAACGGACCACATGGGAAGTGAACGGCGAGCGCAAATGATAGACCACAGTGTGAAATTTTAAAACCACGGTTCGCGAACCAATATTCAAACAACGACTAGGGGCATGAAAGCTACCGGCCGCATCTACATGGGCGTATGACATGGGGGAGGACCAGGAACCCAATTTTTTTTCGTGGTATTAAACACGAATTAAAAGCAAAATTATTAATAACACTGGCGAACATTTTTTTTTAACAATTACCGAAAAACTAGACCATATACTTTGCAATTGGACAAATTGATGTGAAATTTGCGAAAAAGTTACATGTCTTCTCGGTGTGAATCGAACTCACGACTCCCTGTTCACTAGATATGGCGCGTTACCCCAACGCCATGAGAGGACTTATGGACGCAGAACCTGAATTCGATTTCAGCTCAATAATCATGTGATCCTCTTTCGCAAATCGCACTTCTTTCGGAAGAATTAGATGCTCATCCAAACACTACGATTTCTATTGTATATGCAATGCCTAGCCCGAGCTTGATTGATTGTTCATAAGTTTTCAGAATGCGCGGAAATATCCCAACTATGGCAGCTTATCCAACCGGAGTTAGCGATCTTGAGAGGTCGGAGAAACTTTAGTTTTTCTATGCTTCAGTACCCTGAATTACAAGGAATTCGTAGAGAAAATCTTGGAAAAATTTTGAAATACTTCATTAGATTTGTCATTTTTGTAACAGAAAGTAATTCAGAAAACCTTAATGTGATAAATTTAAGAACCTATTTGAGAATGTATACTTAACTATAAGATAAAGTTTAATTTCAACTGACAATAAAACAATGAGGGGAAAAAAAGAAGAAAATCTGATTTTTTTTCTCCTTCTATTTAAAATATTTTTATTTTACATTCAGTGTTGTGAAAAACTCAATTTCTCACAACTCACACTTCAGATTTTTCATGCGTGAGTTGACAATCATGCAACTCAGCAGTCAAAAAATCATGGATGAGTTGGCTCACCTTTTTGACTCATTGTCTCGTATTTCCACAGTTTACTCACACATGGCAATAATTTCTTGTTAGTCTGGTAAAATTATATTATTTCTTTCTAACGTAAACAAGAACATTCGGGTTTCACGAGTTTCTGCCGTGTTTTGCGACTGAATCATTTTTTACGGTTTGAGTTGATTGAGTTGATTTTGCGTCAAAATCTCAAGCGTGAGATTTGCGAAGCAGATCTCTAATGAGTTTGCTCTCACGGGAGAGTGTATTGATTGAGATTTTGAGTGTGAGTCTATCAACACTGTTTACATTTTTATTTTTTTTTAATGCTAGCCCTCCTAGCTACGCCAATGCACATCGATTCTACTTGCTGCTATGTACCGACGGCCTTTTCTTGTGGAACTGCAAAAGCAAAACTCTACGCACTAATTGAATGATTCACACGTGTCGATTGAATTTAGAGTTCTTCCTACCGTACCACTTGCTACACACTGCAACCAACCACAGGCAACAGATGGGCAGAAGGCGGAAGTTTTTTGTTTTCAATTACGCAAACTGGTCGAAATTCGGGCTGCGATTTGAACTTGGGGAAGCTAATTGTAGGCAAATTGCACAATGGAATTAGGGGCTCCGGCTTATTTGATCATCTGGTGTCTTATGATGATGGAACACGTAAGATAGCTAGAGCTAGTCGTTTGATTGCTCCGATAGATAAAGGTAAGTTTTTGCCTTTGAAAAGATATTATGGCGAGCGAGGTTTTTTTTTCTGGTTGTCAATTCAGTGCGAGCAATTTGTTGCCACACCATCGTTTGACGCCTGTTGAACATGCGCGTAATAAGCAAGTAACCGGCACAACAATGGTAACATTGCTGAATTGTTGCGTTTGCGGTTTACTAATTCCGTATGCGACAAGCGAACAGCTAAACAGTGATTGTAGGTTTTGATGAAATTATTGCATATTATACGAGGTGATTTTTGGTTTAAGTGCTTCTGTGATGTGCTTATAATGAAAGTGAATCTTTTAATTTATATTTTTTCTTATTTTAATTTTTCAATTATAAAATAAAAAAAAAATATAAAATAATCCCAAAGCGATAGTCGATGAAATCGGTATCCGTTTTCCATAAATTTGTGTGAAGGCAGTTGAAACATATTCTATTTCAAAATATCAAAATAGAGAAAAGGAAATAGTATGATACAATATAAAATCAGCCTTAATTTTGAAGTCAAATTAAAATGAATGCTACAATTTTAGTTTCGTAATCAAAATATGTCTTTGGGTACGAAACTTCTTTCATGGATTATATTTTACATGAGCAATCGAAGTGAAGTCGAGTCTAGTACACAACACTGAAGACGGCTTACAGTTGAGGTCGAAATAAAATACGCGTATCTGTCAAAGGATACAAATTGTAGTGGAATTAAATTGTATAGTACTAAATTCGGGTTTTCATTTACTTATAAGCATTCAATTGAAAAAATGCGATCCCTGCTCGTTAGAAAAACAAAGTTACAAACCTGGGTCCTGATTGTGGTCTGACACATTGATCCAATCTAGTATTTATCACAGTTTTGGCCGGAATTACCTGAAATGAACAGAGAAATTGTATGCGGTTAATGTTAGATTTTGCGATAAATTCTTCTGCATTTCTGTATTTCTGTAGTGTTGTATTCGAGTTGAATGTGATTAGTGGAAACTTAGATACCTTAATATACATGTTTCTATGACCAATAAACGGTATAGTTTAAATTTGGACAGACTGCTCAGAAATCAAATTTGACATGCTTGAACAGATGTAAAGTGTAACGTATAACAGTATTATAGCGGAAATCAACAAAAATATATTTTAAGGGTTTCGAGTTTTGTTCAAATAAAGATATGACATTAGGGGTCTATTTTATGAGTAGATTCGATCAAAATGACTCGACTGCCTAGACAATCAGAAATCGCATAGAAATTCACGTTATGACTCGTTTATTCATACTAATTTCATCAAACCCGCAAAACACCGTGGATAACATCGTTAGATTGATGAGTTTCCTCGCATAAAACACTTTTTTCTGAGTTCATTTGTACATTTTTTTTCATCCCGTAGACTCGTACAAAGTAAGTCGGATCAATCCGTAGCAGCTGTCAAATCAACATTTGTTATCATAAGATAAGTCGCATAAGATCACAGTTTAGTCCGGTAGAATATTTATACACTCGCATTGTATACTATCATTCGTCACATAATTAATGCACGTATAGACACAGCTCTTTCACTAGAATTTTTCGATTGCTGTCACTCCATGTGGCTGGATTTCTATGGGAGTGAATCTACCCGATTTATAGAATAGACCACTAGGTTTACAATATTAAAGAATGGTTTTTATTTTTATTTTCATGCACATGCATATCTGTACTAATACAGGGACAAAAAAGTAAAATATAATCAAAATTCAAACATGTATAGCTTCCTTGAAAAGTGATGACATTTAAAGCGTCTGGAGGCATTTTTAGCGGGTAATTTCAGAGGGATGACATGAGCCAATAATTAGCAACCCAACATTGATTCAACATGGTGCCCAGTGTTTTTGTTTAGATCGTTTGGGAAGAACAAAATGTATGTTTTTTTATCTCTGAAACTAACACCCGAGCACTAACACAGAAACACTAAAATCAGGAGCAAGTTAGTGTAAGCCCACCAGATAGTGCATACCAAAACGCGAAGTACCAAAACGATGTCAAGAGGCGTCGAAATGTATTCAGATAACAGCCGTATTAGTCCTCTGGGTATTTTGATCTAGTTTTTTTTAACACCGCTAGCGCATGACGGCTCACCATAGTAGCATGTCCGAAAGAACTTGAAACTATTGAGAACCAGAGCTACAGGTCCAAAGCCCTGATAAAGGTGGATGGTTGTGATGGCTATGACCGTGGTCATCATGTAAAGAACAAGCGGACGATGCTGTATCGTGTCAGCATCGAGGAAGCAGCCCCTCTAGCACGATGTAGGTAGCGCAACCCTGGTTAGGTGGCCTATCGAAGACTTTTCACCAACCAAGAAAGGCAAAAGTAGAGCAAACGGATTGATTTTACGGCAACACACCCGGCAACGAATAAAGGACAACGATTGGAAAGTTGGATCTTGGAACGTGAGAACTTTGAATGAACCCGCGCGTGTTGGGCTCCTGGTTCGTGAACTGCGGAATGTCGGCGTGAACGTGGCAGTTATCCAGGAAATACGCTGCCCGAGAACCGGAGAACGCGAATTCCGAGCGGTAGACCCCATCGCCAACACTTCATTCAAGTACCACATCTACTACAACGGTGGCGACAGAGCAGAACGTAGAGTTGGGTTCATAGTGATTGGGAAGCGGATGAAGCGAATTATTCGGTGGAAACCGGTAAGCGACCGAATCTGTGTGTTGAGAATGAGGGGCAAGTTCTTCAACTGATCAGCACATATGCGCCAACGAACGATAAGCCCGATGAAATAAAGGATGAGTTCTATGAGAGCCTGGATAAGGCCTACGGAGAGTGCCCAAAACAAGATGTCAAGATAGTCATCGGCGACGCCAATGCGCAGATCGGGAAAGAAGATTTCTTCCGACCCGTCATTGGAACGGAAAGCCTTCAATCCATTACCAATGATAATGGCCTGCGGCTAGTGACCTTCGCTGCTGCTAGAGGGATGGCAATCAGTAGTACCTACTTCACATGAAAGAATATCCGCAAACACACCTGACGACACCCGAGTGGCGATGCCTGCTCCCAAACAGACCACGTGCTGGTTGATGGGCGACATTTCTCAGATGTCATTGATGTCAGGACCTTCCGAGGCCCTAATATCGACTCGGATCATTATCTCGTTGTAGCTAAAATTCGGGCGCGGTTATCCAGCGTCACGAGTTCCACAACAAACAGAACGCTGCGCTTCAACGCTTCAACAACGCTTGTCGACTGATGGGGTAGCTGCGCAGTACCATCAGCAACTAGACGAGCAGTTGGGAAGAATCAACGTTGCTGGAAACGTCGACAGCCTGTGGGACCCTATCCAGGAAGCGGTGACAACAACGGCGCGGGAAGTGATCGGCACTGGTCAACGACGAAGACGAAACGGCTGGTTCGATGAAGAGTGCCAGAGGGTGACAGACATGAAGAATGTCGACAGAAGCCGTATGCAGGGCAGCGAGAGCTGAAGAAAAACGAATCCTCCGCAGAAAGAAAAGGCAGCACGAAGAAAGTGTGGTAGCTGAAGCACAAAAAAGCATGAACCGGAATGATATGCGGAGATTCTATGCAACGGTCAATGGTGCGCGGCACAATACCGTACCAGTGCCCGCCATGTGCAATGACCGAGAAGGGAATTTGCTGACCGATAAAACGGCGGTGGCTGCCAGGTGGAAGGAGCACTTTCAGCAATTGTTGAACGGTGAGAATGGAAATGTAGCGAGGAACAGGATGAACATAGATGATGACGATCAAGCTGTGGACCCACCAACCATAGGGGAGAGGTTAAAAAGGCTATCAGCGAGCTGAAGAACTGTAAGGCTGCTGGGAAGGACGAGATCCCGGTCGAGCTTCTCAAGCACGGAAGCGAGCAGCTTTATCAGTCGATCCACCGAGTACTTCTGAAGGTATGGGAGGACGAAGATTTGTCCACCGAATGGTTGGATGGCCTCATACGCCCAATCTACAAGAAAGGGCACAGACTGGAGTGTGCCAATTACAGAGGAATTACCCTGGTGAATTCGGCGTACAAAATTCTGTCGCGCATCCTGTTTAACAGACTGAGACCGCTCGAGGAGTCCTTCGTCGGCGAATACCAAGCTGGTTTTCGTGAGGGCCGTTCGACAACGGACCAGATGTTTAGCTTGCGAATGATCCTAGACAAATTCCGGGAGTATAACTTGCAGACTCATCATCTGTTTATTGATTTCAAGGCGACGTACGACTCAGTGAAAAGAAATGAGCTTTGGCAGATAATTAGGCTGATACGTGCTACGCTGGATGGTTCGAAATCAAGTGTTCGGATGGCAGACGAGGTGTCAACCTCGTTCGTGACGTTTGACGGGCTGAAGCAGGGAGACGCATTTTCGAATTTACTGTTCAACATTGCACTCGAGGGTGCTGTTAGGAGATTTGGCGTGCAGAGAAATGGCACTATTATCACAAGGCCACACATGCTCCTTAGCTTTGCGGACGATATAGACCTAATCTGAATCGATTGCAGGTCAGTGGAAGAGGGCTTCGTGCCTCTGAAGAGGGATACAGAGAGGATAGGCCTGACTATTAATTCTACCAAAACGAAGTACATGGTTGCAGGTAGAGATAGGGGCAGGCTTGGTGGTGTAGGTGCTGAGGTAGTGTTTGATGGGGATGTGTTTGAAGTTGTTGAAGAATTTGTTTACCTTGGAACACTTGTGACATGTGGCAACGACGTTTCCCGCGAAGTGAAAAGACGTGTTGCGGCTGCGAATAACAAAATGCGGAAACAAAATTCGCCCTGTATAAAATATTGATTCTTCCGGTGGCTCTCTACGGGCACGAAGCGTGGACGTTGAAAGAGGCAGACCAGAAAGCTTTCGGTGTTTTCGAGCGTAAAGTGCTGCGGACAATACTCGGTGGGAAACTCGAAAATGGTGTGTGGCGCAGACGCATGATTCACGAGTTGTATCAAGTGTACAAAGATGCGAATATTAGCAAGCGTGTAAAATACGGCAGACTTCAGTGTGCTGGTCACTTAGTACGAATGTCGGAAGAATTGCGAAAATTCAGCAGGGAACCAAGTAGAGGTCGGCGGCTTCGGGTAAGACCACGAATACACTGGCTGTACGCAGTGGAAGAGGACCTGGCGACCCTAAACGTTCGGGGCAACTGGAGAAGTTTCGCCCAAGATCGACGAAGATGGAGCTCTACAATACGCCCGGCAATGGCGTGACGCTACGCTGTAGCCATCAAAGTATCAAGGTAGGTACTATACAACCTGTTCACCTCGGACATGCCTCAGCTCCTTGTAGGCGGCTCTCTATCGTTGTCCGCTGACGACACCTCAGTCGTCTACAGCGGTAGATACACGATAGCGTTAACATCTCGACTCCAGAGAGGCTTGAATGTCTTGTCAGATTATTTGAACAGCTGGAAGATCTGTATCAACGCGGCGAAGGCCCAGGTCGTCCTCTTTCTCTATTCCAAATCTCCCAGACTTCTCTTTAATGAATGTTCGAATCCTCTGAGCAGAATCTCAAATGGAGAAACTTTAAAGTAGATGGAGTACCGTGTACCTTTTAATTCCGCTCCTAAATGCTTATCTTTGACAGATACGCGTATTTCGACTACCACTTGCAGTCTTCTTCAGTGTCAGTTACTCGTATCCACTCTCTACTCCCAGACTTGTTCCGGCTGAGGATTGTAAAATCACCCTCGGTGGATTAACGGTAGAATGGTCTGATGTGGCCGACTACCTTTGTTTAACGTTAGACAGCAAGCTTCTCTTTGGACAGCAGATTGACAAAACGGTCACAAAATGCAACATCTTGCGTAAAGCGCTATACCCACTAATCAACCGAAAGTCAACCTTATCTTTGAAGAACAAGCTTGTTGTTTACAAACCGGTCATTCTTCCGGTCATTGAATATGGCGTACCAATCTGGGAGAGCTACGCTAAAACCCACCAGCTGAAGCTCCAAAGGACTCAGAACAAATTCCTCCGGATGATCCTCAACAGTCCTCCGATAGTGAGAACAACTGAGGTTCACCGTCTGGTTGAGCTAAAAACACTCGAAGAGCAAGTGCTCGTGACTCGATCGATAGATACAGGGCTCGTTGCCAACAATCTGGCCAGCAGGTCATCCGGGACCTCAGTCCCCCTCCTATGTTATCAAATTTTTATTAGTAGACTTGTAGTAATTAGGTTATCAAATTTTTATTAAAAAAACTATCAGTGCCAGAGGGTAAAACCAAACCAGAAACAGAACCTGTTCAAGGACCCCTCGGTGGTCAACCTCTTGAATTGTTAAAAATAACTTAAATGTAAGAGACAAAATGAAAATAAACATGAATTTAAGCACAAAAAAAAATACGTGGAACGATCACTTTTTCAGCGAACGTGGTAGAGTAAAGACTAGTAGCAGCAACAAACCAGTAGCAGAAGGAAGCAAGCCGCAACCACCGTTGAAGAGTCCGGTTGGATTGTTCCGCATGCAGCGCTGATTTTGCGACGGTCTCATCCACCTTGCTTATCGGTTTCGGATGGGAACAAGCTGCAACCATCAGTCTTGGTTGTTCCGCTTGCATCCACCTTGGAAACTCTCAGGAACTACCGCTGAAGAGTTCGCTTGATTGTTTCTAAGATGGCGGGCCAACAATAGAGAATGCGACATGTTGCGACAGAGATCTTGAACTCCATTGAGGGAATCAAGGCTTTCTTCTGAATCGCAAAGAAAGGAGATTGTCGCGTATTGTCGAAAACTATTATAGATCGCGAACTTCTTTTCAAACAACTTGAAGATAGGAAGCACAAATCTTTTACTTATGATGACAAAACTGAACGTTTGTTCAAAGTCGTCCTGAAAGGTTTCTCGAGTGACGTTGACGAAAATCGATCAGTATTCCAACGATAATGATATAATGATTATAGCATTGCTTTTTTGAATATTCTTAATCATCATTTGCCTAGTCTAAATTTAGAGAAAAAAAACGGATTATTATCAGTGCTATTGATTTGCGCTCCTAAGCCAATGTGCGACTCTGCGCAATCGAAAAATAAACTGTAGACATCAAACAACAACAGTTACAAAATTTAAATTTATTTACTACTGGACGTGACAAGAATGCGAAACTACAAAGTACAACAACGCACTTCCACATAGCGCAGAACGGATTCATGGGATTTAACTCTAGCATAATTTATGATAACGTCCTAGGCGCCATTGATAACTGAGTGAGTAGCTCGTTGTTTTTGAAGAAATCCATCCAGAAATAACAAGACACACACTTGGTTACCTATGGCCTTTAGGATGCTATCATAAAATATGCGAGAAATTATCCCTCGATTTGGAATGCCTCAACAAACACACTGAAAAAAAAAACATTCGCTTTCATCTTAATTGCGGCATTACGGCCAACTGATACACCCGCAAAGTCAAGTAAGGCACCGGTATCACACACCGCACCGTAACTCAACGCTCCGTCACCCATTCAGTAATAACTGCTGAACTAAATGAACTCGCGACTGTGACACACCATACAATATCAACTCCCATATCGACTACATATGTACACTACTAAAAAAATGTATATAAAACAATCTTATCTCTCCGAACAGCCACAAGCCGACGACTAAAGGTTCAATTAAATCAAAATAATTCTGCAGCGCAGCCTACCAGCAGTTGTCTCGGGACGTCGGGTTTGTACTGAGGTGGAGCTCTCCGTACGGCTCTTTCGAAAAACATGGAAATGAATTACAACGTTTCCAAAAGTGACGGCTTTCTGCAGCAGAAATGGGACGCCTTCCTGGATGTGGTCGGTAAGTGAAAGGTGAACCATCCGGGCCCCCCCTGTGCGTGTGCCAATTGTCATTTGCCATCTGCGATCGACCCCTGGGGGTAACGATTTCCTGTGCTACTCAGAAATGATATCGAATAAGCCTCCGGTCTAATTTATCTAAATTAGCATCTATTCCGAAGTGTTAATCCGTAAGATAACCTTTTGGATTTATTGAGATATAAATCGACCTTATACATAGATCATCGTGTGCATGTGTATTAACTCCTCTTCAGGGCTGGTAGCGAAAAGTGAAAAAAGATTTGAGAAAATCGTGATCAAATAAGGGCTTAGCCCTTTTCACCTTTATGACCAAATTTCTCTTGTAAAAGGGTAACATTACAAATGGATTTGTATTCTACATGATGTGTAAATGTAACTCGTTGGCTATGGAGAATTGAAGACAGAAAAAAAATATATGTGAATCTGGCCCGAAATAAGCCGTTTCAAAAAAGTATGTCCAGCACAATTGTGCTGCTTCGTCCCGAAAGGGATAGAGATTGAAAAGGTGCCTTGAATTCTAAACAAAATCAGTTTATTTCACTTCAATCAACTACACTGTGTTATGATGGAGAAAACAAACATATGAGGTGATCTGCTGCAGGTTTCACTAGACCACTAGTCGAGCACCGTAATTTGATCAGGTCGGTAGCAGTTGACTTTCCAAGAAAGCTGTATTTTTCGTTAGTATCTCACTGCCGTTCTACGCATATTTGTCCCGCTGTCCATAAGGTTTACATAGAACATGGGACAAGTAGCCGTAGAAGGGCAGCTCAGACATTTCATGTTTTCTAGTTTATAGATGTCTAATGATGATTTTGAACTATTTCATTTTTACTAAGGTCAGTTTTGCAAAAACAAATGAAGGTGTAAACTGCCCATAAATGCGTGTCAGTCCCATGTTTGCTGGATTTCCTATGTACATGGGACAATTATGCGTTTATGGGCAGTAAAGAATACTGTTGGAAATGTCGGTATCAGTGAATCAAATTGTCATCAAAACAGATGAAAAATAAACAACAAAGCCGGCTCGCTCAACAATTTGCAAGTGATAAATTTGCCCCCGGTTTACTTACTTACCAGTCAGGCTAAGGCCTGGGTGGCCTCTGCTGTACGTAAGAGAAGTCTCCATTCGACTCGGTCCATGGCTACCCGTTGCCAGCCACGCGTTCTGCGAAGGGTCCGCAGATCGTCCTCAACTTGATCGATCCATCCTGCTCGCTGCGCACCACGTCGTCTTGTGCCGATCGGATTGTTTTCGAGAACCATTTTCACCGGGTTGGTATCCGACATTCTGGTGACATGCCCGACCCACCGCAGCCTCCCAATTTTTGCGAGGTGGACAATGGTTGGTTATCCCATCAGCTAGTGTAATTTATGGTTCATCCACCTTCTCCACGTTCCGTCTTCCATCTGCACTCCGCCGTAGATGGTCCACAACACCTTCCGTTCGAAAACACCAAGGGCGCGTTGATCCTCTGCACGTAGGGTCCATGTTTCGTGCCCATAGAGGATTACCGGTCTAATCATCGTCTTGTAGACTTCATGCGACGGCGAACTTTGCTCAATCGGAGCGTTCTGCGGCATCCAAAGTAGGCACGATTTCCAGCAACGATGCGTCTCTGGATTTCTTTGCTGGTGTCGTTGTCGGCGATCACCAGTAGGCCAAGTACACTAATTCTTTGACAACCTCGATTTCATCACTCACCGTCAATCACGGTAAAAAGAAGCAAGGTATTATACTCCGAAAAATGACATTTGACAGTGACGTCATTCCTATCGCAAACTCGAACGAGTGCAAAAGAAAGCAAGCCCTTCTCTCCTTTACTGTCCTCAAGGCCTCATGCTTGACGATAGGAATGACGACACATGTTTTGATGGAAAATCGTTGTTTACACGTGGAAATAGCCTACCTTGTTGTGTATACCGTGACCGTCAATATGAACTCGAGGTGGGGAGCGTGCCGTGTCTTCTCTTGAGCCCCTCGCTATCATGTACTTCGTCTTCGACACATTGATGTTCAGTCCGATTCGCCTAGCTTCAGCCCTTAGTCGGATGTACGTATCCGCCATCGTCTCAAAGTTGCGTGCAACAATATCAATGTCGTCGGCGAAACCAAGTAACTGAACGGACTTTCTGAAAATCGTGCCAGTCGTGTCTATCCCCGCTCTTCTTATCACACCCTCTAAAGCAATGTTGAACAGTAAACACAAAAGGCCATCACCTTGCCGTAACCCTCTGCGAGATTCGAAGGGACTCGAGAGCAGGGTTGGAAAAAAATCTGAAATTCACTCTACAGTAGTCGAACAAAGCCAATCACAGTCAGCGAAGCCAGTGAGACTCACGTCCATCGCTGCTGTAGGCAAAAAGCCTTGAAAATTGCAAAACACCTGTTGCTAACGGTTACCCAAAATTACTGTAGAAAAATGTTCTATTTCCCGCTGCATTTCCCGCATTTAGAGCCTTCAATTACACTACTGATTTAGAGAAATTCATGTACCCAATATAGGCTACTTGATGAGATTCACGATTTTAAACTACTGTAGTGAGAGAGCCACGTGATTTTCGCGAAATTCAAGCCTACTACTATTACCATTCCCAGCACTGCTCGAGAGTGTCCCTGATACTCATACTACGCACATTACTTGCTCCATCGTCGCCTTGATCAATCTTATCAGTTTGTCCGGGAAACCGTATTCGTGCATAATCTGCCATAGCTGTTCTCGATCGATTGTTTCATAGGCCGATTTAAAACCGATGAATAAATGATGTGCGGGTACATTGTATCCACGACATTTCTGCAACACCTGGCGGATGGGGAATATCTGGTCCGTTGTTGCTCGTTCGCCCATAAATCCTGCCTTATATTTCCCAACGAATTCTCTAGCAGTTGGTGATAGACGGCGGCATAGAATTTGGGAGAGTACCTTGTATGCGGCGCTCAAAATTGTGATCGCACGATAATTGGCGCAATTCAACTTGTCGCCCTTTTTGTAGCTGGGACACACGACACCTTCCATCCACTCCTCCGGCAATACTTCCTCCTCCCAAATCTTGGAAATAACCCAGTACAGCGCTCTTGCCAGTGCATCACCACCGTATTTTAGCAACTCGCTCGGAAGTTGGTCCACTCCAGCGGCTTTGTTGTTTTTCAACCGTCTAATCTCCGTTTCTACCTCTTGGAGATCTGGAGGCGGAAGTCTTTCGTCGTCCGCGCGTGCTCCCAAAGTTATTCCGTCACAGTTTCGGCACATGTCTGCTTGTGGTACAAAGCCTTTGCACGAACGATTAAGCTTCTCGTAGAACTTCCGTGTGTCTTTAGCGCGGAACAGCTCTTCCATCGCTTCGCGATCTCGTTCTAGGTGGCGCTTTTTTCCCCGGAAGATCGAGTTTTGTTTGTTCCGTGCCTGTTTATACCGTGCCTCGTTCGCTCTTGTGCGGTGTTGCAGCATTCTCGCCCATGATGCATTCTTCTCATTCTTCACCTGCCTGCATTTGCCGTCGTACCAGTCGTTTCTCTGATTCGGGGCCGCTGGACCTAGTGCTGCTGTTGCGGTGCTACCTATGGCGGATCTTATGTGCCTCCAGCCATCTTCAAGAGTGGCGGCGCCAAGCTGCTCTTCCGTTGGTAGGGCCACTTCCAACTGCTGCGCGTATTCTTGGGCTACTTCTGAGTCCCGTAGCCGCTCGATGTTAAGCCGCGGCGTTTGGCTTCGACGCGAGTTGGTCACCGTCGAAAGTTTTGAGCGCATACATACAGCAACTAGTGGTAAAACATGAGCTCAATAGCTTTCAAAAAACACACTGCCGAAGTGAATCAAAAGTGCCAAGGATTGTTTCAAAAGGGACTATTATAATATTACGCAACTTTTTTTGAACCATTATTTAAAAATGCGTTTTTTTTGGCAGCACAATTTTTTTTTGTATTTGATCGAGTTTGATCAAAATGTGTATGAACAGTGGAGAAATATATTTTAAATGAACCTTGTATAAAAATATCGTCAAAATATACAGTCACCTCACAGTTATGGGTAGCATACAGATATGGATCAAAGTTGGCTTAAAAGGACAATATCTCATCAAATAGAGTAGCAATTACGCAGAACACATTTTATCTACGTGAACCATAAATCTGTACAGCATTGCAATCAATCATAACATCTTCTATCATATTTAATTCATCCGTATGAAACAAAATGTTATCCGTATTCATAGAATCGTTGATTCATAACTGTGGGGCATTGAAACCCGTACCACAGTTATGAATCAACGATAAGACTATTGCGAAAGAAACGCCGAAACGTATACTTTCACTAACACACCATTATTTCACTTCACAGATAGGGGAAATCAGGGTAAAACCGACACTGTGGGTAAGATCGACACCCTTTGATTTTTCATGTTTCGAGCAGATTTTCATGCAGTTTCCATTACGCTCTATTTTAACTTGTGAAATGTCGTGTTTCGGATGACATTACAACTGACGCTACCAATAAACTGCCAAAATAAACAACAAAATCATATTGGATAACATAGGAGCAACAGCAGTTGCAATATTTCGCTGTTATTCTTTAACTATTTCGCATGTCAAATTTTTCAAATGTCATTATTTTTTCTGCGTCTACATCATAATTTACTATTGTTACGTTCATACAACATGAAAAAGAATTTAATTTTTGGGTTTTCGACAGCTGAAAACGCTTTTGAAAAATAAATGTCCACTCGGGGTAAGATCGACACTTTCATTTGGGGTAAAATCGACACCTTTCTTCGCTTCATAATCTAACTTCAGGGAATCTTTCTTGTCGGAAGACTTCCTCTGTAGTTTATGTGAGTCTTTATTTTCGAATTCCAGTGAAGTTCATGGATGCCGACCTTGTTAACATGTGAAATATGACACTATATGACTTGTCGCAAGCTATCATTTAGTATTAAAAAAAATATTTCTATGTTTCACGTGTAATCTGATTGGATAAAGCTTGAAGAAATTTTTCTCATTTCAAATTGGAGAATTAATTGAATTCTAAATGTTTTCACATAAATTAATCTTATTGTTTATTTACAAACCATGGGGTTCGCCAGTTTTTAATAACTAAAAATAATTACACTTTTCTATCTTGTTAAAATAAAACAGTATTTATTTTTAAAACCAATCATTCGCCACAACTTCATCTTCGTAAACATTCCATGAACACAAATTAATCATATCCATGTGTATTCACCCCAACTTAATAATCTTAGCATGAGACATTTGAAATTTTCACATATATTTAGTGGATCTTTGGCCTTTCCTCAATAATTTACGTAATATGTGTATAATCCTTTAGAGGAAGGGGTCATAACAATCGAAAGTCATGTTTAAAGCATTCTTTTTTAATATGACATGTGATGGTGATGTTCATAACGTAAAAATTCTACTCAAAGTGCATGTGTCGGTTTTACCCCAACAGGGTGTCGATCTTACCCGCACTCTCAATCGTCTCACCTAAAAATGATGAAATATCAATTTGATTTAAATCACTATATAACCTTAATATATCATCCAGCGATCGCAAGGATTGATAGATTTATAACCAATATGTGATTCTACAACAATTTTAGGTTCGTTTAACAAGCGAAAGTAAACAAATTTTATCAATGAGCTTAGGGTGTCGGTTTTACCCCGAATTCCCCTACATTGCTTTTATAGTGTTCTGATCCATAATATGAGTCGATTCGATCCATAATAAGGACTCTCATGTTCCACTGATCCACATCTGTGGGATGGACATCGTTTGAAATTTATATCGAAATTGACACTTTTTCGTAAATAACCGTGATTTTTTATGTGTATTCTAGAAAACAACTATATTCGGCATTGCCTGGTGGGTAATTTTGTTTTTTACAAGGTCACCATGATTTGTAATCATATTTTATTCTAAAAAATGACTCTTAGCTGATCCATGGGGTGACTGTACAATATTGGTTTGTTCAAATCAGCAAATTTCTTAAAATAAATTCAAAAGTTTTTTGTGTGATCTAAGAATGCATTTTTTTGTGCAAATGTCGTGAAATGACGCGACAAAAGTTGTTTTTTATGATCGAAACAATCATAATTACTGAAGTGTAATATTGAATAGTACTAAAGTTTCAACTAAACATTTTTCCCATCGTCATGTTCGATAAAAGTGTTGAACCATAAGATTTCAAATAGGACATAACATAAAGAAAAAACCACTTTCCTGCTACATTCATGTTGTACTTTATTTTATTACACATTATTATTTTTTTTTTCAATTTTTTGGATACAGCCGCGGACTCTAACTACTCGGCTTAGGAAGGCCCCTGCACTTAACTTAGAGTTTTTAAGGTGAAACAGTCTGGAATCAATTTCTAAGATTATACTGAAACTTCAAAGGCACAAATCTCGCGAAGAAAGTATCCAACAACAGTGAACTTTTTATTTTGGCTTTGTGCAGAAAGCTTATAATAAGAAGATCAGAAACGTTTGCTAACTATTTCTCCAGTTTTGTGCCTTTGAAAACGTGAGTAGGGGCACAAGTCGGCCATTGTGACGGCCATCTTTGGATTCCGAGATGTTTTACCTTAATTTGGCTACATACACCCCTGCAAAGCGACTCAACTGCCAAAATTTGTCATGCTAACACATACACAGTATATACGCTCATACTTTATACAGAATCAGAACATAACATTTCAACCAGCAGATACGTCATACTGTTTCTGAATCACTAAACGTGTTAAAAAGCGAGAGATTCGGATTCCCACAGCTGACGGGTCGACAAACTGATGTGGAACATCATCAGTATTCGGTTTTAGATAACATTTCTTACAAAATTTCTCAAGAACTGTTCTTCATCTACTTTCGTTACTCACAACTGCGTCTGGTCCTCCGGTTGGTCAAGTTGAAACTTTTGAATAAAATAGTTTGGAATAGGTAGTCACTTATTGACGGAAAAAGTGTCTTTTGTAGAAACGACTTTTACTAGACTAGTGAAACAAAACTAAAAGAGTGACCAAATCACTAACAAGTGACTCGCTTCCAGCCCTGCCCAGTACAATCGGTGGCGGTTTATATAGTTTTCAAAAAGCTATAAAAGAAGCAACCGGAGCGAGCGAGCAGATGACATTGAAACAGCAGAAAGAAAACGCCAAAAATTCGCGTGACTCTGTGCCAACTCCGATCGTGCAATTCTGTGGAGTTGTTTGTGGGGCGAGTTCAGCGCTTCTGCTTCTGATTGTTCGTTCGGGCTAGCTTGAGCAATCCCTCCTCGTTGGCAGACTCCACTACACTTTCTGCCACTGACTGGATTCGATCGTCGGTCGTCTACAGCTCTTGCACACTGCGCATCAGAGACAGTCTGGGGCGGTTGTGCTTTGGATGCGTTTTCGGTCGTAAAATTGGCCAACCGAATGAGAATGAGAGTGTGATCGACCGTGCGACTGAATCTGAATGGGGCAGACTGCGTCGACGTCGTATGCTCTGATTGGTGGTGGTGCGATGAAGATGATCTTGACCGAATTTGAACGACTGAACTGTTGGTGTGAATGATTCCGGTTTGTGCACTCTGAGGAGCATCGAAACCTGACCAAAGTTGTCAGAATGAACTTTTAATTAAATTACGTTTTGAAAGTAAACTGATACTATTTTTCGATGTGAAGTAGATAAGTAAAATGATAACATTTTGTGATTGCTGATAAACAGTTATTGACATGTTTGAACCTTGTTTTCTTTTGTTATCTTTAAGAACGAGATTTTCAGCCCTGGACTATAGCTCATCTCGAGACTAACGGGCTTTACTTCCCTTCCGAAGAAAGTTGTCACTATAGGGGGAGATCACCCAGTACCGGACACTTAAGCCGCTAAATTCATAGCGTTAGCGTTAGCGTTAGCGTAGTTACGGTATACTTCGTAGATTGGATACTAGCGATATTCATGTTTTTCTTTTGATAATCTCATCCAGACTGCTTTCAGGAACAAGGCTAGGGAGTGAACCTTGATCCAATCATAGACAAGAGTACCAAAACCATGGATATCGTTATTCCCGGCCACGCCCATCTTTACCGTAACTTGGGATAGGGGAAGGAAATGTTGATGTAGCACTTACTTAATGAGAGGCCACCGACTCAGCGACGCCCTCATAAGTGCTACGGAGTTGGGGGTTGGGTGGGGTATAACGTCAGGATTCGCCTGAAAAGCTAGCGATGGACCCAGAGCATGTGTTGTTTAATTGGTTGTTATTTAATCTTTGATTGACGGCAATCAAAAGAGAAAAAAAGTTTTATTTAGTTGTTTTTTGTTTGACGGTAATAATTTTCTGCTTGATAATCACTAAGAAGCAGAATCGATCCCTCCAGGGTCATCGAATTGTCGAAAAAAAAAAAAAATGCTTTAAAATGCACACTTTTAACAGAAAAAAAACACACACTTTTTGGTTGACAACAAACGACCGAAACCACAACGTATGGCCAATTCTGCGACAAGCGACCAACTGAAACGGGTAAATCACCGCACTTCCAATAAGCAAAAAAACTGAACTTTTCGTCTATGTAAAAGCCTACACAATAATCAAATTTCAAACAAGTTCCGGGCTTTTTTATAAAGGAACCGACTCACCAAATGCCTGTAGCCTGTTGTATAATCCGTACTTATCCGTCGGTCAACGTCCAATACTCTTGAGTCAAATAATGCTACTCCAGAAACCTTCACAGGTCCATAAACTTTTTCACAGGTTCTTTAACTTACTACACTTTCAAACAGTTAGAACACTCGCACTTTTTTTACCGTTAAAATATTATACCAGCACAAGCCGATTTGCGATTGCATCAGCCAAATCTGAATTATACGCGAAGCCGAAAAAACGTGACAGTATATCAAAAACACAACCGCCCGCGCGCGCGGCTTGCTGCGAATATCCGGACACTTAAGCCGCTAAATTCATTATTCAAAAACTATTGATTTTATGCAGTCTTTGTGCCCATTTATAACAAATATTACCATTTTTGTAGCGTATAAATATAAATATGGATCTTGATTTTAATGATGTGTTTTAGTACCAAATTGACCTGTCATAAAAGGTTGCTCCCAATACCGGACACGATCTGGAAATGCCTCGAAGTCAGTAAATTTATGTATCATTGAACGTTTTTACTCCATGCAAAGTTTTCCATTGCTAATTCAATGCATTTGCAATATTCACAAGAGTAATTTAAGTTTTACTTAGACTGCAAGTTGGTTATCCAAAAACCTCTTTCATGTATGATAAAAAAAACATCACATTTTACGTGTTGATCTGAATTTTCATTCTTCTGATTTGGAATCTATGAATGAAATCTATAAAAAGGAGAGAGCTTGAGACAAAAACGTGTTATTTATGCTTTGGTGGAATTTTTTGTGTCCTCCCAAAAAAGTTAGCTCATTTGAATGCTGATACTGATGCTGTACAAATCTAGCTTCTAAGTAACACTAGACATTAGTATTTCACGCACTTTGACTGTTCTTAGAATTGTCGTAACACGTACAATATTTGTCAAAATATGTGTTTTGTTCACAAAAACCTAAAAATTTGTACGTCACTAAAATTTTTCTATCACAAACAGTTGAACAATTATTTCATTTCATTCCATTTATTTGGCATTACATCAATTATCTTGATAAAACCTCGACTCGGCCATGAACCGAAATATTGCCAATTCACTCGGTTCATGGCCGCTTCTCTCCATCCTCGTCTGCGACTCACGCTCTCCAGGTCCTGGTGCACCTGGTCAATCCACCTAGTTCGCTGTGCCCCACGTTTTCTTGTTCCGACCGGATTCGTAGTGAACACCATCTTTACAGGGTTGTTGTCCGGCATTTTTGCAACATGCCCTGCCCAACGTATCCTTCCAGCTTTAGCTACCTTCACGATACTGGGTTCACCGTAGAGTTGAGCGAGCTCGTGTTTCATCCTTCGCCGTCACACGCCGTTCTCCTGTACGCCGCCGATTGTCCTTAGCACTCGGCGTTCGAAAACCCCAAGAGCTTGCAAGTCCTCCGTTTCAAATTTTCTCCCAATAATATCCATGTCATCCGCGAGGCAAACAAATTGTCCGGATCTCGTGAAAATCGTGCCTCGACTGTTAAGTCCGGCTCTCCTTATGACACTTTCAAGCGCAATATTGAACCCTGTCATAGTCCCCGCCGAGGCTCGAACGAACTGGAGTGTTCGCCCGAGATCTTCACGCAGTTTTGCACAACGTTCATCGTTGCTCTAATCAATCTTGTGAGCTTCCCGGGAAAGCAGTTCTTGTCCATGATCTTCCATAGCTCTACACAGTGCCGTAGCGTGCGGTTGGCCAGGTTGGCACCCGCCAAGGGCGCCAGCCGTCAGGGGGCGCCAAAATGAGCACATGGCAAAATTTTGGAACAAACATATCCAACGGAAAAAAAAGGAAAACATATCAGTGAAGAATTGAAGAAAATCTAGGTTCATTTTTAGCAGTAAAGCATCTCAAAAGCAGCGTTACCAAACTTCCGGATTTGTCTGGAATATTTCAGATTTTTAAGTCTACATTTTACAAAAATCTGGAAGATCCATATACAAATTTATGGTGACATTCTAAGGTCTTCCATATAAGACAAAGGAAACCCAGTCTTTTCTAATTGAAATTTCTAAAACCATCAAAATTTTTGAAAAAAAAACAACCTGACATCTCTGTTTACATATTACAGAATTCATAAGTTGAAGAGTCTTTTTAGAAGTACTTGAAATCTATCTATCTATATAAATAAAAATGGAATGGTGTTTGTATGTCACGAAATGGCATCCAAACGGGTCAACGGATTTGAACGATTATAATTCCGTTTTGTTCGTCAAGTGTTCCGACGTGTTTGTGTGTATAAAAATCCCAGGATATTCACCGGGAAAGTCGGAAAAACGAGTGTGAACGGAACTGTCGTATTGTATGGGAGGTTCCATGACATGTTTCAACAGCCTACTTGATGGCAAGACGAAGTTTGCCGGGACCACTAGTATATAAATAAAAATGGAGTGGTGTTTGTATGTCACGAAATAACTTGAGAACGGATCAACGAATTGGGGTAAATTTTTCACTGTTATACTTGACAAGGGATGTGACGAGTTCGTGCAAGGAAAAAGTTTGGGAAAGTCTCCGGAATAATCGGGAAAACGGGAGAAGACTCTGTTGTCATTTTGTATGGACCAATGCACGAGTTCACTAATCTGACGTTTGAGCGGTGCCAAGTTCACTCGTTACCATGACCACATAATAACACGACACCGCTCGAACGTCAAATAGTGAACTCGTGCATTGGTCCATAGGGGATTACATGACGTTTTGCAACAGCCTACTTGATGGCAAGACGAAGTTTGCCGGGACCACTAGTTATAAATATAAATAAATTTATATTTATTATTTTTTTAAATTTACTTCCAAATTCCAAAATTTAAGCAGTTAGGCTTCAACGCTCTTCTTTTGTGAGCTCTAATAGCCGTGAAAACAGTTTTACAAATAAAACTGATTTGTGACGTTCGATTGATATTTAAAATGAGAATGAGCTAGTAGTTTTTATCAATTATATTAATTTGATCATACTAGATCCTTCCGCAATTACGCTTTCTATACTGTTTATTGGTAAAACAACATTTCTTCAAACTTTGAGAAGGTCGATAATCACTTAGATAGCTTAGATAGGTTTTCAAACACAGTTTTATTGTATCATCATATCAACAAAATTCTTCAAAATATATTCAAAGAACCTTGAGCATAAATTTCATGCAATCCTAAACGCAAATTCTGGGATGATTTTTTTTTATAAAATAATGAGCAGAAATCTTACATTATCTTGCGTAAGATTTTTACAAAATTTTGGAAAGTTTGATTACAAGATGCTCAGCAGGATCCCGCAGATTTAAGAAGTGGATTCTCGCACAATCCATGACATAGGAAAACGTGAGTATTTCAGGCTCTTAGTAATGGTAGTATTTACAGGTAAAGTCTTCTTATATTTGGCTAAGAAATAAGTTTTTGAGCAAAGATGGTTTTATTACGAATTAACTTATAAATAAATAAATAAATAAAACTTAAAATGATTTACAAATATCCTTCTGGTTCTACCCAACAAATGTTCTCAAATTATTAATGTTTTCTAATAAATCCTTGGAGATAATTTAAAAATTGACTTGGATGAATTTTAGTGATACTAATAAAAAGTAAGAACATAGGGAAATTTTTAGAGCCTCAATTTTTTTTGAGATGAATAAATTTGTGCTGAAAATTTTATTGACAGGATTTCTACGGAAAAACTGTAGAAACAATCTTAAAAACTACGCAAAAATTAATTATTCAATAATATAAATAAGATTCCTTTAATTAACGTTTTTGGAGCCTCTAACAAATTCTATGCTTTTGTTCATTGCATTTCACTAAAACTTCAAACTAATTGTCTTATGTATCAAGCACTATCTGCGGTTTTTTTTATAAACATGCATTCAAATTTTGGAATTTCGTCTAAAAATTATCTTGATAATATCACCAGACGGTTGTTTTATACAAAGTATGTTAGCTTTTTACGAACAGATTCATAAACTTCAAATTTTAGTAAAGCCGTGAGATTCAGCATGATACTCTTTCAAAACGAAACCTCTAGGATTTTTTTTTTTCAATATATTTAACGTAAACTTGTTCCATTCAAAGACATACAAAGTTTTTTGAGTTTTCACTTTGACTAGGGGGGCACAAATGGAGGTTTGCCAAGGGCGCCATGAGGCAACGCTACAGCTCTGGCTCTACACGGTCAATACTGTCGTATGCCGCCTTGAAATCGATGAACAAATGGTGCGTAGGGACCTGGTACTCACGGCATTTCTGGAGGATTTGCCGCACGGAAAAGATCTGGTCCGTTGTCAAGCGGCCGTCGATGAAACCTGCTTGATAACTTCCCACGAACTCGTTTGCTATAGGTAATAGACGACGGAAGAGAATCTGGGATAGCACTTTGTAGGCGGCGTTTAGGATAGTGATTGCACGATAATTTTCACACTCCAGTTTGTCGCCCTTTTTGTAAACAGGACATATATTGCTTGCTTCCACTCCTCCGGTAGCTGTTCAGTTTCCCAGATTCTGGTTATCAGCCGATGAAGACAAGCGGCCAACCTGTCCGGGCCCATCTCGATAAGTTCGGCTCCGATACTATCCTTGCCAGCGGCCTTATTGTTCTTGAGCTGTTGAATGGCTTCCACTGTCCGCTGTGCCCGATGTAGCCATCGCTTTCGCTGACCTGAACTTCTGTGCCTGTGCTATCTGCACCATTCAGGTGTTCTTCGTAATGCTGCTTCCACCTTTCGATCACCTCGCGTTCGTCCGTCAAGAGGCTCCCGTCCTTATCCCGGCACCTCATCAGCTCGCGGCACGAAGCCTTTGCAGGATGTGTTGAGCTTGTGATAGAACTTCCGCGTTTCTTGAGAACGTACAGCAACTCCATCTCTTGGCATTCCACCTCTTCCAGGCGGCGCATTTTGTCCCGGAATAGGCGAGTTTGCTGTTTCCGCTTCAGTCTGTATTTTTTTCTCAGTCGCCAAAAACTTTGCCCTTACAATTTTGGCGAAAATTGGCCAGTTATGTTTGAATATTCTAAGAATAAGACAAGATATTCCGTTTTTCCACATTTTCGTGTGATTTGTGCCGTTCCGTATGAAAACTAATAAATCGTACCACCGATCAATCTCCACCATCCGACAGGTGATGACCCGGCCACCTTGTACATCTGGGTGCAGATGTTCTATGTCTACTCGCACTACTGGCTCATGGGCGCCCTGTTCATGATCATGGACATTACCGGGAAGCCGAAGTTTCTTCGAAAGTATAAAACGCAACCAGGGGTTAATGAACCGATCAAGTGGAGCGATCTGAAGAAGGTAAGTTAGTTCAAAACTCTTTAAAAGAATACTTCAACATTTAACAAGCTCTATCTATCCAGATCATCAAAACGGTCCTGTTCAACCAGTTCGTCATTGGGGCTCCCCTGACGTACATCGGTTTTCACCTGTCGATCGACAAGGACCTGCCAGATGTCCGAGTTCTTCCGCCGCTGACGACCGTCGTGCGGGACCTTATCGTTTGCATGTTCATGTGGGAGATTGGTTTCTACTACAGCCATCGACTGCTGCACCACAAGTACCTGTACAAAATCATCCACAAGAAACATCACGAATTTACCGCCCCGGTTTCGTGGGCGGCCATTTACGCGCACCCCATCGAGCACATATTCAGCAATATGATTCCTCCGATGTTGGGCGTCTCGCTCATGAGGTGCCACGTGGTAACTTCCGCTCTCTGGTTCAACTACGTCATCCAGGACACGCTGACGGCGCACTCCGGCTACCATCTGCCGTTCCTGATGAGTTCGGAGTACCACGACTATCATCATTTGAAGTGAGTTCTTTCCTTGGTAAGGGAATTATAATGCAAATGATTAATTTGTGAACCTCCAACAGATTTAACCAATGTTTCGGCACCAATGGTCTCCTGGATTGGCTGCATGGGACGGATGCAAACTTCCGCAAGACGAAATATGGGCAACGCGATCAACGATTGTTAGGGCTGAAATCGGCAAGGGAACTGGTCCCGGATAAGGATTAAGCTGCTGCCATTGTTGGTAGAACGAATTGAGCTGTGAAAATTGTGAATTTATTACAAACCTGATAAAATATACTAAAAGTTGACATTTTTGATATTCTGTTTAAAATGAATCAGTGTTTTTTTTTGCTTTCACAGGCCTTCTTTACAGTTTCAGTACCAAAGTTGCGTTACCATGAATACTGGAAGACGAACTTATCCAAGTATGGTTATAGTTCCTCATAAAATCAGCATCTATTTTCACTCTAAGAAATAAACTAATTCGTCTTGGTAATTTTGCACTCGTTATGATCATTTGGCTCCGGATATATTCCGATTTTTTCTTGGAGGATCATGCCTCAGGCATTTTCTCATGATTGATTCTTTGCATTCTTGGACAAGAGTTTGTGGTGAAAAAATGAAAAAGGTTGGTGCAGCCGTTTTCGAATAATGAAGATTATGTTTCAGATATCACTATAAGGATAAAGATCTTAAAATGACAGGGCAAATCGTACTATTGCTTTTTTTTGTTCAGTAACTTTCACTCATGGTACTATAATTCTGAAGTATTCTCTCAAACAACAATAGCGTTCGAAATACAGATGTTTGAAAAAAATACAGTACTTTGAATTGTCCATGTTTAGTTCGTCACAGTCATAAGAATCTTCAACATATTTCGTTCTTTAATTAGTCTGGGTTCATATAGACTAAACCAAGTGTTTTTGATGGCTTCAAGAAATCGTACTCTCTAAAATAAAGTTACACAAAATCGGGTTCTTCTGGACCACATGTCATGTGTGGTATTTTCATGCATCCGGAAAAATCGGTTTTGTGCTAATTTCTGCATTATTTGCTCAAACTACACGACGCACAGAGATGCTTAGTATTTCGGAGCTTCTTTATGTGTCATATACTTTAAAAAATAGAAGAAGAAATTATCGCAGGAGCGTGTTGTTCAAATGTGTTAAAATTACACATCTGATGTGTTGGTCCAGAAGAGCTCGATTATGTGCGAATCGTACTCAGTTTTGTGTAACTTCGTTTATGCGTGTACCCAAGACATTCGAAATGTCAAATTATTAACATTATTGGCTGCAATAAAGAAAATTATCTATTTGATGATACATCTGTATCAAAATTGAATCGAAAAAGTCAGAATTGATGGGGTTTTAGCGTATCCATACTTGTCCTACTTGTTTTTCCTCTTGTAGAAATTCTTCTACAATATATTTGGTTTTAATAGACTCTAGTCAGCTTTGTAGCATGGCAGCCAATCCATGAAAATCCGTTCTAGTGGGTCAACGAATTCCGTGAAAATTTGCTATTTTGTTCCTAATTTGAAATAAGGATACACGTGTTTTTGGATTTTTTTATTAGGGTGACCATTTCCGAAATAGTGTGACCAGAAAAATCGCGATTTTGCAAAATTTTTATTTAAAAAAAATATTATAACTTTTGAATCGTTCGATCGATTTTTAATCTTTTTGGACTAAATAAAAGCTAAGGACGTTGACTTTTCAGGAAAAATAAAAAATTCACAAAAATTGTTTTTTACTTAAAAAAAACAATAATTTCTGTTTTTTCGTGTCCTAGAGGCCTCGGGGCTATTGCTGTTCTCATTTTTTCTTGAAAGTTCAGAAAATTTTACGTTTACTATCACACTGTAGGTCTCAGCATGTTAGATTTTTTATTTAAAAAAAATCATAACTTTTGAACAGCTCAACCGATTACCAATCTTTTTTATGGAATGAAAGCTTAAGATTTCAACTTTACAGACAAAATTAAAAAATCTAAAAAATAAATATTTTGATGTAAAAAATAAATATTTTTTCAAAGTTTTATATTTTTTTTCTGAAATACCGTCGTTGGGGGTGACAATGGGTCAAAAATGGATATGTGCGATTTATTTTTTGAATAACTATCGCAATTTAACTCCAATAAACTTCAAATTTGGTGTGTATGTACTTTGATGGTACATTAACAACTGTTCAAAAAATTAAAGATAAATATTTATTCACAGCGGCACCACAAGTGAATGAAAAATGACCCAATCTCACCCCATAGAGGGGGTGACATTGGGTCACTGTAATTGAAATAACTTGTTTTTGAGAATATGATTTCAAAACCATTCACAACTGAAAAATATTGATAAAAAACGATGCAAACAAGACAAAAACATATCTAAGATGTTTCACAAGTATGATAAACCCACTTAAAAGAAAGATTATACTGAAAATTGAAGAGCTATGAGAAAAAATATGAAAACCCAACATTTATCGTCAAATTTACATAAATTTTCTTGGTGTTTCCCTCAAATTGTCTTCAAAGTCTCATCCCCATTGCTATAAAGCCCATTCAGTTTTCCCAAAGGTGTACTGAAACAGTGATTATTTTAAACCTTCGCAAATAGTAAAATTTCGGTGCGACATTCCACGATCAATAAATTTCAGGCAGAAGTTGACGTCATAATCCCAGTATTTCAGCGATCCAACTCATTTGTAATTCCGTGAGATGTTTCTATTATATGAAAACACTGATAAATGATCAAATTTAGAAAAAACACCCTTTTGATAAAAATTTACGATGTTGCTGCGCTCGAAACACAGTTGCTGGTTTGAGAAGTTGTCAAAATGCGTTGTATTGTTATTCAATGCACGGAATACTCAAGTAGACTTGTTTGATGTTTCAGAGATGCTATATTTATAAAGAATAAACACATCTTAATGAAAAAAGAGAACACTCGGCACCGTAAAATGTCAAAAAAGTGGACTTGGAATTTCATTAACTATCGTTCTTGCTTGACCCAATCTCACCCCCATTTTAAATGTTTTAGACATCGTACCGAAAAAAATGATTTTTTTTTTTTGTGGGAAAATCAAACAGATTCCGGAAAATACTGGTGATGTGTTCAACATTCTAATAATACAACGGTAGAGGCTAGAGTACATGCGTGATACTTTGTACAGGAGAAATTTAATGTTGTAAATCTTATCTAGTTTCAACATGCAAGTTTATTCATGTAGTTAACAAAAACTACTATTTCTAAAAATGCATATTGTTATGAATTATGTGTAATAATATGTTCCCTAACATATGAATTATTAATTTTAGTAATATCAGCGTTATTAGCTGAAATATTTCACAAAACATATTTTTCCGTTTTGACCCAATCTCACCCCCTAGACCCATTGTCACCCCCATCGACGGTAGCAAATTTTTACGGAATTCGGTGACCTACTAGATCGGTTTTTCATGGAATGGTTGAAGGGAAAACTTATTTTTGCAAAGAAAAATCACCAAAGGAGGTTCATTGACCTCTATAGAAATGAATAATTTTGCCGAAGAACGCAAAACAATCCAACACTTGTGAAAAAAGTTAATCATTATAAACCTATTGACAAGGTGACGTTGATTAACACGTAAAGAAATAAAAATAATAACAAACTTTGGCTTAATTTCGGAATAGTCTATGCCAAATAACTTTTTTCACAAGCATCGGATTGCTTTGCGGGCGTCGACAAAGTCGTAAAAATACCTATCGAGATCCGTGTTCAAATTTTTTATAGAGGTCAATGGGAGACCTATCGCGATTTTCCGTTGCAAAAGTAAGTTTTTCCTGGCGCTAAAATATAGTTTCGGCGATCATATTTTTCATATAAACGTGTCCCAGGCTAGTGTCCATTCAGAATCAGTTCTCCCGTATGCCTAAAAATGCAAAATCGGATAACATCATGATGCTGCGACTTGATATTTTTCTGATATATGACAGAAAACTCTATGCAGTTTCATAGCATCAGAACATCATTTTTTAATATTATTCAGTAAACTGACAAATATTGTAACATTTTCCAAATCCATTGCAGTATAAATTTTGGATTAGTAGAGGATTTAACACGCGTTTCAATTTAACACTTTTTTCTATCTTTATTAACAACATTTTTAGCCCTGGAATAATTCATCTCGGGGAATTTAACATTAAATTTCGGGAAGATTTTGTAAATTATCCAGCTGTTTTTTCTTGAATATTATACATTTAGTAATACGAGGTTCATCAAACATTTGACAAATTTAAATTCAAGTTATTATGATACAGCCAACTCTCCCTAACTCGATATTAAAGGGACCATCGAGTAAGGGAGGTATCGACTTACAGAACATAAAACCAGTGCAACTGCGATCCAAGGGACCATCGAGTTAGCCATGAAAACCAATTTTTACTATGGTTCTCGAACTCGATATCAAGATACTGAATATCGATTAAGGGAGAGTTATCTGTTTATTTTTTAAACACTGAGTTTACAGAATAAGAAAATGAGATCAGTTTACCGCAGCGTACCTGTAGTAATATGTAATGCGTCCGTGTACAAAATGGAAATTGTGGGCTTAAGTCCCGCCAGCTACATAATCTTTTAGCACAATGTTAACACAATTACACTTAGTTTGGCAAACATACTTCTATCTGCCGATATTGAATACCTCCTCTATTGATTCAGTAGTTCGGAATGAACGCAGAATTTTGCTTTGTATGGTCGACTGGAAGAACCTCGACAGAAATCGGTTTACAGTTTTCAATGGTATCCTCCTGTGTTATTGGAAAATAATCACGTTATTCTTAACCCAAAGTAATTTAATAATGAACCCACCATTATGTTCCATTTGTTTTGGAAATTCCAGCGACAACAAAACAAAATAAAAAGCGATTTTTGGCTAGCTTGCAGCTTGTGGCGAATTACTTTGGCACCGGAGTTAATTGCAAAATGTAGTTTGGGCTACCATACGCATTGTCAGGATGTTTTAGTCATCTGTACTAAAACGTAGTAAACGTCCCAAAAACTGTGACCATTTTCATTAATTTTAGACATAGTAGAACTGAACAAACAGTAATGGTATGGATTACCATATAGTTTTTTTCAGTGTATGCATGCCATAAAACTTTTGACTTTTACTGTGCGCACTGTTTTCAAGTTGCCCGTGAGAGAGAACGAGACAGCACCAACACACGGCGCAGTTGAGCCCAATTACTTCATTTCGGCTAAATTTTCAAGGTCTCCACTAATTAATTTGCCTTCAATTCCGTTAGAAAAATATACTCAATTTTGGATTGATTCAAGGCAAAATTGAGTTCTTTTAACTCATACCTAAGAAAGGTAGCATTTACCCAATTTTGGTTTATTGAGCCAAAGTACCCCCATTAGGTAGATGCCAGAGTTTATATACACAGAGTTGCGCGAAGAGACTTCTTTGAATGCTTGCTCTTCTTCGTCTTCGAAAACAGCCCCTATCTGTTTTGCTGGGCTGCTCGATAGGTAGACGGTTTGACAGTTCGATACACTGAGAAAAATCTACACGTCAAGGTCGTGTGTTTTACTTATAGATTTGCGCAATGAGGAAAACCACATGATTTGAGTGTGGTAGCCATATGGATTTCATCATTGATTTCACGGTATCATAACATGTGTATCAACATTAGGTTGTCATGTGAAACAAACATGAATTTCCAAATATTAAATCATGAAAACCAACTGATTTGCTTATTGAATTCGAAATGTAGTAGCTTTAGATAGTCATGTGTGATAGAACATAAATGTCAAGGGACTGAAAGAAGAAATTTGGTAGAAAAACTTTTGCTCCCCAAAATATGGATCCGTGGCTCCTCTGCTTGTCGCAAGCTCTCTTGATTTTTTTTTTCAAACCCGTGAGCCAGCAACAAGCGGGGCGCCACAAATCCATAATTTGGGAAGCCAGGGATAAGCATATTCCATTTTTTTCGAAACTGAAAGCCAGGAAAATCTGATAGTGGAATCCGATTTTTCTACTAAACTATACATTATAATCAATGTTTTCTTATAGAAAGGTAGAACTCTCGTACATCGGTCAACTTCACTAATAAAAGAAAAATCGAATTCACAAATTTTCATCTAACACTTTCAGCTTCAAAATTTGCTTCTTCTCTTTGGAAGCATGATGATGACTGTCGTTCGACACGAGGTCCAACCGCAATTCAGTTCACTATGCATCCCATGGGTTGATCACAAACAATTTAGAAGCTTTGAACATGGAAATCGATAGCATAGCTCATGGATTTCATCATAACAATCTCATTGCGCAAATCAATGAATCGACCAACTTGAACATGATGATTATGACACAAGGTAACCATAAGCAAAACACACTGAATCCGTGTTGGAGTGATGATCTATGCGTCCATAGGTTGACACATACGAAACTGAAGAGAAAGCTTCGGGAACTTATGTGGAAAAAATATGGAATCCCTGTTGTCGGTTGATGAATCAATCCATGAAGCAAAACACAGGAATTTAATGTGTAACACACACGAAGTTTGCAAGAAAATCATAGCAAATCGATATGGACGTTCATGAATCGATCCATAATTTTAAACACACAGATCGAGCGTGTGGATTTTTATCAGTGTAGGTAGATTTGGTTTCACTCTTCGCGCAACTCTTCATTCATAGACTCTGGTAGATGCAACTCTCTCTATATTTGACAACATTCGTGGGGGAGAAAGAGAACACCGAGAGCTTTTGAGTGGAAAGGATAATGAATATACTTAATTTTGGGTAAAGTTAACCCAAATTTAGGTATTTTTTCTCCGTACACACTAAAAGTCAAAAGAACAAAAGAATTTATAGCACGTACAGAGGCTCATGAGCCTATGTATGCTATAAAACGTTTGACTTTTACTGTGCGCCCTGTTTTCAAGTTGCCCGTGAGAGAGAGCGGAACAGCACCAACACACGGCACACAGTAAAAGTCATGAGAACAAAAGAATGTATGGCACGCACAGTGACATGGTGACAGAGTACACTGATAAAAATCCACACGATTGATCCGTGTGTTTAAAATTACACAGCGCAACAAAAATGACATTTTTGCGTGTCTCAAGAATCAAATTATGTGTCTCCAGTAGATTTGGGGTTGCTGAATCTGATGCCGTTTTGAGAAATGTTCCAGCACGTCACAATTTTTAACTACAGGTCGCCAAAGTTGTATAAAATACTTGTTTTATTGATGTTTGCATGAAATTTAAGGAATGATTTATTAAACTTTTAAGTGATCTAATCCATCAAGCATGTAAAATAGGACTTCAACTTTCATTTCAGATATAATTCGGTTGAAATTTCACGATTAAATTTAAATCAAATAGATTTTTTCAACATGCTTGCAGTCTTCATACAAAATACTTCGTTTCTCTTATATGGCAAAATACAATACTTTTCTAAACCATCGAAAAACAACTTTTGAGCATCGAAAGTGTTATGAAATTTGTTGATAAGTATTGTTATACACATGAAGCTTGAATTCTGTGATAAATAAGACAAACAAAATGCCATACAAGCTGGCAAACTTGCATGCAAGTTGACTGAAATAGTCAAATTTTGCATTTTCAACAGCCAATATCTCAAAAACTAGAAGTGCTATGATATTTTCGAAAACGGCAATGGATTCAGCAACCCTTAATAAAGTAAATAGTGGTATTTTGGTGCTTGAGACAAAAACGTGTTCCGCAGTGTTATGGATCGATTCATGAACGTCTATATCGATTTGTTGTGATGTCCATACAAACTTCGTGTGTGTTACACATTCAATTCTTTAGTTTTGCTTCATTAACCGACAACATGAATTCCATAGTTTTCCACATAAGTTCCTAAAGCTTTCCATTTCAAATTCATGTGCGTCAAACTATGGGTGCATAGATCATTACCCAGCACGGATTCAGTGTGTTTATCTTATGGTTATCTTGTGTCATGGTCATCATGTTCAAGTTGGTCGATTTGAGCTTGCTGTCGATTTTCGTGTTCCAAATTTCTAAATTGTTAGTGATAAACCCGTAGCAAACTAAATTGCGGTCGGACCTCGCGTCGAATGACAGTCATCATCATGTTCCAAAGAGAAGAAGCAAATTCTGAAGCTGAAAGTTTTAGAGGAAAATTTGTGGATTCGTTTTTCTTTCTATTAGTGAAGATGTTCGAGTGAAGATGAGGAATTCATTCTATTTTTGTTTGAATAAAATGTATTACTTCCAGCATTGGATGTAATGTGTGGTGTTAGAGAAAAATCGAATTCCACTAGCAGCTCTTCCTAGCTTTCAGCATCGAATAAAATGAAATATGCTAATCCCGGGCTTCCCAAATTATAGATTTGTGGCGCCCCGTTTGTTGCTGATTCACTTGTTTGGAATAAAACAATTAAGTGAGCTTGCGACAACCAGAGGAGCCTCAAATCCATATTTAGGGGAGCAAGAGTTTTTCTATCAAATTTCTTCTTTCAGTATCATGACATTCATGTTCTATCACACATAACTATCTCAAGCCACTAAATTTTGAATTCAATATGCAAATCAGTTGGTTTTCATGATTTCATATTTAGACATTCATGTTTGTTTCACATGACAACCTAATGTTGATACACATGTTATTATACTCAGGTCATGTGGTTTTCTTCATTGCGCAAATCTATAAGAAAAACACACGACCTTGACGTGCAGATTTTTCTCAGTGTACACAATATCACCAGTGTTGCTGTTTTGTAAAATGGACTATTGTCGATCGTGTACCGCTTGATGGGTACATTTATGTGATTTTTTTAGGCGTTCAATGAAACAACAATTTCACTGGTTCATAAGTCGTGATTTATGGACAACCTAAGGTTTTTGCCTCAGTGTAGTATCCACTTCATAAGTACCGTGCAAAAGTATAGGACAAGTTATGGCCAAGAAATGCCTCAGCAGTCCAAATTACTTGAGCTGTATGGTAACGGTCGTATTTTAGGCCCCCTAAGGAAGTGATTTTGTTTTTTTTTGTCCCAAATAATCAATTGCACAGCTTAACTAAGTCAAAAAAACATGCCAGAATGTAGAGATAAACTTTTTTTTTTTTTTTTTTTAAAAGACACTGACACTGACACACAAACTTCGTCGAAAATAATTAAAATGTGAAGTACTGTTTGAGTCGGCGGCGGTAAACAACTAAAATCTGTTAGGGAAGTGTTGGCGGGCCCTGATTCGGAATATATGAATTGGATCTATTTGGTTTTCAAGCGTATCAATATCCGAGTTTGATTGTCGTTCGTCCCCTGTATTTCGTTTTTTAAAAGACAATTTACACCGTCTTCAGCCATAGGCTGCACAGACTGAACATAACTTACATTAGACAACGGACACACGGAACGACCAGTGGACCAATGAAGAATTTTTCGTTTGACGAAAAGTTTTCTCCGACTGGGGCGGGAATCGAACCCACACTCTGTAGCACAATACGCCTAAACGACTGACGCCGCTAACCACACGGCTACGAAGCCCTTCACATTGTCCTCTTCTCGTCGTATTTCTCACAAACCGTTTCTGTTTAGTTTTGTTACAGATCTGGACATCCTGTCCCTTCAAGCTTCATCAACTTAGTAGTCTAAGTAGCTTAAGAAATCCCGAAAAATCCTTTCCTCCCCTGTTACAAATGTATTCCCTAACCTTAAAACTTCCGCAAACTAACATAGTTTTTAAAATAAGTTCAAATTTCAAAATGTAAATAATGTAAAAAAAGAAAAGATTTCGGCTCGGTTATGCCCTACGGCGCCTGAACCTTCCAAATAAACGAGATGAGTAAAAAAAAAAATGCGCTTCGAGAGTAAGCGGAAATTCCTATCCCTTATTCATTTGGATCGTAGTGCAATTCTTACCAGTTCCGATCAATCACGGAGTAGCAACCATTGACATGTACAGTCAGTCTATGCTATGCTATGCTAGTAGGGCGATTCAAGTTTTAAAAAAGGTTTGAAAATCCAATCTCTTATATGTTCCATACTACCCTTACCATAAAAATAGTGTTCTATGAAATTTTCAGCTTTCTAGGTGGTGATTTAAAGGTAGCCCAAAGACAATGTAGGTTTATATGGAAACTAGTGGTCCCGGCAAACTTCGTCTTGCCATCAAGTAGGCTGTTGAAAAATGCTATGAATCGTCCCATACAAAATGACAGTTCCGTTCACTTTCGTTTTTCCAACTTTCTTGGTGAATATCCTGGGATTTTTATGCACACAAACACATCGGGTCCCTTGACGAACAAAGCGGAGAAAGAATCATCCAGATCCGTTCACCCGTTCGTAAGCCATTTCGTGACATACAAACACCATTCCATTTTTATTTATATAGAAGATAGATTACTATGGAGATATTTTGAGAAATGTTCCAAATACGCTTGTACTGTAATGTAAGGAGAAACTTATCATCCCTTATTGAAAACTCATTCTTCAAACCTTAATGAAGCATGTTGCTTAAGAAACAAATCCTTTTTGAGCAAATTTTGTTTGGGATTTTTGTACATGTTTGCAGGGTAATAATCCCATATTAAGCTAAATAATAGCAAACAAACTTATGAATATCTCTTCTGCTACTTCTTTTTTTCAGCAAATTTCTTCATTTTGGTTTAAAGAATGAGTTTTTACTATGCGATTATAAGTTTGTTCTAGCGTGTTTGGAACATATCTCAAAATTTCTCCATAGTAATTTTCATATAAACCTACATTGTCTTTGGGCTACCTTTAAATCACCACCTAGAAAGCTGAAAATTTCGCAGAACACTATTTTTATGGTAAAGATGATAAGGAACATATGGGAGATAGGATTCTCAAACATTTTTAAATTTTAAATCCAACATGGCTGTCACAATGGCCGGCTTGTGCCCCTAATCACGATTTCAAAGGCAGTAAACTGAAGAAATATTAAACGTACGAAATCAATCTTCTTATCTTCTTTAAACTTTGTGCTAGTGTACAAAGCTAAAATAACCTCGGAGATGAACAGTTTAATGTACCTGGCAAGTTTACATAGCACGTTTACCTGCAAATAGAGAAAAAAAATAACAGTTAGTCAGCTGAATAGCATTATTTCACATACATTTCGGCATTGAAAAATAAATTATTTTAATAATTTGATTCAATATGAACACATTTTAACGCATATGTTTGAATCAGCAGCAGTATTCATCTCACCTGGAGAAAAGCCTGAGTCTAAGTTTTGACTGCTATTTTGTCAATAGATTATTTTACATTCGTATATCACGAAAAGTATGTTGCAGTGCGGAGATATGTCTGTCAAACTTAAAAAAAATCTCCGACATGAATTGGCCGCGAGCCTTCCTTTAGCATGGTTTTGTTTTATAGCTGCACGTTCTTCAACCCAGCAGGAGCAAATCATTTTTTTTTTTTTCAAATGGAAGGGAACAGCTTACTGATAGTATAGAATCAAATGAGTTTTAGCCCATTCCAATAAACATAATTTAAAATAGCTTTTTCTATTCCTGAGACCAAGTTACGCCACTACAATAATGGTTTATTAATATCTTTATCAAATAGAAACAGGGCGTATTTCTACAAATTTTATACAAATCGCAATCCATTAATCTTCCGAAGAAAACAAAAACAAATTCCACTTATCTTTAACTCGTTATCTAGCTACCGTGTGGGTCAAGTAGATTAATGAATCGATTTGCAAAAAAATACAAAGAACAAATCGCACTCAAGCTTCCTATCAAAAATGTGGACTAAGATTGCAAATCAAATAGATAAGTTTCCTTAGCTACCGGTGAATCTAATTGAAGTGAAATGTAAATAAATCAAAATTAAACCAGTCGTAGCACAAGTACCCTACTTAACTAAAGATAACACGTATTGCACAACTAGCGCCTATCGACGTCCAAACTGTCAACAAGAGCATAACCGTCCCATGTGGAAAAACTAGACATCGGGGAAATTATTTCTTTAACCTTAAAGTATGATTTCACATACCAATGTTCACAATTTGAAAATGTATAGAGGACGGTAATGCTTTCATGGGCATCAAAGTGCTATCTCATTTTGGAATGCTAAAAGGTGGTTCTACGCTTACTCCCAGGCATAGATCATAGTGATGACTCGCTATGACTTTTACGATCCATCTCATTAATCATCGCCTCGCAGATCATCTGTCCCTACACACAGAAGCATTGCTCTTTTGCATTCCCCTCCCTGAACCAAAGACAACTTTCGCTTCTTCGCCACCAGGTGACGATCCGGAACTGCTCTACGTATGGTACCAGTCATTGTACGTCTACTCGTTTTACTGGCTAATGGGATCACTTTACATAATGATGGACATCACCGGGCGCCCTCGGTTCCTACGCAAGTACAAAACCCAGCCAGGAATGAACGAACCGCTCAGCTGGACCGATTTAAAGAAGGTATGGCACGGTGTGTTGGGAATCGTTGTTATTGAAAAATATGATCATAAATTTTGCAGCTATCGTTCGAAAAGATAAGACGTCTAAAGCATCCTCTCCGTGAATTTGATTTTTTTTTATCGAGGGAAACAAAAGTAACATATACGTTTGGGTAGTTTAATGACATTACAAACTTATCCTAGTTGTTCCCCTTTAATATAGAATAAATTCATCCAGAATGAGTCGAAAAAAATTAAAATCGTTCTCGATAATCTTCGGTTTGGATTAAATTTGGCAAATGTTTTTGGTACGGTGAAATAAGTGGTTTCCATAGACAAATCGAACATGTTGACTAAAGAATAACTTTTGAAAATTGCCTATAAATTTTTGCATGCAATTTGTTTGAAAAATTCTACTTAAGAAACAGTTGATTTTAGAGAAAAAAAATCTATGAAGAAGTTGAAATAAACCGTTTGGACTACATGAAATAAAAATACACTGAAAAAATATTTTATTTTTTTCCATTAAAAAAGATTTTGAATTATTCAAAAACCCCATTTTTTGTGTCTTTCGAATTTTCACCATACAATCTTGACAGTAAACAGATATTTGTGAAAAAGTTTCACGATGAAGAAATTTTTAATTTTCTAAGAACAACTTTCGGCCGATTTAAAAAAAATTGTATTTTTGTAACAATAAAGTTATACTAGAGTTATCTTTTTGCAAATTTCACTTGTATGCTGATGATTGCCAACTGTATATATCAGATACAATAAACTGTCTAGAAAATAGTATAAAGAAAATTAACTCAGATATTCAGAACATTTTGAACTGGTGTGAACGGAACGGACTAGTATTGAACTCGAGTAAAACACAAGCGATTATATTTAGAAATAAGCGTACTACAATTACATGCCCTTTCAAAATTAAAATAGACAACGATACCATTGAATTTTCAGATACTGTAAAGAATCTCGGATTAATAGTGGATTGCAGATTAAATTGGAACGTCAATGCTGTATGTAATAAAGTGTATAAAGCTCTTCATTCTCTTGTTGTTGTAAGAAGTAGCACTCCGCAACACACACGACTTCTACTTGCTAGATCATTAATTATTCCACTGTTCGATTATGGAGATATTTTATGCTCGCTTATTTCGATAAAAAAAATTACGAAAACTGCAACTAGCCTTCAACACTGTTACTCGATATGTTTTTAACCGCGGAAAATTTGATCACATATCCAGATATGCAAACTCGATACTTGGTAGAATTTTCGCTAGCCATTTAAAACTTCGAATCTGTACGCAATCTTTCAAAATCTTAAATGATCCTCCATTGTATCTAGAAAATTTCTTTTCATATGCACGATCCATGAGAGCACCTTTATTAACGACCACAAGCTAAAACAAAGACCAAGCTGAGGGTCGTGGGTTCGAATCCCACCGGTCGAGGAACTTTTCGGGTTGAAAATGTTCTCGACTTCCCAGGGCATAAGGTATCATCGTATCTGCCACTTGATATACGCATGCAAAAATGGTCATTGGCATAGTAAGCTCTCAGTTAATAACTGAGGAAGTGCTCATAAGAACACTAAGCTGAGAAGCAGGCTCTGTCCCAGTGGGGACGTAACGCCAGAAAGAAGAAGAAGAAGATGTAATTTTGGCTTTTCGGTAGTTGTTACAATTTAAGTTTAATTTTTGAACTTCTCATGGAAAAAAAATAATTCGGTGTATATTTTTTTACGGTTCGCTACAATTTCTTCAAAGAACAATTTTATCTAAAATCAACAACAGCATTTTAATGCAAATCGAAGATGTTTAAGTTCTAAGACTGACCGATTTGACATGGAATTTCGTCTCTAACCATCCTCCATACAGCATGATGCTCAAATGCTGTTATTATGATCTAATTTCGAATGAGTGTAGCCTTCAATGCTGTTGTAGTGCTTCTTCTATTGTAAATTACTTCAAAAGTTACAGAACGATCTACGAGTTCAATAGAAGGAAATTCTCGAATATTCTGTTGATAAGTACAGTGGGATTCCGTTTTTGACACCCCCCAGTGGGATTTTTGTAAACAACTTCGTGTTTTTTGTTTTAAGATGAAGATAGAACGAAGCTAAACTTCAAATTTTCAAGAGCACAAATCTGGAGAACCGAACACCCGTTTGAGCTGAAAACTTAATCGCTTGGTCACCACCAGCTAGTGACCAATCGATTAAATTTTCATCGAAAACGGACATCTGGTTCTCCATATTTATGCTCTTGAAAATTTGAGGTTTGGCTTCGATTCATCTTCACCTTAACTATTCGAACAGCAGGCTAGCTTCACGTTGATCGCATTCCAGGACTCCATCTCTGTCGATATTTCATCAAATCCCACCAATTAAAAAATAATTCCTTCAAGATAGTAGCTTCTTTCTGAGTACCTTGTGTCATTTAATTTGTTACTTAAAATGCGTAAAAAAATAACAAAATCATTCAAAATTGAGAATCTTATGTGATGAAATTAGCGAAATCGAATGGGCCAAAACAGAAGCCAGTAAAATAAAATGTATCCACGGCAAACTCTTGGGAGTTTTAGGGCGCCCTATGATTTTATAGCGGGATACTGTTGATTTTTAGTATTTCTTGTGAAATCCTAAAAATATGAATAGGTACCCAGCAAAACTTTGGTATAGCTAACAGTTGCCTATGACGTCATAACTGACCTTAATGAAGTCCCATCGAAGTCTTGACTGTTTTCAACAATATCAGAGCGGATCTTAATTTTTTCAGCGACATCCTCACAATTCCTAGCGAACTCTTGGGCATATGCCAATTCCCATCGAGATCCTAGGTGAAATCCTCCTGAGCATTCTAGGCCGGTTCCTGTAGGTAGATTCATGTGGAGATGATTCAGCGTCTCAACGATGTCCTGTGGATTTCAAAAGAGCACCTGAAGATTCATATAGGACACTTGTGGTTTCGTTGCGGCAACCTATTAATTTTTAATTTAATTTCAAACTGAAATCAATTGTCCAATATAATGTTCTACTATGCTAGCAACATAATTTTGAAGAGACATTTTCTACTTGCGAATTTGGCCAAATTTGGCGCTAAAGCTTAGAATGCATGAATGCATTGTATTTTTGTATTCTTACACAGTTTGAGGGAATGTGCAGTTCTTGAATAAAAGTCACTAATGCGATAATTATCTCTACCCACCCCATAATTACAAATAGTATAGAGCTTATAAACATTGGTTAAAGATTTTTATGCAATAAAAGTGCAACGTCTGTCACTTTTAATACCACGGGTCAATGGATTATCATAACATAATCATGACCTACGGAAATCTGCTTCGAAGTGAACCTTTCCGATATATGGCTGTCATATGATTACGTAGGGATAATGTAACACTATCTTAATGGTAATTTTGAAAAGAATCATTAAAAAATAAAGTGAGAAAAAAGTGTTCTGATTTTGGCACGGTTCCGTTTTTGACAACTGAAAATTTCGACTTTGTTGTCAAAAAAGGGATCCCACTGTATTACAATTTATTGCCATCTTTCGAAATGACAGTACATAGTAATGTTCTTGTATCGATGTTCTTTTTTCGGGTGGTGTTTGAACTTCAGCTAGTTTGCGAGTACCGCAACCCCCTTGTCAAGATAGATGATATTGATGTTCTCCCATCGAGCTGAAATTTTGCAGGAGTTGTTTTCCTATACAAAAGATGATATTTCGCAATATTTCAGATTTTTATATTAGGGGGAAGTGGTACACAATAACCACTAACGCTACTATAGCTATAGTGAAAATGCATGGATTTGTATGAAATTTGGCATGTTTACTTTACGTTATATGAACTTCAAAATGAACATGGTATTTGTATTAAAAAAATTGTTTCAAATCGAAAAATCGGTTTTTATTTTTTTTTTTCAAATCGATTTATTTTTTTAAACCGAACTAGGTTGAAAAATTGAATATGAAGTTTTGTAGGGCAACTCAAAAGCTTTCATTTGAGGTGTACCGTGGTGAATCAAAACCCGGACGGTATGAGAAGCATATGGAGTATCTCTTGTTGGTAGTTGTAATACCGATTATATCATACCGTATTGCCGCTGCCATATCTGAAATAAATTTCACTTCCTTGTACCGGGTACCCCCGTTGGTATGACCACATTTAATCTGAACACTTTTTAATTTGTACCCCGCTAATTTGCACATCGTTCAGATTAAAAATGGTTCAAACGTCATTCAGCTCATGAACGCTGTGGAACGGAACGCAGAATCAAAATAAAACAGCCAAAGGGGTAACCAGAAGTATGATTTTCTGTTGTTCGTAGGGTGACTAGAAGTTGAAATCAAAAATGAATCCCGATGGTTTGTTTAAGGTACCGTTCAAATTAGCGGGGGTGCACGGTAAAAGTGATGATGCGGATAACAATCAAATTTCAAACATTGCGACGACAGTGACGATAATTCAAGTCCTCTAGAATCATAGAAGAATTGATCATCCTGTGAAGAAATTTGAGTGATTTTCTCGAAAAATTGCTATAGAAAGACGATTGTTCGGAATATGAGTTATGTTCGGAGTTTGGAATAAAACGAATGTTTTAATTTGGGGTGGACCCGAAAAATCAGTTTTTATTTTTGTCTGACTTGTTTGTTTTCTGGTTTACTCGAATGTGGTCTTCAGAAGAGTTGTAGTGGAAGTAATGATATAATTTTTTGCTGAAATTGCAAGTTTGTAATTCTTGTGATTTTGAAGTTATAAGCTAATTTAAGTGAAAAACTATGAAGATGCCCATAACTCATGGAGTTGGTTCGATGTTTTTTTTCTTATAGCGGTATTCAAAAGACCACAAAGCAGGAACCTTTACTGCAAAATCTGTGATAACGACATTTTTTCTCAATTGCGAAACTTCACGTCAAAGATACACTTTAGAAAATCGAAATTCGTCTGTAAATCAAAACATTTTAAGTTAAAGTGAAGATGAATCGAAGCCAAACCTCAAATTTTCAGGAGCACAAATCTGGAGAACCAAACACCCGTTTGACCATCGAGTGACCAATCGATTAAGTTTTCAGCTGAAACGGATGTTTGGTTCTCCAGATCCGTGCTCTTGAAAATTTGAGGTTTGGCTTCGATTTATCTTCACCTTAAAGGCGTGGTATCTTCAGCAAAGGTGTAGATTTTAGCTAGATCTACAACTGCTCAATATGAAACTTTGAAACAAACATTATTTTTCGGGTCAACCCTAAGTAAAAACTTTCAGAATAAATTTACTTTTCTCAAATGTCTCAAATGAAGAGTTGTCTTCGAAAACTTTGTTCATAAGAACGCTTTCTGAAAGTTCGCAGAAACGCTTAGCAACAAATTTCTTCAAACAAAAAAGTTCGAGTCAAAATATAGTTCTAACTAAGGGCCCCTCAATTTCTCTCTGAAAACATTATACGTCTAAAATCGTCGAGAACAGATAAAATACATTTTCCTGCTAAAATGTCGATTCGGAACATTGTGCAATGTAAGGCCGGAGACACGACAACATTTTATTTATTATTTACTAATAGAACATCAATATTAATGTAACCTACAGAAAATGAACATCGTTCGTCTTAATTATTGTCGAATTGTGCGTTGTGAAGTTTTTTTTTTTTGCTTTAAAGAAGTGATTCCCAAAGTGGGTGAATTCGCCCCTCTGGGGGCGATTTTCAGGCTTAATGGGGCGAAAATTTGTAAAACAGAATTTGGGGGCGAAAAATCCTAAAAGAGGGCGAAAAAGCTAACATGGAAGCATTTTAAAATCTGAAGGATAATCAATTCTAAACTTAACTATTTACCGAATAATTTTGCCTTAGATCGATATATCGCTAAGCATGGTCATTTAATAAAATATATAGACAACACTTGATGATTGTCAAACACTAAATTTTCGGGGTTTTTCATATCATTTGAGTTAAAAAAAATTGTCGGTATTTGAGATTTTCTTTAGTTTAAGATGAATCGAAGCCAAACCTGAAATTTTCAAGAGCACAAATCTGGAGAACCGAACACCCGTTTAAGCAGATAATTTAATCGGTTGGTCACACCCAGCTAGTGACAAATCGATTACATTTTCAGCTTAAACGGATGTTTGGTTTTACAGATTCGTGCTCTTGAAAATTTCAAGTTTGGCTTCGATTCATCTTCACCTTAAGGTCGGAATGGTTAGCCACAGATAACACAGATAACAAAACAAAACAAATCTTTGAATGTACAAAACATGTATCTGAGAATTTTCAAAAATTGTTGCAAATGTCAAATTTTCTATATGGGCATTTTTTTTTGCATCGGAACTTTGCGGTTAGGAAGCTAGTATTTCTTTTTTACGGAAAAAATCTACAGTACCCATTTTTAGGTTTCGGTTACATTTTTTTTATGGAGGTTGCACTTCTTCTTGAAAAATTTACCAGGCAAAAATCGGGTTCCATTAATTATTCACAATTTCTGAAAATTATAGCAGTAGTTTTAGAAATAGCAGATCACAATTAACGAATCATATCACATATACGCGCCAACTTTTAACGTGGTTAGGGAGCGAGATCTTTCAAAAAACCCAGAATTGCAAACAAAATCGATGCAGTTCACCTTTGTTCATGTGGATAGAAATGTATTTGCTCGGAAAACAATGCATTTGCATCAGTTTTGGGGAGCTTCGCCACCAAACTACACAAGTGTGCGCCCATGCATATATCTTGTTTAAATAGTTGAAAGTGGGCCGAACTTGTATCGAAAATTGATTAAGTAGCCTGTAATACACGCAAGATTTGCCTAAATAATAAATTATAGTCTAGAAAATGATTGATAATAATTGTTGGTTCTGATATTTAAGAATTTAAGGATATATTTTTAAATGTACATGATAGTTATTGCATGATTGTAATTGGCTACGTAAAACGATGTATAATCCACTATGGCAACAATTGGCGTATGGCCAAAACCAGTGCTTCTACCCTACAACTTATTGTTTTAGGCAAATTTGATGTTCTACGAACTTTTATTGAACTGAATTTTGGAGATAATGAGCTTGAAGACTGAAATTGCTTGAAAAATAACAAAGTTATGTAAATTTCACTGAAGGACACATGTATTTTATAACACTTGTGCCATCTCTAAATCTTAATATTTATGGTTTCTCTATTAATGTGATTTGAAATCAGAAGAGCACACGAACTTTTGGTTTTGAGATCTATCAAAATATAAGTCTAGAGAAGTATTGATTGTCATTTGTTGTGTTAACAACGGTTCCAGACACACCCTGATAACTAATTTGATTATAGAGCTTGTTGAAATGATACTCCATCTTCCGTCTCCCTTCCCATCTAGATCGTTAAAACCGCCTTTGTCAACCAGTTTCTGATCGGCCTGCCGCTGTCCTACGCCCTCTTCCATCTGTTCGCCCAAGACGCATACCCCAACGTGCGGATTCTGCCATCCGCGGTGGAAGTGCTACGTGACTTCATCATTAGCGTCATCCTGTGGGAGGTTGGCTTCTACTACAGTCACCGGGCTCTCCATCATCGGTTCCTGTATCGGTTCGTCCACAAGCGGCATCACGAGTTCACGGCCCCGGTTGCGTGGGCCGCTCTTTACGCCCATCCGATCGAGCACGTCACCAGCAACATGATCCCTCCGCTGCTCGGGATAGGGCTGATGAAGAGCCACTTCGTCACGACGCTGGCGTGGTTCACGTACGTAATGCACGATACCCTGGCGACCCATTCCGGGTACCATTTGCCGGTGCTGGGCAGCAGCGAGCGCCACGATTATCACCACTTGAAGTAAGTGCAGGAGCGAGCGAGCGAGGGTCAATAGCTGACAATGATGATGATGATGGGAAGATATCACCAGTCATAATGCTGGTCGGGTTGAGGGAGATAGTTGCATGTTTAAAAGTCGTTAATATTGTCAGCCATTTTAAAGTTTTTTTTTTCTTTAATTCCTTTATTAGTATCATTTCGATCATTACATTCATTTCTAGGAGTTCTGTATTAGGCAACACTACCATCCTAATTTGGTAAAACAAAATTATGCTTTTATTAACAAATGTTCTGGAACATTTTTTTTTATTTCTTTATTAAGGTGAATTTTAGCACATTGACGAATGGCTAGTTCTTCACCTTGTTCTGGAACAGGGCTACGGCTAATGAAATGTAATGTGTAGTTAACTAACTACACATTACATTTCATTAGCCGTAGCAGTTCAGAATTGAGTTGATTTCACCTGCTTATAATAGAAATAACGCTCTCAATTAAATCAACCTAACTTACACTTACCATAGACAAACAGACATCACACTTTCATCATTGTCTATCGACATTCTTTTTAACGGTCGATTCAAATATATTGTATGTGGTCAATCCACCACCCGAAGCGCTGGCATCGTTTTTTTCGCGTTTGACGTTTGCACACCATCGCCATCTGTTGGCCCATCGGCCAAACACAACGATTTTAGTATTGGGCGTACTTATTTTCTCGACTATAATTTTGATAGCGATTTGTTTTAAATGTTACGTCTGTTTGTCTGTGCATATACAATGTCTTTATCCACTTATTAACAGAGAACAATTCTTGAGAACAAGCTTTTGAACTTCAAATTAATTTTCAGGCCAGCCAATATGGATTAGCTGTTGCAATACCAGGAGGAAAGTTCTGCATAATACTAAAAATAATATTTTGAAATTGATTCTTAAGCTCCCTCCGTGGTATAGTACTAATGAGTTACATAGAATATCCCATGTTGGAACATTTTAGCAAATGTTAAATAAAATAATTAATAATTTTAGACAAAAATCGTTGCAATCTTCTATTGCCACGATTAATGCGTTATATATTTAAGTTAAGTTAGGTTAATTTGATTGGAAGCGTTTTTTTTTTTGTAAGTAGGTGAAATCAACTCACTAGTAAAAATTCTGAACTGCTACGGCAAATGAAATGTAATATGTAGATAACAAAATGTTGATAAAAGCTTAATATCGTTTTAACAAATTAGGATGATAGTGTTTTCTAACGCAGAACTCCTAAATATAAGAAGTGAATATAATGTTTAGAATGATATCAATAAAGAATTAAATAAAAAATAGCTTTGCCAAACAAAGTCTTATATTACTTCGGAAGTACGAAGTACGTGTGCACATTTGTATCACACATAACCCATATTTTAAAGTACGCTTCACACTTTTCCCACGTTTGCTAAACTCGCGTTCCCATTTCCACAGGTTCACTCAATGCTTCGGCGGATGGGGTATCCTCGATTGGCTGCACGGTACCGATGATCAGTATCGCAAATCCAAGAACTATCAGCGTGATCGCCGGCTTTGGAGCGGGAAATCTGCGCGGGAACTCGTCCCCGACAAATAGACGTCGTCGTCGTCGCCCATTGGCGCTAGACGGGTGAAAGGAGCTTTAGCCGACGTCAAAAGTGGGACGCGACCTATAGTTGTCTTTAGTCAATAGATAGGGTTAATTTAATGTGGACTACCTCCTACCATCCTATCCTAGTTTATACGGGTACAGTGCCATTGTGTGCTAGTAACATTTATTTTATGCCATAGAATAATAAAGTTCAATCGGGTCGCAACCCGTTAAGTTCAAGTACATCCATTATGTTATTGCTCAGGATCATGCTCCGCACTCTAAGTCGTGGACCCAAATGACGACGGTGGAAAAGATTCACTGGAATAGGTAGGATAACGGAAAACGTATATCGAGCAACGCCCTATCTCTGGAAATAATAATTCGAATTTATTCCTCACGTACTTCCGATCGTCGACGCCACGCAGTAACTCTCCTCCACAATCGAAAACGAACGTTGCACAATGGTCCGAATCGGTAATTTAGCTTATCTTAAAATATCTACCCTTGAGCAAGACAAGTTGTTATACGCATTTCTGTCAACACTAAGGGTAGAGTTAAATGATGAAATATATTTAATTTACTCCAGTTGCGCCACTAGGCAGGAAAAAAGGTAAAAGCAGAAAATCCAATAATTCGAGTTTTTCATGGAGAAAATCGTATACAAAAATACCCAGACAACCAGAAATCACACGAAAGTTCACGTTACAACTCGTTTATTCATACTAATTACATCAAACCCGCAAAACACCGTGGATAAACTCGTCAGATTGATGAGTTTCCTCGCATAAAACACTTCTTTCCTGAGTTCATTTATACATTTTGTTTCGTCCCGTACACTCGTACAAAGTAAGTCGAATCAATTCGTAGCAGCTGTCAAATCACCATTTGTTATGGTGGTAGGTCATTTGGCATAAAGCCGTTTGGCATAAAGTCGTTTTGCATAATGGTCATTTGGCATAATGGTCGTTTGGCATAACGGTCGTTTGGCATAATAGTCATTTGGCATAATGAGTCTGAAGCCAGGCATTTCTTAAGATGACATTCATTTTTACGTTTCTGTTGTGTCTTTCAAATGACATCAGGCTTGTTTTGGAGTCAATTGATACAAAATGACACTTTATTCAACAATCATATGCTCTTGGGGCCCAGATAGCCGTAGCGGTAAACGCGCAGCTATTCAGCAAGACCAAGCTGAGGGTCGTGGGTTCGAATCCCACCGGTCGAGGATCTTTTCGGGTTCTCGACTTCCCAGGGCATAGAGTATCTTCGTACCTGCCACACGATATACGCATGCAAAAATGGTCATTGGCACAGTAAGCTCTCAGTTAATAACTGTGGAAGTGATCATAAGAACACTAAGCTGACAAGCAGGCTCCCCAGTGGGGACGTAATGCCAGAAAGAAGAAGATGCTCTTGAATAACCCAAAGCATAGAAGGAAAGTCATAGTCAATAGTTTTTTTTTTTTATTATTTATCCAGAAATTATCGTTCTTCCAAATATCAATTCTTCTTTTGAGTTTCGCTATTGGAAGAAATGTTTGCAATGGAGATTTTGATATTATTTAGCACAAATTTGCCCTTCTTTTAAACATTATTTTTTTCTGAATAATTATAGGTATAAAAATCGTTGATATAAAATTTAAATAAGTTTCACCTTCTTTTAGACATAGGCTGTTCTTTGGAACTATATTTTTCAGTTTTTTTTTGTTTCCAACTGACAAAAGGGTGGCAATCGATAACATTGATTGCTCAAGTTATCAGCGGAAAGAGAATTAGATTACTGCAGTCACTTCGATGGGTTGTGCTGTGATTTTCACAGCACGAGTTGTACATTAGTTGTGGATTATTACAACGAGCACTGTAAAAATCGAGTTCTGCAACTAGTTGCGTTCAAAATTTTTGCAATTTCGTTGAAAACCACTTAAGGGTAGCAAAAATCATATCGGAATGCATTCACCATGATTTTTTTGCAATTTCTGAAAATAATTGCGTAACTCAAAATAGTTACGTTATGAGAAGGCGTTGCGTAATATCCATTACGCAATTGATTTCAGTTGCGTATTGGCTATTACCGCACTGCATAACTCAGTGCAGCAAAGTAGGCCGTTCCATTACAGATTGGCGTTATGAAAAACAGCCTATTACGATGAGAAATTGCAAAATAGTATTTTACGGAACAAGTTGCAGAATAATGATTTTTATAACACGAGTCGTAAATTTGTCTTACGAGGCTTGCCGAGTAGGATAATTACGACGAGTGCTGTAAAAATCGAGTTCTGCAACGAGTTAGGTACAACATTTTTTGCAATTTCGCAGAAGACCACTTGAGAGTATCAGAAATTATATCGGATTGCAGTCATAATTATTTTAAAATTTCTTAGAAACTTTTGTGTTATGATTCATTACACAACTCAAAACAGTTGCGTAATGAGAAAGCGTTGCGTAATGAATCATTACAGCACTGGTTTCAGTTGAGTAAAGACTATTCCGATGAGAAAATGCAAAAAATATTTTTTTGATATTCCGTTGCATATAACCTTACTTTTTATCAAGAGGACTTATGATTTTTCCTAACCGAACAAATAGTACTGAAAAGTGCTTCTATTCAGCACTGCTTACGGTGCTGAAAAGTAGCACTTTTCAGTTGTGTTTTTTTAGTGTCCGTCGAATTTAATATCTGTTTCTCTTCATACGCCATTCATTTGATTTATATAGCTTCTGATTCTACGTCCGTTGGGCAATCCGGATCCGATTCAGGTGGTTCTAATTTGGATGCGAAACGTTCATTGTACGTAGAGGAGGCAGTAGAGTCAGCTACTTTACTTCTTTTTAGGGGCGATTTTTCACGCGACTTTTCGCGTAGGAAGTTTTGCCTATGATAAGCACTTGCACAACATGGCTAGAAATTACTCGCGACATCTTACCTGTCTATCCTCGAATAGAGAGTATAGATCGGTATCGATGAAAAACTGAAAGTCGTACTATTGTTGCTCAGCCTACCTGATTAAAAAGTCCATACTACGCAAGAATGTCCACGGATGCTCTTGGAATATGTTTGTACAATTTTCAGGAACATAATCATTTGCGAATTCGTAAAAACTGCATACACAGAAGGCAAAATTATGGATTGCATTGAACATGATTCCTTTTAGAAAACAATAATATCACTTTCCTTTCATAGATAATATTAAGAACTGCAATTTATGTACATGCAACAAAATCCATTAATTGTATTTTGAATTTTATTGTCAATATGACACTTTTGGGAACAAATAATGCACAATAGTGTGAAATTTCAAAAGATTACCTTTTAATATTATTCAAAGTTATGGAATTTATTCAAGAATCTCTAATTTATCATATGGATATACATCTGAAAGATTACTAAACGTCATTAATTTCTCAATAGTTATGTTTATATGAAAGCTTTAATATATAAATATTTAATATTTATGCGTTATTTTTGATATTTTTTATCATTTTCATTGGTTACCAGTTGACCCGACAAACTTTGTTTTGTCCCGAAGTAGGTTGTTTGATAATGTGAAGCAAAATTCTACTAAAACGTGTGAGTTTCCTACTCCTGTTTTTTTTTTATTTTCCCGTGAATTTCTTCGACTTTTCATACGGACTAGCACGTCGGAACACTTCAAGAACCTAACTGTTTAAGTATCAGGTAAACCCGTGACTCATGCTCAAGCTATTTCGTGATATACAAACACCATTCCATTGTTATTTATAGGTAGATTATCATGTTATTTTTTTACTTTTTGTCAATAAAATCATCACACAGTTGTAGTTTATAGGATATTAGCTCTTGAAATTCACATAGGGAATGGTCAACTAATCCCAAGCCCGACAATGTGTTTTTTTTTTCAAAGTGGTACATAATATCATTTTGAAAAGCCTGAATTCATAAGCTATTGAAGAATTAATTATAATTTTACTTCGACTAGATTTCTTGGAGCGAAACTGTTATTTAGCCAATGTTCGAACATTTGAAAAAGATTTTGTTGAAAATATGCCACTAACTTTTTTTTGCAGGGGAGCATATCAGTTAGAAAATCAGTACATATATCAAAAACTAATTTAAAACTGTGAGTTTTTGATAATATAAAAAATTACAACAACAACACTCAAAAAGAAGATACTCTAGATATTCGAAAAAAATTTCAACTTTTGCTGCTGTGTGAATTGTGTTGTATGACTCATTTATTTTTGTACACACATCATTCAAATAAAAAAAAAAACACTTAAAAAATCTTAAATTTACAATCAATCGTATAAAGACAATCAATGACAACTCTGTTGAAATCTTGTTCAGTTCTCAAAATTGTTTCAAGGTGAAGCTGACAGTACAAAGCGTCATCTAAATGTATACATTAGAGTGTTTCAATAGAAAATTACTATGAATTCAATATTTCAATTGCAGTTGCCTATAATAGTCGAATGGTGCCAAGGGGCCCAGATAGCCGTAGCGGTAAACGCGCAGCTATTCAGCATGACCATGCTGAGGGTCGTGGGTTCAAATCCCACTGGTCGAGGATCTGTTCGTAAAGAAAATTTTCTCGATTCCCAGGGCATAGAGTATCTTCGTACCTGCCACACGATATACACATGCAAAAATGGTCAATCGACAAAGAAAGCTCTCAGTTAATGACTGTGGAAGTGCTCAAAAGAACACTAATCTGAGAAGCAGGCTTTGTCCCAGTTGGGACGTAACGCCAGAGAGAAGAAGAAGGTGCCGAAGCCAAACCCACCCTTTGTGCATTATTTTTGACGGATTTTTCAACGTATAATCATGTAAACAGAGCAATCTCGTTTGTAATTTCACTTTCAAGATGCAAGAAAGCATGCAATATTGGCGAATTTTGGATGCAAGAATACAAAATGTTTAACCCTTTTTTTCCACAGCTTTGTTCGATAATTTAACTATTAACATGACAAATCAAATCAGCTAAATTATTCAAAATCATTATAAAAAAATAATTGTTTTCAATAGTTAGTTAACTGTTTTTCAATAGTTTGACGCTTATGTCACTTATTTCGATGTTTGATGAGACAAATGAGCGTATAAATTTATTTCATTTATTATTGAGCTAATTGTTCCAATACGATTTGGCTAGCATTCTTGAGTGCATAGTTCACAATGCTAGATCTGCAAGTCAGCTTAAAGATAGATTTAAAAATCATAAAAATAAGAAAAATATAATAATAATGCGGTCCGTGCAAATTCTTCAATAAATTGTTTAAACTTTTTTCTGTCCTAAAAGCCTGAAAATAATAAAACTTTTATCTAACCGCATTGAACACTATTAAATATTGTAGGTTACAGTCCTAATAGCTTTAAAATCGCTTGTTAATTATAGGCGACTGTCGAGTTTTTAAAGGATATTTTTGAAATTTTCTCAATTGAAAATAAAACTATACTCCACCAGTTTTGCAGCAGAAGCTACCTCATGTATGTGGAAATTCCGGGTTGATACGACCAATAAGTCATGATACTTAAAAAATCTTCGGACTATGATACGCGAAAACCGTATTCTACAATTCGATCATCTTCATTAAGATCAATGCGATCTTGCACAAGCTCCTACGCATACTGACTTCACAATTCATTACAATTTGATACATTGGAATAGGGTGAACCCGAAATATTTGAAGCAATTATTTCAAATCACAACATGTATGGCTGTTAAAGTTTTTTTTGAATCAACTCCATGAGTTTAAGGCAACTAAAGATTTCATTGCTAATTTTATAAGAGAAACTTAAAGTTGCTTCCAATTTCCAAATGACAAAGTTATAAACGTGCAATGTACATCATAATTGTGTATCATTACTTTCTTTATAACGCTTGTAATGAACATAGACCACACACCACCACCACGTAAAACTGAAAATAAAAAAAGTTAGGCAAACAAGTTTTTTTTGGTTTAACCTTTCAGAATCGATTTGTGAATGAAGACTTCAATCAAAAGTGTCTTCGGCAAAGTTGTTCGTAATAACATTTTCTAAAAGTTTGCTGAAAACGCAATCACAAACTTCCTCAAAAAGTTTGATTTAAAATTTAAACTTAAATAAGAAACACTTTATCTAAATTATTTCTAAGAAGATACAAACATAAATTGCAAACGACTCATGTGAAGATACCATACGTATGAAGTCAACGAGATCGTGAGCATAGATGACCGTAAAATTCGAAGTTGTTACTCCGTGATTGACCAAAATAATCGATATTGCACAAGGCCAACCAACGGATATGTCTAAAATCAACGAGAACAGAGAAAACACTTTTTTTTCTACAAAATTTTCGATTCGGACCATTGTGCGTCGGAGGAGAAGAGAAAAGCTTTCATTGGCAGACATGTTGCAGTAATTGCTGTTGGCTAGACGGTTCGTAGCCGACGAAAGAGCGAAGAAATCTGCGGGAAAAAGCGCACAACAGTCCAAAAGCGCAGACGATTGGCCCGGCCCGATACGGACAATCAACGCGAGGTGAAAAATGAAAGTTCAATTTGGTCGAATCAAAGTTCAATAAACAAAACTGTGTGTATGTGTGCGATAAAACCTTAATCTATTTAGCGGTAATTTATGATTGGTGGCGCGGCATGGACGCAAAACTACGTACCATGCAGCAGCGCTGGGTTTGGTTACGCCTAACAGCTTTTGCATGGATGGACATACACAGAGGATTTCTTTCACGTTTATGAATCGTATCGCAGCTTGTATGGTTTGTACAGATTTGTATTGTGTCTCGTAGCAGAGTGATTGCAATTTTTCTTCGTTTTCATTGTTAGCGTTACACTCAATACTTTTCATTGAGATAGTCACATGGATACCAATAAAATAGCATTGTATGGTTCGAAAAAGTAGGAAACAGAAAGTTACTTGGAAACATGAGGCTCTTTAGGATCATAAATAATACTAGGACCATTTAGATACTGTTCCTCTTTCAAACTGTTGTATAAAACTATTAAATGCATAAAAAAGTCGAGTCCAATACACGGCACTGAATACGTGTAAGGTCGAAATACGCGTATCTGCCAAAGGATACAAAATCTAATGAAATTAAATGGTATAGTACTAAATTCGGTTTTTCATTTATTTATTAAATGCAATTAATGACACAAAATGCTACAAATATTGTAGGTTCAAAAAACGAATCAATCGTATGCCGTCTAATGTATTACTACACCGTGTTTGAATAATCCCACAGCTAGTGATAATTTACTTAACTTTGGGTTGAAGTCGATTATCTCAATCGGATGAAGTGGCTATGCCATACTTTAATCAGTCAAATGATTGATTTGACAATGTTTCTTTGACCTACCATTTACTATCGAGGATACTGGGTAGACCTGTTTTCCGGAGAGACATGATCCCTCCCTATTTTCACGGAATCTAAAAAGTTTTTTTCCAAGTCATTTTGTTCATACGAAAACTAAAAACAATTTCAGAGCTGAAAATTTGTCAATGTTACAAAAAATAGTACCGTAAAATGGGGTTTTAAGGGATTGAACTTCTCCATCAAGTTTGCCAAAACGCAAAAACGTCGATGGTCGATATATCAGTCATCTGATATGCTTGATTTGTTCGGACGATTGTGAGCTGCATTATGTGTTAGGGGATGTCTATTAAAATATGGTATTGTGAAGTCTAGATATTGAAAACCTTTCAAAACATTTTTGTTCGAATTTTATAGGCTAAATACATTTAACTACAAGACTATGAAACAGTATTTAGCATAATATGTGAGTAACTTAGAATATATAATTAGGATCATAACGCAGACAAAAACTGTAATAAATGTGATCTAGATTTCAACTTTTGATATTTTCTATGGAAAAAGTCTCTTTTTGAAATTAAGTGGGGTGTTAAGGGATTATCTTTCCTACTTTTTCCAAGTTCAAAAACTCATTCGATTTATGTTGTTAATATATTTCAATATACTTTTGGCTTGTTCCGTGACGTAAAACTTATGAACTTATTTTGTTTGTTGCTGAATATAACCAAAAATGTCTAATCTCTAAAATCGGTAAAACTGGTAGGAAAATCTTGTTAACTACGTAATAAAGAAAATATGGGTGTTTTCTTTATACTATTTTCAAAACTCGTTGGATAACTGGTAAAATGTTTGGAAATACACACTCCCAAAATATCATGTGATTTTACGTTTTTTGGATGCACATAAAAGAAGCGAGCCAAATGACGTGAATTTATGTCACATTTCAAATACCATAGCGTCTGATTCGGGAAACGCCGATCACAGTGACATCGTTTTCGTGTCCATTTACGTGTAAAACTACATTTTTTGTTCAATACATCTTCAAGGACACATTTTTGTGTTGTTTTATCATTTACATCATGTGTCATTCAGTCATTCATGGTGTTACCACCGTTAGAGGAAATAAGTCTTCGATTCTTCAGCGAACAATTTATTGTAGAATGTTGCTTTTAAGCTACAAATGGTAGAGATTATTAGATTAATTGTTTACAAACTTCTAAGTTCCATTGGCTTACAATTTCGGTGACTTTTAGTCTGCAAACTACTCCTCTTGACCTCAACGGTGAATTACAATCGTACCGCAATCTGAATGAATGTTTAAGGCAGGTTTAGCAAATTCTAACTTCATTATTGATTGAATTACTTCATAAAAAAAACTTACGGATAGTGAGTACAAAATTTGGGTATTTAATAAGAATATAAAGCTTCGTTAACCACACAGGTATCTGTAATATTAATAACGAAATAAATTCATAGTTCAATTTAAATCAATCGTACTTACAATACTTCACAAGATAATTTAGAATAATCGAATTCAATTTATACTGTAGCGTATACAAAAGAGAAGAAAATATAATCCTGAATGCCTCTACTGAAATCTCAATCTAATTTGCTGGTCATATTAGTTGACGTTCGCTTCGTGTTTTTCTATTTATCCATCACGATGAAGGGTATCTAGGCCGCCACAGTCCATTGCGCCTACAGTCGTGCGTCCGTCAGTGATGCCAGTGCCAACATCCCCCGACCCGTAAAGCTGCCCGATATCGGCAGGTTTACCGTTATCCAAAACATCTAATACAGCTAACTTTGCAGCCGCTCGACGTAAAATTCCACCTCCAGCAATCTGCACGTCAGCCTGCCTTATCCTTCCATCTGCTCCAGGAATCAACTTCACAACTCTGCCTCTTAGCCAACTATTTCTTTCGTTTTCGTTCACTATGAACACCAGCGAGCCCTCTTCTAACGGCTTAACGTCCTCAAACCATTTTGTCCTGCGTGTTTTTCTACCTATCCATCACGATGAAGGGTATCTAGGCCGCCACAGTCCATTGCGCCTACAGTCGTGCGTCCGTCAGTGATGCCAGTGCCAACATCCCCCGACCCGAGATAGTGGGTAAATATTCACGGATCCATCTAGTCCAGAAACGATCAAGCATTAGTTGACATTGATTCCAATCACTTCGAAGTGCCGATCCTTCACACGTAGGTTGCTTGATGGACTGTTTCACTCCCGACGAACTTAACAGAAGGAAGTGGTTCGGGGTGAGAGCTTCTTGATCCGAGGTTTCTAACGGTATGTAGGTTAGAGGCCTACAATTCATCATTGATTCAGCTTCTGTACATAAGGTCTGAAATACTTCTTCTGTTGGAGTTCGCAGATGTCGTAGACCAGCCATCGCTGCCTTTACCGAGCGCACCAAACGCTCCCACACTCCTCCAATGTGCGGAGATGCTGGTGGAATGAAGAACCACTTGGTATTTGCGTCTGTAAAGGTTTCTGCCAATCCGTCATTCACTCTTGCTAGCTGCTTCGCCAATTCTCGACACGTTCCTTGAAAATTAGTCCCGTTGTCCGTATATATCTCGGCTGGGGCACCTCTGCGATCGATGAACCGCCGAAAAGCTAGCTTGCAGGACTCTGTAGACAGTGACGCAACCACTTCCAAATGTACTGCCCGCGTAGCTAGGCAAGTGAACAACGCCACCCACCGCTTCACTTTGCTTCGCAGAACTTTTATTGCAAAGGGCCCACAATAATCGACTCCAACTCTGGAGAACGGCCGCTCAAACGGAGTCACTCGTGCTACGGGTAGAGGAGCCATTCTTGGAATTTTTGGTTCTGCTTTCCGTACCAGGCAAAAATTGCACCTCCTTGCTACACTACGAACCAGAGTCCGCAGATTAGAAATGTGGAACTTTTGCCTATGTCCGAAGCGCCGGTGATACCAGTCAATCAAAAGCATGATCACGTAGTGCCCCTTGGGAAGAATAACAGGGTACTTTGCATCGAATGATGCAAATGGTGAAGTCTCAATTCGACCTTCCATCCTTATCACACCAAATGCCTCGATGCAATGGCGCAAGTTTTCGTATTTTACTGGTTTTATCGAAACGTAACCGTCGTCTTGCGTTTTCTTTTGAATTCCCCATTAACTCCACCATTTCCTCTGCATATTCGTCAAGTTGGGCTAAACGCCAAAGGGCATGTTCTGCTTTTTCAAAATCAATCTGCTCTAGTTGGAGTTTCCGGTTTTCTCTTTGAAGGCGACAGTTATCAACAAAGTGAAACACGTAGGCTGCACTCCTCAACAAGCGTTCCCATTTAGAGAACCTTGAGACGTCTATTACTGCGCAGTGCAATATTTCTTGGTGAATACATATCGATCGTAAATCCTCAGTGGTATCTGTTGACAATCCCCTTTGAGCAGGCCAGTGGTCTTCTGGCAAATATAAGAATTCTGGTCCTTTAAACCACTTACTATTTGGATCCATGGTTGGTCTATTGGTCCATTTCGTCGCTTCGTCAGCCACATTGAGTTTAGTTGGTACCCAACGCCATTCGGATACTTTGGTGTTCTCCAGGATCTCTCCTACTCGCACTGCCACATATTGTCTATACTTGCGAGTGTCCGATCTAATCCACGATAATAGTGTACTGGAATCGCTGTGATAAACGGTGCGTTTGATTGAGAGGCTGTGATTGTCCTTTATGGATGAAGCCATTCGACTACCTATGACTCCTGCTTGTAGTTCTAATCGTGGAATTGATAAGGGTTTCAGAGGAGCAACTTTGGCTTTGGAGCATACAAATGCGCAGCGAGGTTTGCCTTGCTCGATGATGCGGAAGTAAGCGACAAACGCATACGCCGACTCACTTGCGTCAACAAATACGTGGAGTTCAAGAGTTTCTAGGTCTTCTACGTTGTAGGATGAAAAGTAACATCGTGGAACCTGGACATTCTGAAGAGCAGGAATTTGGTTAACCCAGCGTTTCCAGTGCGCGTAGATCTCCTGTGGAATTGGTTCGTCCCAGGTTACTCCGCCTCGCCAAAGATCTTGTATAATAATTTTTCCATGAATTAGGAAGTTGGAGATCAAACCATGTGGGTCAAACAAAGACATCAGCAACCTCAATACGCCTCGCTTAGTTACTGTTGTAGCTTCGTACGCACTTTTCTTCAGATCATCGGGTAAATTTACAGAGAATGTGAACAGGTCTTCTTCAGGCATCCAGGTCATTCCCAAGACTCGCTCAGTTTGATTTATCTTATCTTCACCAATTTTCTTCTCCGTGTTTACTGATTCCTGCCCGACGCGTCGAAGAACATTTTTTGAATTAGAGCGCCAATTCCTTAGATCGAAACCCGCCTTAGCGTGTACAGTTCGAACATCGATCGCTAAGTTTGCCAACTCCTCTTCTGTGTCCCGGCTATCTAAGTAGTCATCTACATAATGATTGTCTACTATCGCAGATGCTGCCTTAGGGTACACATCTCTCCATTCTTCGGCGTTTAAATTCTTAACATGTAGTGCTAAACATGGAGAACACGTGGAGTCAAAAGTGGCTACGTCCATTATATAGGTCTGCAGTTCGTCCGTTGGATTAGAACGGTACAAAAATCGTTGGGAAGAACGATCAGCTGAGCAGATTTTGACCTGATGATACATCTCTTTGATGTCGACCGTGATGCAAAATTTACGCTCCCGGAATCGAAAGAGAACTGACGATAATGAAGTCATCATATCCGGCCCCTTTAGAAGCATCGAGTTGAAAGAAATTCCGTTAACCTTAGCGGCCGCATCCCATATGATCCTCACCTTTCCGGGTTTCTTCGGGTTAATAACCACGCCTAGTGGTAAATACCATGCCCGCTTTGGATCCGCAGCTTCCAACTCCTTCTTGCTGGCCTTATGTGCGTAGCCTTTCGTTTGGTATTCGATGATTTGTTTGTCTAGATTGTCTCGCTATTCCGGATTTGTACGCAAACGACGTTCTAAACATTGAAATCTTCTGGCAGGCATCATATAGCTTGGTGGGAATTCAAACTGGTCGTATCGCCATAGCAGGCCAGTTTCGTAGTGCCCATCAGCACATTTTCTTGTTGTTTCATTCAAAATCGCTTTAGCCCGTAAATCATCTTTTCCTTCTGGTAAAGGTCCGCCCATTATTCCGGAATTTTCCGCTGCGAAAAAATCCTTGACCAGATTATGGAGTTTTTCGTCGGTCGTACAGTCGCACATATGGAACGAATGTGATACGTTAGTATCTGCCATGTTGCCGAAAACTGTCCAGCCCAGTCTCGTTTTGGTTGCCACAGGTTCATTTTGGCGACCTTCGTGACATTTCAAAGGCACCGCTAGCTGCAAATTGCTCAAACCTATGAACAACCTAGGCGTAGCGTTCTCGTAACTACGTATTGGCAGCTTCTGTAGATGGGGAAATCTTTTTGCCAACTGAACATAGTCCAAGGATTGAAGGGGTAAGTTTAGCCGACCCACCGTACGCACATTTACTAGAGATAGGCGCTTTCCACCTCCTGCACCAGTTATTTCCAAATTGATCCGTCTAGAATTGGCCTCATCTCTAGTGATGTTCGACGTCCACTTCAAACAGAGACCTTTTCATTCTCCTTCGACGCCAAGAAAATCTGCGATTTCTTCGTCAATCAGCGTTAAATCCGATCCTTCATCCAAAAAGGCGAATGTATCGATTTGCGTTGTATTCCCATACAATATAACAGGAATAATTCTAAAGATGGTCAAACTCTTTGGTGTACGGTGTAGGGATATTACCGCGACTTCGGATGTTTCCGGAATACCGGGGTGAAGAAGCGAATGGTGATTCCAAGCACACCCGCTGACATCGCATCAGTGTTGGGAAACTCGTACTCACGAGTTAAAAAATACTCACCCTCGTACTCGTTTGCGAGTAATACTCACACTGTGAGTTACTCATTCCTTACTCTTACTCACGCGAGAGTATGACGTCATAACTCACTGCGAGTATTACTCACGTAAAGAGTAATACTCGCAGTGAGTATGACGTCATTACTCTCGGGTGAGTGAGCAAGTTACTCTTTGTGAGTATGGTGAGTAAAAAAAATCCAAAACAAATTAAGAGTGTACATTTGTATGTTTTATACTAGGTGAAAGACTGTAGAATTAATTCATAGTATTAACACTTGCTTCGATTTCTGTATTGTGATACGCATTTTTTAGCATGGATTTTAAAATATTACTGAATTTATAGTCAGTTTTCAAACATGAATCAACAAGTTATAATGGCGAAAGTTTGCTTGTGTTCAAATATACTGCTTCGCGTTAGAAAATGGGTTAACCAAGGTGCAAAGTTTGATTTTGGACCAACCTCGCCGCGTCGCAACTCGATTCTCAATAGTGCGCATGATGCACACGGCGGAGGGCATAGATGCGCACTATAGCGAAGTGACTCGCGACGCGGCGAAGTTGGTCAAAAATCGAACTTCGCACGTTGGTTCATCCATTTTTAGTCGCGAAGCAGTATATATTCCAGACCAATTTCATTCTTCTAGTAACAAATAATAATACAGATACTTTTTTCTGAATACGTTTATGTTATTGATATTCAAAATTGAATAGCAATAATAGTAACATTCATTTATTTAATTAACATCTAAACAGATAACACTGAATCAACAATTTCACGCCACAATGGACCGATGCACACCAATTATGAACTAATCTAAGATGACGTCACGCTGCAACTTCCAGCGGGAAGAAAGCCTTTACTGCGGGCCGTGTTTACAAAAAATGAATGATTTCGTTGTACATTCATCCAATTCATGTTCATCCGGTGAACATTCGTTGTCTGGATGTTGGTCCGGATGTCATTTAATGTAAACATTGCCCGCATTTACAGCAGAAAAGAAAAAAAAGTGAAGGGTAAAAGAAGACCGTGGATAAGTCCACTACGATTATTACACGAAACCAATGTATGGACCAATGCACGAGTCCATTATTTGAAGTTTGAGCGGTGCCGTGTTATTTATTTGACCATGGCAACTAGTGAATATGGCACCGCTCAAACACCAAATTAATGAACTCGTGCATCGGTCCATTTTGTCGTTTGCCATCATAACATAAATAACACGGCACCACTAAAACGTCAAAGAATGAATGCGTGCGTTGGTCCATTATCGCATCCAATTTCGATGCGATAAAATCTCGCAACACTGCTCACCTTTGTTTTCGTACCGGTTGACGACACAAGGTGCAGTTGGCGTTCGCGTTTTTCTCCACAACGCAGGAAATAAGTTTATTTTATTGTAAAAAAAAGTGTTAAATAGTGAAAATCACTTGGCATAGGTGCCGGAATGGTAAGAAACGAGAACTTATTCGGGTGGCGCAAAAACCTAAAACTTAAGCAATTCTGAAACAGCTACCGGTGAAAATTGTATTCCATTTGGCTCTGCGGATCAGGAGCAAACACGAGATGAAAATCGTGCTAAAGATAGCGCAGGATCTGAAAGAACATCCCAGGAGCTGATCGTCACTGGTTAGTTACCTCGTCTCAATAAAGGACATCGGTTCCTCCACATCGATGTGAACAGCCCAGCAACTTCACGAAAAGGATATCCCCTCTTTCAGTTCCTGGAATTCCTGCACGGATCCGCCCTCTTGGATAAACTTACCGCCACCTCCTCCGACGATACTATCCACTCTACGGCTCATCTCGTCCCCTCAAATGTCCACACAACAGCCACTACCGAATCATTCGAGGAAGCCATTGATTTGGTCCTCAAGGAAAGACACCGCTCGCCACCATCCCCCATTTTCACCAAACAGAACCTGCTCTAGGTGCAGATCAACCAGTTTCACGAGTTCAGTCTTCGACAAACGCAGATCGAAGGAGATTCTGGTGGAGGTCAACACAATCACCGTAACCGTCCTCCACAGTCACCAAGCTCGCGGAACACCTGAAATCCATACTGTTTGCCGTGAGGGACGAACTCAGGCGGTACGAGTAAATTCCGTGGACGGCCTCCTCCGAGCGGAACATGCTGTACATGATCAGAAACACATTGGTGACATGACGAAGATTTTGGACTTTGTGCTGAACGGGCGCATGCTGCTGCTCGAGAGCGTCCAATACGAGGCCAACCAGACCTTGCTGCTGCAAAAGTTTAAATAACAGAGGAGTGACTTGATTTTACCGCTAGGTAAGCGTTGGTTGTTGTTCGATAAGAAGGAATAGGAAAATTAGACCTCTCATTATCATGCTCAATTTTTATCTAAAAAAATCTGACAAAGTTAAACGATACGTTTCCTGTAGACAGGTTCTAAAATTTGGAAATGAATGTTGAACCCTAAATATCTGTAGAGATTACTTTATCCCAGCAACCTTTAGGAGTGGATTTTTTCAAGAATCTTCTCTATGAAATTCTTCAACACTCCGTGGCTTAATAAAATACAGAGATTATCAAAAGATTTTCCACAGTTTTCCAACGATACTCTAGGGTATTCTACAAAGATTTCAATGGGAGTTGTATTAATAAAATCCACATTTTCAGATAGGACCTCTATGGACTTGACATACGAACGGACAGCGAGACGTGCATCAGGACAGACGGCTGACTTAACAACTGTAGCTTCAGGGGCATTTTCTGATTTTTAGGGCACGGACAATAATAAGTCAGAAACTTGAACGGACATTCGAACCCAGGACTCTTGTATCAAAGACAAAATAAAGACCTTCATGTCCCTTGCAATTGCCCAAAAATTTTTGGCACATAATGTAATAGAGTAGAATATAGAATTCCGTGAAAATTGTAATTGTACCTGTAAATTGTACAAACCACATTTTCTATGCAAAATATATAAGACGCTTTACTATATAAAACTAAACTGCCCATAACTGCATATTTGTAATATTCGACAAAAGTAGGCATTGAGTAAATGGAATACCAAGTGTGCATTTTATTGCAGTATGGGAGGAAACTAAAATTTCAAAAAATTACCAGGAACTCAAAAGTGCTTATTTGAGGCTGATTTTGTACAACTCATATCGCATACTACGTGAATAGTCAGAAAATAATTCTGATAAAAAATTCATTGCTATTACATTACGAGGCACATTTATAATCTCAATATGACTGTTATGCGGTTGTAATTACCAATGTGACAAAACAACTTGCTATTTTTTCGAATTATCTAGAACAATCTCACAGATTTCATTAAGTTGATCGAAAGTATTTCATTTGACGACTCTTCATGGTATTAACTCCAATTTGTCAAAAATGTCGAATGTGACTGTTATGCAGTTATGGACAGTAAAAAGAAACTTGAAAATAATCATTTTTTTCTGATTGATTGAAACTTGAGATTTTTAATTGTTATAGGGCATGTCACGGTAAACTTCAAAACGTCAAAACCTTATAACAGCCCAAATTCTTGAGACCACACCATAAAAACGATCATCTAATTATGTATCATGAAATTGAAAGCCTTTAAAGCTAGAGGTTGTGCAACGAAATTAATTACAAGCCTAAACGAAGTTACACAAAATTGAGTAAAATGCGAACAATACCAAGCTCTTGTAAACCAACACATGTATACAATTTTAATACATATTGAAGAACTGCTCACGGGATGGTTTTATCTTTTTTTCGCAAAGTTTATTCGAAAAGTAATCCGAAGCATTTTTTTGTGTGGTGAATTTTAATAAAATGAAGTAGAAATCTGGATGTGTTGAAATCACACATATGGTATGCATCAGTTAAAATAAGTAAACTACCACTGACTAGTTTAGGGTAATTCGCTAATTGTTGAACGCTACCCAAATGTTGAACGATCTGTACAAACCATGTTAAAACAGGAAATTGAACCATTTTCAAACAGTTGCAATAAATTATACAGATTATTTTGTAAGTTAGCTGTACTATTGGACACAATAAATTTAATAAGCACATCAATTTCTGAAACGAACTATTTATTGAAAATTGTAATCGGTAGGTGGAACGAAAATTTCGATTCTCTTAAAAAATAACTTAAGCTGGGGCTGCTATGAAATAAGCTGTGTGGTAAAACATACTACGTATATTGGGTTAAGCACCTATTCACGATATCAGTAAAAGTCTACTTTAGTTATTTTCTAAACATCCGTACAATTTACTCGTATCTATTAATTACATAAAATCATTTTCAATTGCACTTTCGTTTCACGTACATTTTCCATTTGTTGAACACTAGCATAACATGAAAGGCTTGGTTTCATCAACAGTATTGCCAGATTTTTTTATTTTCGTACCAAACACCTATATTGAAATGGAATATTGCATTACACAATATAGTATTGTTTTTTGCTTTAAATATCTGTTGAATAATTATTTTAAAAATCCTATAATGGTGTATGTTGCAATGATGAAAACGCGATTCAGAAAAGTATAATTAATTGCATCCCATTTCCATAGCCATTCTGATTCTTTTTTTTACGAATTTCACTATCTTCACTATGGCATCAATGCCATCACCGTTTGTTTGTTTACACCATGATTGAAATTACGCATCGGCAGCCGATTTATCCGGAGTATAACCTCAATCTCGCGATTGATGCTGTAATGTCGAAAATAATGTACATTAGGAGAAGCCGCTAAAGTCTATGGAGTGTCGTAGGGGACGATTCACTTCCGTTTCAGCCCAGAGTGGTCAGGGAAAGTGCTTCGTGGACCTAACCCTGGCCTCACAACCGGCGAGGAGCGCAAACTTGCAAGTTGAATGAATGCGGGAGTAAAACGGTCAACATTTAGCGACAATCGTTCAACATTAGGATAAGATGGGTTATGTATGTGTTCAACAATTGGGTATAGAACTCTCTTTTTAAATATATATTTTTTCAATTAAAAATGGACATTACCGTGCTAAAAATGTTACAGAAATAATGTTAAAAAATCGTCTACGTGTTGAATGCTTTTTAAGCAACATTTCTATCGAAATTTCCATGAAAATCAAATAACAAAAAAACGTCTATCTTAACCGTTCAACATTTGGCGATTTACCCTATATGTTTGCTTCGAGCAGTGTGTAATGTACTGTAGAGGCGTAGCGCAAAAAAAACATTTACGAGACAACATACGGAGCGCAATGCCCAAAATAAATTACAGCTTGTGTTAAGAATTGATATTAAAACAAGGTTTTGCGTCCATCAAACAGTTCCCAGAATAAAAAAATCATCTTACCATTTCATTAAGAACGCCCTTATAAAAGCCTTACATAGAACTTATTATTTATTTGAGGCATTTGCAAGTTTTTGAATATTTACAATACTTCAAGTGAGTAAAACTACTCACGAGTGAGTAAGCGTTAGTCTAAAACTCACTCACGAGTATGAGTTGTACAGCTGAAACTCACGCCTGAGTATACTCACGCGAGAGTTCAAGCTGTACAACTCATACTCGCGGGTGAGTTTTCAGTTTTCAGTGAGTACTCACGAGTTTCCCAACACTGCATCGCATGACCGGGATGTTCGACACGGCCACTTACCGTGCGGAACAAGACACTTATGACATAATTTGTGAGTTTGAACCGTTTTCCAGCGTTCGCTTAAGGAGAAAGATTTGAACTCAAAACATTCCTTGACCCTGTGCCCTAATTTATCGCATACGAAACAAGGCTTTGCTGTATCTACAGTTTTGAATGTGCTGTCGCTCCCCTTCTGACCTTTCACTTGTTTGTACTCTTCAAATGAATTGTGAGTGTTTACGAACGATTTCTCCCTTGATTTCTGTCTTTCGATCCTGATTGGTTGTGAAGGTTCGAACTCATCAAAACGTGTCACGTCGTTTGCCGCTGAGATGATAGCAGTCATGTAGTTGCTGAACGTTTCTAGGTTGGCCCCTACTAGTTGCTTTTTGTAGAGCGCCCCGTCCAAGCGAATATTTGCAGGCAGCTTGTCAACCAAATCGTGTAGTAACGAAGGATTTGCAAGATGAGCTTGTTGATTGGCAGCCTTTAAATGCCCTACTAAGTTTTGGACAACGATCCCAAAGTTGATTAGTGTCTCAAGTTTGTCAGCGTTGGGAGCAGGTGTGTTTCGCACTCTAGCTAACAGCGATTGGATGAGCCTTTCTGGGTTACCGAATAGGGTCTCTAATGTGGCTAGTACTTGTGGAACTGACGATGGAAGCAGTAAATTGCTTCGCACAACCTCTAGTGCATTTCCACGCAAACATTTTTGAAGACGCATCAAATTTTCGGCATCTGTATAACCACACATCAATGTAGAATTACGATAACTGCTAACAAATATAGGCCAATCCTCTGGATTTCCCGAAAAGACTGGTAGTTCTCTCGGAACTACCTGTCTCGCTGCCATCTGTTGCTGATATTGACCTACGAACGGTTCAAGTGCCTCGTGTTGAGCCGCATTGCACAATAGTGGTTGTGACTGAACTGGTTGAGTCTGATATGGCTGCCATGGTGGGAACTGCGATGCCTGAACTCCTTGCGTCGGGTGAGATTGCTGTTGAGACTGGTTATTCTGGAAAATCGTATGCCTGTGGAATGACGTCGATGGCAACGCTGGACCAGGTTCCACAATTAGAGGTGCTTTCCAAGTCGTGACTTGAGGAACAATCGGAAATGTAGTTGATGCAGCTGGCATTGTCGTTCTTGAAATAATCGCACTCGAGACTGTTGCTTGATGTACCGCCGATCCAGAAGCCTGAAACTGTGGGACTGGCGCGGGCAATGCCGACAGTGTCTGTCCCAACAATGTTGATGATTGAGGGATTCTCGTTTCGCATCATGGGCTAGCCTGCCGGTTAGATTTGCTGCCCACGACACCGTAGTGACCGGTGCAGATGATTGCAACAACGTCTGTGTTGTAGTTTGGCATCTGACGTTAGCTTCGAGTGAACTTAGCGGAGTCCCATGCAGAAGACTATTCTGTTGTCCAGTCACCGGTGGCTGTGGTAGGCCAACTATTGAATCGTCGAGTGGCGCATCTGCAACGGTGATTTCTTGATGTCCTGCTTCCATCCAATCCTTGACCTTTTCAAGGCTCTTTTGACGACTAGCTCGACTTCTCACACTCATTTCTCCATCCTCCAAGGTCTCTGCCATCAATAATGCGTATTTTTCATCGATATATTTCTGGGTTAGATCCTCCTTCTCCTTTTGAATGCGCTCTTCTCGTTGCCGCTCCTGTTCCTGTCGTTCTAGCATATGTTTTTCCTTGGCTTTCTGAACCTCTTCCAAACGCATCAGCTCCAGTCGTACTCTGGCCGAGCGAGTGCTGCTTGTTGAGATTATCGATTTCGCCGGCCCGCTGATGGATAATACACACGCTACGCATGACCAACTGCCATCCTCAATCTCCCCGACTCTTCCTGCACAAGCGCCGTGATACCAACGGTGACATTGGTGACATGCGACCGTTGTCCCGTCGCTGAAACTGGGTTTATTACAACCACCACAGTTTTGTTGAATTCTGGGATCTCTTGATGCTGTTGCCATTGCTTGCCGTGCGCTTATCAGCGGATAATGAACGAAATTCTTAAAAGAATTGTTACCACCGTTAGAGGAAATAAGTCTTCGATTCTTCAGCGAACAATTTATTGTAGAATGTTGCTTTTAAGCTACAAATGGTAGAGATTATTAGATTAATTGTTTACAAACTTCTAAATTCCATTGGCTTACAATTTCGGTGACTTTTAGTCTGCAAACTACTCCTCTTGACCTCAACGGTGAATTACAATCGTACCGCAATCTGAATGAATGTTTAAAGCAGGTTTAGCAAATTCTAACTTCATTATTGATTGAATTACTTCATAAAAAAAACTTACGGATAGTGAGTACAAAATTTGGGTATTTAATAAGAATATAAAGCTTCGTTAACCACACAGGTATCTGTAATATTAATAACGAAATAAATTCATAGTTCAATTTATATCAATCGTACTTACAATACTTCACAAGACAATTTAGAATAATCGAATTCAATTTATACTGTAGCGTATACAAAAGAGAAGAAAATATAATCCTGAATGCCTCTACTGAAATCTCAATCAAATTTGCTGGTCATACTAGTTGACGTTCGCTTCGTGTTTTTCTACCTATCCGTCACTATGAAGGGTATCTAGGCCGCCACTGTCCATTGCGCCCACAGTCGTGCGTCCGTCAGTGATGCCAGTGCCAACACATGGTGTTGCAAGCAAATACGTTGTTTAGTGTGGTGTTTTATTTACAGGGAAAATTTGCCATTTCTCTTATTAAAACTAAAAGCTTGTTAAAATTATCCTTTTAGGGGTCATGCACAAATGACGTCACGCTCCCAGGGGGGAGGGGGTCAAGCCAAGCGTGACAAGCCTTACAAAAATTTCGGAGGACTCATACAAAAAACGTGACAAAGGGGGGGGAGGGGTCAAAAAAGTTGAAATTTAACGTGACATAATGTGTGTACCATCCCATATGATAGGTTATTTCGAAGTTGCTCTGCATTGCTTCTAAGATCCGTAAACTGCAAACATATAGGTTATGATACTGTTGCATATAATTATAAAAATTAATATAAGGCAATTTTACGATACATTATTGATAGTTCCCAAATAGGATTAATGACTATGAAAGATTTAGCAGTAAAAATAAAACCAAGTTCCAAGTTCAATAATATTGATGTATTATCTGCTTAAGTTTGAACATAACGTATGAAATTGAATGAAAGCATCATAGTTATTGACCAAAAAGATTATGTTTTGTTGTTGGCAAAATATGGTTTTATCTACGAAAGTCAAATTCCTTAACACCCCAGGTGGTCATGCACAAATTACGTCACGCTCCAAGGGGGGGGGAGGTGGTCCAGCCAAGCGTGACAAGCCTTACAAAAGTTTCGGAGGACTCATACAAAAAGTGTGACAAAGGGGGGGGGGGGTGGGGGAGGTGGTCGAAAATGTTGAAATTTAGCGTGACATAATTCGTGTACCATCCCCAGTTTGCATTTCCGTCAAATCACACATTTTCATGATTATCTCAGAACTCTGTCATACACAGAAAGGAAAATTCATGTAAATTTCAGCGTAAAATCATGCACATAAAGGGAATGCCAGATTTGTCGCAAATTTACATGACACGTCGTGTAAAATTACATCAACATCATGTAAATTTATGCGAATTGTCGCGTAATCGATTAGAGCCCATGCTAGATTACACGATGTATAGCGGAAACTTACATGATATTATTGTAATTTTACACGATGTGACGTGTGAATTTGTGACAAAACTGGCATTCCCTTCATGTGCATTATTTTACGCTGAACTTTACATGGATTTTTCTTTCTGTGTAGGATGTGGATTTCTTTGGGACTAGTAGTACTGGGGAATTGTATGGTAGAATAGAGGGTTGTATAATTTTTTCGTCTGACATATTATTGACTTGTCTGTCTATTTCGGTTCTGTGTGCTTCTGTTGTTCTGTAATTTTTTATGTAAACTGGTGTAGGGTCATTGAGATTAATCTGCTGTTTATAGAAATTGTTCGACGTCAACATGTCATTTTGTAAAACAAATATTCATTGTCTTCCAGTTTGTCTTTGATGTAGCAAGGGGTGTCTTTTAAATTTAACTCTGAAACACATTTTTCTTCCGGTTTGTCTGTGTCGTTTGATTAATTGAGGAAATGTTATAGTTGTCAAGAGGTCTGATCTGGTCTGAAAAGTTTTCGGGTATTTTGACTGTATAATTTGTAGTATTTATTAGTTTTATTAGACAGTTACTGGAGTTTATTACTGAATTAGCGCAAAATACTCCAGGTTGAATTTCTTTTGATAAAATGATGTAATCTTGATGAGGGTCTTGAACTGTAATTTTTCTAAATACTTCACAACGTGCTGGTATTAAAATTTCTTCATTTAGTTTGTCCTGAGCTGGGATTTAAATTAGTTGGGAATTTATAAAATTTGCTAAAGTCCATGTGTCATAGTCGATAACGCAACGAAATTTGGTCAGAAAATCTCGTCCAAGGATTCCGTCAGTACCAGATTTTCGGGAATAATATGTAATTGATGTGTTACTTGGGATTCATAGGGTAGATGTAAAGTTACGTTGATTGATCCTAGTGTGTCTATTGCTTGTTATTGAGCATATTTGTTGATTATTGATATTTATTGCCTGGTTCAATTTTGTGGGTTTCAAAACTGAAATTTCCGCGCCTGAATCTACTACGAAAGTACATTCAGAGTGTGTAGCTTCTGTTTTCAAAGTCACAAAATTTGACAGAGCTGTAGATATATTGAAAATTCCTTTTACTGCCTGCGTTGTTGCATGTTGGCTAATGCAATTTGGAATGGTTGTTGTTGCTGTTGTTACTGTTGAGTAGCAACTGGTATTAGTTGTTAGCCCCCAACTGCTTGCTGGGGGACCTGTAAGTTTTTTGGCCTCGGAAGAGGAACCTCCCCTTTGATTTTTTTTTTGAAGAGTAGGTATTGGCTGCTTTAGTTTGTATTTCAGCTTCATTCTCGGAAGCTTCTTCTACGGCTTGGGACAAGGTGTTAAATTGTCCAGCATTAAGAAGTAATTTTGTCTCATCATTTATTAGACCTGATGTCAGTGCTTTTACGCCAGCACTCGTGGCTAGTTTTGTAGCTGTGTCCAACGGGACATTTTCGCTTAGGTATGATCGTTCTAATTCAAGAGTCAGTTTTTCTATGCCTTGTGTAAATTTTTCGAACGAATCTCTCTGTTTGAGAGCGTTTAATTTTGCTAGCACAGAGTTTAGGGTAGTAGTAGTACTGCATTTATCTTTTAATTTATTGATGATTTCATCAATGTCCGCGGGATTGTCTGTAACCGCAGCGCGGGCTTTTCCTTCTAAACGAGAGAGAATGATCTGAATTGCTGCTGCTTTATTTGCATCATTTATTAATGCTTTGCAAGCAGTCAAAGATGCAGTGATATTAGTTAGTCGATCTGGGTTTCCATCATAAAACGGGACCAGTGATGTAATAATTTTCATGATTTCGATAATACTCGCCATTCTGTTGCGATTTAGTTTATTTTGTATTCTATTGCACCACAACACCACTTGAACAATTGTTTTGAAGTTATGATTTTTAGCAAGTAGAAGCTTTGTATTGATAATATTATAAATTTCTGTGTATAATTCGTTTGTTAGTTTTATAAAAGAATCCAATTGGGTTTTCGTTAAATCCAATTTTATTTTAATTAGGTGTGTTTAATTATATTATACGTTGTTTTCAATACTTCAAGTTTTTTTTAAATGTAGTTTTCAGATATTTTCTGTTTGGATTTTTCTTAAATTTTGACGTTGGATAACGTCTTACGGCAACATATGGGGGTACAATTCAGAAAAACGAAAAATTGAGCATGTAACGAAAAATGGTCAGGTTTTGACCGCTAATAACTCAGCCATTTGTCGATAGATTTTCAATATTTATCCATGAATCGATTGGAAATTTATCTACGCGTCGATCCAAATGGAGGACACTATTGATTATTAGCAACAAACTATTGAAATATCGTAAAATGTTGACCCCTTTCTTATCTAACCAATCACGTTCAAGCACATTTTTCGGTTCCGCTTCCCACTATAAAAGCGCACCGCACCCTGCTTCTTCCCTCATTCTTCTTTTTGCCGTCAGACTGTGAACACGGTCGGCGAGCAAATTTCGAGAGTCATTCGCGTCCTCAGTTCAGTTTTCAATAGGACGCGAATACAACACGCATTAAAACCGAAGAACCACGCATTTCGGAGCCGCAGCAACTGAAGCCGCTCATTTGAGTGAACCAGCCAGCATAATCGTTTTCGGCCAGAAACCGTCGCTACCAGCCAGTGCTCCGCTGTCATTGCCATGCGGGAGGCTAGCGCGGTCATTCTGGTTCATTAGATCGAGCGGCACAGCCGTCACCGTCCGTGTAATATTCCCTAATTTGTACGAGATGGCTGAAGAAAATCGACCAAAGCCGCTTGTTGAAGCGCACATCGTCATCCGCACCGCAAATCTCATCGGGCGAGGAGGATTGAAACCAGTGCGCCGTCAAAATGTGTCCGTGTTACGCAAATTCAACAACTCAATTGGCCCTTTTGAGAGCCAACAAATGTGTTTTAAAGAGTTATTGGTATAATATTCCCTAATGTGTTTACCACATACTTGCTATAATCTCTTAATTCATCTCATAGCATCATACAATAATTGATTTATTACGAATAATTGACAATACGGCAATTTGAAGCTGTTTCCGAGGATGCTGCTGCAGTGCCGTCGGGTTGCAATAACAGCATAATGCTAATCTGTACATCCCTTACCCAGACATCAGTTTCATATAGCCTATTTCCCAGATAAGAAAACGAAGAATATGAAAGGAGGAGCATCATCTGCTATTCTAAGGGTATAAAGCATCCCTCCTTCGTTGAATCTGGTTTCATTCTGTTTTCGCTTTCGAGCTGGTAAGAGCTCCTCCAAACCTGCTCAGCTCCTCGCCATCAGAGGCAAGCTGTTGTACGAGATGGCTGAAGAAAATCGACCAAAGCCACTTGTTGAAGCGCACATCGTCATCCGCACAGCAAATCTCATCGGGCGAGGAGGATTGAAACCAGTGCGCCGTCAAAATGTGTCCGTGTTACGCAAATTCAACAATTCAATCGGCCCTTTTCAGAGCCAACAAATGTGTTTTAAAGAGTTGATTGTGTAATATTTTCTAATTTGTTCGAGATGGCTGAAGAAAATCGACCAAAGCCGCTTGTTGAAGCGCACATCGTCATCCGCACAGCAAATCTCATCGGGCGAGGAGGATTGAAACCAGTGCGCCGTCAAAATGTATCCGTGTTACGCAAATTCAACAACTCAATCGGCACTTTTCAGAGCCAACAAATGTGTTTTAAAGAGTTATTTGTATAATATTCCCTAATGTGTTTACCACATACTTGCTATAATCTCTTAATTCATCTCATAGCATCATACAATAATTGATTTATTACGAATATTTGACAATACGGCAATTTGAGGCTGTTTCCGAGGATGCTGCTGCAGTGCCGTCGGGTTGCAATAGCAGCATAATGCTAATCTGTACATCCCTTACCCAGACATCAGTTTCATATAGCCTATTTCCCAGATAAGAAAACGAAGAATATGGAAGGAGGAGCATCATCTGCTATTCTAAGGGTATAAAGCATCCCTCCTTCGTCGAATCTGGTTTCATTCTGTTTTCGCTTTCGAGCTGGTAAGAGCTCCTCCAAACCTGCTCAGCTCCTCGCCACCAGAGGCAAGCTGTTGTACGAGATGGCTGAAGAAAATCGACCAAAGCCGCTTGTTGAAGCGCACATCGTCATCCGCACCGCAAATCTCATCGGGCGAGGAGGATTGAAACCAGTGCGCCGTCAAAATGTGTCCGTGTTACGCAAATTCAACAATTCAATCGGCCCTTTTCAGAGCCAACAAATGTGTTTTAAAGAGTTGATTGTGTAATATTCCCTAATTTGTACGAGATGGCTGAAGAAAATCGACCAAAGCCGCTTGTTGAAGCGCACATCGTCATCCGCACCGCAAATCTCATCGGGCGAGGAGGATTGAAACCAGTGCGCCGTCAAAATGTGTCCGTGTTACGCAAATTCAACAATTCAATCGGCACTTTTCAGAGCCAACAAATGTGTTTTAAAGAGTTATTTGTATAATATTCCCTAATGTGTTTACCACATACTTGCTATAATCACTAAATTAATCTCGTAACATCATACAGTAATTGATTTATTACGAATATTTGACAAAACGGCAATTTGAGGCTGTTTCCGAGGATGCTGCTGCAGTGCCGTCGGGTTGCAATAACAGCATAATGCTAATCTGTACATCCCTTACCCAGACATCAGTTTCATATAGCCTATTTCCCAGATAAGAAAACGAAGAATATGAAAGGAGGATCATCATCTGCTATTCTAAGGGTATAAAGCATCCCTCCTTCGTTGAATCCGGTTTCATTCTGTTTTCGCTTTCGAGCTGGTAAGAGCTTCTCCAAACCTGCTCAGCTCCTCGCTACCAGAGGCAAGCTGTTGTACGAGATGGCTGAATAAAATCGACCAAAGCCGCTTGTTGAAGCGCACATCGTCATCCGCACCGCAAATCTCATCGGGCGAGGAGGATTGAAACCAGTGCGCCGTCAAAATGTGTCCGTGTTACGCAAATTCAACAACTCAATCGGCCCTTTTGAGAGCCAACAAATGTGTTTTAAAGAGTTATTTGTATAATATTCCCTAATGTGTTTACCACATACTTGCTATAATCTCTTAATTCATCTCATAGCATCATACAATAATTGATTTATTACGAATAATTGACAATACGGAATATGGAATCGCAGATCGGTCTTAAGGTGACACGGGAGACCGTTTTATTTTCCCTATCTTTTGTCTCACTCTAACAATTATCATCATAACTTTGCAGAAGCAAATCTCTAGTTTAGGTGAACCGATTAAACTGAAAATTCAATGGGTTGTGCACTACATATATATAATGCTAGTGATACATTTTTCGCATCGATATATTGAGTGGTACTTGAGATAAATTTTTCAAATGGAGAGGGTGATTAAAACACCGTCCCGTGACCTTACTCAAGAAGTCCTGATCGATTTCACCGCCAGCAACAACGATTGCTGTGGCGCACAAGATTCGAAAACTCTGCACCTGTTATGATGTGGAGCTTGGCTTGTCAGATGATTATGGTGATATTTGCGCTGCCGAGATCACTATAATGAATTGTCGGCCACTACTGGTTTGCCTCTACATTTCTCCGGATACCACAATGAAGCAGAAGAAGTTCTTTATGGCGTGGAACTTCTTGGAGTATCAAAAGGAGACCATGCCAATCATCGTGACAGATAACTTCAACATCGATTTGAGCAAAGAGGAGTACACAGAGTTAGCGGACTTCATGGACAAGAGCCTCAAACTGGCATCGGAATCCACTAAAGCAACCAATCTTAGTGGATCATGAATGGACCTAACGTTCAACCGGTATATTTGTTTGGAGAGCAAAAGTTACCGCTCATGCTTCATCTTCCATCGACCGGTTCTATCGGTGTTGAAGTGTTAACCGAACCAACCAAATAATAACACTCAATGTCCATAATAGATCAGAATGGACATGCAACAAATAATTTGAAAATTGATTAGATTTTATGTCAGTACCTAGAAATCTTCCATAAGTTCGTGACGGTCCTAAATCAGGAAATAGAAGAAGCTAACGTTATCCAACGTCAACTTGGCGGTCGTATCTCGGAAACAACCTCTTACTTTTTTAACAGAACTAATTGAAGTTCAATGAACTTTACTTCTTCATCCATATAATTTGTATATGACATCTTTCAAGTGAAGTCATAATATATAATTAAATTTCTGTCATCATCAAATTTGTAACAATATTAAATTATAAGGGGTCATGCACAAATTACGTCACGCTCCGAGGGGGGGGGGGGGGTCGAGCCAAGCGTGACAAGCCTTACAAAAAATTTGGAGAACTCATACAAAAAACGTGACAAAGGGGGGGGGGGTCAAAAAAGTTGAAATTTAGCGTGACATAATTTGTGTACCATCCCTAATAAGCAATTCTCGCTGAAACCAGGCCGCCATCGGCACCCATCGTTAGAATTCCAATTTTATGTCACTGATCGCTAGTTTTCGATAAAACTTAAGGGTGGTCCTTTCTGTTTTCTCAAATTGGTGGACCCCTCGTACGCCAGCTAGCTGAACAGTTTGCGAAAAAGCCCATTTTTTGATAAATCTAGGGTATTTCGTCACGTGATATGCCTCATATTTCGCTTGGAACACATAGCAAACTCAGTGGCATCGTATAGAGAAAGGATATAGCTTTCATTTGAAATCGAAAAATTTTTGGCGGTCATTTTGAATTTGGCCGCCATCTTGAATTTTGATAGAAAAATCGTTTTTTCACCATTAGCGCACCGCTAGTTTTAAATTCTGAGATCACCATCAGAAAGCTGAGAAAAAATTGCGTAAGATAGGCTAGTAAAAATAAGGTGAGCAATGGTATTTACCCTATCAAATGAACGATTTTCTAAATCATGTTCTACGATTTTGACGCATATGACGAGTGCAATCAATACAAAAACCTTTTTTGTACTACAAAGAAACAAGTTTTCAACCTTTGTTGTTTTATTCGAGTCGAGTAAAGAATAAGAATATTATTTTAGGTGAAACAATCGGGCGGCCATCTTGGATTTAGACGCCATTTTGATTTTTAGTAGAAGAATGAATTTGTCACCTTGATAGCACTCAGCATGTCGAATTTAGAGGCTACCAATAAAAAAAAGGTTACGTATACTCTTCTTCTTATTATTCTTCATTTTCCTGACGTTACGTCCCTACTGGAACCGAGCCTGATACTCAGCTTTATTAGTTATAAATCCAGGGTATTAGACAGGAATTTTCTTTTATAATGCGATTTCTGACAACAGAATAATTCTACGACATATCTTTGGATTCAGTAATAATGAATAAATAAATTCAATAAATGAAAACCGGCCAAAAACATTGATTGTATTAAACAAACATGTTTGTACCATTCATTGAATGAAGTTTATAGATTGGGCAACGGGACATAAGTTAGTCTTGTTGTAATATCTGTAGTTTTAACGTAAATCATTGACAAAAGTGCATTAATTTAGAATGTTAATCTTACATTTTGAAGCAAAAAAACATCCTTGATTTTCTGAACCATAAAGTATCGTTTTTACTACCACCCAACATGCATGTGAAAAAGAGTGAAATTGAAAGATCAGAAGCAGGTTTTGTTCTAATGTGAACGTAATTCCGAAACGCAGGTGTATTATTTCGAGGTTGGAAAATCTAGCGGCCATCTTGGATTTCGACGCCATCTTGGTTTTTAGCAGTTAAATGATGTTTTACCATCTCAGTACTCATCATGTTGAATTATGAGGTCTCCGTTAAAAAATAACAATCAGATTCTATTTTTCTTATCTTATCTCAGCTGTTCAACTGATTGTTCATTTCTATCAATGGTTTAGACCAAATAAATGAAAAAAATAATGCTTTTTTTTCAACTCGAAGATATGCAGAAGAATCATTCAGGTAGCAAACAAGCGTTAAAAAAATATATTTGATAATTTGTATTTAAAGCTAGTTAAGCTGAGGGGCTGGCTCTGTTCCAGTAGGGACGTAACGTCAGGAAAAATAAGAGAGAGGAGAATAATAAGTGTAACGGTAGCATTAAAGTTCAACATGTTGAGTGCTAACAAGGTGAAAAATCATTCTACTACTTAAAACCAAGATGGCGTCAAAATCCAAGATGGCCGCCCGATTTTTTCACTTAAAATAATATTCATATTCTTTACTCGACTCGATAAAACACCAAAGATTGAAAACTTGTTCCTTTGTAGTACAAAAAAAGATTTTTGCATTGATTGCATTCGCCATATGCGTCAAAATCGTAGAACATGATTTAGCAAATCGTTCATTTGGTAGGGTAAATACCATTGCTCACCTAGTTTCTGTAGCCTATCTTACGCAATTTTTTCTCAGCTTTCTGATGTTGATCTCAGAATTCAAAACTAGCGGTGCGCTAATGGTGAAAAAACGATTTTTCTATCAAAATTCAAGATGGCGGCCAAATTCAAAATGACCGCCAAATTTTTTTCGATTTCAAATGAAAGCTATATCCTTTCTCTATACGATGCCACTGAGTTTGCTATGTGTTCCAAGCGAAATATGAGACATATCACGTGACGAAATACCCAAGATTTATCAAAATATGGGCTTTTTCGCAAACTGTTCAGCTAGCTGGCGTACGAGGGGTCCACCAATTTGAGAAAACAGAAAGGACCACCCTTAAGTTTTATCAAAAACTAGCAATCAGTGACATAAAATTGGAATTCTAACGATGGGTGCCGATGGCGGCCTGGTTTCAGCGAGAATTGCTCAATAGTAATAATGGTCATATTTTGTTTCACCTGTTGCTGATTCCTGGTTGATATCAGTGGCGGAGGCGCTCTCCTCTACGCTCACTTCTGTTGAATACTCTGCTATTTCTTTCGTTTAGGTGTCCAAATAAATTTCTTGAAGATATCATTGGTAATATCCCTCAAACAATCCCTAGAAAAACACCACTGTCACAATTTGAACCAATCAGGGACATAAAATATTGCTATTAATCGAACCACGTGCCCATCGATGCGTCAATTCAACGGACGACTGAATTACGTCTACCATCAATTTCTTACGCCTACAACATGTCTCATGGAAGGTACACATTTGTCTAGTATTATTTACACTCCGACTGCAAGAAAGGTCACCCCGAACCAAAGGTTAATGTCACCCAATTACACTACGTTGGGCAATTTGAGATATAGTAATACAGAGTTGGTGCCTCATCTCCAAAAGCACTTTCACGCCCCATTAGATTAGGCATTTGTCTCTCCGAAGGTACCGGGTAGGTAGATGGAGACCGCTTTTGGCCACAACGATTCACAAGGAGCAAGTTCACCACGTCTTCTCGTCTGGTGGCATGTTGCAACAAAGCATACCCGTTCGGGAAGGAATAACAAAATTATAACAACCAGATATATTATTTCGAAACATGTTAATGTTTAATAAATAATATATCTAAATGTAATAAAAATAGATTTTTTTTAACTATTATAATATAATATCAAACATTACAGTGTCCTGTGTTAGGCAGTATTTACTATCATCCTATCTTGATTAAACCAAAATAAGCTATTAACATTTGGTTAACAGCATATTATATTTCATTTGCCGTAGCAATTCAGAAATTTTACAGATGAGTTGATTTCACCTGCTAATAAAAGAAAAAAAAACGCTTTCAATTAACCTAAATATATTCGGCATCAATCGTGGCAATAGAAGATTGCAACGATTTTTGTCTGAAATAATTAATAATGTTATTCGACATTTGTTCCAATGTTTCAACATGGGATATTCTATGTAACTTATTGGTGCTATACCAGGGAGGAAGCTTCAAAATCATTTTCAAAATTTTATTTTGAATTCTTTGCAGAGCTTTCTTTCTGGTATTACAACAGCTAGGCCATATTGGTACATCATACAACATAGCTAGCCTGAAAATTTGTTTGAAGAACAAAAGTTTGTTCCTCACACAAAGTTCAGATTTTCTGTCAATAAATGGATACAGACATTCTATACATTATAACGATCGTTGATACAACTTTCGATATAAATGAGTTATATTACTGTCATGCATTTCTGATCGGGAACCCTATAGTCATACATTTAGCCGCTCGTTGACATTGACGTTGCCGGAGAAGACGTCAGATGAAGATAGATGCGCGCATCATGAACGCTAATCTAGGTCGAGTGGTAGGTATATCTATATTTCTCATTTTTTCTTATTCGCTAGGCTAGGCAATGCTCGGAGCGATGGTGGTGCTGCATATTTTGGAGACAGCCAGCGAGCATATTCGGCACTCCCAAGAAGTATAATGTGAAGGTCGCATGCCGGTTACGGGACTAGCCACCGGTAAATTTGCATTGCCATCTTTATAGTAAGCAAAAAACCCGTTAGATTGAAACCTTGGACTAATGAATCAATGAGTTTGACAATAGCTAGACCATGCTGCACAGTGGTTCGGATTAGAAAATTCATGAAAAAATTACGCAGTGCTTATCGTACCTTCGTGCTGTGCGTACACGAATTCTCTCTACTCGTAGAAGTTTTTGAAAACTACCTTAAGCAATAAAAAAGTACTAATCAGTGCTACCAAAACAGTACTTTTCATTGCTAAAATAAAAAACGGTACTTCTATACCAATATGGACTAGAAAGATATGTTGAACGCAAGCTAAAAAAATTGGTTTATGTAAATATAAGGTCAGCTTACTTTTATCCATAATCAACTGAAATCGAGTGGATAAGTACACTGTACAATCCCCGTCAAAACGTTAGTTAATATCGAGCTTTTTCGATCAAATATGCACAACCATAACCACACGGGAAATTCTATAGATTCTCGGAAAATTTCCTCAAGCTCCACTGAAGTTGAAAATTTTCACAGCTGGATGCTCTACCAGCACACAGGTTGGGTTGCGCATCCACTTCCTACACGGTTCGGTCCGACTTCGAAACACTTTCTTTCCTCTTTCAATTGGTTTTTACTTTCCTCGCTACCGTACCACCGCCGATTCGTTAAAGGAAAAAACATAATTTATCAACATCAACAATGACGATAGAAACAACGGCCTCCGCACGCGTCCGCCAAAACCTACCTCCTCGTTGCGTGGCTGACGAGCAGGCAGAAGCAAGCGAAAAACATGGGAGAGTACACCGCGAGTCGCAACGACGACGTCGACGACATAATCCGGCAACACATTATTGCCACAGTTCAACTACAAAAAGGACCGAATAGGGTAAGGTGGGGCAAAGGTTTGAGCTGAGTTGAATAATTAACATTTTCAGAAAAACGTTAACCAGAGTTGGGAAAAGTTCTGAGATTCACACTACAGTAGGCAAGCGTAGCGAATCACAGTCAGCGAAGTCAGTGAACCTCACGCGTATCGCTGCTGTAGGCAAAATGCCTTGAAAATAGCAAAACACCCGTTGCTAAGGGCAACCCAAAACTACTGTAGAAAAATGTTCTATTTCCCGTTGCATTTCCCGCATTTGCAGCCTTCAATGACACTCCTGATTAAGAAAATTCATGTAGCCAACATAGGCTACTTGATGAGATTCACAATTTTGAACTACTGTATTAGGAGAGCCACGTGATTTTCGCAAAAACTCAAGTCTACTACTATTACCATTTCCAGCACTGACGTTAACAATTGAAAAATAAATAAATACTACACAGTAGGCCTTCAATCTCTAGGATACAATTTTGGAACTTATGTCAGAATATTTATTTATTTTTATTTTTTAAAGTTTCAAGACTAGCATGAAAAAAAGCTTAGGAATAACGCCTTTCAGTGTTGTAAGCAATCACGGTAGTCGACACGTTTTCGTTGACATTCGACAAGTTTTGCTTTCAGCATTGACGCCACGAGCGGTCAATCAAACGTACGATAGCAAAATGTCAATTAAATGCAGCTGACCCAAGGGCTGACCACAATGACGTCGTCAGAAAACGGTGCGGTTTTGTTTATTTCTATCTTTTTTCGTAATAAGACCTGCTTTCACTGTATGAGTGTCACATTAAATGTCAAATTTTGACAAAACAAGCAAAAATATGCTATTCTTGTTGTTTACGATCTATAGACATCTCTGGAATCCATGTTAAATTTATGATTTATGAAAATGTCATCGTATCAGACGCAGAGTTGCTCAATATCAGTCATATAAGCTGATAGCTGATGTACTAAAACTATCAATATCACCCACAAGCTATATATCACTGCGACATCGCACTTTAGATCATAATCATTGCAGAATTAGTGATCAGGTGGTAATTTCCCAGTCTAATAATGTTTTTCAGTGATCAACATATAGTTCATATTCATCTGCAGCACTGTCAAATATATCGTACTGATAAATTGTCATTCTAGTTGTTTAATTTAAGGTCAGTGATATTCAGCCTATCGCCATCAATACACTGGTGATGGAGTAGGCAGCATGATGTTGATATGATATAGAATGATCCGAATTGTATCGAAAGCGGGCTTGTGGAAATTAGCAATTTTAAGGCGTTGATAGTGACAGCGAGCAAATCTGATCAGACGACATTCATTTCACCGTTTTTTCTGTTCCTTGATGTTCATTCAGCTCGTGCTGATTGTTAGAGGTGACTGTAACGGATGAGCATGAGCATAGATGACCGTACAATTCGTAGTAACAACTCCGTGATTGACCAGAACAGTCGAATTAGTGGCAACTCAGAGATTTAGTGAGTAGGGCTCAAGTCAAAAACGCCAGCCACGTCCTTACGGTCATCGGGGAAGGGCAGAAATGTTAGTTAGACAACCATTGTCACTATAGACCGAAGAATCTTCTGCATCTCCACAGTTGTCATGGAAAGGATATTGGGTTGGTGGGATAAGGTAAGGATCTGGGAGTCACTTTTAGTTGGTGATGCGATCCAAGATATATTTACGCCTTACCGGATTCGCGATATTATTCGATAAATGCATTGTACGCCGAACAAGTGTACATCGTTCGCCCTCTGCTGACTGCTGACCATGGAATCGAAACAAACGTCACGAGAAATGTCGAATGTTAACAGCACTGGTCAAGGAACATCAAACTTTTAATAGAAAACTAACACTATTTTCAAATTTCATATGAATGTCTATCATATTCATTCTTATTGATAAATAGTATCAAACATGAATAGAGGTCGATTATTTTGTTTTGTTCCTAATTCGGACCAATTCTAGTTTCTTGGACCTAATATCATCCCCTCGATAGGGTAAGAATGGGGGGTGACCCATTTCGCATAAAGACGTTTCGCATAAGGACGTTTCGCATACGGACGTTTGGCATAATGGACGTTTCGCATAAAGCAGTTTCATATAAGAACAGGTAGAATTTTAAAGAAGGCATATAATTCTCTTTATGCCAAACGTCCATTATGCGAAACGTCCACCCATAAAATTATGCGAAACGTCCTTATGCGAAACGTCTTTATGCGAAACGTCCCTCCCCCGTAAGAATGGGCCAATTTGCAAACATTTATGGATTCGTGAAAAATAAATAATTCCGTACATTTTTTTCAACATCTGCAAGTTTATTACCCGAGAAAAAGACGAAACAGATGCCAAAAAGGACAAAAAAATAAAATAAAATGCCAGACCAAACGTTGATTTATGAATCAAAGAATGAATATGACAATTTTTATGAACATTCCTTAGACAATCCGACCAGACATTTCACAGAAAGCACTTTTAATATTTCCTTGATGTAATCCAAGGATTTCATCAGAAACTAGTTTAGGCAGTTGCTTACAATTTACCTAAGGTACTATTTCTAATAATTTATAATTTCTCCAGTAAATATTTCACGGGTTCCTCTAAATATTCCTCCATTCGTTCAATATCATAAGTTTCCAGTAATTTCGGGATATAGCTGTAGTTAGAGACGTTCCGATACTGCAAAGTATCGATATTTGATTCGATACGATTATCGAATCAAAGTATCGATACCACCGATATATCGATTCAAAATATCGATATATCGGAATATCATATGATATATTTGAATAGAGCAAAATTCCTTTATCACTTTGTGACTTTCCGTTTAGTTGCCTAAGGTTCGAAAACATTTTTTTTGAACACTCAAAAATACCGATCTTTTGACCAAGGATTTAATTTTAGAATACAGATGAGTGTTAATAAAATACAGTTAACCCTCCATGAGTCGATGTTCCATTACTCGATATCGACCCATAGAACCATACTACACACTTATTTTTTTTTACTGGTTCCTGTGAAATTTCACCGAAATCTCAACAGCTGAAGATTCGGTGAAAATTCACCGAACAATCTGTGAAATCTGTGAAAACAAAATCATAAAGAAAAACACGAAAATGGTCCGATCGAGAATTGAACTCTCGACATATCGATCAGGAAGCAGGCTTGTTACCACTACACCAGCTTTCACTGCTGATAATTGGTGCGCCAGAAGTGGAACAAAAAGAGCTCATGCCTGCCAGAGCGGCTGTCAAATGATTTCACAGAAGTTCGGTGAAAATAATGCTTTTACCGAACTGTTTGTTGGTATTTTACAGAATTATAATTCATTTGTTTGTTTTCACGGATTTCGGCGGTAAAATAGTAGATTTCATAGCTTTTACAGGAAAATCTGTATTTTTGTTGTTTACAGTTCATATTCGGTGATTTATTTCACAGTATACTGCGATTTATTCTAAGCGTGTACATTCAGAAAATCATGGTTACAATGATGGTCCCCTCAAACAGCTTTCCGAGGAATACCTGTTCCATGACTCGATATTTCCATAAGTGGATGGTCCCTTCAATATCGACTCATGGAGTCATATATAAAATAAAAAACAAAATTGGAGAAAACCCAACAATCGTCTTCTACATATTCGTGTACGATATATCGGAAGGAAATATCAATACCACCGATATATTGAATTGAAAATATCGATACAAAAATATCGAATATCTGAAGCAAACTATCGATATTCCGATATATCGGAAGTATTGGAACGTCTCTAGCTGTAGTCTTCCATAAATTAAACTGTGCAACATTTTTGAGGTTCTTCTTTTTTGCGTTACGTCCCTACTGGGACAGAGCCTGCTTCTCAGCTTAGTGTTCTTATGAGCACTTCCACAGTTATTAACTGAGAGCTTACTATGCCAATGACCACTTTTTCATGCGTATATCGTGTGGCAGGTACGAAGATAGTCTGGGAAGTCGAGAAAATTTCCGACCCGAAAAGATCCTCGACCGGTGGGATTCAAACCCACGACCCTCAGCTTGGTCTTGCTGAATAGCTGCGCGTTTACCGCTACGGCTATCTGGGCCCCAGAGGTTTAACGAACAAAATTTTGAAAGCTCACAATAATACTAACAAAAACCATTTTGGGTTTTGAAAGATTAGTTCGATATTTGTAGTTACGCCTATTTTAATTTGCTTAATTTTTCCTTAACCCTCTAACACCCAAAATTTTATTTAAGATCTAAATATAATTTTTCGTTATCTAAAATCGTTCTAAACACGTTTTGGGCAATGATTTTTTTCTATTCAAAGATTTATGTATTTTGGTTTTAAATTTTTATAATTTTTATTTTTGAACATCCCTATCCTTTTTCATTTTTTCTTGAAACCTCTTCTGGTTGCTGATTTTTGGAAATAATAAAAATTCAAGTTTTTACAGTACTTTTGAAATATTTTTTTTTCAGAGACATATTTTATATTCCGTGTAACTGACGGAAAAACAGGTTTGAAATTATATTAGTACCACCCGGCTCTTCTTCTGTGATAGGTTGGTTGTAGAAAACTATAAAAAGAACGATTTTTTGTGTTACACGTTAAATGAATCCCAGGCATTTGAAGTTTATATAAAAATACAATTTTTAAAACATTTTTCAAAAATACAAAAAAGTTTCAAAAGTTACAAAATTATTTCCTTATATACGTGTCATAAGTCCCTTGACTCAATCATTTTGATTCCCGAGCTACGAAAAAATACACAAAACTCAAACAAAAGTGTACCCCGTCTGAAGGCGGGGCTGCGTATTAGAGGGTTCATAGGACTAAATCTCACAAACACAATGCAGCCTTCAGACCAAATGTCATTGAGAAGTTCCCAAACGTTGATCACATATAAGAGTCAAGGATTGAATCCTGAGAAAATTGAGAGAATCTCTCACGTATCACTCTCTGTAGCTATCATAATAAGCAGCACATTATGAGAGACTGTTTATCGTATACTGCTACAACTTTGATCAGATTGTGAGGGTAGTAGTGCATGATTAAACCCCTCTGAACATGCTTCAAACCTGGGGGACACTATTGCTATTGGAAGTTCGTGGATTGTTTATCGTGCCAGCAAAGCAAAACACCTACCCTCAACGGTAAACAAGCGAGCAAAATGGATTTTATCATCGCTCTCTCTTTGGGGCTCTCGTTCGCCGCTTCTATTTATTAGACATGTTACAACTTTCGATACATTGCTGATCGTGGACCGCAACAGATGGGATGTTTTTCTTTGCTTGCTTTCATCGTGCTTCAAAATCAAATGAGAGCGCATTCTGCAATGCTTGATAACCGTACTGAGGAAAAACCAAGTTGAAAAATTGGAAAGGGTCTAACTCCGAGTTCTGAACCCAAATAGGGTTTGCTAGTGTGGGTGTGTACTTTCAAGAACTGCAGACAGATTTTTTCTTATTCTTATTCTTATTCTTATTCTGTGCTACTCTACAGATATCCCCAGAAATTAATTAATATTAATTAAAAACTATATATTCCGATACTCTCCCATAATGTTTTTCAAGGAAGGCCTCAATGAATTTCTCCAGGAATTCATGAAGTGATTGTGCTGTTGAGTTCCCTAAGATTTCCCCCAAAATATTCATTCAGTTCTTCAAGAATTCAACAAAAGAATTAATAAGTATTTTTGTAAGGATATCTCCAAAAAATATTCCAGACATTCCTTCAGGTATTTGTTTCAAAAATCTACCAAAAAAAATTCAAAAAGAAAAAGAGTGATTTTTTCAGAAATTTTACATAAATTCATTCCGTGTATTCTACAGACCTCTAAAGGATTTATTTTAAAATTTTCATTCAGTATTATTCATAGATTTCAACTAGGAAGTTCTCTAGAAAAAGATTCCTTATAGATACCCAATAGAGTGGTTCAAAAAATCGTTTTTGCTCCACACCGCTCATTCGATTCTAGATCAAATTCTGAGTGTCGTCCCAAAATTTGAGCTCATTTGGATAAAAATTGAGACTGCACAAGTCTTTTAAAGTTTAAGTTTTAAAGGACACTTAGAATTTGAACTAGAATCGAATGAGCGGTGTGGAGCAAAAACGATTTTTTGAACCACTCTAATACCCAAGTAAAAATCAATGAATTTGTTCAAAACTTATAATCAAGGATTTCTCCAAGGAGTTGTGAGGAAAATGGTGAAGAAAGTATATCAAGGATTCCTGAAAACAAAACAGGATTATCTTGAGAAATGCCTGGTGAAATATGTATAGGAGAAATTGATTTAAACGCTATAAGAAGTTCCTGAAGGAACGTCATGGAGAAACCCTAGTCGATGTGACATGAGACATCTTGTAGATTTGTTTTTAAAGAATTCCTATAAGATATCCTGTAATAAAAAAAATGTTGTAGTGTACACCGAAACGAATTAGTTCCTAAACTAGTTCTTGGAGAAACCATGCGGAAATAACTGGAGGAATCAGAGTTAGAATGTTAGAATTTCTTGGAGGAAAATCTGAGAGAGTGTTTTGAAAAATCACTGAAATGATACGCAAAGAACTCTTTCGGTAAAACGTATGATGTTTTCCTGTAAAAACCACTATAATAATTCTTGAAGAATATGTGTTAATTCCTGAAGAAGTGATACCAGGATTTTCTGCAAGGATTCATTTCTCGAGAGATGTTTCTATGAATTTATATGATGTTATTTGGGAATGCCTACTAGATATCATGCATTTCTCATTTCTGTCGCTATGGTAGGTAATTATTTTTATCAGAAATTACTCAAAACAATTCTAGATCAATATTGCTGTGTGCGTTTGAAACGCAAATATCAAATGCGGGAACACCAAACGCGGTAAAATTTCGCGAAGTCATAGTTTGATTTTCTGTGCTGGGTTGGCGATGATATGGATCATGATTGCTAAGTATCCTTTGATTGATCTTTGCTACCGCATTTGAAGTCCAGTTAGGTAAAGTTTGCACGTCAAATGCAAACAGCAATATTAGCAAGATTTATGTATTTTATTTCTTTCAGGTTTTGTTGAAAAAATTCTGGTAAATGAAACAGTAAATTTCCTACCAATGGCATCCCTTTGCTGATACCAGAAATTTATCCAAGGATTCCACAAACATCCGTCCTGTTGCCTGTTGTAATTCCGCACACTAGGGCGGATCACTGTTTTCGACGGCCAAAACCTCTAGTACCTCTAGTGAATAAGAATCCTGACTGCTTCAGAATTTGTCTAGATAATGGTTGGTACGCTGATCATAAGTACTCTGCAAAACGATAGGACAAGAAACGGTCATGATATGGATCAAAAATGATTCCGCTACCGAAATAACTTGAGCTGTACGCTGCTGAGAAGTAGAGCTGATTTCGTAACGTCACTCAATTATTCCGCAAGTAAAAGTGACACTTCGCTCATACTGGATCAGCTATCAAAATTACTTTAACAAAAAAGAGACATTTTACTTGGGCGCTTTACGTTTCAGGTGCATACCACGCATAAGCTAAAACTGTTCTCGATTAGTTTAATCTTTTAATAGGAGTATCCTAGAAATAGATCTTTATTTTGTTCATTAAGGCATTTTTGACATTTTTTCCAAACACACCTATGCTCTATCGTTGACGTGGATGGCACTGTATGGTATTTTATTAAAAACAGACAAAAATGATCACGTCAGTGGTAGAGTATAAATGTCTTCGGATAAGTTTTTAAGTGTTAAAGACACCAAAACTCCAGGATGCTTATCCAGAGTACTAGAGGTTTTGACCGTCGAATACAGCGTGCTACCCCAGTGTGCTCTGTGAATCCCGTTTGCAAAATTGTCAATGGTGAAATGCATCCAAAAAAATCAATCAGGAATTGTAAAAACATTCTCCATCAAATTCTATAGGTATTTTATATAACAGAACTTGATTTTTTTTTCCAAAGACTCGCTCAACTTTTAGTAAATAATAAAAATTTACATATTTTCAATTCAGTCAATTACTTAAAAAATCATAATAATAATTCATTAAAATTTTACTGCTCGAAATTCGAAAAACGTCCTGTTCTTGTACCAGGTCTCATAAGACAAATCCATTAATAAACCAAAAAAGAGACTTTGAAGACCTTTAAAATTGATAGTCGGAAATGAACTTTTACCCTATTAGTGGTGTTTTAAATCGTGCAGAAACCTCATTTTTAATTTTGTTTTTCTAAATATTGGCCATAGAATTTATAGAATATATTTATGATTATTTCGCTAGAAGCGGCCATTCTAGAGTCATTTACGTTTATGCAAAAATATATTTCTTATATGTTAAAATTGGCCATTTTTATAAGTCTTTCGCGAGAATCATTCAACAACAATCAAGGACAAAAAATGATTTCCTACAACTGACCCTTAGATGCCCTAGGAATTTAAATCGTTTAAAGAAAAATTTAACGTAAATATTACCTTTGTTATACCAGGGTGTCCAGCCATTTGGCCGAATGTCATTTGGCCGTATGCCATATGGCCGAATGCCATATGGCCGAATGTCGTTTGACCGAATACCGATTGGCCGAATTACGAACAAAAAAATAATCAAATTGCTTCAACGCTGATGTGGATAGGATTCGTAAGTGATATAAATTGCTGATTTATATGATGTCGTGGGATGTCATGTTTGTGCTCCAAGAGAATGGTTTAATCGATTCGTTAATTCAGGACAAACACATCTCAAAGCTATTCTTTCGAGTCATACTGGTGTCATTGCTATTGGCAATACTTAAGCTTATATTTTAAATGAAAATTTTACCTTTTTTAAACCAATTCCTTGTAGTTATACTGATATAAGGATTATTTGCATTACACTTGCTTAAATTTTCATAAGAAATTTTTCCTGTTTTTGATCATAGGCTGTTCTTTCAAGAGAAATGTATATTTCATAGTTATTGAAATTAAGGCTTTTAATATCTTCATATAGTCTTATTAAAAACATATTTTCTTAGCACAAGAGTTAATTTAGGTGAGATGTTATTCTTATCCAAGATTAAGATTGCAACATGCAATTTATACTCTGCACCAGTGCTGTTAAATGTCAAAATTTTGAAAAAATAAATAAAATACGTATAGCGTTCTTTCATACAGAATCCAGCATCAGCAAATATAATCAACCAATAGTAATTCAAAAATGGTCACCAGGAATAACATTTTCCGATGACTTTTTCCACGGGAAACGATGATATTAGCAATATTCAAATGTCAAAGTCACGTGATATTCATGACATTTAACAGCACTGCTCTGCACCGTTGCTTGCCGAACGACTCGAACACCCAAGTCAAAGAAGCTCACAGCTTCCCCGTTTTGAAAAGAAATAGCCAAAACTTGTGGTTACTAGAACTATGGCATGATTTGCTACAATTGAGCTATCGAAGTAAAGTAATCATGCAGAAGGATGAATAAGCTGTAAACCGTTTTAGTTACTGTCAAAAGCTGACTAAAAATGCGAAAACTTTTGCTGGCAGCTGTTACCGCTAGCAGAGAAGTGAATAATTGCTTACATTAATGATGCTCTTCTTTCAGCACTTTCAGACTGTTTCTTGAACTAACATTAAAAAACTTATTATTTGTAAATCAATGACGATTTATCTTTCTTTAAGAATAAACTGGCTTTTTAAGTCCATTACAAATGCATGCCACCTATTGTTCACTATTGTTTTCAATTTCGGCCAAACGGCATTGGGCTAAATGGCATTCGGCCAAATGACCGAAACCTTATACCAGTTGTACAAACATTTGTTTTAAATTATCTCTACAGCTGGTCACTATCACTAAACAGGTTCAATAATATTACGAATACATGTTGCATGATTTCTTAGGTCCCTTCATTCTGCATACTATTGGTGATCTAACGCAAAGCTAAAATGCTAAGATGGCGCTGATGTTCTAAAATGGTGATTAGCGCATCCTAGTCGAAGTGACCTGTGATAACTTTGGAAGAAAAATCACCACAATCATTTAACTGATAAGAAATTGGCAATTTAAAGCACATGGAAGCGTAAATGTTCATTTGTATTTGCAAAACTTTCGCAAATGTGTTCTTTGTCTCGATCTCTCCCTATCTGATGGTCCCTTCGATATCGAGATGTGGAGAGGCGACTGTAATTGGAAAATGTCTACTTTCAGAGTGCTAGTCATAAGGAACACTATAGTTCAAAATAATTTCAAGATTCTTATCTAATTATCAAAAATTTGAATCAAATTATTTCAATGTTTTAAAAATTGATTAGAAGTTGCTGCTAGAAAAAAAAAAATCAACGAAAAAAGTCTTCATCATGAAAGTTAGCTATCAACTTCTGTTTTATCTAAATTCCACGGTCAAAATTTAGATATGCTTTTGTATAAAGGCCTTTAGTCATGCTTTTTTCGTAAAATTGTTTTTTTTTCGGTGTAGGAAAATAAGGTTCAATTTTGACGTTTACTGACCTTGTTGTTTGCTAATTTCATGAAAGAGTAAAATAGATGGGCTGATTTTTGTACAGAGCCACTTTCGGAACTAGTAACAGTTTTAGGCAATATATTTTATTGAGCTTGAGCTTGATTGACCGCCCGTAGTTGCTATCCCGTTATTGCCATAACAACTATATTCACACAGAGAGCCAACAGGTAGCACTTGGGACTAGTAAAAACCTTCAATGTGTGAGTACAGGTCGATATGGGATATGAAAATATGTTCATATATGTGGAATATGTTGATGTGGTGTTTGCTTAATGGAAGCCGAATATACCTCTGCACCTCCACAAGCACCACGGATAAGGGTTTTGAGACTGGGTTGATGTCGTGGTTGAATGTCCTCTATTTGCCACGCATTCAAAAATTAATACACTTTGTTTGAGAATGATGTGGTAAAACATGAATTTAGCTTAGTTACAACTAAAATCATATTTTCCCACAACATTTTCAAACAAAGTGTATCAATTTTTAAATGCGTAGCAAAGTTCATATGAAAACATGAATGTTTCGATGGAAAAGGATGTTGGTTTGAAAGTAATTGGTATATAATAAATTGTTATCACTACACTATTATCAACTCAAGTTACTCTTAACTCTTAACTCGATTTTAAAGGGACCATAAAATTGGGGATGTATCGATGTACAGAAAACACATTTTTTAAGTACGTTCAAATAGTAATTATAACGTGTTAAATATCAAAAGTCCAACCATTGATTTTTTATGAAAATGATCAGTGGAGACCCGATAAAGAAATTAAAACATAATTATATTAACTGTTGATATTTATAACATGGTTTGATTCAAATACGTTTCTGAAAAAAAAAAATTCATAGCAACATAAGTTTTGATTTATTTTCAATATAACTTACAGGCTCCTCTGATTTACAGCTACAATCGACATAAGATGGATATAACCCGACATCGACTTGACATCGACCCAATTACATTTTGGTCATCGACCCACACATTTTAACCCGACGTCAACCTGGCATTGGTCCGACATCGTATATCCGAGATTTGATAGACGTATCAGATCGAGAACAGCCCATATGTTTCTTCTGTGAACTAGCCGGCCCTCAACCCATCAGCGCACGATCATCTAGAACGGCGGCCAGACATGTTGATGGCCTCATTGGTAAAGCAGTGCGTGTCAGATATGCCGCAGACCTGAATTCAACTCCCGTCTTGACCAATTTTTTTTAAAGTTGAAATTGTTAATAAATCTTTGAGCTGTTTAGTAGAATACCTATAAGTAGATGAAAAAACCGAACTATACCATTTAATTCCACTAGAGTTTGTATCCTTTGACAGATACGCGTATTTCGACCTCAACTGTAAGGCCGTCTTCAGTGTCGTGTACAAGTCGAGTCTAGTACATGACACTGAAGACGGCCTTACAGTTGAGGTCGAAATACGCGTATCTGTCAAAGGATACAAACTCTAGTGGAATTAAATGGTATAGTCACAGACAAACAGACGTCACACTCTCATCATTGTCCATGGACCACCTTTTTAACGGTCAATTCAAAAATATTTTAGGTGGCCAATCCGCCACCCGCAGCGCTCGCATCATTTTTGTTCGTGTTTGACGTTTACACACTACCGCCATCTGTTGGCGTGTCGGCCAAACACACCGATTTTAGCATTGGGCGTACATGTCCTCGTGACTATGATTTTGATCCAGATTTGTTCTAAGTGTTACGTCTGTTTGTCTGTGGTATAGTATTAAATTCGGTTTTTTCATCTACTTATTGAAATTGTTTTTTGATATTATTGCGACATTTGCACCCATTTAGACTGCACCTAAAATCACGATTATCAAAGTCGAATCTCGCACACGATTTCGCTGTTTGTCAAGCATACTAAACAAAGTAGGTAATCTAAGATTTCCATAGAAAATGAATTTTACAGCACCTCCATTTCAAACCCCTTGCCTCGTCTGCGCAACTGTCAACAACTCGTTCGAGTGTAAACATAAACAATTTGTGCTCGTAAATGTTTCGCTTCTCTCGTGATTTTAACTTCTTCTAATTAAGTACGTAGCGGTATTCACAGATCAATATCGAAGTTAATTGGTAAGATAAACCCACAGACAAACAGACGTCACACTCTCATCATTGTCCATCGACCACCTTTCTAACGGTTGATTCAAAAATATGGTAGGTGGCCAATCCGCCACCCGCAGCGCTCGCATCGTTTTTGTTCGCGTTTGACGTTTACACACTAATGCCATCTGTTGGCTCGTCGGCCAAACACACCGATTTTAGCATTGGGCGTACATGTCCTCGTGACTATGATTTTGATCGCGATTTGTTCTAAGTGTTACGTCTGTTTGTCTGTGATAAACCTATTGAAGCATTAAACTTAGGATTTGATCGTTGAACATTGTTTGCAGACCGCCGAAAATGCAAGATCCAATCGAGCACAGTGACTTTACGGAATCCGACGAGGAGGTCCAGGGATACATCGAGGAACGATTGTTTGATGCTGATGAGGAGGAAATTGAGATGGATTTGGGACAAGAAGGAGATGCTGTTTCCGATGCTGAACCAGACGGTGATCCTGAGGAATCCGTTGCGTCCAGTAAGAATGGTGAATCGTCTCTGTTTATAGTGAGCCTGATTGTTTCGCTACGAGATTTCAAAGGACAAACTTCAGCCGGAGAACTGGACACTTGGATGGTTTGTGCGAATAGTGTCGAAGAATTTCTGCACAGCGTTTGGGTACAATCGAAGAAGCACCTCGTTCGTCACATCATAACGGTTTGTGATGATGACGGCAATATTACCTACAGTTGGAATCCGAAAAAAGTGATTGATGAGGCAGATTTCATTCACTTTGCTCTGTTTTATGACAAGCAAAATCGACGAACCATATCAGTGGATAAATTGACGACGACCATACTGCAAAATTGGAAAACAAAATCAACTGTAGAGCTTTTGCTGCACCGATATTCCCTTGCTGTAAACTCGAAGAGCGTATGGAAGAAAGTGGAAAAGGCGCTTATCGATGTTGTACCTAAAAATAGGGGTGGTGCCGCGACAACAGAATACGCTCAAGAGCTGGCAAACGATCTTCGTCGTAGACATGGATATATTTGGAATGGTCACGATATTGCATGGAGTATCTGGGCGAACAGCATACTTGCTTCACCAGCTCATCAGCATGAAGCATTGAAGGAAGAGTCTACACCTCCGGCAAGCTGTGTGGAACTATTATCATTGCGAGAGAGTGAGCAGATTCGACGAATTCGACGCGAATACCGCATAGCACATAACGTCAACGATGGTTACCATGCGGAAGTGAAAAAAATCGTGGATGCTTTAGCAGAGCTGAAGGAAGCACACCAACATCAAGGTTTGATGATTACGGCATTGGAGAGACACATCGAGAACCTTGCTCTGAGAAGTCAAATAGGAGAATCTTTCATCAGTTCTGCTGAATCAGCTTTAGATGCTCGTGATAACGAGTTTTCAGCATCAATTGCGTCGCGAGTGCAAGATGCCGAAGACGTGGACCACATGTGAATTACCAATGAGACACTGAATCAAATTTGTGTAATGAATTTGTTGTGCAATATCCGAATTTATATTATTGTAATAAAAAGAATAAATGATTTAAAACATGTTTTGCGCTTTATTTTTCATCCATTTATTTTTTTTCTTATTCAATGTTACTTCGCTTCTTACAGTTTTCTTCAAATTCAATGTCCAATAGGCTGGCTTGATCGTTGGCTGTTGGATCAAACTTACCACCCTGAATGTAGCCACACTTTCTGAACAAATTATTCATGTTGTAGTTCGAGAAATGCTTCATAATTTTCGCTATCGTAACTTTCAGTTTTATTTTTCTCAGCTCATCGTATTCACGCTGCAAGCGCTTTTTGCTCAATCCAAACAAGATCTCGATCGGGTTCATGTGCGGGCAATATGCTGGCAGAAAAATTATATGGATTCCGAGAGATCTGAAGTAATAAACCAAGTTCGGATCACAATGTATCCGAGCTCCGTCTAAGATCCATACAGAATGGAATCCTGGATGGTGTTGAACGAGTCCACTGTTGAGCGCAAATCGTTTACAATAATCAAAAAATTTTGCTCTCGTGAATGTTCCTTCAGTGTGGCACACTTCAATCATACCATCTTGCCCAGCAAAACACAATAAGGATTCCCGAGGTTTCCTAACGAACTCACCTCTGAACAATAGGCGCTTTCCACGAGCACCAAATCCCTTGTTTCGCAACATGGCCTTATTATCGAAGCTGACTTCATCAATAAAAAGGAGATTATGATAATCCCATTGGATAGCAGACAATTCGTTGTAATATCTAATCACATCTTCCTCCTTTATTTGTAAAGCTCTGCGTTCAATAGTTTTCCATGTCATGCCCTCATGATGCAAGATTCTACAAACTGATGCCACCGAGATTGTTATATGGAAATGCTTCAGAAAAAGTTTTGCTGCTTCGTCCAGGAATGTAGTCGGTTTAGTATGAAAAAGTTGAACCAACCAACGACGCTTTTCGGCACCAAATTTTTGGGCCGTTCTGGAATAGTTTACACGATCAAAATATCCATCTTCCTCATAGCGTTGTATCCAATTGGAAATCGTAGTTTTGTTTTTCTTATAAATTGTGGCAAGTTGTGATCGTTTAAGGCCCAAAAAGTAATAGCCGTATAAAACATGGTACACAGTATTTGTTGATGCTCTGCGATTTTTCACTTCAGCTATGATGTTGGCCATATTTCACAAACATTCACGCTCAAATATAAAAAAATATCTGTAAAGTTAACAAAATTATAATCAAACAAAGTGTGCAGCAAAATTGTTTGTAAACAATCCATGTTCTCATTGCAACGACACGTCACTGATCTGTCAGTTTGACAGAGCGAAATTTGGAGAATGACAGTGCACGATTATCATCAAAATCTAAGCAGTCATAAGAAAGGCAATATTATGTTCTCAAAATAGAATAGCACCGAGTTAGAGATGTATCAACATACAGAGATGTACCTATGTTATATCGAAGAAACCACGCGTTCCATCGTGTTACAGAACATTGAACATTGTTCTCTGCACTAGGTCACATACTGCTACTTTTTGGTATACAGCTTGGCTATGGTGATGATGAGAATGCTTTTTGAGTATGTCTGATTTTCAGTGCGCATCGTACCTTCGTGCTGTGCGTACACGAATTCTCTCTGCTCTTGGAAGTTTTCTTAAAAACTACCTAAAGCAATAAAACAGTACTTTTCAGTGCTACAAAAACAGTACTTTTCAGTGCTAAAATTAAAAACGGTACTTTTCAGTGCTACTAAAACAGTACTTTTCAGTACTATTTTTTCTACTATTGATCCCTTTACGATCCTTGTTTGGACCCGTGCCTTCGATTTTTCGTTGGACCCGTTGGCGAAAGCTAGCGGTGGTAATCCTTCTTGGATACCGTCTTGGGAAAAAACCTTTCGAAGGTCACGTCTTCTTTCGTTTATTAATTAAACATGGTATCAACAACAAACAAAAGGAAGGGTGAATCTCTGAATTCACTACTTCCTTCCAAAAAAGTGGGTTTTAAAACTGTCACTACACGTGGCAAGAATGGAAGAAAGGACGCTTCCCCGGAATGCGAACTTTCTTCCAAGGGTGAAATGAATAATTGTATCGAAATGAGCAATCAGTTCGATGCTCTAGACAAATTTTCCGAACACCAAATCGAAGCAGCCTCTAGCCTAGGCTCTTTGATTCAAGTGAGGAAGCAAAGAGTGCCGCCTATCGTGGTCAGTTGTTCCGAATTTGCGGGATTTAGGCAGGAGATCTTGAACTCCATTAGGGGAATCAAGGTTTCCTTCCAAATCGCAAAGAAAGGAGACTGTCGCGTTTTGCCGGAAACTCTTAAAGATCGCGAACTTCTTCTCAGATATCTTGAAGAGAAGAAGCACAAATTTTTTACTTATGACGACAAAACTGAACGTTTGTTCAAAGTCGTCTTGAAAGGTCTCTCAAGTGACTATAAGTCACCTGAAGAGATCAAAAATGGAATAAATGATTTACTTGGATTTTCCCCAGTCCAAGTAATCATTATGAAAAAGAGAACCCAATCTGGCATTGTTCGGAAAGGGCTTTCTCAAGAATTTTATTTAGTTCACTTTAACAAAAAAGAACTAAATAATATTAAAGCTTTAGAAAACGCAAAACTTTTGTTTGATGTCCGTGTGACATGGGAACATTTCCAGAAACCTGGAGGAAATTACCAGAACCCCACTCAGTGCCGTCGGTGCCAAAAGTGGGGTCATGGTACAAAAAATTGTCGCATGGATGCTAAATGCATGATTTGCGGAGGTTCTTCTCACGCCAAAGACGTCTGTCCAGTGAAGGAAGATACCACCAAATTCATATGTTGTAATTGCGGGGCTAACCATAAGTCCAATTTTTGGAATTGTCCTTCACGCAAAAAGGTTATTGAGGCTCGTGCCAGGCAGATGAAAGATAATATCCGTTACGATAACGGTCGTTTCCGGAATTTGCCTGGTAGAGTATCGAACAATGCTCATTTTTCAGTTAACGATCGCTTGATCATGAATCATACCCATCAGGAAGATCATAATCATGCTCATTCACAAACTAATTTTAATCCGTCGGGTAGCCGTTCGAATCTTTCCATTTCGAATGTATCTACCCACGGTAAATCCTTTGCCGATATCGTAGCAGGAAATTCGAAATCCTCCCCTGTTCGATCCATGGGTACCCATTCTACTTGTTTCAAATCAAATGGAAAAAACCCTACCGCCACAGGTAACTCCGCTTCTTCGTCTACCGGAAATTCCAATGGGAAATCACATGACATGTCTGCCTCTGATTTTAATTTTCTAACTGAACAATTGAATCTAATGATTGATGCAATGTTCAAAGCCACCACTATGACTGAAGCAGTCCAAGTAGGTGTAAAATTTACAAATCAAATTGTTATTGGATTACGTTTTTCTAATGGATCCAAATAATAATTTAAATATTTTAAATTGGAATGCTCGTTCTCTGAATGGTAAAGAGGACGAGCTGTTTAATTTGCTTACGGTTAATAACGTGCATATAGCAGTTATTACCGAAACGTATTTAAAACCTGGATCTAAACTCAAAAGAGATCCTAACTTTTTTGTTTATCGTAATGATCGACTTGATGGGGCATGTGGGGGAGTTGCAATAATCATTCATAGGCGTATAAAACATCAACTGTTTTCATCATTTGAAACTAAAGTTTTTGAAACTTTAGGTGTTTCTGTTGAAACACAGTTTGGTAAATATACTTTCATAGCTGCCTATTTGCCTTTTCAATGCTCTGGGCAGCAAGTTAATTTGCTCCAAACTGACTTGCGTAAATTGACTCGCAATAAGTCAAATTTTTTTGTCATTGGTGACTTTAATGCCAAACATCGGTCATGGAATAATTCTCAAAGTAATTCCAACGGCAGAATTTTATTTGATGAGTGCTCTTCAGGATATTTCTCAATTCAATACCCTGATAGCCCCACATGTTTTTCCTCTTCTAGAAATCCATCTACGATTGATTTGGTCTTAACCGACTCTAGTCATCTTTGTAGCCAACTGATTACTCATGCTAATTTTGATTCTGATCATGTCCCTGTTACATTTCAAATATCGCAAGAAGCGATTCTCAATCCTATCAGCTCCACTTTCAATTATTTACGAGCCGACTGGAATATATATAAAACGTATGTTGACTCCAATCTTGATGTTAACATTTCTTTAGAAACTAAACTTGATATTGACAATGCTCTTGAAACTTTAACAAATTCCATTGTTGAAGCCCGGAGCATTGCAATTCCAAAATGTGAAGTAAAATTTGAATCCGTGATTATAGACGATGATCTTAAACTCTTGATCCGTCTTAAAAACGTGAGGAGAAGGCAATTTCAACGCACTCGCGATCCTGCTATGAAAATTATATGGCAGGATTTGCAGAAAGAAATCAAGAAACGTTTTGCTCAATTAAGAAACAAAAATTTTGAAAATAAAATTTCTCAATTGGACCCTGGCTCTAAGCCCTTTTGGAAATTATCGAAAATCTTGAAAAAACCTCAGAAGCCAATACCGGCATTGAAAGAGGAAAACAAATTATTACTAACTAATTGCGAAAAAGCTCAAAAACTTACTATGCAGTTTGAAAGTGCGCACAATTTTAATTTAGGACTTACTAGTCCAATTGAAAATGAAGTTACTCAGGAGTTCGAAAATATTCTCAATCAAGAGAACGTTTTCGAAAATGCCTGGGAGACTGATTTGGAAGAAGTGAGAACTATTATTAAAAAATTCAAAAACATGAAAGCTCCTGGCGATGATGGAATTTTCTACATCCTCATCAAGAAACTTCCAGAAAGTAGCTTATCATTTTTAGTTGATATATTTAACAAATGTTTTCAATTGGCATATTTTCCTGACAAATGGAAAAATGCTAAGGTTGTTCCAATTTTAAAACCAGACAAAAATCCTGCAGAAGCTTCTAGCTATCGTCCAATCAGTTTGCTTTCCTCCATCAGTAAACTTTTTGAAAAGGTTATTTTGAACAGAATGATGGCCCACATCAACGAAAATTCAATTTTTGCCAATGAACAGTTCGGATTCCGCCATGGACATTCGACCACTCATCAACTTTTACGTGTAACAAATTTGATCCGTTCCAACAAATCTGAAGGCTATTCTACTGGTCTTGCTCTTCTAGACATAGAAAAAGCATTCGACAGTGTTTGGCATGAAGGTTTGATTGTAAAATTAAAAAACTTTAATTTTCCAACATACATTGTTAGAATAATTCAAAGTTATCTGTCAAATCGTACACTTCAGGTTAATTATCAGAACTCCAGATCTGAAAGACTTCCTGTAAGAGCTGGTGTTCCTCAAGGCAGCATTTTGGGACCAATATTATACAATATTTTCACATCTGACTTACCTGAGCTACCTCAGGGATGTCAAAAATCTTTGTTTGCGGATGACACAGGCCTCTCCGCCAAAGGACGAAGCCTGCGTGTCATCTGTAGTCGATTGCAAAAAAGTTTGGATATTTTTTCTTCATACTTGCAAAAATGGAAGATTTCTCCTAATGCTTCCAAAACTCAACTAATAATATTCCCACATAAACCAAAAGCTCTTTATTTGAAACCTTCAAGTAGACATGTTGTCACGATGAGAGGGGTTCCAATAAATTGGTCAGATGAAGTTAAGTATCTAGGGCTCATGCTAGATAAGAATTTAACTTTCAAAAATCACATTGAGGGCATTCAAGCCAAATGTAATAAATATGTAAAATGTCTCTATCCCCTTATTAATAGAAAATCAAAACTTTGTCTTAAGAACAAGCTGTTGATATTCAAACAAATTTTCAGGCCAGCCATGTTGTATGCTGTACCAATATGGACTAGCTGTTGTAATACCAGGAAGAAAGCTCTGCAGAGAATTCAAAATAAAATTTTGAAAATGATTCTGAGGCTTCCTCCCTGGTATAGTACCAATGAGTTACATAGAATATCCAATGTTGAAACATTGGAACAAATGTCAAATACAATCATTAATAATTTCAGGCAAAAATCGTTACAATCTTCTATTGCCACGATTAATGCGTTATATGTTTAGGTTAAGTTAGGTTAAGTATATTAAAAACGTTTTTTTTTTCTCTTATAAGCAGGTGAAATCAACTCACCTGTAAAAAAACTGAACTGCTGCGGCAAATGAAATGTAATATGTTGTTAACAAAATGTAAATTATATCTTAAATTTGTTTTACCAAATTAGGATGATAGTGTTGTCAAATAACACAGAACACCTAGATATAAGAAATGAATGTAATGTTTGGAATGATACTAATAAAGATTTAATAAAAAAAAAAAATAAAAAAAAAGTATGTCTGATTTATCAATTTCCCTGTTTTTTGAGGTCTTCCGTGTTTCTTACATTTGTTAAAAATCTTTCTAAATCACAACAGAAACAATGACACTTTTGATAAATATTCCATTTTCTATACTTTCACTATGAACCAAAAACATTTTCCAAAGATTTAATGTAAAAATTAGTACATTTCAAACCATCTTTACGATAGGCGATTTTTACTATTCCCTTGAATAAATAATTCAAATTATATATTAACACATATATGGAGCTTTTCGGTAATTAAATCCGCATGGTTATTAAATTAATTAACTCATTACGCGAGGTAAAGATGGATAAATTACACTGCGGAACACGTTTTTGTCTCAAACATCAAAATACCAGTATTTACTTAATTAAGGGTTGCTGAATCCATTGCCGTTTTCAAAAATATCATAGCACGTCTAGTTTTTGAGATAATGCCTGTTGAAAATGCAAAATTTGACTATATCAGCCAACTTGCATGCAAGTTTGCCAGCTTGTATGGCAATTTTTTTGCTTAATTTGCCGCAGAATTCAAACTTCATGTGTCAAACAACAGTCATCATAAGAGTTCATAATATTGTCGGTGCTCAAAAATTATGTTTTGATGGTTTAGAAAAGTATTGTATTTTGCCATATAAGAGAAACGAAGAATTTTGTATGGAGACTGCAAGCATGTTGAAAAAATCGATTGAATCTTAATTTAATCGTTCAATTTCAACCAAATTATCTTTAAAATGAAAGTTCAAATCCTATTATACATGCTAAGTGGATAAGATAACAAAAAAGTTTGATAAATCATACTTTAAATTTTATGTGAACATCGATAAGACCAGTGTTTTATACAACTTTGGCGAGCTGTAGCTAAAAATTGTGTCGCACTGGAACATTTCTGAGAACGGCATCAGATTCAGCATCCCCATATCTACTAGAGACACATAATTTGGTTCTTGTGACTCGCAAAATAGTTATTTATGCAACAAGTTGCAAAATGATGATTTTTTCAGCACGAGTACAACGAGTGCTGAAAAAATCGAGTTTTGCAACGAGTTGCATACAACATTTTTTGCTATTTCGAAAAATGCCGTTTCAACTCGATGAACTCTAAAAGCACAAACAAACATTGCAAGAGAACCCTCATGGGCATACAGCCATGCGTAGTTTCAATTCAGTATTTTTCAATCACGTAGGCTGTGACACAGTAGTACCGTGATGCATCAATACCCGGACACTTAAGCAAGACCAAATGTTCAAACACTATTTTTACTAAGTTTTCTTCAGATTTAGTTGAACTTCAATTATGCTACTAACAGTCTTACATCAGATCTTGGGAATAATGATGAATTTCATGGTAAAAACTACTAAAATGTAATGAGATTCGGTTTAACAATGTAGTTTGTCTTGTCCTTAAATCCGGACATCTGAAGCAATCTTTGGCTTTAAATCCGGACACTACTGAATCAAAATCCGGACAGCAGTATTTAACATTGAAAACTGATGAATTAATTCATAAAACATGTCCCAACTCAATTGAATATAACAGTCGTACGAATTTCTACCATTAATGGGCTCCAGAATATTTTACAGAGCTATTTGTAAGCGATTTTGTGTCGTAATTACCTCTCATGAAACTGATGGCATCCTATTAAGGGTGGCTTGTTTAAGCTGCAACCACGAAGCTACATTAACGGATTTTTTTTCATTAAACAGCATTCTGATTATTCATAACACTTTGCATAACTATTTTTCACGTTTCCACATAAAGCCATTTCACAAATATTAACACACGCAGGCAGAACACAGGGTTTTAGTACGATGTCCGGATTTGATGTCACTTGCACATAATTCCGGACAGCAGTTTTTAACGCCAATTAATGTATATTATCTCAATATTTCACTGCAGTTGTGTTGTCAGATTGTTGAACTATCACTTCGTTTATTTTTATGATGCAAAAGTTGCCAAAAAATATTGTTTAAACTAGTTATTATCAATTACACGTTATGGTACTTTTGCGTGAGTAATAAGCACTTAAACTTGCACTGTAGCAGAATGACGTTCAACTGGAGGAACATGTTTGTATTTATTTTTATTATTTTTTTTTAGCAATGGTAACTAGATTATAAACGATAGTAAAATAATTAGCATTTTTATAAGTTGAAATTGTGAATAATTCCAAACTGTTTAATACTCAATTATACCTGTAATTTATGAATAATATTCGAGTGTCCGGATATTGGTACCGTCCGGATTTTGATTCACCACGGTACCCATGAATGCATTCATTCATGACATTCGAATGTCACAATTCTTCTCGTTCCCATCGGTATCATGCAGATCTATATTCCCTATTAGAGGAATGAACAGGTAAGAAAGCACAAATGCTGGACGATCCGACCCTACATCAGTATCGCCAACCTGTGTCGGAGCCTGATCACACAACGGATGTAGACTCTAGTGAAGTGACTCGCCGTGTAAACCACATGGAAAGTCACTTCGCTCGAGTCGAGAATTGTCACCTCGCTATAGGACACCGACAATTCTCACCTCACGTCAGACATAGAACAAACTGAAGAATCAGATGCAATTGTGCTTTTTCTGTGCGGCATGTAAGGCAAGACGAATCGGTGAGGTGTCGACTCGCTTCCATTTGATTAACATTAGTCGCATCACGACACCCGAGGAGAGAACGATTCGTCGCGACTCACACGCCGCGCACAATAAGCATGGCATAAAGAGACTAGGACACTGGGTTGTTCGGTTGACGCCTACCAAAACAGTACTGAAAAGTGCTACTTTTCAGCACTGAAAAGAGTGCTGAAAAGTAGCACTTTTCAGCACTGTTTTATTTGGTAGGAAAAGTAGGCCGTTACGTTGATCAACTTCTCAATGAAAAGTTGATTGATTTGCAACGGAATTGCAAAATAGTTATTTAAGCAACAAGTTGCAAAATGATGATTTTTTCAGCACGAGTTGTACATTTATCCAACGAGGCTTGTCGAGTTGGATAAATACGACGAGTGCTGAAAAAATCGAGTTTTGCAACACGTTGCATACAACATTTTTTGCAACTACGAAATATGCCGTTTTAGTTGGATTATTTCGAGAAACAGAAGGCAACCCACATGAACAAACATCCACGTGTAGTACCGACTCAGAGTTTCCAATCACGTAGGCTATGATACTGTTTACACAGGACTGTCACAAATGTTCACTCTTCCATCGGTAGCACATTTGAACTACATTCGGAACAGGTAAGACGCTGCAATTTTCTGCCATATTTCACAAACAGTTGTCCCTCATGTTGGCAGATGAGGCCCGCACAATCCGCCGCAGAAAGATCCGGATTTTTTTGAGAGTAAACATTCCAACTTAACTACATATTCTATGTCCGCCAGACGATCATATTCTTAATCAAAAAGACTCTTCTGAGTTGGATTTGGATTGCCCAACGTATGTAGAATAAGAAACTAGTTGAACAAGTGTTTGAATAACCCAGAGCAATTAGAGAAGAAACGTGCGGTAAGACTTATGCAATAGTTAACGACTCCAAAAAACAGTGCTGAAAAGTGCTATTTTTCAGCACTGTTAACAGTACTGAAAAGTATCACTTTTCAGCACTGTTTCGTTTAGTAATAAAATTAGGCCATTTATCGTTCATATCCTAAATGAAAAGTTGGTTCACATACAACGGAATTGCAAAAAAGTTATTTTTGTTACGCTGTGCTACGGGTGAAATTATGAAAAAATCCATAACTTTGAGTAAAACTCTCATATTTAAATAGCATTGACCACCATGCCATTTACACGGCGTGTCTGGTAGAACAATATTATCGCAAAAAAATAGGCATCGCTAAATCTTCCAACATTCGAAATTATATGTTTTAGCTTTCATTTGACGTGTTCCCCAAAAAAATGCACCGAAGGATCCCGAACATTTTTTTTTTTACTTTAAATTTTTGTTCCTTGAAGTACATTATTTTCAAATATAATCATGATAAAAGGCAGTTTTTTTAAGCTCGATGGCAGCCCAAATTTCAAATGAAAATTGATATAACAAAGATATATAAGATAACATGTTGTAATGGACATAACTGTCCTATGTGATCTTGTGGATTTAATGTGCCATAGGACACTTATTAGGGGTCATGCACAAATTATGTCACGCTCCAAGGGGGGGGGGGGGAGGTGGTTAAGCCAACCGTGACAAGCCTTACAAAAACTTCAAAAGATTTATACAAAAAAAGTGAACAAGGGGAGAGTCAAAAAGTTGAAATTTAGCGTGACATAATTTGTGTACCATCCCTTAGTATAGTGACATAGGACACTTATCAGTTGAGTTCAACTAATTTTCAGCATTTTACCGAGATCCACTCAGCTGAGCCGTCAGCAAATTAATTTAAACTGATATGTCAGCAAAAAAAATCAAGTTTACTTAAACAGAGATTTGCAACAGCAGAGATTCTGATTTAAGTATGTATTTGATTCTAGTGTATAACTGTTTCTTTTCATGTTTAAAATAGATGATAATTTTTATTCTGTCTGGAATTACACCCCTATTGAGACGAAGCCAGCTTCTCAGATAAGAGTTCTTCGGATACTCAATAACTAAGAATTTGATTCGCCAATCGTTCATTAATGTTTGTTTTTTTTTTTATATTGTATGTCAGAAAAATATTCTCGACCGATGAGATCGAATCAACCATCCTGAAAAAATAACGTAATTCATAACAATTTCACGTAACTTTTCCTACAATTACATATTTCAGTGTTAAATTCCGTACGAATTCAAGCTGAAAACGATTGATTTGAAATAGATCTCTTTTAAACCATTTTTACAAATCAATAACACTTACTGCTGTGTTAATATTTTCATCTTTTTTACAATTAATATTATACAAAGATGCTTGATTTACTAGTTTGGTGGTGATATAATAAGGGAAAGGAGATTTCAGTCCGTTGAAAACTGTGTTTTTTATTTAGTACTAGTGGTCCCGGCAAACTTCGTCTTGCCATCAAGTAGGCTGTTTAAAAACGCCAAGCTAATCCCGTGTCGAAAATGACAGATTAGTTTTCTCCCGTTTATCCCACTATCCTGAAGACTTTCCTGAACTTTTTCTTCTCACAAACACGTGTTATTGGTGTTATGCTTGTCAAAAAACCACTTGCACGGTGGATTTTTTTTGTTTGATTTAACAGGAAATATCTTCCATTATATTCTTGTTAAATTTTGAAATTATATGTTAAAAACATCAAAACAATTTCAATACTATTAAAAAAGTATTCGGATTGTCACTTACTCCGGGTACCTCAATAATATGTTCAATGAGGATTTTTTAAGCTTTTTGCTAAGGCTTGGAGTATAGGGCGTTTTAGCATATTCCATTTACTTTCGTAGGCTGTTGTGATGTTGATCCATTTTACTTTTTATGAACCGCATAATAATAACGGTTGATTGGCAAAGAAAACTCTCAATTAACAACTAAATACCCAACGAACTCTAAGCTGGGAAGCAGGCTATGTCACTGCAGAGGTGTAATGACAGACAGAAGAGGAAGAAATTTAATGTATTCTTACAATGAAAGTAAACAGTGCTCGGTTCGATATACTTCCACAGTACGTATAAGTGAACAGTCGAACTCCCAACATATCTAATCAAATAAGTGTCCTATAGCTCATTAAAACCTCAAAATCACATAGGACAGTTCTGTTTTTTATTAAATGAAACCAAATATATATTTATGTATAATTATTTTATGAACTTATATATGAAAATGAAACTTTCATAGAGCTTAAGACCAACGAAACTGATTTTCACAATGATTACATTTAAAAATATTGTACTCTAAAGAACCAAAATTTTAAACAAAAAAAATGTTCGGGATCCCTCGGTGGATTTTTTTGGGAAACACGTCAAACGGAAGCTAAAAACTTATATTTTTGAATGGTGAAAGATTTACCGATGCGTATTTTTTTTGTGATAAACCTTTCCCATATACACGCCGTGATTTATAAAATTTGTGAAATAAAAAAATAAAAGAAAAAATATTAAACATATGTAAACTTTTGCACCACTCAAGCTTTTGCCCCACGATACCCTACACTTAAACCTATTGCTGCACACCGTTCAGCACTTCGCTCGGATTCATTTTTGTGTTTGGTTTTACAACCGGGCCCAGGTCTGTTAAACGCAGTGGCAGAAACAGAAACATCCATTCATCATTTTACTTATATTTTGTTTAATCATCACAATTGCACCTTAAGAGATGGGGGTTCCATGGGAAATGGTGCACTACGCTCGAGTGAGAGAGTGCGCGTTTTGAACGGATCAAATTAAGTGAAACGCGCTTGTAACGACTGACGTTGAATGCAGTTCTGTAGGTCACTTGTGTGGTGTTTCCTGAAGAAGTGCAATTACTGAGCTGCCACTGACTGGCACTGACTTGACTGACTGCGGAGGAGACGGTGATTTTCCAAATGGCGGCAATAATTGCCCAGAAATGTACTTTACTTGCGCATATGGTTGTTAGGGGGTTACGAAGATACCTACGACAGACAATGGTGCTTTAGTAATTGAATTAGGACCCTGATCTTTCTGGATTTGATTACAACTGGTAGGAACTTTAAGATTGTTGAAGTTAACATCGGAAATGTCTCATGCTAGTAGGTTGAAGATGATTAAAGTCAAAACACCGGAAATATTTAATGCAGACATATTTGGGATGGAATGACCTGAGAGAGAGGAGACAGCTCACTGACAACTGGCTTGTTTTCTTGGCTTCTTTGATCTCTTCTTCTCATGTTTTGGTTGTGCACAATGGTTCGGAGAGCACAAACTGGGTCAAAACCATTTTCCCATCCCATTTGATATCAAAAAGATCATAAAATTAGAAAATTTTCAATAGCAATTGGAGTCCAATCGACAATATTTAAATATTCAACTATTTTATATGCGATAGCACAGGAAAACAACCTAAATTTTCAATTACATCCAGTTTTAGTTTGGTTAAATTCTGACGATTTTTTACGTTCTGCCCTTCGAATGTGCGATTTTCCAGTGACAGTTGATGACAGGTTCCCATGACTTTTGGGAGCTCGCAATTTAAGCCAGCTGTCTCCTCTCTCTCAGGGAATGACTATAAGGCTCTGCATTGTTTTGATTTTGTATGGGAGTTTGACGTTTACTGGCCTTGTTGTTTACAAATTTTGTGGGAGAGTGAAGGAGAGGGGAAGATTTTTGTGCAGAGCCCCATTGGTTTGTAGAACCTTCAGTTAGTAGATAACAGCCTACTCTTCAAAAGTTCTCAAAACCAAAAATTGGTGTGCTTTCCTGAATTGAAATCACATTAAAAAAGAAACCTCCAAGCTTGAGCAAAAATATTAAGATTTAGAAGTGGTGCAAACGACTGTTGTAGTTATAAAATATGACCCTCAATAACGTTTACATAACTTTGTTAATTTACAACTAATTTTACACCATCAAATTTGTCTAAAACTACGACTGATATTGATCAGAAGTTAGTTTTCTCTAAATCTGTCCCACTTTAGACGTAACGCCAGAATGAAGAAGAAATTGTCCAGATTTCTCACAAATCCAATCGTTAACAACGTTCATTCGAAGTGAACCTCAAACAACGAGATTGATATGACGCATTCACAAAATCACTTTTGCTTCCCATAATGGTTGGGGATAAGTACGATGGCTAGTTATTACCATATTGGCAAAACATTGCGCCCTGCGTTCAACCGGTAGTAACGTTCCAAAAAGGCATCGTCCCATCCATTTAATCACCATCGTTCAGAACAATAAAAACAGAAGAAAATTTCAAGTGAAAGTAAATGACTCCAATTTTGCACATATTGAGTTGTGCAAAGCCAGAAGAAGCAAAAAAAACTCCGAATATGCAGCAGCACTAGCGCACTATGCACAGTTGCACGAAAAATTTACGCCATTCGAAAGTGGACCATCATGTTTCAGCAATTACATAAAAGTGAACGACGACGGTGACGATGACGGCAACCAGTTATTCCCCCCAAAATAAGAAGGAAAAAATCGTAACTGCACAAATCTGTTGCGATTGAACTGCGTTTTTGATACGGAATGATCTGGCTTACTTACTCATGGGTTGTAGCAAGCGCATTCCCATTGATCGATTACATGAAAAATGCACGCTGAGAAAAATTGAACAAAGGTCGAGCACATATCAAATTCGAGAGTGGCTGAAGTTGATTTTACGTATTTTCCTATAGAGAACGTCATAGAGGTCCGATCAACTTTTTGTTTTGATTATTTAAAAGTTCTATATACAGTCAAAGCGCGCTATAACGACTTCGCAAGGGACCGTCGCACAGTGCTTCGAATGTATGGGATCTCGGGACAAAAATCATAACTTCCGTTATAAGCGTTTTAGCTCGATGATGTTTATGGAATTATAAAAAAGGACTCATCAGGGCTATAATTAACATAAATTTTCTATGTGATAAACGTAACCGTATAAATGATACAAGCGCCAATTTTGTAAATTTTGATTCACAAAGATGTGATCTCTTCTAGAAATTGTTGGAGATGGCTAAATTTTATATTCGCAAAAATACTCGCAATTTATTGATCCCATGAGTGGCGTAAATGCCAAGCGATATAAGTTTATTTTTCAAATTATCACACTTAAAATAAAAATACAAAATCACTTTTGTTAAAATCTTTTATATCAAGTTTATTAAAAGGTATTCTTTAGCGAATAGATCAAGGCAATAATCTTGACATTGCGTTTGATGATATTTCATCACATTTATTTTTGTTTTCCAGAAATTACAGAATCAAAGTTTGCAGCATATATTCCATCAAATCCTTGTGACTGTTCAAATCAAGTAGTTATGTCTATGTCAAACAAAATGTAAACTCTTCCAACCTGTGAGCGATGTAAATAAAACAATAAAAGCAGTCGATCTAGCAACGAAGCGCGTGGGCGTCAAAGATGCCATTTTCGGCGTTATGAAATATGTGAATGAACCCAAATAATGTATGTCTCTACGAATAAAATGTATTTTGAAATATATTCTTCTTCTTTTTGACATAACATCCCCACTGGGACAAAGCCTGCTTCTCAGCTTAGTGTTCTTATGAGCACTTTCACAGTTATTAACTGAGAGATTTCTTTGCCAAAGTTGCCATTCTAGCATTCGTATATCGTGGGGCAGGTACGATAATACCATCAAGTCAAGGAAATTTCCATTACGAAAAGATCCTGGACCAACCGGGAATCGAGCCCAAACACCTTCAGCATGGCTTTGCTTTGTAACCGCGGACTCTAACCACTCGGCTAAGGAAGGCCCAATATTTTATTATTTTTTTTAAATATATCTATCGAGTTAGGGAGAGAAATTTACCTCTCACGTGACATCGACTAGTAGAGATATCGAGCAATAGAAATATCGACTTATGGAGAGCACAATGTATAGGAATTCGGAGGGTCCGGAAACATTTCTAGAACTATCGACTAAGCAGACTAAAGGGTCTAAAGAAACTTTTGATGATATTTACAAAGTATGTGAAGACTCTTTTTGGTTTCAGGAACTACTTCACGAAGCGTAGAAAATAAGCTTATGTTTACGTTCTGTACCAATTCCACAAGGAAACTTCTGCCAGGAAAGACTTCGCTCGAAACAAAGGTTCAAGAACCCATCGTTAAATCATCAGCAATCATCAAAAATTTAAAACCGTTTTTTCGTCGAAATTTAAAAAAATGCGCATGAAAATCTATCATCGCATTACAGACAGTAATTTTTCTTGAAAATTGCTTGAAGATTGAGCAAAAAGACTGGTTTTGAAAATTTAAAAAACGATGATGGTTATTTTCCTCTCATTGCATGAATATGATATGCATATCTTATTATGATATAATTTTGTTAGGCACCGTTATCCAACAAAAAAAATAACATAATATTTCTTTACTTCTTTATTTGGAGTAGGGAAAAGCCCATTTGAGTAGATTCTTGAATATATTTCTATTTGTTTATTTTTAAGAATTTCATAATAAAATTATGGGGGAAGTATGAAAAAAAGTCTGTTAGGTTTCTTAAACCATCCAAGCGGTAACAAATTGTTATTATCGTAATTTAATTATTGACTAAATTGCAAGTGATTGAAAAATGACTTGTTGTGCTATAAGTCTAATTTTAAATTACTTGTTTTATATATAAAGATACATTTTTCTGTCTATTGCTCCATATATAAAGTTTTGTTTTAATTTTCATATAATTGATTAAAAAACTCGTAACTGAAGGTGTAATCCCGTATATCAGATAGTATTATAGTTTTGGTACTTTGTATCAAAAATTAGAACTAAGTTTGATAGTTTTTGATAGATATACAACATATTTTGTTTTATTTATGTTACAATTCATACAACTTTAGTTATGTTTTAGCATAGCATAGCATAGACTGACTGTACATGTCAATGGTTGCTACTCCGTGATTGATCGGAACTGGTAATAATTGCGCTGCGATCCAAATGAATAAGGGATGGGAGTTTCCGCTTACTCTCGGAGTGCAATTTTAGCAGATCTAATATTTTTGATCAATAACGGCGCCGGCCAAGTCCTTACAGTCAGTTGGGATAGGGGAGGAATGTTAGGGTGCTTCTAGAGACCGAGAATACCTCTGCATCTCCACAATCACCACGGGAAGGGTGTTTATTAGTGGAAAAGGAAAAGAGATAAGGAGGAAAAATACGATTTATACTTAAAGCTAGTTTTTAGTTTTGTGTCAAAAAGTTTTTGGTAGAATATTTAAAATAAACGTCAACATCTACAATGTCGAACCATTCAAAAGAAGTTTTTATTAATGGCGAAAAGAGCAAAATATATGCGTATATTTTAAATTATATGAAACAGAAATAATGCCGACACTTGTAGTGGCGAACCGTACATAGTTTGTTTGAAAATTACATAAAAGTATTATTGAACATTTATGCTTCAAGAAGAAAAGTCTTTGGTAGAAGTTTTAAAATAAACGTCGACATTCATAATGTCGAACAATTCAAAAAATATTTTAAGTAATGTCCAAAATTAGAATTGTATAAAACAGGCATAATGCCGACACTTGACGAACCATACAAAGTTTGATTGAATTTTACAAAAAAGTAACGCTTTCATGAAAAAATGTGTTATCATAAGCATGAAACGAGCTCACCAGTTGGTAATCCATCCTCGACTGAACACGAATATCTTTTCGCACTCACACAGCGCGAACAGCAAAACTTCTCGGCGCCCCGAAAACAAACCGTCTTGCTTGGGCTTTCAAAAACACTGCTCAGCACACCACGCGAACCGAAAACCAAACTCCCGGCGTCCCGAAAACGAAGCGTCTTGTTTGGGCTTTGCAAAACACTGCCCAGCAAAACGCGCGAACCGAAAACCAAACTCCCGGCATCTCGAAAACGAAGCGTCTTGCTTGGGCTTTCCAAAAAACACTCCATACAACATTAGTTATGTTTTAGTTAGCTAAACAACATCCTGCATCAAGTTTACAACCTATGTTTGATAAAATCTTTATATCATTATAACATACGCTGATATAATTTTGTTAGTGGGACTCTTATGCGTAGAAATTCCCCAAAAACATGGTATTTCTAGGCATAACCGTCCCATTTTTAATTTCACAGCAAACTTCATATTTTTTTTCGCTAAAACCAACTGTCGACTCTGAAGAATACTCATTTCTTCATAAAATTGTGAAGAAATTTTTCAAATTTATCATAATCTCTATCAATGCGGAGCATAAAAGTGCAAAAATCTATAATCACGTTTTTCACAGCTTCATATTTTGGAACATGGGACAATTCTCACATAACCTCTGATCCCGCCCTAAAAGCCATTGGTAACCGAGTGTGTAGCTCCTTGTTTCTAAGCAAATGAATGGACCAGGATGAAAACTATTACCACTGGGAGATAGAGGAGTATCTTGAGGAGTATCTATGTTCCATTTGAGTCGCAATTGACTGTCATTTCCTGGTTATTTAATGACATATTTCAACAAAATATTTCAACCAAATACTAAATACGCCATACAAAAACGGAGTGTTCGTAATTTAAGACAAAACGATACCTGTGATTGGGTTAATCCATTTGAATTTTGAAATGGGCCGAAAACTCCATAAGTCCTTACTAAATATCATTATATTGGATAAAACCCCATTATCGGTTATTCAGACTTCGAGAAAGTTATATCAAACTCAACTGACTCATTATCCATCTATTGTATGTACTTCCGTGATGCCTAAATCGTACGGTTTCGAAACGTGTCAAAATTGAACGGACACTGTGTTTCAAGCAATTAAAACGATGCTTTAACTATCTCGTGTGTACATTTAACGTGTATACATTAATATATTAACCTTCCAGTCGTCGCGTGGACTTCCACCATCAGAACCACCACGCTGATGCTGTGTACGAAAAGCGAGGTTGTTCCAACAGTGTTGTACAATATAGCAGGCCAATATGTTGATTGTCAGTGTTGGCTCTGCACAGTGGCCCATAGCTGGGTAAAAATTAACAAAAAAATTGTTTGCGAACTCCTTCTCAGATTTTTTTTCTTGACTTTTTTAGTATTGAATAACACATCCTCAAAGTTTTAGATTGATCGTTGTATGTTTCTATTTTTCACACTATACGACCTGTAAAGATGCCAGTTGAAATTGCTTCTTTTGAATTTTTCAAATTTTGCGTATGTTATTCTATCGAAATTACTTGTTACGAATATCGCCATTTTACCATCATCACCTCCCGAACAGTTTCAGGAACCATCAAAAGTTTTCTCAAGATAATCAACTTTAAAATTAAACGCAAATAATTGAATTTCAATACATTTTAATCTGGATACAGGTTTATTGATTAAATTAAAGAAATATTATATTTTAAACCAATTCTGTCAAATGTACCGGAAATGAAGATGTTTTGTCTCAGCGACCATTTCTATCAAATTGCCTACAAAAATCATATTATGTCAAATGATTAGCAAATGAACGTTTTGAGAGAAAATTGTACCGTAAGATGTGGTATTAAGGGATAAAAAAAAAAGATTAACTCAAATTTAGAGCAAATTCTAAATTGTCAATAATTGGACAGAAGACAGCAGTACCATTCTCCCGGCGAGTATATCAAAAGCCAATAACAATGAAGACGATCCTATGACAGATTTCTGATATAATCATGAACATGTTTTATTTTTGGCGGAAATGCAAATTGGGGTGTTAAGGAACTTGAGTTTTATAAATGCAACTATGTATTTCCGTCAGAAATCCCTCCCCTAGGACGTGCAATCTTGCCGCGATGGGTGGGTTTACCCCATTAGCACTTATATGGGAACCAAAGACATGTCCAGTCGTGGTGGTATCACATCAGAAAAAATTTGTTTAATGCCGCGTCATCAACCATCTGGCATAGATGCATCAATCTTACGGATGTGATCCAACGGTTATCCTGTTACCAAGCATCGGGGTAACAGAAGCCGTAGCCACGCTTTGATGCAGATAGGTTAGATTTTCTTTAAATGGTTACAATATTGACTAATGAGGAGAATGACTAAGGATCCATCGAGTAGAATGTGACACAAATATTAATTTGTTATGCTTCTCTCATTAGAATCATAATAAAAAAACACATTTATTATGTTGGTATCATAAAGCTACAACAACTTCATTCTCCCAAAATTATAATAAATAGATAAGGCTTAGGCGCGATGAAGCTTTATTTTGTCACCGAAAAGTGGATCCGGACAATAAAAAATGACTTTCTATTTCTTTATTATTTCTAGTAAAGTTTCTAACACATAGAAATGTATTTACGACGAATCTAAATGAAAACAGACAAGACCAGATTTGAATATGAGCAGATGTATTAAACAAACTGATCAAAATTATTATTGACCAACATGACAAAAGTAGTGAACTTAAAATATTCAACTTGTCCAAGTACTAATAAACATGTCAAAAAGGACCTTTAGCAATACTGACCAACGGGACTGAGGAAAAATTAAATCAACAGTCAACACATAAAGTTTCCGATGTCGTTGACTATAATCAGCGATGTAGTCAAACGTAAGTCAATTAAAACTCAAGGTTGCATCGCATGACTTCATTGGCCCTGAGACGGCTATTCCAATTTCGAAGTGCTGGGTGAAGCTTCAGATAAATTCTTGGGCGGCAACTCAGCACAAGCAATATTGGAATAGTTTGGAGTCGTGTCGTCAAACAAAATTGTACATTACTGAGCCATCTCCAAGAGTGGCGAAGTATTTATCAAATGTGTCAAAGCAGAATTACAGTGTCTTGGTCAGAGCGTTGACAGGCCACTGCCGACTCAACTATCACATGGCAAATATTCAACGTGCTGACTCATTTGTGTGTGATAGTTGTGACTCCGCGAAGACAACCAGAAGGTACATATAACGAAATCACCTTTTGCGTTATACGATGCTTATATGTGGCAAGATTCCGTATAAGATGTCGTCAAAAAGGACTTACGCTTATCATAGTTGAGGCGATATATGTGTATTATTTATATGATGAAAATTGACATACGGGTGTGCAGATTTTATTATGAATTAATCTGTAGCCTTGTACGCCTTAGTTTATGATAACAAAGTTGATTTGACAGCTGCTACGGATTGATTCGACATCCTTTGTACGTTTATACGGAACAAAACAAAATGCACTGATGAACTCAGAAAATATCGTTCTATGCGAGGAAATTCATCAATCAAATGATTTCATTCACCATGCTGTGCGGGTGTGATGTAATTCTCACAAGTAAACGATAATAAGCTAAAGGCTCTTATTACGCTTATGCGTTTTGCAGTGCCGTTTTTAGGGCGCTGTTCGAACCCATTGTGGTATGGAGCTACATGCTCTAATATCGCTTATGCGAACTTCCCTCTTCAAGGGACCCCACTCATTTTTCCTCCCATCTTTCCCTTCCCTTTCCCTTTCGGGTAGATGATGCAATAGGCTCAAATATGGCGATGGCACAAATCGCCCAACTGGTGGGGAACGTGCCTCTGGAGCCGGCCTTCTGATACCTGATACCAGTGACCCACCGGAATAACTCCGGCCACATAAATATTTCCGAGTTCCTCTGGCCACTTCTAGATATGTGGGCCAGTGAACTGACAAAAAATCATTTGAATCCGTTAATAATTCGTTGAGCGGTGAGGGTTTCAGTATTTTTGCTTTCACTCAGGCCTATATGGGTTAAGCATCCCTTGAAAAATTGCAGGTAGCATCCCTGGAGAAGTTCATTAAGTGATTTTAGAAAGAATCACTAGAATACTAGAATAATAATAATTGAATTTAATTATCATTTTTGTTAGAAAAAGTAAAAAGAAGCGAATTTTAATACTTTGTATTCAATCACAAGAAGAGGTGCTCTCGTGATATTACTTTTGAATAAGCATGAAATGATTCTCATTCGATATTTTATCACCTTTGATAAAATACAAAAATATGTTTTGATCAATTACGGGCTCTTATCATATTTGTCCATAGTTTGAGATCACGACTCACAGTAACAGTTCGTGACATCAGAATCTCGGCTCTTTTTGATGTACAGAAATTTCGTATCGGTATTTCCCAGCTCACTACCAACTCTGAAATGTACTTTTTGCAATTCCGTTGTAAATCAATCAACTTTTCATTAAGAAGTTGATCAACATAACGGCTTACTTTTCCTACCGACACAAACAGTGCTGAAAAATGCTACTTTTCATCACTCTTTTCGGTGCTGAAAAGTAGCACTTTTCAGTACTGTTTTGGTAGGCGTCAACCGAATAACCCAGTCTCCTCATGCCATGTGTGCTTATTCGGCGCGGCGCGTGAGTCGAGGCGAGTCGTTCTCACCACGGGTGACGTGAGGCGACTAATCAAATGGGAGCGAGTCGACATCTCAACGACTTATCTCGCCTTGCATGCCGCACAGAATAAGCACAATTGCATCAGATTCTTGAGTTTCTTCTACGATTGCCGTGAGGTGAGAATTGTCGGTGTCGTACAGCGAGGTGACTATTCTCGACTCGATTGAAGGTACATTCTATTTGATTTACATGGCGAGTCACTTCACTGAATGCGTAGTTTCACGCATGGCTGTATGCCCATTAGTGTGGGACAAAATTTAGATTCTCGCTCCAGTCCACTTTTTGGACTGCATTTGGGTCCCATAACAACTGTGTAAAATTTTACCTCGACCGGAGAAACTATATTTTAGCGCCAGCCGTTCAAAGTTTTGTATGGGATTTACTAAAGGAAACTAACTTTTACAAAGAAAAATCGCCAGAGGTCGCCCATTGTCCTCTATAAAAATTCTGAACACAGATCTCGATAGGTATTGTCTTAATAACTTTTTTCACCAGCATCGGATTGCTTTGCGGTCTTCGGCAATGTTGTTCATCGTAAAAATACCTGTCAAGATCTGTGTTCAGAATTTTAATAGAAGACAATGGGCGATCTCTGGCGGTTTTTCTTTGTCAAAGTAAGTTTTGCCATAGTAAATCCCATACAAACTTTGAACGTCTGACGCTAAAATATAGTTTCTCCGAACGAGCTGAAAATCTAAATTTCTGGGCAAACATTTCAAAAGGGCACATCGACATTGGTAAACATTGGCTTTGCAAGATGCTGTTGAGCCCAATTCAACTCGATCACGCTCACCAATACCACTATCAGAAAGAGCTAACGCCAATCTTTCTGAAAGTGGTGTTAGTTTGCGTGGGCGGGCTAAGAAGGGCTCAACAGCAACGTTTCTAAAAAAAGGCTCAAGACCTCTTGGGCCCTTTTCAAATGTTTGTCCAGATTTTTCATATAACCGTGTCCCAGGCTAATGCCCATATGGGTTCTCTTGAATTGTTTGTTTGTGCTTTTAGAGTTCATCCAGCTGAAACGGCATTTTTCGAAACAGCAAAAAATGTTGTATGCAACTCGTTGCAAAACTCGATTTTTTCAGCACTCGTTGTACAACTCGTGCTGAAAAAAATATAATTTTGCAACTAGTTGCATAAATAACTATTTTGCAATTTCTCATTGTAATAGGCTGTTTTTCATCACGCCAATCTGTCATGAAACGGCCTATTTTCCTACACTGAATTATGCAGTGCAGTAATAGTCCTTACGCAACTGAAATCAGTGGTGTAATGATGTATGCAACGCTTTACGTGGTCTTTTACGAAATTGCAAATAATACGCAACTCGTTTCAGAACTCGACTTTTACAGCACGTGTCGTAATTATCCAACTCGGCGAGCCTTGTTGGACAAATGTACGACTCGTGCTGTAAAAATCATCATTCTGGAACTTGTTGCGTGAACTATTTTTTTACAATTTCTCATCTTAATAGACTTACCTGCTCTAAATTATGCAGTGCGATTATAGTAATGATTTTTACGCGCCTTTCATTACGCGCCTATTTCGAGTTGCGTAGTAGATAGACACAACAATATTCAGAAATTGCAAAAAAATGGCAGTTGGTCTTTTACGAAAACGTTGCAGAATGATGAGTTTTGCAGCACTCTTCGTTATTATCCAACTTGTCAAACGTCGTTAGATGAATGTACGACTCGTGCAGTACAAATCATCATTCTGCAGCTTGTTGCATAAACAAAAGCCTTTGAGAGTACCAAAAAATGAAGATTTCTGCGTAAAATTCAATAAGTGAATAAGTATAAGACGGTAGTAATGTGTTTAATTAAAGATTTCCCTAACCAAATTGAATGTGGAGCCAATTCAGATGACCACACGACCGGTAAGAAGCCTGCGTCTATTACGAATAATCAATTAAAAGTGAACTCACCTTTTGATGCGTGTGGTGCTTGTTTTCCTCTCTCTATCTATCTATGCTAGGCCAGCTAAGCTATCCGTCAGTTTCGGACCGGGGCGGTTTGGATCATCGATTTCCCGGCAACCATTAATTCCACTAAAAATTGCACGTTGCCGATCCTCAATACCGACCTGGCGGGGGATCACAGAGGCCCCTCTCTCGCTCACACCAATTTCTCTCCGGGGGGCAGTCGATATTCGCTTCGCTTTTGACGCACACCACCACCTTCTTTCACCAGCTTTTAACAGCTGCTGGCTACCGCACTGCACTATAATGGCCACACTAGAGCTTTTGATTGCTGGCTCTGGGGAGCTACTTTTGATCCACTTTCAATTCTCACACACAAAAGAAAGGAAAAAAAATAAGAAAAAGACTAGTTGTTTGCCGTTTCACTGTTTCTTCACGTCGGACCCTCTTGAGCCGCGATTCCACACGGTTTTCTGTCCGTACACCACCAGCCCAACACTCCGGATCGGATCACTGGCTGAACTTCTGCGAAAAAAAAAGAAAGAGAAAAATACCAGCTGATTGAATAATCGTCTACTCGCCGTGCACTCCGGGCGGGACGCTTATGCCGGATTGTCGTCGTGAGAATTGCCGCTGCTAAGCCCTGCAGGAACAAACAGTCACCCCACGCAGTTGAATCACCCACAATTTATGAATCAGCTGATTTCAAAAGACAAAATTATTATCAAACTTGTCACAAAACATCACAGAATTATTTTTACTGATAAGAAACTATGTGTAAAAATAACTCTGTGATGTTTTGTGACAAATTTGATAATAATTTTGTCTTTTGAAATCAGCTGATTCATAAATTGTGGGTGATTCAACTGCGTGGGGTCACTGTAATTCTTTCGTTTATACCGGTCGGTTGTGGACGGACCCCCGCACACTATGGATGCTCTGTGTTTCCTAAGGTATGAATTTGCGATCGAAATTGCTTTACTCCCGAAAAGTTGGTTTCAGAGGTCATCAGAGAAGTTTTTCGGGATGTTGAGACCCTTCCTACCTACGGGGCTAGGATTCAAATTGCTTGTATCTGAACATAATAATATTTTCCCATGAAATTTTCTTGATAATTTTATTGGTTGTTGTTGTTTCATGCGTAATGCGGAATCATAAATTAAACTTCCAGCATTCCCACATAAATCTCAAAATACGCACCATAAAACAAAAACTTCTATTGGAATTTCCACTGAAATCGCAGATTGCAATAACACATTGAAACCCAGGATTTCTCCCATAATTCCAGAATTCCACTAGAGGGTAAATGACAGGATTCTCTTTGGAATTCCAAAACTTCTATCGGAATTGAAGAATCCAACCAAATTTCTAAGAGTGGCTTCCCGAATCGAAAAATTCGTATTCTGCTCAAATTTTGAAAATTTCTTTATAAATTCTAGCAGTCTCTCCGAAGGTATTGAGGTCTCTCCGGATGCCCAGAACTCGCGCCGAAATTTCTGATCACCATAAAAGCGTAACTGCCCCATGTGGATTGTCGAACCAACACCTTTTTTGATCGTAACACTTATGTTTTAATTTATACTATGCATATAAAAGTAAATACACTTTGCTCGAAAAAGTAGTGGAAAAATTTGAAGTTGGTGCAGTTTCATATTGTTGAAAAATAAAGGCATCCTAAGCAACCAAAACTTTGCATTTTACTTAAAAAGTAAACTCAAAAGAAAGAGAAGGGATGGTAAAATGAACTCTCTAAGGATATCATCTTGTTTCTAATAGAAAAACGATGATTTTGTCTAGTTTTTCGCACAACGTAGAGATGTTATCTAACGCAGCAACACGTGTTCAGACAAAGATAGCTAAATTTGCAGATATTTTCATCGTTAGCAAAAAGAGATGTTAATGGTCCTTGTACTTGCACTATGTGAGTAAAATGAACTGCTGTTGGTGGTAATATGAACATCATACGAAATAGGGTAGGGCGGGGCAAAATGAGCCTGAAAGATAGACCGATTTTTGCTGAGTGTGCCATCATTTTTTATTTAAAATGACATGGAACCGTTTATACAGTCATCTCTCCCTTAGTCGATATTCTGTACCTCGATATTTCCCCTAACTCGATGGAATGCGCGGTCCCTTCAATTTAGCATGCTTTAATACCTCTGTAAGTCGATACCTCTCTAACTCGATGTTCCCTAACTCGATGCTATCTGTTCCAGTTTCCCAAGTGAATTTACCTCTCTAACTCGATATTTTCATGAAAAGTTCCAAATGTCCTCCAACTGTTAAAAAAATTCAAGAATTTGAATATTATGACTAAATTGATAGTAAAATTGAGGTTTACTGCCTAGTCCTGGGTGATAAAATTTTCTTTTATTGCCGACCGGTAAAAAAGTTTCACATAGGTAAATGTGGTAAAATTGTATTATATTTCACATTTAAATTACTTTTTTGAATGTGTTTTGTCAAAATAATTAAATGTTTAAAATTTGAAAAATATGTATTCTGTATCTCGATACCTCCCTAACTCGATGGTCCCTTCAATATCGAGCAAGGGAGAGTTAACTGTATAACATGTTTTCTATCATCCATAAACATAGCAGCTTTGTAAAATAAGTATTTCATTGAATAAAATGATTAAACGAAAAAGAAGTTTTTCAGTTGGCTTAAATAAGATGCGGGGCAAGTTGAGTACCCCTACGGAGCAAGAAGAGCACTTTCTGTTTGAGCAGAAATGTCTTGAATCATTTCACAATTTGTAGATTTGAACGCATTATCTATTTTGTTTTACTAAAATGGAAGGAAACGATGAGAAAGGACTGTATAACAGCTCAATTTCATGAATACAAGCTAACCAACAGATGTAATAAAGCTTAAGCATCTAGTCCAAGCATTGCTAAGCGTATTTGAATGATTTCGAAAAAAAAATCTCATATCCATACCCCGACTTGTAAAAATTACTTAAATCAAATAAACTGCCGTGAATCGCAAGTCAGTCCCATCTGCATTTTCATCAAAATTGAGGTGAGTTCAGTTTTCAACATATCTTCCAATGCTCTTTTAGCTGCCCTAATGAGATAGTAAGATTTGGTCGGAAAAAAGTAGGAAAAACAGCAAGTCAAATTGATCGGCGTAAGTCAGAGGGGACCAAGTACAAAACTTGGGGAAATTGGAATATTCTCTCATTAATGCGAATTACCTTACATCCGTTCCACTTTGATCAGATTTGATTAATGGTGTAAACTGCTAGAGATATGTAACAAATTTACTTTGGATGATCAATAAAAATCGATAAAAGTGTGGAGGCAGAGTGGACCAAGTGATTATTACCATAACTGCGAAAATGCGAGGAATGCGAGGAAATGAAAAACATTTCAAGAGATTTGTCAGACTTTTCGACATCGAATGATTCTTCTATTTATATATCAATAGAAATTTTTGAATATTACTCAATTCGATGCATTTGATTTTGATTTTTGACCATTTACCATATTTGGATGGGTAGTCAGAAATTGCAACAATTTATGTGCAGACAGGCCGGACCAAATGTTGAAAAGCAATAAACTAATTGATTATTGCATTTTTTTGAGTCAATTTCAAAGTCCGATAGAAGTTTATGGTAGTTCTATGGTGTATGTATGGAATGTGGTAGAACCCGCTTATTGGACCAGTATATTTTGGTCGGTACTCAAGATTTTCACTTGGTCCACTCTGACTGAACACAAATTTGAATATTTCTGGTCTTCAATGCCCTGACCCTACAAAACCTTAATTTTCAAGCTAACGTAATGCCATCGATTTCGGTATTGACGATATGGATTATTGAAGAATTTACGATACTGGTGCCGAAGGGTCCTGATAATATTGTTATCTTAGAGATATGCACACAGTTTAACCATGCAGGCATTAAATATTGAGCCAAAATTTAAACGAGTTCAAAATTTACAAAGCGGTACACTTTAAACCCATTTTTCTCTAACAATGAAAAATGTCACTTGGTCCACTCTCACTTAACACCGACCAATTGTCCCATAATGAAAAGTAACCGCATATCAGTCCCAATACAGATTTCCGCACCGTGTAACTCAAAAATGAACCGTTTTTCGATCATCTTTATATTTTTTTTCAGAAAGTTATCGTGTTGAAAAGCAAATTGTGAAAGATTCATTGAGATTTTAATACGTTCTAATCTTTTGAAGTTTTTTCAATATTCGTATGGAAATCGAGTTTGGAAACTTCACACGCCATTTTCTCAATGCCTACTTTTTACACAAGGGACTGACTTGCGATTCACGGCAGTAAAGTGCAGTAATTTTTGCTGATTTTTTTCCTCATAAGCTAAAAGACTCTTCAAAAGGTTTGAAATGTTGGCGCGAATCAGAAATTTGGTCAAAATATTGTTAGACGACAAAAGTCCTATTTTACTTATTTTTACAGGAAAAATCTATGTTTTCATAAGTTGATGATAATTTACTCATATTCAAATGTATACATTTTTTAATAACTTTTCTCAAGGATAGTAATTGGATGAATCTCAATTCGGTGTCAACCGTGTATAACAATATTTTGATAAACACTATTCAATCAGTTTCAAAATTGAGGGGTGCTCATCTTGTCCCGGCCTCCCTTACTTGGGCTAAACAAAAAAAGCCATCATTGCATTTCTTGAAAAGGATTTAAATTATGGTAACCAAATTATCAGATTTGACATCATATCATAACGATATTCACCTCACTTAAAAACCTCAAGACCTCCGAGCTTAAAATTACTTCACTTTTATTTTTCAAACGCGGTTTTCAAAAATTTTAATTATCGTTGATGTTTTCACTTCTATTGACCTCCGAACACTCCATAGGGGACGGACCTGGTGTAGTGGTTAGAACACACGCCTCTCACGCCGAGGACCTGGGATCGAATCCCATCCCCGTGATAGTCATTGACAAAAAAGTTGTAGTGACGACTTCCTTCGGAAGAGAAGTAAAGCCGTTGGTCCCGAGATGAACTAGCCCAGGACAGTGAATCAAATTGTCATCTAAACAAACGAAAAACAAACAGCAAAGCAAGCTCGCTCACAACCATGTGACCCAACTTTTGCGGATAGGGATACAATCAAAAGCAAAACTGTCATGACAATCACAGGTCGCAACATTGTTGCTACACTTTCAACTCGCGATTAATTCAGTATAGTGTTATCAGACCCAAATTTGTTTTACGGATGCTGTTCGATAATGTGTCAATGCTTACCAACACGAAGAAAGTTCTCGAAAATTAAAATGCGAAGCCCAGAAAATCGCTGCGCACGTGGTGAGCGATCATTGTCATATTCTGTTCAAGTGGTGATAAACTGATGTTGCGGAATAAAATTGTTGCAACAAGAATAGGAGATGACAACGTATTTGTTGCTCCGTGTTGGGTGACAATAGATTCACTGGCCCAGGGCTAAAAATCTCGTTAATAAAGAAAGAAAGAAAAAAAAATGGTCCATAGGGGAAAGACTGTTTACTTCGCTCTTATCCTTCCAGTTGTCGCGCGATTCGTCACCTTCAAAACAACCACGCTGCTGTCGTGAGCGAAACGCGAGCTTTTTTCACCAGTGTTGTACAAAATACAACAGCGCGACGACTGAAGTGTTAAATGCTAACAGTTGGCGTCAGCGGCAAAAAGTACAGGCAAGAACCTTCCGAACATTGAGTTTCTTTCACAGGCCTGCCGAGCGGCGACACTGATGTTTGTACACAGAGAACAGACATGGAGGCTCGAACAAAATTTCATCTGAACCATGTGTAAAGATTCGAATCACCATCAGCGCCGCCAACGCAGACAGCCCGACATACAAACTCGTTTCGACAACACGATGTCACTAGTGAACGTCAAAATGCATTAGCACACAAAGCAACGCTGGCGACAAGTGGCAATTTTTGATATCGGCACTAGCGCCAAAGTGTAAAAAGCGGCAAATTTGTAGCGTTCTCAATCTGACGACAGCGCCACGTAACAGGAGCATAACGACATACTTTGAAATGACCAGTACAATGCTTTACACACGCTGACGAGAAAAGATGAACGTCTGTTCTCTGTGGTTTGTATTCCACTCACTGATCGCGCTACACACGGTTCTCAAATTTCTCAAACTTCCAACACAAGCGCATGGAAGAATGGTAGTCGAGAACTATCAAAACGTATGAGAAATAATGAAAAACGCGAATTCCAAGTAATTAGGAAACTGGATCGAAATAATAGTGATTATAAATCAAGCATAATGTGAATACATAGCTTTTTGTGTTGTGTTTCATTTGCTTCAGGATTTCGGTTTTGCTACCACTGGAAAATAACCATCTATTATTGCCTTTTCAGTTTTGAATATCGCTCTATTTGAAGAAGAAATTAAATACCTGCGACAATATTGGCATAGGATTTTTACTTGAGTAAATCCGTTCGAAATTAAAAGATTCGTACGGTTATCCGACGGAAGAAAATTAGCTTTACCTGATGGGTATGATTCTTGAGCAAGCGATCGTTAACTGAAAATTGTGAATTGTTGGAGATTCTGCCTGAGAAATCCTGGCTACGAAATATGTTTAAAAAGACACCGACACGTCAATGCTTCCAGTGGGACGATTTGCCCTTTGAAGGAAGCACCACACTAGACAACGGACTAGCATGCAACGCCCAGTGGCACAGTCGAAATACGTTTCTGACGAAAAGTTTTCCGGACTGAAGCGGGAATCGAACCCACACTCGATGCGTCTAAATGCTTGGTAACACTAACCGCACGGCCACGAAGCCCACAAAGCCATGTGTCCGTTCATATGCTAGATATAAGCCTCAACAAATCGTTTGCGCGAAGGGCAATCCCAAAAGTTAGACTTATGGTTGCCCCCGCAATTGGCACATACAGACTTTTTGGTATCTCCTTTAAGCACCTCCGCAAATCATGCATTCATGACGCAGTCACAGACAAACAGACGTCACACTCTCATCAATGTCCATCAACCATCTTTTAAACAGTCAATTTAAATACATGGTAGGTGGCCAATCCACCACCCGCAGCGCTCGCCTCGTTTTTGTTCGTGTTTGACGTTTACACACTACCGCCACCTGTTGGTCCATCGGCCAAACACACCGATATTAGCATTGGGCGTATATGTTCCCGCGACTATGATTTTCATCAAAATTTGTTCTAAATGTTACGTCTGTTTGTCTGTGAGGCAATGTTTGGTACCATGACCCCACTTTTGGCACTGACGGTCCTGAGTGGGGTTCTGGAGATTTTCTCCAGGTTTCTGGAAATGTTCCCATGTCACACGGACATCGAACATTAGTTTTGCTTTTTCTAAAGCTTTAATATTATTTAGAATTTTGTAAAAGTGAACTGAAAAATATTCTTGAGAAAGCCAAAGAATACCATATTGGGTTCTCTTTTTCACAATGATAATCCAAGTAAATCATTTATTCCATTTTTGATCTCTTCAGGTGACTTATAGTCACTTGAGAGACCTTTCAAGGCGACCTTGAACAAACGTTCAGTTTTTGTCGTCTTTTATTCTTCAAGCTCTCAAAAATAGTATCTAAAACTAACATGTGACAAATATCTAAACGTAGAAAAGCAAACCCTAGCTTGAATTTCGACAAATTCGATAGCTATTGAGTTACTCTTTCCAATTCAAACTGAAAATTTTGCTTTAAATGTAAGAAAATTGTTAGTGAAATAATTGATTTTTAAGCATATCAATAAACGATATATTATTGATGTCTTCTGGAAGAAAAACCTGCGTATTTTATCGATTCAAACAATTCTGAAAAATAACCCAAAATCTTTACAACAGTCTTACAGTTGAGGTCAAAATATGCGTATTTGTCAAAGGATACAAACTCAAGTGAAATCAAATGGTATAGTACTAAATTCGGGTTCTTTTATTTACAAAATAATACTTCCTTGAGAAGAGCTTCTACATCCCCAACAACTTCTCTGAAAACATTGAAAACGTTAAAATCAACTTTTCGGGGATAAAATAATTTCAATCACGAATTTAGTTCTCAGGAAGCACTGTGAAACGGAGCTGCATCCAAGAAACCGATTAACCCCTATGCAGAAGGAGGTGGGGGTGAACCATGGAAGACCTACATTGCGGCCTCCTTCCTTCCAGGGGTCCGATATGTAGGGTAGGTGGGTGAGTCTAGTAGAACTACGTGTTCATTGAGTTTGCTGCCGATCCAATTCACCCGGTCGGTTCCAGGCGAACTGGGCGCACAGAGCAAGACCAGAATCAAATCACTATATTGGGGCTGGTTAAGTGACTAACAAGATCGCTCCGGCAAGGAGCATCATGATGGTGGTGTGGTATGGAAGCTTTTTGCCCCAAACAACATCGAGCTGTTGGTGTTCCGTAGATTTACTAGTTGAGGTTCACAATTGAAAACACCAATACAAGGGTGAAGTGTCGAATGGTTTTGATATGTTCAAAGGCGGTGACGGTGCTTCGGTTTCCGAGTTTTTAGCATGAAGAGATATTTTTCATGAAAGTAACGAATTATTTGCCAAATTTTATAATCTCTGGAAAAACTACGGGCGCTTGAATTTCAGTAGATATTACTTGAGACATTTTTGGAGAAATTATGAATTATTATGGTCCGTTGTTCCCAATTTGGGAGATTCAGGCAAGAGATCTTGAACTCCATTAGCGGAATCAACGTTTCCTTCCATATCGCAAAGAATTTAGACCGCCACGTTTTGCCGGAAGCTCGCGAACTTCTTTTCAAACATCTTGAATAAAAGAAGCACATTTTTTACTTATGACGACAAAACTAAACGTTTGTTCAAGGTCGTCTCTTCGTGACTATAAGTCACATGAAGATAAGCAAAATGGAATAAATAATTTACTTGGATTTCCCCCAATAAAAGTAATCATTATGAAAAAGAGAACAAAACCTTGCATTTGTCGAGAAGGGCTTTCTCAAGAATATTATTTAAATCACTTTAACAAAAGTTATCCAAATAATATTGAAACTTTAGTAAAAGCAAGACTTATGTTCGATGCCCGGGTGACATGGGAACATTTCCAGAAACCTGGAGGGTATTTTCAGAACCCAACTCAGTGCCGTCGGTGCTACCATGCTACCATGCATGCTACCAAACATTGCCGCATAGATGCTAAATGTATGATTTGTGACGCTAAGGACATCTGTCCTCTAAGAGGAAGATACCAAAAAGTTTGTATGCGCGAATTGCGGGGGCAACTCTATGTCTATTTTTTGGGATTGGCCTTCGCGCAAACGAATCTTTGAGGTTCCTACCAGGCAGATGAACGGCATCGTACTTCGTAGCCAGAATTCCTCATGTAAAATATCCAGCAATTCTCATTGTCTGTTACGCTTGCTTAATAATCATACCCATCAGGTAAATTATAATCATGCTTATTCACAAGCGTATTTTCTTCCGTCTGGTAACCGTTCGAATCTTTTGATATCGAATGGAAATACCTATGCCAAAGTATTCGCAGGTAATTTTTGTTCCTCCTTTTCAAATTATCTTTCTACGAGTAACCGTTTGAATTGTTTCAAATTAAATGGAAACACTCATGCTTATGCCACCACAGGTATTCCGTCTCTTCATCAACTGAAAATCACCAGGAAATGTACTTGCTTCAAGTAACATACCTCCCTCTGATTTTGATTTTTCAACTGAACAATTGAATCAAATGATCAGGCTTCCGAATTCTCACTCACTCTCACGATAATGGATTTATCCCTCACAGCAATTTTCAGCGATCAGCTGCCTTGCGATTTTATCCGTCCACAAAACTAAGCGAAAATAGATAGTTGCACATTTCAGCTGTGAGAAGTTTGTTTTCTCTTTCTCCGATCCATGGAGAATTTTTCCTGTATCCATCGCCACGAGCAGCAGTTGCTTTTATGCACCAAATTAACCACTCCGTTCGTAAAGTTGGTGTGGTAGCATGATTAGCGTGCGCGCATCGCGGTTGTTTTTAGCAATGTTCTAGGTTCGAATCCCGTCGCCGGCACTAGTTTTTGTTTATCCACATAGTGATAATTCTCGGGAGCAGTTGGTGAGCGAAAAATATGATGGAGTGAAAACAAATTATCCACAGAGTGGAGTGATTTTCGGTTATCTTCCATCGTAGCTCCAGGGAAAATTAGTGTGAGCGATAAAAGATGTTCACGTGAGGAGGCGAAAAAAGCATTCTCCTTACGTGCGAAAAATCGTAGATTTCGCATCATTGATACGAAAATTCAGAACCCTGGTTATTGGATTAGGTTTATTTTAATGGATCCAAATATTTTCAAATATTTTGAATTGAAATTCTTTGATTGGTAAAGAAGACGAGCTATTTAACTTTCTAATGACTAATAACATACACTCCCGTGCATAAGTTTGGGTTCACCCCCTTAAAACATGCAAAAGTGTTCAGTCCATATCTCGCTGATTACACGTCCAATTGAAACTCTCTAAGCCGCATTCGAAAAGCGAAGAGTTATTCTTACTTCGTACGTATTTTTCCAAAAACATTCTTTAAACTTTGTATACTCATTTTTTACTAAAAATTGTGACATTTCAAACACAACACTTTTCATAAATTTATGGAGGAATTATTAGAGTATGTTTGAGAAAAACCACTGATAGAATTTTAACACTTCACTTCACTTTTGCGGTCAAATCCACATTCAATTAGAGAAAAAAAATTTCTCGATCTGTAAGAATTTTTTTTTATAAAATTTACAAACAACAAATACTAAAAATCACTAGTAAGGCGACTCTATATCACATTCGTTTATAGTTTGATAAGTATGTACTCATTCTAAGATCTGGAAAGTCGGTAATATTGCTCCACACCGCTCATTCGATTCTAGATCAAATTCTGAGTATCCTCCCAAAATTTGAAAGGCACTTTCCCCGCCATTTGGGAGATTTGTGCCATCGCCATGTTTGAGCCTATTTCATCATCTGTTTATTTCGTGGTAAAAGGCACGGTGTCCATTGTACCAGCCCTGCTCATTTTGTCACCACTTTCCCTATAGGCCTTTTCATGTGACAGGTCCGTCTATGCATTTGTTTACATCGGTAGAAGACCGGTGCATACACGAGGCTGTCATTTTCATAGAAGAACTGTCAAAGAGCTTCCCGATCAGCTGTTTTGAAACGTCATGTGAATAGGCCTATCGGATATTCCAGCACGGTCCCCGACAGACCGTTATTATGCAAAAAAAATATGTCCATCAAATCTGAGTACAGGGCTCGATTCCTTATATTATTCTGCACCTCTGAGCCAATTTAAAAAAAAAATCCCTAGGAGTAATCTCAAGAAATCTTGATTTGAAGTTATTGACTCAAACTTCCAATATAAACTAATATAGTTTAAATTACGTAAAAGCACTGGAAAAAAACCTAGAAAAACGCTCAAAAAGCTGATCAAACTGTTCTTAATAAGTATAAAATATGTAGATACCGTTGTTATAATTAGAAATGTTTGCAACTGGTTTGACTTACCGGAGTGCATGTTTTTAATTATGAATCGTGGTTTACGGCTAACCAGCCGAGTGGAAGTTTAACAACTACCGAAAAGCTAAAGATTACATATAATTTGCAATTGGATTAAATGGACAAATTGATGTGAAGATTTGCGAAAAATTTACACGTCTTCTAAGTGAGAATCGAACTCACGACTCCCTGATCTCTAAATAGGGCACGAGATCAGGGAGTCGTGACTTGATGGACAATTTTCTTGCATAATAACGGTCAGTCGGGGCACCGTGTCCAGGTTTATCGAACACGTTAAAGGTTTACCCACCAGCGGTAACCATCTTTACGCAGGCGGTTTTGAAAAAGGCTGCGTCCGATTCCCGGTCGTTTTAGGATCTTTTCGTAATGGAAATTTCCTTGACTTCCCTGGGCATAGAGTATAATCGTACCTGTCACACGATATACGAATGTGAAAATGGCAACTTTGGCAAAGAAAGCTCTCAGTTAATTACTGTGGAATTGCTCATAAGAACACTAAGCTGAGAAGCAGGCTCTGTCCCAGTGAGGACGTTAATGCCAAGAAGATGAAGAAGTATAACACTGAATGACGGTAACGGTTGCCCAGAGATGAACAGTGTGCTGTGATCAAACATCGGGATTTGTTTGAACATGAACACGGCTCTCGTGAACACAAGCTTTGAACAGAACATGAACAGAACACGATCAAATGCATCTCTGACAGAGAGCCCCATTTCAGATTAAAATTGTCTTGAAATCGACACTTTTCCGCAATTAATTTTGAAATTTCAAGTGTATTCATGAAAACAACTACCGGGTACCCCCGTTGGTTTGACCACATTTAATCTGAACACTTTTTAATCTGTACCCCGCTAATTTGCACATCGTTCAGATTAAAAATGGTTTAAACGTCATTCAGCTAATGGAACAGAGTAAAGTGAAATGGAATGCTGTGGAACGGAACGCAGAATCAAAACAAAACAGTGAAAGAGGTTACCAGAAACACGTTTCTAGGGTGACTAGATGTTCAAATTAAAAATGAACCGCGATGGTTTGCATGAGGTACTGTTCAAATTAGCGAGATTGCACGGTACATTCTTCAGTGAAAGGGAGGTAATTTTGGTTTGTACAGAGTCACTATGATTTTTAATCATATTTTGTTCTGAAAAAAGACTCTTAGTTGATCCATAACTGCAGAGTGACTGTAAGTTCGGTTTTCATAATCTGCTGCTTCAGACATTGCATTCAATGCCATCGAAATATTTGCCAAATGTTGCTTGCAAAGCATTATCTTTAGTTGATTCATATCTGTGGGGTACAGTCACCCCACCGTTATGGATCAACAAAGGGTCCCTTTTTAGAACAAAATATGATTAAAAAACGTGGTGACGTTGTAAAAAACAAAAGTACATCCCAGGCACTGCAGAATATAATTGTTTTTGAGAATACATCTCAAAATTTGCGGTAATTTATCAAAAAGTTTCGATTTCGATACAAACTCCATACGTTGTCCATCCTCCAGATGTGGATCAGTGGGAGAGGAGGATCCTTATTTTGGATCAAATCGACTCATATTATGGATCAACACATTATTACAGCAATTTATCTGCGAGGTGAACGAATGGTGTGTTATTGAAAGCATACGTTTTGGCGTTTGTATCGGAAGTCTTATCTTCGATTCATAACTGTGGTATGGTTTCTACTGCCCCACAGTTATGAATCAACGCTTCTGGGCATACGGGTGACATTTTATTCCCTACAGACGGAAAATATATGCTTTAGCATATTATAATTGATTGCGATGCTGCACAGATTTATGGTTTACGTAGGTAAAATGTGTTCTGCGAAATTGCAATTTTTTTGATGAGATATTCCCGTTTTAATCCAACTCTGATCCATATCTGTGTACTATCCATAACTGTGAGGTGACTGTAACTGTACATGCGGTTCACGATTTCGCTGCAAGATGTTCGCATGGGTGTCTCTGTACAGGTGAAATTGAAAACCTCACCGAAAAGTTCTCCAATAAGAACACCGTCAAAATATTAGTATTATGCTCGACTTGACGGACGGTCTTTACTGTTTCCCATCGGCCGCTACTTCTGTGAGTGCGAGTGGAACACGCTACTCACACACTGACGCTTTTCTGCCACTATTATTCTAAAAAAGCCTGCCTGCAGCACTTCAATCCAATCCACACCACTCTCTCACTTGCTCCTCGTCGTCTCTTCAGCTAATCCATCAATGAAAACTGGAACCAGCCCCAACAAATATGTAGATCCATTCGGATAGTTGCTTGCCTTTTTCTCCAAAACTGGAAAACTCCGATCCACTACTTCGGGCTAATAAGCCACCCCCTTTTTCACCATCCGATGCAAAAATGATGAAACCTTTCCCGTTTCCCTTTTTATCTGTATTGTGTTACGGCACTGTCAAACATAATTTTCTTTTTGTGCACGACTCACTTGTCAGTTTTCCTCCGTCAGGTCTTCGGGAAAATGCACTGTCAAAATTTTCTTCACCTCCCAGCCTACTAGACCGGATTTCTCCAAAGGAAAACAGGGCAATTCACACGACGACGACTACGAATATCTTCGACTTGGCCAGGCCTGCTAGACCGTAAATCAGAAAGGCCTTATGCTGTTCTCCCACGACTTACTTGGATGGAGTATTCGAAAAAAAACTGGAACCTTTTCTCACAATCTGAAAATCTTCGACAAGACAATGTCCCCGAAAAAAAAAAACTCCGCTCTGTCCGTAATCCGAGTAACTCCGAGAAAGCGATCGCGAGACTACAAGACAACGACCGACGAAGACTACGGCAACGACAATCGCACACAAAGTTGCAAGTTGAACTGAACGAGCACAAAATTTTGCACAACTTCACTTCAATCCAGCAGGCTATGGCTAAACTCCACTCCACGACCAGTCAGCCGAAGACCGAGGGAAAAGGTGTACACAAAAGGTTGATTCGGTAGCTATCCCCCACAACAACACAAAAAAGACTCCCAACTTCTCTCCACGGCCCGAGCAGAAAGTCGCGGAGGAGGCAATGATCAAATTGGACACCCGCGGTGGCTTGGTATGCGTGTATTTACATGCATACAGTAATACCAGGATGCACCGAGGGGAGCATAAGTTTATGCATAGTGCAGTGCTGTGCGCACTTGTGTGAGTGTGACAGTAGGCTATGATTGGATTCTGCAGTTTTCGTGTGAAGCCATTTTTGTTTATGGTGTTGTTGAGGGCGGCGATGTCGACCGACGGCATTCGAAACACCGACTCGAGATGAGGGTGTTTTTATGCTGCGCAATGTTGGCACATATTTAAGTTTACATCAATAAATATGTTCGGTCTAATTTATCAGAAGATAATATCATGTTATCAACGATTGGTTCGACAAGGAATGTAGACAGATTCCATAGGAGAATAATGCAGCTCGGGTGGTCATGCTGCAGCAAGGAACCCGACAGAACGTGGAACGTTATAGACGGAAACGGCAACAGCAGACTCGCCTTTTTCAGGAGAAAAAACGTCCCCTGGAGATAAATTGGAATGTGAGTAAATGCGACCTGTGTTATCCCAGACCATCTGCCGTCGTTTCAAAGACGTCTCTGATCGTTTGTCACCTGTAGAAAACGAGTGGGAAGCCGGCTTCATTGACGGCCGATAGGCAACGGATCAGATCTTTACTATAAGACAAATAAATTCTCCAAAAATCATCGATTTCACGGTGGCATACTTTAATATCAACCGCGTAGAGCAAAGGAGAATCATGGATGAGTACAGCTTTCCAAAAAAATCTCACAAGACTGATAAAAGTATGTAACAATGGAAGACGTGTAAAATTAGGTGAAGATTTTGGGCAACCATTCCAGTTCGTTTGAATCCCGCCGAAGACTACGACAAGGTGATGGATTTTCTTGACTGTTTTTCAATATAGCTCTAGAAAATGTTATGCAGAGTAACATTTTCAACAGATCCAGTCAAGTTGTTCGCGATGCACCAAAAGTTGAATGTGTAAAAGACAAAGTAGGCGTCCAAACCAAAGTACATGCTAGTAGGTGACTGCAACAGGCTTTGCCTAGAAAGCAGTGTTACGATAAACGGGGATACGTTCGAAGTGATCGACGAGTGCTGACGGCTGATAATAACATTAGCCGTGAAATACGGAGGAGCATCATTCCACTGATGATGGGGCCTACTGCACTGAAATGAATTTTATAGTAGAAACTACTGAATCCATGGTAAAATTAAGAACTGCACCAACGATTTTCAACCGACTACACTAATCTGTTAACTCTACCAGAACATAGTCAACATCACCACACAAGAAAATATTTTCGGTTCAATTAACTACAGTTGCAGCATTTATGACTAAAAACATTCTTGATTTGACAAGTTTGGCATTGTACTTTTGACCACACTGTGTTGTAAGGTGAGTGTCACGGATTGAAATACAATGCTATGTAGTCGAGACTACTATAGACATGGTCACTTTTACTGCACTGGTCAGTGATTTTTACCAGATTATAGTAAACATAACAGATTTTTGTAGTCGGTTGAAAATCGTTGGTGCAGTTCTTAATTCTACCATGGATTCAGTAGATTATACTACAGAATTTGTTTGCGTGTGTGACCTCCACAAGAATCTGCGGTCAAAAAAGTTTCTCCTCCGCACCAAATGTACCATGTACAAAACGGTCATAAGACCGGTAGTCTTTTACGGGTATGAAACGTTGCCTATGTTCGAGGAAGACCTGCAAGCTTTAGGGGTTTTCGAACGCTTAGTGCTTAGGACGATCTTCAACGGGGTACAAGAGAATGGTGTGTGACGGCGTAAAATGAACCACAAGCTAGAATCCAGTATCCAGAGGGTAGCCCAAGCTGGAAGGATACGATGGGCAGGGTATGTTGCAAGAATGTTCGACAGCAACCCTGCAAAGATTGTGTTCACTTCGTTTCCGGTTGGTACAAGAAGGCGTGGAGCGCAGCGTGCTAGGTGAGTGGATCAAGTGCACAACGATCTGGCGAGTGTCAGGCAGAACTAAGGATGTAGAGAAGCGGCCACAAACCGAGCATTGTGACGTGAAATTGATTCAGTGTTATCTGATTAGATTGAAACTAAATAAATGAATGAAAAATCACATTATTGATGTTCAATGCAAAGTTTTACCGAGATCTCGGCCAATATTACCGAGATTCGGCAGACGTTTACCGAGATCTCAGTAAAAGTTTTACTGGGATGCGACAAATAATAGCCGAGATATCAGCAGTTGGGTTCTCGGTGAATCCGTTTACCGAGGTCGATTTCCGAATTTAAGTGTGATTAAAAGAGAGGTGCTGTGCTGGCGGATAGGAACTAGCGTTGGACAAATTTGTTCAGAACATCGATGTTACTGAATCGATTCATATTTGAACTCCCAAATCGATTCACCGATTTAACCGAATAATTTGCTTCGATGCTTTCAAATCGATTCAAACCGAATACAAATTGAAATTTATAGAAATTGAAATTTGACCAAATGCATTTGCATTTGATTTCAACATCTTTTAATCAAATCAGTTTTGAAAATCAATCAAACAGATTTACTTCTTCAAGGCCAGTTCAAAGTTTGGTTCCTTTTCCACCAACACATTGAAAAATACTCATCGATTTCAACAAAATTAATCGAATGAAAAAAATCGATTCACCCGATTTTAGTTGCTCCAAACATCGATTCAAAAAGTCGATTAATTGGAATGAAAACATTGATTCATATTTAGTTTGGTAGTTAGGAGGAGTTCATATTTTGCGGTACGGAAGTTGTGTGATGTTGGAGAGCATGTGGATCTCTGGTGCAATACTGTGTGGTTATTTCAAGAAGTCTATGCTTTGCTGGCAACTTCTTCTTAATTTAAAATTTTAACAACATTTGAAAAGGCTGTGCTATGCGCGTTGAATTCTAGAGCCAACGATTCTGAAAAACCTTTAACAATGTTTTTTAAAGGCACTTTGTGCTTGTGGCCACTACTGTGCCGGGATCAGTTCATCTGTAGCTTCTTGATCGATACAGATCTATTTTCAACTAATCTATATTTACATCTACTTTCACTCTCTTCTGCTCTTTTACTCTCACACCGAGCAGGTAGGAGAGTGCTCTGCGGGTAGTCTAATAGATTTCCATAAGCCATAGTCCTTGCGGTGCACACAAGAGTAATTTGGGTAAATTATGGCCAAAATTATTTTTTACCCTAAATGATCTGCTCATACTTTAATATTGACTAAAAAACTGTTATAACTCAATTAGGATTAATTTTGAACCATTTCAGGACATTTATCCACATATCAGTGAGTATCCGTATCGAAAAAAATACCGTTGTAGACAAACAGTTTTTGATTTAATTTTTGATGGCCAATCGTTTGAATATTCTACCAACAGATGGTTATAAATTGACTACTCCGCGAAATTCTTGACTTTTTTTTAATTTTTCTAGAAATATAGGATTTTTTTTTCAAATTTGGAAGCATATTCGTATTGAGGGAGCCGGAATTCAGTATATGGAGTAATTTCAAAAACTCACAATAATCGCATTGACAAATGATCAATTTCACCCCGAAATGGAATCCCCCCCGTTTTTATTTTAGAGATTATTTTCAGCACTAAAACCACATTTGATAGAAAATTTCTGTACATGAGCTCGTGAGGATTACCGTCGTATTTTCCTGTATTCAGTTGTTTGGCATTGTCAACATTGAAGAGAACAGATAAAACCAACCGGGAAAAATTATCCATTTCAATCGAAATTACGGTATTCCTGAAAACCTATTAATGTGATGTTAACAACTGTGGAAGTGCTTATTGAACACTAAGCTGAGAAGCAGGCTCTGTGCCAGTGAGGATGTAATTCCAAGAAGAAGAAGAAATTCAAAAGACATGGAATTTTAAACCATGGCACCATTGCGTCTCTTACAAAGCATTTCGATTTATTTCAAAAATTTGCTAAATCTGATTTGGCGATTACACATGACTAAAAACTGTGATATACGTTATTTATAAAATTAGCAATTTTACTTAAGTTAGTTATACATATAAAAGAAATATGTTTAAATTTCAATTTTCTCGGACATCACATTGAACAAACGCATTAAAAACATGCACTTCAATTGATTAGGGATAGAAGGTTATTGAAAAGCAGGCAAAAATATTCGAAAAAAAATGATAAAAATTGATATTTTCAAAAGACTTAAAATTTCAAGTCCGGAAAATGCGAAAGAGTTTTATGCTGTAACTGATAGATAACATATGTAAGTTTCACACTGTGATCTAAACTTTGCCGGATATTGCCGTATGAGGTAACCTTTTCAACACTGAAGTTTACGAAAAATGACTAATAGTTCGTTTTGCAAAATAGTCTTAAAAATAAACAAATAAAAAATATTTTTTGGAAAATTTTATGCAGAAGCTCTTTTTGTATTCATAAACACAAAGTTCAGTAAAAAATATATGTTTATTTTGGCAAAATTGTCTCATGTAAAAAATAATTCTGATTAAAAAATATAAAAAAATGAAAAAAACCTTTAAAATTCTGCTTTTTTGTACTCTTTTAACATTTTTTCAAGGATATATGACGTCTTTTCAATGTAGCATACTATTAGCTATGTTTAAACAAATATAGCGGGGTCAAAAATCACAATTTTTCAAAATCGAAATTATGGCCACGAATTTGTTCTAGGTGATCCTCTGTGCAGCGCAACAAAACTTACATTTTTGCGTGTCTTTAGGATCAAATTATGTGTCTCTAGTAGATTTGGGGTTGCTGAATCTAATGCCGTTCTCAGAAATGTTCCAGCACGTTAGGATTTTTAGCTACAGGTCGCCAAAATTGTTTAAAACACTTGTTTAAATGATGTTTACATGAAATTTAAAACATGATTTATCAAAATTTTTCGTGTGTAGCATATCAAATTAGACAATAAAAATCAAAATCTCTCTCTTCACCCAAAATGTAATAATTATCCTAAAAACCATTAAACCTTAAAAATTCATGTCTCACACTTTCCCACACATAAAATCAGAGACTTTCCCAGATTCGTAAAACCCTTGTTTTACGATTCAATAATCGATACCATATGTACAGAACATATTGCATCAATGTAACCACTTCAAAATATTTAATAGTCATCTTTCTCCGTAACACACTAAAAGTCGACGACCCATGTCATCGACACTTCATTGCAATTGCTCAAAGTTCTTTCCCACGCGATCGATCAATGCCCAGCGTTATTCGATCTCTTTCATGTACAATCGCATTGACCCGTCCTACGCCACATGCGACAAATAATTATGCACCCATACACTTAACCTTCTTTACTTTCTATGCTGATTGGTTCTCAAGAATTTAGTCAAGCAAGCTAACTCCAAGCTCCTCCCTCAACCAAATTTGTAAGACTCGATGTAATAACCTTTTTCAGTTAATAAATTCATTCTGATTTGAACCGTCAACTAGAGACGTTTTAATAATTACCATAATTACCAAACGTGATCTTATCCATCAAGCACGCAAAATAGGCCTTTGACTTTCATTTAAGATATAATAAGATATAAGATATAAGTGTGGCTTCGTAGCCGTGCGGTTAGTGTCACCGAGGCATTTAGCCGCATCGTGCTAAGGAGCGTGGGTTCGATTCCCGCCTCAGGCCGAAAACTTTTCGAGAGGAATGTTTTCTGACTGTGCCACTGGGCGTTGCATGCTAGTCCGTTGTCTAGTGCGGTGCTTCCTTCAAAGGGCAAATAGCCCACTGGAAGCATTAACGTGTAGTGTCTTTTTGAAAAAAAAAGGAAAAAAAATTTGATTGAAATTGCACGATTTAATTTCGATTAAATCGATTTTTACAACATACTAGCAGTCTCCATACATAACTCTTAGTTTCTCTTATATGGCAAAATACAATACTTTTCTAAACCATCAAAAACTAACTTTTGAGCACCAAAACTATCATGAACTTTGTTGATAAGTATTATTATACACATGAACTATGAGTTTTAAGGCAAATGTAGCAAATAAATTACCTTACAAGCTGGCAAACTTGCATGCAAGTTGGTTGAAATAGTCAAATTAAGTGTTTCAACATTAAATATCTCGAAACATAGACGATGTTTATGAAAACGGCAATGGATTCAGCAACCCTTAATTAAGTAAATAGCGGTATTTTGGTGTCAGAGACAAAACCGTGTTCCGCAGTGATATCGGAAAGGGTCGAACCTATCTTACTTCCTCGTACTACGTTAGCCAAAATATTCAATTAACAATTCAAGTTTGCCAACAAAATTCAACCCAATACATATTTTCAAAACAAAAAATCTCTGTATCCACAATGTTCCCTATGTAATAAAATTTAACTACCATTTCAAACATCTCACAGCTCATCCTTTACAGCTCAATTATAGCTGATATAGTTCCCCTCATTTCTCGCTACTTTAATTCGAACTTTTTCCAATTGCCTTTCTTCCAATTCGAAACTGAATGTCTCTGCTGCAATCCCGCACACACATCTGCGCCTGTTGGTTCTGTACGAATGCTACGAATAAACATAACAAACTGATAAATACGGAGAATGCTCCTCTATACAGCTGAAAAGGCAATAAGCAACTCATAAAATATAGCACTGTCTGTCTGTCTGTGCACCGAAGAGACGACTTTCAAGTTACCTCAGTTTTAGTTCATCTCTTCAGTAATTTTTGCATTTTCGTTTTTTAATTTTATTGAAAACCAAATTGTGATATTTCTCAAGCAATTCAAAAAATGTTTACTCTCAGGAATACCGCCAAATTAGGTAAATTACGTGCCAATAGGCTGTCGATAATCAACAAGTTAGCACACCCGCAATCATTCTATTAACCTTTGGACTTTCGACCGTCTTGTCTCTCCTTTTGGTAGGATTAAACTTATGGAGCAAACGATCGATAGCGAGCTTATCGGCGCTCTCCGAGACGCATCAGATGCTGCAAAAAACCTGCCGCGACTTCGCCGATAATGAGCTGATCCCGGTAGCGGCCAAAATCGACCGAGAGCATCTCTATCCGGCCGAGCAGATCGAGAAGATGGGTGAACTGGGACTGATGGCCGTTGCCATCGATGAGAAATACGGGGGAACCGGTTTGGACTATTTGGCATACGCTATCGCCATGGAGGAGATCTCCCGTGGATGCGCTTCGGCCGGAGTGATCATGTCGGTGAACAACTCTCTATATCTGGGTCCGGTCGATCGCTATGGGAATGAGGAACAGAAGCAGAAGTATGTGGTTGGTTATACCGATGGCAAGAAGGTGGGATGCTTCGCTCTGTCAGAACCTGGTAATGGATCGGATGCAGGCGCAGCATCTACGGTAGCTGTATTGAAAGGTGATCGATGGGTTCTGAACGGAACGAAGTGTTGGATTACGAACGCATACGAAGCCGAGAGCGCTGTAGTCTTTGCCACCACGGACAAGAGCCTTAAACACAAAGGCATCTCCGCTTTCATAGTTCCGCGAGGCGCCTCCGGATTCACCCTTGGCAAGAAAGAGGACAAACTGGGAATTCGAGGCTCCTCAACGGCCCAACTGATATTCGAAGACTGCGAAATCCCCAAAGAAAACTTGCTCGGCGAACCCGGTTTCGGGTTCAAAATTGCCATGCAAACCCTGGATGCAGGTCGCATCGGTATCGCCAGTCAAGCCCTGGGAATCGCTCAGGCATCTCTCGAATGTGCCGTCGACTACGCCAACAAACGTATAGCATTCGGCAAACCCATCTCGAAACTTCAGGCCATCCAGCAAAAGATCGCCGACATGTCGCTGAATCTGGAATCGGCTCGCCTGCTCACGTGGCGCGCCGCATGGCTCAAGGACAACAAGAAGCCGTACACTAAGGAGGCGGCCATGGCTAAACTGGCTGCGTCGGAAGCGGCCACCTTCTGTTCCCACCAATGCATCCAGGTGTTGGGTGGAATGGGCTACGTGTCGGATATGCCGGCCGAACGGCATTATCGTGACGCGAGAATCACCGAGATTTACGAGGGCACCTCGGAAATTCAACGGTTGGTCATTGCGGGACAGATTATCAAGGAACTGTCCGCATAGGGACGTTTTTGGCTGTGGTTCGGTTTCAATTTGCGATTGATTAATGTTCTGTCTTTAAGTTATGTTCAATGGTTTAGATAAGTGTATAAATATGCATAACAACATATCAAGTTTTTGAAAAGTCCATATCTATGGAATTCTGAAAGAAAGTACTGGTCAAAATTTCGTCATATTTTATATGCAATTTTTTGTTTGTTTTTTACTTGTAGATTGAATTTCATTCAAATTCATTGTAAAGTTAATCACATACATGCTATGGAACCGTTTCGTTGCACAAAATAACGGATGATTTCGTACTTGAAACGAACATTTTCATTTGCAGAGAAATATTGAGATATTACTGTAGATACTTAAGAAAAATAAATGAATTTAGCGAGGGAATTGAGAAAATATTTGAATTGAATTTAAATTGAAATGGTTACCGAAAAGTCCTAAAATTATCTCTCTCTTCCAGAGATTCTTATTCTTCATTCTAATGTTGATCTTCTTGATTCTAATTCTTGAACGAATTTGAGGGAAATTCCTGAACCAATTATTGAATGATTTTTAGTGCTCTTGAAGATGCTATTTGTTCATTACTTAGACGAATATTGAGGAGAGTACTGAAGGAATTCTTGAAAGTTCTTAGTATGTTCTTTTAATAAACACCTGGAACAATATCCAAGGAAATTGTTTGAAGGATTTCTGATATGAAATTTCAAAATAAATTTATTAGAAAAATTGCTAGTAATTTTTTTTTTAAAGTTTCATGAAAGCTCAGAATAACCTTAAATTAAGAATATCGTGTATTTAAAAAAAAAATTATGAAAAACGCAAAATCATTTCAACCCAAGCTTCTGTACGATACATCATACTGAGGGGTGAACTCAAACTTTTGCACAATGGCTTGAATTATTGTTTCATTGATTTTGAATGGTTTTCAGATTTTCCCGCCAAAAATTTCGTGAGTGCACTCACGAGCATGCTTTTTAAGGAGTAGGTATAATATTACAATTATAATGACACATTGATTTAAAATTTTGGTTGATCCGATGCTGAGGAAATTAATCATTTTTAACGGTGTGTTTTTTAACACACACAACTTTAAGTAAAAATTTAGCATAGAATATTCAAAAAAAAATATGATGTCAAAATACCTACGAAGTAAGAATAACTAAGCCTTTCAAATGCGCCATAGAGAGTTTCAATTGGACGTGTAATCACCGAGATATGGAAAAAACACTTTTGTATATTTTTAGGGGGTAAACCAAAACTTGCTATACTTTTAAAGCTATTCTCCAGGATTTATTATCAAATGTAACCCTTTGAAACAGAAAAGAACTGAAACAATGTCTGGAAAATTCTCTTCTTGGAGAAATTCCTGGGAGAATTTTGTACAGGTTTTGAAAATCTCCTTTTAAGATAACTAGTAGTATTGCTAGTAGTAGTAGTAATTCTTGGTAGAAACACATTTCTGGTAAACTATTTAAAATCAATCATGGACTGATGGTGGAACCTTGTAACCGATTTTGCTACGTGAGAGCAGACTTGTAGCTCTATATGTGTAGCGTGCAAAATAAAAGGTATAGGGGGGCTGGGGGCAAGAAGGACACCTTAAGATATATAGGTTCAAATCATGGTTGATTAGCACATTTTTTGAAGATTATTCCAGTGTAGGGGCAAGCTCACCTCTTGTTCTAAATGATGTTATCGATAGATTTCAAAAATATAAGAAACACATGATGATTTGAGATTTTTGAAAATGTCCCTTCTTATGAGGTTTTTAAATGAGGCACGGGGCAAGAGTGCCACTTGTATGGGGCAAGAAGACAACTGGAGCAAAATGCCACAAATTTTGTATATTATTATTCCCCCGCCTAAACGATAAATTGTAGAGTAAGTAAAGATAAAAACTGAGGGATAAAAGTTGACTTATAGTTAAACAGTAATTTTACGAAATTAATTTAGTTCTCATCTTATTTAATAATAGTAAAAATTTTCAGAAACCATTTTGAATGTCCAAGATGGTTTATTTTGATTTTATTTAGTAGGAAACATTGATTTAATGCAATATTCAACAAGAAAAATAAAAGTTCATTTGATTTTATATGAGAAAATTGCGGTGTCCCTCTTGCCCCATAAGACATACTGTTTTTATATATGTAAAACTTAATGTCAAAAGGACTTTTACGAAAAAAAATCCTCACAGCTATATGAAACAATTGAAAATAATCAATACTGTGCGGAAAAATCAATATGTTTTGTATTTATTGGGAGTCAAACCTTGTTTTCCAGTCTTACATTCTTATAATATTTCGCATATTTTGCGTTGGTGAGTTAAAGACATTTTTCTAATTTTTTGTACTAAACATTTTTAACTGTAATATTTACACAACCCTCAATTAGTACTCAATGTATACTTATAATGCGTTAAACATCAAAAATTTGATTTGAACTACGTGAAATTAGAGGTGGCACTTTTGCCCCGGGTGTCCTTCTTGCCCCATGTCCCCCTATATTCCTTCCATTCCATGTGTTAATCGCTACACACAGAACACCAACAGAGCAACAGGAGATCTGCAGTAGCAAGCGTCATTATTTGCTCACATTTGCCGTTTGATCCGTCCCGTGCTACTCTCCCATATCACAGATCGGGATCGATCAATGCAGAGTCAGTCTGGCTGAGCCGGTATGCAGATATTAGAAGACATTAACATCATTCTCACATCAGAAGTAAGTACCATTAAATGGTTTCAGTAATCCATCACTCAGAATCACTCAGAATCTTCTCTCTCATGAGTTTGGCTATATTCTCCTTATCACACCCCGCTGGGATCAGTAGCTAGCTGATCGTCAAGCAGACAGTGAATTGGAAGTTACAAAATACTAGCCCGACTAGCAGAATATTAGAAAGTGGTGATGCGTTGTTCCGCGAAATTGGGGAAGTGTGGAGGTTACCATAAGGTAAAATCCTGGAAATCCTCATTTAAATAGATGTGACAAAAATAATAAATAATAATACCTAGGGTCAGGCGGGGTAAGATGAGCACCCTAAGGATAAGCGCGATTTAAGCCTACTTAAACGTTATTATTTTGGTAAAATTGGTAACCATCCTTATCTTTTACATTATTACTTTGACCTCCAACCATTAAAAGTTAAAAAGTGATAAATAGTTTTCCAAATAACACGTTAAAAAATAGCTTTTTTATCATCGGTCAAAAAAACTGCGGGGCAAGATGGGCACCCCCATTAAAAGATGCAATTTACTAAAGAAAACTGTTATTTTTCAATGTTTGCAATATCCCGAGATATTTTCTTTAATATCAGATAATATTTATCTTCAACTAGCTTAGTTTTTAAAACTTTTATCAGAAAATAAATAACTTTTCATATATTGCTAAGATTTTACTTAAAAAACGATTAAAATTGTTGTTTGTTATTATGTTTTTTAGAAAAATTGTTTTGTGCAAAGAAGATACCGTAAGTCAAGCCCACAGCTAAATGTGGTTCTATAATTTCACACTTTTACCTAATTTTGAACATGGTGCTCATCTTGCCCCAAGGGTGTAAATTTATTAATATAATCAAAACAATTGAAATATTTTTTAAATTTGATAAAAAGTTTTGCTCCTGATTATCTACAAAAGATTATTCTATAACTATACGGTCAAAAACGAATGAATTAATTTGTTTACGCAACAAAAATATCACTTTTAAATTAACAAATCTTATATGAAAAGGTAAATTTTTGGACTTCTATGTATTTTGGACAATATTTACGTTGTGCTGTTGATTTTTTAGCTGAAATTTGTGGCCATCATATCACTTTAATCATATTCATCAGAACCCCAAATAATGTATTGAAAAAAATCGGTAGGAACGACACAAACTAGGGGTGCCCATTAGTGTGGGACAAAATTTAGATTCTCGCTCCAGTCCACTTTTTGGATTGCATTTAGGTCCCATAACAACTGTGCAAAATTTCAGCTCGATCGGATAAACTATATTTTAGCGCCAGCCGTTCAAAGTTTGTATGGGATTTACTATGGGAAAACTTACTTTTGCAAAGAAAAATCGCCAGAGGTCGCCCATTGACCTCTATAAAAATTCTAAACACTGACCTCGATAGGTAGTTTTACGATGAAGAATATTGCCGAAGACCGCGAAACAATCCGACACTTGTGAAAAAATTTATTCAATGAAAACCTATTGGCAAGGCGACGTTGATTAACACGTAAAGGAATAACAATAATAACAAAATCGGGTAAAATTTCCGAATAGTCTATGCTTAATAACTTTTTCCACAAGCATCGGATTGCTTTGCGGTCTTTGGCAATGTTGTTCATCGTAGAAATACCTATCGAGATCTGTGTTCAGAATTTTTATAGAGGTCAACGGGCGACCTCTGGCGATTTTTCATTGCAAAAGTAAGTTTTCCCATAGTAAATCCCATACAAACTTTGAACGGCTGGCGCTAAAATATAGTTTCTTCGATCGAGCTGACATTTTGCACAGTTGTTATAGGACCTAAATGCAATCCAAAAAGTGGACTGGAGCGAGAATCTAAATTTTTCATATAACCGTGTCCCATGCTAGTGCCCATCTTGCCCCGGCTGCTCATCTTGCCCCACATTCCCCTAATAATGAAAATAATAGCTGTGTTCAATGACTTTGATCGAACTTGCTCGGGGTTGGTTGTACTAGCTCGTATTTTTTGTCAACAAATAACTGTCAAAGCTACTTCGAGCAACTCCAAGCTGCTTTCTCAATGAACGCTCTTTTTACTCTTTTTACTAATTTACCGGAATTCCACGAGAAAAAAAAATTCGCGCACTTAACAATCCGTATCGCTTCGGAATTTTGCTTTTTTTTCTCAATGTTTACGTTTTTAAACGTCAAAAACACGAGCTACTGCGAGCTGGTTGAACTAGCTCGGACTCTAGCTTCCAACCTGTTTCGAGCGACTCGGAGTTGGTTGGACTCGGCTCAATGAACACAAACCCGAGCGACTCGAAGTAGGTTGGAGTGGCTCAATGAACACCAAAAGCTGACTCGCAAGTGGTTGCAATCAAGTTCGAGCAGCTCGTTGAACACAGCTAATGTAAAGTTCCTGAATCATGTTTGATCTGGTATTGAACCTCCATTTTCATTTCATTTATTTACAGGCATTGCAGAATTCGCTCTCATTTGATTTTGAAGCACGATCAAAGCAAGCGAAGAAAAACATCCCATCTGTTGCGGTCTTTGATCGGCAATGTATCGCAAGTTGAAACAAGTCTGATAAACAGGAGCAGCGAACGAGAGCCCCAAAGAGGTATCAGGTATCAGAAGGCCGGCTCCAAAGGCACGTTCCCCACCAGTTGGGAGATTTGTGCCATCGCCATATTTAAGCCTATTTCATCATCTACCCGATGGGAGAGGAAAGGGAAGGGAAAGATGGGAGGAAATAGGAGCGGGTCCCTTGAAGAGGGAAGATCGCATAAGCGAAATGAGAGCATGTAGCTCCATACCACAATGGGTTCGAACAGCGCCCTAAAAAGGGCACTGCAAAACGCGTGAGCGTAAAGAGAGCCTATAGCTCATTACCACAGCGGGTTAAGAATAACAGGATGTCCTGAAGATTCAGGCTTCTGTATTCAGTTTCACTTAATAAGTGTTTACCAAGTAATTGGAATCGCATTTGCGCAAAAACTGGACAGTTACATATCAGGTGATACGAAGTTCCATAATCGGAGTCACAACTATCACACACAAATGAGTCAGCACGCTGAATATTTGCCATGTGATAGTTGAGTCGGCAGTGGCCTGTCAACGCTCTGACCAAGAGACTGCAATTCTGCTTTGACAGATTTGTTAAATACTTCGCCACCTTTGGAGATGGCTCAGTAATATACAATTTTGTTTGACGACACGACTCCAAACTATTCCAATATTGCTTGTGCTGAGTTGCCGCCCAAGAGTTTATCTGAAGCTTCACCCAGCACTTCGAAATTGGAATAGCCGGCTCAGGGCCAATGAAGTCATGCGATGCTCCATCGCGAGCTAGCTCATCAGCCAATTCATTTCCAGCGATGGAAGAATGGCCAGGTACCCATACAAGGTTTACAGAGTTGACTGAATTCAGTTCCTCAATTTGAGTTCGACATGCGATAACAAGCTTCGACCTTGAGTTGGCCGAAGCGAGAGCTTTTATAGCAGCCTGACTATCTGAACAGAAGTATATGACTTTACCCATTACGCGCTGTTGAAGTGCTGATTGCACTCCACACATAAGAGCAAATATTTCCGCCTGAAAAACGGTGCAGTTTCTACCAAGTGAGTAAAACTGATTCAGCCTTAGCTCACGAGAATATACTCCTGCACCAGCTCTACCTTCAAGAAGGGAGCCATCAGTGTAACATACTATATTGTTTGATATACTTCTTTCCAAATAGCCAGACGTCCACTCTTCCCGTGAAGGGAATTGTGTGGTAAATGTCCTGTAAGGAAAGTTACAAGCAATTGTGAGATCACTTGGAGCAAGGACAATTTTGTCCCAATTCACCAAAAGTGGAAACAACGAAGTGTGTGTAGATCTACGATTCACTGGATTTTTCTCCAGTAGATCCAGTACCCATAAACGGTAAGAGCAAGAAAGTGCTTCTTGTTTAAGATATATGTGTAGTGGCGCAACGTCGAAAAGGGCCTCGAGCGCTGCTGTGGGAGTTGTAGAGAACGCACCAGACATCGCCATCAAGCACATCCTTTGGAGATGGCCCAATTTTGATTGGATTGTTCTCACTTCGCCCTTTTGCCACCACACAAGACATCCATATGCCAATATTGGTCGAACAACTGTTGTGTAAATCCATTTGATATATTTGGGTTTGAGGCCCCAAGTTTTACCAAAGGTTCGCCGGCATTGACCGAAGGCCATGCAAGCTTTTTTGACTCTGAAATCAATGTGAGGTGTCCATGAAAGTTTGGAATCTAGAATGACTCCGACATACTTTACTTGATCAGTCACATTAATCTCAGTGCCAAAAAGACGTAAAGGTCGAATTCCATCGCGGTTTCGTCTTTCCGTAAAAAGAACAATAGATGTTTTATTCGGGTTAACCGAAAGGCCATATTGGCGACACCAACTCTCGACTACCTGAAGAGCACTTTGCATCAGGTCGAATAGGGTGCTTATGCACATACCAACTATCAGAGCTAGATAGTCGTCGGCAAATCCATAAGTTGGAAAACCGCAATTATTGAGTTGCCTCAATAGCGTATCTGCTACGAGATTCCACAAAAGTGGTGACAAGACTCCCCCTTGGGGGCATCCGCAAACACTCAATTTTCGAATCGCTGATTGACGCAATGTCGAGAAGAGATGTCGGTTTTTGAGCATTTGATGAATCCAATTGGTAATCATTGTAGGTAGCCCATGGTTTCGTGCGGCTTCCAATATGGCATCGAAAGACACGTTATCAAAGGCACCCTCAATATCCAAGAAAACACCCAAGCACGATTGCTTCTGAGCGAATGCTTTCTCGATATCGTATACAACTTTGTGTAAAAGAGTCACAGTGGACTTTCCAGATTGGTAAGCATGTTGATTCACATGAAGAGGCATGTTTGCCAAATAAACATCACGGATGTGATGATCGATAATCCGTTCCAGACATTTCAGAAGAAAAGAGGTCAGACTGATTGGTCTAAAACTCTTCGCTTCCTCATACGACGCACGTCCTCCTTTTGGGATAAACTTTACAGTAATATCACGCCAGGATTTGGGAATGTACCCGGTAGCAAAACTGCTTACAAGTAGCTTTTTCAAAACATGTTTGATAAACTCAAATCCCTTTTGGAGCAGAACAGGATAAATCCCATCCGCTCCTGGAGATTTGAAAGGAGCAAAACTATTAAGTGCCCATTGAATCGATTCAGTAGTTACGATACTGCGAGCCGAGGCCAGAGACTCGTAACTACATGAAAAGGCATTTGATTCATCCGTAGATGCTATGTCCACACATCCGGGGAAGTGTGTATTGAATAAACATTCTAAAACTTCTTCATCGGAAGAAGTAAAGTCACCATTAGGTAAGCGAATTTCGTTCACTTGGAAATCCTTAGATTTTGCAAGAATTTTGTTCAACCGACTGACTTCACTCAAACTGGAAACATTTGTACAAAGGTTTTTCCAGCCGGATCGTTCAGCAGAACGAAGAGCCTTCTTGTAAGCCTTGCGAGCTGACTTGAACGACTCTGATCCAGCTGAACGGCGTCTGTTCCAACTCCTTCTGCATTGTTTCCTGAGTCTAGTCAGATCGGAATTCCACCATGGGGTCCCTCTTGTAGTCTTTACAGACCGCAGAGGACATGCTTCTTCAAAAGCTTCCATAATGTAGGATGTTGTAGTATCAACGGCATCATCCAGATCACTTGGATTTTCAATGGACGGAGAATATCCATGAAATTTGGTCGCAACCAATTCAATGTAGAGTTCCCAGTTTGTTGACCGGGGATTCCTAAAACGCAAAGTCTGCGCAGTTACATTTGAATGTTCAAAGAAGATGTAGCGATGATCAGATAATGATTCCTCATCTGATACATGCCAATTCGTCAACTCGTGACTGATTCTATTCGAGCAGAGCGTTATGTCTAACACTTCTTCTCTATTAGAAACCATGAAGGTTGGGCGATTGCCTATGTTAAGTAATCCAAGGTCTGTACTACTTAAGTATTCCATCAGACTGGAGCCTCTCAAATTGATATCCGAGCTGCCCCAGATGATGTGATGAGCATTGGCATCACTGCCCACAATCAGCGGAAGGCCTTTTGTTACGCAGTGTACGACAACTCGTTTGAAGTCATCCGTTGGGGATGGTTCATCATGTGGTAAATATACCGAACAATAGACGTATTTCCTGTTGAGGTCACCAACAGAAACATCGATTGTGACAGCACATACATCTCTGGTAGTTAACTCAGAAATGAGTGTAGCAACGATTGCTTTATTAACGAGCACGCATGCGCGGGGCATGGAGCGCGAGTTTGCCATTTCAAGCTTGCTAAAAGTAGCAAAAACTGGGTCCACAAGGTTACCTAGATAGAAGTTCCCTCTACGAAAGTAGGGTTCTTGAACTAGCGCCACTTGGGCTGCACCATTTTGCATGAGTCTGCAAAGATTGATCGTTGCTGTTCTTTTATGCTGAAGATTGATCTGAGCTAACCTAACCGTAGCCACTACCCAAACTAGGCAGGATTAAGCTTTTTGCAATCTCAGCACGAAAAAGACCAGCAACGAAAAAACCAGATCGGTATCTATTTAAAGTCGCCAAAGGCGAAAGAGCACAGAATACACTGTGTAAAACGCATAATGCGAATCCATATAGGTGATAATTTAAATTAAATGTCAACATATTCATAATCCCACCCTTATTAAGCCTCAAGATAGAGACTGAAGAAGGGCAGCCGATTATCTCGGAGAAACACAAGGTCACCTGCACCATTGCTCCGGGTAGCACAGGAAGGACTCAATACTGTGGAGGGCGCCCTGGTACCCCACAGGCTCCGTTTGCGGTTAGGTTTTATTTAGACCCCCCTAACCATTCATTCTTAGGCACGGTACGCATCACACCATAAATTAGGGGTCACCTGTGAGGTGGACTTTTACCACCGGAACAGGCAATCCGTAGTGTTAATTCTTAGCCAGTTGAAACAACCGCTACCGACACTACGCGGCTATCTAGGCTGCTCGGGAAAAGGAGGTTAATATTGATGATTAACTCCTGACGTGCCCAAGCAGCCACTTCGCTCTCATTTGATTTTGAAGCACGATCAAAGCAAGCGAAGAAAAACATCCCATCTGTTGCGGTCTTTGATCGGCAATGTATCGCAAGTTGAAACAAGTCTGATAAACAGGAGCAGCGAACGAGAGCCCCAAAGAGAGAGCGATGATAACATCCATTTTTCTCGCTTGTTTACCGTTGGGGATAGGTGTTTTACTGTACTGACACGAAAAACAATCCCCGAATTTACGATAGCAATAGTGTCCCCCTAGGTTTGAAGCTTGTTTAGAGGGGTTTTATCATGCACTGCTACCCTCCGATCTGATCAAAGTTGTAGCAGTATACGATATACAGTCTCTCATAATGTGTTGCGATACGTGAGAGATTCTCTCAATTTTCTCAGGATTCAATCCCTGTTTATTTAGTTGACATCAGATAACACTGAATCAATAATTTCACACCACAATACCCGGTTCGTGACCGCATCTCTCCATCCTCGGTTTTGCCCCACGCTCGCCAAATCGATACGTACTTGATCCGCCCACCTAGCTCCCTGCGCTCCACGCCTTCTTGTACCAACCGGATCCGAAGCGCACCATCTTTGCAGAGTTGCCATCCGGCATTCTTGCAACATGCCCTGCCCATCGTATCCTTCCAGCTTTGGCCTTTAGCCTTGCTTTTGCTTCTGCAAACCTGGAGCGTCTGTACTGCATGTCAGGTCGGCTGATACCAAAGAAGGACTCTAAGCTAAACTGCGCACTATGGTCCCCCGAACTTTTAGGGGGAATGGTCCTCCGGAAATCTAAGGAGTCGATGTCAGGCCCGGCAAGCCAGCCGTAAAAATCAAGCAACGAATAATCAACGAGAGGAAACGAACCGGGACAATCGACGAAGACCACAGCGACGTAAAGGGACCAGCGGATTGGAAGCTCGGTACGTGGAACTGTAAATATCTCAACTTCATCGGGAGCACACGCATACTCGTCGACGTGCTGAAGGACCGCGGATTCGGCATCGTAGCGTTGCAGGAAGTGTGTTGGAAATAATCAATGGTGCGAACGTTTAGAGGTAACCATACCATCTACCAGAGCTGCGGCAAAACACATGAGCTGGTAACAGCTTTTATAGTGATGGGTGATATGCAAAGGCGCTTCATTTCTACCGGATGGCCGCATTTCTGGAATGCTGATGTAAGCACGAGTCTCCCGGTTATCTCCACGTTGCTATCGGAAAGCTGTTGCCACCTGATGCAATCTTTACGGGTTTTGTGCTGGTGCTGTTCGTCGGTACTGCGCTTGGGGATGGTACACAAATTACGCTAAATTTCGACTTTTTAGATCCCCCCCCCCTTTGTTACGTTTTTTGTATGAGTGCTTCGAAAATTTTGTAAGGCTTGTCACGCTTGGCTTAACCTGTATCTTGTATACTTAACCTGTAACTTGTATACTTCACTGAAGGTCATTTTTTATAACACCGCCAGAGGCTGCACAGTACACAATGGTCCGAAGACGGCCAAAACCTCAAAAATCAGATTTGTTTTATCCGAACAGTAATATTTTTCCCGACTTCCTTAACACTTCTGTGATTCAAATACGAAGTTCGAAGCAGATTAATTGGATTTTGATTTTTATACAGCTCATTGAGTGGCCCGTGGACATGATTTTTTCAAGAAAATTAATATTTGCGATCCATCTTTCACAAGCTATTTATGGATTTAAAGAGAGCTCAAGCCCCTATAGTATCCTCAGAAAAATTGTTTGTATATACATGAAGTACACCTGAGTTGAATAAAAAATTGATTAAATTCATACAAGGTGAATTAAAATTGTTCAAAAAACATATTATTTTTTAGACATTAGTAGCCCGCGAATGCTCGCGTTGAGAATAAGTTATGATGATACTTTATGCTCTGGCAAGTCGAGAAAATTTACTTTATCAAAAGACCCTCGACTGGTGGGATTCGAGCCCACGGTTCTCAGGTAGGTGTAGCTGAATAGCTGCGTGTTTACCGCAAGGACTCTCTGGGCCCCTATGTTTGATATTATTAGGATATTGAATTACTTTGAATTCAAATTTGAACTGTCACTAAATAAAATAACACAAATTATCTCGACTTATTAAGATGGTTGAACGAAACTATTTTCTTCGACATGCAGCCTCCAGATAAAATGAAACAAATAGGAAAAATCATTCCCTACGCTGTTAAAACAAGTATGATAACAGACTGAAGCTTTAGACATGACAATCATGCTGGAACTGAACCAATGAACGATACTTGCATCAAGGCAGGGTTAGATCTGAGATATTTATGGATAAATGTGCATAAAATTTTCACATTTTTTTTAGACATCGCATGAATGTCAACATATTTTTTGAGTGATGTTTCCAATCACGAGTTCATCGCAGTGATTATAATTTTGCAAATTTGAAAAATTGACGTATTAAATAAATAAGGTGGACATTTAGACAAGATAAACATATTTACTTAAAAAAAAAGAAAAGACAATTTACACCGTCTTCAGCACATAGGCTGCACAGACTGAATGATCACTAACATTAGGCAACGAACAACACGAAACACCCAGTAGCCCAGCGATGAATTTTTCGTTTGACGGAAAATTTTCACCGACTGGAGCGGGAATCGAACCCACACCCCGTGGCACAATACGCCTTGACGACTGACGCCGCTAACCGTAAGGCCACGAAGCCCTCTTTCGATGGTTTTTGTGTAGAGCTTTCATATCTTTGGATGAATAGTTTAAAATTTTATGTCAAAAATTCACTTTAGTCTAGTTGTTTTTACTATTGGTGTTGTGCATGGAACAAATACTCAAAAATATATTTTGAAATTCAAGTAATAAAAAAATTTATGTCAATCCGTCAATAAAAAACTGAGAAGTAGCCGGCCCAAGTTGACCATTTTGGATGGAAGATTTAAAAAGTTGAAATGTTTTATTCCTGAATATTCTAATAATCAGTCCAAAACAAGAAAATGTTTAAAATAAAAACCCATAATAGTTCAATATGGCATAAAATATGTCAAATATATGATTTCAGAAATTTTCCACAGAGTTTGAGGTTTTGGCCGACATTTGCCAGATCGAACCACTGTGCAGTGAATCTATGACAAAAGGTCGAAAGACAAAACGTCGAAAGGACAGAAGGTCGAAAGACAAAAGGTCGAAAGGACAAAAGGTCGAAGAACAAAAAAGAAGGGACAAAAGATCGAAAATATTTTTTTTCAAAGAAGGATAAATTTTCCACCATGCAAATCATTTTCGACCTTTTGTCCATGAACCCTGTGCAGTAGTGTGCGACTTATTTTTCAAAAGTTCTCAAAATAAAAATATCGTGTGCTCTTCTGAATTCAAATCACATAAAAAAAATCAAAATTTGAGCCAAAACTATTGACATTTAGAGGTGGCGCAAGCGACTTGAAGGTGAATTTCACGCTTGCACATCGCAGCAAACTAGATGTTGGTCACACGAACGGTAGCGACATTAGCATTCTTAGGTTAATGCTACTACTATATACACCGAGACCAAGATGGTCTCATAGAAGAGAATGATTCCAACAGGATGAAACGTACATTTCGTCGAAAATTCTCAGGGATGACTTTACAATGATGAGTGAAATCTTCATTTGTAAACCCAGAATTTTCTGAAAGTTTCATATATTGTAGCATTAAAGAGTTGACCGGATTTCGCAAATTTCTGATCCGTGGAGTATACAAAAATCATTCAGGGATGACTCTTGTAAGATGATTAATGTTGCTACAAGACCCGGTGATTTGTGCATTTTCCAAAGAAAAAAATGTAACAAAAGGCGGAAACCATAACAACGGTATAAAGTACGCAGTGATAGGAAAATTTTGACCGATTAGCTTTGCAAACCACTCAGGGATGATTCTTGCAAAGATAATATTTGTAATTGCATGACCCGGTGATATGCTAGATCTCCTAACTATGTTGCGGAAACCATAGAAATGGTATGAAGTACGCAGTGGATAAAATATCATGCGGAACCCAGTACCCGGGATGCAGTATGCAGGCAGAATAATTCGCGAATCCTTATTTATGGACTGAAGTACGCAGTTATTTACAGCGAAATCCAATATACAGGACGAAGTTCGCAGGGTTCATGAATCAAGAAAGCGAAACCCAAAATGTGGGATGAAATACGCAGAATAGATTATTGCATTGTGGATTTTGAGTACCAGTATACTATGAACTCCACAGCTCCACAGAATTTCTAATGCATTTGTTATAGACGTAAAAAGAATACATGGTAGTTATTTCACTGCCACTGAGCACAAGAAACTGAAGATAATAAATCTTGAGAAGAAACTCAATTTGGGAGAAAACCTGAAAATCTGACATACCCACCGTTACAAATCAGTTTAAATATGGTAAGATGCACTATTAAATCGGAAGTTGCAAGTAGAAAACCCTGAAGAGCGGTGAGTAATTCCTTAACCAGAAACGTGTTAGACGGAATGTACACAGCAGTTCATGTACCGAGCAGTTCTATACATTGAAATAATAGGAAAATATAAAAAATGTGTATTTAGTTCACGAAAGCCTTCAATTTATCAGCTAATAGCTGCTAATATAGCTTGCTAATAGCTGAATCAGCATAGTACTTGCGAAAAAATTGAACAAATCACAGAACCTACTGATAGAATTGTTAGTAAAGCGGTAATGATTCACAATATTTGCGCAACAGTGTTCAGACCGCTTATAGTCAATACTGGTTTAAAGATAATTTAAATAATTTGTAACTATCGATATATTTAAACATACGACTTTATTTGTTCTATGTTTAGTTTCAAAGAATCCAGTATGTTCTCATTTAAATTAAGGAAAATTATTTATATTTCCATTTCATTCCAAACCACGTTAAATATTTAATGATACATGTACATTACAATTCATTTTTTTTATTGAATTTTGAACCTAGTCTACCTATTCTATCGAACAAGGATCACAGTTGACAGCCTTATCTCAATTTTTGCACCAAACGCTTACATTTATATTTGAAATACATTCTAACCCACTTTACTTAATGAAGTGTATTGGCTTAAGTCTTAAAATATTATCTAGATTTAAACTCAAATTTTTGGTAAATTTAGATAATAACATTTTATGCCATAAGTAAAACCCCCATGGTTATTGGATGTTTTAAAGGTTATGGTTATTTAATTTTATAAGGATGTTCAAAAGTGTCAAGGTTAAAATTTCGACCAATTTTATAAACTAAACATTTATTATGGATTACTCGTTATTCAAGCACGAGTATTTAATAAAATAGAGATTTTAGCTTAAATTTTAGAATCCTTGTTGTCATTTTGTGCTAAAACATTAAGTGATCAAAATACTGAAAGGCCTTCAAAAAGCAAACTCAATACGACATGATAGTAGAATACTGAGTAAATGTATGTAGAGTGTTAAGACCTCAGTAAAGGTTTGTTTGTGTATTTAAAACTAGCAGACTAATCTATCATCATGATTGATATTTATAAAAATATGGACGCCAAACGTTTGTGAGCGCATAACTTCAGAACGGCGCATCCGATTTGTACTGGTCTTTTTGGTATGATAAGTTTTCACGCAAATAAGGTTACTGAAGTGGGAAACATGGTAAGTTTTACGGGAATTGTGGTAGTTTTGAAACTGTATGTTTCACTTACACAGTAGGCATCACGATGTTTGCATCGTGTCAGCTAGTATATTATAAAATATAGTACTGGCAGATCAACGAATTGATACAAAGCACTGTTGTTTTACAAATTCTTTAAAATCTATTTCTGTAATAATCTCACTTTCATTTCAGTTTGTATTTAAATATTGAAGCACCGATTGTGATTTAAAATTTGGAGGTTCTCAATGGACTTTCTTATAAAGTGCAATGGATGACAATAAAAAAAATCTGCTAATATCTTAAGATTAGAATATAAGTAAACTGTAATTTTTTGAAAAGTTTTTTTGCTCTTCTGTGAAAAAAAAAATTGTTTTGGATTTCACCCTAAATTATAAATTTGACCGAGTACAGACGGAATTTTTCCTACTCATAACTATCTGCTTAGCGCACTTTTTGGTTTTTCCAACAGAAATTTCAGAATAAGTTAATATACAATCATTCCTTACTTTAGAGTTTGGCGATTTATGACTAAACATTCCGTTAGCTTTATTTTTGGCGGCTGTTCTTTATTGGGAGGTGTTGATTATCATGATCGATTTATTGAATTAAAAATTTAAACTTCTAAAAAAAAGCTGTTTAACAACACCATGCTAAGGGTTGTGGGTTCAAATATCATCGATTGAGGATCTTTTCACAAAGTAATTTTTTGTCGACTTCCCAGGGCATAGTGTATTATCGTGTTTGCCACACAATATAAAAAATAATCAATAGGCAAATAAAGGCACAAATCTCCCAACTGGTGGGGAACGTGCCTTTGGAGCCGGCCTTCTTAAGATAGAAGCAGGCTCTGCCCGGTTGGGACGTAATGTCAGAAAGAAGAAGATGTATGTAATAATTCAATCCATAACCTATTCAGTGATATGGACTGAATTATCAGGACTTCATCTGAATAACACAAAGAGAGACGTAAGTCCCAACGGAATGTTTTTTTTTTAATTTCTTTATTAGTATCATTCCAAACATTACATTCATTTCTTATATCTAGGTGTTCTGTGTTATTAGACAACACTATCATCCTAATTTGGTAAAACAAATTTAAGATTTAATTAACATTTTGTTAACAACATATTACATTTCATTTGCCGTAGCAGTTCAGATTTTTTACAGGTGAGTTGATTTCACCTGCTTATAAGAGAAAAAAAAGTTTTTAATATACTTAACCTAACTTAACCTAAACATATAACGCATTAATCGTGGCAATAGAAGATTGTAACGATTTTTGCCTGAAATTATTAATTAATTTATTTGACATTTGTTCCAATGTTTCAACATTGGATATTCTATGTAACTCATTGGTACTATACCAGGGAAGAAGCTTCAGAATCATTTTCAAAATTTTATTTTGAATTATCTGCAGAGCTTTCTTCCTGGTATTACAGCAGCTAGTCCATATTGGTACAGCATACAACATGGCTGGCCTGAAAATTTGTTTGAATATCAATAGCTTGTTCTTAAGACAAAGCTTTGATTTTCTATTAATAAGGGGATAGAGACATTTTACATATTTATTACATTTGGCTTGAATGCCCTCAATATGATTTTTGAAAGATAAATTCTTATCTAGCATGAGCCCTAAAAACTTAACTTCATCTGACCAATTTATTGGAACCCCTCTCATCGTGACAACATGTCTACTTGAAGGTTTCAAATAAAGAGCTTTTGGTTTATGTGAGAATATTATTAGTTGAGTTTTTGAAGCATTAGGAGAAATCTTCCATTTTTGCAAGTATGAAGAAAAAATATCCAAACTTTTTTGCAATCGACTACAGATGACACGCAAGCTTCGTCCTTTGGCGGAGAGGCCTGTGTCATCAGCAAACAAGGATTTTTGACATCCCTGAGGTAACTCAGGTAAGTCAGATGTGAAAATATTGTATAATATTGGTCCCAAAATGCTGCCTTGGGGAACACCAGCTCTTACAGGAAGTCTTTCAGATCTGGAGTTCTGATAATTAACCTGAAGTGTACGAATTATTCTAACAATGTATGTTGGAAAATTAAAGTTTTTTAATTTTACAATCAAACCTTCATGCCAAACACTGTCGAATGCTTTTTCTATGTCTAGAAGAGCAAGACCAGTAGAATAGCCTTCAGATTTGTTGGAACGAATCAAGTTTGTTACACGTAAAAGTTGATGAGTGGTCGAATGTCCATGGCGGAATCCAAACTGTTCATTGGCAAAAATTGAATTTTCGTTGATGTGGGCCATCATTCTGTTCAAAATAACCTTTTCAAAAAGTTTACTGATGGAGGAAAGCAAACTGATTGGACGATAGCTAGAAGCTTCTGCAGGATTTTTGTCTGGTTTTAAAATTGGAACAACCTTAGCATTTTTCCATTTGTCAGGAAAATATGCTAATTGAAAACATTTGTTAAATATATCAACTAAAAATGATAAGCTACTTTATGGAAGTTTCTTGATGAGGATGTAGAAAATTCCGTCATCGCCAGGAGCTTTCATATTTTTGAATTCTTTAATAATAGTTCTCAATTCTTCCAAATCAGTCTCCCAGGCATTTTCGAAAACCTTCTCTTGATTGAGAATATTTTCGAAGTCCTAAGTAACTTGATTTTCAATTGGACTAGTAAGTCCTAAATTAAAATTGTGCGCACTTTCAAACTGCATAGCAAGTTTTTGAGCTTTTTCACAATTAGTTAGTAATAATTTGTTTTCCTCTTTCAATGCCGGTATTGGCTTCTGAGGTTTTTTTCAAAATTTTAGATAATTTCCAAAAGGGCTTAGAGCCAGGGTCCAATTGAGAAATCTTATTTTCAAAATTTTTGTTTCTTAATTGAGCAAAACGTTTCTTGATTTCTTTCTGCAAATCCTGCCATATAATTTTCATAGCAGGATCACGAGTGCGCTGAAATTGCCTTCTCCTCACGTTTTTAAGACGGATCAAGAGTTTAAGATCATCGTCTATAATCACGGATTCAAATTTTACTTAACATTTTGGAATTGCAATGCTCCTGGCTTCAACAATGGAATTTGTTAAAGTTTCAAGAGCATTGTCAATATCAAGTTTAGTTTCTAAAGAAATGTTAACATCAAGATTGGAGTCAACATACGTTTTATATATATTCCAGTCGGCTCGTAAATAATTGAAAGTGGAGCTGATAGGATTGAGAATCGCTTCATGCGATATTTGAAATGTAACAGGGACATGATCAGAATCAAAATCAGCATGAGTAATCATTTGGCTACAAAGATGACTAGAGTCGGTTAAGACCAAATCAATCGTAGATGGATTTCTAGAAGAGGAAAAACATGTGGGGCTATCAGGGTATTGAATTGAGAAATATCCTGAAGAGCACTCATCAAATAAAATTCTGCCGTTGGAATTACTTTGAGAATGATTCCATGACCGATGTTTGGCATTAAAGTCACCAATGACAAAAAAATTTGACTTATTGCGAGTCAATTTTCGCAAGTCAGTTTGGAGCAAATTAACTTGCTGTCCAGAGCATTGAAAAGGCAAATAGGCAGCTATAAAAGTATATTTACCAAACTGTGTTTCAACAGAAACATTTAAAGTTTTAAAAACTTTAGTTTCAAATGACGAAAACAGTTGATGTTTTATACGCCTATAAATGATGATTGCAACTCCCCCACATGCACCATCAAGTCGATCATTACGATAAACAAAAAAGTTAGGACTCTTGAGTTTAGATCCAGGTTTTAAATACGTTTCGGTAATAACTGCTATATGCACGTTATTTACTGTAAGAAAATTAAACAACTCGTCCTCTTTACCATTTAGAGAACGAGCATTCCAATTTAAAATATTTAAATTATTATTTGGATCCATTAGAAAAAGGTAATTCAATAACAATTTGATTTGTAAATTTTACACCAACTTGGACTGCTTCAGTCATAGTGGTGGCTTTGAACATTGCATCAATCATTAGATTCAATTGTTCAGTTAGAAAATTAAAATCTGAGGCAGACATATCACTTGAAGTGGGTCCATTTGATGATTTCCAGAATTGTACCAGTTCTGAAGAGGCAGATGCTAAGAATATTGGATCTTAAATTTATTAAACGTTGGGAGGGAATGTAGGATCTAAGCAATCATTGATTTGTACTGTATCTAGCTGATCGGAATAAAACAATCATTATTAGTTTACCATCAAACTGGAGCGGACGTCTGAACAGTATTCTACTGCATATCAACAATACTGATGCGACATTGCTTTTATTCGACAAATTACAAGAGCTGTCAAGTAAAAGAGTATTAACGCTACATTATAAATGCACTAATATTACTTTATGAATTGCTTGGTTGCTTTATAAACATTACACTGCGGAACACGTTTTTGTCTCAAGCATCAAAATACCTTTACTAACTTGATTAAGGGTTGCTGAATCCATTGCACTTGCATGCAAGTTTGCCAGCTTGTATGGCAATTTATTCGCTAAATTTGCCACATAATTCAAACTTTATGTGTATAACTATACTTTTCAACAAAGTTCATAATACATTCGATACTCAAAAATTATTTTTTGATGATTTAGAAAAGTATTGTATTTTGCCATATAAGAGAAACGAAGAGTTTTGTATGGAGACTGCAAGCATGTTGGAAAAATCGATTTAATCTAAATTTTATCGTGAAATTTGCACCAAACTACATCTAAAGTGAAAGTTTAAAAATTATTTTGCGTGTTTGCTGGATTAGATCACAAAAAATTTTGATAAATCATACTTTAAATTTCATGTAAACATTAATTAAACCAGTGTTTTATACAACTTTGGCGACCTGTACCTAAAAGTTGTGACGTGCTGGAGCATTTCTGAGAACGGCATCAGATTCAGCGACCCCAAATCTACTAGAGACACATATTTTTATCCTTGAAACACGCCAACATGTCATTTTTATTGCGCTATGTTATAGCATTAGTTCGACTATATCAGGGCCTTTTCCACTTTCAAACTACTTTAATGGTAGGCTTACGGCAATGCAGCTGCTTTATATAAGCAATGATATAATGCTCCATGGTTACTTGGGTGTATACCGAACATAAAAGCCAGTCCTCGGAGTGAAATCAAAATATTGAATCAATTACATACGAACAAAGCAAAATGAAACTTAAATTAAATAACCTAGAAGACAAGTAATGTAAAAAATAAATAAGTTAAATTTATAAAAGTACACATGAATTTTTAACTAACAAGATGCTAACAAGCGTTTTTGTATTCTATCAGAGTTATACTATCTTATCGTTGGCTACTATCCCTTACTCCAAGTTGTTCCCCATCACCCAATCACAACATTCTCCGCGGCACTATTACAACCATATGAGCTTGGCTTTTCTTCACGCGTAATACACACGCGTGGAGCCAGTAAGTATATCGCCAATCGCCATTCAATGTTGATAAATAAGTTCGCGAACGTCTCGCTGAAGAGGTTCATTCACATGCAAAGTCACACAGTTCAACCTGACCGGGCGGCGCACAGTCCAGTTGGATCGAAGTTTAATTTGTTGGATTCGTCGATTACAGTCAGATAAGTCATATTGCGTCTGAGACCCACCTAATTCTCCCAAAAGAAAAATGTACTGTGCTAAAATAATTTCCCGAATAAGTAAGTACTGAATGACTCCACATTATTAGGGTGTGGCCTATTTTTCGAAAGTTCTCAACATTAAAAATTCACGTGCTCTTCTAATTTCGAATCATATGAAAAGAGAAGCATCAAAGTTTAAGCCAAAAATATTAAAATTTAGAAGTGAAGCATGCGTCTTAATGGAGATTTCTTTATGCCATGGAATATGATATACAATGAAGTCTTCATAACTTCATAATTTTGAATCTTTTAGCACCAATCTCTCCAAAATTAAGTTTATGAACATCAAGTTTGACTAAAACTGTAAGTAGTAAAAGTAAAAAGTTGTGCTCCAATCTTTTCATTACTTAACTAAAATAATTGAATTTTGTTTGTTTGACCATAACTTTATGAATATTCAACCGATTTCAAATCTTTTTACATGCTTTTGAAAATAGTTCCAAATAGTGAAAATAAAACATAGGGGGCAATCACCCAGAACCGGACTCCTAAGCCGATAAATTTGTAATTCTAAAATGATTGGTTTTATAACATATTGTTCCTCATTCATGATACATGCTATCATTTTTTTTACGTGCAAAACTCAATTTAAAAATATACATACGAATTTTGTTTTTCAATTTTGGTGGTGTATTTTTGTACTAAATTGATCAATCTTGAAAGGGTGCCCTCAATACTCTATACAATTTAGAAATGTCTCGTAATTCTGTCAATGTGTACCCAGTTTAATGTTTTCACTTCAGCATGCGCCACTTAAAAATCCTAATACTTTTTGAGGTTTCTCTTTTTCTATGATCTGAATTCAGAACCTAAGTAACCAAATGGCATTTTTGCCCTGAATGCTAATATTGGGCTTTTTTATATAGCTGACATGCCCTACATTGACCTTACAATAGCCCTATAAATAAAAAAAGATAATTAGCGGGCTAGTGATTACTTGGGAACTTTCGGTTTTGAGAACTTTTGAAAAATAAGTCGCTCCCTACTCCACATCAAGCACCTTATCGAAATACCTTCATTTTCAGGTTTCAAACCATGGACGAGCAGAAGGTCCATTGCATGCTTGGCAGCGCTTCCCGAAACTCACCAGATGCTCCAGAAAACGTGCCGAGACTTTGCGGACGCCGAGTTGATACCGATCGCTGCCAAGGTCGATCGCGAACAGTTTTACCCGGCAGAGCAAGTGGCCATGGCCGGAGATCTGGGGCTGATGTCGATTGTGCTCGATGAAAAGTACGGAGGAACCGGACTGGACTATCAGGCGTACGCTATCGCTATGGAGGAGATTTCGCGGGGTTCACCGGTTGTAGGCGGGACGATGTCTATCCACAATTCGCTTTACCTGGGACTGTTGGAGAAGTACGGCACGGAAGACCAGAAACAGAGGTTCATTCCCGGCTATACGGATGGGAGGAAAATTGGATGCTTCGCCTTGTCTGAGCCGGGGAATGGTTCGGATGCAGGGGCCGCGTCAACCACCGCCACGTTGAAAGGTGATCGTTGGGTTTTGAATGGAACCAAGTGCTGGATATCTGGAGGTTATGAGGCGGGAAACGCTATTGTCTTTGCGACTACTGACAAAAGCTTGAAGCACAAAGGCATTTCGACGTTCGTGGTACCGATGGATTCGAAAGGGATAAGCCGAGGTAAAAAGGAAGATAAGATGGGACTCCGAGGTTCTTCGACGTGCCAGTTGATATTCGAAGACTGTGAGATACCTAAGGATAACCTTCTTGGACAACCGGGATACGGGTTCAAGATCGCTATGCAGGGCTTGGATACCGGGCGCATAGGAATAGCTGGACAAGCCCTAGGAATCGCGCAAGCTTCCTTGGAATGCGCAGTAGATTACGCAAACAAACGCGTAGCGTTCGGCAAGCCGATTTCCAAGCTACAGGCCATTCAGATGAAGATTGCCGACATGTCGTTGCGGGTGGAGTCGGCTCGACTGCTAACGTGGCGAGCGGCTTGGCTCAAGGACAACAAGAAGCCTTTTACCAAAGAAGCTGCGCAGGCCAAGCTTGCCGCGTCGGAGACTGCTACGTTCTGTGCTCATCAGTGCATCCAGATCCTGGGAGGAATGGGATACGTTTCCGATATGCCGGCCGAGCGATATTATCGCGATGCTAGGATTACGGAGATCTACGAAGGCACGTCGGAGATTCAACGGTTGGTTATTGCTGGGCAGGTTATCAAAGAGCTTTCGAGCTAGTACGAAGATGTAAATTACTGCGACTGACTTACTTTGTAAAATGTATGTATTTTGTTATATTTTTTTCTGCTAAAGTTAATAAAAGTGTTTTGTTAAAGGATGAACATGTATGCATAAGAGTGGCGGTACAGTAGGATGCCGATTTAAAAAAAAAGACAATTTACACCATCTTCAGCCATAGGCTGCGCAGACTGAACATAACTAACATTAGACAACGGACACACGGAACGACCAGTGGACCAGTGAAGAATTTTTCGTTTGACGAAAAGTTTTCTCCGACTTGGGCGGGAATCGCACCAACACTCCGTTGCATAATACGCCTAAACGACTGACGCCGCTAACCGCACGGCTACGATGCCCGATTTTGGCAACAAAGTCGAAATTTTCAGTTGCAAAAACGGTACCGTCCCAAAATCGGAACCCATTTATTTTTCATCAATCGGTTTTAAGAACACACTTAAATTATTTCACGGATTCCTGTGAAAACTCAACAGCTGAACAGGTCGGTGAAATAAATTTACGGAGTACGGTAAATTTTTACAATACCGGGTACCCCCGTTGGTTTGACCATATTTAATCTAAACACTTTTTAATTTGTACCCCGCTAATTTGCACATCGTTCAGATTAAAAATGGTTCAAACGTCATTTAGCTCATGGAACGGAGTAAAGTGAAATGGTACGCTGTGGAACAGAACGCAGAATCAAAACAAAACAGTTAAAGAGGTAGCCAGAAACATGTTTCTAGGGTGACTAGATGTTCAAATTAAAAATAAACCCCCATGGTTTGCATGAGGTATCGTTCAAATTAACGGGGGTACACTGTATTCGGTAAAAAAATCACCGGTATCCGTAAAATTCCGACGAAATTACGGTGTTTTATTTCACCGAACTGTTCAGCTGTTGAGATTATGGTGAAATTCACCGTAATGAGCAGTGTGAATATCATTAGGATGTTGTTACATCATCTTTATGAAACCATATGATGGCCAGACTTCGAAACGGTCAATTTCGAAGCTGATTCCTGTAAAGTACGACTATGCTATGAATCTATAGACCTGTAATATTAATTATGACAGTCGTTCCTATATGTATTTATTATCGCCTAAATGTATTTAATGATTTTATAAAATTGGAAACTTAGAGTGGAATGAGTTCTCATGATTGATGAATGAGAAAGATCATGGATTGGATTTATGAATTCATGATAATCTTCTCCCTGAAATTTTATAAAACTATCAAATCAAACGGTTTAGATTTTCGCCTTATAAGTTTCGCCACCCTACATGCTTTTTATGCTCGCTTCTCAGAGATGCCCAATTCACGTATCGTTCTCACTTCACTCATTCACCATAGCAATAATGGTGAGCTCTATTAACGGTGAGCACATGTGCTCACGACGATGTACGTAATAGTGGGCGTACGAGTTTCGAGAGACTGCCGCTATCACTGTAGGAATGTTTTTATATACATGGTACAGTCGTCCCACAATATGAGAATATCTAATCAAATAGAGCTACAATTGTGGAGAACACATTTTACCTACGTGAACCATTTAAATTATACAACATCACAATCAATAACAATATGCTTAGACATATTTTTTTTTTCGATCCCTATGAATTGAAAGTAAAAAGTAGTTTTAAAACTTTTTCTGCAATTTTTTTTACTCCCTACAAATTGTATGGAATCCAAAAAAAAACAAGCCAATCTTCAACGAATTATGTTTTTTTCTGTTACACGAAAAAATCATCTAAAATATCGTTGGAAAGCTGGGAAACAGTAAAGTTTTCTAGTATACTTAAACCCGACTAAATTGTCACTTACACCCCTTTGCGTTTGAGTCCCTCATTTGAGGGACATTTGTCAACCATATTCCATATATCTATGTCGATTCGTAACTACATGCTCACCGGATAATGATGGTGTAAACTGGTCGATAGATTTGAAATAATTTTGTCTGTGGCGTAACCATGATTTTTCATCATATTTATTTAATTCAGGAAAATTACCCTTAGTTGATCCATAAGTGTAGGGTGACTGTACAACCAGTCAGGCCATCCTATTGGAAAAGCAATCTGGTTTTGGCGAGCTGGCTTCAAGGTACTAGTGTGCGGAGATATGGTGTGCTCCGTGTTTCCATCGACATTATTGCTCATTGCTCAGGTCTCGAGTTTGTATGGGAATGGTTAGTCTGTTCAGTGCTTTTTCGGAATAAGGTTCGTGTTTAGTCCGCGAGAAGCTGTGTGAAAGTGGGAGAGACCTGGAAAAGTTTACTGAAAACCGATCGATATTATTTGTAAATATTTCCATGGAACTGGCGCGACTAGTTGATATTTTTACGAACATTTTTGCGACCATTTCCGCGGGTTGCTGAGGTTGGAGATTGGAAGCATTCGATTAATTCGGAACAAGTTCTGAACCCACTGGACAAGGTGAGACCACGTATCTCTGATATTCATCGGGCTGGACGTGTATGAAAAAAAAACGCGAAAGAATTCCGATGAAACAAAGCTTGATATTTAATGTGTAGAGGTACCTTCATACGCGAAGAACGAGTACAACACACGTCCAGGGTGCACAATTGCGAGGCAGCCACATAGCATACATTATACGGGACGGGACGGGACAGTCAACAACCATAACGTTAATATTCATCAAATAAGTGAGAGGTGATTTTCCGTTTTATTATATTTTGTCTTTCAACGACGACGACCAACGCAAAACGAAAGTGGTCAGTGTGCAATGCAATAATGGTGAAAATCAGCAGCATAAATTTCGACCCTGTATTATTGTATGGTATGGTTGATATGGTGCAGAAAATGTAAATGAATCCACAGCTCTCTCCGCGACCTCAACTAGAAGCAGCAGAGTGGCGATTGAGAGTAATAATACATGATGGAAAGTAGTGATCGTCAATAATTGAAGTGAAGGAAGAAGCAAATGATAGTAGTTGATGTTGAAGTGATTGCAATTTACGCCCCGAAGGAATGTGTGTACTTTCAATTGAGTGTTGACTAAACCATGTGTAGTCTATTATCATTGCGTTACTGTTACTGATAAGCGCGTGCACGGGAGATAACACGCACGCAAACTCGCCGATCCGAATTAGACGGGGGTTGCAACGATGACGATAAGTGATCCGATAACAGCCTAGCTCCTAGAATCGACTGTTTGTTTTTGGTGAGTAACTGGTTTCATCTTCATTCTCCTAGTGTTTAACCTTCTGTCTGGGCCCTAAAAAAGAAGTTACATTGTCTGTGACTTGGGGTAAATTTACCCCAATTTAAATCGTGATAACATTGCGAAATTCAAATAGCTTGTAAAATAAATATGATAATATCTGAAAAAAAGGATAGGTCATTAAGCGTGTTACAGTATTCGTAAGAGATTGACATAGCAATTTCGTTAAACATCTGCTAAAACTTTGCTCATATTATTATGAAAGAGAGTACCGTAATCTGGGGTATCATTGATCCCCTTTTTGGTCATTTCTTAAAGATCTTATTTGAAAGTGCAATGTGGCAAGTTTTATATTTTTAAAACAAGTACAGTGGGATTCCGTTTTTGGCAACAAAGTCTAAATTTTCAGTTGCCAAAATCGGAACCGTGCCAAAATCGGAACCCATATTTTAAATTTTATTTTTCAACTATTGGTTTTGAAAACACCATTAGAATGTTATTAAATGATCCTTATGGAATCATATGGCATCGAGACTTCGGAACGGTTCACTTCGTAGCAGTTTTCCGTAGGGTTGTACTATGCTATGAATCTATAGCACCGTTATGTTAATTGTGACAAACGTTTTACATACTTTTTCAATATTTTTTTGGAAGCTTTATGTACACTATTACTATAAGTGGGCCTCGTAAAATAAATAATCGCATAAGTGACCTTTATTCAAAAACTCGACATTTTCTTAAAACTGTGTAAGAATACGAAAGAAAAAAATAAAATGTATTACTGTGTGCTTACTAAGACGTATTTACAAAACAAAAGCGCTGAGTATTGCAAAACGACATATATTTTTTAATTAGATGAACATTAAAAATCAGCTTTAACGTAAAATTTTACAAAATTCATTAAGTTTAGAATTGTTCCTTTAATATTTGTTTTTTGATAAAGCATTCCATAATGAATGATTGACTGTAGCCAAAAGGGCAAACATAAAAAAACTTAAACATGAGGTGATCCATAAATGTGGCTTGTAATTTTGTAGAATATAATTTTGCTTGAAATGAGTTATAATTGAGCTTGACATATGTTTAATATTTACCTTATGAGATCAACAGAAATTTACAGGATCCCGCTATGAACCCTCAAGAGCCTGATAGGAATCTTCAGGTGCACGTAAGGAATCTATAGGAAAACGCTAGGGTTCTGAAGCATCTTGCTAGGAATTCGTAGGATTTTTGGATTCCGCTGCGGTATTGCTGAAAATTCTCAAGTCTCCGATAAAAATTTTCAAAAGTTTATAATTATTGGGCTACCGTAATCCGGGGTATCATTGATCAGCGGGGTAACATTGATCGGAATGACTCATCTCGTAAAAAGTTCGTATCATCATTTATTGATGGAACATTTCTAAATCATGAATGGTGTTTCTCTTTCTCATATTCATGTGCTAATGAAAGTGAAGATTTTTGCGAAAATTGCGTTTACCTTATGCGTAAATTTGTCAACTTTTCGAAACAATGATTTCAATGGGTAAGGATGACACTACCGAAGATTCATATCTCACACAAGTTCTGCAAACGATATGAGCAAGGGAAATACAATTCTTCCTAAAAATAGCATCGCTGAAAACGATTCCGTTATCAAAACTTTCATAAGTATGCTCAATTAGGTAACATCAACGATTTACTGTAAAGAATATAGAATTCCCTAAGGAAATTGCCTACCTTTAGGCGTATTCCGTGGTTCGAGGTGCTTTTAATTTTAAAATAACTCAAAAAAGAAATGAGTTGTAAGCGTTTGGCCTGAATATTCGGCTTCGGGGGTGATGATTTAAATTAGTAACGACATTTTCAATATTACCGAACGATGTTTGCATGGGTGATCAATGTTACCCCGTATCAGCTAAATCAAAAAATCACTTAAAACATTTTTTTAAACATGCTTAAATCTTTCAAAAAAGAAAATGCAGTATATAGTCACGAGCTATGGGTGGCAGTACTTGTTTTAAAAATATAAAATTTGCAACATTTGCATTTCCAAACGAAATATTTAAGAAATATTCAAAAAAATGATCAATGTTACCCCGGATTACGGTACCACTAGCACTCATCAAATACCTCTAGAAACCTTTTCAAAATCACCAAGATTTCGCCAGAAATACTCAAAATATCACTAATAATCCCCATTATCCCGCTAGAAAATTAGAGGATGCTTTAGCAACCTTAAGAGTTTATTAGGGATCTCCAAATTCCAAATTCCTCAATTATACATTCTCAGGATCCCGCCAGAAACCCTCAGTCTCTTCTATAAATCTGCAGATATCCTCAAAAATTCGTTAAAATTTCTAAGAAGTCCATTAAGAACCGAGAATCTCCAAAGGATTCTCATAGACCCAGCTCGTAAGGAATATTTTGATTATATTCAAACCCGTATCCTTGATTAAAAATCTTGTATAATATTCTGGATCGTCTTTTAACAAACCTAGCTTCTTACAGAATCTCTAACAAAAAAGGAACGCAGCTATAAATAGTTGACGCAGATAGATCGATATTCCTATCAATACCGCAGACAAAAAGTTAAAACACTGACAATCGTTTTTATCGCACGCTTCAATGATATTATTGAGAATAAAGTATAGTTTGGACTGTGTTCGTATTTGTCATGGTGCCGGTGGAATTCTTGAAAAAATAATAAAGAATGTAGTAAAATATGCATTCTTTTCATAGATTTTATATTGACACTTCTTCAATTCTCTAGAATAACGCAATTTATTTGATGAATTTTCTTAAAAGCCATGATATACGACATTTTGCTGTATTTATATCTATTACTGCGGTATGTTTTTAGTTAATCCATAATAATAAAAACACTGAGCCTAAAAGTTGAGAAGAAACTTATGATTGTAACTCTGTGTGAGTCATATGATTTTTTGTTCCTCTTATATCGGTGCTTGTGCTCAAACAAGCTGTTCCAAATATGTAGAAAAGTGTTTTTTAGAGTATCCCCTACTGGCAGACCCAAGTGGGCTGGTCACTCAATATTAATGCCTAAGAAAAAATATTGGTCTCCAGTTGCGATACAAGTAGAGATTATTGCCCTTATGAAACGTTTCGAATACATGACCAATGACCATCCCGAAGTAAATAAGCGCGGGGAGCCCCTAGTAGTTGGTCATATTTAGGGGAATATCGACGAAAATGGAGCTCTGGAATGTAATCGGTGTAAGATGACCTGTTATTCAAATGACTAAACCAACAAACACGAAAATATTTACAAAAATTTACAAATTTTAATAGTATTCACAAATGTTGCCAAAAACGGATCCATTTTGTTGCCAAAATCGGGGGGTGCCAAAAATGGAGCATGCCAAAAACGGAATCCCACTGTACTGGCACGCATCGCTCGTGACTTTATACTGTATTTTACTTTTTTGAAAGATTTAAGCATGTTTCAAAAATCATTAGCGGTTTTTTAATTTAACTCATATGGTGTAACATTGATCACCCATGTAAACAACGTTAGGTGATGTTTAAAATGCCATTACTTACACAGCGTAACAAAAATAACATGTTTGCGTGTCTCAAGAACCAAACTATGTGTCTCTAGTAGATTTGGGGCTGCTGAATCTGATGCCGTTCTCAGAAATGTTCCAGCACGTCACAATTTTTAGCTACAGGTCGCCAAAGTTGTACAAAACACTGCTTTTATTAATGTTTACATGAAATTTAAAGTACAATTTATCATACTTTTTTGTAATCTAATCCACCAAGCATGCAAAATTGAACTTGAACTTTCATTTCAGACATAATTTGATAGAAATTTCGCGATTAAATTTCGATTAAACCGATTTTTTCAACATGCTTGCAGTCTCCATACAAAATTCTTCGTTTCATCTATATGGCAAAATACAACAATTCTCTAAACCATCAAAAAATAACTTTTCCGTATCGAAAATAATACAAACTTTGATGATAAGTATTGTTATACACATAAAGTTTGAATTCAGTGGCAAATTAAGCCAATATATTACCTTACAAGCTGGGAAACTTGCATGCAAGTTGGCTGAAATAGTCATTTTTTGCATTTTCAACAGTCAATATCTCAAAAACTGGACGTGCTATGATATTTCTGAAAACGGCAATGGATTCAGCAACCCTTAATTAAGTGAATAGCGGTATTTTGGTGCTGGAGACAAAAACGTGTTCCGCAGTGTTATTGAAATCATGCCCACTGAAGCCGAATATAATGATCAAAACTCTTACAAGTCATTTATTTTTTTGAGTTGAATTAAGCTTAAAAACACCTTGAACCGCAGAATCTAGGCGTAAACAATGTTCTAAGGCAATTTAACATTCCAAAAAGTTATTCGTTAATTTTATCCAATTGCATTGGCGTAGGAACAGGAGGGGCCAAGGGGGCCTAGCCCGCTTATTTTATGTTATAAACTATAGTGTTAAAACTCCGCTTGTCTCACACAGCATTAGCGTCGCGGTGTAGACTTCAGTGAATCTCGCGTCAACCGAAATTTTAACAGTCTGGTTGTCGTGTGATTGGTTACTGTTAGAACTAGCTGCTTATTGTATGCGATAAGCGCTAATTTTTGATATTTCCGATGTAAAAAAAATATCGTGGTTAAAAAAAGCGTCAATATCCTGGAAATTTTATTCCCAAAATTCGTTTTTTTAATAATCCAAGTAATGCTGTTTCAGAATACAGCAGCATATTCGCTGCATTATGATTTCTCATGAATTTGGAGGATACACTGCTCGAGATTTCCAGTGATGATGATTTCCATTGTGAGATTTCACTAAAGAAATCCATATATTAAATTCAACTCGTCTGAAAATATTTTATTTGAAGAATAGAGAAAATTACTTAAGGAATTTCTCAGACAATACATAGAGGGAAATTTTGTCGAAAAATAAGGCTTAACTTGCAAGGAATTTCGGCATGGCCAAGTTTTCTTCAGATGAATGGCAGATCTGGTGTTACAAAATGTATAAAAATCGACCATAGTGTTTCATTCCAGCATTAAATTCTCTTTTTTATTTTGAATCAATTTTTTAAGTATACGTACAAGAATAAATTTATTGATTAAATTATAATTTTACAAGAAAACTTATTGTTTAAAAATTTATATGATTAATTTTCAACAGACGTGTAGCAAAATTTTTCAAAAAAAATCTTTTCGATATTCTCCATACAATTTTTGGTATAATCAAATTCCTCAAGGCTTCAGAACTTTTGCAAATCTCTTGGTAATCAGTCAAATAATATTGTGGGACTTGTTCATACTTTCAAAGAGAATTCATCTTGGTGCACATCCATTCCTTCTATATAAAAAAAACCATTGATTCTGTCAAATCTAACACTAAGATAGTTCGCTGAAAGTTCTACTAGAAATTTTGCTCTAAATTTATTCAATTAGTTTTCCCAAAAAAATTATGCCAAATTCTTCCGTGAAGTTTATTAAAAGTCCTTAAAAAATATTTCCAAAATAAATTGCGTCAAAAATTCTTCTGTGCTTTAATCTAAAAATTTTGCCTTTTTTTCAAGAATTTGAAAGAAAATTGTTTTTGAATCATCAGATAAAATTGGTAAAAAAAAACAGGAAAACTTTTGCTTCCGAAATTAGCATAGTGATAAAGGAAACTGTAAAGAAACATGTAGCAAAATAACTGGGAAAGGGAAAAGGGTTTATTCATAAAGAAGTTTATCTTGATCTTCCTGGAAATACTTCTTCGGGAACAATTTTACCAATTATTTAAAGAGGTTCGAACTATCCTGTAATTTACATCTAGGGAAAAGATTATAAATCACCTTTCATTGTATCTTTGCTTCAACCTGTTTCAATATTTTATTGTTTCTCCTTCCTTCGCATGACGCTTTGAGGAACTTCGTACAAAAATCTTTCCTTACTCCAAAACGAAACATTTTAAAGAATCTAATAAAGGGTAAATTATAGAAGTTTCGAAAAATTGCAGAATTCTTATGCGTGTGGTTCCTGATTTCTGAGTCTATCAGGAATTCCTCAAAACAAAAATAAAACAATGTAATGCAAAAGTTTCCCCTGAGATTTTAAATCATTAAAATCTTACATTACGAATTCACCACAATATTTCTTAGGTAATACTTAAACGAATCTCTAATATTTTTTTCGGAAGAATCTTAGGGAAACAATAATATGATTTTCTAAGAAATCCTTACAAGCGAAATCTATGAGTATTTTCGAGAACGAGTTTTTGAAAGATAAGTTGAACGCAGGGTTGGGAAAAAATCTGAAATTCATTCTACAGTAGCCAATCAAAGCCAATCGCAGTCAGCGAAGCCAGTGAAACTCACGCCTATCGCTACTGTAGGCAAAGAGCCTTGAAAATTGCAAAACACCCGTTGCTAAGGGCAACCCAAAATTACTGTAGAAAAATGTTCTATTTCCCGCTGCATTTCCCGCATTTGGAGCCTTCAATGACACTAACGATTTAGAAAATTCATGCACCCAACATAGGCTACTTGATGAGATTCACGTTTTTTGAACTACTGTACTGGGAAAGCCACGTGATTTTCGCGAAATTCAAGCATACTACTATTTCCATTTCCAGCACTGGTTGAACGTATTCCGCTAGGAATATTATAGTCATGTATAATTCTTTGAACATTTATTTTACGGTATTTTGAAAAAATGAAAAGAAATATTTTCGGGACAGTTTTGTAATAATGCGGGATGCTGCTACTTGATTTTAGAGACATCTAAAAAATAATTATCTGTGAAAAAATGCAGACAGATCTGCGGAGAACTTCTCTGAGAAATCATGAATAACATTTTCCCAATTGAATTCTTTTTAATTGCTCATGAAATTCTTGTGGTATATTACGAGGAACCTGGAGGAATCATTTATATTTTGCAGGAAGTCTGGATAATTTTCGCAGCCATTTTTTTTTCCAAAAAATGGTGTTGAGAAACTTTAGGAGCAAAGTTGAAAATGGCGAACTTTCTGAAGAATTCGAGGAATGAATCGTTGCTTGAGACTCCTACATTTTTTTACTTTCTCCTATTTTTGGAGAAATCCTCAGTAGTTCCTGAAAATTCTAAACAAATTATTAATGAACAACTGGAGGATACTTTAAACTAACAACTGGAATTTATATGTAATAAGTACGTAGAGGACCTTCCAGGAGAAACGATTAAAATAATTTATAATACCGTTTTGATTCATATTACGGACACTTAAGGCCTTAGTGAAGTATAACTCAGCATAGAGCATACAAAATAAATCATTATGTATGATTTCTCAGCGTTATCGAGCGTCGGAAACCCTTAGCTTTCGTATTTGGAAAGAATACGCTCCCGCAACTTGAATAATTTTAAATAAATCGAAATGTTTGGCCTTTTCGTGATTTTTATTCTGGACGCTTCCTCACTTTTGTCTCATATTTCGGACACTTTGATTCAAATTCTGGACAGCTAATGGAAAGCATTAATAGAAAAGTCAAACTATCAGTTGAAGTCGTCAAGTCACTAAAGAGACGTCAAGTCACTAAAGAGAGGCAGTTGAACATTATAAGTTAGCATAGATTTATATAGAAAAAGCTTATTAAAACGAGCCTCGAAAGTGAGGACTTTCGAACAGCAAAAATTGAAACATTTCGTGTGAAATGTTTCCCATACGAAGTAGTGTCCGGAATTTGAAACTGTCCGTAATATGATTCAAAACGGTACATTCTGTGGCGGAATACTTCAAGAGATTTTCAAGCAATTCGATATAGATTTTTCGAGAAATTTTCTGGTGAGATCAGCAAGTCTAGGAATGATATTTCGTGGGAGTCCTAGGACGAACTCAGTGAAAACTGGTAAAGGAGTTCTTGGAGAAAGCACTTGTGGTGAAACATCTCATAATCCAAAGATGGCCGCCACAATGCACAATGGACCGAATCAACATTTTAGCCGGAAAAAAAAGTGTTTTCATTGTTCTCGTCGACTTTAGACGTTCGATGTCTCCAGAGAAGTTATTCGTAAGAGAGTTTTGCATCTTTTAAGAAAAAAGTTGAATAGTGTGGCCCTTATTTAAGTTAAAATTTTGACTCAAATTTTTTTTGTTTGATGAAATTTGTGGCTGCACTCTTCTGCAAACTTTTAGAAAACGTTATTTTGAACAACTTTGTGGAAGATACTTTTGATCTAACTCTTCATTTGAGCTAAGTAAATTGATTTTGAAAGTTTTAAATTAGGTTGGACCCGAAAAACAGTTATTTTTGTCTAGCTTTCTCATTTTCAGTTTTACGTGAATGTGGTCTTCAGAAGAGTTGCAGATTAAGTAAAGATACACATGTTTGATGAACATCGCAAGTTTTTAATTCTTGTGATTTTGAAGTTATAAGCAAATTTAAGTGAAAAACTATGAAATCTTTAGATGCTCATAACTCATGGAGTTGGTTCGATAAAATTTTTCTTTTAGTGGCATTGAGAAGGCCATACAATAGGAAACTTTTGCTGCAAAAACTGTGAGAACGTATTTTTTGTAAATTGAGAAAATTCAATTCAAAAATACACTTAAAAAATTCGAAATTCGCATGTTACTCACAAGATTTTAAAGTTATGATTGGTGGTTTTTTAGCTTCAGAAGAATAGTAAAGGTTACTAACACACACAGTTTGTTCATAAAAATGAGAATTTCTGTTATGCGAAAAATAATGTTTAACTTTGAAGGACAGCTTTTTAAGGAATTTTTGGAAATACCAGATGCATTTCGTTATAGGCTTGAAGTTCAATAACATTGTAGAAAAGTAGACACAGACACAGACAGCCGATTATGATATTGTTAATAAATAAAAAAGATATAGCACAAACAAGGTGTCAACCTCGATATCGAATCAGAGAACCATAGTAAATAGTTATTTATGCAACAAGGTGCAAAATGATGATCTTTTCAGCACGAGTTGTACAAATACGACGAGTACTGAAAAAATCGAGTTTTGCAACGAGTTGCAAACAATATTTTTTGCCATTACGAAAAATGCCGTTACAGTTGGATTGATTCTTGGAGCATAAACATCTTTCGAGAAAACCCACATGCGCATCAATGCGTAGTAACAACTCAATATTCCTCAATCAGGTAGGCTGTGAAATTATTGTCACAAATTTTCATATTTCCGTTGCTGACTCTATTTTCAGGCTGATCAGGTAAGTCGCTGCATATAATTTTCTAATAATATGACAGCTATTCTCTATGTGCTGGATTGTCTGCACGAACCGTCGCATAAAGCCCGACTTTCTTGAGAATGAACCGACAAGCTCTACTGCCTCCTCTATATCCGCAAGACGATTGTGCTCCAACAAAAAAGTACCACACGGTCAACTGGATTCCGATTCTATATCCGTTTCCGTTGTACTATCCAAACCCGGTTCAATTCGGATCGTCGGAGAATCAGAACCTAGTTGACTTATTGATAATTCCAGAGCAATTCGATAAAATACATATAGAGGCAATCCGGTGACAATTTGACTACTCCAAAAACAGTGCTGAAAAGTGCTACTTTTCGAAACCGTTATCAGTGCTGAAAAGTAGCACTTTTCAGCACTGTTTTTCTTGGAAGGAAAAGTAGGCCGTTATGTTGTCCATTCTCTTTATAAAAAGTAACTTGATATGCAACGGAATTGCAAAAAAAATGTTTTCATGGCTAACTTGGATCGCAGTTGCACTGGTTTTGTGTTCTGTAATTCGATACCTCCCTAACTCGATTTTCCCTTCAATAGGCCTTTTCATGTGACAGGTCCGTCTATGCATTTGTTTACATCGATGGAGGACCGGTGCTAACCAGGGCTGGCATCAACTCGCACAATGCGCGCAAAGAGCAGAATTTAACCACTGCACAAAGAGGAGACAGACGCGCGCAAAGTGTAACAACACGAACACAATGAGGACACGCAGTAGGAAAGAGAGTGTAAGCGATTACGCAAAGAGTAATGCTGACGGAGTGTGTTGGCAAAACATGCTCAAAGTGTACACAATTTGGCTCTTTATACCTTATATTGTAAGTTCGGTCAATCGTTAGAAAATGCATTTCGCCGAAGTTGGATTTTTCTTGGAATCCATGCAAGATACCCTACTTTGGAAGTAGGGCGCATTCGAGCGCATCCAGATGCGAATCGAATGCACCACTTCCGAAGTAGGGTATCTTGCATGGATTCCGAGAAAAATCCAACTTCGGCGAGGAACCATTTCTAACTTTTTACCGCGCCGACAATAACATGGGTGTTTTTGAAACGAGGCCAACGAATAGATGTCGGATATCGATGTCCGTAGTTGTTTTGGAATTCAAGATGGCGACTTCCGGGTTGTGAAAAGCGCTTCAAACCCATTCAATATGGGTATTTTTGGAACGGGGCCGACGAGTAGATGACGGAAATCGATGTCTGACGCTATTTTGGAATCCAAGATGGCGACTTCCGGTTTGTGAAAAGCGCTTCAAGCCCCTGCAATATGGGTATTTTTGGAACGGGGCCGACGAGTAGATGACGGAAATCGATGTCCGGTGTCGTTTTGGAATTCAAGATGGCCACTTCAAGTTTGTGAAAAGCGCTTCAAATCCATGCAATATGGGTATTTTTGGAACGGGGCCGACGAGTAGATGATGGAAATCGATGTCCGGTGTTGTTTTGGAATCCAAGATGGTGACTTCCGGTTTGTGAAAAGCGCTTCAAACCCATGCAATATGGGTATTTTTGGAACGGGACCGACGAGTAGATGACGGAAATCGATGTCTGACGCCATTTTGAAATCCAAGATGGCGACTTCCGGTTTGCGAAAAGCGCTTCAAGCCCCTGCAATATGGGTATTTTTGGAACGGGGCTGACGAGTAGATGACGGAAATCGATGTCTGACGCCATTTTGGAATCCAAGATGGCGACTTTCTTTTTTTGCAGGGTGACCAGCGCACCGGGAAATCGGGAAAACCGGGAAAATGCCGGGAATTCCAAATCACCGGGAGAAAACCGGGAAATATGCGGGAATTTCAATCAACGCCGGGAAAATGTTGCATACTAGTACTTATGAAACTTGCATATAGTGTTTTCATGAAGTTTCAAAAAGCATTTCATGTTACAAAATACAATGTTAGGGTGTTATCTTGCAAAACCAACTTTCTATGAATCTTAGCTAGAAGTCCATCCACTCAATACTTAGGTTTTATTGCTAAAATCTCCTCATCCTTAGGATAATATTATTTCAATCATTTTTAGGAACTAACTTATAGGAAAGTTTACCTAATTTTTCAAAAACATTATTTCTATGAATTTGACATAAAAATATAGATAGAACAACGCTTCTTTTTGGAATTTTGAAAAAATATCTTTTCGAATATATAAAGAATATTCAAAACATATGATCGTGACAAAAGATTTGATATTCGCTTCTTGTTTGACAATGCTAAAAAATATTATAAAACTCTAATCCATTCCAGAATTATGTGTTATTTTGTCAGAAATAATTGTCCAGAGAAAAACTATATTGTGGGCTTCGTGGCCGTGCGGTCACTGTTACCAAGCATTTAGCCGCATCGCTCCAAGGAGTGTGGGTTCGATTCCCGCTTCAGTCCGGAAAACTTTTCGTCAGGAACGTATTTCGACTGTACCACTGGGCGTTGCATGCTAGTCCGTTGTCTAGTGTGGTGCTTCCTTCAAAGGGCTAATCGTCCACTTGGAAGCATTAACGTGTCGGTGTCTTTCATATTCTTAAGTTGGCTAGATCATCATACAAGCCGTGGTCAAACTTTTAACGGCACTAAACATTTTCATAAAAATAATAAGTTCCATGGTGAAGTATGCTGTTCTGCAACAGAATTGGTCAAGAAATTTTCTACTGCGAAATGAAATGAAATTTCACCTCAACTGCGCTGCCCATAACTGCATATTTGTAACATTCGACAAAAGTAGGCATTGAGTAAATTGGATACTAAGTGTGCATTTTATTGCAGTATGCGAGGAAACTAAAATTTCTAGAAATCACTAAGAACGCAAAAGTGCTTATTTGAGGCTGAAATTTTTACTACTCATATCGCATGTTGGGTAATTCTGATAGAAATTCCGTTGCCACTGCATAACGAGGCTCATGTATAATCTCAATGTGACTGTTGGGCGGTTACATTTGCCAAGGTGACAAAGCAACTTGGTATTTTTTCGTTTTTTTAGAATAATCTCACGGATTTCAGTAAGTTGATCGAAAGTATTTGACATTTGATGACAGTTCCCGGTATTAACTCGAAATCGACAAAAATATCGAATGTGACGAATATGCAGTTATGGGCAGTGCGTACTGCAATAAAAAATATTTTGTTGGTCACTTCTGAAAAGAAATTGTGAAGTCCCGGCAGCAAATCTGATTTTCGTTTTATTTTTCGGATTTACAGTAGTAATGCTCTGGTGTATGGCCAAAATAACTCGTGCTTGAAGTCGTTTGAAATGGTAAAAAAAATCGTAATAAACTCTTTTTTTTTGCTTTTAATGAAACCGGATTTTTTTTGGAATTCCGGGAAAAAACCGGGAGAAAACCGGGAATTTGAAATTGACTTTTCACTGGCCACCCTGGGTTTGTGAAAAGCGCTTCAAACCCATGCAATATGGGTATTTTTGGAACGGGGCCGACGAGTAGATGGCGGAAATCGATGTCCGGTGTCGTTTTTGAATCCAAGATGGCCACTTCCGGTTTGTGAAAAGCTCTTCAAACCCATGCAATATGGGTATTTTTGGAACGGGGCCGACGAGTAGATGATGGAAATCGATGTCCGGTGTCGTTTTGGAATCCAAGATGGCCACTTCCGGTTTGTGGAAAGCGCTTCAAACCCATGCAATATGGGTATTTTTGGAACGGGACCGACGAGTAGATGACGGAGATCGATGTCTGACGTCATTTTGGAATCCAAGATGGCGACTTCCGGTTTGTGAAAAGCGCTTCAAACCCATTCAATATGGGTATTTTTGGAACGGGGCCGACGAGTAGATGACGAAAATCGATGTCCGACGTCATTTTGGAATCCAAGATGGCGACTTCCGGTTTGTGAAAGGCGCTTCAAACCCATTCAATATGGGTATTTTTGGAACGGGGCCGACGAGTAGATGACGGAAATCGATGTCTGACGCCATTTTGGAATCCGAAATGGCGACTTCCGGTTTGTGAAAAGCGCTTCAAGCCCCTGCAATATGGGTATTTTTGGAGCGGGCCGATGAGTAGATTACGGAAATCGATGTCTGACGCCATTTTGGAATCCAAGATTTGTGAAAATCACTTTAAACCGAATTTCGCCATCTTGGATTTCAAAATGGTGGCAGACATTTCCGCCATCTACTCGTCGGTCCCGTTCCAAAAATACCCATATTGCATGGGTTTGAAGAAATTTTCGCAAACCGGAAGTCGCCATCTTAGATTCCAAAATGGCGTCGGACATCGATTTCCGCCTTCTACTCGTCGGCCTTGTTCCAAAAATACCCATATTGCATGGGCTCAAAGTGATATTCACAAACCGGAAGTCGCCATCTTGGATTCCAAAATGGTGTCATGCATCGATTTCTGTCATCTACTCGTCGGCCCCATTCCATAAATACCCATATTGAATGGGCTCAAAGTGATTTTCACAAACCGGAAGTCGCCATCTTGGATTCCAAATTGGTGCCAGACATCGATTTCCGGCATCTACTCGTCGGTCCCGTTCCAAAAATACCCATATTGCATGGGTTTGAAGGGATTTTCACAAACCGGAAGTCGCCATCTTGGATTCCAAAATGGCGTCAGACATAGATTTCCGTCATCTACTCGTCGGCCCCGTTCCAAAAATACCCATATTGAATGGGCTCAAAGTGATTTTCACAAACCGGTAGTCGCCATCTTGGATTCCAAAATGGTGTCAGACATCGATCTCCGTCATCTACTCGTCGGCCCCATTCCATAAATACCCATATTGCATAGGTTCAAAGTGATTTTCACAAACCGGAAGTCGCCATCTTGGATTCCAAAATGGTGTCAGACATCGATCTCCGTCATCTACTCGTCGGCCCCATTCCATAAATACCCATATTGCATAGGTTCAAAGTGATTTTCACAAACCGGAAGTCGCCATCTTGGATTCCAAAATGGCGTCAGACATCGATTTCCGTCATCTACTCGTCGGCCCCGTTCCAAAAATACCCATATTGAATGGGCTCAAAGTGATTTTCACAAACCGGAAGTCGCCATCTTGGATTCCAAATTGGTGCCAGACATCGATTTCCGGCATCTACTCGTCGGCCCCGTTCCAAAAATACCCATATTGCATGGGTTTGAAGGGATTTTTGCAAACCGGAAGTCGCCATCTTGGATTCCAAATTGGTGCCAGACATCGATTTCCGGCATCTACTCGTCGGACCCGTTCCAAAAATACCCATATTGAATGGGCTCAAAGTAATTTTCACAAACCGGTAGTCGCCATCTTGTATTGCAAAATGGTGTCAGACATCGATTTCCGTCATCTACTCGTCGGCCCCGTTCCAAAAATACCCATATTGCATAGGTTCAAAGTGATTTTCACAAACCGGAAGTCGCCATCTTGGATTCCAAAATGGTGTCAGACATCGATCTCCGTCATCTACTCGTCGGCCCCATTCCATAAATACCCATATTGCATAGGTTCAAAGTGATTTTCACAAACCGGAAGTCGCCATCTTGGATTCCAAAATGGCGTCAGACATCGATTTCCGTCATCTACTCGTCGGCCCCGTTCCAAAAATACCCATATTGAATGGGCTCAAAGTGATTTTCACAAACCGGAAGTCGCCATCTTGGATTCCAAATTGGTGCCAGACATCGATTTCCGGCATCTACTCGTCGGCCCCATTCCAAAAATACCCATATTGCATGGGTTTGAAGGGATTTTGGCAAACCGGAAGTCGCCATCTTGGATTCCAAATTGGTGCCAGACATCGATTTCCGGCATCTACTCGTCGGACCCGTTCCAAAAATACCCATATTGAATGGGCTCAAAGTAATTTTCACAAACCGGTAGTCGCCATCTTGTATTGCAAAATGGTGTCAGACATCGATTTCCGTCATCTACTCGTTGGCCCCGTTCCAAAAATACCCATATTGCATGGGTTCAAAGTGATTTTCACAAACCGGAAGTCGCCATCTTGGATTCCAAAATGGCGTCAGACATCGATTTCCGTCATCTACTCGTCGGCCCCGTTCCAAAAATACCCATATTGAATGGGCTCAAAGTGATTTTCACAAACCGGAAGTCGCCATCTTGGATTCCAAATTGGTGCCAGACATCGATTTCCGGCATCTACTCGTCGGCCCCGTTCCAAAAATACCCATATTGAATGGGCTCAAAGTAATTTTCACAAACCGGTAGTCGCCATCTTGTATTGCAAAATGGTGTCAGACATCGATTTCCGTCATCTACTCGTCGGCCCCGTTCCAAAAATACCCATATTGCATGGGTTGGAAGGGATTTTTGCAAACCGGAAGTCGCCATCTTGGATTCCAAATTGGTGCCAGACATCGATTTCCGGCATCTACTCGTCGGACCCGTTCCAAAAATACCCATATTGAATGGGCTCAAAGTAATTTTCACAAACCGGTAGTCGCCATCTTGTATTGCAAAATGGTGTCAGACATCGATTTCCGTCATCTACTCGTTGGCCCCGTTCCAAAAATACCCATATTGCATGGGTTCAAAGTAATTTTCACAAACCGGTAGTCGCCATCTTGGATTCCAAAACGACAACGGACATCGATTTCCGGCATCTACTCGTCGGCCCCGTTCCAAAAATACCCATATTGCATGGGTTTGAAGGGATTTTTGCAAACCGGAAGTCGCCATCTTGGATTCCAAATTGGTGCCAGACATCGATTTCCGGCATCTACTCGTCGGTCCCGTTCCAAAAATACCCATATTGCAGGGGTTTGAAGGGATTTCTGTAAACCGGAAGTCTCCATCTTGGATTCCAAAATGACATCGGACATCGATTTCCGTTACCTACTCGTCGGTCCCGTTCCAACAATTCTCCCATATATTCCAATAGAAGCTCCTATAGAAGCATTCGGTAGGTACTCAATGAGCCACACAAAGAGTGTGTGTTCACCATTTTCCATCAACACTTTGTGTCGAAGGATGCATTGCAGCGAGAGCAGAAACACAAAGAGGCGTCAAAGAGGTAAGAACCAGTGAGAAAGGCTGATGACATATTGAAAGAGAAGAGAAGTGAAGTGAAGTGTTGGCGAAAAGAGAAGATAAGAGGTAAAAATGGTATGGCATACTGGGAGAGGTTTCGAAAGAGTTTTAATGCGCTCCTTGTTTTCATTGATTTTGTGCTTCAGCAACAGCATGCTGCCTGCAACCAGAGAGAGAGCGCATGGCTGCTTCATTCGTTTTTTTCTCTTTTCCCATGTCCATCTGCATCAACTGGCGCCTGTAAAGGCGACTCTGTAGAATGTATAGCAAGGGGGTAAAAATCATTTCTCGCGGAACATTACTAAAGGACCTATCTAACATTGAGAGGCTCTCTTTGTTTACTTTCTCTTTCATTAATAACTGAGTCACATTAACCTCTTCTGTTGCGTTTTTTGTATGAAACGCTAGTCAAGGGAATTGACTTTCGATCTATAGTGAAAAACTTCCCAAAATGATTAGTATTCCACTGTTATAATCGAAAGAGAACGAGAGAGGAGAGAATCTCTCATTTGTACATAGGTCCTTTAGTAATGTTCCGCGAGATTTCATCAAGCAGGAGCATTGCTTCGTGATGACGTACAAGAAAACCGTTCAAATCACAAAGCAAGTTGTTTTTCGTCATCATTCGGCAGTCCAGTCCACTAGAAATTACAATGTAGGGCCGACAAATTTCATAACCCTAAAGGGGTGGGTGGGTGTACTGAAGATGCTACAGCTCATATAAAATTTGAAAAATATTCATACAAATTGCGTTACAAGGGGGTGGTTGGGTGTAAAAAATGACAATTTTTGGCGTTATGAAATTTGAGAATTAACCCATAAAACCTAAACGAAACAAGTAGAAATAGCAATCCTAGGCTATGATTAATAGTATATACAATATTAAAATTATAACAGAATTAATGAGTTGTTGTTAATTTACATGATTGAACACACGATTGAGCACGTTAATGAAATAACCAATGAATAATTAATCCAGATTTTCATGACACAGTTCTTAAATTTGAATCACTACCAAAATAACTATTAAAAAGACAAATTGATTAATTCAAGATCAAAACATATTCGGTACACACTTAGATTTTTTCTCTTTGTTCGATAATGTTTTTACCGGCAACGTACTGTAAATAAATATTTAACTTAAGTTTCGGTATTACAAACGAGATTTACCGAACCCCCTATATTATATATAGGAAAATCAAAACAATGTTCGTCCACTTTTACCGAAATCGTCGTTTTATTTACCGAAAAAACTGTAAATTATTTAGATTTGCCGTAGACTGTAATTTTTCACCGTACTTCAGTTCGTAGTGCTACAATGCTTAAGGTAATTATATAACGAAGCCAAGCCACACCTCAAATTTTCAAGAGCACAAAACTTGAGAACCAAACAGCGCTACTCGTTGAAAATTTATCCCATTGGTCAATACCAACAAGCAAGTAATTACAGTTAACTCTCCCCTACTCGATATTCCGTATCTCGATATCGAGTTAGAGAACCATAGTAAAAGTTGGTTTTCATGGCTAACTCGATGGTCCCTTGGATCGCAGTTGCACTGGTTTTGTGTTCTGTAACTCGATACCTCCCTAACTCGATGGTCCCTTCAATATCGAGTAAGGGAGAGTTAACTGTAGATTGTTTTTTTTTTTATCGCGGACTGTTGAAAGATTCTCCAGTCTTGTGCACTTGAAAATTCGAAGGTTGGCTTCGTTTTATAATCACCTTAACCGATCAAATTGTAATTTGATATTTTTGAGGCCGCCATATTTGTTTCGGTGTGATAGTCAACGCGATAGTATTACATCCGTTTCATATTCTCTGATTGTTTTCCGTAAGTAGGTACGACCTGAGTGATTTTATTAAAAAACCTATTGTTTAAGGTTGAATAAAATATTTTCGTTGTAGTACTTGTCGTTGTTGTAACTGCTCAATTACGTTTCTGGATAGCATCATCACTTTAACCAACATAAACACCTATGACGGATTCGGTGGCGGTTTTTTGCAAAAGAGGTGAACAGTTGCATATGAGCTACACGGAGAAATATTTTTACCTAATTTTTGAGTTAACTTTACCCAAAATTAAGTATATCGATTATATAGAGAAACTTAAAAGTAGATGGAGTACCGTGTATCTTTTAATTCCGCTCCTAAATGCTTATCTTTGACAGATACGCGTATTTCGACTACCAATTGCAGTCTTCTTCAGTGTCAGTTACTCGTATCCACTCAAACGGTATAAAAACGAAAACGCAAAATAAATCGATGGACTTTGAAATCAATATGAAATTTATTCTGTTATGATCATTCTATTTTATTTTCGGTAATCCTTAGCTTTACCGAAAACATTACCGAGCGCTCAGCGGTTTATATTTCGCTAAAAAAATTACCGGAGTCGGTGATATTTTCTAAGTGTGTACTGGTTGTGCATAATGATGGCTATTAGGCCAACACACTTAAACAGAATCGCCGAGAACAAAATCGGCAAAACTTTTACCGATATCTCGGATGTTCACCAAATCTCGGTAAAGTTTGCCGAGATTTCGGCAAAAAATGTGGATTGAAAAATTACCGAATTCTCAGCTGTTGGGTTCTCGGCGAAACGTTTTACTGAGGTCGGTGAAATAATTTAAGTGTGAACCGAATATTAAAAAAATAAGTATAATTTTCGAGAAATTTGAAGTTTAATGCCTTTTTTCACACAAAATTAAATGATTAAACTTCTATTGTTATGAACAAAGAATTGCTTTACATTTACTAAAGCAACACACTAGTTATAGATATTAGATCATGTTTGTATCTATGGAATGAAATATTCTTTTAAATGTCTACCTTTCCTTCGAGCACTGTAAACGTTTAATGGGTATCCTTTCTAAACTTGAATCATCGATGTCATAAACAAGATCACGAATGGCTCCAAATGCAGTTCGTTTTAAGGTAAAATTTGAGAACAATTTACCACTTTATTATAGTAAAAGCTGGGGCTATAATAATTGAAAATATAACGACTCTTGTTTTTATAAGTCATGGAACATTGTGAGATTTTATTGTTTTCTATGGAATGGCCAAATGATAATTTTGAGTTAGGAAATATTATTGTATAATATTGAAAATCAGTTCAGTGGTACAAAGCACATTTTATTTTTCAAATATAAATAAGAACCATTTTTGTGTTTGTCAATTGAATTTTCTCAAAACTATTTTCATCAGATCCAAATTCACGCACAATATGAGTGCTGCAAAAATTAGTTTAAATAGTCTTCTAGCGTTTTGACGCGTCGAAGCACCACACGCACTGCTTTCACGCTTTAGCACACTTTCCATGCCACTTCGCATCGCTTCAGTATGCCATGTAAGCGCGATTTTCATACAACATGCATGGAGAGACCTTCAACGCGTACGCTTCTCTTTTACATCCTCGACTTCTGTTTGTACTAGGTAATACGGTTTGAGATGTCTTATCGTTTTTTTTCTATACCGCATTGACAAAGCAATCCACAAGAAGCAAGTTTGTTTTATGTACGCCATAGAATTGCACGGAATTTATAAAAATTTCACAAAATTTAATTGTCACTTGATTGCATCGTAATCAAGAATTCTTATGTGAATTCATTATTTTAGAGGCGTTTTGCAAAATCAGATACTCAAGGTTTATCCGATCAAATTGGCTGGAACCCATTATGGCCTTGTTTTGGTTTTGTTTTACGTTGGATTGGATTGATTTATTTTAGATAGGGGAACTTACGTATTCTCGGCAGTCTAAGCCGATGTCGCGCTTCTTTTGAAATTTTCTCGGACATCAGCAGCCAAATTACGTGTTTGTGTGTTTACATTCATGCGTTGCTCAATCCTCTATCGATTCACACCGATAGACTTGTTAAAAATTTGCTGGAAACGTTTTTACAACACTGCGAACATCTCATGTCAGTGTGACTATTGTCGGCAGCCTCAATCTCTTCGGCAACTTTCCCATAAGCGCTGCAGGCGAATCTGTTCGGCAGCTCCAAATCAGTCGCATTTTGAGGCGTGTTCATTTCAATTGATGACATCTCTGGCAAAATTGTTTGTTCCGTCTCGCAAACCTCGTCAGCGGGAAGCTGACAGAGCAAAGAATCATCTGAATATGTTCATTGGTGTGTTTTGATAGATAAATACTGTGTATTAGGCGTTTGAAATTTGGTTGCCGATAACAGTCGCATGGTGCCGAAGCCGTAAGTCTCCCTAGGTGAGGATGGGACGAATAATATTGCATTTTCTTTGAAGTTGAATTTCGATGAAAATTCATCTTATTTTCTAATTTAGATATTTGTATTAGTTTATTGGTTGCTAAACCTTCTGACAGTGAACCATCTGTTTTTCAAATCGCCTGAATGGAGTTATATAAAGCCAAGAGAACTCTTAAAATTATACAAGAGCGAATGTTTAAACTGTTGATAGTTTAAATCAAACATCAGGCTCACATGATCAACTGTTCATATTCCTCGACATCTTTTTATCTCGTATTATTAGGAAAATATATACAGGAAACAAAACAAATGGAAATAAGTAATATTCGATTGACGAATCATAATTAGTCATTATTATTTTATTGTTGAAAAATGTTAGTAATGTAATATGTCAGTATCATAGATACTTAAAAGATAGGTTAGAGCTGAACAAGCACAATATTATTCACTCCTATTCTTGTTTACGTTCGCAAACAGTTTTTCATTTACGCCAGCAAAACCAAGTAGGAATTCTTCCACCACATTTAATGAAAAAGGATATTCTGAAGTAGTGATCAACTGGAGAAAGCAATGAAATAATTTGAAAAACAAAAATACTGATTAACAGTGTATTAATAAATCAGTTGTAATTACAATTAACTCTCCCTTACTCGATATTCGTGATCAAACGTCAACATCCCACCGCAAGATCGCTAGTGTTTGGAGGTGATTTTAACCTCCAAATTGCAAAATCATCACCTCCATGTTAGTTCTAATACCCTCCGTTATATGAATTATGGTGGTGCGTCGATCGTCGCAAGTTTCTCGTTAAACAGTCAATTGAAGGGATCATCGAGTTAGAGAGGTATCGAGATACAGAACACATATTTTTGAAAATTTTAAACTTTTTATAATTTTGACAAAATACATTCAGAATAGTTATTTTCACGTAAAAAAGCAATACAATTTTACCACATTTACCTATGTGACACTTTTTACCGTTCAGAAAAAATAAAAAAAATAGCATCCACAAATTGGCAGTAAACTTTATTTTTACTATCAATTTAATCATAACAATCAAATTCATGAAATTTATTAACGTTTGGAGAACATTTGGAACTTTTCATGAAAATATCGAGTTATAGAGGTATCGACTTACAGAGGTATCAAAGCATGCTAGATTGAAGGGACCGCACATTCAATCGAGTTAGGGGAAATATCGAGATACAGAACATCGAGTAAGGGAGAGATGACTGTAAAATGATTAAAATAAAATTACAAAAAAAAAGTTACAAAAGTTAATACATCAATCATAAATTTTCCTATTTATGGATTTAATACATTACCAAACGTTCTGATCCGTGCTCCATTCACGCCCAAAACGAGCGCAGTCATATCACATTCCTCTAGCGTTCACTAGCGTTCTTGCGCGTCGAAGCAGCAAATGATCTTTACAGAACTCTTTGAACCTCTTCGCTTCGCCTTCAGTATACCAGGTAAGCGCGTTTTCCATATAGTTTGCATTGAGAGAGCTTTGACTCTTTTCTTTTCTCTCCTTTTATCCCTTCTCTACTCCTGCAATATGTCATCGCCCAAAGTGTAGCTGTCGCACTGCACTCAAATTCATGATCAACACAAAGTGCGCGCTCTTTGTGTTTTTCTGTTTTCACTGAGGAGATGCCAGCCCTGGTGCTAACACGGGCCTGTCATTTTCATAGAAGAAATGTCAAAGTGCTTTCCAATCAGCTGATTTGAGACGTCATGTGAATAGGCCTATAAATAGTATGGGAATGACAATTTGAAGTTACAAATTTTGTCATAAGGAATTTGAATTTGTTAAGATGCAAATTCAAATTAGATTGAATTACTGACTCCATATACTGGGGTCATATTGACCTCAGAACACAGACAAAGGGCGAAGAAAACCAAGGGTGGATTTTTTCCAACTGGATTTCCCTCCGTATGAGTGGATTGCAAAACCGCAGGTAAATGCACGTGGAGAATAACAATATCAGCAAAATGTCCTCCCCATCCATCTCGGGTGATGTCAACAACGTGAAACCAGTTAACAAGTCGCAAGTCGCTTCGCTTCGTTGTCGCCAGTTTAGTTTAGTGCTATGTGAGGTCATTTGGTTGGAATGGTTGTTGGTTGGAATCGAATCGGTGTGCGAGTCTCTTGATGATAGTAGGTACAAAACGAACGACGACAATGCGTGTGCCACTTTAATTTTTATGACCTAGCCAATCTATATGTATAGTACTTTTGCTTCATATACATATGTGGATGAAGCATCGAAAATTTTGAACCTTTTTTTGCGCTGCGTTGGTCCCACAGTCCCACAGTCTAAGAGAAATGCGCAGCAAGAGGAATGGTAAAAATAAATCAACCTTGTGAGTTGGACGAGAAGTCGGAAGTGATATGAAAGAGTTACTAAACTAGTTGACGAGTTAATTTTCCGGAGAGCTCGAACAGCTGTTGAAGGCGAACGCTATCTGCTCTAATAGAGTTTTTCAGTGTTCGTTCGATCTTGGCGACAAGCACAAACATGTATGTTACCAAAAATGAACAGCTTTTTCTAGTGCACTATTCTAGCATAATTAACCTTTCTTAAAAACTAATTTTACAAGTATTGGATTGCTTTGCAGTCTTTGACAATGTTCTTCATCGTAAAAATGTCTACGGTGGTCTGCATTCAGTTTTTTTTATAGAGGTTAATGGCGACCTCTGGCGAGTATTCTTTGCAAAAGTAAGTTTTCCTATAGTAAATTCCATACAAACTTTGAACGACTGGCGCTAAATTAAAGTTTCAGAGATCGCACTGAAATTTTGCACTGTTATGGTGTCCAAACGACATCCAAAAATTGGACCTAATTTCGAATGATGATACTCGATATTTTGTAACACGATGTTTCCCCTAGCTGTATGCGTGGTCCCTCAATTTAGCGTACTTTGATGCTCTTTAAGTCAATAATCTCTAATTCGATTCTATTAGAATTTCCCTCTCTAGCTTTATATATATTCATGATAACATTCAATGTGTTCATTTTTTTCTATTTGCCTGTTAAAATGATTTTCTGAATTTATTGTGCCAGAATAATCGAAAATTTTATAATGAGTTTTCTGTACCTCGATACTTCCCTAACTTGAAGGTCCCTTAAAAATCGAGTTAGGAATAGTTGACTGTGTTCAATTTTGAACCAGATTCGGATTATACTTATGTTTTTTTTAATGAAATTCACATTTTACTTGAGCAAGTTGAGCAAACGTTTGAAATTTGTCTCCCATTGAATTTAAACATTTATTTACAAAAAAAAAGTTCAATAAACTTGATGCCAACTTATTCTTCTTCTTAACATAACGTCCTCACTGGGACAAAGCCTGCTTCTCAGCTTAGTGTTCTTATGAGCACTTCCACAGTTATTAACTGAGAGCTTACTATGCCAATGACCATTTTTGCATGCGTATATCGTGTGGCAGGTACGAAGATAGTCTGGGAAGTCGAGAAAATTTCCAACCCGAAAAGATCCTCGACCGGTGGGATTCGAACCCACGACCCTCAGCTTGGTCTTGCTGAATAGCTGCGCGCTTACCGCTACGGCTATCTGGGACCCATTTGCATTCGTATGGCAAGTACGATGATTCTCTATGCCCAGGGAAGTTAAGGAAATTTACATTACGAAAGGATCTTGAACCGACCGGGAATCGAACCCAGACACCTTCAGCATGGCTTTGCTTTGTAGCCACGGACACTAACTACTTGGCGAAGAAAGGCCCCCATACAACTTAAACAAATCGTATTTCGTTCTAGTAACAACGGTTGTCTAGCTAACATTCCGTCCCTTCTCCCAGATGACCGTAAGGACGTGGCCGGCGCCGTTATTGACTTTTAAAATTGTGCACATTGAAGAATGGTAAGCAAATCCCAAGCCCCATTCATTAAATCCCTGTGCAACTTCGATTGTTCTGGCCAAACACGGATTAGCCACTACGAAAGGTACGGTCATCTATGCTCATACTCATGGTCATGCTCCATCGGAGTTCTTATGGGAAATTTCCTGGTTTTCCGCTAGGGATTCCATCGAGAATTCTTTTAGAGATTTTACCTGAAATTCCTAAAAGATTCTATCAGGAGTTCCTCCAGATATTATATCAGGAATTCCTCTAGGAATTCCATCAATATTTTTTATACGAATATCATCAGAAGTTCCTCTAGGGATTCTATCAGGAGTTCCATCAGGAATCTTATCAGGAACTCCTCCAGGGATTTCATCATAAAAATTCTATCATATTCTATCAAAAGTTCCTCTAGGTATATTATAGAGAATTCTTCCAGTGATTTCCTCAGGAGTTCCTTCAAGGATATCTTTGGGAATTTCCCCAAGAAGTCTATCAAGAGTTCCTCCAGGGAATCCATCAATAATTCCTTCAGAGATTCCACCTGGAATCCCTCCAGAGATTATATAAAGAGTTCTTCGAGGAATTCCATCTGGATCCTTTCTAGGGATATCATAAGGAATTCCGCTAGGGATTCTATCAGGAGTTCCATCAGGAATCTTATCATGAATTCATCCAGAGATTTCATCACGAGCTCCTATAGGGATTCCACCAGCAGTTCTTTAAGGGATTTCATCAGGAGTTCCTGCAGGAATTATATTAAGAATTCCTTCCATTATGTATTTAGGAATTCCTTCAAAGATTCCATAAGGAGCTCCTACAGAGTTTCTATCAGAGGTTCATATAGGGATTCTATCAGGGAGTACCTTTAGGGCTTTTGCCAGAGTTCTTCTGGGGATTTCATCAGGGGTTCCGCCAGGGATTCCATCAAGAGTTCCTTCTGAGATTTCACCTAAAGTTCCTCCAGGGATTCTATCAGGAGTTATTCTAGGGATTTTATCAGGAGTTCTTCCAGGGTTTCCATTGGGAGTACTTTCTGAGATTCTACCATGGAATTTCAACAGAAATCCGATTAAGAGTTTCTTTTAGTCATTAATTTCCTAATTTCATCAGGAGTTCTTCAATAGTTTTCATTGGGAGTTTCTGCAGGGATTTCATCAAAAGTTCTTCCATGGATTCCATTAGAAATACTTGTGAGATTTCATTATAAAATCCTAATGGGATTCCGTCATGAACATTTCCTGGGATTCCATCTAGGAACTCTTCAAAGGAGTCCTTCAGGAATTCCTGAAGAGATTTCTCTCGAAATTGATTCAGGGATGCCTCCCGAATTTCCTCAAGGAATTAGTTCTTAAGAAATTCCTCCCGGAATATCTCCAATGATTCCTGAGGGTTATCAGGCATTCCTCGTGGAATTTTAACAGAAATTTATAATATGGTTTTCATCACCGGAATTACCCAAAAGCTTCCTTCCGCAATTTCTCAAAGGATTCCTCGCGGAATTCATCATGGGATTCCTCCCGGAATTCCTTAAGGAATCAATTCCAGAAATCCTCAAGAAATTAATCCGGATTTTTGTCAGGGAATTTCTCGCGGAATATTTCCAGGGATTATTGAGGGTTTCCAGAAATTCCTCCAGCGATTTTACCATGAATTTCTTATAAAGATTTCAGTGATTTGGGAAAGAACCAGTATTCCATCCAGTGACTCTATCAGGAGTTCCTCCGGGGGCTCAAAACAGGAATTCTTTCAGGGATCCCTGAAGGAGTTCCTAAAGGATTCTCTAAGATTAATCCTGGTCCTTCAATCCTTCAAGAAATACTGGGAAGAATCGATGGACGAATTCCTTTAGGTATCCTCGGAGAAATTTCTGGTAGATTCTTGTAGTAATTCCTCCAGAAATTCCAGGACGAATGCCGCGTAAGGTTCCTTCAGAAATACAAGGAAGAATCTTTGAAATAAACACTGGTGGAATATATAAAATATTTTTTCGAGGATTCCCTAGAAGAATACCGGAGGATAACCATTTCCATTTGCAAAAAATTGCAAACGTAATCTCTAAAGGAATTCCTTGGAGGAATTCTTGGTGGAACCTTCAAAAAATTCTGAATACAAGAGTTGTAAAATATTGAGTAAATCGTTGTACGTATTTCTAAAGATTTTTTTTAAAGGAATTTCTAGAAAAAAATCGGTGGAGGATTTTCTGGAGAAATTACTAGGGCAATCGCTAGAAGAATCACTAGAAAAACCCCTGGTGGAAATTCTTGGTAGAATTTTTTATGGAATTCTTGTATTAATTGCTTGGAAGGGATTTCTTGAGCAATCTCTTTAAGAGTTTCTTGAGTAATTCCTGATGGAATCGCAGAAACAAAAAATCGTGACAGAATCTGTTTAGAAATTCCTGAAGTTTTGCTAGAGGAATTCTTAAATAAATCTTTGGAGGATTTTTTTTGTGGAATTCTTGAAAAAAAAAACATTGGATGAATTACTACAGAAATCTCTCGGGATGATTTAGTATAAATCTCTGGAGGAATCTGTAGAAAAATTACTAGAAAGAATCGCTGACAAAATTCCTGGTGGAAGTTCTGAAGCAACTCCTTGAGGAATTTAAGGAGGAATTCTAGGAGGAAACCCTGAAAAAAGTCCTGGTGAAATTCTTGGGAAAACTTCTGGAGATGATTTTTTTGAGAAATTCCTTGAGAAGTATCTGAAAGAATTCGTTCTGTTATTCCTGGGTGATGCGTGATGGAATTCTAGGAACTAACTTCAAGAAGAATTTCTGAAAGAATCTTTGGAGAAATGGTTATAGCATTCTCTGGAAGAATTCTTGGAAGCAACCTTGGAGTAATCCCGGGGGAATGACTGCAGAGATTAGTTGAGTTTTTTTTTTGGATTGATCTTTGAATAATTTGTAGAGGAACCTTTGAAGGAACCTCTAGAAGAATGCTACCTGAAGGTTTGCCTGAATGATTCTCTCCGGAGGAATTTCTGGTTGAGTCTGTAGAAAATTTCTAGAGGAATTATTGATAAAATTCCTGGTAGAATCCCAGAAAGAATTTTTGGTGGAATCCCTAGTATAACCCATAGATTTCTGGAAAAAAAAAAATCAAAGTAGAATAACTAGAGGAAACTACTAAGAGATTCTGGATAGAATGCTTGGAAAACTTCACATAGCCATTCCCATATTGATGACTGCTCAGAATAATCCCCGGCAGAGACCCCTCATAATTTTAGAGCTTTGCCGGAACACTTCGTGCGAATTATAACAGGAATTCTTCATCTATATCCATTTTTTTCTGGTAGGGTCGAAGTACCAATAGCCGCATAGCTAAGAACAAAAATTCGTATAAAATCGAAAAATAACGCTAGCGTCATTATTTTTACATCATCTGAAAACTTTTTATCTTGGTTTTGTTGGAAAAATATGAAAACTACGAAAACTCAAATGATAGTATTTATTGTCGCGTGTGCCACTATAGGAATACATGTGCCTATAGTAGCACTATTTTTAATATCTGTTCCTATCTGTTCCTAGCATCAGGGCGTTGGCAAAATACTTATCAAAACCGTATTTTTACAAAACTTTTATATTTTTCCTTCAAAGTGTGAATCAAAAGCTTTCGTTTAATGTAAAAAAGTTCTTAATTTATCAATTATTTCGTATAATAAAAAATAGTTTCTCTCAGTAGTGCTACTATAGGAAAAATAAGTTTACTATAGACGCAAGGGAGCTCAAATTTTAAGCAAAACTAATTGTTTCGATCATTTCATGAACAAAATCAATCTGTGTATCAATGGTACTTTGATAAATAGCTCCTGACCTTCATGTCAAAAAATTTTTGAAAACACTTATAGCAAAACGGCCGTAAAAATCCACTTGTGCGACTATAGGGGACTGTCCACTAAGGGAACATCGACCCTACTGAAATTATGATCGTAGATGATTGGATTGAGATTCGCCTTATGAAAAAATATGAGATGCATTAGGGACTAATTTATTTATTTATTTGTCGTCAATCAATAGTAGACCGTTTCATTACACACAAATTTTACATATTTTTTTAATTTCTAACAGGAATTATAAAGGTACAGAAAAACACATTTCATGCCACAATGTTTTATACACGAGTTTACAATCATCGAACTGAATAGGGTAACGACTGTTTACTTCGTTCTGAACGGCTAACAGTTGGCGCCAGCAGCAAAAAGTACAGACAACAACCTTTCGAACATTCAGTTTCTTTCACTGGCCGCCGTGCAACGACACTGTTGTATGTTTTTCACCCACTGATCGCGCTACGCTGGATTATCAAATTTCTCAAACTTTCAACACAAGCGCATGGAAGAATGGTAGTCGGAGAACTGTCAAAACGTATGGAAAATAATGAAAAACGTAAATTACTTGCAATTAGGAACCTGGATCAAAAAAGTAGTGATAAGAAATCAAGTGTAAAGTGAATACATAACTTTTTGTGTATAGTTTATCTTCCGTGGTGCATTCTTTGCTTCAGGATTTCGTTTTTACTACCACTGAAAAAGAGCCATTTATTGCCTTTTCAGTTTTGAATATCGCCCTATTGAAATATCGCTTCAATTTGTTTTTTGTCGTTGTGAAGTCAATACTAGCGCAATGTTTATTATATGTTGCCATCATCTGATTAAGAGGCTCATATTTGGCATAGTTAGTACGATGATGGCATGTAAGGAATACATTCCGGTTTCGCAGTTGTCGGAAGGGTGCATAAAAATTTAGTTTTGCTAAGAGTTCTGCAGAGTCAGTACGATGTGAAACAATATCATTTACGAAGGACACCATTGCGAATTCACGACACACTTTTAGAGTTTGTATGTTGATAAGCATGCAGCGGGCTTTATAAGAAGGTAAAGGAAATCTTGTCCAACCCTGGGAGGGAGAAACCAATACAAAATTTCTGTACGTCATAGTGAGCCGGGATTCCGCTGTCACGAACTGTCACTGTGAGCCCAGATCTCAATCATTGGACTAACATGGAAAAAGCGCGTAACTGATTAAAACACATTTTCGCATTTCATCAAAAGTGACAAAAATCGAATGAAAATCAATTCATGCACACAATGCAAGTAATGTCACGTGAGCACCTTTCAATCGGATTGAATATAAAGCATTGAAAAACGCATTGATTTACTTTTACCAATATAAATCAATATTTAGTGCATAGAAAACTGTGGCCCTTTTTCCATGTTTGTCAGGAAAAATTGAAAGTACACAACAAAAGACAACTAGCGATTTTCCCCAAGCCTGCCTTGATTGTTGTTGGCAAGCTGGAGTTATCTTGCAGTTCAAACAAACATTGTTCTATATTTCGTGTGTAGTATCGGTGCCTCCCTCCCAGGTCCAACCTAATTTACGTAGGGCAAACAGTAGGAATTGTTTTTGTACTGATTCTATCCGTTCTTCATGTGTTATTGAAAAAGGAGACCAAACTACACTACAATATTCAAGTATTGACCTTACATAAGCAGTATACAACGTTTTAATTGTGTACGGGTCATGGAAACTATAACTAAACCGTTTTATGAATCCAAGCATATTATTTGCTCTGTTGATGATTGTATTATAATGATCAATGAATGTTAGTTTTGAATCTAAGATGACACCTAAGTCTCTGACTCTGTCACATTTTACCACTGGCTGATTTCCTAGGGTGATTGTAACGTTTGGTGCGTCTCATTTTCTATTAAAAACTATTAAGTTACATTTTTTACATTCAATTGCAGCAGGGATTTATTACACCAGTAGGCGAATTCCGGCGCGTATTTTCTTCGAAGAAAAGAAAATTTTCTTGCTGGTGGATTATGGAAGAAAATTTCTTCTCTTCGAAGAAAATATGCGCCGGAATTCACCTGCAGGTGTAGAAGACTTTTATTTCATTTTGGAATATATTTATGTCCTCTTTAATAATAATTTCTAAATAAACTTTCATATCATCAGCGTAAATCAGAACTTTTATGTGTTTAAGGATCAAAGAGATGTCGTTGGCAAACAGTATGAAGAGAAGAGGGCTCAAATGGGAACCATGAGGGACTCCATAGGTGACTTGAATGGGATTCGATTTACTTCCTTTGAATCTAACTATTTGTTGACGGTTGGTTAAGTAGGACTCAATCCATTTCAGAAGATTAGTCTCTATTCCTAGTTTTTGTAATTTGAATAGTAGCATAGGTATATATCAACGCGGTCAAATGCTTTACTGAAGTCAGTATAAAGTGCCTCTGCATGGTGACCATTATTCATTGCAGTGAGTGAGTAATAGGGTAACGACTGTTTATTTCGTTCTCAAATGCTAACAGTTGGCGCCAGCGGCAAAAAGTACAGGCAACAACCTTTTGAACATTCAGTTTCTTCAACTGGCCGCCGTGCGACGACACTGTTGTTTGTATCCCTCTCACTGATCGCGCTACGCTGGATTCTCAAATTTCTCAAACTTCCAACACAAGCGCATGGAAGAATGGTAGTCGGAGAACTGTCAAAACGTATGGAAAATAATGAAAAACGTAAATTACTTGCAATTAGGCAGCTGGATCCAAAAATCAGTGATAAGAAATCAAGTGTAAAGTGAATTCATAACTTTGTGTGTTTAGTTCATCTTCCGTGGTGCTTCCTTTGCTTCAGGATTTCGTTTTTACTACCACTGAAAAAGAGCCATCTAATGCCTTTTCAGTTTTGAATATCGCCCTATTGACAAATTCTATTAGATTTATATTTGTTGAAAGTCCTTTAAAGAATCCATGTTGAGCATTTGTTATTCTGCTTTTAATTTGATTGAATAGTTTTTCATTAATGATTGCTTCGAATAGGCAAAAAATGGCAATACTACGATAATTCCTTATGTCAGATTTTTTTTCCATTTTTAAAGATGGATACCAGGTATGAGCTTTTCCATGATTTTGGAAAAATACCAGACTCTAATGACTTATTAAAAATCCAAAACAATGGAGCTGTAAGTTCTACAGCTAAGCTCTTCATGAATAATGGTGGAATCCCATCTGGTCCAGAACCTTTTGAAACATCTAAGTTATTCAAGGCTTCCATGACGTCCTTTACGTTGATATGACTGAGTTCAATGTCTCTAGTATATTCTGGTAAGAAATCAAAGTAATTGCAATCGCGGTCATCATCATTAAAAGTAGTATAGATTTCCTGAAAGAAAAATGCAAAAAGATCGCAAATTTTCTCGGAGCTATCAGCAACGTTTTTGTCAAAATGCATTATCGAGGGAAAATTATCTGACTTCAGTTTTGTTTTGACGTAAATAAAGAAATTTTTTGGACAAGTTTTTATTTCATTTTCAGTTTTTAAGTTGTAATCCTCATATGCGTTATCTATGGCTTGATTAAGTTGATCACAAATTGATAGATAGCTTGTTAAGTTTTTGTTATTTCGTTTGTTTCTTTATGCGCTTTCTGCATGCATAATTTTTCGATTTTTTTATTTGTTCATTGTACCACACTGGAGTCTTGGAATGGTTTCTTCGCCTTATTCTTTTTAATGAAACCTCGTCAAGAATAATTTCAAATAACAATTTGTAAAATACGTCGACTGAGGTTTCGACATTTCTTTCGCTTCTTAAAATCGTTTGCCTTAAAAACTTCTTCATATTCGCAGTCATCAGGTCTGTTATTCTTGTGTACAAAAATTGAGAGCTCAATTGCCGTATGGAATGCTTCATTTTTCCATAATGGGGTTAGTGATTCAGACACACAGAAGTCCTCATACATATTCGTTATTAAAAAATCTAAATAGTTTTTTTGCTTATTTTAAATGTGGTTAACTTGATTGAGGCCTAAGCTAGCGATTTTGTCAAATAATCGTTATCACCAACGATTGGAAGCAAGATGCACTCATTGTCAGAGTCTGGAATAAAGTCAATGCTTCTTTGATTAAAATCTCCGAATATGTGAACTTTTACTTCTGGAGAGAGCTTAGACATGATTTCGTCAGCGATTTGGAAAAATTTATCATAAGAGTTTTTACGAGCGTTATTTGGGGTAAAGTATACCGAGGCAAATTCATGTGTTTCGCCTTCCACAAGTATTTTCACCCAAACATGTTCGAATTCTTCACATTTTTTCAGAGCTGATAATTTCCGAATTAAATTGAATTGAAACAGCAACTAGAACTCCATCCCCTGACTTCTTTTCAGACGTTTCAAAATACCGGTCATCTCTGTAAACATTGTAGTTACACCCAAACACTTCTTCACTCCTAACTCCTTCATCCCAACTTGTTTCATTGCTAAAATTATTGGGAAGGAACAACTCAAAATTTTGTTATGAATTTCTCTTATCTTCAATAAACTTTTCATTCGGTTAAATTTTGGCAATATTTTTTTTTAATTGATTAGAACCAAAGTTAGCGGGAGTAAGATATGGCTTTCTTGATTTCATGGATTTTGAGCCAATATAGAGAAGCATAGCATTTCGACCTACTTTTTTCAGAAATGTATGAATATAAAAGGGTTAAACCTTATTTTCTGAGAATGTACAACCGCAACACACGATCATATCTGTATGTAAACCTGACACCGTGGTAGTTTTCCTCCTAGTGGAGATATGTTAGTAGTTATTTTACTTGCACCGACGCCCACTACCAATTGCTTGCTTTTTGCCTGAAGCACGTGTATTGCGTTGAGAACACCTACGTACAACGCAACTAAAAACATTTGATGGAAAACGAGTATTCTCGGAAGCCAATTGATATATTGGGCAGTTGCAAACCATTTATTATAGGCTTATGGCGTCGTAGCGGAAGAACGCAACGAGATTTACGATCACAGGCGGAAAAGTTGCTTCCGTTTTAGAAGAAAGTGGAACGAATCTGAGTAGTCAAATTTAGTAGTTGATACCATAAATAGACATTGGTGTTAAATTTACGAAAACCTCATAATGCTTAGCCAAACTAAAGTTTTCCTGAAATATACAAAGAGTCAACATCAATCGAAGCTGCCAGTTTATTGGTCTTACGCCTAATCCTTCTGATCGTGACTTTTGCATATAAATACGACGTGTTCCGTCACATCATCCAAACACCTCCCTGTCTCTGTGTGTAGAAACGTGGCTACATTCATACTAGTGGTCGGAGTTTGTTTTCACTCATCTGTCTGCTGTTTTTATCGTTACTGCAAATATAGTAAACCACCGCCGTGTAAACTGAGCTCGTCGGACTTCTTAGTAGGTACCGTAAAACGGGGTGACTTTGTTAGTTTTTTATGGAAGGAAATCTTTTTATTCTTTTAAACAAGTATCGGTATCTTACCCAGACAACCAGAAGTCGCTAAAAAGTGCACGTAATAATTCGTTTACTCGTGCAAATCACATCAAACCCGCAAAACACGGTGGATAAATTTGTCAGACTGATGAGTTTCATCGCATAAAACGCTTCTTTTCTGAGTTCATTTGTACATTTTGTTTCGTCTCGTACACTCGTACAAAGTAAGTCGAATCATTCCGTAGCAGCTGTCAAATGAACATTTGTTATCATAAGCTTAATCGCATAAGATCACAAATTATTTCGGTAGAAAATTTATACACTCGCATTGTATGCTATTATTCATCACATAATATATGCACGCATATCGCCTCCACTTTTGTACGTAGAAGGCCTTTTCGCGACATCTTATAAGTGACAATTTGCACATACAAAGCCTCCAGGTGATTTCGTTATGCGTACATTTTGGTTGTCTGGGTAGTTATTGATTGGGGCTAAAATATCGTATGACGATTTGTTTTGAATCGATCAATAATATTTGATATAATCGAAATTTGATTTTCGATTTTGAGGTAACATTTGGATGTAAATAGGTATGTAAAAACATGAGGATTAGAGGATATAAATAGAAAACGTGGTTTACATTTTATGCATTAAAATACAGAATTCTTAGAAAATATCACTAAGAAAAGTTATTACCAGCACAAAACCCATGATAAGTTTTTACATTTTTGTATAATATTAAAAATTATATTTCTGAATTGATAGATTCTCATGTTTTGGCATATGTTGAATGTGAATCAATCGTTTTTTAAATAATAATGGATATACTTTTAACGACATTGGACAAACTGCACTTTGTAAATAGTTCGTTGCATACTTCTAGGCGTTTACTTTCAGTTCTTCCTTTGTGATAATCAATTATGGTATAAGTCAACAAACGATGAAATTCTGCACTACTGAGGCATTGCCGTTTCATTTACAACACTCCTTGAATTTTTCTTCACTACTTCTCCTTGAAGTTACTCCACACTGGAGCAAAGCCAGTTTTATATTTTTCAAAAGGCTCATGTGTATTAAGGCATGACGGAGCCGAATGCTTCAAATTTATCATAAAATAGAGCCTGCTTCTTAACATAGTGTTCTATGAGAATTACTATAGTTGAAAGTTCATCAAAATTTTAGATTTTTCATTCGTATATCGTGTGGCAAAAATGATTTATCCCTTATTAAGCCAAGGAGACTGCCAGATACAAATGTTCCTGAGGCGTACCCGTAATCGAACTTGGTGTTCAAATAAAAAGCTTGGAATGTGCTCGATTCTAAAAAATATGGCTCTGACATGGAGTGTTATACTAATATGTTATTAACTTTTGTATTCGTTTGCTTAAATGATTATCGCAAGTTTTGTTATTTCATTTGGCAAGTCATATAACCCGAACTATAAAAGTTACTCATAGTATCAAATATACCCCGTTTTACGGTATGTACGTGATGTGCTCCATTTCCAGTGACTTCAGTTCAGAGAGTACACATCGCGGATATTCGTTCTATGAAAGGAAAGGCTTAATTTGCTCGGATCGGATGGACGCGGTGACGAAGCGACACGACGATTGCCAAACAAGCGCGCTTCCTTCATTGCGCTCTCGCTTAGTTAGGGTTCAGAAAAGTCAATGGGCAATAGTTGGACCAGCAGTAACTAGTTGCCGGGAGAATTAAAGTTCTGAACGTAATGAATTGCGATAGCGAGCAAAGTTTATTAGCATTCGGCGTGTTTATAAGGCCATCCATCCAATATTAATTGTTGTGGGTGGATTGATCGGAATATCAACCATTTTGCAAATATAATTGAGCCTATCAAGTTAATGAGTTTGAATAAGTATTCCCTTTTGATATGTAAGGAAAATCAAAATTCCATGTAACGTAAAATCAGGTAAACTTGTCATTCCAATATATCTAGCTCTAGTGGCTCGGATTTGAATTAGACTTGGACTGGATTTGGATTGGATTTGGATTGGATTTGGATTGGATTTGGATTGGATTTGGATTGGATTTGGATTGGATTTGGATTGGATTTGGATTGGATTTGGATTGGATTTAGATTGGATTTGGATTGGATTTGGATTGGATTTGGATTGGATTTGGATTGGATTTGGATTGGATTTGGAATGGATTTGGATTGGATTTGGATTGGATTTGGATTGGATTTGGATTGGATTTGGATTAGATTTGATTTGAGATTTGGGCACAAATGAAGTCTAAGATTTTTACTGAGTTATATTAGATATTTGAACAGATTTCTAAAGAGATTTGGACATATATTTGGATAGTATTTTGATTTGGATAGAAGCTTGGACTTATGTGTTTATTCTACGCGGCGCGTGAGGTGAGACGAGTCGAATGAGGTGACAAGTGTCGACTCGCTCCCATTTGATTAACATTAGTCGTCTCACGTCACTCGCGGTGAGAGCGACTCGTCTCGACTCACACGGCGCGCAGAATAAGCACATTAGATTTGGGCAAATGTTTGGATAGTGATTTGGACAAAGATTTCAACATAGTTACAAACAGAGATTCAAAAAAAAAAGGCTTGAACAGATTTGGATAGGAATTTGAAAGAGAATATGATATAGATATATCATAGACTTGAACAGAAAGTTGGATAGAATACCTATTACTTGATGTTCTATCAGTTTACACATTTTTCTAACTATCTTTTAACACTTATAACCATCCACAGATAAACACCCGTTTCAAGTATTCCGTCCGCGTGGCTATCGGAGCCCCGCCATTCCCCTAGCGGCCATGGCCACCTCACCTACTTCGACCAATACCTCGAACTCGATTTCGTTGAACCGACAGTCGAGCAAAAATGCCGACTCGATATCGCTCTGTTCAACCACCAGTGCCTTCTCGACGTGCCCGGATCGGCACGGATTCTACGGCGGCAGTCAGTTCTCGGAGAAACCGGCGAAGGAGACGCTCACCCGGGAGCAGATCATCGCTCGGGAAAAGAAATGGCTGCATATGATGAAACACTGGCAGGAGTATATGAACAAAAACTACAAGAAGGTGAGTTTTTTGCACTTAAAAAATCCTAGAATCTATAATCAATACCCTAAAATCATTTACCCGAACGTCATTTACCCGAATTCGGCATTAACCCGATTGGTACAGTGCTTTGAATAAATCAAGTTCTTAATAAATTCTTGGTGCAATGAGTATGATTTCGCTTCGATAGTCAATTGTCTTGAGGACAATGTTGCTAATATTCAAAGATGGCGTCCTCTACTAATCGTTGCTTGCGCACTAGCAGCAAATACTGAATAACGTTTTTAGGGTGATACGTTTGAGTGATTGACTTATCCAACGGAGTACTAAATTCATTCAGTCCAAGAATTGTAACACTAGAGCGGGGCACGCTTCCGTATGCTCCCCACGCTCTAGTGTCAAAATTTTTGGACCGAGTGAATGCAGTTTCAATTTTGGAAAATGATCGATTCTAAGTAGAACCTTAACCTTCAGGCTGTCGCGCTGTTGTTCTTTATACATCAACTGTGATTAACATGCTATCATTTTACAACAAATACACTCTCGTGGATAAGTTTGGGTTCACCCCCTAAAAAACATACAAAAGTGTTCAGTCCATATCTCTGTGATTACACGTCCAATTGAAACTCTTTAAGCCGCATTCGAAAGGCAAAGAGTTATTCTTGCTTTGTATGTATTTTTCCAAAAAAGTTCAAAAAACTTTTGATACTAAATTTTTACCTAAAGTTGTGACATTTTTCAAAAAACACACTGAAAAATCATATCTAATTTCCTCAGCATTGGATCGACCAAAATTTAAAATCAAAGTGTCATAAGAATCGTAATCTATGCACGGGAGTGTATATTAGACTGATGCAAATTTTGAAGTTTTTGCTCCCCTATGATTAAACGGTGTCAATTATGATGAAAATCATTCTCCCAAAATGTGAAGTGATTTGGAAGAAATTTGGTTGTGCACACGCCATTCGAAGTTTCTATGGAAATTACTATGGAAAAGACAAACCTTTTGTGTTCAGTCCTCTAACTGCTCGAAATAATAATCTATGGAAATGTGAACAAACTCTACTTATGTGAAATTTTACCAGCTACAACTTTGCCGAAGACCACAATTTGCTGGGACGTAAGGATAATTTGTTATTAGTGTTAACAAAGTTTAAAGCATGCTGAAATGATCATTCAATTACTTTCAGAGCAACACTGCTTTTTTGCTGTAGAACATAGTAGCCTGGATTACTTTGATCTATTCTCCCCCCATGAGCACCACTGTTGCCTGCCGAACAGTTGGTTAAGCATGCAAAATGCAAACCCAGTTTATGATTAAGAATAGCAATTTATCCATAAATCCTATCGAAATGTGGTCTTCAGCAAAGTTGTAGCTGGAAGGATTTCACATGAGAAGAGCTTGTTCACTTTTCCATAAAATATTATGTCGCAGCGATAGAGGCCTGAACACAAAAAGTTGGCGTATTCCATAGTAATCTCCATATAAACTTCAAATGGCTTGTGCACAGTCAAATTTCTTCCGAATCATTTCAAACTTTGGGAGGATGCTATTTACCATAAAATAAATCGTTTAAGCATAGGGGAGCCAACTTTTCAAAATTTGCATCACTCTAGTGTATATCTAGCGACACCAAACCAAAATGTATTCCTCAAGAATCTTACGGAGAACAATACTCAACAGTTTTTGTTTTCAGTATGCCCCTTTACAATGCGGTAAAATCAACAAATGTACATAGAAGTCGCATAACAATGAACAGTGTTCATTGTTATGCAAGTTGTAATAAATGTAGAACCATATGAAAATAAGAAAAATATATTGTCTGTAAAAATAACGTCATTTTTCGAGCATTTCGAAAAAAGTTTGCGTATGATATTTTGTAAAATACTATCAACAAAATAATATTGCTTTCAGAAGTAATCATACCCTGTATTTTGGGAACATAGAGATTCCTTCCTTCGATTTTGGGATTTTTGTGTGTCAGTATATTCTGCAACCCGATAATTCTATAAGTCGATGGTCCCTTGAATATCGAGTTATAGAGAATCGACTGTAGTAAGAAATAATATTACATACTTGACGATTGAAATAAAGTTCAATTTCGTGAAATCTATAATGAAATGTTGAAAAAAGTGTATCCTAGGCAAACTTAATTGTGATTTAAATGTAGGAAATGTGACCATAATGATGAATCTGACAATTGTTTGCATTATTTAGGCAAGAAAAGTCGTGAACGAAATTAAGTGGAATAAATTAATAACTTGAAAAATAGAAGAGATAGGGTTTTGGTGTCTTCTGAACATTTGTTTGTTTGCTCAAGGCGCGTTATATGCAAAAGTGTCCTATACGCCAAATTTCATAGCTTTCGAAATTCGCTCTCAAACTTTTTTATTTCAAAAGATAGCGCAACAAAATGTTCTACAATATTGAAGATTATAAAAAATATGAAAACTTTGTAGAACTTTTTTTTCTATATCTATTAGTTTTTATCGTTTAGTTAGTGCTGCCGAAAATACCATCAGAGTGCCGAAGCCATCATTTACCTTAAATGGAAATGTGTGGACTTTTCATGATTCTTATTTCGGACACTATGAATCGAACTCCGGACAACTCATGAAAATCATAACTAGAATAGTCAAATCAACATTTGAAATCACTAGACCAATGAAGAGGCATCTAAGGCAGTTGAGCATTATAAATTTTCATAAGTATTTATGGAAAATGCTTATTAAATAATACTCGAAAATGAGAATCTTTGAGCAGCAAAAATTGAGACTTCTTCTTCTTCTTCTTCTTCTTGGCATTACGTCCCAACTGGGACATAGCCTGCTTCTCAGATTAGTGTTCTTATGACCACTTCCACAGTTATTGACTGAGAGCTTTCTTTGCCAAGGTTTGCCATTTTCGCATTGTGCATCGTGTGGCAGGTACGAACATACTCTATGCCCAGGGAAGTCAAGGAAATTTCCACTACGAAAATATTCTGGACCGGGAATCGAACCCAGACACCATCAGCATGGCTTTGCTTGGTAGTCGCGGACTCTAACCACTCGGCTGAAGCTGTCACAAAATATTCTAGAAAAACAGATAAATATGTATATGTGGCAACCCTATTGAATAGAATTCTTGTAAAGTAGTCTATAAAGTATGATATAAAGATGACGCTCCAAGATGTGCTCAATCGTCTTAAAAAAACACTCATGGAGTCAAAAATAACGATTATCGAAGCATTTTTAAGTGCTTAACTTTAAGAGATTTTTACAAATTTACCACAAAATACCATTTTGTTAAATATCGCATTCGGGAAAATGGCTTTAGGGTAGATGTAAAAATGTATAGAATCCTCTGAATACATTACATATTCATGTCAACTTCTTTTTTCTTCCCACAGCTTAGGGAACGATGCCGGAAGGGCATCCCGCAGGCGGTGCGTCCCCGGGCGTGGTTCTACCTGACAGGAGCCTACCAGCTGCACCAGAAGTATCCCGATCGGTACAACGATCTGCTCCGGCAGCCGGGCAATCCGCAAATAATCGAGGAAATCAAGAAGGACCAACATCGGCAGTTTCCCCATCACGAGATGTTCATCGACGAGGAGAAACCCGGCCAGAAGGAGCTGTTCAACGTGCTGAAGGCGTACTCGATACACAATCCCAAAGTAGGTTACTGCCAGGCCCAAGCGCCGATCGCTGCCTTTCTACTAATGCATTTGCCGAGCGAGCAAGCCTTCTGGTGCTTTGTTACTATCTGCGATAAGTGAGTATCTGCTTTGATTAATGATTTGCTGTACTAGCGGCTTGCCAAGCTTGAGTTTTTTGGGGGTGCGTTTTTAAAGCTAATGGGTTTTGGATTAACCGAAGACACATAAACGCTACCGAGGGTGAGATAACGATTAATCATTATAGTTGAAGCTAAACAGTAGAGGGTGCGAAATGAAGCGCACTATTATCACTATTATTGGTGTTTGCAATTTTTCCACCCATAGATATTGCTGTTGAAAGCCTATAGCTATCACAGCAGTGCTAGGGAATTTACGATGATAGTAGGGGTGATTTACCTGGTAAGTGGAATAGATAGTCATACACACTATTCACATCCTTGAAAACGATGCTTTTACATTTCACACTGAAGTGTGATCAGGTCATTGAGAAGGCCTAGTGCACTGCTTTGATAACACTTACAAAGACAAAACGTATGTAATTCACATGCGCATACTAAAAATGAACAAATTTTAATCCGCAAAAAAATGTGTTACAAAAAAAATTCTGGCGATTCTCTGACCTAAACATATGATCTGCCCAACCATTCGCAGAGTTGATTTAATGTGGGTGCTCTTTTTTCATTGTGTAACAAAACACCCTGCAATTAGCTGTTCTCTGTAGACACGCGCAGCTTGGCGCTCCAGTTTGTGCTGTTTTGATGTAGGAGAGCAAAATAAAAAATGAAAAACTCATCGGCCGACAGTCGTGCCACAAAGCATAAACACTAACTACAGTCCGTAGAAGCGTCTGCATGTTTACGAGACGCCCTGAAAGTAGGTATCGTGTTGCAAGTGCTAGAAATGGTGCGATCGTTTATCGTTTGCGATCGCAGTGGGTATGCATGTAACTACTAGTCATCGGTTGCATAGTTTCCGATTTGATCTTTACTGTTACAACCTATTGAGAAGATGATTAGCAAATTTACGACTTAAAGTGTGAATCTATTAGGTCGATCCTCGTAAACGTAAAGAACATTAACTTGTGGACGATTGAGCGTAGTTTGTTGGATCGTGAAATGAGATAGTTTTGAAAATTCGAGTTACTGTAATAATATGGATTACATATAGTTCTCCATGTAATAACAGCCATTCATTAATTAAGCAAAACTTGGTAAATATAATTAGTATGACACACTTTGTCACAGGCTTTATCATTAGAATCAAAGTCGTTATTATAGACGGCATTTTCATGTCATGAAACCGTCGCTGAAATAATCTGTTGTACGATTACCATTTTATAATTTCGACCTTGAAACTTAAAAAAAACATTTTAACGATTTGGGATAGCCTCTATGTTCTAAGTAAGATATTTCTAAGTCCACATCTTCATTCAATATAATTGTGAAATTATTTTAAGGATGTTCTTAGGATCAAAAACTACACTTTTGTCTTCTCATACAAGTGTTCATATTTTCTAGTCCACTTCTGCATGCCAGGATCATTTAGAACCACTGCACAAATCAATTACCCTGGCAGTCAGTAACACATTTTGAATTGAACAAAGATCACGCTTTGTAATTGCAGTGGATCATAGTTTATATAGTGACTAATGTCCCAAACAAAGTTGAATAGCAAAAAATAGCCCGTTGTGTTACCGATAACAACATTTTATAACACAGTTTAGTTTTATTTTGGTTTAATTAGCAATTATGTATACTAATGACATCATAAGAATATCTCATTGTGTTATTTTTTGACAACAATTTTTGTTATACAATCAACTCTCCCCAACTCCATATTTAGGGGATCATCGACTTACGGAGGTATCGAGTTACAGAACACAAAACCAATGCAAATGTGGTAGATATTCATTCATAGAAGCAAAGAAGACCTTTAATAAGCAAAGAAACCCTTTACAGGGTGTCCGCAAATTATCCGAACAGCAAAATATACGAAAGATGATCTCGCATTGAAAACAATGAAAAATCAATGTCCATGTATATTTTCTAATACATCTATATGCTAACACAAAATGAAACTTTAAATAATTTCGAATTAATTGCTTGTTGCTGAGAAAGGCAAATTTAAATTTTTCGGAGACGATTTTCCTGAGGGCCGCTAGTCATACTGGAGATGTGTTATCCCTAAAATCTAAAAGAGATGGAACCAAATGTCCTATTATTATTTGAAGTAACCTACAGTTAAGTGGCTTCAAGTTATACTGGAAATAGAAAATTATACGGTCCAAATCCAGTGAGTTCTACGGACATTTCTCCTCCGTCATAAAGCTCGAAAAACACCTCTCTTTAAGAAACCTCGACACATTTGGCTTGATTTTACAAATATTTGAATTCGGAAATGTGTCAAACTTACTTCTTAAGAATGTAATAAGCCAATGGTTAAAACCATGTAAAAATATTGAATTTATTATGCTTGATTGTATAGAGACATGTCTTCAAATTTTGTACGGATAATTTGCGGACACCCTGTAATAATTCTAAGAAGATAAGATTTTGCATTCGAATCTTTTACAAATAACTCCTCAGAGCCCTTGAAACTGCTTTCAAGGACTTCTACAGAATTTAACCCAGATTTTAACAGCTTCATGCATGAATCTCTCGAAATTCTTCAAAAAAAATCCAGGAGACAATATAAAAATTGACCCGAACATTTTTACAAGTACTACCCTACGATTCTTAATCTTTTCAGAATCTCTTTGAGAAATTTCTTAGAAGATCCTATCAGAAATTTGTCGATATATTCTACCAAGATATTTTCTAAAATATTCTTCAAGACTTCTAATAGGATGCCATCTGATGTTATCACTGTGATTTTTCTCAGATAAACTTCTGGAAGTTCTACGGTCTTCTCAAGGATCATGAGGTTTCCTTCAGAACTTCTCACAAGAATTCCATCGGAAATTTTTACCGCATTTTGCTAAGATTCACAGCTTTATTTTCTTCAGATGTTTATTCAAGAAAAGCTGTAAGAACTTTTTAATCTTGTGTCCTTTGCATTTCTCAGTATATCTTTCATGTATTTTCCAGTGTTCGTTTAAGAATACACGCTCAAAAAAGCGTTCTGGAAAACGTGAACTGTCAAAAATACACCGGGAACTACCATCATTGGTCACAGATACATGATCTAGTTCACGGTGTATTTTTGCTTGTTGACGAGTTCACGTCTGCTGTTCACGGATACGAGAACGGATTTTTTCTGTGTACTGAAGTTCCTATACGAGCAAAGGCAAGGCCTCTCATATGAGTTCTTCCCGGAATTGTGCAAGAATACTTAAGAAGATACTTCGAAATTGCTTTCAATGAATATTTGAATACCCCGATAAACGGGTATTCTTCCAGTTTTTTTTTTGAGGATTATTTCAATTTTTTTTAATACATTATTACTGGGATTCCTTCCTTGGCCGAGTGGTTAGAGTCCGCGGCTACAAAGCAAAGCCATGCTAAAGGTGTCTGGGTTCGAATCCCGGTCGGTCCAGATTCTTTTCGTAATGGAAATTTCCTTGACTCCCCTGGGCATAGAGTATTATCGTACCTGCCACACGATATACGAATGTGAAAATGGCAACTTTGGCAAAGGAAGCTCTTAGTTAATAACTGTGGAAGTGCTCATAAGAACACTAAGCTGAGAAGCAGGCTCTGTCTCAGTGAGGACGTTAATGTCAAGAAGAAGAAGAAGTACTGGGATTCTTCCAAGAATATCTCACAGCCACCATACAAAACTTCTACTGGGACTTTTTTGAAAATATTCTGCCGTGAATCGCAAGTCAGTCCCATCTGTAAAAAGTAGGCATTGAGATAATGGGTTGTGAGGTTTCCAACCACGTTTTCCATACGAATATTCAAAAAATTCCAAAGGATTGGAACATGATCAAACCTTAATGAAACTTTCACAATTTGCTTTTCACTACAATATCTTTCCAAGAAAATTATAGAGATGATCAAAACACGATTCCTTCTTATGTTACACGGAGCGGAAATCTGTAGTGGGACTGATATGCGATTACTTTTCATTATGGGACAATTTGACTTCCTGTTTTTTTCCTAATTTTTCCAAACAAATCATATCATCTCATCCCGACCAGTGGATTACAACAGAGTTGTTACAGATTTTGTTAGTCGGTTAGCGCGTTTTTTCCAACACAAAATGTTATAATTTTGACTAGTTAGTAGTAGAGTTACTGTGCACGCGCTGCAACTCCAGGTGCAGGTGATGCGCCCTCGAGTTGCTCACTTGAACGAAGTAGGTGATGAGTTTGAAAAGCTTGCGTCTCCAAAATGTTGCTATGTGCTTCATTCGTGTCTCGTGCGCTTCGGCTCATGCGCTCGTCTCATGAGCTAATCTCCTGGAGACCGGGTGCTACTAGCAATAAACAAAGTGGCAAGTGATTGTAATTTTTCCAAGCATGTATATGTTCGTGTTCAGCTTTTCTATGAAACGATATTCATACAGTTGATTTTCAGAAAATCAAAAATGAGTCACAGGCAGATGGTATCTGACGAAGAGCTTTTCAAAATCAATGTCACTGCCAAAGAAGCAATTTGTCTTCGATGCGACAGAAAAATAACAGATTTGCGCAAGTTTAGCTATTATCGACATTATAGAAAAGTCCACAAAGATATTGCCCGAAAATTAGGATCGTTGATTGACGAAGACGATGAGAACGCCACAGAATCAGCCAAGAAAATCCCGAAAATTGAAATTCGCATGGACACTCATTTCATCGTTAGTGGAACTCTTTACGGTCAATGGGCTTCCATTGAACCTGCTACGCTATCCTGCCTTTCAAAGAATCATTCGGCCAATCGAGGATGGTCTGAAAAATGCATGTCATATGAATCCGGAAACCATGAAACAAGTTTTGCGTCAGGTCAGCACTCGCATGCAGAAGCTCATAATTGCCGATATTAAGACATATACATCAAACAACAAATTATTCACCTTTGACAGGCTCGAAGAACTTTACTTACATAGTTTTCGCTCAATAACTGGACGCTCTCTAACCTAACTGCTTTTAAACGAGGCGTTCGACTCTATTTTTGAATAAAGTTTGTTTTATCACGACTGATTTCCAACAAAATTACAAGGTAAAAATGTTTTGGATTATTCTTTTTACAAGAATTTAAATTAAGGGTTGTCGACAACCATACAACCCCTCTTAAGGTGAAGATGAATCGAAGCCAAACCTAAAATTTTCAAGGGCACGAATCTGGAGAACTAGACATCTATTTGAACTGAAAACTTAATCGATTGATCACTAGCTGGTGGTGACCTATCGATTACGTTTTCAGCTCAAACGGATGTTCAGTTCTTCAGATTTGTGCTCTTGAAAATTCTTCACCTTAATGTTTTTTGTAAGAACATTCTACAATATTGATATAACATGATACACACCAACTTCCTTCATTAGTAATAACTCATTAATCGGTGTTTGTTGGCATAATGCAATCACATCGACAACAGCGCATGAGACAGCTCCAGGCGCTCAGCGCATGTCTCATGCTCCTGCGATGTTTGGTGCGGCGCATTTATAGCGCATACATAATTTTCATCCGTGTGCCTCTTACTAGCTCAGCACACTATGATTTCGATGTGCTTGGAGCTGAAGAAGCAAGAGTCTCAGTAGCGCATTTTTGTACACGTGAGAAATAAGTAACTCTAGTTAGTAGTTAGTAGTTAATAATAAGAATTATAACACAACTTCCTCTACACTAAACAAAATTAAAACAAAATATGTTATAATTTAAACAAAAGTATAACTCATTATGTTTCGAATCAAACAAATATTTAACTGATTTTGTTATTTTCCATCAGAAAATTATAGCAAAATTGGTTATAAGAAAGTGCTTCTACAATTTTGTTGCAATCAACTGGTCACTGATTCACAGCAGTATTCTAGAAAAGAACCAGAAAACTTGTAAAAATGCTTCAACAAATTGCTAGAGGTATACGAATATTGAAAATTGATGCAATTTTAGCGTTTTTGAAACGGATACAAACAGTCTGTTCTACAATCACTATTTGATGCATTTTCAGTAGTTTGTCACTTATATTTGACAGCCTAGTTATAATAGAACCTGAATATGGTCTCAAATATCTTAGCGAAAACTATTCCATCCCCATGGTTATGCGACTTTGCCGCGATGGGAGGACACAATCCATTAGCCCGTTAGATGGAAACCAAAGGCGTAACCGGTAGTGGTGGTATCACATTTTGTTTAAAGCCGCGTCATAATTTATATGGCATAGACGCACTAATATGCTAGCCAGAATGATCCGTAGCCACTCTTACTATTAGTTAGCTAGATACATCGTTATGATGTACGACGTAGGGAATATAACTCTGAGGAAAATGACTAATAGATTCACTGAGTAGAAATAAGTGGCGACAATCTTATTTTAATATGGTTTTTACAGTACCATAACAAGGAGTACCTCTTTTGTAACAATGGTATAAAAAATCTAATTACAGCTTCATTTTCGCAAAATTTACAAGTAGAAAGTAAGCGTTGTGAAGCATTGCATTTGCCACCGAAAAGTGAATCTTGTAGGAGACTATAATAGAAGCCTAAGGTAACTTTATTCTAAGTATTCACTATAATAATGACTATTGGAATAAGACGCTGAGATCGATCATTAGGGTACACTTGCTAGTTTTGAGAAATTGTTGAACAAGGAAAAGGCAAGGAAAGTGACTTTTTTTAAGGATATATGAACGTAATAATCAACAAACACTTTTAACAACAAAAAACGAAATTAACTAGGTAGTAGTTCAGCAAATTTCGTTAAGACTTGACATTTATGATTCTAATCTTTCGTAAAAGACAGGAGTAATCAAAATAGCACTTACATGACAAATTATTCAAAACCATTCCAACTAGACACTACTACACTACTATTTCAAACAAATTCTGATGGAGCTGCTGATTTTAAGGTGAAGATGAATCGATGCCAAACCTCAAACTTTCAAGAGCACGGATCTGGAGAACCAAACATCCGTTTAAGCTGAAAACTCAATCGATTGTTCACTCGCTGGTGGTAACCATTCGATTAAGTTTTCAGCTCAAATGGGTGTTCGGTTCTACAGATCCGTGCTCTTGAAAATTTAAGGTTTGGCTTCGATTTATCTTCACCTTAACATTCCTTCTTTTCTCAGAAGCAAGGTAATATGGGTATTTTTCAAAAAGTATCACTTCACAATACGAATAAAAACAGTGTTCATGTGGGCACCATAGCCTAGTCCGTCTGAGTATTCTGGTAGAGGGGAAACTTGGCAAAAGCCAGACCGAGGGCTCAGCCTTGACAAGTTAAGCTGTCAGGCAGCTCCAACTGAATACCATACAAAAAAAATGTATATGTTGGTTATGTCAACAATCTAAATGCTACAAAACAAGTACCTCATAGGCTCATATACAGATATTTTCCAGTGAATGGGTTTTCAAAGCTAAAAACCATCTGTAAAATAAAAAATTGGTGAATCAAATTTCGGAGTGTAATTGATCGCTTGTGAATACGATAATTGCTAGTTTTGAAACAACAAACATAATTTGGGCTTCCTGAATCCGAATAAGTTTGCTAAATTCTTATCAATACATGATTTAGCGAAATATTATAAATTTTAATTTGTTCTGGTGTTCCGCGCTGGAATTGTTTCAATGATTGGTTAGTAATCTCAGAAAAAAATCTCAGGAGCATCGATAAGCGATATTTTCTTTTTCACACGTGAAAACTAAACTCCGTACACATGACGCTGTACTACTAATTTTTCACATATTTTTTTCACTCTTGCAGTGCGGAAGGGTGATTCTTTCCATTATACGAATATGGAAATAAGTACCAGGTATCCTTCCGCAAATTAGCAGAAAACTGGTGGGATCGCCAATGTGGAGTTTTAACTTATCTGCGGCAAAGGAATCACCCTCCACGCGTTGCAAGCACAACTTACCCAGGCAAGTGGCAGTTCACAAGTGAGGTAGAAGGAATGCAAGTGTGCAGGTGACAGATGCTTTTCACTAAGGAAACCGATTGCTGTGATCAATCCTATTGCCATACTTCAACACAGTGGATTCTATATCTCACAATGGCCATTTCCGTTCCATTTTTTTAGTCAGTCATGAATGTATTTCTTTTCATGCATATATTATCTGGAGTTATATCCAAGTGGGCATCTCACTTCAAAATGATGCTTCCAGCAGCATATTCAGAACCATTAGATGCACTGACCAGTATAGTAGGTTCCAGATGCCCTGGGGAAAGTGGCCGATTAGGACCATACCTGGAATCATATCACTATGAGCATCAAACTTCCAGATTTTTGAAGATTTGGAAGGTGGTGCTTCCGAAAGCACTTCCAGAACCACCGGCAGCCATGACCACGGTACAGCAAGTTCCAAGTGCCCCAGGGGATGTGGTCATGTTACGAACTGGCCACTTATCTAGGGACTTCTGGAATCTACTAAAGAGTGGTTATTACATTTTGTGGTTCTGAAAATGCTCCACATCTCCAAAGCACAAGGAACCTGCTACACAGTGTTCAAAGTAGACGGTGATTCTAAAACTGCTTCCGGAAGCATGAGTTTAAAAAATATTAAATTGTGTTACCCATATTGATACGAGTCCGTACATGTGCGAAATTGATCACTTCCATCGGGGTACCTCGAACCTACTATTCTTCTTCTTTCTGACATTACGTCCCCACTGGGACAGAGCCTGCTTCTCAGCTAGTGTTCTTATGAGCACTTCCACAGTTATTAACTGAGAGCTTACTGTGCCAATGACCATTTTTGCATGCGTATATCGTGTGGCAGGTACGAAGATACTCTATGCCCTGGGAAGTCGAGAAAATTTCCAACCCGAAAAGATCCTCGACCGGTGGGATTCGAACCCACGACCCTCAGCTTGGTCTTGCTGAATAGCTGCGCGTTTACCGCTACGTCTATCTGGGCCCGAACCTACTATACAGTGGTCATATATCAGCCGGTGGTTCTGGGAGTGCTTTCGGAAGCACCACCTTCCAAAATCTCTACATTCGATAACCATATTGATGTAATTCCAGGCATGTTTTGAATTACCCATATAGGGTAACGGTCGTATTTTGGACCCCCTAAGGAAGTGATTTTACATTTTTGTCCCAATTAATTAATTGCACAGCGTAACCAAGTCAAAGAACATACCAAAATGTAGATAAAAACTTCTTCTACGAGATAACAATGCCCATACGGTCATGTAGGATCCAAAAGACGTCGAAAATAATTGAATTGTGATGCACTGTTTTTCATTATTTTGGACACACCAATACATTTTGGACCCTCAAAGTATATATTTTGGACCCCCGGCATTTTTTTATCGTTTAGCGACAAAATCCACGGCACTGGTTGTATAATATGCTTGCCCATAGTCTAATCAATCGATTGACGATGGAAAAGCGAAGAAATTCTACTCTTTTAGTTCAGAAATTGGAAAAAAGTTTTTGTTTACATTTGAAAAATTTCTGACGTTTTCAATTTCTGTCTGTAACGTGTTGTAACGGTTGCATGGATGAACCGATTTAATTACATTAATTTCAGATAAAATAAACACATTTTCCATGCACAAACGCTTGATGCAAGTGCGGAATAGTCCTATCTATCCAAATGGCATGCGGATTGTATTGGTCTTTCGATTTAAACTGGAAGGGGGTCCAAAATATATAGAGGTCCAAAATATATTGGTTACCCTACCCCAGGGCACTTGGAACCTACTATAGAGTGGTCAGTACGTCTAATGGTTTCATCTTGAAATTTGATGCTCATTGGGATATAGCTCAGGACAGTACACATATTTCTGACAATTTTCTACGAATCTTAATGCGTCCGGTAGCATTCAACTTCCTATTAGTTCTATTTTCTAGGAAAATTTCAAAATCTATACAGCACTGTACACCAAAAAAACAACAGAACGACAGAAGAAATGCCATTCGAACATGACCTCGGAAAATGAGGAACATCTCCGGTGTCCGGTGGCCAATAAACATGGCCAAGCAAGTTACTGAAACTAGACAAAATTTGCCATGAAATACTGTCGGATGCATCCAATTTCATCAATTTTTCATAAAGTTATGATCATTTGAAATTGAGCAAAATTTTGCCTATCCTAATTTTTTTGCCTATTTACTGTATATAACTAATATAATAACTAATTATTTGCATGTTGTATATTCTATGATATTATTAGGAAACAATTGGGGAAATAAGAAAAGACCCAAAACTGCTTGAAACTAAATCTATCTATGGAACCATAAATAAACCGAGCATTATTTACAACATGAAAAAACTTGCTCTGTCAAATAATTTGAATTCGCAATTTGCATATGAAATTATTGTACTTGGCATTATGACTAGTGATATATGTAAAAACTGTTGAAAGAGTCTGTCAAATAGTTAAGCATTATCCTGTAGTAATTCAACGTCTTTGCGAGCCAAGATTAGACCAATAACTGACAGTCTGTTTGTTTCTTACTTTTCTAAGGGCCGATTTCTTCACCTTCGCTTAAGCCGTAAACCACGTTTACCCATACGATTAAACCAGGTTTAAGGCCTAAGCGGTGGTGAAGAAACCGCTTATAAGCCTACTTATTTCTTATATCTAAAAGCCTGCCTATCAATTCAATTACAGTTCATTACTTCCTCACATTACTCTCTTTTCCTACTCCTTTTTAAATCTAATTCAGTGTTTAATGTCTCTTATTATTAGAAATGTAAGAAATACTCTTATTTCAGATATAATTCATTCTATGTTTGTTATTACAATTCTTAGCAAAATGTATTCTAAATTTATCCAAATATTACACAAAGTCACTTGAGATTGTTAATTTGAAAGTTCGTTTCAACTACAAATTTAGTCTATCAATGTGCCATTTTCACTTTAAAAGACTGAAGGATATACCCAAAAATCAAATATTCAGAGGTAAAATAGCCGAGGGCTGATAACAATGTGATGTGAAATTTTTTACATCGGCATCGATTTGAAGGTCTCTCAAAGCTAAATTGGCTAATTTCCAAGCATAGTAGCCACAAAAATAAGCTCCGCAGAACGTGCTTCCGTAGCATTAGATTGCAATACTTTACATTTAAACTTTGTAGGACGTACAATTTCAAACATTCTGAACAACAGAATGACTATTTGTTAGACATTAACCCGTATTCAAATCTCCACGATATCTACATCATTTCTTCGATTCCTGCTTTGATCAATTTTGATATTCTACTGCACCAACGGTACTGTAGTTGGTACCATTCGTAAGGGTCATTGTAATCACTTCAAGCTTTATAATACTGATGTACTTACACAAATCGGTAACGGCTTTTTTGTCAGATTGCTTGTTTGTAAAACAAAATATACTATTCATACAGTCTTAAAATCTGATGACGTTTCATCAGGCATCCTGTTCTGAAACCGTTCCGTTGAAGTTTCCAACAGATCTTCTCCAGCTTTAATTCTAGAAATTCTACTTCTCAACCGTATATTTATCTGATTCAGCGATGCTCCAAATTTTTCTTGTAAGTGTAAGTCAGCTTGCTTATCCACTTCTATCTCCAATGCTGTTCATAGCGGTATTCATTAGCGATTGACACAACGAAGTTAGTCGTTCAATGTGGATTTCATTGAATCGTGTCGTTGAACAATGCTCATCGAATTTCAACATCAAAGATGCTATGAAATTTGAATTATATGCCATTTAAAATTGTGCTTTAATGGTTAAATTTTCTGCTGTCTATTTTGGTGCTCTTTGTTTCGTGTTGTTTTTTTTTACCATCCTGGTCTGTTTTTTATCTTTATGTTGTTGTGTCATAGTATACAACAATATTCTAGTAGTATTTTAAACAAATACTGACAATTTTTTATTTAGCTGGTATATTTAACTCACCATTCGAATTTGGTAGCTTTCTACGAAGAACAATTTTACTATCTTTGAATACTGGAGCCTAGTAATCTACAGTGCAAGGTACTAAACATACTGTAGTTTTCATTTCTTCGACTGTTTCTACAGTTATAGTAATTTTAACACGATACTTCCGACGTGTACACAGCCAAATTTATTTTCTGATATCATACATCGTACATCGATATTGTGAGCAAAAACATCTATAGCACTGTTTCATAAAGCTGTATTGAAACACAAAATTGACTGGATTTTGTTCATTAGATCAACTCCGTTAGCACCGAAAGATCATCAAATACTATCAAAGTTGAGGCGAGAAGACAGATGAGAATAACCTTGATTTTTTTTCTGCTACAACCGTATGCATTCAGTGGTTTATCACTAGCATATTGAAAAAAAAAACATTCTCAGAACTAGAAAAATCAATATATACTTTCCGTAACAATAAGGAACATCGTACGCCGATGACAGTAAGTTTCTGGATACTTATTGTATCTTTCTGGCGATTCTTTTCCACGGAAGATTGTAAAGTTTCATACCTTAAGTTTCTAGAAAATACAATCTTACTATCTTCGAATAACAGAATGTTTTGTAAGCTAGGGTACCTGACCTCGGACCCAAATTTCTGTGATCCACTATTCGGAAATCAACGCTTCTCGTAGTTTCTGAAGTTCTTCGTCTGATTCTGTTTTAATATGAAACCTATTTTGTATAAAATTTCCATCATGTCCACGTTAAGAATAACTTTTTGCGTATCCTTGAAAGATATTGGCAGCATAGGCTGAATCTATGTATTAAAACAATAAAATGTTTAAAAAAAAATATGAGATTTTTTTAAATATTCTCAGGATTCGATGGAGATCGGAAGCATTTTTCATAACTGTTGATGTGAGCGCTTTATTTAAGTTGGAAAAGAAATTCCACGCATTTTAGGTTAGCCTGATTCGATACAGTGTGTTGAGTTTTGCGTTCATTCAAAGCATTCCAATTTTATCGACCTTTAACGTAATGGATATGATTTGAACATTATGCGTTTTGGTTCAGTACGTAAGAACTAACATAATCTTGCAGTCGTGCAAATGTCAATCATGAAACTTGAAAAACTCTCAGTATTTCAAACATGTTTATCGAATTAAGGTTATTTCTTCCTCAATCGTTCAAAACAAGATTTCATTCATCGATGATCTTTGTCTAACCAGAGGTCAGTTTAATACAGGATTTCTGCCCATTTCCGTCAGAATCCAAGTTTTCGGTTCGCTGCCTTTGTCCATAAGAGACCTTTTTTTTGCTGGTTTCTGCCTACTCCTATCAGAAACCGTCAATTTTCATCTCCGCCCATGTCCGTCGGAGACTACTTCTTGAATCATTTCACATGAATTTTGTTAATTAATACTTGCAAATAAGATTATTTTCGTAATGTAACTTTTTGTGCATTTTGACTTTTTGTCATCAAACAGTTTATTTTTACGTATAGTTTTAGAAAACACACACCGAAAATTAACTTTGTTCGGAAACTCAATGAAAAGCAAGCCAAGTCAATTTGTCCCATTGTTGAATTTCCACGCATAACTGTCCCACTACTGTATTTCTACGCATAACTGTCATACTATACAATTCGCTGCGCTGATCTAGAACAAAATAGTCAGTAGGCAGTTTTGAATTAGCTGGTGTTAGGGAAAATCGTTTTGAACACCTTCTTACGTTGACTTTACATTCTATGTGGAACACAACCTGTTTTATGTGTTTGTATTATCGGGATGCATTCATCATTCATGCGAGCCTGACGTCAGATTTGATTGAAATTTTCAATATCAAAATTTTATTTCCCATCCGTTTTTCAAGGAATTTCAGTTGAATTTTCAGGGTCGATCATAAAATTCTTCTAGTGTTTGGAACGGCGGTCATCGATTAAAAATTTACCGTAATTTTGAATTTATCATGGGGAGTAGTGAAATAATCCCAGTTGAAGCAAGTGTAACCACTTTAATTTCGAGTCCATGGCTTGCGACTAATTAACTTCATGATTTAGCAAACCATAGTTCGACCGTTTTTGGATGACTTGGCCACATGCTGGGTTGTTCCGAATACCGATTCCCTGGGGGAAATGGCTTCTAAACCGTCGGTTCTGAAACATAGCTGGCAACATCAAACTACATAAATTCCAAATCCAGGCTAAAGAAGGTAATTCAAAGGTTCTTGGATAGCAGGTTGTTTTGGATACCCTGTTCTCCAGAGGAGGTGACCATTATATTGGCGGTTCTGAGACCTATCTTGCAACTTATCAAACTTGATAAAGTCAAGAAGAAGTCAAAAGAAGAATAGTTTAAGAGGTTTTGGATGACCTGGCCACATACTGGGTTATTCCGGATTATTGGTTCTTCGGTGCAAATGGCAAATATGTTGGTGGTTCTGAAGCTTAATTAGCGATGTATCGAATATCAAGATTTTGCCAAACCAGTCCAAAGATATGTCAAATCGTGTGAAGATTTGTGTCGTGAATTTTGAGTTAAATATTTACTCCGCAGAATAACCTTGACTTCGCAGATGAGTTTCTGTCTAGCCTGCAGCTGGAAGAGTCGATATATGAATTTATAACATCTTATAAACTCTCTAAATAACTCATCCACTCTTTTTTCACTAACTCATTAACTGTCTCATTATCACACATACAGAAAACTTAGCTTTCCATCCTAAACTATAAAATCGTATTTCTTCACTTCCCCACACGTGGCTCCGTTTGGCACATGTCACTTGAGCCGTCATTAGGTGCCTTAACATTGTCTCGAGGATATACAGGCTCTGCATTCGATACAATCTATACGTAAGAACGATCATCTACAGCAGTATGCTTAGCACATCATTGGTCACTACTATCAGTGGGACTGTTATGCGTAGAAATTCACCAAAAACCCTGCATTTCTAGGCATAACAGTCCCACTTTGAATTTTGTAGCTAAATTTACTTTATTTCCGTAATACAAACTCTTAACTCTAATGAAGACGCTATTCTTTATACTATTGTAAAGATTTTAATTTAATTTACCACACACCTGGTCAATACGAGGCCTAAATGTGTTAAAATCTTTAAACGCGTTTTTCTCGATTGCATATTTTAGAACATGGAACAATTATGCGTAAAACGGCAGTAATGTTTCCTTTTCATGAAAGATGTAAATTATCCAATTAATCACGATATACGTGGTGACTTACGCAGTTTAGTGAATACCCTTATTGACTGATTGACAAGATGATTGATGAGTGATTCCCGGGAAGAATCTTAGTCCTTAAGTGAACATTCACATTTTTGTTGCGATTGGTAGATACATAGTGACATTATTTGCGCGTACTCTATTCTATATCCTGCAAATGAAGAATAAAGAAATAATTTAATCAGTCCACAGTCCGGAAATTTTTTCTTCTGCGGCTATGGCAGCCAGAATTTATAGTACATAAATCACGCAAGTACAAACAAGCAGAAGGTACCAAAACCGTGAGGTAGAATATGGAATATCGCTTTTGATAAATAGACATAACATTCTAAAGATATCGTTTATTTTAAAAATTCGAGAACTAACAAAAAGCCATGCCTCAATCCTAAAGGATGCCTCAATCCTAAAGACAAACTACGGTTTATGTTTGCCTTTTCCAAGAAATACATTCCTAATTAAGTTATACAAAGTGCAAACCCTTCTGAAAATTTTCAAAAAATTACAAATGTCCATCCAACTCTTCTATTGATATTATACATTCAGTTATTTCACTTATGATAATGTGTTCAAAATTTTGGTACAGTGGTTACACTATTGTAGGTCACCCATTATTATGGGTCATTTCCGTTTGAATTGCATGTAGAACAAAGTGACTAATAATCATGACTAGGTGAAAAATAATAGCGTGAGCAGTAAAGAACATTTCCCTGACCTCACAAATAATCACAGATTTACCGGAAATAGAAACCCTGGCATTCCCTAACTTTCCAGGTTATCACTGATTTAACTGATTTGATATCTACTTGATGCAGTGTGAATCTTTTAGACGATTAATCTAAGAATCTTGCTAAGGAAAGTGCCTCAAACCCTCTTCAATTGAACTCAACACTCAAGCTCCCAGCCCACTTAAAATACAGAACCCACGATTCCATTCACGACAAATGAATCATTCTTCCGCAGGTATCTCAAGGACTACTTCACGCCGGGTCTCGAAATGCTCCAACGGGACGCCGGTATGCTGAACGGTCTACTTAAGAAGACGTCCCCGTCGGTCTATCGGCACCTCCAGAAGCACAAGGTGGACCCGCTGCTCTACATGACCGATTGGTTCCTGTGCGCAATGACCCGAACCCTGCCCTGGGACACATTGCTCCGGGTGTGGGACTGCTTCCTGTGCGAGGGCATCAAGATCCTGTTCAAGGTCGCCCTGGTCATCCTGGGAGCCAGCCTCAGCTCGCACAAGGTCCGTAAGCAGGCCAACGGCCTTTGCGAAACGCTTGAAGTGCTACGATCACCGCCGAAGAAGTACCTCGAGGCGGACTTTGTGATGCACCACATATTCCGGCTGAACATCACCGTCGAAGATTTCATCCACGAGCATAAAAAGCAGGAAATGCTACACCGGAAGGCGAAGGTTTCCTAGGGACGGGCTGGCCCGTCAACCGACGGCAACTCGGCAGAGGACGGCACCCGATCGCGGTGAACTCTTCCACTCTAGTCTTAGTACGGTGCGTGTGTGTCGTGGAAGAATCGGTACGGGACTTGGCCGCGCGGTCGGGTGGGCCGTCCTTGCGTTTAGATCCTAAGCCTAGATGTTACTGTGGTAAGGCGTTACTCTGAACTCGTAGTATTATTTATAAACGGAAGAAGTTTTGCGGTGGCATTCGAAAGGCAACTGCAAATAAAATGATTTCCTTATTGCTAATTACGGATGGGATGGATTCTTTTGCAAATAAATGTATTAGCTGAAATGAATTTCATTGCGATTCTGTTGATGGGCGTTTGTACGGCCCCACCACGTCGCAGCAGATAAGCTCGAATAGATAAGAAGAAATTTGTAGTACCCTGGACTGTTGTTACCGACGAAGAGCTGTTAAGTGATTTCGAGTGATGATTTGTAGATTGAGGAATGCAAGTTATGTTTTCTTAGCTTTTGCTTGTTTCAAGTCCTGGGAAGAAATTCCCTAGACAAGCCATTTCCATAAGATAAATTCGGTTTGCAAAACCATGGTCATTAGAAGGCATTTCAATAACATTCAAAATATTGCTTGGGGATTGAGGGATATTTCAAGAAACTGGCCCCTGCAAAGAATGATCCTGAAATCATTTTGGCGACCACTAATGTTCATGTTCTACAATAAATCATTGGAAAATTTCAATGACTTTCAACAGCATTAACTTTCTCCTGGGATATTCTGAGAATCGGGTGTCCTCAGGCATTTGATAAAATTGCAGTGCATGGGAAAGTTCTAGGACAGTTTCTGAAATGTTTCGAATCTAACCTTGACAAAATCATCACTCGCAATTCCAATTCAAACTAACAAGACTAAAAATTCTTATTGTTCTATTTTCCAACATGAATCAAATCCGTTCTAAATGTGTTAGAAACGCAAATCTTATGCAATGTACAGAAGCTTTATATATAGAACCGCAAAAACTACCGAGAGGGAGAATCATTCTAAACATAGTAGGACAGACGGAGCAAATTTAACCTAGTTTTGAGAAGTATCTATTTATATGTACACGCATTTTAGATGAGGATAAAACGTTAAAACAAACGGGAAAAAAGTACAATTACCATCTACTCAAGCCTATCTGGCAAAACAATAGGAAAAAAAAAACTAAAAAAACTACCGTACAAAACCGAAATTCAATTAAAACGAATCGAACTTTTTGCAATTCACGCGTTCTGAATTACGTAATAGGCAACTACAGGGAGATAATTATCGTTTCTTCGGCTTCCGTTACAAATGAGTTTTGTTGTTTCTACTTTTCTGGATATTCTTTGGGCAATTTGCGTTATAACAGACGGGGGTCTGCCGCTACAGTAAACGCCTTTGCATCACAGATAATGAGACATAGTGATGTGATTGAACAGAAAAGAAAAACAGTCCAGCTGAAGAGTACAAGATGGTTGATAAAATCGATAACAGGTGGCGTTAGAGCTAGATAAAAGAGAAGCGAATCATTCTACGGCGCAGTAGGCCATCATTGAAATTTGTACGCGCCATTGATGATTAATGCTAATTTATCTCACTGCTTTGAAGTAATAAAAATCAGCTAGTTTTGCACTTACATAGCTGAAAAAGTATCAGCATATTTTATGCATGTAGGCACATGTGATGATACATTTTCGAGTCAATATTAACTATGATGACTGAGTTCTATTACTTTGATATTTATTCTGCGTCATTTTTTCGATCAAGTGAGCACGAATTTTATATCCGCTTATCTGTGCAATCGAAACACCCGATGCATTTCAAGTTCAATTTGATCCCCCTTATGCATGCATGCCATATAGGTATTGCGAAACCATTATATCGGAACATCGCCGCGTCTATCTCCCAATAGCGGGAGTATTAATAACTAATCACTGGCGCGAGAAACAAAAATCGGAGAAAAAATTGTTCCACATGGGAGGAAAGCCATGCAGTAATTGTTCGCTATAAGAAGAGCGATAATGCAGTGGAGGTCAATCTTCTCGGCAGATGATGATGATCATAGGCGATCGAGCAGTAACAATAACACTAGGCGACAAAATCGAAACTTTTCCACGTGCTTTGACCATTTGCGATGGATTTATCAGATTTTGGTCTGCTAAATTCGAATCTGTACTGAGAACTTTTGTAAGTTTTTAAGAAAAAAATGAGCTTTATTCACAAAGTATCATTTTCAAGTATAAATCAGGGAGCTTCAGAATCATTTTCAAAATTTTATTTTGTACTAGTGGTCCCGGCAAACTTCGTCTTGCCATCGAGTAGGCTGTTGTAGAACGTCATGTAATCCCCCACACAAAATGACACGTTAGTCTTCTCCCGTTTCACCAATTATTCCGGAGCCTTTCTCGAAATTTTTCTTCGCACGGTCGTATTGCATCCCTTGTGGAGTGCAACAGTGAAAAACTTACGTCAATCCGTTCATCAGTTGTCAAGCCATTTCGTGACATACAAACACCACTCCATTTTTATTTATATAGATTCTCCGCAGAGCTTCCTTCCTGGTATAATAACGGCTAGTCCATATTGGTACAGCATACAACATGGCTGGCCTGAACGTTTGTTTGAAGATCAAAAGCTTGTTCTTAATACATAGTTCCGATTTTCTGCTAATAAGTGGATATAGACATTTTATACATTTGTTACATTTGGCTTGAATGTACTTAATCTGATTTTTGAAAAGTTGAATTGGTATCTAGCATGATCCCTAGATGCTTAACTTAATCTGACCAATCCATTGAAACCCCTTTCATCATGACAACATGTCTACTTGAAGGTTTCAAGTAAAGGGCTTTTGGTTTATGTTGGAATATTATAAGTTGAGTTTAGGAAGCTTCAGTTCGTGAATCAATGTTGCCTAGTGTAATCGATCGCCTCAATTGGCTGGTGGTGTGAAATTCTGAATGGGGTTTCGACTTTTTGGGGCGGAAGGCAGACAAACTACCACCCGATCATTGCTGTTTTTGTTTTGTTTCTGTAATCGGATGAATGGGGGGACGGGGAACCGAAAAAAAATCGAATCGCTTATTGTTATTGTGCAGTATAAGACGGATTTTGTAACGGATGGAAACAATTATGTTGATTATGGGAATGTGTTTTCTGCTCTGATATTGCGTGGCAAAAAAACAAATTTTCGATTCATAGCTGAACATAGTAGTTACTTACTTGTACAGATATTAGCAAATATTTCAGTAGCAGCTACGAGAGGGAAGTTGAGTTTTCCATATGTCGAAGATCAGTGCAATTTACGGCTTCTGAAGTTTAAATTTATGCTTGTTACGTCTGTTGCATAGTAGCTTAAAATATCGAGTGTTTATCATAGATAATTGCATATTGTCAGACTAAAACAAATGTTAACACGTAAGCGAATAAATTTAGATCCAAGTATCGTATAATTCTTTGAAGTACTATTGCAAGCAGTTATACAGTTGTAGTTTTTATATACATAGCATTTCGACTATTTATTAATCTGTGAAACATATCTACTCGAAACAAATACAAAAATCTAGAAAAACACATTGACTGAAGTTCATCAATCCGAAAAATACCATTTATAATTAGGAATGTAAATAAAACACGTGAAGTAATTTGGCTACCGAACAGTATATTTTGATTGATTAACATGAGTGTTCCATGTCATTTTTTAATACCTTTAATTTATTAGTATCATTCCAAACATTACATCCATTTTTTATATCTAGGTGTTCTGTGTAAGACAACACTATCATCATAATTTGGTATAACAAAATTAAGCTTTTATTAACATTTTGTTAACAACATAATACATTTTATTTGCCGTAGAAGTTCAGAATTTTTACAGATGAGTTGATTTCATCTGCTTATAAGAGAAAACAAAAGTTTCCAATTTACTTAATCTAACTTAACCTAAAAAAAATTTCATTAATTTAATCAACATCTAAATAGATAACAGTGAACCAACAAGTCCACAATGTTCGGCTCATGGCTGCGGCTCTTCATCCTCGATTCTGCCTCACACTTTCCAAATGTTCATGCACTTGATCTCCGTACATGGCGCGCTGCGATCCACGCCTTCCTGTACCTGAAGGATAAGAAGCGAACACCACCTTTGCAGGGTTGTTATCCGACATTCTTGCAAGATGCCCCGCCCAACGTTCGCCGTAGAGTTCAGCAAGCTCATGGTTCATCCTTCGTCGCCACACGCCGTCCTCCACGATCATCCGTGCTATCCAGACTATGAGCGTTCGGTAAATCAAAGCATCGAACTGATCAGTAATTCACAAAAACACCGATTATTCGGTAGTTCAGCAGGTTTTGACAGCTCATTACAAACAAAACTACCGAACTACGGTGAATTCTAGATGATCTGTCAAAAAAATTACCGAAAAATCTGTGATTTTTTTTGTGTTACCGAAAACTGTAAAATATTGAACTGATCTTTCGGTTAAATGCCTTTAGATTACTGACTTCCGTAATTTGAACGAATGGCAGCGTCAATCAGTCATGTACATTTTTCTTCCGGGCGGGGCAGTGAAATCGTTCGTGGAATGTCAGAAATCGAAATTGAAGCCGTATTTCAAAGATTTGCTGGATAGATAAATACGATGGAGGTGAGTTTATGGTTCGAAACAAATGTTTCCCTATAAACTAACATTATTTTTTGCAGTTCTGTTGTCAACGTCCGCGGCTCCCTTGCAGTTTTCCGTGTGCATCCCGTTTTGTGTTTCCGACAAATAATGTGGCATCGATCCCCCGATCAGCCCCATCAGTGGTTTTGTCTCGTCGCTGCAGCTGATGTGAGCAAATTTTGTTTTTTTTTTTACTTGTTGATTTCACTCCTTCAATAAAGAATCGCAATCATTTAAATCCGTCTTCGTTATTGTTGTTTCTTACGAGAAAACAAGGCTCAAAGAAAAATTATCCGTGCACCGTGTCTACAGTTCTTCGGTAAACGATTACCGACAAGTCGGTTATTTTGACAGCTGAGCTCAAATATGCAAATTACCGAATGATCTGTAATCGTCTCGTTTACCGAACTGGTTACTTATCGTTCAGCTGTTGAGATTTCGGTAAATGAATTATCGTCTTCTAATTTTGAATATGTTTATGTGTTGTAGTAGTTAGATTTAAGATATATCTTGATGTTAAAACATTCAAAAAGATTTAAATTGTGAAAGTTATCAAAATTTCACATATGTCCAAATAGGGAACTACTATGGCCATAACTGGTACACTTTCCCTATTTAACAAATGTTTTCAATTAGCATATTTTCCTGACAAATGAAAAAAATGTAAGGTTGTTCCAATTTTAAAACTAGACAAAAATCCTGCAGAAGCTTCTAGCTTTCCTCCATCAGTAAACTTTTTGGAAAGGTGATTTTGAGCAGAATGATGGTCCACATCAACGAAAATGCAATTTTTGCCAATGAACAGTTCGGATTCCGCCATGGACATTCGACCACTCATCAACTTTTACGTGTAACAAATTTGATCCGTTCCAACAAATCTGAAGGCTACTCTACTGGTCTTGCTCTTCTAGACATAGAAAAAGCATTCGACAGTGTTTGGTATGAAGGTTTGATTGTAATGGGAAGTATGCACTTCAACAGAAAAGTAATCGCCTATCTCGATGCGTGGGAAATTTCTTGCAAGAAATGCTTAAGAAAAGCATTTTCCTTTGATCGCAGTACGCAGTTGGAAAGAAATGTCAATGGATCAATGCACGCGTTCATTCTTCGACGTTTTAGCGGTGCCGTGTTATTTATGTTACCATGGCAACGAATGAATTCGGCACCGCTCAAACGTCAAAAAAGTGAACTCGTGCATCGGTCCATTCAAATGGGGCTCACTGTAGAAAATTTCTTGACCATTTCTTTCCACAGAAATTTTTACTTTTCTTGAGCTGAACAGAAACTTTAATTTTCCAACATACATTGTTAGAATAATTCAACATTATCTGTCAAATCGTACACTTCAGGTTAATTATCAGAACTCCAGGTCTGAAAGACTTCCTCTAAGAGCTGGTGTTCCTGAAGGCAGCATTTTGGGACCAATATTATACAATATTTTCACATCTGACTTACTTGAGTTACCTCAGGGATGTCAAAAATCCTTGTTTGCGGATGACACAGGCCTCTCCGCCAAAGGACGACGTCTGCGTGTCATCTGTAGTCGATTGCAAAAAAGTTTGGATATTTTTTCTTCATACTTGCAGTAATGGAAGATTTCTCCTAATGCTTCCAAAACTCAACTAAAAATATTCCCACATAAACCAAAAGCTCTTTATTTGAAACCTTCAAGTAGGCATGTTGTCACGATGAGAGGGGTTCCAATAAATTGGTCAGATGAAGTTAAGTATCTAGGGCTCATGCTAGATAAGAATTTAACTTTCGTAAATGACATTGTGGGCATTCTAGCCAAATGTAATAAATATGTAATATGTCTCTATTCCCGTATTAATAGAAAATCAAAACTTTGTCTTAAGAACAAGCTTTTGATATTCAAACAAATTTTCAGGCCAGCCATGTTGTATGCTGTACCAATATGGACTAGCTGTTGTAATACCAGGAAGAAAGCTCTGCAGAGAATTCAAAATAAAATTTTGAAAATAATTCTGAAGCCTCCTCCCTGGTATAATACCAATGAATATCCAATGTTGAAACATTGGAACAAATGCCAAATAAAATAATTAATAATTTTAGGCAAAAATCGTTACAATCTTCTATTGCTACGATTAATGCGTTATATATTTTGGTTAAGTTAGGTTTAGTAAATTGAAAACGTGTTTTTTTTTCCTATTATAAGCAGGTGGAATCAACTCACCTGTAAAAAATCTGAACTGCTACGGAAAATGAAATGTAATATGTTGTTAACAAAATGTCTATAAAATCTTTAATATATTTTACCAAATTGGGATGATAGTGTTGTCTAACAACACAGAACACCTAGATATAAGAAATGAATGTAATGTTTGGAATTATACTAATAAAGAAAATTAAAAATAAATAAATAAATAAATAAATAAATTTAAAAAAAAAAATCTAGCATAAGTATAGTATTTAGCTTCCATATTGGAAAGACAAGGCTCATTATAGGAAAAATGCCAGATTTGACTGGACTAAACGAAGGATTTCGTTTGTTCCAATAGTGTATTATTAGACAAGAAACATGTTGTCAGGCTTCCGTCTAGGATATTACAGTCAACTCTCCATACTCGAAATTCAAGGGACCATCGAATTATAACCATCAAGTTATAGAGCGCTCAACCAGTGCAAATGCCATCCAAGGGACCATCAAGTTAGCCATGAAAATCAACTTTTGCTATGATTTCTCGACTTTGAGATACGGAATATCTAGTAAGGGAGAGTTGACTGTATGACAAAAATACAGCGAATCTTTACCACTATAGGATCCATTACTCGCACTTTAATCCTATATAACCAATAATTTTTAAACGAATTCTTCCAAAAATACTTAATGGAATCGTCCCAGACTTTCAAGGAATTATTTCAGATTTTTTCCCAAGATTAAGCCTGGAATATCCCAAGAATTACTCCAGAGATCCTTCAGAAATTCTACATAAATTGCTTTTGTGATATCTTTAAGAATTATTTGAGCTATTCCTAAAAGTGTTCTACCAGTTCCTGTTCTCTGCAAGTGAAAAACCTACAGGGTTTTTTCAATGATTCCACCAAGAGTTCTTAAAGCAAATTCTTTAGAAATAGCTCTAGATTTTTCTCAAGGATTCATCCGAAAATTTCCGTTTTTTTTTTTTTTTTGTTTTGTTTTAAACTATCAGCATTCAATCCACTGAAGTATGCAGGGTGGCTAACGAACCGGGAGAAGCGATAAAAAGACGGAAACACCGGGAATTTGAAATGATCGCCGGGAAAATCGCTTTGAACGAACAGTTCTAAATCTATAAATAATAAGTTGTAGAAAATGTTTGAATATATTGTAATTCAGCATTTGTGAATTTGAGCAAATAACCTTCATTGGATTGCTTTGAACAACAGAAACAGGGACATCAGAATCAAAGTCAGCATGGTCAACCAGTTGGTTACAAAGAAACAAGAAACGGTTTTAAATTTAGTCATTAATTTTTACTTAGTTTGCTCTTACTCGGGATGGGAAAGGAAAAAAAAGTTAGGTACATGCTTCGTCGTAAGCCACCTCATTAGGTAATTTATTTTTCTCTAGGGAGGATAACCACCTGCAACGTCGTTAGTTCAAAGTTTTGGAAATTACTCAATTCCAATTTTCTTTATGTGGCTCACTGGTAGTTTGCACTGCATCAAGCATGACCGGTTAGTTTATTTTATTATAGTGTCACATTTCTCGCGGAATTCGGTTTGAAAATGGATCATTGGAGGAATATTGCGAGTCGTATCCTCGCAAATTGTCGACAGAAATTGTCAAAAAAGCATTTCCAGTTGATAAATATAATTTTGATTTTTGGAGGTATTGTACTATACTGACATTTTTTTTTTATTGCACCGATAAACTAGCTTTTTGTTGTAATTTTCAAGGAATAAACTATCGCAACATATCAAACAAATGGACAAGAGTATTGTATCCTTTATCAAAGGGGCTTGCAATTTTTCACTCCATTTTAGTGATAATGTGCTTCATCGAAAATTATCAGCTGCGGGATAATCACTCCGCTCTGTATTTTACTGTAATACAGATTTTCTTTGTCTCTGGTTTCATCAGAGAATATTTCATGCGTAAATATAGCAATTATGTGGATCGCGTCAAGAAATTTCTGAATAGTGAGCAAATAACCTCCAACGATGAGCATCATGATTCAAACATAAGGCGGAAATTCCATAGGAAAACAATAGTGACCAGTTTGATCCTTCTCGCTAATCTGGTTATTTGTGAACTCTCAGCGCCAATTCTGATGTTACAGGAGAATAAATACTATCGCATACCGCAGTTGCTTCTATCAGTTGGACCCACTTTGAGCACATTGATCCAATGGATCTACATCATGACCATATTTCCCCTTTGGACAAGTAAAGCTTTTGGGCCGACGATTTTAATTACGGCCGTTATGTCCGGACTCGAGACGGAATACACCATTATGGTACATGGATTTGGAAGTTTTGTAGAACGTGTGCGATCCAATTTGGATGCACGAGCAATATTCAACGTCAAAGATAGTCAAATCTTCTGGAAGCTACTGAAAGAGCAAGTTAACTTTCATTTGCATCAGCATATATTACTGACAGAGTATGTTCGTTGCAATTGATGAGCTGTAAGAAAAATGTTGCAATCTAGCTTTATATTTCAGGAACATTATGAAGATACAACTGATAATTCGGTACTTGTACTGCGCCATTCATTATAGTGCTATGATATTGGTTGCCGTAGGCATCTACCTAGTATTACTAGATGATACACTAACGGGTGGTTTGATATCCGCTATGGCTGCTATATTCTTTACTCTCGAGTGCCTCTGGTGGTGTAGCGTTGCAGATGCGTTTCCAGATATAGTAAGTAATACATGATTGCACAATGCATCCTATTGTTAATGAAACTTCAACAACTCTCTAGAATACCACACTGGAGGAATATATAGCAGACCTCGCGCTGGCGATTCCCTATCACAGACGTCATCATTCGGATTACGTGCAGCTGCGCACGACGCTCATGGTTTTCAAAATGAACGCTCGAAATAGTGCACTTTTCAGCTGTGCCAGGATCTTTCAGCTGTCGAAGGCTTCCTATCTGCAGATCCTCCAGAAATCCTACGCTCTGTTTACCTTTCTGCTAAATATTGGCCTTTCAAATCCGAAATAAATCTCAATCTTTCGAGGTGGCAATGTTTCAAAACATACTCTAAAACACCTCTGCAAATAATGGGAATGTTAGTTGATGCCTTGCATATGTCGACAGATCACAAGAACAAATAGCGTATTTATAATAAATCATTAAGCATGAGTATGACCGTACAATTCGTAGTTGCTACTCCATGATTGACCAGAACAATCGAAGCTGCACAGAGATTGAATGATTGGGGCTAGGGATTCGCTTACCATTCTCAATGTGCACAAATCGAGAGCTCAAGTTTTAAAAGTCAATAACGGCACCGGCCACGTCCTTACGGTCATCGGGGAAGGAAAGGAATGTTAGTTAGACAACCGTTGTTACTAAAGACCGAGATATCTCTCTGCATCTCCACGGTTGTCATGGAAAGGATATTGGATTAGTGGGATAAGGTGCTTGGTGTTGCGATCCATGATATAATCACGCCTCACCGGATTCGCGATATAACTCGGCAATCGCATTGCACGCCGAACAAGTGTTCATCATTCGCCCACGCTGGCAATTACAGCAGAGCTGTTAAACATCATCCTGCGCTGCTATCACAGAAGTTATCTAAAAGATTCCATCAGTAATTCACGCAAAGATTCTTTCATAAGTTTTTCAAAAAAAAAATCCAAACTTCTACAGGAACTTGATTTTCATTTTCTTAAAATTTATACCAAGAATTCTTCAGGGATTTTGAATAATTTCGAACAAAATTGTTGTTCAGGATTTTCTTAATATTGCAACCAGTAATTTCCCTAAAAACATGTTCAGGATTTACTCCAGGGATTGCTCCTAGGATTCTTTCATAAGTTGTGCCAAATTTCTCAAGAATGTTTCCAAAGATTTTTCCAGCGATATCTCCAAAAAAATGATCAAGGATTGTTTTCAGAAATTATTGGTGATGTTTTCAATCCTGGAAATATTTCAGAGGAAAATCCTAAAGTAACATCTGGTTTAAAAGCGACCCTTGTTGCACTCCCACACAAATTTCTGGAGGAACTTCATGAGTGAGTTCACTGGTGGAATCTGTATTTACAGTGCAGGAGACAGTGACTGGGAAAATTTTCACAGCAATCTTTTGAAAATTACAGGAGGTGGAAGCGTTGGAGTGCTCAATGACTTCCCGGAGCAAATTTTGAAGAAACTCCTTTAAGTATCCCTTGAAACCAGTGTCTTCTTAGAAGCCATCCCGATCAGTGGATTACAACATAGTTGTAACAGCTTTCGTTACTCAGTTAGCGCATTTTTCTTACAACATATGGTATAATTTTGGCTGGTTAATAGTTAAAATAACAAAAAATTATAACACGATTTCCTCTACACTAAACAAAATTGAAACAAAATATGTTATAATTTAAACAAAAAGGTAACACATTATGTTTCAAAACAAACAAAAAAAACTCATTTTGTTATTTTACATAACTCAATTATAACAAAATTTGACATAAGCAATCACTCTCATATTTTTTTTAACAAATTGTGTCATAATTGTGTTTTGATTAGAGACAAATTTTAAACAGCATTTGTTATTATAGCATGAGTATGAGCATGGTTGACCGCCCGCAGATGCTATTCCGTTATTGCAAGAACAACTGTACTTACACAGAAAACCAACAGATACTAATCGGGATCAGTAGCATCCTCAATGTGTAAGTACTGGTGCTCTCATTATTATAACAAACAATAATGGCGCCGGCTGCGTCCGAATGCAGGTCAATTTGGGGATGAGAGGGAAATGTTGACGTGTTACTTGCTTTAAGGAAGTCGAGGAGTCCTCTGTACTTCCACAAGTAGACACTGGGAGTTTGGATATGGGAAAGGTTTGGGTAAAGGATTCGTTTTGGTAAACAATAAATATACAATTTGAAATGAATGCGCGATATTACGTCGCCCACCCTTGCAGGAGCAAGCAACCAGGTCGAAGGATCAAACACAACTCTTTTAAACAGCCTTTGTTATTATATTTGAGTTTGTTTTAATTATGGTTAAATTTCCTCTATCAACTCGAAGTGCTTCTAACAAAAATGAAACAAAATTTGTTATTTGTAATATATCTTGATATAATTGTGCTAAAATTTTGTTGTAATCTACTGGTCGGGATATCTTCCGTGTATGTCTGATGAATTGCTTCAGAAGCATTACGTTCTCTTTCTTATCTAAAGTCTAGTTCAGAGCTTTGGACACTATTCAGTATACAGCTTAGGGGCGATCCATTAATTACGTAAGGGTTTATGGGGGGAGGGGGGGTTTAAGATTTCTTACGCGGCATACAATTTATTTTTAATTTTCATACAAAAAATCTTATCATGGGGGGAGGGGGGTCGAAAAATCCCGAAAATTGCCCTACGTAATAAATGGACCGCCCCTTAGCACTATAAAAAAATCCAGGATTCCCTCTATAGCTTCCATAGAGAATCTCTGCCGAGAATTTTCCGGGACCGACTCCAGATTTCAAGTAGCCTACGGAGAAATTCTATTTATTATCTTGTAGGTATCTTATATGAATAGAACTAAGAAATTCTTTAAAAATAGTTCCAAGAATTACATCAGAAATTTTCTCTAAGATTTCTTAATTTGTCCTTCTAGGAATTTTTCCAAGAATTCATACGGATATTCCTCTAGTATTTTCTATAAAGAAGGGACTCCCTGAGGATTTCCTTCAGAAATTTTTCAAAGGATTCCTCCAAGATTTCAAGCAGTTCCTCCACGAGGTTCTTCAAGTATTCGATCGGGAGATTTTTCAAGAAACTCATTACGGATTTTTCCAAGAACTCTACTTGGTTTATGTCCAGGAACTATTCCCGGGGTTTCTTTTCAAGGAGTTTACTTCATAAAATACTTCGTATATTATTTCATGGATTCTTCCAGCAGTCCTTTTAAAGAAATTAAATAAATATATTTTTCTTTGCAGGAATTGTTTTAAATATCTACCACAATTTTTCCAAATCTTAAAACAAATCCAGAAATTCTTCTTCGAAAACTTTTCAAATTAACCAGAATTTCAACTTGGATTATAATACAAACGTAAATGTTTTTTTGAAGATTCTTCCACAAATTTCTCTAAGAAATCCTTTAAATATTCATTCTCGAATATCTTCAGGGTTCCATCCCGTTAGGCCGAATGCCCATTGGCCGTAAGGGTCGTTAGGCCGAAAGGGTCATTAGGCCGAAAATGGCCGATAGTTCTAATGAACCGTAAGGTCAAATGGGTAACTAACATAGATAGGCCAGGACAATTTGCATTACCTAGAAGCCGCCGAATGAATTTACAGATCGAAAGCATTGTCAGTTGTTAGATCTGGATAATTTGCATTACCTAGAAGCCCACACTATTTGCTGTGATATAGGGTGCAGAACCACTTGGGCACTTCCATGATTCACTTTGGCATGGGGGATTTTTCTCGGCCGAATTGTCTGAAACTTTGCTATAAGAAGCACTTCAGTACGACGCATATTGTGGCCAAATATGAGCTCTGTAGCTTTCAAAAAACCCCACTGCCGAAGTGAATCAAAAGTGCCAAGAATAGGATCCGGCTCCCTATAACTAAAAAGAACAGCCCATCATTAAAAAAAAAGAAAAAAACACTGATGAATGTGTTAGTCATTTGTAAAAGTAGTAAATGATCAAATGTTATTTCGGCCTAACGACCCTTCGGCCGAACGACTCTATCGGCCTAACGGCATTCAGCCTAATGGCCTTTGACTTACCGACATTTGGCCTAACGGCATTCGGCCTAACAACCTGCACCCATAATAAACGTTTCTTTGAAAATTCTTCCACAAATTTCTCTAAGAAATCCTTTAAATATTCATTCTGGGATATCTTCGAACATTTTTCCAGTGAATCCTCCAAGAGGAGAGGGATTCGCATTTGAATTTCTCCAGAAACTTTTACTGGAATTTCTGTGGATATTCATGCTAGATTTTTTTTTTCTAATTCTATTATAACTTTCTTTATTCAATGTGAAAATGTGGAATAGAGCCTCCAACGAATTTTGACTATAGAAAATTATGTATTGCTCTTACGAGGAATTTGCACAGATATGTTAGAGAAAAGTTCTGCAGGGATCATTCAAGATTTTCTCAAGATTTCGACCATTAATTTCCTTAAGAACATATCCAGGATTTACTCCAGGGATTGCTCCTAAGATTCCTTCAGAAGTTGTGATAAATTTCCCAAGGATGTCTCCGAATAATTTTTCCAGCGATATCTCCAAAAACTAATCCAGGAGTTTTTTTTTCAGAAATATTTGTTTTGTTTTTCGATCCAACAAATATTTCACGGGAAAAGCTGCAGGTGTAATTTGAATGAAATGTTGGAGAAATTCCTAGAGAAATTTCTAAATGAAGTTTATGAGGAATCACAGGTCGAATTCATAGTGAACCTTAGAGTTGTAGTTTGAACATTATGGGCCACTCTAATGTGGATGAATCCTTGAAGGAATCCGTATAAAAATTCCTTGAGGGACTATTGAGGAAACTAGCGTATAAGTTCTCGTAGATGTTTCTGGAAAACTCCTAAACGATTGTCTTCGAATACCGAGGAAATTTTTTAGGATTTTCTATAGGGGATTTTTTTTATTTCCGTACAAAGTGGGCCGAAGGGTCTCAGATTTTCATGAAACTTTTTCCACAGGCAGGGCTCACCAATATATGAATAAAAAAAAATTGAGAAAAATTCAGGGTCGCTTATTTTCCCGGAAAACTCAGTTGGATTTTTTTTGTTTTCCTCTGACACTACTTACTTTGAAAAACTATAACTCAAGAACGAAGCATCGTAGAAACAAAGTTTTTTGTTAAAATGAAAGCAAATTTTCTCAGGAATAAAAAAATATTAACTGGAAAAAGTTTTCCACAAAATTTTCCACCGTTGAGAAAATTCGTAAAGAAAAGCCGGAAAAACTATGCTCCAACTCATGGAAAATATTCAAAAAAATATTTTTGAGACCATGATTTCATAAGCTGTAATCGCTGAAATTTTTGAAATGTGCTTTTTTTTGTTTTTGAGTTATGGCCAATTTTGTGGAAAATGACCATATAAGCCTTTTCTTTGAAAACCCATATTTCAATCGAAGCATCGGAAAAACAAAGATTTTTTATCAAAGCAATTGCAAATTTTCTAAAACATCTGAAAAGAAGATATGGGATTGGTTTTCATGAAGTTTCATGAAGTATAAGTCGGAATGGATGATATTTTTCATGAAAAATTACACCGCTAAGAAAAACTTAAAAAAAATGTTTCTGCCTCAATTTTTCATTACACTGAAAAGGGATTCTTTCCTTTCTATGGCACAAATAAGATTATTATTATTATTATTTTTAATTTTATTTACTCAATTAGGGTAACCAATATATTTTGGACCCCTATATATTTTGGACCCCCTTGGCCATTTTCCTGCAAATTTCCCAGTTTAAATCGAAGGACCAACTCAATTTGCATGTCATTTGGAAAGATAGGACTATTCCGCACTTGCATCAACCGTTTGTACAAATAAAATGTGTTTATTTTATATGAAATTAATTGAATTTAATTGGTTCATCAATGCAACCGTTCAACACGTTACACACAGAAATTGTAGCCGTCAGAATTTTTTCAAATGTAAACAAAAACTTTTTTTCAAATTTCTGGACAAAAAGCGTAGAATTTGTTCGGTTTTCCCTTGTCGATCGATTGATTAGACTATGGGCAAGCATATTATACATACAGTTTCATGGACTTTGTCGCCAAACGATAAAAAAATGTCGGGGGACCAAAATATATACTTTGAGGGTCCAAAATGTATTGGTGTGTCCAAAATAATAAAAAACAGTGCTTCACAATTCAATTATTTTCGACGTTTTTTGGATCCTACATGACCGTTTGGGCATTTTTATCTCGTAGAGGAAGTTTTTCTCTACATTTTGACATGTTCTTTGACTTGGTTACGCTGTGCAATTCATTAATTGGGACACAAAACTAAAATCACTTCCTTAGGGGGTCCGAAATACGACCGTTACCCTATTCAGTATATAACCTACATTTTCATCTTAATACTGGGGATTTTTTTTTATTATCGGACAATTTGGGCCGGAGGTTGTCCGATTTGTTTGAAATTCTCACCAGAGGTAGAGCTAGTGGATACATGACCAAAAGCGAAATTCAAAAAAAATATAGTGGCCTATTTTCCCGGAAAACTCTAGATGATTTTTCACGATTTCCCTATATACCTCAAACTTTAAAAAATCATATCTCGTGAACTATGCATCGTAGAACAAAAGTTTTTTAGTGAAATCGAAAGGAAATTTCCTCAGCAATCTATAAAAAATATAAAAAGATTAACATTTCCTGGAAAATTTTTCACGATGGAGAAAATTGTCTAAAAAATATCGAAAAAACTATCGTCTGTATCATGAAAAATTTTCAAAAAAATATTTTTTGTTTCATTTATCCATACTCTAACTTTCGTCCATAGACGCCAAAGTGGTATATCTTACCGTTTAGGCGCCAGAACTGAAAAACCGATGACCACCCGCACGCTTCCTATAGGAAACGCACGCTTCCTATAGGAAAATGTGTTTTATAGTGGGCCTCATAACCGTGCGCTAACGGCGGCAGGTAAGTGTAACGCAGTAAACCATCCATCCCTTTCCAGTCAGAAGAAGCTTTTCGTCAATCGGTGCTCTCTTCATTGGTCTGTTGGGTGTTTTGTATGTCTTTAATTCGTAACCTTTACTATTGAGACTAACAGTCTTCAATTGAAAACGCTAACATTAAATAATATTGGTAATGATATAGGTAATAGGTACTGACCCTCAGTATCAAGTAGTTGCCAATCAAAAAGGATGTTTATGCATACATAAAGTGCTAATTGTAATTGACTTGTGTTTTTCAATTTTGGTCATTTTATCAAATGATTAGATAATGAACTTAAAGCCCGCGCATAAATTTTCGGTTTCGCTTTCTATACAAAGTTATATGTATGATATAAATTCTGATTGTTGCTTGGAAGAATACAGTATAGTATTTGTATGTATATAATATCAATCAACTGTATAACACTCAAGGACGCTATCTATTGTTCTATTGATGGCTGCTGTGGAATATTCCACTGCCAGTCAGCGTGCAGCCTCTACAGTTGGCGCCAACCCAACAGCGCGCTTAACTGTATTGAGAAGCGAACGCACGTAATGAATAAGTATTGTATGTTTTGTCTGTCCGTATTGTGCGCCTACCCATTAAACTTGTCATAATGTAGTTTCTCTCGTTTCCCCACCAAGTAGGCATGCTGCCTATCAGTAATAATAAATCAATTGAAGTGAAAGTTGTTCGTTTGATTTGTCGTCCATTGAATCGTAAAAGACACTATGTAGGAAAGACGTCCAGGCCGAAACAACATATTTAGAATACATTGATAAGTTTTCAAAGAAAGTGGATCTTGAAATTTGATCTTTCAAACGTTAGTATAATGATTGATTGTTACAAGAACTTCCCGTGCGGCTTCTATAGAGGCTGTTAGCTTTAATACTAAATAACAATGCTGATAAAGGGCACACAAAACACCTAACAGACCAATGGAGAGTGTTCTAATTGACGAAAAGCTTCTTCTGACTAGAAAGGGAAGGATGGTTTACTGCGTTTGTAAGTGTATGCGTGTAAGTTACTGCCGCCGTTAGCGCACGGTTATGAGGCCCACAATAGAACACATTTTCCTATAGAAAGCGTGCGGGTGGTCATCGGTTTTTCAGTTCTGGCGCCCAAACGGTAAGATATACCACTTTGGCGTCTATGGACGAAAGTTAGAGTATGGATAAATGAAACAAAAAATATTTTTTTGGAAAATTTTCATGATACAGACGATAGTTTTTTCGCTACTTTTTAGACAATTTTCTCCATCGTGAAAAAAATTCCGGGAAATGTTTTTCTTTTTATATTTTTAATAGATTGCTGAGGAAATTTCCTTTCGATTTCACTAAAAAACTTTTGTTCTACGATGCATAGTTCTCAAGATATGAATTTTTAAAGTTTGAGGTATATAGGGAAATCGTGAAAAATCATCTAGAGTTTTCCGGGAAAATAGGCCACTATAATTTTTTTGAATTTCACTTTTGGTCATGTATCCACTAGCTCTACCTCTGGTGAAAATTTCATACAAATCGGAGAACCTTCGGCCCAAACCTGTCCGGTAATTTAAAAAAACGCCCTACTATCTATTTTTTCAACCAGGAAGATTGTCTTTGGTTGCTAACACCAGAAGATTTTCGTTTATTTGTATTATTAAGAACAAAGCATGCTGTATTTTCTTGGTTTTCATGTGCATCTGAGAATTCACTAGCAAAAATGCTTCGTTCGTCTTTTGGTATAAATGAATGATATTTTTTTTTGTTCCAGGAATTGGAACAAGGTTAGAAAATCTTTCCTGAAGAAATTGTTCAGCTTCTAAATAGTCATTTTCAGTTGCATAGATAAATTCCCAATCTTTTTTAAATTGGTCTTTCACCTTTTGCGACACAGCCCAGTCGAAGAATTGTTTGGCGTTATTAATTATTTATTTTCCTTAACGGTGAAAAATGTACTGGGAAACTTATTCCATTTCAAAAAATCTCAAAGTTTTGAGAAAATTTGATTCCGATTTGACAAAAAAAAAATGTTTCTGTGACGCTTTTATCTTCAGTTATGATTTTCGAACGAAAATACTTGTACGAGAAATCTGGGCATTTTTCACAAAACTATGACCAAACGCAGGAATTGAAAAGTAGTACATCTTAAAAATTTCAGTGATTGAAATTTATAAAATTCTGTTCTCAAAAATATTTCTTTGAAAATCTTACACGATTTGGAACATAGTTTTCCCGGCTTTTCTTTACGAATTTTCTCAACGGTGGAAAATTTTGTGGAAAACTTTTTCCAGTTAACATTTTTTTCTATTCCTTAGAAAATTTGCTTACATTTCCATAAAAAAAAAACTTTGTTTCTACGATGCTTCTTTCTTGAGCTATGATTTTTCAAAGAAAAGGCTCAAAATGGCACATTTGCACATTTTTTACAAAATTGGCCATAACTCAAGAACGAAAAAAAAAACAAAAATTTCAGCGATTAAAGCTTATGAAATTATCTCCTCAAAAATATTTTTTTTTTTTGAAAATTTTTCACGAGTTGGAGCATAGTTTTTCCGGCTTTTCTTTGCAAATTTTCTCAACGGTGAAAATTTTGTGGAAAACTTTTTCCAGTTAACTTTTTTTTCTATTCCTTAGAAAATTTGTTTTCATTTTAATAAAAACTTTGTTTCTACGATGCTTCGTTCTTGAGTTATGAGTCAGGGGAAAACAAAAAATTTCTGAGTTTTCCGGGAAAATAGGCGACCCTTAATTTTTTTTATTTTTTTTTTTATTCATATAGGGTAGGTGTACCAGTTATGGCCATAGTGGTTCCCTATTTCGCCATACGTGATAACTTGAATGTCTCCACATTTTGAAAAGTTGTGTGTGTTTTAGCAGTAAGATATAGAATATATCTTGAGGTTAAAACATTCAAATAGATAAAAAATGTGAAAGTCATCGAAATTTCACATATGGCCAAATAGGGAACCACTATGGCCATAACTGGTACACTTTCCCTATTGATGAGCCCTGTCTGTGGAAAAAGTTTCATGAAAATCTGAGACCTTTCGGCCCAAACCCGTACGGAAATAAAAAAAAAATCCCCTATACTAACAATTGTTGAAAATCAGTTGAAGGATTAGTCAAACAATATCTGCAGGAAACCCTGAGATAGTGGTTGGGAAAGTTTTCATAGAAACTCTTTTGGAAATTACAGGAGGTAGAAGCGTTGGAATAAAGTGACTTTAAAGACCTTTTTGGTTAAAAAAGAGACTTTAGAGACCTTTCGTGGAAAATAGATGCTTTTCAGAGACTTGCATTAAAATTTGTGGGCTTCGTGGCCATGCGGTTAGTGTCACCAGGTATTTAGCCGCATCGTGCTAAGAAGTGTGGGTTCGATTCCCGCTGCAGGCCGAAAAACTTTTCGTGAGGAATGTTCTTCGACTGTACCACTGAGCGTTGCATGCTAGTCCGTTGTCTATTGTGGTGCTTCCTTCAAAGGGCAAAATGCCCACTGGAAGCATTAACGTGTCGGTGTCTTTAAAAATAGAGACCAAGTTTCTAAAAATGAGACCTACTACCAGCTCTGTATAAGGACGTCACAGTGGGTCTAAAATCGCTATCAAATGTATTCAATAGTTTGAACATCAATCATCAAGATTGATTCGAAGGAACAAAAAATATGCCCCAGTTTTTGAACATTACAACAAAATTTAAACAGATAGTAAAGTTTAATACCAGCATCGTGCGCTATTAAACTAATCTTCTACTTATCTCTATTGATTGTTGAGAACGCTGACATCTGGTTCAACAAAGAAGCGATTTGTAACCGAACTCATAACGTAACTTTTCTCATTAGATTGCATTTGAGTAATCACCCATAGATGGAATGGGTACAGCATGATATAACAGTAATCTCGCAAGCTTTGTTCAAAATGGATCGCTGGAGATGGACCGGAATCAACTGGCTGGTCAAACTTCAACAAGCATCGTCAAATAATCATTTCCATTTAGCGGAAGTTATTATGGTAGTTGGAGGTACGAAACGGTGATGATTGATATGTTAATATGTGAAACCTAATTCGTTTTTTCTATGTCAACAAGGATCATTCTATTCTGGATTGACGACATATTGGCCACGATCTCTATATTACTTTTCTCAAATACTTGCTACATATCATGTAACTATAATTATTTCGTGTCTAGTGGAGAGCTTGTATCCCACGATGGATTCTGGCTCGGCATTGTGGTTTACATTGCTGCTCATTTTCTTGTTCTCTGGATTTATAAGGGAATATTTCGTACGAAAAAATATCCTGCACATAACTGAAGTAAAACATTTTCTGAATCACAGTCAAATCACATCCCAAGACAATGAATACGATGCCAGCGTGAGAAGAAATCTGTATCGGAATATTAGGATTACATGCGTTGGCCATTTGGCGCTAGTGATCATTAGTCAGTTTTCAGCGCCGATACTAATGTTACAACAGAACAAATACTACAGAATTCCGCATGTATTCCAGTCTATGGGACCTACTTTTGCTATTGTGATGCAATTTTGCTACATCATGACCGTATTTCCTCTTTGGATCAACAAGGTATTCGGACCAACGATTCTTGTAACCGCCATCATGTTGGGACTCGAAAAGGAGTATGGAATTGTGGCACGAGGCTTAGGAAATTTTGTAGATCACAAGAAGTCGGATGTACGAGGTAACAATAAAATGTTCTGGAGGCTTCTGGATCAGCAGCTTAGATTTCAAATAGATCAGCACTTGCTGCTTACTAAGTAAATAAATGTTTCAAATCATTTTAATTATTGTAGATAACTTTTTTTCAGGAATCTCATGAAGTTGCAACTTGTTATAAGTAATTTATACTTCGCTATTCACTATTGCGCAGTATTATTGATTGGTGTTTCCATTTACTTGTTTCTACTGGAAGATTCATTAGCTGGCCGTTTGATTATTGTATTAGCGATTGTCTCCTTCTCTTTTGAATGCTACTGGTGGTGTAACATTGCAGAATCATTCCAAATCATGGTAAGTATTTATAAACCCAATTGTCTACCGTTAAAATGCCAATTTTAATTAACATTGTCTTAGAACACAGCGCTGGAAGAACACATACTAGACCTCATGGTGATGGTTCCCTACCATGTGGATCATCACTCCGATTACATCCAGCTTCGAACAACGTTGATGATCTTCAAGATAAACATCCGAAACAGTGCACGATTTAGCTGCGGAGGGATATTTCAACTGTCAAAAGAATCCTTTGTGCAAATTGTTCAACGATCCTACACGCTGTTCGCTTTCCTCGTTAATATTGGTTTTTCGAACTCCAATTTTTGATCGCTTTAATTATTTTGTGCAAACACCACAGAAACGCCTTTTTATCCTTCCTACAACCTGAGAATGTTATAAAAATCACTTAAACAGCAAAATAGGAAAATAAGCAAAATAAGCAATAATCCAATGTAACAAAACAATATGTTCCTTTACAGATCTTGACATATTTTTAACTTTCTTATAACCAATCCCGCCTTTGGACAGGGTACACATTTTTTCGTAGCTCGGAAATTAAAATTATTTTATTTTTGGCTTAAACCTTAACTCATAAAATGCATATAAGAAAAGTTTTTTATGACTTTTGAAACTTTTTTGTATTTTTGATAATTGTTCGAAAAATTCTATTCTTATATAGCCTACGTGTAAGGGGTCGTCCATAAATGACGTAGCATTTTAGGGGGGAGGGGAGCTTCACGGATTTGTGCCGATGTGTGACGAGGGGGAGGGAGGGATCCCAACTAGTGGACGTAGCATTTTGAATAATTTGGGTAAAAGGAGTTATGCTACTGTAGCGCTGAAAAAATGACACAGTTTTTTATCAAACTTTTTTGTCCGACTTATTAAACTCTTATACTAATTAATACAATCAAACAGATTTTATTAAGCTTTAAAAAGCTTTGTGTATTCGTGTCTAAACTATTTTATTAAAAAATAACAACTTTTATAATTTAAGTAAATAATAATGCTTTATTTGGAAAATATTGATTTTACATTTGTTAACAAGACATAAAATCAATCGTTTCAGTTTTATTCATATATTCTGTTGGAGCTATAGTATGCGTATTCAGGCAAATATTAATTTTAAGAAGATATTTATTAAGTGCCTTTAATGTTGCAGGAAATCTCCACTCATTCAACTCATCGATTTGTTATGATATATCAATGCTCTTGATGGAACAGCCTGGATAATGATAAGGAAATCAAATTCGAGTGTTACTGAAATTATCCTATCATTCAGTTTTTTAAATCACACGGTAAAGAGCATTTTTATTATTTGATTGTTCCATTATGAGTTATGTAAAAATATTTCTGTATGTGGAATAATAATTAAATTTAGATGAAACAATAATAAAGATGATTCTATACAAATCACTGAGTTTTGAAACATTCTAAATATTACAATTGTAATTTTCTCTCTATTTGGCCAGTGTTTGCTAAATGGATTTTAATTTAGAGAATAATGACGAAGATGCAATCCAAATTAAAATATTTTGTTGATCATATTCACTGAAATCTGTTTCTTAAACAGGAATAATTGATTAAAAAAAGTCACATAACAAAATTTCTGTTCACTATATTATAAAATAGTTTGAATCCTTAGTTATTGCTGTTTGCTTTATCAATCCGAACAAGATAGTCACCTTTTTTCTACTTTTTCAGCTGTAAATTTGCTGTAGGGTTTAACAACAGCAAAAGTACTTCAAATTAAATTTAACCTACATAAACTGGGAACAAACATCATGTATTTTAAACAAGAATTACAGTATGGCCCATAAAAAAATGCGAAAATTGTTTGAACGTGAATATAGCATTCATAAGCGTTATTTTCATTGTTTTTGCTAGTGAATGTAATTTCTGATTATTGTAGTATATTCTGACATAACTTCGCTATCCAGGACAATTTTTTTTTCATATTTTTCTTACTGTCCTAAAGAATGTAATAAAGCAAAGAAGTTCAATGGTTTTGGTCGCCTGAAGCTAGAAACAGCGTTTGATTGTCGTATACTCTGGTGATAAACTTCCCACCTTAAAAAATCACACTTTATTGTTGTAAATTTTAGTTTGTTTGGTATCAGAGGATAGAGGAGTTTTTAGAGAACGTGTTTTTCATGATTACAATAAAATATTTTGCCAGGGTCATAGTTTTGAGGGCACTTGCGTCTTACAGGTTTTATACGCCTTTACTTTCTGTTAATGTTGAATAAAAAATAAATACGGAGGCCTATAACAGATTTGTGAGGATGAAATTTATTCCTTCGGTTAGATACAACTTATATCAATACAAGCTCATAGGTTTTGAGCAAAACGGAGCCGCTTATCACACTTATATAAATGTTCAATCAAAGCTCTCCAAAATGTGCCGTTTTTTCGAAAATATGTTAAGTCTCCAATAACCTAGGTATGAAACAATTCTATCATTTGATATGGGCGTATGCTGAAGACAAGGCCTGTGAAGAATCTTACGCCATCGTTGATGTTTTAGAAGCTTTCATCACACAGATATTGAACTCGACGTCCGCATGATAACATTTGAAGTATGCTTCCAATTTATCTCTGGCAAGGTGAAAGTAATAGATAAAATCATGTCCAAGGTGAAAAACTGAGCCTAAATAGATTGAACAATACAAGTAATGAATAATATTCATGTTTCATTCACATTTTCTATATAAAAACTACCATAAAACATGATCTGACGATTTTCGATTTTTTTATGGGCCATACTGTATGTTTGTTTGAACTGTTTTCCAAATGATTTTTGAGTGCTAATATATCGTTTCACAAACTATCATTTGTCAGATTTGAGGTTAATGTCAATTAATATCAAACTTTATTTTAACTTTCAAGATTTTAATGTATCGTTTTAGGCGCCATCCACAAATTACGTTACACTCTAGAAGGAGGGGGGGAGTAGGCTCAAGCGTTACGGCTCATACAAAAATTTACAATTATGCATACGAAAAGCTTTACGAAGGGAGGGAGGGGGTCAAAAATTTTCAATTTTAGCGTTACGTAATAAATGGATGCCGCCTTAGCCCAATCGCTGAGGAATACAAATAAAAAATTAAGGGGGGGGATGCTTGATATGCTACGTATTTTTCAAGAGGGGAATCAGCATTTGTGACTAAATGCTACGAGGGGGGAGGGGGTGTAAAAATCAGTGAAAAAAAGCTACGTCATTACGGGTTTGTTTGTTTCTGTTCTGCTTTCACTGTATGTGTACCACATTCGACATAGCAGGCAAGATCAAACTATTCATGTTGTTTATGATCCGATATCTGAATTCTATGCAAAACTTATGATTTTTACAAATGTCATCGTGTCAGATGACATTCAATTGACACTTTTTTCTGTTGGTCGACGCTCATTCTACAGCTCGTGCTGTGACTGCTGACCATGGCAACGAAACGAACGTCACGCAAAGCGTCGAATGTTTACAGCACTGCCTAAGATTTTTTAAACATGATTTTGCGATGTTGCGTTGTGTGTTGTTAAACGTGTTGCTCAAATTGCTGTGCATTTTTCCGTGAAAATTTTCAGAATTATACCGCGATTATTCTGAGAAAGTATTTAATTGAGCGCAGATTTTAAGCTGATCTCATAGTTATTAATCACGTTCAGTGTTCTTCATTGTCGGATTGCTCTCAAAAAGCAAAAAAAATAGTGTTCAGTTTGTGATCATCAACGTATCATCCATTGTTTTCTTCATCCGTTCATTACCGTTTCATCACATCTACGTCCCTTCATTACGATGGCATACCGATATGGCTGTGGTAAATGTTCCTTGTATATCAGCGGTATGGATGAGCACATCGCCTGTGAAAGCTGTTCGAAACAATACCACTTAAGGACATATAGGAAGGAATCCCTGTCATGGCAGTGAAAATGGCTTCCTCACATATACAAACACATTTCTGGAAGTCCACATTATTTCTCAAAATATTTCACTAACCTACACTAAGTTCACTCCCAAATTGCTAACGAGACATCAGAACACTATTACCTTACGAATTCCGTAGTTTCAACACTAGTAGCTGATGGAAATTTCATGAACCGTGCTAATTTTCAACACGGACGTTTAACTTTGCTACAATTGTTTACACTTATCCGCCTGCGAAGGAAGAACACTTTTCGCCGAATTTTACCACTTTTGCTAAACGTAGAACCTCCAACACTGTTTACTTTCACTACTTGTTAATTAAAGAACAATTGCTGGTTGATTTCTGATGAAAACAACTTAAAATTTCACCAAACCGTGCTAAAACAATCACTTGATCACAGTATTTCGCTTTTTTTTTATTTTTCTAATTTTACTCCGGCTGCTCGCTTGCAGGGCTGTCATATACGTTGATGGTTACGTACGACCAGGCTTGGGAACTGTGATCACAATTTGCCACAGTTCATTGATTCTGCCAGTCAACCAAAACACAAAGCAGCAACAGCATCAATACCCTCAGGCGTTGCGCTGCCAACGGTCCACACACTGCTTGACTGTTGTTGTATCTCCACTATGACCGTTTTCGGGCAGCCATCTCGAGGTGAATGATTGAAAAAAATATTAAACAATTCAATCGCTAATATTTCACTTGTGTTTACAACTAATTGAAATCTATTAGCGCTAACAGCAAGAGCACAATCATTCCGTTGCGATACATATAAACTAGTTCAATTTTATGCTGCCTTTATGGAGCAAAAATGCAAAACCCCGAAAACCGGAAAAATCGTGTCACCACTGTGCTCGAGTCATTTCGCATTCGGGTTTGAAAAAACGTTGCGAAGAAGAAGATTACAGTTTTGAAGAGCCGTGACATTTTTTTGTTTTGAACGGTCATGGTTTGTTTTGGATTTTGATGGTCGTGTAGAAAAATGTGAATGTCGAGGTGGTAAATGTTTGCTACAGTACATTTCCCATCCTTGCGTACGACATCAAGCAATCTTATTTAGTCAAAGGGGAAAAGACTCAAATTGAAGTAGCGATTACTGGCAACAACGTCTCATCAATTATAATTTCACTATTACCAACATATAGGAGAATATTTTTTGTATACCTCTACTTTTATACAGTATTTAGTAGATTCAAAGGAGTTTCACCTTAAACTGCATGGATATGAACCCATTTCAGTGGCGAGTTTGCGTAGAATTTACCAACGTTCTTTGGCTGTGCGACGATTGCCTTTCTTCGTATCGCCAACAGCGATCGACAACAAAACCCGACGATTCGAGCGCACCGAAGTAGGATGACTGTAAAAACGAAAACAATATCCAACATACTGTGGACCAGCTTCAATCAGATATTGCAAAAATTAAACAGTGCTTTGCCGAATTGGAGGAAACGATAAACAATAGTCAGCGTACCAATGATTATGCCGCTATACCGTCTACATCTACATTGCAGAGAATTAGCAGAAGAATTTCGTTGCCGAACATGAACGATACCTCTCGATTGCTGCGGGGTTCAAACGCCAAAATTACTTCTGCTGAATCCCGTAAATTTTGTGTTTTCTTCACTAGGGTAGCAAAACACGTTTCAACAGATGTCATAAGCGATATGGTGCGGAAATCATGAACGATCATCCCGAAGTTATGAAATTAGTATTGTAAGTTTTGCACCTTATCGGACGCGACGATTTGTTATCGTCGCCGGTGAAACTATCGCCAAAATCATCGCCAGCAAACCGACCGCTTTGAATTTGACGTTTCACCAGTCTTACCAACACAACGGGAAATCACCTCCTTTGATTTGTTTGCTGGCGACGATTTTGTCGATCTGTTTGAAAGTTGGCGGCGCGTTTTGTTGTCCGTGAAATAGACAATACCGCGATGGAGCAACATTGAAAATCTTCGCTATGTTTCCTTCAAAGTTGGCGTTGATTGGCAGTACAGAGAAAAGGCCATCATGAAATCAACGTGGCCGGCTGGATTGCTGTTTAGAGAGTTTGAACATCGCGATTATCTCTGGCAGCCTTAAAACATCCGCAAAGAGTGAATGAGAGTGCTATTTATATTGTTTTCTTTTGTTGTAGTTAACTTGTTTTGCTTGTGTCATGTTTCCGTATACAATAATTTCATGTTCTATAGTAATAAGAAAGGTGATTGGGGCTAGTTGAGCCTGTTGATCAAACAAATAAATATATATTATATGGGCTATTTCGCAAACTGTTCAGCAAACTGGCGTATGAGGGTTCCACCAATTTGAAGAAACCGAAACGACCATCCTCTAGTTTTATCATATACCAGAAATCAGTTCATATGTCTTCTTTATATAGATACCTCCCTAACTCGATGGTTCCTTCAATGTCGAGTTATGATGAGTTGACTGTATCACTTATTACACACTAGATCAAAATACCTATATCTATACTTCTTCAAACACCACCTTCTAAAATCTTGATGTTTTATACCCATATTGATGTGTTTCCGGCCAAGTTTTGAATTGGACACATCCCTCGGGGCACCCCCGGGAACCTACTAAAGAGTGGTCATGGCAGCCGGTGGTGCTGAAAATGCTTCCAGAAGCATCACCTTTGAAGATATTGAAAATATTGATGTTCATATTAATATAACTCCAGATATGTTGCTATTTGGCCACTTCCCTAGGGCACCAGGAACCTACTATAAAGTGTTCAGTGCATCTAATGGTTCTGAATATGCTGCTGGTTGGTAAATGGCTGGGCATGGCGTATCATTGGTACCTCGCGTACCTGTAGGAATAAAATAGACCCCTTTGTGTGGTCCTTAGCCTCTTTCCCAGCCTACCCCTATCCCTACTTCCTCGCGGTACTGGCCGGAGTACGAGTAACCTTAGGGAAGATCGGGTAACCAACCCCGGTGGGAACTCTGATCGTATGCTGACAGGGAAGGGGGGGGGGGTTTGCTTCTGCAAACCTGGAGCGTCTATATTCCATGTTAGGAGCGGCTCACAACAGCGTCTGTTCCCCATGTCAGGGGCGGCTGATCATCGTCCGAGTGCCAGAGAAGGACTCTAAGTTAAACTGTGCACTATGGTCCTCCGAACATTTAGGGGGAATGGTCCTCCGGAAATCTAGGGGGTTGGTGTCAGGCCCTGCAAGCCAGCCGTAAGAAATCAAGCAACGAATAATCAACGAGAGAATACGAACCGGGGCAATCGGCGAAGACCACAGCGATGTAAAGGGACTAGCGATTGGAAGCTTGGTACGTGGAACTGTAAATCTCTCAACTTCATCGGGAGCACACGCATACTCGCCGACGTGCTGAAGGACCGAGAATTCGGCATCGTAGCGTTACAGGAAGTGTGTTGGAAGGGATCAATGGTGCGAACGTTTAGAGCTAACCATACCATCTACCAGAGCTGCGGCAACATACACGAGCTTATAAAGTAATGGGTGATATGCAGAGGCGCGTGATCGGGTGGTGGCCGATCAATGAGAGAATGTGCAAGTTGAGGCTCAAAGGCCGGTTCTTCAACTTCAGCATAATAAACGTGCATAGCCCACACTCCGGAAACACTGATGATGATAAAGACGCTTTTTACGCGCAGCTCGAACGCGAGTACGACAGCTGCCCAAGCCAAGACGTCAAAATCATCATAGGAGATCTAAACGCTCAGGTTGGCCAGGAGGAGGAATTCAGACCGACGATTGGAAAGTTCAGCGCCCACCGGCTGACGAACGAAAACGGCCTACGACTAATTGATTTTGCCGCCTCCAAGAATATGGCCATTCGTAGCACCCACTTCCAGCACAGCCTTCCATAACGTTACACCTGGAGATCAACACAGCAGACAGAATCACAAATCACAAATTGGGGCCCAGATAGCCGTAACGGTAAACGCGCAGCTATTCAGCAAGACCAAGCTGAGGGTCGTGGGTTCGAATCCCACCGGTCGAGGATCTTTTCGTGTTGGAAATTTTCTCGACATCCCAGGGCATAGAGTATCTTCGTACCTGCCACACGATATACACATGCAAAAATGGTCATTGGCATAGTAAGCTCTCAGTTAATAACTGTGGACGTGCTCATTAGAACACTAAGCTGAGAAGCAGGCTCTGTCCCAGTGGGGACGTAACGCCAGAAAGAAGAAGAATCACAAATCGACCACGTTCTGATTGATGGACGGCACTTCTCCGACATTATCGACGTCAGGACCTATCGTGACGCTAACATCGCTGACCACTATCTGGTGATGGTTATACTACGAACTAGAGCGGCTCAAGCAACCGGATGTCGCAGCGGCATACGCGCAGCACCTCGAGGCTGCATTACCGGAAGAGGGTGAGCTGGATAAAGCCCCTCGTGAGGACTGCTGGAGAACAGTGAAGGCAGCCATCAACAATGCAGCTGAGAGCAACGTCGGGTATGTGGGACGGGGTCGACGGAACTATTGGTTCGACGAGGAATGTAGGCAGATTCTGGAGGAGAAGAACGCAGCGCGGACGGTCATGCTGCAGCAAGGGGCCCGGCAGAACGTGGAGCGTTATAGACGGAAACGGCAACAGCAGACCAGCCTCTTTCGGGAGAAAAAACGCCGCCTGGAGGAAACGGAGTACGAGGAGATGGAACAGCTGTGCCTTCGTGGCTTCGTGCCGCGAGCCGACATGTGCAAAGATAAGGATGGGAGCATTTCGACGAACGAGCGTGAGGTGATCGAATGGTGGAAGCAGCACTTCGACGAACATCTGAATGGCGCTGAGAGCACAGGCAATGAAGGTCAGGAAAACGTAGGAAATGCCTTCGTCGGTACTGCGGAGGATGGAAATCAACCAGCCCCCACTTTTAAGGAGGTTAAGGATGCCATTCACCAGCTCAAGAACAATAAAGCTGCTGGTAAGGATGGTATCGGAGTTGAACTCATAAAGATGGGCCCGGAGAGGCTGGCCATTTGTGTGCACCGGCTGATAGGCACAAGCTGGGAAAAAGAACAGCTACCAGAGAAGTGGAACACACATTTAGAATGGTGATCGCTCGAAAGTTCTCACATTCTAACTTGTCGCCTTTCTTGTGGATGGGGCATATAACCCCTTATATATGCCCCATCTACAAGAAAGGCGACAAGTTAGATTTTGAGAACTTTCGAGCGATCATCTTTCTAAATGTGGCCTACAAAGTATTATCCCAGATCATCTTCCGTCGTCTGTCATTTGAAGTAAACGAGTTCGTGGGAAGTTATCAAGCCGGTTTCGTTGACGGCCGATAACGATAAACAGCGGACCAGATCTTTACTGTACGACAAACCCTCCAGAAATGTCGTGAATACCAGGTCCCAACGCATCACCTTTTCATCGATTTTAAGGCGGCATACGATAGTATCGACCGCGTAGAGCTATGGAAAATCATGGACGAGAACAGCTTTCCCGGGAAGCTCACGAGACTGATAAAAGCGACGATGGAAAGTGTGTAAAATTGTGTGAAGGCTTCAGGTGAACATTCCAGTTCGTTTGGATCCCGCCGGGGACTACGACAAGGTGATGGACTTTCGTGGCTGTTGTTCAATATTCCGCTAGAAGGTGTTATGCGGAGAGCCGGACTCAACAGCAAAGGCAGCAAAGGTTTGACTAGTGGAGAATGCGGCCAAGACAAAGTACATGTTAGCTGGTGGGGCCGAGCGCGACAGGGCTCGCCTAGGTAGCAGTGTTACGATAGACGGGGATACGTTCGAGGTAGTCGACGAATTCGTCTACCTTGGATCCTTGCTGATAGCTGGCAATAACGTTAGCCGTGAAATACGGAGGCGCATCATCAATGGAAGTCCTACTATGGCCTCCACAAGAAGCTGTGGTCAAAAAAGATTCACACCCGCACCAAATGTATCATGTACAAAACGCTCATATGGCCGGTAGTCCTCTATGGGCATGAAACGTGGACGATGCTCGAGGAGGACCTGCAAGCACTTGGAGTCTTCGAACGTCGGGTGCTTAGGACGATCTTTGACGGTGTGCAGGAAAACGGTATGTGGCGGCGAAGGATGAACCACGAGCTCGCCCAACTCTACGGTGAACCCAGTATCCAGAAGGTGGCCAAAGCTGGAAGGATACGATGGGCAGGGCATGTTGCAAGAATGCCGGACAACAACCCTGTAAAGATGGTGTTCGCTTCGGATCCGGTTGGTACAAGAAGGCGTGGAGCGCAGCGAGCTAGGTGGGCGGATCAAGTGCGTATCGATTTGGCGAGCGTGGGGCAGAACCGAGGATGGAGAGATGCGGCCACGAACCGAGTATTGTGGTGTGAAATTGTTGATTCAGTGTTATCTGTTTAGATTTTTTTTTTTTTTTTTTTTTTTTTTTTTTTTTTTTTTTTTTTTTTTTTTTTTTTTTTTTTTTTTTTTTGTCGGTAGCGATAGGGGTAGTACTGGCACTTTTAATCTGCCCTAAGCTCCTTCCCAGCATTTGCTTTTATAAGCCTCTATTGCGTTCATCACACAGACGTTCCTAAGCAATGTTGCTCAAATGGTCACTGTGTACCCTAGCAGCAATCAGCCCTTACCGTAGTTTTGCAGTCTAGTAGTTCAGACTACTATCAAACTATGATAAGGCCTGAAATGCTACTAGAGTGGTTAAAGTGAAGAACGAAATAGTTTTATTAAAAGGTCCCCATCCCCCATTTTATTTTATTATTCACTTGTCACATAATTGCTTCACTTTTGCTGTCGACACTAGCACTTCTATATCCGATTATCATGTATGAACTTTCGTTATCACTTTCGACTATCACAGCTAAAAGTTTCACCAATATTACATCACGCCACTTTTATACCAATTGATTTTATTACCAATAATTGAAGGATGTTTATTTATTTTTTTACTATTTAATTGAACTACGAATTATCACAACGACCGTAACAAAAAAAAATCTTCGATCACTTCTATTGCACTCGCTGTAATTATGAACACTGTCATTGTAAAAGTGTAAAGAACTAGGCAATAGTGTTTTTGTTCAAAGAGAAATAAGGCATACTGTTATTATTATGTCTGTGGTATTGACGTAACCCTCACAATCACTTCAAATGCAATTTCAACAGTTTATCATCACTATGCAGTTCATTAAGTATCATTATCACTCTCACAATCATTAATTTTATAACGACGAATTACACAGAAACTCACCGAATACTCACTTTTAAGTCACATAACAAAAAGTTGGATCATGCGTTAGCTTCGAAACCTATCCACCATTACCGATTAGTACAAAGGATGCTACAATTCATCTAACAAACTGCAACTACAAGTAGTGGTGTATAAGTACCTACTGAGCCCTGGCGGTCCCTCCATTCGAAGAGTTCCTGATAATATGCAGAAACATATTAACAGATCCTCAGCCTGCAAGCAGCCGTTTCATGATAAATCATGATCCGTTAGAGGTGTGCCAAAGTATTGGGAAGGTGATATTTTATACAAACGGATATTATTTTACGGTGCACCTTCACTTTGGCACCGTCAATCCCCATGATCCAGGCCAGGGCTTCAGTGTTATCTGTTTAGATGTAAACTAAATAAATGAATGTTGCTGGAGGCATCATTTTGAAGATTGATGCCACTTGGATATAGTTACGAATAATATTTACATGATTGGTAATACAAACAATATTGATCATGTTTTCCGGAACCAGTTTCACGGAAATGGTCATATTTCTGAAGATATTCAACAAAACTTAATGCGTCTACCGGCATTCAACTTCCTATTAGTTGTAGTTTACGGAGACGAACCAGCCACTGGCTGAAAGTCTCCTTAATAAAGATAAAATTAAAATAAATAAGTTCTAGTTTCTTGGAAAATTGTAAACATCTAGGTATACAACTTCACACCGCACAAAAATACATGCGACAGAAAAAAAATGCCATTTTAACATGACCTCTGAAAATCCTGAATATCTACGGTGTCCTGTGGCTAATATGCATGGCCAAAAAAAAATTCCAGAAACTAGAACAAATTTGCCGTCGACTGCTTCCGGATGCATCCAATTTCATCAATTTTTCATAAAGTTATAAGCATTTGAATTTAGGCAAAAATTTTCCTATCTCAACCATTTTGCCCAGGCTTCCGAATTCTCACTCACTCTCACGATAATGGATTTATCCCTCACAGCAATTTTCAGCGATCAGCTACCTTGCGATTTTATCCGTCCACAAAACAAAGCGAAAATAGATAATTGCACATTTCCGCAGCTGTGAGAAGTTTGTTTTCTCTTTCTCCGATCCATGGAGAACTTTTCCTGTATGCATCGCCACAAGCAGCAGTTGCTTTTATGCACCAAATTAACCACTCCTTTCGTCAAGTTGGTGTGGTAGTATGGTTAGCGTGCACGCATCGCGGTTGTTTTTAGCAATGTTCTAGGTTCGAATCCCGTTGCCGGCACTAGTTTTTGTTTATCCACATAGTGATAATTCTCGGGAGCAGCTGGTGAGCGAAAATATGATGGAGTGAAAAATATATTATCCCCGGAGTGGAGTGATTTTCGATTATCCACCATCATAGCTCCAGGGAAAATTAGTGTGAGCGATAAAAGATGTTCACGTGAGGAAGCGAAAAAAGCATTCTCCTTACGTGCGAAAAATCGTAGATTTCGCATCATTGATATGAAAATTCAGAACCCTGATTTTGCCGTATCCCCTGTAAGTTTAGTGATCATGAAAAAAATGACTTTAATTACTTTTTGTTGCAATTAGTGACCAAATTTACTCGGTTCATGGCCGCCTCTCTCCATCCTCACATGCGATACATGCACCTGGATAATCCACCTGGCTGTTCCGGCCGGCTTTGCAGCGAACACCGTTTTTACAAGGCTGTTGTCCGGCAGTCTAACAACATGCCCTGCCCAGCGTATCCTTCCGGATTTAGCCAAACGCGCGGCGTTCGATGACTCCAAGTGCTTGCTGGTTCACATCCAGCATGGTCCAGGACCCATGTCCAAAGAACCCCACCAGCCTTAGTTAACTATTGAATCTTAAATGAATTTCTAGCTTTTTCACCTACAAAGGGGAGTAGTTTGATCAGTTTTGAGTAATGTATACTGAAAAAATCTTAAGCTTTTCAACATTCTAGTGGCTTACCTTAAAATATAAATAGGAAACATGACAAAAATCGAATAAAACTTGTTTTTTTTTTACTACATTTTGTATGAACAAGAAATTAGCAAAGTCGTGCTTCTCAAAGCTAGATTTTTGTCATTTAAACTGATTGCATCTTTTTTTCTAGCTCTGTCCATTGATATAAGGGGATAGGCATTAGCTGAGACCAGCTGCTTCGAATCTAGAGAAACAATAATTTATGTGTTCATGATTCATTTGAATCTCGGAAGATATACACGCATTGGGATTACTATAATGTAACTGAAGGAAGAGATGGCGTTTCTTAAAAAGTAAAAAGTTTTTGAAAATTCTGAAAAAGATTAGTATTGTGGTATTATGCAGAATTCTGCAGCACGTATCTGGGTAAAATTTCTGAAATAGTCCAGGAGCGTTTCGTTCTGAAAATGTCCTTGATTTTCCTGAGGATTATTTTAAGCAAACTTTGAAATGGAATCAATTTAAATCGACTTAATTGGTGTATGCCTATCGAATTGTCTTTCGGTTATTTAACCTAATGATTAGATTAAAATATATGTGTTTTAGCATGAGTATTTCGGATCAGTAACTGCCCCATAAGTTTTATGATGAAAGTTTATTTCAAAGAATGACAAATTTTAACATATGGTGTATCGTTCGCTGCTGTTAGATATATTTACATAAAAATACTAATAAGATCGATCCTCCTATACTCTTTGTCGTACTGTATAGAAGAGAAAAAAAACAATATTGCTTCCTTCTCAAAAGTGTGACTGAATCTTGTCCGACTCGGCCCTCGAGCAGGCGCCCTCGATGTACTTAAATAGTGTTTTAAGTTGCAATAAATACATAGGTATCTCTAGCACGTCTACGTTAAGTGTTATAAAAATTATCATTTTCTTCTTCGCGTGTTCCCCCTCCTTCGTGGTTACTATCAAAAAAGACTAGCAGTTAAGCATCTCGCGTTTGTCGTCGTTCGCCATCTTTCATGTGGTACAATATTCTAACGTGTCGAGCAGAGTTTTGTAATCGTTATCGAACTAATTCTTCTAACCAAAATGTTCGACTCGTGCAACACATCCCTTAACAATGTGGTAAAACGAACTTTGCACTTGTTCAGCAGTAAAGCTTAAATTCGGTAGACAATGTACGTTGCATCTCCTCGTATCTCTCGTCCCTTCAAAATCGAGCAAGTCGAACGTTAAGAAGAAACATTCTCACCTACCTTCTTCTCGGAATATTTGCTAGACATGGCCTTGTACGCTAATGATGACGTTTTTTTTTCGTTGTGTGGTGTAGATTAGGAATCCAAAATTTCGAACTCCACGTCCGACTGGTTGATTTCCCGGAGCGAGTTGATGATCATATAACGGGAAAACTTGAGGTAAAGCTTCCGGAACCAAACCATCTGCGAGCGGTGAAGACGCATCGCGTTCTGAACGGCTAACCGCGATTGCCAGCTGAGCACGGACCTGCAACAGACAGAATAATGTAGAATTTATTAAAATGGTCATTCTATTGGTTGAGGATACTGTACGTAGCATAGTAGGGATGAAAATGGCTTTACAAAAAATACTGCAATAAAGTCTAGCTTAAAGCCGTACGAGAAGCCATTGTTATTTATCATCAATCAATTCCCTATACGTTTGAAGGAGCAAATCTCATGTTCTACTCAATCGTTTTAAAAATTTGTCACAACATTCATGTATCATGTGCACAAAATTTATGTGTTTATGTGCATAATCAAATAAATTTTCAGCATTGTCGATCCATTTAATCATTTGCTTTTCAATCACTGACATTTGCTTAGGCCAATTTTAGACGAGAATGACTAGAATGAAACAAAACATAGAGGAAAAATCAGGGCCTTTCGTGTTACCTTAACTAGGGTAGTTTGACAATAAATTTGAGATTAAGGTAAAATTAGCATTAAGCAATTCGCACAAATTCGTAGGTGGTACAGTCCTAGACCATTGTATGAGGGTTGCCTCCTTCAGTGGAGAGCTGTCCTGGCTACATCATTGCGAATGCTGAGGAATGGAAAGGAATGATAAATTACTTAAGGAAGGTACAGAGAACTCTACGACCGCTCATAGGTGTTACGGGATTTTGTAGAATTTTAATGGGATGGGAAAGGCCATAGCATACGTTTGGTAGACGTTTTGGCACATATAAATAATATTTGGGCCTTGGTTCATATTGGAACAAACTCATCGGATTCTGCATTTGAAATCTGTCAGCTATTCATCGATCAATCGACCGTCCAACATGTCTACACACGGGTTTGTGTATGTACACGATCCTGATGGCATGGATCGCATTCGCAAACCACGCAAATACGAAAGCCGAGAAAAAAATCATTCCAGCGACGCACAAACCGAACTTGCTTGCTTGGGCTTTCGGAAGCACACTCTGAACCCGCTAGAGAAAAGTCATTTCCGAAAAACACGGTTCCGTATAATTGACCATTTGTGTTCTCTTTTAGAATTATGTCAATATGTAGGTATATGAAACTTCATGATTTTTAAGACACTAACTTATTGCTCTTCTTCTTTTTGGCATAACGATGACAAAACCTGGCTCTTGGCTTATAAGAGCACTTCCACAATTTCTTGGTCGAAATTGCCATTTTCGCATTCGTATATCGTGAGGCATTGCACAATGTGGCAGGTACAAAGATACTTTATGCCGATAATTGTCAAGGCAATTTCCATTACGAAAAGATCCTGGGCCGACCCGGAATCAGCATGGCTTTTCTTTGTAGTCGCAGATGTTACCACTAGGCTATGGAAGGCTGCAGTAGTAACCTTGAGCAATTTTTTTGGCACATCCTTGAGAATTTTTTGTACATGTTTTCCTCTTCTAGAAACCCTTACGATTAATTTGGTCTTAACCGACTCTAGTCACCTTTGTAGCCAACTGATTGCTCATGCTGATTTTGATTCTGATCATGTCCCTGTTACATTTTAAAAATACCATGAAGCGATTCTCAATCCAATCAACTCCATTTTCAATTATTTTCGAGCCGACTAGAATATATATGAAACATATATCGATAGAAATCTTGATGTTAGCATTTCTTGACAAACAACACTTGATATTGACAATGCTCTTGAAACTTTAACAAATTCCATTGTTGAAGCCAAGGGCATTGCAATTCCAAAATGTGAAGTAAAATTTGATAACTTACTAACTTACTAAAATTACTAACTAATTCCGAAAAAGCTCAAAAACTTGCTATGCAGTTTGAAAGCGCGCACAATTATTATTTAGGACTTACTAGTCCAATAGAAAATCAAGTTACTCAGGACTTCGAAAACATTCTCAATCAAGAGAATGTTTTCGAAAGTTCCTGGGAGACTGATTTGGAAGAAGTGAGAACTATTATTGAAAAATTCAAAAATATAAAAGCTCCTGGCGATGATGAAATTTTCAGTTCGGGTTCCACCATGGACATTCGACCACTCATCAACTTTTACGTGTAATAAATTTGATCCGTTCCAACAAATCTGAAAGTCTATTCTACTTGTCTTGCTCTTCTAGACATGGAAAAAGCATTCGACAGTGTTTGGCATGAGGGCTTGATTGAAATATTAAAAACTTAATTTTCCAACATACATTGTTAGAATAATCCAAAGTTATCTGTCAATTCGTACACTTCAAATTAATTATCAGAACTTACCTGAGTTACCTCAGGGATGTCAAAAATCTTTGTTTGCGGATAACACGGATAACCGTTCCGCCAAAGAACGAAGCCTGCGTGTCATCTGTAGTAGATTGCAAAAAAGTTTGGATATTGACGGATTTCACGCCAACTCGACAAAGGGATTGGCAGTAGCCCTTCAGGATTCAATGAAACTTTCTGGGTGTGAAGACTATGTGAACCTAAGATACTTTACATACTTTGTTTTTTCAAAATCGATCTAGACTAACATTTGGAAAGGGTCAAAGTTTTTTTTTACTTTTTTTTATAAACCCGTATAACTCGAAAACGATAAGACCTATAAAAAAGTGTTGTATGGGGGACTGTCGTGAATATTCAAAACTTTAAAGTCGATTAAAAAAAACGGCCATTTCAGATTTTGATCATCCTTTAGCAAAAAGTTTCGTAATTAAATTTACTAAAAGTCGTCAGACATTGCAAATTGGGCATATTTTAGAGATAAAAGTTTTTCTAACATCGAATTTTTTAAGTCCCAAAGTTTTTTTTTTTACTTATTTTTATAAACCCGTATAACTCAAAAACGGTAAGACCTACAAAAAAGTGTTGTATGGGGGACTGTCGTGAAATTTCCTGAAGTTTTAAAAAATATTGAAAAAATAAAAAAAACATTTTCTACACTGAAAAACAAAATAATAATCACTTTAAAGTCGATTTAAAAAAACGGCCGTTTCAAATTTTGATCATCCTTAAGCAAAAAATTTCGTAATTAAATTTACTAAAAGTCGTCCATACATTGCAAATTGGGCATATTTTAGGGAAAAAAGTTATTCTAACTTCAAATTTTTTAAGTCCCAAACTGAAATTTATTTTTTCCGAGATTTTGTTTTAAACCGTCAAATATGATTGTGTTTTCAAGTGATAAATGAGTTTGAATCAGAAAATAGATTGTATTTTTTATTGAGAATAGTTAAAAACGGAATTATACAATGATTATGTTTTTTAAATGCAGGCAATTAATGGACTTCTCCTCTGCCTATGAGAAAATCAACTCCGTCTAACAATCCGACGGATTTTTATGGTTTGAAATGTATCACAACAGTATTGCAAACATTGAAAAGTAACAACCTTATCCATACCCCAATAAATTCTCTTCTAGAAAAAGTTTTGTGAAAAAAAACTTACTAAACGTACCTGCGTTAAACGCCAGATGAATAAGAAATAATGAATATGTTTGTATTGTTATCTACCTAAAAAAAAGTTGATAAGCTCATAACTCATGATTTTATTTGCAAATAACAGTCTGCTTTTCTACGAGACAAAAAAGACTCCTTAAAACAAGGTTAAATACTGGTAATTAGCGACTTTTCTGAAAATTGTAACGCTGCTCAAGGATATCACTGGAATAATTCCCAAGCAACGATACACCAATTCTAGATTTACCTTAAAAAAGATAATAAATTGGAAAATGTTAGTTTTATTATAATATCAGACCCATGACACAGTAGCAGTTCAGCTATTTATTTCAAAATTGATAAATTTTGTTAAACAAATCAAAAGTTATTTTTAAGTCAGATGGAGCTGAAGCCTATTATAAAAATAAAATAAAAATTGTCAGCTTATGTAATTTCAAGAAAATACAAGGATTGGAAGCAGAGTGGCACTTTTTTGCCACATCCCACGGCAAAGGCCCCTGTGACGCTATTGGTGGCACTCTCAAGCGAATGGCAAAAAAAGCAAGTCTTGCAAAATACTATGGAAACACAATCGCAACTCCGCGAGAACTATTCGACTGGGCAGTGAAACAAACTGATACATGTATCACCAAATTAAATTTCTGTTATATATCTAATAAACAATATGTTAAAATGTCAGAGGAATTGGTGGAATTGTTTGATAAGGTTAAAACTGTCCCTGGTACCCAAAAATATCATTGTTTTATGCCTACTAGTGATACACAAATTGCAGCCAAACGGTATACCAATTCAGAGGATGAATACTACGTTTTAGGATAAATAGCAATAATAAAAATAAAAACAAACCACGACTTTTTTCATAAGCATAATATTGACTCTTTCCAGACACCTGTTAAGATTGGCTTTGACCAAATAAGAAATTAAATATTATTGTGATATCTTTCCAACCATAAAAAAACCCATCGGATTGTTAGAAGGAGTTGATTTTCTCATAAGCGGTATGGTGTGAGATCAATTGAATTTAATTAAAAAAAAACTGTATAATTCCGTTTTATTTCTTTTAACTACTCCCAATAAAACAAATATGATCTATTTTGTGATTAAAACTCATTTATCACTTGAAAATATGATCATACTAGACTATTTAAAGCGAAATAAAAATAAAATAAAAAATTCATTTTGGACTTTAAAAAAATCGATGTTAGAAAAACTTTTTTCTCTAAAATATTTGCCCAATTTGCAATGTATGGCCGACTTTTAGTAAATTTAATTACGAAACTTTTTGCTTGAGGATGATCAAAATCTGTGGCCGTTTTTTTTTAAATCGACTTTAAAGTTTTGAATAATTTTTTTCCCAGTGTAGAAAATGTTTTTTTATTTTTTTCAATTTTTTCTTCTAAAACGTCAGGAAATTTCACGACAGTCCCCCATACAACACCTTTTTGTAGGTCTTACCGTTTTTGAATTATACGGGTTTATAAAAAAAAAGTAAAAAAAAACTTTGACCCTTTCCAAATGTTAGTCTAGATCGATTTTGAAAAAATAAAATATGCAAAGTATCTTAGTTTCACATACTTTTGACATCCAGAAAGCTTCATTGAATTCTGAAGGGGTGCTGCCAATCGCGTGTCGAGTTTTTTTTTTTTTTATGGTTTTCAGTTGGAGCTGCCTGACAGCTTAACTTGTCAAGGCTGAACCCTCGGTCTGGCTTTTGCCAAGTTTCCCCTCTACCAGGACCAATACTCAGACGGACTAGGCAATGGCGCCCACATGAACACTGTTTTTTTATTAGTATTGTGACGTGGTAGTTTTTGAAAAGTGCCCATATTCCCTTGCTTCTGAGAAAAGGAAGCATTGTGAAAATCAGCAGCTCCATCAGAATTTGTTTGAAATAGTTGTGTAGTAGTGTCATTACTAATACTGTCTAGTCAAAATGGTTTTGAATAATTTGTCATTCAAGTGCTATTCTGATTACTTCTGTCTTTTACGTAAGATTAGAGTCTTAAATGTCAATTGTCGTCAAGTTTTAACAAAATTAGGCTGTTTAGTAGTAGTTCTAGTTAATTTTATTTTTTGTTGTTAAAAGTGTTTATTGGTCATTACGTTCATATATCCTTAAAGAAAAAAGTCGCTTTCCTTGTCTGTTCAACAATTTTTCGAAACTAGCAAGTGTACCCTAATGATCGATATCAGCGTCTTACTTTCCATAGTCATTTTATAGTGAATATTGAAGAGTAAAGTTACCTTAGGCTTCTATTACAGTCTCCTACATGATTCACTTTTCGGTGGCAAATGCAATGCTTCACAACGCCTACTTTCTACTTGTAAATTTTGCGAAAATGAAGCTGGAATTAGATTATTTATACCGCTGTTACAGAAGAGGTATTTCTTATTATGGCAATGTAAAAACCATATTAAAATAAGATTGTCGCCACTCATTTCTACTCAGTGAATCTACTAGTCATATTCCTAAGAGTTCCTATGTATTCCCTACGTCGTATATGATAACGATGTATCTAGCTAGCTAATAGTAAGAGTGGCTACGGATCATTCTGGTTAGCAAAAGGCAAACTGAACGTCACCAATAGTATTAATGTCCACTTCGAATAGATTAATTATTTGAAATGGGCATCAATTCTATCAATGACGCAGAATGTCCGTTGGATCACATCCGAGATATTATTGCGTCTATGCCATATGAATTATGACGCGGCTTTAAGCAAAAAGTGCCAAAATGTGATACCACCACTACAGGTTACGCCTTTGGTTTCCATCATATGGGCTAATGGATTATGCCCTCCCATCGCGGCAAGGTCGCATAACCAAGGGGAGGGACTGCCAATCGCGTGTCGAGTTGGCGTGAAATCCGTCTATTCTTTCTTCGTACTTACAAAAATGGAAGATTTCTCCTAATGCTCCCAAAACTCAACTGATAATATTTCCACATAAACCAAAAGCTCTTTATTTCAAATCTTCAAGTAGACATGTTGTCACGAAGGAGCGGTTCTAATAATTTGGTCAGATAAAGTTAAGTCTCTTGGGCTCATACTAGATAAAAATTTAATTTTCAAAAATCACATTGAAGGCATTCAAGCCAAATGTAACAAATATGTAAAATGTCTTTATCCCATTATTAATAGAAAATCAAAACTTTGTCTTAAGAACAAGCTTTTGATCTTCAAACAAATCTCGCATGATCTGAGATAACGCCCTAACAGCCATTGGTAACCACGTGTGTAGCTCGTTGTTTCTGAGCAAATGAATGAATCAGCATCCAAACCAACATCATTGGCGTGTAGAGAATGATCCTGTCTTCACCATACCGTTGTAAAACAACATGTGACTCAATTTAAATGCTCAGAAATAACGAGCTACACACATGGTTACCAATGGCTTTTAGGGCGAGATCAGAAGTTATGCGAGAAATATTCAGGCCAGCCATGTTGGTGAAAAACTCATCTGTAAAAATTCTGAACTGCTATGGCAAATGAAATGTAATGTTGTGAATCAAATGCTAAAACCTTTTTCTTACCAAATTAGGATGATACTGTTGTCTAACACAGAACACATAGATTTAAGAAATGAATGTAATTTTTCAAATGTTACTAATAAAGAATTAAAAAAAGTTATTGCAATGTAGAAATATTTTCAAAATTCTTATACGAAATTTTATCAATAAGTCCGAAAGCACATTTCACGAATTTTTCAAATTTAGAATTCATCAACATATTCTGGGATGCTTCCAACATATTTTGTTATAATCAATCGTAAAATTGTTTATATCTAAGATACGGTTTTGTAGAATACTTCAGAGACGCCTAAAATAAGTATTTCAAATAAAATACCAAGTTCTCATGCTTCTTAAAAATTGGACATTTTGAAGCTATACCGAAAGGAAGGTTTTAGCTCTTTTTTGTGCAGAACACTGGTGGGTTATATATTTTTTTGAAATAAATATTGGATATTATATTTTTCTCTAGACCGATCGAGTAATCTTAAAATGTGCCAAGTGAAATTACTGGGATTGTTCATTTACAAATGAAATTCGAAATATGCGTTTGAAAATATTTAAAAAAAACCATCTTCTCTGTAAATTTGAAATAATTTCGACGGAAAAACCAGAATTAATTTACAGTTTATTTGTATATTTACCATTATTTACATGAAGTTTAAATTAACACTCATTTATATGTCCTTGTTATAAAAGTGTATATTACGTGCAAATAAAAATGTCCGTTAGATTAACTGTTGGCGTAAGAATGTCCGGAGTCTTTTGAGCAGCAACACCGTTGGTTGTGGTGATACAATGCGCTAAAAGCTGTTTTTTTTTATTATTTGTCGTTCTGTTGATTTGAATTATAAGAAACTTACAAATTTTGTTCTGCACTCCAATTTTTGCCAACAATGAAACCTATGCAATTCGTGTCCTAGATCCACTTAACTAAAACATCCATTTAGGGTTATCCTTAATTCAATGTTTCATTTCATGAATAACTCACTTTATATCTCCTGCTCTAACTATGCTGAATCATGCGAAGCCTCTTCTGGTTCAGTGCGTATTGGATAGCTATAATTTGTTTCGAATTCAGTTCCACTTAAGCAAATTTTAGAAATTATACTCACAAATGAAATACAACAATTACTGGTAAATTTAGGTCACTGAATAATCTATTAAAGGATAATATGGTATCGACAACTGTTGTTAACCATTAGAGAGTCCTCCTTTCGATCCGTTTTCTGCTCTCTATCTAGGTACAGTGGATTGAATCGACCACATAGAGGCAATGACAGCTGACGCTCTTTGACGCAATGCGTTCTCCTTCGTCTGAGGGGTATCCCACGGCACGGCGCTATCCACCGTAACATTAACACTCGGTATTCAGAAGATATAGTATTGACGTATATTCGCAGTTAGTTTGAGAATACATTATCGAAAGACAACATAACTAGGACCTACTTTTAATGATGTTTGGATTTTTTTTCAATCGCCTAAAGTAGTATTCGCAACACGTATTTTATCATTGCGGCACAAATTAAATTACCATATAGGAGAAAGTGGGGCACCTTAAGAAAAAGTCAATAAAAGTACTGAAATTATTATGAATTTTTCGAATGTTTGCATGATGTCCAATAATTTTTGGATGAACCCACTAGATCCGCATGAATTCCTTTGCCTTATAAAGTTCACGGATAAATGATTGATTTTTCAAAATTTGTCATTTCTCGAGTCGATTTTTTATTGATGGGGTTATATAAGCACCCCATGTTTGATTGCAAAATAATCTACAAATTCAATTATTTTGTTACTACACTTGAAAGTTATTAGTATTTATGAATACTCCGTGCAAGAAGATATAGAAGATAGTCATACTTCATCATTCTGAAATGATGAAATTTAAAAGAGCCATTCGGAGCAATATGGGCAGTTTTTTTCAAACATCATTTATTTCTTTTTCTTTGAATTTTAAACACTGACTTATAACATGCCAATTGTTTCAGCTTTGGGGTTGCATGTTATACCAGATGAAATTTCAAGCATTTATGCAGTTTTCAAAGCGTGCTTATTCCACCCTATTGGAAAAACCGCCCCGATTACTCCTAAGTTTTTTTTTTAATTTTGAAAATTGCTAATATTCCTTCCAAAATAGCTCAAACCCTTCAAATCACGATAACTTTCGATTCACTCGTTAGAATATTTTCAAAGTCACGGAGAAGAAATAGAATTTTGTATCTTTCTGGTTGGTGCCAAATTCTTTGACACTTTTTGTGTTAATAACGAATACATTGTATCCATTGATAATTCCATCGATTTCCCTTAGACTTATGTTAGTTCTAAAGTATCACTTGATGAACTCGTTTGTTGGAGAAGTCTTAATGAATTTCCTAGAAAAATGCTAAGAGAACTGAAAAAAAAAACGAATTAATCAAATATGGATCATTACCGTTTGAGCCTTTTATTATTAAGATTGTTAATTTTATAATGTATTCAGAAAAGATGTGCCTTTTTGAGAAAGATTTTAATTAAAAATCACTCAAAGGGGCTTTTCCCTCTTTCAAAATTTGAAGTTAAAAAATAAAATAAATAAAAAACCCGCAGGAATTGTATGATGGAATCTCTGAAGCAATTTGTGTAGGATGGATCGGATGAATTAGTATAATTGCTTTAGTATTGATAAATGCCTGAACTTTCCAAGAATCCATTGAGATTACTTCACTTGAGAAACTATTACAGTTTTGAATAGCAAGAAAGTAATGATTGAATTGAATGTTTTAGAAACTTCTGAACAAATGCCAGAACTAATATATTGAGGAATTGTTGGAAAAGTTCTTAATAGATTTTTTGAAATAGTCCCTGGAGGAATTTATGAAGTATTTTTTGGGAGAACCCACGGAAGATTTGTAGAAGGAATCCCTATCAAAATAAGTGGAAGAATAATTGGACAAAACTCCTGTAGGGTTTCTACATAATCCTTGAAATAATCTCTTTAAACATTAGATGAACAAAGGTTTTAATTTTCTGGGAAAGACCCCTAGCGGATTTTTTCGAAAGTCCAGAGTTGCAACTAAAGAAATATGTGGAAGAATTTGTAAAACAAAACACATAAAAGAAATACTGGAATAACTTTTAGAGTGATTCCAAGGTTTTTCCGAAGTAAATTCTGGAGAAAAGCCTATTAACTAGAATTTATGGGAGAATAGTCTCTGGAGCCTGTAAAGTGACCAGCCCTGCACAAACTATAGTAGTTGGAATTGAAGGATACGATAGACAGACAAAGATAAGATTCTACGATGCGACTAACGTTGTCTATTTAAAGATGTATTATCACGATATATGTCAATGTATCTCTCTATTTCCTGTTAAAAGTGTATGAATCTACTAGCTAGAAACTTACCAATTAGTCGACAGCAGCAACGTGATGGGCAAATCCAGAATAGAGATGTACTTTCGACACACATTCACCGATTCCAGTGTAAGAACTTTGCATTCTACAAAAAAAGAGACAATCGTTTATTTCAATTGATCAAATTAGAACAGCATTGAAGGACACTTACTGTTCGGGACCAGTCCCGCCAGGCAAAGCGACGCCGTCGCATGATAAATGGCACAGTGATTCGGATGCCCGCTAACACCGCTCTTGTCGAACGTGATCAACAGATCCGCGCCCAGCGCTTCCAAATGTTTCAGAATCTGATTGGCAATGGTGACCGTCTTCCATTCCAGTGCCGGATCGTCCCTCAGGTGGGTCGCATTCAGGAGGGTGATATCTTCCGGCTTGATACCCAACGATTCGCAGGCATCCCACAGTTCCTGACGCCGGACATCGCCCTGTTGGTTGAAGTTTCCTTCGGACAGGCATAGAATAAAGACCCGACAATTCCGGCGCCGTAGCTCCAGGATTGTGGGTCCAAAGAACATGGACTCGTCATCGGGGTGGGCGGTCACCAGCAGGGCCCTGGCGGAATTGGCCGGAAGGCGACTCTTCCGGACCACTTTCAACCAGCGGCCAAACCGGTGGAAGAGCAGCTTGTACAGAACCAGGCATAGCAAGGTGTAGACAAAAATCAACAGCACGATGTGATCCAGGGTTTCGCGTAGGTAGACTAACGCCTGATTGTAGATAAACTGAAGATATGTAACGGTTTCCTCCGGTATCACAGCTTCCGGTTCCGCTTGTGCTGCTGAATTCACTTCTTCCAATGGTTGCGATTCCGACGACTGCTGTTCAAGGGAAGAACTCAAATCGTTCATTTCCCACAGTACCGTTCATCACCGGCTGCTTCCGGCACCACTAAGAGATCTTGGTCTCGGAAATCGAACCAAACGAACCAAATCGGATTCTATTCCGCCTAGGGAAAGGAATTGACTAAAAACAGTACAAAATAAACAAGGCGCGCTCACGGCATTCGACGACGAAAATAGATCCGATGCAATGTAAAAAACAAACACGCACGCACTCACGATTTTTCACTTACTCGCTTAACACGCGAAAATCTCTGATGTGTATTTATCGGTGATTCTATCGGAATTTTTTTTTCCCTTCTTCGGAATATTTTACGTGTCTTTTCTACTACAGCATTGCACACAGCGACTGAACAAACGCTCCTCTGTTTGTTTGTTTACTTTTACGATCGTGTTTTTTTTTTGCGCGGGCGGGCAGACAAAAAACGATGTTTTTGGGCTGTCAGTATGTGCCTCATTGGCACATAAAACAACAAAATGTTAAAAATTCTCGATTACTTTTTCAAATCGACGTAAGTAACTTTCACACGGTTTTGAGAAAATTAACCTTCGGGCTGTCGCGCTGTTGTACTTTGCACAACAGCTGTGATTTATATGCTACACGCAAAAAAATTGTGCGGTAAAAACTACCATTTTAGGGGGTTAACTTAAGCGCTCGCACCGGCAATTTTCAGCAGACCAGAAATGCGCTTGATTTTACCATGTCTGTAGTTGGAATCAGATTGTTGCAAATTATTTCTGTCAAATGTACCAGTAACCACCGCATTACTGGTACATTTGACACCGTACCGTGGTGTACCGTAAACATAGTAAATTGGTCTGAATTTTCATGGTAGTTTTAAGAATGGGCGTAGTCAGCTAAGATAGTTATTTTTATCACAGAATTTTTTCCCGTGTATTTTGCAACAAAAATATCTATCGACACCAAACCAAAATGTATTCCTCAAGAATCTTCTTAAGAACAATACTCGACAGTTTTTATTTACAGCATCACCCTTTATAATACGGTAAAATCGACAAATGTACATAAAAGTCGCATAATAATGAACGCACTATATACGGTTCGAGAAAACCACAGTTTGAAATCTGTAAATCTCAAAATCCAGATAATATACAATCGCCTCTCCACATCTCGATATCGAAGGGACCATCGAGATAGGGAGAAATCGAGACAAAGAACAAATTTTAAATGAATACTAGATCGAAAATCTCTTCGTTACCAAGAAAATAATAAACAATCAGACGTCATTTCGCGATCCTCATATGTTTTGAAAGCCAAAAATTTGGTCTAGTAACCATCGATATATAGAGAGAAAATTGGGAACAAACAATCAACAGGAACACATCGAGATATGGAGATATCGAGATAAGGAGGATATCGAGATATGGAGAGAGAAAATGTATGCAGAATGAAGGGACCGAAGAAATCATCGACATAGGGAGAGATATCGAGATATAGAACATCGAGAAGTGGAGAGTCGACTGTAGAAACTTGGGGTCTTTAGTAAAGTTGTTCTGGAGGTGAAGCGCTATCTGATGGTACCTCATTTGATACGAAACTTGACCGCTAGGTGGCACTAGTGGGCATGGAAATTTTTCTTTTGTTTTGCAGATATTTCAGGATCCTGACCATTTAGAACGATGGCGTCTTCGGTAAAGTTGTTTAGTAAGTTAAGGATTATCATTGTTCGAGCTCAAAATTTTGCCACTAATCGGTGCTAATGAGCATCAAACTTTTTCTGCAGATATCTCAGGAGCCTGACCACTTAGAAAGATAGTGTCTTCGGCAATGTAGTTCAGTAGCTAAAGGGCTATCATTATTTGAGCCAAGAAATAAGATATTTTACCACCAGGTGGCGCTAGTGAGCATGCAATTTTTGTTTTGCGGATGCTGCAGGATCTTGACTTTTTAGACAGGCACCTTCGGCAAAGTTTGTATCTGTGGTATTTTTGTATGAAAATAAAAAATAAATTGTATGGCACTTAAGATATCTCAAATCCCCCTGCCTTCCCCCATAATCGCTTACATGATTAATGGACGATCCCATACATGTTCAGGTCTTTTTGATAAGGGATGCACTTGAGAATGAACTCAAGATTGTTTGGGAAACGGTAAAAGGTATGATCAAGTTTATTTTATTCTTAATAAGACTGTCGACCTTGTCGTAGTTTGGACATTACCTTCTACCTCCCAAACTCGATAGCATTGCACAAATTATAGCAAACAGCAATTGATTAGATCTTGTTCCAAGGGGTAGGGGAAGAGATCCAGCAAAACTAAACAATCTGTAGAATACTTGTTTTTAATTAATTATGATTCGTGGTTTACGGCTAATCAGCCGAGTGGAAGTTTGAAAACTACCGAAAAACTAAACATTACATATACTTTTCATTTCACCATTTAATCCATTGGCAAAGTATATGTAATGTTTAGTTTTTCGGTAGTTGTCAATCTGTAGAAGATTTTGTTTGCAGAATGGCCTGATAGACTTACATGGTTATTTCACTCTTGCATTGGTCAAATGTTCTGACGCGTTTGAGTGAAGGAAACGTTTTGGAAAATTATCTGTAATAACTTTGTTGGTTTTCCAGTGACAGTTGGTGACAGGTTCCCTTAACTTTTGGGAGCTCGCAATCTAAGCCAGCTGTCTCCTCTCTCTCAGTCATTTAATATTATTTTTACTCAACAAAAAAACTACAACTTAAGCTAATTTATCGCCAGTCTATTTGTGATCTTACGTAAAGTTCCATACGCAATGATAGCGGAATGTCAACGGAAAGCGAAACCGGTTCACCAGCACGAACTGTAGCATGCTTGTCGACCCAGACTTGGTTCACTTTCGTTTGTTGACAGCTCAGTCAGGATGGTGTGATTCAAAGCACAGAAAACCGTATAAAGTATTCATTTCAATTGCAAATCTTTCTCAACATAACTCCACATTTGTGACCAAAAATGCAAAAAATGTACCGTAAAATGGGGTTAAATTTATCACTTTTGAGAGACTCTGTTCTATAATTCTAAGTAGGGTGTATGTATTATCATCAAAATATTTTTTAAACCTGTACTGAATTGATGTGTATCGAATTATACAAACGGAATTTGGACAAAATCTTATCGTAATAACAGAAACATTTTTTAGAATTGGAGTTTTTGATTCCGGGGTGAAGTTGATTAATTACTGCGATAGGTTTCATAAATTAAAGAGATATGTTATTCACTCAACTTGAGCTCACGAAATCCAAATCAAATCTCGAAAATCTTACAATTTTTTGATAAATCGGTCAAATTTAGAATTAAATGTTGTTAATTACAGAATACACCATATTATACGTTTAAAGATAAGCAATTTCCTCAGAAATTAGTAACTCGCTTCTCTGAAAATGAATTTTAATCCTCAATACTAATTAAAAACTAGGTTCACTGAACATATCTGGAATGTATGAAACAGTTTATTAAAATGGTGTCTTTATACAGACCTGGCAATAATCGACTGTTTGAAGAAGAACCCTTCAACAGTTCATCAAACATTTCCTAAAAAATCTGTTTCCAACCGAATTTAGCGCAGCTATCAGGTAAACCGTCATCATATAAATTTTAATAATTCAAATCGGATCATAGCTCTCTTGACGGTTTGTACATGAGGGTACGGGAATGATCAATTTCTCCCCACTGATCAACTACTCCCCGAATTACGGTACCTTGGCAAAAAAGCTCTCAGTTTATAACTGCGGAAGTTTATATAAGAACACTAAGTTGAGAAGAAGGCTCTTTCTCAGTTGGGATGTAATGCCATAAAGAAGAAGAAGAAGAAGAAAAAGAAGGATGAAAAGTAAAACAAGAAGTTGTTTTTTGTTTAATCTTCTTTTAAAAAAAATGATCTGCTTGCCCCACTTCCTCGTAGTTATTTTTACAAATATGGCGTACCTTGTGATGCAAAAGACTTTTATGTGATTATCGTTTTAATATTCTATATTACATTTATTGAAATTCTAACTAAGAAAACTAAAACTATTATTGATTTATAACAAAATCATATTAATTGATAGGAGTCTGCAATCAACTTTCATTACGAACCTATAAGAATGAACAATCTAAATGCCCCTTACAGCTCTTAAACGTCAATACTGTGCATTAATATGATGAAAATGTGTATTATCATGACGAAACTACAATTTTCATTTCAAATTTGTAAAATATTTTGTCTAAGAAAATTATTCTGTTTTTGTCAACTGAAAATCGTCGATCGTGTTGATAAAAACGGAACATACCTGTATAGGTTATAAACTTCCGGATTCTTTGTAAGTGGTTGAATTTGCTGTAAAATCACGCGTATTAAAGTATTAAAATGATTATGCCAATGGAAAATAGTTGAATAGTTATTTGATTATGACCTCATTTTTGGGTTGGAAAATTTAATTTTTGACGTAAACAAACATTTTCAGTGACATTTCTCTCCTTTTTCTCCAGCGACCTCTATGATGGTGGCACATTATATATTTGCCTAATTCTTTATGATTTGCAATCGGATGTAGAGGGCTCATTCACAAATTTCATAACGCTGAAGGGGGTGGGTGGGTGTCCTCATCATGTTACGATCCATATAATATTTGTATAATATTCATACAAAAAGCGTTACGAGGGGATGAGTGGGTGTCAAGATTGGCCATTTTTGGCGTTATGAAATAAATGAATAAACCCGAACCCGACCAACCAGTCTTCATAATTCTTTATAGATCTTTGACCAACGATGGCGATCGCTGACGGTTCAAAACGAATCTATATCGATCGCTATCGAAAATCACTGACTGGTTGACCGGGAAGGGATTGCTGACTAGCTTTTCAACAAAATTTAGATTTCAATTTTTGTCCCACACTAATATGCAGTGCCTCATCGTCCCAATTATTATGTAATTTTCGACCAACCCCTTCGGTTTTGTCACGCAAAAACATCGCACCATTCGTTTTCATTTGACGTTTCTCTTTGCACCATCGTTTCGTTTTCAGTTCGTTGTTCGTCGAGGGGAAAATTGAAAAAGTGGCTGCTTGCTGCAGGACTAAAGCAGCGAAATTTTCCGAAAATTGCCGGCAAATCCGTGCAAATTGTGTTGAAAAGTGAACAGCAAAGGCTAGTTCGTGCATCCCGACGTTCGGATTCAGTGAAACTTTCAACAGAAAGCCGCGAACCGTGTTGAAAAGGCGCGAGACACCGCAAGAGCCGAAGCATGCAAAACGTGGAACTCGTAGTCGAGCGAAAGCTTCGGCCGATTTTTGGTGAGTGAAAATTATTGTGGGTGTTCTTTCGGATGGGTTTGTGATGATTCCAAGTGGAGTGCACATAAAAATGGATATTATTTCGTGTTTTGAAGTGTAGTGATCGGAAGAATCTACTGGTGAAAATCACTTTTTTTTCACAAAAGCGTGCCATTTTTCGTCTCTCTTATTTTTTTTCGCAAATTACATGCGATGATTTTGAGATTTTAGCGTTTTTGGGAGAAGGGTGAGAGGGTTCTGAAATAGTGAGGTTATTGTTTATCTCAATCACTCACCCGGCGGCTTTTCGATTGATGAGTGAACGAGTGAGAGGGGAATTGTCAGGGTTGCCAATTTTGAGAAATTTTGTTCGTGCTGATGGTTTGTTTTGGTATCCCTGATAATTAACATCAAGCATACATTTTTTATACGTCGTAACTAGTGATCCTTTATAGAGAGATAAGCGAAAGTAAAATGGAGTGATTTGGCAACAGACCAGCAGTGCTGATTTTGCTCGGCGTCGAGAATAATATTGTATCACGGACATGACTTTCTCATTGCTATAAAGTGTATTTTGTTTCGTTATAGATCTTTGGACTACATATCAAAACTAATAAACAGCCGAAAAAATCAAAAACTAAAAATCGCATTCAAAAAAATTCAAAAAAGTAAAACATTTCATATTTTTGCTTCATGCAAAATTACTTTTACCGAAATAATTTCAAGCGGATTACATTACTCCTCAAGAAAAGTTCAAAACAAACATAACGCATGTTCGTTTGGCTCACACTTTGACAGCTCTCGCTGCTCGATTGGCTCACACTTTGACAGCAATGTCAGCATCCGCGAATCTCTCTTATAAAGGATTTCTATAGATTACTAATTATATTTTGATGTTTATTGGTGTTTTTTTTTTCGTAATCAAATAGTTATCAATAAATGCATATATTTTTGACGATATGTTTTTCCAAGAAAGTTCATATGCAATACAATATAAAGGAACTTTCGAGGGATTTATTCCATGATTTGAGTAGGTTTATAGACTTTGATCCATCTCGCTTACGGTGTCTATTAAATGTAACAGTCACCATTTTTAGCGAAAGGCTCCAGTTGGTTTTTATTATAGTGTTTGAAATGATTGATAAGGGGTCTATTTTATAAGTCGAGTCGATCAAAAACGACTCGACTGGAGTCACTGTCGACCAAAAATTTTCGTTCGACACGACTCTGTCACTCGAATTATTCGACAGCTGTCCAATCTATGTGACAGGATTAATATGGTAGTCGATGGGTGACTTCTGAAATATGCATGCCTACTGTGTTCGACAGTGACTGCAGACGAGTCTCATAAAATGGTTCGATTTACAAAAGTAGACTCCTAAATGTTGGCAAGTATTATTTGAATTTAAGATGATTTGTCTAGCATGACCTGATAAAGGCTTCAAATATCAAAAAACGAAGCCAACAGAATTTTGTAGAAACATAGATAAATAACTCACAAATAAGAGAAATAATCGTGCTTATTTACTGTCCTAAAATATAGTGGGTTTATTTTAAAAATCGAGCAATCTCAAGTGACTCATCTGTAGTCATTGTCGTTCAAAGTAAGCATGTATATTTCAGATGTCACACGTCGACTGCCATAGTAATCCGGTCACATAGAATGACAACTTAGCTTAGCTTAGCTTAGCTTAGACTGACTACACATCAATACAGAGTCAGAATAAGGGCGAATGTGAGGACTAATACATTCTCAGTAAAATCGGTTTGAAGTTGGCGGGTTTAATTTTAATTCTATATTATGTTTCCGATCGATTTAATCGCATGATGCATTTTTGTAGGATCCATTACAATATTATTTTTGTAGCAACAAATTTCACTTATTTAAATATTATGAATAACATGTTAAAATAAATAAAAATCTATCATGCGCCATTCAACAAAATTTAGAGCTGTTGCGCCCCTCGGTTTTTCGTCTACTTCAGTTTGACAACAGCGATTGCGCCTTTTGACCTCGTCCATCTGGTTTGACTATCATCAGCTTCGCCGTTCTGCTACGCTCTCTCGCACGAACCTTTATCACTAACGCCCTTCTGCACACTCAGTTTGAAATGCGCCCTGCTGCCACACTCAAGCTCAAATGCGCCCGGTTACCGCAGAGGGGGAAGATGGGCGAAATTGACATCAGAGTTCGAATCGAAAGAGAATATCAAATGCGCCTTTATGTTTTTCTTACTTTTTTAGTGAAAAACGTTATTTTTAAGAACCAGATGTACATTATATGATTGCAATTTATCAAACAAACTGTTAGGTGATTAAATCTCAGTTTGTTTACATTTGTCAGTTAGGCCGTTAATCTGGTACTGTATTGACATATCAATGGTTGCTATTCCGTGATTGACCGAAGTCAGTGAAAATGCACAAAGAATCAACTAGAAGTTCGGCTGGGATTGGCCATAATCTTCTTCAGTGTGCATAATCCAGTGCCTCTATTTATACATGGTCAATAACGGCGCCGGCCACGTCCTTGCAGTCAGGTGGGATTGGGGGAAGGAATGTTAGTGTGTAACCTTTGCTATTTGGAGACCGTGTTTGCCTCTGCATCTCCACAAAGGTTACTGGGAGGGATGTTTGTTAATGGGAAGGATCGTTGGGTCACACACGCAGAGAATTGACAGCTATTCAAAATAATAAATATTATTTTTGTTTTCAATAAACCTTTTCAATTTGTTGCAATTAAAAAAATGCGTTGAAACAACAATTATTTTTATCAGAATAAAACACAAATATTGTTGAAGCAATCCTTATAAGAAATTTGTTGAAACAACAAAAGAAAAGCTTTACATCAAATGAAAGTTTTATTTATTTCAATCCTTTCATTGTTGATTCAATTAATCATGTGTATAACATAAAAACTGGCCCGCCATTTTGGTTTTGATTGGAAACAGCGAGAATGTGGATATTTCTAGTGCGTTGAATTAGACCAAAGTGCAATACATGTAGAAAATTTATGTTTAAGTAGTTCAGGTCATCGATTTTTCATCACAGTTTCGGAGTATCCATAAACTAGAATCTAACTGTTTATGGTAAGTTTTGGCCATTCTTTCTAAATTTTTGTTTTCACTAAATAATTTTCAATTATTGCAGTCAACTCCTACACGAGCTGATGATTTCATCATATTGCTTTGTCGCGGAGCGGATAAACCTCATCTTCCAATCGGATTTTGGAGCAAGTTTCATAGACTTAATACCACAAAAGATCAAAGAATACTGATCGCAGTGGTACATCCCGAACAGAAACAGAACATATACTTACGTAAAATGAAAATAAAGTAGGCTTTTGAAAGCGATTATCGTAATTTATTTCATTAAAAAACGAGGTTTCAGGGGACTGGGATCAACAAAAATGAGTTTTTATTTCAAACAAAAGCATTATCACATCAAAAAACATTGTTATTTGTTTCAAAAACGATAGGTTTTATTTCAATACAAAAAATTGTTGTTTCAAAAGAAAAAATGAGTTGAATCAAAAATTAATGTTGTTGCTCCACAGTGAACCCAGCTGTCAAATTCAACAATAAATATTTTTAAACCAAATTACGAGTTGTTGTTGAAACAATAAAAGGCAATTATAAGCCGGCAAACAATACAGATATATTGTTGTAATGATACAGAATATATTTGATTTTAAAATTGTTTTCTCTGCGTGCAGGATTCACTTTGATAAGCGATTAGACCATGATAAATAATTATTTGTGAGATATAAACATGCTTATATGTAAATATAATATTTTCATTTGATATGAACAATATCTATTTAGAGAAAAATTATGCCGTCACTTGAGGTGACGAACCTTTCAAAGTTTGTTGAATAAAGTGAACCTTTCGGAAGTCTACACTTGAAGTGTCGAACCATTCAAAGTTTTTTTTTAATTACAAAAGTAAAGGTAAAAAGAAGAAGGTGTATTGAATAAAAAAAAAAATTAGACATAAATAATTTATGAATCACAGTTTATGTCGACACTCACAGTGACGAACCATTCATATTTTTTGAAAAATCATATTTACATCTCACCGTTGTAACGATTAAAGGTGCAGTCATACATATTTTATAGATTAGAAACAGTAGCATGAAACGAGCTCACCAATTGATCCGTCATACTCGAGCAGCAACAATCCTCTTTCAGCTTCACTCGTTTGCTCGGCTATATAAAAGCACTCAGAGAAAATAGGCGTGCGACCCGTGAGGGAAAACAACTGACGGCTGCTCGGGCTTTTTTAACGCACTGCCCAGGAGCAAGCGTCAACGTCGAAAGATCGAAAAGGACTAATCGAAAGCGGCACTTTATCACTTTACTCGATCGACGCGCGACATATTTGACCCTGCCCTCATCGCCGGCCCCCGCAGGAACAAGCGTCAAGGTCGGAAGATCAAACACAACTAAGCGATCGCGATTTTTTTTTCTCTTTCACTCGACCGACGCGTGACATGTTCGATCCTGCCCCTATCGCTGGCCCCCGCAGGAGCAAGCGGCAAGGTCGAAGGATCAAACACAACTAACGGATCACGCCACTTTTTAACTCTCACTCGACCGACGCGCGACATGTTTGATCCTGCCCTCATCGCTGGCCCCCGCAGGAGCAAGCGGCAAGGTCGGAAGATCAAACACAACTAAGCGATCGCGGTTTTTTTCACTTTCACTCGACCGACGCGCGACATGTTTGATCCTGCCCTCATCGCTGGCTCCCGCAGGAGCAAGCGGCAAGGTCGAAGGATCAAACACAACTAACGGATCACGCCACTTTTTCACTCTCACTCGACCGACGCGCGACATGTTCGATCCTGCCCTTATCGCTGGCCCCCGCAGGAGCAAGCGGCAAGGTCGAAGGATCAAACACAACTAACGGTCACGCCACTTTTTCACTCTCACTCGACCGACGCGCGACATGTTCGATCCTGCCCTCATCGCTGGCTCCCGCAGGAGCAAGCGGCAAGGTCGAAGGATCAAACACAACTAACGGATCACGCCACTTTTTCACTCTCACTCGACCGACGCGCGACATGTTCGATCCTGCCCTTATCGCTGGCCCCCGCAGGAACAAGCGTCAAGGTCGGAAGATCAAACACAACTAAGCGATCGCGGTTTTTTTTTCACTTTCACTCGACCGACGCGCGACATGTTTGATCCTGCCCTCATCGCTGGCTCCCGCAGGAGCAAGCGGCAAGGTCGAAGGATCAAACACAACTCTCCGGTCACATAGAATGACAACTGTCGAAAAACTCGAGTGACAGCGCCGTGTCGAGCGAATTTTTTGGTCGACAATGATTTTAGTCGAGTCATTTCGATCGACTCGACTTATAAAATAGGACCCATAATATACATTAATTATAAAAAAATCAAAGAATTGCATCAAATTAGCTTAATTTACAGGTTTTAAGGATTTCCCGGGAATTCCCGGGAAATAACAATTTTTTTTCCCGTTTCCCGGGAAGTCAAATCCCGAGAAAATTGAAAACTCTTTCAAGGTAATACTATTTTATTGGAACACTCAAAAAAATCCAAACGCCATTGTTACGTGAAAAATCACGTAGATCATTCCAAATTCATTTTACCTTCACTTCACCTGACTAATGGTGATAAGCTCCATCGAAGATGATACTAGATTTAATCCCGATTTTAGAAAATCCGGGATTAAATTTAGTACCCCGTTCGGTAAGCACCAAAACCGGTATTAAACTGAAAGAACTCAGCCACGTGTAAATGTGTGCGTGTGAGAAAGAACAGATGAAAACGAAATGATGGAAATGTCATTTTCCATCGCTTTGTGTTTTGTTCACATCATTCGCCTTGAGCATAAAAGTGGGTCCGGGAAAAGCTGGAGATTTACATTGGTGTCCAATCTAATTGGTAGGTATCCAAATGCTGGAATTGTGAACAAAGTCGGAAGTTCTTGCGAGATAAATCTGAAAATTAAGGAGAAACTTCCTGAATATTTTATTGCAGAACACAGACGTTGGATGAAATGCTGGACTTATCGGTGCTGCGATAAAACGCCCAGTGGCCGTTGCGAAACCAGTCAAAAACTGTAAAGACCAGACAGCAGCTATAAACAATGTATTCAGCAGGAGTCCCATCAGAAGCTGGTGAACTAGCGGTGCATCTGGTGGTGCCACCTGTCCAGGACGTGTTACTTAGTTGATTTCAATTTGAACATTGGAACTCCCCAAGTAGTATGACGTGAAAATTATAGTGAGTAAAACCGTTTGTTCCGATATGAGCTAGCTGGTTGTCCGATATTTCGCGGTTTACCGTTTTGCGGTAGTACCATTTCGCGGTGTGGTTTTTCCTACAAGTTGCACTGAAAATTGTTGGCATTACCACTAATAGCATTTTCATCGGTGATTTACCCTTCTTTTAAGCACAGGCTTTCTTCCAAATTGCACTGTTAAGATAGATAAAACATCTCAGTATAAACCGCGAAATGGTACCAAGGCTGGTAGCAGTCAGACAGCAAAATAATAGTGACTTTAGTGACCAAAATGATCAAAAAAGTGACCAAATAGTGACCGAAAAGTGACCTAAAAGTGACTTGAAAACTACAAGTATTAGTCATTGAAATGACTAGAAATAAAAATATGGTCTATGTGAATATTAACTATTCTACATATTAGACGAATTAGGAATGTAGAGATCTGCAGTAATTTCAAATCTCTCGTAACAGTTATCTGTCCGAGATAAGATTTGATTGTCATAGATGGTCAAAAAGATAACCTTTTTCGAGATTTCATTTATCATTATTTACGAGACGAACATTAGCTTAAAATAAGGTTACTATGTTATATTTCTGATTTCATTAAAAAATAAATAAATACATGAACTTTGGTAAACAAACTCGTGATAGAATTCTTAACAAAACTCCTGTACATGATGAACTTACTGGCAAGATTTTGAAGTAGAGATGCAAAATGAATTACTTGAAGCATTTCTTAACAAAGCTGTGGAATAAATCGAGGAAAAAGGTTGCGTTGTAGACAAAATTGTGGTGAAAATTGAGAATAAATTTCAGTACATTTTGAAAAAAAAAAATCCTGACAGAATTCAAAGTTAAAAAATAAACGAAAAATAGAAATTCATGCTAAATTGTGGCAGAATTTCTGTAAAAAAAGAATCCAAATAAACAACAAACTCCAGAACACAAGTGATTATTAACGAACTCGAGAAAAGAACAAATTAGTTGAATGTCGTGCATAAAGAATTAGAATTTCATAAGCATTCCAATAAATGAATTATTGAAAATAATCACATTAATCAGTGGCGACTCGTAACCTCACGTTTTATCTGATCTACGACCCTGAAACGACTAATTTTGCAAATTTAAATTGTAAAGTAAACAGTAAACGATAGAAAGCACATATTTGTTGCTGAAATTCATGAACAGGTTAGAGAATAGCCACTGATAACACTATTATTTAATTATTATTGCCCAACAATGTTCTATCATTCATTATAGAAACATGTTTTTTGTTTGGAAATAGTTGACCAAAGTCGTGTAGAAAACAATGTCAAAGGTTAATCAATGGAAACATGTACAGTCGATTTTTCGGTCCCTTCAAAATCCCATACATCGAGCTCTCCATAAGTCGATATTTCTATAACTCGATATCTCCACTAGTCGATGTCACGTGAGAGGTAAATTTTTCTCCATAACTCGATATCTATTTTAAAATTATTCTTATTTTACAAAAGACAATTTGAATAATAGAAAAATTTAAAAAAATATTGTCAGTAAAAATTAAGTGATTTTTTGAGCATTTCGAAAAAAGCTTACAAATAATAGTTTGTAAAACACTATCAACAAAATAATATTGCTTTCTTGCAGAAATGATCATATCTGTATTTGAAAAACAGAAATTTATTCCTTCGATTTTGTGATTTTTTGTGTCGGTATATTCCATAACTCGATAATTCTATAAGTCGATGGTCCCTTGAATATCGAGTTATGGAGAGTCGACTGTATTAAAAAAAGACACCGACATGTTAATTCTTCCAGTGGACGATTTGCTCTTTGAAGAAAATACCACACTAGACAACGGACTAGCATGCAACACAGTAGACAACGGACTAGCATGCACAATCGAAATACGTTCCTGATGAAAAGTTTTCCAGACTGAAGCGGGAATCGAACCCACACTCCTTGACTCGATGCGGTTAAATGCTTGGTTACACTAAACGCACGGCCACGTTGGATTTTCTGATGTGATATCTGAAATGATTTCCAGCAAAAATAGTACTTGCTGTTGAAGTCCTGGACGAGTTTCTGACAAATTTTTATAATTTATTTTGGTTGATATTCCTAGCCGTCTCTGGCTTATATTCCGGAGGAATTTTGATGATGTTTATCTTCAGAAACCTGGTTTTGGATTTTTTGTATAGCCGTAGAATACTCATATCAGATATTGGTTCTGGTTTTTGCCAAAATGTAATAAAATATTTCGGACAACAAATTTATCCTAATGTTGCTTTCTAAGTTTTGCCAGAATGTTCTCCAAAGTTTATCCCAGGTAATTTTGAAATTTTCTATCGGAAATGTCTACGGAATATTCACTTGAATTCTTCCAAAAAGTTAGCCGGAAGGGCGGGGATGAACCAGTCTCGGGCTGAACTTCCCCATAATAAGGATTCAATAATAATATAGTTAGCCAAGAGTCTCTACTTTTCTTGAGTCATGAATCTTGACACTTTGATTTCAAAATCACACTATTCTTGTCTTTATAATAACAAATCTGTTTCTTGTTGCTTTAGTTTGAAAAGTTAACCCAGCCATAAATTTCATTATCATCAGATCACGAAAAAAAGTGACTTTAGTGATCATTTTCCTGAAAAAAAGTGACTTTAGTGACTTTTTGTTGGAAATAGTGACTTTTTAGTGACCAGGTCGAAAAAAGTGACCAAGTCACTAAAAAGTGACTTGCTACCAGCCCTGTGGTACTGACCGTGAAGTGACATGCCGCCAAATGGTACTAACCATGGTGCACCAAATGTTGTACTGCGAAATGGTACACCGCGAAGTGGATTACCGCAAAATGCTAGCCAGGGCTGAAAAACTCGTCAATAAAGATAGAAAAAAGGCGTAGACTCGAACTCATTGAAAATGATATAGGGGTAGACGGGGCATAGTGATTATGTAGCATTATTATCTTCATTATCATCATAAATAACCCTTTCAGACAATTCAACTTAAATTGTAGTTGGTGCAGTATAATTATTACACTATAATCAATAGAGAACCGAATCCTATCTTAGACACTTCTTATTCACTTTGGCAGGATGGGTTTAGTATTGCCAAGTTTCAGACAATTCGACTGAGAAAACCCCCTCATGCCAAAGTTAATCATGGAAGTGCTCAAGTAGTTTTTCGCCGTACAATCAATGAGTAATAAAATTTAACCCGAAGATATGTTTACCTACATAGTGAAAAAGAAAATACAGTGAAACCTCCATGAGTCAATATTGAAGGGACCATCGACTCATGGAAATATCGAGTCATGGAACAGAAATTCTTTGGAAAGCAGTTTCGAGGGACCATCATAGTAATCATGAAATTTTGTTTCTAGTATGGTTCCATGAGTCGATATCGAGTCATGGAACATCGACTCATGGAGGTATCACTGTAAAAATAAATAAGGGTTCGTCAGTAATATTCTAATGACCTATTATGAAACATAATAATGATTTTCAATTCAAAATGTATTCAAGTTAACTTATACTGGGCTTTCACAGCTTTTAAATTTATAACAGGCTATTTAGGCAAATCTGAACATTTCGGCCATTAAATTGGTCCTGCTACTCCTGTGTGTGACAATGCACTTGGCTTGCAGATTTTCCTATTTTATTTTATTTTTTGAAAATTTGTTATATTGCTGATTAAACAATTCATTTTCAAACAATGATTTTTCGGAAATTTTCTTTGAAAAATTTGGAAGTTTTTCCATGATGATTCTTACAATACTTATTTTGTTCAATATTTTCGGAGATTTTTTCGGAAGGATTCAGAAATTCTGAAAGGTATTTTCATTTACAGATAACTTTCCGGTCGAGTAAATGAATGTAGCTCAATGATGTGAATGTGATCTACTGAACACAAAAGGTTTTACGCTGATTGACTGGGTAAAACGATGCATAATTCACTATGGTTACGACTTTTTGCCGACGTTTTGCCGACACCGGTACAGTAATTTCTCGATTATATCACGGATCCAAAAGTTTTTGGCGTGATAAACCGAAGCGTGATAAAATGGAAATGTTTATTTTTGCCATATAATTTTCAATAAAATTTGAACTTTAAGTTGTAAAAAAGAGCGGATGAAACGAAAAGCATATGAGAAATGGGTCAAATAAATATATGTTGTTTTTTAGGGGAATTTTCCAATGTAAAATGTTTGAAATTCATACAATTATTGCGGCGTGAAAAAATCACAAGAAAAAATATTGTGGTAAAATAACTATTTTAGCTGACTACGCCCATTCTTAAAACTACCATGGAAATTGAGACCAATTTACTATATTTACGGTACACCCCACCGCATTACTGGTACATTTGACAGAAATAATTTACAACAATCTGATTCCAACTACAGACATGGTAAAATCAAGTGCATTTCTGGTCTGCTGAAAATTGCTGGTGCGAGCGCTTAAGTTAACCCCCTAAAATGGTAGTTTTACCGCACAATTTTTGTGTGTGATCAAACAGAAAACCGTGCTAAAATCAGGAGTGATATAATGAAACGATATTAAAACGAGCAGTGATAAAATCGAGAAACTACTGTACTTCTACCCTATTGTACATAACTTTTTGCGTCAGGAGCAAGTAAAACATTTGGTTTTGTTTGAGAAAAGTTGAAATTAAAAAAAAAATGTATGTTGGTATCGAATAATATATTTGACAATGGTGATGGTTAAGGGCGCTATTCATCCCTCAGCCTAAGTGCGGGCGATGATATACTTATCAGCGACGATATGATAATTGATCGAACTAGCAATTATTCAAATTGAAATTTTTTAACTTAAGCATGTAAAATTTGTATTAGAACTAAAAATCTGATTCCAGTCATGAGCATGAGCATGAGCATGAGCATTAGACTGATGCAAATTTTGAAGTTTTTGCTCCCCTATGCTAAAACGATGTCAATTATGATGAAAATGATCCTCCCAAAATTTGAAGTGATTCGGAAGAAATTTGGTTGTGCACACGCTATTTGAAGTTTATATGGAAATTACTATGGAAAAGGCAAATCTTTTGTGTTCAGTCCTCTACCTGCTCGTCAAAATAATATATGGAAATGTAAACACACTCATCTTATGTGAAAACTTCCCAGCTACAACTTTGCCGAAGACCACATTTCGATGGGACGTAAGGATAATTTGTTATTTTTGATAACAAAGTGTAAATCATGCTGAGATGATCATTCAATTACTTTCAGAGCAACACTGCTTTTTTGCTGTAGAACATAGTAGCCTGGATTACTTTGATCTATTCTTTCCGCCAGGAGCACCACTGTTGCCTGCCGAACAGTTGGTGAAGCATGCTACATGTAAACCAACATTATGATGATGAATAACAATTTATCCTGAGGTCCAATCAAAAAGTGGTCTTCGTCAAAGTTGTAGCTGGGAGGATTTCACATTAGAAGAATTTGTTCACTTTTCCATAAAATATCATGACGAAGAGATAGAGGGCTGAACACAAAAGATTGGCATTTTCCATAGTAATCTCCATATAAACTTCAAATGGCGTGTGCACAGTCAAACTTCTTCCGAATCCCTTCAAACTTTGGGAAAATGCTATTTACTATAATTAAAATCGTTTAAGCATAGGGGAGCAAACATTTCAAAATTTGCATCACTCTAATGAGCATGATTGACCGCCCGCAGTCGCTACTCCGTTATAGAGCGCTGCATATGCCGAGCCTAACCTCACTTATTTGACAGCTGCTGGTCCTGTTGTTTACGTTTCGGACTTAGTCGTTTTTTCCATCATTTTTTTTCATCTTCGCATTTCTATCACCAGCATGCTGATGGTGACGATTTTCCACGGTAGGAAGATAGAATAATACGATCCGTGGGTATCTGCAGTGGATTTGACCTCTCCTCGCAGCAAACTTTCACGAAATTAAGAATGATTCGAAAAAAATACTAAGTCCAAACTGTAAACAACAGGACCAGTACCTGTCAAAATTGATGCGTGACGTCACAGTGCAGTGGAGTATTGCAAGAACAGCTGTACTTACACAGAGAACCAACAGACACTACTCGGGATCAGTAGCATCTTCAATGTGTAAGTACTGGTGCTCTCATTATTATAATAAACAATACTGGCGCCGGCTGCGTCCGAATGCAGGTCAATTTGGGAATGGGAGGGAAGTGTTGACGTGTTACTTGCTTTACAGAAGCCGAGGAGTCCTCTGCACTTCCACAATAAAACACTGGGAGTTTGTATATGGGAAAGGATTCGTTTTGGTAAACGATAAATATATAATTCGAAATGAATACGTGAGCATATACACGAATGACCGACACTGATATGTAGTGCGGTTACTACGCAAACCGGACACGATACTGATTTCGTTGCTCACTCGACAGTAGCATACAACAGATTCAACGTATCAAACTCTACTGACGCGTTTGTTTTTTTGTTTTTCACTGGCACACTTCGTTTTTTCTTCCGCGCAACGCGAACCGGACACAATGGATCCGGATTCCGCCACTCGTCCACAAAGGAACATGCAACAGACTCAACGGATCCAACACTACTGACGCGTTTGTTTTTTTTACCGGCACACTTCGTTTTTTCTTCCGCGAAGCGCAAACCGGACACAAGGGATCCGGATTCCGTCGCTTGCCCACAAGGAGCATGCAACAGACTCAACGGATTCAACATTACTGACGCGTTTGTTTCTGTTTTTTTTTTTCACCGGAACACTTCGTTTTTTCTTCCGCGCAGTGCAAACTGGACACAATGGATCCGGATTCCGTCGCTCGCCCACAAGGAGCATGCAACAGATTCAACGAATCCAACACTACTCCTAAAAATCCGATTCCAGTCTACCATTAGAAAAGGGCCAAAGTATAATTGAAATATATACAAATCAATATAGCTGAACAAACTATATCAAAGTTGATGAAACACACGAACTTCACATATCTGTTTATGTATTATATGTCTGTATTCCATTCAATTCTTTTATATTCTAGTGTGTTCCATTGTGTGCAATTCTACTCTATTTAAATTTATTTCATTCTGATCCACCCTACTTGTTCTTATACATGTTCACAAATAGACACTGTATTAATCAACACACTGAAACAAGCATTGAAGTAATGACAACCATGAACAAGTTTTTAAATTTACTATTCCAATCACGATTGAGCTAACAAGAACGCTTTTTATTTGCGTTTTGTTCTCTCTCGATCCAACCGCATTGATAGCCGAGCGGTAAGCGTTCGCGCTTGACAATGGCGAGATCCTCGGTTCGATTCTGGCCCGCTGCAAGTTTTTAACCATGATATAGTAATTTTTACTGTCGAAATGGTGCCATGGTAAAATTGAATGCACAAAATGTTTGAAATGAATGCAAATTTAGTCTGCACAAATCAAGTGGCGTTGTGTATTTAATTTAACCCTCTAATATAATAATTTCAACTGCAACGCTGTTCTCAGTGCAACTAGCGCCATGCGATGATAGATTCGGGCTATGTATGTAACCCATAAATAATCGAAATATAACGCAGACAAAAAACATGCTTCTCAATCTCAAATGGTGAGCTTTGTCCCCGCTATATTTTCATGAAGTTGGAGCCTCTGATTTTAAGTTTAACAATTCTATCCAAGTTCTATAACTGCATAACAACTGTACAACAAGTTTACTCCAAAAATCTTCACTCTACTCGTCAACATTTTTTGTAAGAACTAGATAGTATACCCTTAAGCGTTTGGCACTAAAATTGGGACAGGGCTTTAGGACCCTATTAACCGAACCATACATACTAATGACTGACATCTTTGCTAGCTCTTTCTTTTATTTCATGACTGGGTATACAAGTTTACTCCTGACTCCTCTGCTACGGGGTGTGTGCTTTGAAGTCCTGGAATTGAGGAATTTCTGGAGGATCTTTTCTATGCAGAAATTCTTTAAATTTCTCCTCTGGAATTTAACTTCTAGAATGTATTTTGTTGTTTTCCAAGGCTTCCTGAATGGATTTCTCCAGTGAATTTTTTTAGAGTTCAAGACGTCGTTCCTGAAAAAAAATCTTGAATAATTATTGAAAGTATTCCTAGTATTATTTTTAGGAAAATCTCTGCATGTTTTTTTTTTCTTAGTAAGAACTACTCGATTAATTCAAATTTAATTTTCTAAAACAAAAATAAAGCTTCTTAGGGCTCACGAGTTATTTCTTTAAAATCCAAAGGAATATATGTAGCAGTTCCTGAATGTGCTTGTAGTTTTTAGATAAATGTACAAAAAAATTATATTGATTTTTAGATAATTTGAAGAAATCATTGAGGAAGCCTTGAAGAATTTCCTGTTTAAATATGTAGTAATGTGATTGGATTTTTTTCGCGAAATCGTCAATAAAAAAATGGAAACATTCGTAGAGAAATACATTTTTTAAAACCAAATTTGTTTTGAAATTAATTTATCTTTCAATTAAAATAGTTTTTATTTCAACAGTTTAATTTTTTTAATTTCAACAATTTTATGTTCTGCTTTAAAAAAAAAAACTGCCAACTATAGATTCAAAACTATATTTTTTTTCAAATACCTAGAAAATGAACTTGTATGAAGTTAAAAATGATTATAACTTTAACACATGCTGATTTATTATCGCACTGTATGTGTATGTTTGATGTGACATGTGCAGTTTTTCTCTACATGAAATTTAAGAGATGAAAATAAAGCGGTAATGTGACATGCGATAGCATATTTTTAATTGCTAGAGTGCTTTGTAGTTTGATTTTTTGGTCAGAAATGTTCAATATTCAAAGAAATACATGGAATTCATATTATGATCCTATTTTCAGGAATTGAAAGGTAGCAAGTCAAAATAGAACATGAAAATCAATGACTGTCCGTATGACTAATAGGCAAAACGTCGGATTTATTTTCAAGACAATTGTAAATAAAAACTTTGTGATTATTGTTTTATTTTTTTATAAGTTTTTAAATCGCTCTCAAAATAAAATGGTTATTACAGAGTAAAATACTTGCGTAGTAAATTATTTCGTATTTCTCATGTCTTGAATCAATAATACATACGGGTTTCATTAAGCAATGCAACATTTCGTTGATTAGAAAAAAGGATTTTACTATCTTCAATAAAAATGTAAATTCAACAATTATTTTCTTTAACGTTAATACATATTTTAAAAACAACAAATTGTTTTGTAAAACCAATAAAAAAATGTTTTTTTTTTTTTATTCAAAGAAATAAAATTATTAGCCGGGGAACAAAACTTTTGATTGTTGTTTTCAATACAAAATATTATTAATATCACAGAACTTTTCTTAAAGTAATTTGAATAAATTTATGAAGAAATTCCAAATAAACTACGTACGAATAAAAAATCTAATGGAAATATTGTCAAGATTCCTGAAAAGTATTTGAAGAATTAGTGGCTGTTCATTAATAACGTAAGAAAATTTTGCGGTTTTTCAAACCCCCCCCCTTCCCTAATAGTAATACTTTCTGTATGAAAATAAAACAGATTCTATGTGATAATTCTAATGTGTTTTATTTTCAACTTTCTGTATAAAAATAAAACACAATTTGTATGCCGCACAAGAGAATTCAAAATCCCCCTTCCTTCATAAACCCTTACGTATATGACCTTTATATGGACGACCCCATATCGTAAGAATTGAAGATTTATTTTTCTGAGAAGTTGTTGGAGGGAATGCAAAATTTTTTAAAATGCTGTCAGAGGATTCCTGAAAAAAAAAATAATAATGAGAAAGAACTGCCTGGCGGAACTACTGGGAAAAGTTCTGGAGAAATATGTAGAGTACCAGAAAATATTTTGAGTAAAATGGGATGTTCTCGTCTAATATGCATCGTTTTTTATTCGTTTGCTCAATATCACGATTTGAATGATTTATCAAACGCGCATAGCTGAAAATGCTACTCATTATTCGTGCACAAAGTATGTTAGCCAACTCTCTGGATCACATAAATCTTGTTCTGGAAAATACTAGTGAAAAACACTATGAACACTCATTGGTCGAGATCCTATTGTACCTTAAAAAATCCTTCAAAAATATTTCTATACCATTCGAAATTTATTCATATTTTTTCCATATCTTGTCCCAACGGTTCCTCCAAAAAAGTATTCACTATTTTTTTTAAAAGAAGTTTTGCATTAACTTCTCCAACGACTCAAAAAAATAACAATATTTCATATACGAATTTTTTCTCAAACTTTGCATGAATTTTGCAACCAGTTCCTTCAGAAATTTTTCTGTTATTTCGTTAAGGTACCGCGGGACAAGTGGGTAAATGGGGTAAGTGAAAATAATTTGTGTATTTTACTAAATATATGAATTAACGTTTCAAACTTATGCGTAAACCTTTGAGGCCATTCATAACATTGCGATAGGTAAGAGATTCAAGGGATTTTTCAACCTTTGATGCATAATATGGACTGTTCATTTTATAAAGTGGACACCTTGTTTATACTATAACTATTTTATTTATTGGTAAAATCGTAATCGATGAAAATATAAAATCTTACAAAATGATTTTTGTTGAAGAGCTAAATAGTTTTTCCAAATACTGATCATGATTTTGCATGATTGATAGCCAAATGACCGTAAATAGCCACAAATAAAAAAAAATCTAGAGTAGCTGTTATAGGTTATTATACAAACTGAGTATACTGGGCATTAGCCTGGGACACGGTTATATGAAAAATTTGGATTCTTTTAGACGATAGTTTTAGATATATTATGGCCCTTGATGGTATTTCATATATATTAATGAAGTAAATTTCATTTCTTATTACTATTTTGATAATTTTAGTCACTATTGTTTGCACAAACTGCTTAGATGTCACCATGCCCAGTAGTGTGGGACAAAATTTAGATTCTCGCTCCAGTCCACTTTTTGGATTGCATTTAGGTCCCATAACAACTGTGCAAAATTTTAGCTCGATCGGTGAAACTATATGTACGCGCCAGCCGTTCAAAGTTTGTATGGGATTTACTATGGGAAAACTTACTTTTGCAAAGAAAAATCGCCAGAGGTCGCCCATTGACCTCTATAAAAATTCTGAACACAGACCTCGATAGGTATTTCTACGATGAAAAACATTGTCGAAGTCCGCAAAGCAATCTGAACTCTTGAGTCTGCCGCCCAAAGAGACAGTCCTCGGGGAGTTGTGAAAGCACCCATTTTTTATGGAATTTTACTCTGTTGTGTTTTGTGCTACATCTTCCTCGCTCATTTTTCGTTGCCTCTCTGCTTAGCATATTTTCGCTCCCTCGCAAAGAGGCACCGAACTCTGATAATATTGAGGAGAATTATCAAGCTTGCCAGTAAGTTGCTAAAAGCTTCTGGTGATACAAATTTCAACTCCGAAGAAAGAAATTCGCGAAACAATTTATGGCATAATTGTTTGTCTCTAATGGCGAACTTATTTACCAAAATTCATTACAGCTGTGTCATAGAGCTGCGAAAAGAATTTCTGGGATAAAAGCTTTAATTTCTATTAAAAAAAAATCCAGGAATAGTTCGAAGGTAAACAAAGCAGGAAGAACGTACTAGTTACGAAATGTGTAGATAAATTAATGATCGTTATTGTACTCAAAAGTCGAAGATAAAAATTTCCAGTAAGAAATAATATAAAATTTGGCCTTCACTTTCCTTAGGTATCTCCTCTATGCATATTGATTAACTCGAGAAAAGCTGAATATTGCGCCATAGTAATAGAAAAAGATTTTATGCCTATTACAATAATCTAATATAGATGCCATTCTGTACTCAAAGTACCCAAAGCAATCATATCACTAAAGACTTGTTTAAAATTAATTTCTCAACCATTACTCCATGTGTCACAATGCTTGTTTAAAAACTCTTCATAGAAATGTGTATTTGTAATAGAATCCTTTTTCATGGGTCAATGTATGGCGTATTAGAGTAAATTTCCAGTAAAACTCTTGAATTCATTTCTAGAAACATTTTTGAACGCTTGATTCTTCTTCTACTAAACATTATTCCTGAACAAGTTTCCGACAATGTTTATACATTTTGGATTGAAATTCTAGAGAAATTTGAAGCATTTTCCTCAAAAGAAGTTTGATGGAATTTCTTCAAAACGTAGGTCAGTGATCTCTCCTGTCATTCTCCGTTAATCACTTCAGAAAGTACACCATAAATTTACACAGCAGGTCTGTTTTCTACCAATTTGAAACAAATTCTGCTGACACTAAAATTTCACCGGGACAAATTGTAAAATCACAAATTCCTTCATATAAATAGATTTCAGACATTCTTTTATAAATATCTGCACAATATTCATCACAATTCCTTCAGAAGTTAACAAAGAACCCTTTTTTTTCGACATAACAGCTAACATAATAATCAATCTAAAACATGGTCACGTGTTACATTAACGCCCAATACTAAAAATACTTTGTTTGGTAAATCTGCAACTATGTGGCAATAGTTTGTAAATGTCAAACTCGAACAAAAGCGATTTGAGTGGTACGAGTGAGTCGTCTGCCAACTAGAAAATAATAGAATTAAACACGGTTTTGTTGTACGATGAAAATAATGAGAGTTGCGTCTATTTGTCTGTTGTAAAACATTTTTTTTCTTGCTTTGAGTTCATAATTAGTGACATTGAGGTTTACTTTTATTAAAAAGAAAGGGGCTTTTTGTTGTAGATGATGACTTTCTAGTGACCAAGTCACTAGAAAGTGACTCGCTACAAGCCCTAGGTATTGTACTTGATGTTCTTTCCCGCAGATCGCGCCTACGCACAAATTAACGGTCTCAGATCTTATGCTATAAGCCCATCCCGGTCAACCAGTCAGTGGTTTTCGATAGCGATCGATGTAGATTCGTTTTGAACCGTTAGCGATCGCCATCGTTGGTCAAAGATCAATAATGAATTATGAAGACTGGTTGGTCGGGATTGATGTTATCCTAACGATTACCGAAGTCATCGTCCTCGACGTAGTGGTTTTTGGCGAACTACTGGTTGGGGTGTTGAGTTGGTGTGTAGATGTGGACATCAGATCCTCGAAGTGTTGCATCTTGTAACCGGCGCATAACTTTCAGCGGATCGATTTCAGCGTCGCATACCTGTTGGTGATGTACGGCTCGGCAATGCGTAACATGTTATTTAAACGATAAACGATGATCTGGCGTACTCGAAACAACTGTAGCATCTTACCGCCCTTTCATTCGCCCCGCATCACGAAGGCAACTTTCGGCTCGGCCGGGATGTAGATGATGCTGGCCTTCTCAACCAAATCGCGGTGAATGTGTTGGTACTTCATGGCCGCACAAAGCAGATTCGTACACGGAGCAGCTTAACAGCCAGTCTATAACAACACCTGTGCAAACTGCCGGGTGGGCGATCGTTTTCAAATTGGAGGCCTGTAGTGAGGTGATCGAGGTGATTGTCGAATTCGCATCCAATCATGGACCTTCTGGATCGTGTAGCATCGAAGCTGGATTGGTTCATCTTTGCTTCGCTACTGGTGAAACTTTTCCAATCCAACGTTCCGGATACGAATGTCCTGCAGTTAAACCAGAAAATCCTGCAACGTGTGGAATTTCAATCGTAATTATGATAATTATACTAACCTTAACTGCAGAATACTACCGGAAAACTAACGGGAACAGCTTCAAACACCGATGCAAAAATATTGATCCAACAAGGCAACTCAATGTTTTGTTTTTCTGTTCTTTTTCATTTGACGTTTTCATGCCTACAGTAGTGTGCGTGTGATCCAAATCAAGTACGCAGCCACATTTTCGTTAATCTCGGATTTTCTTTAGTGTGCCGAAATCGGCGCACTAAAGTTAATACCGGGATTAAAATCGAAGATAATATCGATTGATGCTTAGCAAAATCGAGGATAATACTAGATTGGCGTATCATCCTCCATGGAGCTTACCACCATAAGATAAAGATCACTAAACCATTCATAACCACCAAATAGTGACTCGGTAATGTTTACTGAGGTTACCTATCGCGCTTACGTGGAATTCACGTAGGTGCCTGAGTTCATTTTGACATTTGCATAGTGTACGTACATTCGCTGTTGAGCTCAAATCCTAAGATGGCGCCCGCTTGATTTTTGAAGAACTTCAGAAGCTGCTGCTGCTTTAAACAATGTGTAATATTGATTTCAAGGTAAATATGCTTTGAATACAGAAGAATCCCTGCATTACTTCATATTTTATACGTGATTTTGATTTATAACTTCTATCAATTATAGCACGCGAAAGCTTCAACATGGCAGACCAAACTCACAAAATTGGGGAAACAGGATTCAAAATGCACTGACAATAAAAATATCACAATCTTTTAAGTTTGTTTACATTGGGAATTAGTTTTCTTCCAAAGCCTATTAGAAATAAGATTGGTCTTTATTACAGTTAAATTTAATGCAAAACCATCTAGGTCCTATTGAAACGCTTCGTAAAGGCTACCGGAAAATCCACGTAGCTCTTACGTTTAGCGGCGGTGGAATGGACGAACTTCAAAAGTTCATACGTTCATTCTGGGTTACCTATGATTAACGTAAGAGCTACGTGGAAAGTGCGATGGAAAAAATCACGTATGTTTTCACGTAACAATGACGTTTGGATTATTTTGAGTGAATATTTAAGGTGATTATAAAACGAAGCTAGGCTCAATCAATCCAGGAAAATCAATCAAACTGCTTGCCTGCTGGTGGTGACCAATGGGATAAATTTTCAATGCGGAGCGCTATTTGGTTCTCAAGTCTTGTGCTCTTGAAATTTTGAGGTGTGGCTTCGTTCTATAATCACTTTAACACCGTAATTTCGTCGGAATTTTACGGATTCCGGTGAATTTTTACCGAATACTGTGAAAATTTACCGTACTCCGTTAATATTTTACCGAACCGTTCAGTTGTTGAGATTTCGCAGGAATCCGTAAAATAATTTAAGTGTGCAGATTTGGCATCATGCCACTATTCTAAAAGTGTCCTGGATTGGTATGAGGCCAATTCTGTCCATTTTGTTCCAAATGACATGAATCCGCCAAACTTCCAAAATTATTTCTCCAGTTTACTGCCTTTCAAAACGTGAGCCATCTTTGGATTCCGAGATGTTTCACCTTAAAGTTTAAAGTTTGTCTTCTTATACAAATGACCATAATTTTGTAGTAAATTCCTGTATGCCATATTCATTTTGAAAAAAAAAAAAACACACGGGCAGCTTATTCTAATACTATTGATTAGCCAAAAATAATAATATAAACTTGAACATAATTCACTTTTCGCCGCTACTGTGGGTGTTGAAAGTTCATAATTTAAAGACTGATATGCCTTTCTTTTCCAATGTGGGACTGTACCAACGTCATCTTTTTCCGTGGTATCGAAGTGTTTAAATTTTTGAATTAGTAGTGATGTATTTGATAAAACAGGAGTTTTGCGATGAACAATGTGTGCCTCCAAAAATCCATATGGGACAGTTATGCTTTTATGGGCTGTGTATTCAACTATTGAATTAATTGTAAATTTTTATCCGGATTGCTTTCAGAATCGATCGAACTCGGACACTACAAAAAGGCCCTGCAAGATGTGGAAAAGGTACTGAAGAAGAACCCAACCATTCAGTGTGGGCGTGCTTTGAAGGCCTGGGCGTTCCTTCGGCTTGGAAGAGATGAGGAAAGTGCTGCCCTTATTAAGGCCCTGGAGCAGGAAACTCCGACGGAATCGACGACGCTGCATGTGATGACCCTTTGCTACAAGGAAACGGATCAGCTGGACAAAATTTGCCAGATCTTCACGAGTGCCTCGAAGCAACTGCCAGGCAATGAGGAACTGCTGTCTCAGTTGTTCATTGCCCACATGAGAGTGAACGACTTCAAAGCTCAGCAAACGGTCGCCATGCAGCTGTACAAGTTGAAACCGAGAAATCCGTTCTACTTCTGGGCCGTTACCAGCGTGATGTTGCAGGCCTTGCGTGGCCCTGATGCTAAAGACCAGCAAAAGTCCAGTCTGCTGCTGTCGCTGGCCCAGCGAATGGTCGATAAGCTGATTGCGGACAACAAAATAGAAGCGTCGCAGGAAGTGCAACTATACTTGCAAATCCTTCAGCACCAGGAAAAGTATCAGGAAATGCTGACCTTCTTGGACGGACCGGTGTGCACCAATCTCTACCCGGGAGCACCGCACTCGATCAAAATAGACCTGCTGAAGAAGCTGAACAAGTGGGCCGACTTGAACAAGCTGATGAAGCAGTTGCTCACGGAAGAGTAAGTACCCGGGAGGGATAGCAGGGCTGGTAGCATGTCTGTTTTTAGGAGCCTAAAGTAGTATTTTAAGCAAAATGGCTTCTCTTTTTTACTTTTAAGTCATCAAAGATTTTTACGAGACTACAGTTTCCAGATATCCTTGACAAACTCCTGGAAAATATGCGTTCAGAAATTCTTCTAGGGATTTTTCCGGAGATTTTGACTGGGATACTTTTATGGAATTTTTTAGGGATCCCTCCAGCAATTCCCCCACAAATTTTTCATGGAATCCATCCAGCGATTTCTCAAGAAATGCTTAGAAAAGTTTCACTACAACGTTTCTTGAGAAAATCCTTGAGAACACCAACATTACTCTTAGAGACTTGGAAAGATTTCTAAATACGTCATACGGGGTGACTTGCAACACTTTTCAACTTCAATCAACCAAAACCATGATCTAAACGTCATCTAAAAATCTAAATTCCCTGTAGAACTTTTAATGGCTGGTCCGCCTACAGAATGGGATGACAGAAGATTGAATCGAATTATTTTGTAATATCAAAAGTCATCAAAAAGGTGAAATTTTTTAAACGTCCTTGTGCGGGGTGACTTGCAACACTCAATGCTAATTTTGTTTTTGCCAACAAAATGTTGATATTTTTTATTAGTCACACATGTTAAGTATTGGTATTCATGTATTTAAAGCATTCGAACCAGCAAAAGAGCATTTTGAATACGCTTTTGTAAGAACATAATCGAGCAATTTTTGTATGGGAAAAAGAGGCGTTAAATCATCAAGGTCCAATATCTTAACTAATCAATATTTTTAACAAGTGTTTGTAGTTGATTGATGCATTATTACTCTTTTGATTATAAAGTAGACCTAACACAAAAGTTTTTTACTTTTATAAAACTCTAAATTGCTTAGAAATAAAGTGTTGCAAGTCACCTCGCATAGGTACATTTTAATAAAAATGATTTTTATTATAAATTTGTTGCTACAATTTTGTATAATAAAACTCGTCATATTATCAAGTATTAGTTATAGAAACACCATGCAGAGTATTACTTTTGTAAATTAAATCTATCTCATGTTTTCAGGTCACGATTTTGAACTTCCATCAAATATCAGTTTTCAAGACATTCAAAAGAATTATTTCTAATGTATAAACATATTTATAATAACAGCTTTAATCGTGGCCCATACTTGAATTGTGAGTCACACGTATTGAAGCACCGATTTAAAACAAATCTCGATTACTTTTTCAAATCGACGTAAGTAACTTCCAAACGGTTTTGAGAAAATTAATTCATAAGAATCACAACCTGTCTTCTAAAACTGTTTTAAAATTAATCACCTCTTTGACATTTTTTCGCCGTGTACGTTGCTTAAATTTTGCATTCAATAAGCTCGCATTCAAAAACTAGGGAGTTCCTGTCATTTCCCACAAATAACACAAAAAAATATTAAAAAAAGATAAGCCGATTTATTCAGTTACTTTCGACGTTTTTGTACCAGTGTAAAATCGACTCAAGTAGTGTTTTGTTTTGATTCGTGGTAAGTCACTTTGTCTCTCCATACAGCGGAGTGGCGAAAGTAGTGGTTAGGAAGCGATAGTTGAAAATCTTACTTTCGTCGTTTTGTAAATCCGGAAAGTAAACGTTCTAAAAGTGAAAAATCGAGTTGGTTTAGAGCAAAATGTGTAGAATTTCGTCTGCGGAACACGTATAATCGATAAAGTAAGTTTGTATACTTTTTTGACTTGAGTCTGTATGAATAAGTTTTCGAGAAATTTTATTTTGAAATTTGTGTTTTATAGTGAAATTTAGTTGTAAATTGCAATGTGTTGCAAGTCACCCCGCCGTTGCAAGTCACCCCGTTTGACGGTAGTAAAGATTTCTAACGATCGACCAGTGATTTGTCAGCAACTTCAATCGGAAATTTCTCTAATAATTTCTCTAAAGATCCTATTTTCTAGACAGTTAACTATCAGCTTTGGGATAGAAGTTTTAACAATAAATTATCTAATTCGCTATCTATTTGCAGTCCGGATCGATGGGATTACTACCAGGATTACATTCTCTCAACGATTGAGATGATAAAGTGCAAAGACGAGACACCGGAAACGGATCACACGGTTGACATGTGCCATGAATTTATAGCCGGAGTAAGGTTTTCTGTTGAAAATTATTATATCCTAAGACTTGCTAAACAAATCTTTCAAACCTCGCAGATTATAGAATCACAACCGCGGAAGAACAGGGGCCCGTATTTGGCGCGGCTGGAACTCGCCCGGCTTATGGTGAAGCACAAATTTGACAAGGAGCAACAGTTTGGGGAGCTGACGGAGCTCCTGTTGGATTACTTCCGCATGTTCGGCGACAAAACATGCTGTGCCAACGATCTGAAGCTGTTCCTGGAGTATGTGGAACCGGCGAAGAGGCCCGGTTTCGCCGCTCAACTTATGCAGGAGTGTCGAATCAATCCGGTCACGCTGCCGAGCAGTGTAAGTTTAGATATGATGCGATTTCATGGATGTGATAATATGAACTATCCTTATACTATTTTAGAAAGAGCATATGCAACGGCACATTTGTTCGCTGCAGATAGCGCGTTTCTGCGGTGCTCACGCGGCCTTGAGTGAGGAACATCTCTCGGCGCTGTATACTGCCCTCAGCTTGCACTACGAGCATGGCTACAACACGTTCGGGCAAGGATTGCTGCCGACGGATATGGGTCCTTCGGATCCATATGCTCTATTAGCAGGTAGGTGGAAGTTTTACGTTAGTTTTATAGCCCAGACGAAAAACACTTCCAGTTTCTTTTGGAACCCATAGTAGGCACGACTTCCACTAATGATGCGCCTTCGTATTTCCCGACTAACGTTGCCGTCAGCAAGGATCCGAGGTAGACGAACTCGTCCACCACCTCGAAGGTATCCCCGTCTACCGTGACACTGCTTCCTAGGCGGGCCCTGTCGCGCTCAGTTCCGTCTACCAGCATGTACTTTGTTTTCGACGCATTCACCATTAGCTCGACTCTTGTTGCTTCGCGTTTAAGGCGGGTGAACAAATCTACCACCGTTTTAAATTTTCTCCCAATAATGTCCATGTCGTCCGCGAAGCAAATAAATTGGCCGGATCTCGTGAAAATCGTGCCTCAACTGTTAAGTACGGCTCTCTACATGACACCTTCAAGCGCAATATTGAATAACAGGCACGAAAGTCCGTCGCCCTGTCGTAGTCCCCGCCGAGACTCGAACGAACTGGAGTGTTCACCCGAGATCTTCACGCAGTTTTGCACACCGTCCATCGTTGCTCTAATCAATCTTGTGAGCCTGCTTGATAACTTCCCACGGACTCGTTTGCTATAGGTGATAGACGACGGAAGAGAATCTGGGATAGCACTTTGTAAGCGGCGTTTAGGATGGTGATTGCACAATAATTTTCACACTCCAGTTTGTCGCCCTTTTTGTAGATAGGGCATATAACGCCTTGCTTCCACTCCTCCGGTAGCTCTTCCATTTTTCAGATTCTGACTATCAGCCGATGCAGACAAGCGGCCAACCTGTCCGGGCCCACCTTGATGAGTTCGGCTCCGATACCATCCATGCCAGCGGTCTTGTTGTTCTTGAGCTGTTGAATGGCATCCTTAACTTCCCCCATCGTGAGTGCTGGTTGGTTTCAACTGTCCGCTGTACTGACGTAGCTATCGCTGTCCTGACTTTCTGTGCCTGTGTTCTCTGCGCCATTCAGGTGTTCATCGTAGTGTTGCTTCCACCTTTCGATTACCTTGCGCCAGTCCGTCAAGATTCTTCCATCCTTATCACGGCACATTTCAGCTCGCGGCGTAAAGCCTTTGCGGGATGTGTTGAGTTTCTGATAGAACTTCCGCGTTTCTTGAGAACGGTACAGCAACTCCATCTCTTGGCAGTCCACCTCTTCCAGGCGGCGCTTTTTTCCCGGAATAGGCGAGTTTGCTGTTCCTGCTTCAGTCTGTATCGTTCCACGTTTTGCCGCGTACCATGCTGCAACATTGCAGCCCCTCCTCGTCGAACTAATCGTTTCTTGAGCTCCGTTCCAGCGTCGCAGCGTCGTTAATGGCTGCTTTGACTGTCCTCCAGCAGTCCTCAAGAGGGGCCCTATCGAGCTCGCCCTCATCCGGCAACGCTGCCTCAAGATGCAGCACGTACGCATTGGTGACATCCGGTTGTTTCAGTCGCGCTAGATTGTATCAAGGCGGGCGTCGGTACCGTACATCGTTGATGACGGATAGTTTTGGGCGCAGTTTCACCATCACCAAATAGTGGTCGGAGAGTACTTGAATCGGTGGGCAGTGTTGTGACCGTAGAGATATTCAAATTAAAGAATACTAAGAAATAATCCGCATTAAAGGACAAATTAACAAAACTTTATTGGGTTTAAATAAGGTCAACAATTTCCGTCGATCAATCTGATGATGCTTCACTTCTTCCAGCAGATGCAACAGCGTAGCAAATTCTCGATTCATTGGCGAGCAACATCCGAGAATTCCGGTACCGGAACCAAAACCGGACAAAAACGTTACCTTTAGTGTATGGTACGTCCGTTACGAGGAATTTTTTCGCCGTTAGACTCGACGTACATAAGTTATCCTTCCGAAGAGTACCAACGAGATCAAGTTCTACGACACGGTGAGTAAGCTTAAAAGCTTGTCTGTGATCAGCAGACGGTATCGGTGCTTGCAAGTCAAGAAGCAGGCCACCGAGGACCTGTCGGGCGAACTAGTTGTGTGTCGAGTTCGAGCTTGGGAAGCTATCGGAAGACCAGTTCAAGTGGCTCATGTTCGTATGTGAGCTGAACGGACGATGCGGAGATCAGAACGAGGTTATTCAGTCGCATTAAAGAGCTGGACGACATAACGCTGGAACAAATTTCAGACGAATATCAACGGCTTCTCAATATCAAGCACGACACGGCGATGATAGAGACAGAGTCTTCGTCGGCAGCAGTGCAAGCAGTGAAGAAGCAGCACAGCAAGAAGAATTTACGTTCCGATAGAAGATTGCCAGAGTCAAGATCCGGCAGTCAGAAGGGTGCCAGTCCAGCAGCTCCGTGTTGGAACTGCGGTGCCATGCACTATTCCAAGGATTGTCCATTCCATAAGAAACGGCGCATGGACTGTGGTCAAACGGGTCCCAAAGAGATAAAATCTCCATGCACGCGGTACACAGCAGCAACGAGGAGCGTGCAGGTGAAGAACATCCGAAAGCGACGAAGATTCATCAAAGCGGATATCAACGGCAGGAAAATCTGTCTGCAGCTCGATACTGCGTCATTTCATCATCATTTCCGACCATACATGGCAGAAAATCGGGTAACCTGCATAAAGTCCTGTCTGGCAAAACGAAGAAGCTGAAGTTTCAGTGTACCGTGACATGCCCTATTACCGTGAGGTTAAAAAATCTCAAGTTTCAATCAATCAGAAAAAAATAATGCAAGATTATTTTCAAGTTTTTATAAGTTTTATATAGTAGATCGTTTTATATATTTTGCACAAAAAATATGATTTGAACTATTTTTAAAATTTTAACCATAGTTACAGTTGCTGTTGTTAAACATACCATTGTTCCAAATACCGTGCATCTGACCCCGACTACCGGTTGTCATTTTGAAACATCTCTCAATTAAACGAACAAAGCGCATAATAATTAAAAATTTTGTGTCAAACAACGTCTTGAGGTTTGTATGATTAAATTAGGGAATAAAATATATCATTTACTCAGCCATTTTGGAATTATAACTGAAACACTGTATTTGGAACTCAGGGGCAACCGTGCCCTAATACCGTGTGTTGGCACCAGGCGATTGAATTCTAACATTATTTTTGTTCCTTTGTATGTGCAACTTTAGTTAGAATTTGACATGGCTTCGTGAACACTAGTTAATACAGGGTGTCTACTACCTGGAAAAACCTGGAAAACCTGGAATTATCAGGGAATTTTATTCAACCTGGAAAAAACCTGGAATTCTCAGGGAATTTCGGCTACACTCAGGGAAATTATTTTGAAACAGTAATAGATGAAAAATATGTCGTTTTTGTGACACAACATATTCTCAATCAAACAAATTTTCGGCTGCGCCGCTATCTAAACGCTAGTTGACATATTCAATCCTTTCAATGATGTTTAATTAATTAGCAAAAAAACATGTTTAGACAAGGAATCTTATGACTGTCAAATTGGCAAAGGCAAATACAGCTCCAATTGAGTATCGTTAATGAACAGTTGATAAGTTGAAAACATTCAAAAAGTTGAACAAAAATGTTTTTCGTCTATTATACAAAAATAATAAACTTTGAAGGAAATGAGCAAAAAATGTGCTTACTTGAGAAATGTACTATTTTTCGTGCCTGTTGTGAGGCACGAAAAATTGTGCATTTCTCAATTAAGCAAATTTTCTTTTAGAGTCTTGATCACTATTTTAATGCATGTATCAATTTTCGGGTAACATATTTATTTCAATAAAAATTACCTCTAAAATCACTTTTTCAATCTGCTTGTAGTGAAATCTGATGCAAAATTTTAGAGGCTCCAAAGAATCCTACAAAAACTATTGGGCGACTATTCCGCAAGTTCTTAATGATATTTTCCTTAGAAGAAATTTCGCGAGGAATGCTTCAGTAATTCTCGTAATTTCTCCAGTGATTTCTTCTTGAATACTTTTTGCAATTGCTCCAGAGATGCTACCAGCGATTTTTCAATGGATGCTTAGAGGAATTTATTCAGAATTAGTTTCAAAAATCCTAGAGCACTCCAACGCTTCCACAAAAGTTTTTTTTCCAGAGTTTTTGGAAAAAATCGCACAGACATTTTTCCATAAAATGATACAATAATTCCTAAGCCGATTTTTTCATTCATTCCAGACAATTTCATAAGGATTTTTTCAAATATTCATCCACTACTACTCTCAGGAATTGTTCCAAAAATCCCTCAGATGATATCTATTATAAACTTTTCTAAGAATTCCACGAAAAATTTGCCATAGTATTCCTTATTAGATTCCTACAGAAACTTCTCTTGGAATGTTACCGGCATATCATCAAAATATAGCTGCTGCGGATCAAACATTTCTCTAATAATTTTTCAAATCCCAATCTTCATGGATTCTTTAAAAATTTAGTCAAGGTTCAGGGATTCAGTCTGAATTTCTCCAAAACGTCTTTTAAGCCATTATTTGAAGATTCTAATTTATTTTTTAAATATTTAAGGAAGAATTTTATCAAAAATTTAGGAAGTCTTTCAGAGATCCTCTTAGGAATTAATCCAGGCGTACTTAGAACTCACACAAGTTTCTTCTGAGGTTACTCTAGGATTTTCTTTCGAAATTCAACGCAGATTTTTTTAACTTTCTTTAAAACAATCTAAAAAATTTCCTTGATATTTCACTGGATAAAAAAATATTTTAAGACTTCATTGAGAAATTAAAAAAAAAATAAAAAAAATTGGAGGCATTTCTGAAGGAATTTTGAATTCTTGAAGATGCTCTAAACGGGAATGCCGGAGGAAGCCCTAGGGAAATCAATGGAATAGTTTTTGGATGGATGATTCCTGATGTGAGTATACTTAGCAAAAATCCAGATTTAATTATTGAAGGTATGTAAGGGATGGTACACATATTATGTTACGCTAAATTTCGATTTTCTTGACCCCCTCTCCCCCCTTTGTCACGTTTTTTGTATGAGTCCATCGAAAGTTTTGTAAGGCTTGTCACGTTTGGACCTCCCCCTCTTGCAGCGTGACATAATTTGTGCATGAGCCCTAAAACGAAATTCATGGAAAAATTACTTAGAAAATGTTCGTGACAAATCTCAAAACAAACTCCTGAAGAGATCTGTGGAGTAATATGTGAAAGAAATCAACAGTAAATCAAGCTGTATACTTGTAGTAATGTCATGATGAATTCCAAAAAGAGTACGAGAATTAAACTTAGAAAAAATGTCTGTTCAACTTAGGAAACAAACTCTCATCTCGTGCTTTTTCCTTTTTTTTTTCAAGGAAGATGTCTATAAATTTCTTTTTTTAATACGGTCATACTATAGACATGTTTTTCCCAAAAAAATACAAAACGCTTTCCAGAAATCCTGAATCCTCAAAATGGGAAAGGATATTTTTTCTTAAGACCGAATAACTAACTTTTCATATCTGACTGATGATTTAAGGCACTTTCATTTGATAAAATCATTAATTAACTAAAAATCATCATTTTTGTTTCCTCAAAACAGGTAATTGTTTTCATTGAAGTGAAAAATACTTTGAAGTTTATTGTTAGATAAATTGATTTTCATTATCAACCTTGCATTTGAAATGTTTGACTATTTGTCTATTTTGAGCGATTTCTTCAACCTGGAATTATTTCTTTAAAACCTGGAAATCTCAGGGAATTCCATTTCTGTAAATGAGTAGACACCCTGTAATATGGTAACGTTTGTGTAAATCATTCAGAAAAATAAATAATATAATATGCTACAAACCCATATAATTCCCAAATACACGGTATTAGGCAACACACGGAATTAGAGCAGGTCACGGTATCTGCGAAGTAAGCATCAAGGGGTAGAAGCGTATAGGTCGATTTTTCGTAGTCAAACAACAGCTCAACTTGCTTAGACTAGACCTTATCGACGCGTCCAATTTCGGGTCGGTGCCAAAGGACAAGTTCTGCAACCAGGTCCGTAGTTCTCCCACGTCCAACAGCTTCCTCAAAGTAGTTTTTTCGGAGGTTTTCAACGACGCACCGGGACTGTGTACGAAGGTCAAAGTGATGTTCACGCTGAAGGAAGGAAAACGGCCGGTAGCGTATGCCATGTGCAGTACCATCGACGCCGAATTGAATCAGCTTGAGAGGTCGACTTCTCAGAGTGGACAGCTTCCAATATCGTCGTTCGCAAGGCAAACGGCACAGTTCGCAGTACTACTCCTCAGGTCTTAATGACGCTCTTCAACCGCATCAGTACCCGTTTTCGCTAAACTAGCAGATAAGGATGGCTAGCAGATGGGTTCTTGCAGGTGGAGATAGACGAAAGCTGCCGGAAGATGCTCACCATGCACACGCCCAACTCTATCGGTACCAGGGATGCCAGGTGATTTTTTCCAATGTCTTCCAATTGCATGGAAAAATGTCTTCCAATGTCTTCCACTTAAAACTTTTCAATTATAATGGTATCTTTATGAAGTCCAAATTTTCGGGTTGAGGCCCAAGTAAAAATGGAGCAAATGTGAGAACTGTAAAGAAAAACAGTTTTCTGCTTCAAAATCCCAAATTTTGAAAAAATAAATACACACATTTGTTTTACTTTCAAACCAAAACTGCTATGTATTTCTTTTTTTTTTTAATTTGTTGGTTTTAACACAGAAAACTGATTTTTCAGTTGTGACATTTGCTCCATTATTAGTTAGGCGTGGTAAGTCAGAAAATTAGGCGCTCCTTTATCATGTTTGTCATTATTGTTGAGGATTTTCTTCAAAGATATCCTCCATAGCTAGTTCCTCTAGCATATTGTTCTAAAACCATGATTGTCAGGCAATAGCTGACTTGTGCTTGGTTTTATTTTCGAACAGATTTCAATATAATCGAAAGTTCCCTTGGATATGACAAAAATATTCTTGAGAATTTATCAGGAGTTCAACCAGAAAATACCTTCACAGATTGCTACATGAACCCTTGAAAATATATCTACATTAATTCATTCACGGAATTCTCTAGTGATGTAACATGAAATGTATCTAAAAGAATATGGAAGGATTCTTCCAAGATAATTTAAATGTATTTCTCTAAGCATTGCAAAACCGATAAATTAAATGAACAATTCAATTAAAAAAAAATTCTAGCAGTATACTTCTTTACGAGTTCCTTCAGAAATGTTATATGATATTCCAAGCCAATCATCGAGAAACTTTTTGTTCTTCGTCCACGAATTTCTTCAAATGTCTAATCAGGGATTTCTGCACCAATTTATCCCGGAATTTCACAAAGAATTTCTCCAGGAATTCCTCCAGAAATTTGTATACAAATTTTCTAAACACGCCCACTTTTCCCTATAGCAATCTACAGAAATTCTAGCAAAAAATTAATAATTTTTCATGGTTTTATTCAGACTTTTTAGAAAATCTCAATCTCATGTACTCCTCGATGAATTCTTCTCACGATCTTGAACATTTCGTAAACAGTTTTCGAACAAGTTACTCTAGAACTCCTTTTAGCATTTTTTAGAAACTATCAGCACTATTAACTGCAAGGATTCCTACCTGAATTTCCTGCCATAGATTCCACCAAGGATTGTATTCGCTAGAGATTTCTCTGAAGGTTCCTGATGAAAAGCATTGAGGGATTTGTCCACAGATAACATATGAAATATCCCTGAAAATTCTTTTAATTTCGTTTTACTCTTCAATCGTTGCGCTGTTCTATTTCGTTGAAAAAAACTCGCTTTTTTCGGAAAACTTTTAATAAATTTCCAGTGGAGCTCCAGATGAACTTTGGGAGAATTTCTGGAAAAACGCTGGAGGAATTCCTGGAGAAACTGTGGAGAAATTCCCAGATCAATTGTGGAAGAATTCCCTGAGTAACCGTGGAGGATTTCCGGAGGAACTTTGGAGTAAGTCCTGGAGGAAGACTGAAGGAATATTCAGAGAAACTCCGGAGGAATTCCTGGAGGAACCCAGGAAGAATTTCTGTAGAAACTACGAAAAAAATACCGGAGGTATTTTTGAAAGTAAGGAATCCGTAGGTATTTCAGATATAATTCTAGGAGAAACTCTAACAAATTCCTGGACGAATTTCGGAGAATTGCTTGGAGAATCTCTGGAGGATTTCCCGAGGAATTACTGGTGGATTCCTTGATGTCTGAACTCCTATTAAATTCATGGAGGAACTATGGTGAGAATCCGAAGATATTTCCGGTGGAACTCCAGAGGATTTTTCGAAGGAGCTCCCAGTGGAGCTCGAATGGAATTTCCGATCTGGACGGCTCCAGAAATTCCTCGGGAGATTTTTTCCAAGAATACCACCGAAGCTTACCCCAAGAACTCCTCTGGGATTTTCTCCTGGAATTTCTCATGTGATTTCCAATAGCAATTCCTCTGTGGATTTCGTCCACGATTTGCACCAGGAATTCCTCAGAGGATTTCGGAAAGCAATTTCTGCGGGGATTTGGTCCAGGATTTTCTCTGGGGATTTCGTCCAGAAATTCATTAAGGAATTCCTCTGAGGATTTTCCTCAGAAATTCTTTCGGGGATTTTTCAGGAGATTTCCTCCGGGAATTTCTCTAAGGATTTAAACCAGGAATTTATCCGATTATTTTCTCCAGGAGTTCCTCTGGGGTTTCCTTCGGGGATTTCAAGCATTTCTCCGGAGATATCCCTAGGAACTCCTCCGGACATTTTCTCCAGGAATTTCTCAGAGGATTTTCAAAAGCTATTACTCTAGGAATTGTGTCCAAAAATACTTCCGGGGATTTACTCTAGAAGGTACCAAGATTTCATTAGTTTAAGAATTCGTCCAGGAATTCATTCGGAGATTTCCTCCAGGAGTTCGTCCAGAAATTCACTAAGAAATTCCTTCGGGGATTTTTCAGAGAATTTCTCCTGAGATTTTTTCTCCTCCAGAACTTTTTCCGGCGATTTCGTCCGGAAATTCTTCCGGGGAATTCATCCAGGAATTCCTCCGAGGATATCATCTGGCAATTTGCTTTAGAAAATCCTGACAGAATTCCTCCGGGGATTTTCTCCAGAAATTCCCCAGGGGATTTCAAATAGCAATTTCTCTGGAAACATTTACTCCAGAAATAAATCCCCGGACGACCTCAAAGGGATTTTCTCCATAAATTAATCCAGTATATCCTCTGAAGTTCCTCCAAAGCTCCACCGGGAAGTACTTTGGATTTCCTTCATAGCTCCTTTAGGAATTGTTGCGCAGTTCTTTCAAAAATTCCTCCAGGATTTTTTTTCGGAGTTCCCCCATGAATTCCTTTGCGAGTCTTCCAGCAATTCTTCCGAAGTTCCTTCAGCAATTCCTCTGGAGTTCCTCCTGGAGCTTCTGGAGGATCTATGAAGCAATTCTAGGAGGAATTCCGGAGGCGTTTATAAAGCAATTCCGGGGAAATTGCTTGATTTACTTCGGAGAACATTCCAGGATTTACGGAGGAACTTTCAAGGAATTGCTGGAGGAACTCCACAGGAATTTCTGGAAAAAAAAATCTAGAAGAACTGCCTGTAAAAATCGGGAAGACGTTTCGTTTCGTTGCTGGACGAAATCCAGAAGAATTGCTAGAGAAAATCCGAAATAATTTCTTGAAGGACTTGGAAATAATTGGAAGGAACTCTGGATGAATTCCTTGAGTAAGTCTGGAGATATTCCCGGACAACTTTTTTTTTAGAAATTTCCTGAGGAACTTGACAAACTCGCGGAGGGAATGTAGTGGCTTTTTCGAAGCAACTTCAGAAGATCTCCTAGAGGAGCTCTGGAGCATTTCCGATATTGACACATGAAATCACACAAAAACTCATTATTTCGTGGTTACTATGATGGTCCCCTCATACAACTTTCCAAAGCATTTCTGTTCCATCAGGTCCGTCACACTCGGACTCAGATTGGGTACCACTTCTAGTACTGCATTTGGTCCCTCGGTAGTGCAAAAGGTACCCAAGTTTGACAGATCGCAGTACACTTTGAACGGCATTCTAGATTACCTTATGAGCCATAAAATTTTGAGCAACTGCAAAGGACATGGGGGTCTTTAATTTGTCTTTGGTTCCATGGCTCGGTATTTCCATGAGTCGGTAGTCTTTTCAGATATGACTCAGGGAGGTTTGACTGGGTTCTATCAAAGACAAATTAAAGACCTCCATGTCCCTTGCAGTTGCCCAAAATTTTATGGCTCATAAGGTAATCTAGAATGCCGTGAAAAGTGTACTGCGATCTGTCAAGCTTGGGTACCTTTTGTACTACCGAGGGACGAAATGCAGTACTAGAAGTGGTACCCAATCTGAGCTCGAGTGTGACGGACCTGGTTCTATACCATTTCCCGGAAAGACATTTCCCGGAAATCATTTCCCGGATACCCCATTTCCCGGAAAGACATTTCCCGGAATGACCCATTTCCCGGAAAACCATTTCCCGGAATAATCCACTTCCCGGAAAACTATTCATTACCACATAAAATAAATAATTTTTGGTTCTATACCATTTTTCAAAGGAAAATAATATCAGAATCATTAAAACAATGTGATTAGTTCCATGAATACTTTGTAAATAGCCACTATATTGTCATAGATAAGCTTTTCGACGTTCATGCCAGCCACGAGTTTGATCGAGAAAAATAGTCAAAGATACCCCATAGGCCCAATGTCACCCCGCAAGGTGGTAATACTTCATCGATATTTCAATGCTTAATTTCATCCACAACAATTTTGTTATGATGAATTAAACTATTTAAAAATTTAATAATTTAGCAACAGGCAGCGCGATTATAACGTTTGTCCTTATATTTGATAATCTGATATGACTAATAGTAGAACATTAATAAGACATATTCCAGCGAATCCTAAAAAAATAAAACCTTTGGGAAAGTAATTTTGAAATATATTACAACTGTAAAGATAACATTCCATTCTACGTTCCGCAGCTGTCACATTACTGAATTTCACAAAGAATCATCGATAGGCTGTTGTTTTCGGATATTTTTCAAAGCGTTGTACCCTACTAGCATACTTTGATTGACTGGTTTCGTTCAATGATACAATGATTCTCAAGCCTGCGATAAAACTTGGTGGAAATCTCAGAACAGAAAACTATCAAAAGCAACGTAATAAATTAATGATTTTATCCACTATATTCTCAGTTCGTGAGCTAGGTTAAGGGTTGGGCTAGATGTTTTATTAGATCGAAATTTTGAACGGGTGGGATCTTTGTTTTTCAAACCAAATTCACCTAATTTTCTGGATCTCATATCCCTTTGAAAGATTTCCAACTGTAGACTTACTGTAAGACTAAATAATCTCAAGACATTTTAAACCTCTGTACCATCTATGTGCAGCCTGTGAGAAACTTTTTGATCAGTCTATTTCATGTTATTCTGGAATAGTTATTATTGTCCACAGTTTCTTTATTTTCATTGTATAATTGCCCTTCTTTCATACATAGGTTGTTCTTTCGAGTAATGCTATTAAAACAAATAATAATGTTCAAACTGATAAACAAATCCATCAATATGAATTCCAATCAAAGCTACTGTCATTTTCATAGAGAATCACCCTTCTTTTGAAAACTTGCTGTTCTTCCGAATTATACCGACAGAAACATTTTTGGCAGGAAGGCTGCTAATATTAAGGTGAAGATGAAACGAAGCCAAAGTTCAAATTTTCAAGAGCACGGATCTGGAGAACCAAACACCCGTTTGAGCTGAAAACCTAATCGATTGGTCACCACCAGCTAGTGACCAATCGATTAAGTTTTCAGCTTAAACGGATGTTTGATTCTCCAGATCCGTGCTCTTGAAAATTTGAGGTTTGGCTTCGATTCATCTTCACCTTAAACATCATAAATTGTCCCTTCTTTCAAACTAAGGTTATTCTGTTGAGTTATTAGATCAAACCAGGGCTGGGAATGGTAATAGTAGTAAACTTGAATTTCGCGAAATTCTCATAGCTCTTTTCACTACAGTAGTTTGAATACGTGATTCACGTCAAGTAGCCTATTTTGAGTGCACTAAATCAACAAAGGCTGAAAATGCGGGAAATTCTCTGGAAAATAGAACATTTTTCTACAGTAGTTTCGGGTTGCCCTTTAGCAACGGGTTATTACATTCTAGGCATTTTGCCTACAGCAGCGATAGGCATGAATTTCACTGGCTTCGCTAACTGCGATTTGCTCTGCTTGGCTACTGTAGCGTGAATTCCATGACTTTTCACAACCCTGGATTATACACAAATTATGTCACTCACAATTTTGACATATGGAGCAACTCCCTTCTTGTCAATGTTGTAAGGCTTGTGACGCTTCCTTCAACTCCTTCCGCTGTTTTGGAATAAGACACTAATCTGAATGTTATACTGTGATAGTGTTTCTTTCTGGCATGACATTCTAATTGCGACAAAGCCTACTTCTCGGCTCAATGTTCATTTTTAGCGTTCCCACATTGATTAACTGAGAATATTCTTCGCCAATTGACAAAGCAACTCTATGCCCTTGAAGGTAGAATTTTCCAATCCAGAAAAAATCTTGATCGGCGGAATTGAAACCTGCGATACTTAGCTGAGGTCTTGCTGAACAGTTGCGCCGTAATCGCTACGAATATTAGGGCTCTTGTTAACCATCAGTAAAAAAACAATATCCGCAAAAGTTTATTTTTGGTGCATTCAGGGAATTGGCATTCCGGGAAATGGGTTTCCGGGAAATGGGTCATTCCGGGACATGATTTCCGGGAAACGGCATTCCGGGAAATGGTTTTCCGGGAAATGTCATAGAATCGTTTGACTGTACTTGAGGAACTCTGGAGACTTCCTGGAGATATAAAAAAAAAACTTCAGGACGAACTGTGGAGGAGCTCCAAAAGAATCTCCTGAGGAATTCTAGGGAAAAATCTACGGAGAAATGCCTAGTGGAAATCCCCGAAGGGATTCTTGTAGCAAATCCCCGGAAAAAATCTGATGGAAATCTCCAGGGAATTTTCTGGAGGAATTCCTGGAGCAAATCCCCGGAATAAATGTTGGGGGATATCCCCGAAGTAATCCTTGAAATCCTCGGAGGAATTTCTAGAGCAAATGAAAGGAAATCTTTTGAAATATTCTCTGGAAAAATCACCGAAACAATGTGTGGAGAAAATCCCCGGAATGAATTACAAGATGAAATACCCAGGGTTTCCCTGGATGAAATCTCCGGAGAAACTCCTGGTGCAAATCTTCAGAGATATTCCTGTAAGGAATTTTCGGATAAATTCTCTGAAAAAGTCTCCGAAGGAATTTCTGTAGAGCATCCACGCGGGAACATCTTAATGAATTTCTAGACGAAATCCCCAGAGGAATTTCTGGACGGAATCCACTGAGGAAATCCCCGGAGCAGTTGTTGGAAACATCATCGGAGGAGTTTCTGGAAAAAATACCCAAAGGAATTGTTGGAACAAATTTCCGGAAAAATCCCCGAGGGAATTCCTGGATTTAAACTCCAGAAAAAATCCTGGTGCAAATCCCCACAGAAATTTCTGGAGAAAATCCTAAAAGTAATTGCTGGAGGAAATCTCCGGGAAATTTTTGCACGATATCCGTGGAGAAAAGTTTCTGAAGGAAAGACATACCCAAAGAGATTTCTGGAGCAAATCCCTAGAGAAATTCCTGCAGCAAATCCCTGGAGGTATTCCTGCAGCAAACTCCTGGATGAATGCCTGAAAGACATCCCAAGTGGAGTTTTCGTAGGAAATTCTGTTGGACAAATCGGAGGAACTTCAGTAGAATTCTTGGAAAAGCTCCTGGAGATATCTGTAGGCGGACTTCGTTGTGTAATATATAAATATATTTCCATAGGAATTCGTGGTTGAATCCTTGGACGAATTCCTAAAGAATTTCGCGGAGAAATACCCTGATGATTCCTAGAGGTGCCCTGTATGAGTTCCTAAAGGATTCCCCGAAGAAATAGCCGGAGGAATCACTGGAAGAGGAATACATGTTGTTTAAATATCAACTGCGATGGAATATTTTATATGTGGAATATTGTTCCTATTTTTACTTACCTCAAATGAGTAGGAACTAGAGACAGTGGCAGTATCAGAGGAAAAAATCCGAACTGATAAACAGACATGTATCAAACCAGTAATATCCCAAAGATCCCTGGGCTAATTTTAAGAAGCAAAAATTAGCAATCTCAGGAAAAAAATAATATATATAATATATAAATAATATATTTTTATGAATTCGTGAAAAAAAAATACACGAGAAACAGTGAAACAGATTTCAAAAAGTCCTTGTAGGAATCCCGGAATAACTTTGATGGAATAATACTTAAAAGATTACTAGAATGTCTTGATAAATCTTTGCAAGAGATTTTAAAAGAGAATCTGGCAGAATCTTTGTCAGAATTTTCAGATCAACATTTGAAGGAATACTTGGAGAAATTACAACGGAAATCGGAAAGGGATCGCAATAGTTTGATTAAACGTGCAAAGTTCTTTCAGAAGAGTTTCTGTAATTTCCAACTCATATGTTCCTTTTCCAAATCTTGAAATTTTTAAACTGACAATGATTTAAAATTGTCTTCCAAATGTCTTCACAAATTCTGAAGTCTTCCAAAAATCTTCCGTCTTCCAAATGTCTTCCACGCCACTCAAATGTCTTCCAATGGAAGACATGTCTTCCAACCTGGCATCACTGATCGGTACAATCGGCTCCCATCCGGGGTAATGGCGGTAACTGGAGCATTTCGGCAGCTCTCGTAGACACGATGTTTGCTGGGCTTGATTGTACGTCGGGTTATCTCGATTACGTTCTAGTCGGTGGCGTAGAGGAAGAAGATCAACAGCGTTATCTCGAAGCCGTTCTTCGTCTTATCCAGGAATTTGGATTCACCATCAAGGCCGAAAAGTGCTCGTTTGGCCAGCAGCAGATCAAGTACGTCGGACATCTCATCGACCGGCAAGGTCTGTGTTCGGATCCAGCTAAAGTTGAAGCCATCTGCAACATGCCCGCTCCTACCTACGTATCAGAAGTCCGCGCTTTCCTGGGAGCTACAATACTACGGAAAATTTGTTCCTAGTGTGCGCAAGCTTCGCTATCTACTCGATGAGCTTCACGAAGCAGATAATAAGTTCGCTGGAGTGCGATAAATCCTTCACCACCTTCAAGCAGATCTTCCAGTCCAGTCACAAGTTTCCAGATGTATCGCTCAAGGTAGTGCAGCACGCATCCAGGGCACTGACTTTCGCCAGCCAGATCGTGATGGACTCGCCATCATCTTCGCCGTGACCAAAATCCACAAGATGGTGATTGGTCGCCATTTCACCTTGCAAACAGACCACGCACCGTTGCTTCGAATCTTCGGTACGAAGAAAGGCATCTCAGTTTACACGGCGAATCGGCTACAGCGTTGGGCTGCACTACGACTCCGATATCGTCTACGTGAATACCGAAAAGTTCGGGAACGCTGACATTCTGTCCCGGCTAATCAATCAGCACGTCAAGCCGGAAGAAGATTTCGTCGTAGCCAGCATCATCACTGAGCATGATGTAAAATATGTAGCATTAGATGCAGTTGATGCGCTTCCTCACAATTTCAGTGCGATTCAGCATATCACCCAAAAGTTGAAATTTAGCGTGACATAATTTGTGTACCATCTCAAATCCGCTATTTTGGACCATGAAGCTCAGCGGTTCTTCGATCGTAGCGGCTCGTTATCTACGGTTCAAGGGTGTGTCATGTTTGCTGAACGCCTCGTGAAGCCGAGCAGTTTCCGAATGCGTTGTTTGCACCATCTCCACCGAGGTCATCTGGGGATCCAGCGCATGATAGCGATTGCGCGTAGTTACGTTTCTCTGTGGTTACGTGTACTGGCAGTCGATCGATTCGGACATCGCTGCGCCCGTCAAGGGTTGCATTAGGTAGTTTCGCAGCCGCAGCCAAGAGTCTTAGCTACCTTCGAAATCCTGTGAAGTCTGTGTGCTCGCCTCGGTATACCAGAAACGTTAGTCAGTGAGAAGCAGTTCACCAGCAAAGTTTTTGCGCAGTTATGTCTGAAGAACAGTCTGGAGCAAATCGGAAACGTGATGTACAACGTGTGGGTAGAATACAGGCGTATGCTTCGGTTGCCACATCAACCAGCTACAGTATCGAACACGTAAAATGCATCAACGCCGTTTTTCCATACAACTTCAGAGAGCTATATCTCCGCAGTTTCTCAACCGATTCTTCTCATTTTTTCTATGACGAACTACAAACTACCTCAATTTTTGATAATTGTTGAAAGAGTTGAGTGAAAACTATTGGTTTAAAAGTTACAGATAAGCTGAATTTTGACATAAAATATGCACCAAGACGAAAAGCGATGTATCAGGTAAACTATGCGTCGTATCCTTTCGGTGTCTTCAGCCCATTTGGTTTATCAGTCAATGATCAAATGCGCTGAAGACACCAAGGTGCTACGACGTGTAGTTTTTCTGTTACACCGTGTCTTGGTGCATTTTTTATGTCAAAATTCAACCTATCTGTGACTATTGAAACAATAGTTTTTACACAACTTTCTTAAAAGTTTTTGAAAATTGAGGAAATTTGTAGTTCGTTACAGAAAAAAATGAAAAGAATTGGTTGAGAAACGGCGGAGATATAGCTATCTGAAGTTGACAATTTTATATGGGAAAACGGCTTCGGTGCATTTTATATGTCCGATACTGTACGTAACCGAACCGCTACCGATAGTACACAAACTTCGGATACGACTTCGTCCAAGGCAATCAACCAAGGCCTTTGGACATTCTGGACTCGAATAATTTCAGCCTGGGGATGCGCGACAGTATTTTGTACACCAAATTCCGCAGGGTAATGCTTCTGTAATTGGCACACTTCCAGTTCGTGATGTAAAGTCTCCAAACGGCAGGGTTGCCACGCTATCACCTTTCTCGTAGATTAGGCGAATGAGGTCATCTAACCGAGGTTCGCCTGCCAGCATGTACTTTGTCTTTGACGCATTCACTACCTGTCCAACTTTTGTCGCTTTCGCGTTTTATGTGAGTTTACAAGTCTACCATATTTTCAAATGTTCGGCCGACAATGTCCATATCATCCGCGAAGCAAACAAATTGACTGGCTCTGCTGATAATCGTTCCTACACTATTACTCCCAGCTCTATCTCTACTAGCGTAATGTTAAACAATATGCAAAAAAAGTTGTTTACGTTGTCGGCGGGATTTCAATAGAGTTCTAGTCCATAATTTTCCTGTATGCAGTCAACACTATCGTATCCTGCCTTGAAATGAATGAAAAGGTAGTGCGTTGAACCTGCTTTTCACGGCATATTTGAAAGAAATGCCGTACAGTTAAATATCTGCTCAGTTGTTGACCGACTGTCAACGAAGCCGGCTTGATAACTTTCACTAACATAAGCTTATCATTTCCCGTTTCAGTGAACATCATGTACGACCGAGCCTGGAAGCTGCAACGGTCGGAACCGCTGGTGGAAGCTCTCTGCCTGCTGAACCACCTGCTCTCGAATAGTATCAACAACTTTCACGGCAAGCTCCTCAACCTGCAGCTGTACCATCGGTTAGGTTTGGTCGAGGCGGCCCACCGAGCGTACGAATCACTTGACATCAAGCACATCCAGCTGGACTCGCTCGGCTATCTGCACTGTAGCCACCTGTGCAACGGAGGCTTCCCGGCACTGGCCAAGCAAATCTTCGACCAGACGCTGCACTTCTTTATTAACGACACCAACAGTGTCGAGTTCCTCAAAACGTCCTACAACTTCGGATCGTTTTCGAAGCTGATCGAGTTCCTGGACTTCAGGGATCGACTCTCGAACAGTTTGCACTTTACGCTTATCTCGGTCGAGGCCTTGCTGCTGGAGATGGTGTGTTTCAGCGGAACGCTGGCGCAAAACTTGGCCGCCTATCGGTTGATGCGAATCAAACCACAAGAGGACCGAATCAAGTGGGACGAAATGAGCGACAATCGTGATCTGACGATATTCGTTCACTGGGATCCGGTGGTGGACTACTCCAAGGTACTGCCCCCGGAGGGTTCCGATTCCTCGGTGAAAAACAACGATAACTATGCCGTCGTTTTGGAGTCCAAGACCGTGGAACAGTTGCGCGAGGAGTGTCAAAAGGACAGTTTCTCGCAGGAACATGAACTGCTCCAGCTACGTTCGGGCTTGCTGAGGCTGGTTTCCTCATTCATCGAGCTGTTCACCAAGGGTGGCGACGACGAGTACCAAACAGCGCAGGATCTGAGTCGCCACTGGGAGGAACTGTTCGTAACGGTGCGAGCCAAGAACCGACAACCGGCTTGCGAACGTTTTCTAGTCAATTTATTACCGTCTCGATTGCACTCGGTGCTGGCCATGCCATACGAAGCCGTGTTCCGAGATTTGGCCAGCTTTCTGCTAGCGCTTTGGAAGGGCGAGAAGCACGATCAGATTCGATCCGGTGCCGAGCGGTGCGTGAAGCACGTCAACGATCTGTTTGAACTGATTGCTGGCTCGATCAAGACCTACAACAGCTCCGGCGATTTGCTGTGGAACCGAAAGAAGGTTCACGACACGGTGAATGCTTGCGTCGAGGTGAGAGCTTTTATGAACGTAACCGGACCATTCATAAAATCGTAATATTTGCTTTTTTTTCTTGTTGCAGATTGCAGCGTTGGTTCTGTTTGTGATGACAGTGTGCTTTGATAAGTACTCACAGGCGCCTGCCCCGCAGCCAACGCGGAAGACCAAGAAGAAGGATTCGGAGCAGAACAACCATGAACCGGCGGTGGTTCTGATGACGGAAAAGAACCGACTCCAGTTGGTGGTCGATGTGCTGCGGGCTCTCAAAACGAATCTGGTGGATTGTGAAGCGGTGCTTTGTAAGTATATTTTTCAAAATATTATTCTTGTTGCGCTGGATCAATTTTTAAGACCCAAATTTTAGGTCTTCTTTTGAAATATTAATACCGTTATTCAATCGAAATGGTTTGAATAAGTGGATCTTGTATTTAGTTCACCAGGTTTTTTTTTTCGACCGAGGTGATTGCAACAAATATTGCAATCACCTCGGAATCCAAAGATGTCTGCTTTAATGGTAGACTTGTGACCTCACTCACGATTTCAAAGACACCAATCTGAAGAAATAATAAACTCAACAAACCGATCTTCTTATTAGGGAAAGTGTACCAGTTTTGGCCACCCTAAGGAAAAATATTGTTTATACATAAATCAAACGACCTTTGGTTACTGTCAATACATTAAGGTGAAACAGTTTGGAATCAACTTCTAAGATTTCACTAAAACTTCAAAGGCACAAATCTTGCGAAGAAAGCATCCCACAACAGTGCACTTTTTATTTTGGCTTTGTGCACTAGCAGAAAGCTTAAAATAAGAAGATCAGGAACATTTGCCAACTATTCCTCCAGTTTTGTGCCTTTGAAAACGTGAGTAGGTGGAGAAGTCGGCCATTGTGCCGGCCATCTTCGCATTCCGAGATGTTTCACCTTAAACGAAAGCTTTCAATCCATGCTTTGCAGGTAAAATATAAAAACTAATCAGTTTGTTTTGGTATTAAAATGGTGGCGAATACTGGACCATTTGCACCAGTATTCGCCACGATTTTAATTTCGGTTCCTGAATTCGCCACCTACGTTGATTTCTTATGGAGGGTGGCGAATCAGGAACACCACGGCGAAAAATAGGTGCAGAGAAGCAAAAATATTCAGGAAAATGTTTTTTTTTTACTACTATTTTCTGAGAAATTTTTGCGGTTTCCAAGAATGTTTTCCTATCATCTTAAAGCAATTTAGATAACACTAAACAATTGGCAACCATATATGTCGTAAAACGGTATATAATCCGGGGTGGCGAATAACTGGTACATGGCGAATACCGGTACACCTTCCCTATAAGCTTTCTGCTGATACACAAAGCTTAAATAGAAATTACACCTCTTGGGGCCTTCCATAGCCGAGTGGATAGAGTCCGCGGCTACAAAGCACAGTCATGCTGAAGGTGTCTGGGTTCGAGTCCCGGTCGGTCCAAAATCATTCCGTAATGGAAATTTCCTTGACTTCTATGGGCATAGAGTACAATCTTACCTGCCACACGATGTACGATCCTTCACAGGCAACGCGAATATATCTGATGATATTATTCGATACGCGATGCGAAAGAGGGGACCTTCCGAGGATGAATACGTGGCGAAAAGAAGCATGGTTGCTAAAGGAAAAGTGACCTACGCGGCCATCCTCCAGAGCGGAAAAGCAGGCACGAGCCAAGCCCCGCGATCAAGAGGACATGGCAACAAAGGAGCGGCCAACACCAAGCCTAAGGCAAAGAAAGCCAAGAAAAAGGAGCCACGGGATAACCCGAACCAGGCAACAGCAACCCGTGGATACGAGTTGGAAATAAGAAAAAACAAGAAACTGAAAACGGAGCCCAAGAAGAGCGCTAAACCGAATACAGCGAAACGTAGGAATTTAGGCGAAGCCCTCGTTATCAAAACGGAGGAAGCGAAATACGCTGAGGTTCTAAAGGCGATGCGAAGTACGGAGAAGTTATCGCCATTGGGCGCAGACGTGCGGAGCATAAGGCGAACTAGGATTGGTGAAATGATCCTAGTTTTTGTTGTATAACAGTTAGGTTGAAGCAATCGACGAAACTCTCAGCATGAGAGGTCAAAAGAATTTGAATACAGAGCTAGAGCTCAGTCGAGTCTAGTGCACGAAACAGACAAGAAGCATTTTACAATTTATATCCGAAAAACGGAACAGAATAGAGTTCCGTAGTTAAATTCCTGAGTCCGGAGTGATTATTTTTACTAGTTTTCAATATAAAACAGTGGCGACGAGAAAAAAATCGTTTTAACGCGTGTTGTAATATTAAATAAAACCACACTCCGTTTTTCACAAGTGATCCACGGTAGTGAGCTATTCTACAAGTCTGCCACATAGTGTAGAATCAAGCTAAACGGTATAGTTCTTGACCGGCAATTCATACGTCGGTTAATTTCAGCCGTAAAACGTGCGTGATAGTAGTTTTAATAAATTAGATATATACTTAGCAGTTTTGTGAAAAGCGTGTGTTTCAGCGATTAACGCCATTTTGTACCCTTGTACTCAGTCCCTGAATAGAGAGGAGAACAAGGAGGGCAAACACAATAGAATAATAAATTGATCTTTTTAAAAGGCAATCTCGATAGAGCAGTACAGTGTTGGTGAGAATCCCGTGTGAGCTGCTTGTGTGATCTGCTAAGCAAGGCGGCTGCAGCTCCTCCTAAGGTGATACATTATGCTCACTTTGTAGAGAAAACCAGGAAGGGTAGGTAAGGAAGGGCTGGCCGTTTTGTTTACAAACATCTGAGACAGGTAGTCGGACAATCGACTTCTGATTGGTTGGAAAAACAGTGTTGTCAATAATTATTCTAATACGGTCGCATCTGCTCCATGTGTGCTCTACACGGAGACGGAATTCAACTCAATTTTGGGTTGTTTCAACGCAATTCCGTAGTTGAGCCCAATAACTCAATTTTGGCTAAATTTCCAAGGTCCCCACTAAGTAGTTTGGCTTTAATTCCATTAGAAAAATATACTAAATTTTGGGTTGATTTAACGCAAAATTGAGTTCTTTCGACCCAAACATAAGAAAAGTTGCATTTACCCAAATTTGGCTTATTGGGCCAAAGTACCCCCATTGGGTAGATGCAGCTCTCTCTATTTTTGACAACATTCGTGTGGGAGAAAGAGAAAACCGAGAGATTTTGGGTTGAAACTATAATCGATATACTTAATTTTGGGTAAAGTAAACTCAAAAATTAGGTAAAAATATTTCTCCGTGTATACTTCTTTCTCTATTTTCTACAATTTCGTCCACACCTATGGCAGCACGGTTAGTTCAAGTTTCAGCATCTTGCGGGCCAGGCAGTAATGACTTCTGATTGGTTGGAGAAAAAGTGGTGTCAATCATTATTCTAATGCAGCCGCATCTGCGCGTAGCGTACTCCAAGATGTGTGGATTTTACTCTGTAGCCAGAGTAAGGTGGTCCCACTTGGCGAAGATGGCTACACTGAACGAAATTTCCCGCCACTGATTGAATGATTTTTGCCTCATCCGAGCCCCATACCTATTTTCGGACACATTCCGGATGATTTTCATCTTCGTTGAAATCATCTGTTTACATATCGCACTGAATGAAAATCATCCAATCTTGAAATGATTTCAATCCCTCTAGAAACTGAATGAATATGAATGATTATCATTCATAGCTGTAAACAAACCCCATTGCATGCTGGTTAATAATTAAAAGAGATAACATAAAATTACATATAGTTTATTTCTCACACGATTCCTGGAGATTTATTAGCAATGTAACGAATAAGTGATCATTAATAATTATTATCATAGACTGCCGGAAAAGATGACAGCCTGCCGCATACATGCTGAGAGTTGTTTATTCTTCAAAATCCTCGAGTTTGAGTGGTTTGCGGTTCAGAAATCGGCGGTCAGACGAGCCTAAGCATTAGAGGTCAAAAGAATTTGAATACAGAGCTAGAGCTCAGTCGAGTCTAGTGCATGAAACAGACAAGAAGCATTTTACAATTTATATCTGAAAAACTCTATTCTGTTCCGTAGTTAAATTCCAAAATCCAGAGTGATTATTTTTACTAGTTTTCAATATAAAACAGTTTTAAAGACGGACGCTAAGGAAAAGGGTGCAGTCTATAAGCAACTGGCACAAGAAGTACTTGGCGACGAGGTTGATGTAAGATCCCTACTGCTGAAGCGACTCTCCGGTGTAAAAATCTGGATGAGGTCACCGACGCATCGGAGGTCTCGGCTGCCCGCAAAGAGCAGTGTGACATCGACGTTGCCAGTAAGGCCATCCACCTTAGAAAGGGCCCGCAGGGCACCGAGGTGTCGGCGATCAAGCTGCCGGTCGCAGAGGCCAACAAAGCGAAGAACTTGGGCATACTCAAGGTAGGCTGGTCGGTTTGCCAGCTGAGCATACAACATGTTGCAACAGCCTCCTGAAGTTTGCTTCAAGTGTTTCGGGAAGGGCCATGAGTCGTGGAATTGCAATGGTCCCGGCAGAAGTAAAATGTGCAGCAAATGCGGCACCGAAGGCCATAGGGCAAGCGATTGTAAGCAAATTGCTAACTTTCATAAATATGTTCAGTTAAGCATAATTCACAAATTAATATTATGAATGCAAAATTTCCTTAGTATTCCACAATGCAAGGTGTTTTTTAATTTTAAAATAACTCAAAAAGTGGTGAACATTGAGCAAGCCATAGGGGAACCAGTAAATCATCGAAGCGTCCTGTATTCTACCTTGCTTCTCTACTGGAGAAGGGTTGGCTCAAAGCTTTGAACTTTGCTACCAACACATGCAAAATACAGGAGGCTTCAATGCTTTTTATACTGTCGGCTATCACTGAACGGTTCTATCGATCGATGACTGATATTGGGAAATCGCAACGCAGTCAGAGATTGTTTGTCTCTATCAGGTGTGCTCTTCCCGCCAGTCACCACACCAAACATTCCTGGAAGATTTCTACTTTCAATCTTTGAAGAAATACCAAGATGAGTTCCAAGGAAATATGAGAAACTGGTTGAACTTCTACAAAAGTACGGACCAAAAACCTTGGTTGTAATCCTAGGATAATCCATAAAACAATTAGGTACTGGATAAGTTCCAGCAAAAATGAGATATTTTCTTGTAGAGTACCTATATGGAAGATTCTCTTAAAATTCTTGGTCGAAATCTTAAAGATATCCTTAAAACAAATCTTGGAGTAGTTTCTAAAAAAAACCTTTCAATGAATCAATGATCCAGTTTGTGACAAAGTTTTATTTCAGTTTTTGTTTGGACTTTTATGATCTATTTTTTAAAACACCTTATCGCTGCCAGTCTTTCATATCTAACGTTCGTATTTTTTACCCAATAGCGTCCTGGGAGCTGCCGCTGTTGTCCGACTCGCTTGCGGGCGCCCTCGAACAGATGTCGCTCGGTGCCAAGAGCGAAAGCGCCGTACGGTTGAAACTCATGGACACCCATCTGGGAGAGATTAAGGAACTGAAAAAGTTGTTAAAAGACAAACTAAAGTTGATCAATAAATCGATTTAATCCGACGCCAGTGGCCAATCCTCTTTCGGCGTCCATCGGAAACCCAGTGAAAAGAGCCAGTAAGTAACACAGTAATTCGACAAGGTTGCACGCATTGAAGCCGCCCGGGAATGTTATCGGTTTTTAAATTTGAGAAACGATTGATCGATTATTGTGTAAGCGCAAAGTAACCGACTGGTAGAATGTTCTCATCATCACAAATTCAGCTTCTGCATCCAACCATTATCCCATTCGTACTCAAAAACCGTAATTATCGAACTCACACCGAAGATGGCCTCTTATGGAAGAGATCCCGCACTGCTTAGACCTTAAGATCACAAAGTGCATTTTCAGCTTTTGTCCCATATCCCATGTCCAATAGGGTGCGGCTTATTTTTCGATTGTACGCAGAACCAAAAGTTCGTTTACTCATCTGAATTCAAATCATATGTAAGAAGAAAACTTTAAAAGTTTGAGACAAAAATATTAAGATTTGAAGGTGAATTTTCAGATCATCAGTAAAGTTTTCAAAACTTTGTTATTTTTTAAACAATTTTGAACCTTCTACCATCATTCTCTTCAAAATAAATTCATGAGAAGTTTCTAAAACATCTGGCTTGTCATGAACTATAACAAGTACTAGTAGTAGCGATCAATATCTTTAAAAGCATGTAGGATTCGTAATCGTTTGAATACTCATGAAGTTATGCTCCAACGAAGTTCTTTAGTTAAATGAGGAAAATTTCGGGGAAAATTTTTTTACTAATACTAGTTACAGGTTTTGACATATTTGATGTTTTACAACCTTTTCATAAATTTAATTTTAAAGATAATGGCGTTCAAAATTCCAAACAGATTGAAAACAACAATGTTATTTACATTTCACTGAAGGTCATATTTTATAACATAAAAGTTAACCTTTAAGTCGCTTACGCCATCTTTAAATACACCCAGGTAATCAAGAAGGCGAATAAATGTTGATTTACGACTGATATAATGCCAATAAGCCGTTAAATAGCTCTATATAAGCCGTATATATGGAATTGGGCCCGATATACGGGTTATGGTTACCTGGGCATACTAACATATTTAACTTAAACTTTGAGGTTTCTCTTTTTATGTGATTTGATTTCAGACGAGCAGAGCAACTTTTGGTTTTGAGAACTTACGAAAAACATGCCGCCCCCTAATGTCCAAACTATTTATTCGAGTCTCTGTACGTTCTTTACCAAAATCGCGCAAAATGGATTGTTGTGTGGTAACTAACGGATAGCTTTTTTATCAGTAAACAAATAGCTAGGTTTTGCAAAGTGAGCCTATTACACCAGTAAAGCGAGCATGTAGCAGCAATCAAAAAACTTGTTGAAAGAACATGAGAACCAAATTTGCAATACGTCATACAGCCGATAATTCGATTTTTTGTTGTTATAATATCCTTGTCCTCTGGTTTTCAGACCAATGTGCTGTTGCAGTTTAGGATTTAACAATGAGAAGGAAAAGTGACGATTAAACTACTTGCAGCAGTATTGATCTGCACTATTACTATTATGAACAGTTAGTTTTAAAATAAGTTGAACTATTTCTAAGGTAAGGTAAACTCTTAGACGAATAAATTCGATCTGCGGAATAAACTCAAAGCGATTGAAAAGGAACACTGTCTTTGTGCTATGAGTTTGAGACCTAAACGCCAAATATGTTTTGAAGAATCCCTTAAAGCTTGAACTCCAGCAGACATTCAGCTCAATTTTTTGGGTAAAGAATTCACTCAAGGTCATTCAAATCTATACCAAAATTACATGTATACAATATAAAAGACCCCCCAATTATTTATGTATTGATAAAAAAGAAAAAAGAAAAGTTTGCTTTAAATTGTATGGAAATATCACTTTTTCAGTGAGTTTTCAAGAGATTGGGACTTTAAATATAATAGCGTATCATAAATATATTACTCCGACATCCACACTGGATAAGAAGCAGTTTACAGAATCCTTGCAAATACCACTGAAATACTTGAGAATCAGGATGAATTACTTGAGAATCCGACCAGAATCCTGGAACATCTGACTTGAACCCATGAGAATTCTACTAGAATACTAGCGAATCCAACTGGAATACTTGGAAACATCACTGGAATTTTGGCGAATCCGACTGAAATACTTTCAAATCCAATAGTAGTCCTTGCGAATCTGACTTAAATCCATGAGAATTCGATTGAAATCCTTGTGAATCCGACTGGTATCATTGCATATCCGACTAAAATCCTTGCAAGCCCAATATGATTTCTTGTGAATCCAATAGGAATCTTTGTAAATCCGAATGGTGTCCTTGCAATTCCGGCTGGTATCCTTGCGAATCCTACTAGAATTCTTATGAATACGATTGGAATACTTGTATTCCAACTGGAATTCTTGTGATTTCGACTGGAATCTTTGGGATTCCAACTGAAATCGGGATTCCGACTAAAATCCCTGAGATTCCAAATGGAATCCTTTGAATTGGTATTTCGACTCCTTGGAAATTTTATCCTGGGATCCTTCGTCAAAATTGGTTTTAAGTCGAATTCCCATGGATTTTATTCGGAAGTTCAAAGATTCCAGTGGAATTCGCAACTATTTCAGTTGGATTTTCAAGCATTCCAGCCAGTTTATCAAGGATTATAATCAGCGGAGTTGCAAGAATTACAGTCGGATTTTCTAAGATTCCAGTCGGATTCCAGACGGTTTTTCTAGGCTTCCAGTTGGATTCGCAAGTATTCCTTTCGAATTTTCAAGGGTTCCAGTCAGGTTCTCACGAATTCCAGTCAGATTCGCAAGGATTTCAGTTGGATTCGTAAGAATTCCAGTCAGATTCGCAAAGATTCCAGTCAGATTCGCAAGGATTTCATCCGGGTTTGCAAGGAATCCAGTCGAATTCGTAAAAACTCCACTCAGATGCTCAAAGATTTTCGTCGGATTCACATGGATTCCAGTTGGATTTGCAAGGATTGTAGACAGATTCGCAAAAATTCCAGTAATATTCGCAAGGATTCTAATTGGATTCGCAGTGATTCCAGTCGGTTTTGCAAGGATTCCAGACTGATTCGCGAGAAATACAGTCGAATTCGCAAGGATTCCAGTTGGATTTGTAAGGATTTTTGTTGAATTTGCAAGAACTCACAATACTTTCAAACAAATTCACAGTGATTACAGTAGGACGATTCCAGTCGAATTCCAAACATATTCTCAACGAGTTCAGTCGGATTCACAAGGATTTCAGTAGGATTCGCAGGAATTCCAGTCAGATTCACAACAAACAGACTCTTTAGGATTTTAGTTGGATTCGTAAGGATTCAGTCAGATTTGGTAGGATTCAAATTGGATTTGCAAGAATTCTATTCGAATGCGCAAGGATTTCAGTCGGATTTGCAGTTGTTCTATTCGGATTAACAAGGATTCCTGATATATTCACAAAGAATCCAGTCGAATTCGCAAGAATTCCAATCGGATTCGCATGGATTTCAGTCGAATTTACAAGGATTACAGCTGGATTTACAAAAATTTCAGTTGGATTCAATAGGACTCATAAAAAATTCCACTCGGATTCACAAGAATTCCAAACATATTATCAACGGTTCCAGTCGTATTCGCAAGGATTTCAGTCAGATTATTCATTAATTCATATGCAAGGGAACATATTACGCTTTGATAATTAGTAGGTTTTGTTTTGCCCCTCTACCAGCAGATTCATTTTTTATCGCTAAAAAAATATTCAAATAGCGATAACTTTTTTGTTTCTCGATATTTTTGCACCATTTTTTTCAAAAGCCCTCGAAAAACTCTTTTAGTTTAAGAATATTTGTCGATATTGATAATTAGTCATCTGGATCCGGAGATATTCCAAAATTCCTTGGGGGACCAACGCGTAGCCATAACCCACGTAAATATCTCAAGCTGCAAATGTTTTATCGTATTCGGATATTCACACCACGGAGTGATACATTAATACGAGTATGTTGTGAAAAAATGAAGCAATTTGGTGCAGCGGCAGCCATCTTTGATTTATGAGCATTTATGTTTCTGGTACCACGATGGACAAAAAAAGATCTTGAAAACTCTTAAAAACCTCGTATAGTAGTTTTAAGGTGTCCCCAAAAATACTGAACCGATTTGTATGATTTTTTCAGAGTAGCTACTTATTACCTGGCATTGTATAGAAATCATTTCATTTTTTTTGATAAATTGACCAAAAACAAAATGGCCGCCAAAGACATTTTATATGGAGAATGTTGGTCCCCCAAGGAACATCGGAATATATTCAAAACAAGATCACCAATGATAGATATCGACACGAATTCTTGAACTTGTGATCTTGTGAAAAAAATGGTGCAAAAATATCTAAAAACAAAAAAAGTTATCGCGATTTGAATATTTTATTAGCGGTAAAAAATGAAGCTGCCGGTAGAGGGGTTAATATATCAATAAACTTGTATGCTAAAACTAGAGATGGTGTAAACTCTCCTGCGCCAAGTAGGGTAACTCATATAACTTGGACGTGCATATAATTTGGGCAGACTAGTTGTTCTATGCTCATTTCCAATGAGATGGTGAGGAATATATGTGCGGGAAATCATGTTTTACGTTAATTATACACTATGCTACTTATTGATGATGACCATTTTCATAACAATTACAAATTGGCTTCAAAAATATCAAAATTGTAAATTGTAATCAACAGAACATCTGTGAAACCTACGAATGCAAGAATTGGCATTCATAAAATGTTTAAAAGTGGCAATAATATGATAAAATATGTCGTAAATTTAAGCTAAGTTCATCTGCAATCTTGAGTATATTCATCTAAAAAATGAGTATATAAGGCATAAATCAGGTGATGTCGAAAATAGATTATGGTTTTTGTTCAGTTTATATACAGGAGATAGGCCAAATGATTGAGATAGGTAAAAATTTACCTAAACTCAAATGCTCATTGCTTTATGGAAAATGGATGAAATTGGATGCAACCGAAAGCAGTTGTCGGCAAAGTTGGTCTTGTTTCAGGAGCTTGCACGGCCATGCATATTGACCACCGGACACCGGAGATGTTCCGGATTTTCGAAGCTCATGTCCAAACGGCATTTTTCTGTCGCTTGTGTTTTTGTGCGGTGTAAAGTTGCATGTTTACATATTTTCTAGAAACTAGAACTAATAAGAAGTTGAATCCCGCCGAACGCATTAAGATTCGTTGGAAATCTTCAGAAATATGACCATTTCCGTAAAACTGGTTCCATATTTTCGGTCAGTCATGTTTGTGTTTTTAATCATGTATATATTATCTAGAGTAGGGTTACCATATTTGCTTTCACCGGAAAGAGTGCATTTTTCAACTCAAGGAAAGAGTAATGAAGAGTACATTTAGCCTATCCTGAAAAATTAAAAATGCCGGTTCTTAAGTATTTATCTTAAATTTCTTGACCATTTTTGTTTCTTTCTTATTCTGAACTCGTTGGCCGCATTGAGCTCTCGCCGAGCAGTGTCACGAACACATGCGTAAATTTGCTGGTTGAAAATACTGCCATTTGATGTTGCTGGGAACAGCTGATCTTTGTTTATATTTTCCACCAGAAATTTTTAAGTAGTGTTGGTGACATGTACCGTGTATGTACACGAGCGTAGAAACCACTATTGGCAATCAAAACATTCATCACAGACAAACAGACGTAATACTGACGAAATTTCCATCGGTCATTTCAAATTCGCTATGCTACAAATCTCACAACCAGAGGCGCGCGCATCATTTCTCTTCGTGTTTGACGTTTCACACTACCGCGACCGCCCACCAGATGGTGATGGTGTAAACTGGACGATGGAGTTGAAAGCAATTTGTTGTAAGTGTTACGTCTGTTTGTCTGTGATTCATTTCGAAAAACTTTTTACGATTAACGACATTCTGTCGCCTTCATAAAGCAATTTTTTTTCTTCATCTGTAGTGCCTTTTAACCACTGCTTCCATTATTTAGGAATATTGTGGTATGACCCAGATTTATTTGGTGCTCATCAAATATATTTTCACAATTGAGATGTGATAGACATTGGTTGATGTGTCACACTGTCCCAACTGGGCACAACTCGTTTTATAAAGTCTATTACCCTATTAGGACAACCTTGCCAAATTTCCAAAGGCTCTAATAACCCTTTTCCAAATGCTAACATTCTTTGATCAATCAATGCTCCGCAGTTGCAGAGTAAATGCTCAGCAGTTTCGTTTTCAGCTTGACAAAAACGACACTCAGAGGATTGTATTTTTCCTTTGTTTTTTAAGATGATACCTACTTTAGCAGTGACCGGTCATCAGGCCAGTTATTACCCTAAGATTTCCTTTATTAAGATTCAGTATAGTCCAGGCTTTAGCTAGACTGGGTTTTATGAATCTTTTCGCTTGCTTGGATGTATCCGTGGCGTTCCAATTGGATTCTACCATGGACATTTCCCAATTTTTCAGTTTCATCCTGAGAGTGCACTTAGGAACACCTCAGAACGGTTCAGGGCCGACAAAGCTCGAAGCTGCAAATGTTTGTCAGATGCATAATCACATCCACTTTTCCTCAAATCACAGATAAGTTTGTTAGGAGGACACTATTCCCTATTTTATTTTCATTGGTTTCACTAAATTTACCTTAAATTTTTGACAGTTTTGTAATATGCTTGTTTACTATATTTGACATTGACTCTGAGCGAATCGATTAATTTAATCAATATTTTTATCAAAACGCATATTGTACAGAAAGTCGTTCGGCTTTTTGTGATAAGACTATATTATCAAATATAGTTCATCTAAAAAAATAGAATATTCTAGAAACCCTGTGAAGAGTGAATTTTAAAACCTGAAGCCAAAAAGAAGCACTGTCTTCAATTTATGTTTTACTAGAGACTTGTTAAGGTGAAGATGAATCGAAGCCAAACCTCAAATTTTCAAGAGCACAAATCTCGCATACTCTGAGATAACGCCCTAAAAGCCATTGGTAGCCAAGTGTGTAGCTCGTTGTTTATGAGCAAATGAAAGAAAAAGCTAATCTGGAGATTTTTTTTTTTTTTTTTTTTTTAAGGGGAAATTATCTGGAGAATCAAATAGGCAAATCTTGTTCACAATTATTTCAACAACGTTCAACTGGAAACCAATAGTTCATTGATTGTTTTTTTTTTTCAATAGTCTCTCCTGTAGGTCACTTGTTTATATATTCTTTTTTCTAATTATTATTGAGATAATCGTGCCAATTCGATTCAGCCAGTATTGGTCGAGAATCGATGTATAAGCCATATTACGAGACGTTTCGAAACAGCTTATCGTCGCAACGGCGTCAATTGAAAGGAGACCAGGGATTACTTTATAAATAACAGACATCCAAGGATTCCTAAGAAACAACATAATTATCATAATGCATAATTCCCCGGGAAAATTCAAAATTCCTACGGTAATCTTACCGGAATCTCAAAATTATTTTTAAATCTAATATTTTTTTACAGGAATCTCAAAATATCTTTCGCAATACCAAAGCTGACATTATTTTCTCATGACTTTTACTCAAATTTTAGTTATTCCATTCAATTCAACAATCTCGAAGCATGAGTAGCAACCTCTGAAGCTAACTACCTATAGCAGGCCTGCCCAACCTTTTTGAACGGCGGGCCAAATCACAGAAACAATTTTGTGTCGCGGGCCGCATTTGTAAACTGCACAAATATTCGCATGAAATCTGACAAAAATCGGCAAATTAATTTTATGAAATCTGCCAAAAATCTGTAAAAGTAGATTTCATTTTAAGTAATTGTAAAACAGATAATTGATGTTAAGCATTTTGCAGGATATTGTGAGAGTTGCTTTGAAAAAAATAATAATGCAGTTCAGAATATTTCAAAGAATCTAGAATTTTGAATCGTGTTAAAAAATTCCCAGGATTTTATAAAAATCATACTTCATATTCTAACAGAATCCAACCAAATATTATAACCATGACCCAGAATATGCTTAAATATGCAAGCTATTACGAAAATCTTCGATTCCTTCAGAATCTTACTCAATAATCATTTAGAAAGCTTGAAATCATTGAGAGTGGTAAAAAGTACTTCAAAAGAAACCTGCTCAAAATTGTATTATAATTTCGCTTAAGTTTTTGACAAAAAGTTACAATGCGTTATATTGTAATCTAGCCCCGAATTATGTATTGAATTCGTTGAAAATCCTGGGTAGAAGTCCTTGGAATACTGGAGAAAATTCTGTGAGAGTCTTGCAAATGTTTTCCATCAAAGTCGTGCCCAGAATTTTTATTAAAATCCTGTTCAAGGTTTAGTAAAAAGCTTGTATTCTTTATAATACTGTCAAAGATTCTGCGTGAATTACGCCCAGGTATTGGTTAAAATTATTAACAGGATTCTGTGAGAATATTAGCTTATGATTCAGTGAAATTATGTATGAAAATTCAAACTTTTGCCCAATCATGATAAAACACATTGTTGAGACATCCAGAATCTGAGATTTAGAATTTGAATCACGCGTAAAATTAAATATGTAAGAAGATTACAAAAAAAAACTAACAAAATAATTTAAATTTTTACCTAGCCAAAATATTCGGTTGAAACTCAATTGAAAAATATATAGTCCTGGTATGTTGTAACTTTGGGTTGGTAGAATAGTCAACGGGCCAAATATGAGAAGAATCTTCGAGCCCTCCGCGGGCCGCACAAAATGAGGTCGCGGGCCGTACGTTGGGCAGCCCTGACCTATAGGGTGTCCCAGAAAGTATGGGCACGACTTTGATAATGGAAATCATAGTACTTTTCCAAACAATCAAATATTTTTATATTTTTGTATTTTTCTATAGACTATTTCAACCAGCATCTGTGATAAATTTGTTTGATTTAATAATCGTTTACATTGAAAATTTTTATTTTAGAAAATCAATTCTTATTTGGTCAGCACAGACCCTACATTTCGCTTTTGTTGAAGAATAACAAGTAAGTATGTTTTTATCAAAATCTTTCGCCGTGGTGAGTTTTACACATTGTATCAAGGGAGTTTTAAATAAATTATTGTTTAAAATTTTATTTGCTTTGTTAGAGAACAATTGAAAAAATTGTAAAATTCGAAAAATCTCGTATTTTTCTCTCCACATAAGACAACATCACGAAGTTATAACTCTCGCATACTCTGAGATAACGCCCTAAAAGCCATTGGTAGCCAAGTGTGTAGCTCATTGTTTCTGAGCATTTGAATGGATTTTCATGTTATTTTCACAACGCTCTGGGGAAGAAAGGATCATTATCTACCTGCCCGTGATGTTGGTTTGGATGTTTATTCTTTCATTTGCTCAGAAACAACGAGCTACACACGTGGCTACCAATGGCTTTTAGGGCGTTATCTCAGAGTATGCGAGAAATGCTCAGAGACAACGAGCTACACACATGGTTACCAATGGCTTTTAGGGCGAGATCAGAAGTTATGCGAGAACTCTTCAGGTAATTTAAATAGTAATAAAAATATTACATTTCAGAATAACGAAAGTTTAATCGCTTTTCTCTTGCATGGGCATTTTTATTTTTTGATTTAATCATGTTTTTAAGTAAATAGGGTGCAGAACCACTTGGGCACTTAAATGATTCACTATGGCATGGGGGGTTTTTCTCGGCCGAATTATCTGAAACTTTGCAATAAGGAGCGCATCAATAGGACGCATATTGTGGTCAAATATGAGCTTTGTAGCTTTCAAAAACCCCCACTTCCGAAGTGAATCAAAAGTGCCAAGAAGAGGATCCGGCTCCCTATAAGGTTTTTTCGAACCATTTTCAAATCGATCACGGCTGGAATCGGATTTTTAGTTCCAATACAAATTTTACATGCTTAAGTTTAAAATTTCAATTTGATTAAGTGATACACCGATCAATTATCATATCGTCGCTGATAAATATACTTTTTCAGATTTTTACTATACATACTTTCTGACATAAAACAAATTTTGTAAAACAAAGTCTCTCAAAAATAACGCGATTTGTGCAAGACTGATAAGAGATGCTTCAAAGAAATGTTACGTAATCACAACAATAATTATTAAATTCTCGCATAACTTCTGATCTTGCCCTAAAAGCCATTGGTAACCATGAGTTTAGCTCATTATTTCTAAGCATTTGAATGGATTTTCATGTTATTCCACAACGCTATGGGGAAGAAAGGATCATTATCTACCTACCAATGATGTTGGTTTGGATGTTTATTCCTTCACTTGCTCAGAAACAACAACTACACACATGGTTACCAATGGCTTTTAGGGCGTTATCTCAGAGTATGCGAGAATTATTCGAAGAAATTATTCCATAAATGAGTGCTATAAACCAATCCAAACATTCAGGGCATTGTCCAACTTGCGATCTCGCCCTAAACGCCATTGGTAACCGAGTATGTAGCTCCTTCTTCTTCTTCTTTCTGGCATTACGTCCCAACTGGGACAAAGCCTGCTTCTCAGCTTAATGTTCTTATGAGCACTTCCACAGTTATCAACTGAGAGCTTTCTTTGCCAAAGTTGCCACTTTCGCATTCGGCTATCTTATTTCTAGCCAAATGAATGAACCAGGATGAAAACTGTCACTACCGGGAGATAGAAGAGGATCTTCTCTTCATCGTAACATTGTTGAATAACGTGTAAATCCTTTCGTTTGCTCGGTAACAACAAGCTACACACTCGGTTACCAATGGCCTTTAGGGCGAGATCACAAGTTATGCGAGATTCTTACCATATTTTCGCCGTGTACATCGCTTAAATTTTGCATACATTCAGCTCGCGTTAAAAAGCTAAGTAGTTTCTATTATTTCTAACAAAAAAAATATGACAATATGATAAGCCGTTTCATTCAGTTACTTACGATGTTTTTGTACCAGTGTAAAATCGACTCAAATAGTGTTGTGTGTTGATTCGTGGTTAAGTCACTTTGTCTCTCCATACAAAGGAGCGGGGAAAGTAACGATTAGGAAGCGAAACTTGAAAATCTTACTTACGCCGTTTTGTAAATCCGAAATTGAACGTTCCAAAAGTGAAAAATTGCGGAATGTGTAGAATCTCGTCTGCGAAACACGTAGGATCGATAAAGTTAGGGTTTACTCACAAATTTCACAACGCCAAAAATGGCCATTTTTGACACCCACCCACCTCCTCGTACCACTTTTTGTATGAATATTTTAAAAGTTTTGTATGAACCCTAACATCACGAGGATACCCACCCATCCCCTCTAGGGCCCATTCACAAATTTCATAACGCTAGAGGGGGTGGGTGGGTGTCCTAGCGATGTTACGGCCCATACAAAAATTGAATAACATTCATACAAAAAGCGTTACAAGGGGGTGGGTGGGTGCCCAAAATGGCCAAATTCAGCGTTATGAAATAAATGAATGAACCTTTAGCGTTATGAAATTTGTGAATGGGCTCTTAGTTTGTTTATTTTTGCTGACTTGTTTGAATAAGTTTTCGAGAATTGTTTGCATGTTGCAGTTAGTTCCTTTTCAAAGGTTACGCTAGAACTGAGAAAACAGAAAACGCGTTGGGTAGCGAGTGGGTGGTGTGTCCATAGATGGAGGAATTCCTGTATTCGACTTTATGCACCCCTCGGATTTTGCAACGATCTTCCGTGCATTCGCATCGCCCTCGGTTCGTGTCAAAAGTCACTCACAGCTCCACCGCACAAACACATTCAAACGGAGCAATCACGCTTCGGCTTGCAGATTGCGTAAGTGTACGTGTGAGTTACCTCCCTGATGGTGTGCAAAAACTACTGCCCCACTGTGACCTCCCTCCCACCCAGCAAAAAGTGACAGCTCTGCCTCTGACGATCGGCGTTTTGTGTCAGGCAGCGAAAATCACTTTCAGTTCTTCGAGTCGTTCGGTTCTATCCGGTAGTTCCTGGTGTTGTGTGGTCGTGGTGTGGTTAGTCATCTCCGCAATTCCATTCTCGTTGTGCGCCGCCGTTCCGTCGTGTGTTCTTTCCACGGGAAAAAGCAAAAAGAGGAAAATCCACTCCAGTCCAGTCCCCGTCTTTACTAGAGCGACAAGCGAGCGGAAATTTTTGCTTCGTTCCGTGCAAAGGGCGATAACACTCTTCTTTTATTCCACAACCTCAATCTCGCGGCGATTCGGTTCAAAGTTTTCGGAAGTGCTGATCCGGATTTTTTTTCACTAGTGGAGTTCGAGGTCACACGGCATCGGATAGCTTTCCAGCGCTTGCTTTTCCGCCCCAGCTTCTCTCGCATCAATCGCCCATGTGCAATTTAGTGGTGACCTTTGCGGCCAATCAGGAAGAATAAATCGGAACCCAATTTGCTTCTCGATTCGTGGCAATTCTGTCATCGACGGGTGGTGGCGTTAATTTAATATTGGCGATAGTGGCAACTAAGCTGGGAGGTTTCATTTCCCAGGGAAAAGCGGAATACGTGCGAAGGAAACCTTGTGTAATTGTTTCCTGATAAGTCGTGCGATCTCTTGGAGTTTCCGAAGAAGCGAGATCCGGAATCAACCTTCGGTGGATAAGTGGGAAGAAATCAGTGTGACTCATCCCAGGTTTTCCAGTTCAAGTTTGGCAGCAAATCGTCCAAAACCGAGCAGCAGCGACAATGTTGATCAAAGAGTTGTAAGTACATTGATTTTTATTCCTACTACTGGTGGAATCGATCCGGTTTAGTTCTAGGTCACCTCCACCACCCTCAGAGGGAAGGGGCTACATACAGCTTTTAGCAATGAAATCATCAAAAAAGTTGAGATTGGATTATGTGTGGGCATTTTGACTTGAGCAATTTTCTAATAATTAGAAAATAGTAATTTTAGTAAGTGAGCATTAGAGATTGGGGTCGGAACCCAGGGTAGCCTTGATCGAAAATGCAGGAAATTGATTTTTCCTACTGCCGAGAAAAATGCTAAACGAAATCATTCACGACACTGGGTTTGGCAGTGCTGCTAGAAATGTTAAACAGCTGAACATCGCTAGGTTTTGTTGTATTAACTTAAGCAATAAGAAAATCAGTTTTAAGTTTTTATTTGCGATTAACAATAACTGGAAATGAGGGCGGGACGATTAGCATAAAGACGTTTCGCATAATTGTATTAGTGGACGTTTCGTATACCGGCTACCCTCGTTGGTTTGACCATATTTAATCTGAATACTTTTTTAATTTGAACCCCGCTAATTTGCACATCGTTCCGATTAAAAATGGTTCAAACGTCATTTAGCTCATGGAACGGAGTAAAGTGGAATGGAACACTGTGGAGCGGAACGCAGAATCAAAACAAAACAGTGAAAGAGGTTACCAGAAACACGTTTCTAGGGTGACTAGATGTTCAAAATTTAATTAATTTAATTAAAAATGAACCCCGATGTTTTGCATGAGGTACAGTTTAAATTAACGGGGGTGTATGGTAATGGACGTTTATCATGAAAAGAATTATATGCCTTCTTTAAAATGCTACCTGTTCTTATATGAAACTGATTTATGCGAAACGTCCAAACGTTTGGTGTTTTATGCGAAATGGTTCACCCCCACTGTAAATCATTTGAGACATTCTCTCGAGTCATATGAGTTTTTTTTTTACGAAACAACTTCTGTTACCTCGTTCGATACTTAACAATATACTCACATATTGATTGTTTTAGCAGGGCTCGTACAGGTCTCTTTTTGAATATTTGATACTCATTTGAGGGCTTTCCTTAGCCGGGTGGTTAGAGTCCGCGGCTACAAAGCAAAGCCATGCTGAAGGTGTGTGGGTTGGATTACCGGTCGGTCCAGGGTCTTTCGGTAATTGAAATTTCCTTGACTTCCCTGGGCATAAAGTATCATTGTACCTGCCATACGATATACGAATGCAAAAATGGCAACTTAGGCAAAGAAAGCTCTCAGTTAATAACTGTGGAAGTGTTCATAATAGCAATAAGCTGAGAAGCAGGCTCTGTCCCAGTGAGGACGTAAATGCCAAGAAGAAGAAGAAGATAGAGGGCTCAACAATCCAATTTGAAAAACATGTTTTTAAAATTTGAAGAACGATTACGATTATTGTCCTTCTAATGGAAGTCTTTACTAATCCCCATTTTTAATGGAGACCTCCCAAGTAGCAATTTCAATGCCTTGAGGACTTGGATGTAATTTATAGAAGTTCTATTAGGCGCCATTCACAAATTACGTAACGCACTAGCGAAAGGGCGGGTAGTAGGTTCAAGCATTGAGACTCAGACAAAAATTTGAAATTTTAGCAACAATGTTTAATTTTAGCATTTAATCAAAACAGATTTAAAAAAGCAGTGAATAGAGCTGAATAGTCTTTGAACAAAATTCGCTTAGATACATAGAAGTACTTCTGCTAAAACTTGTTCGTCGGCCAAGTATGTTGACAATGAATTGTATTTTGAAGAAACTGTGTAGTGCCCATTAAAATATATCCTTATAACTATTGTCTAAGAAAGACAATTATAAAACTTCAAGTCCTAAGTGCGCTAAGTCATGTTAAATTCATCGTAAATCTCAACTGTCTTATACATGTTTAATGAATGCAGTCTGCTAGTTTCTGGCTTGCTTTTTTGTTTTGAGTTTCGCATTGACATAATCATCTTAATTTCTAAATTTAATAAATATATTTAACAAAATTTTGTTAAAGTCAGTGACAAAAGTTAGTAAACACATGCAGTTTATCCATACAAAATGACCAAGTTTAAGAATCTGTATCTCAGCTTCTGATTTTCCGAAATAACTGAAGTTTTGTTGACGAACTACCGCAATTTTGTCTGTAGTGAAATCTTTACATTTCAGTAATTTTTCAAAGAATCTCAAAGGGTTGTTCAAAGAGAAAAGATAGTACCCAAGAGATTTTTTCAATTGAGAGACGGTAAGTTGTAAGAAGTTGGGTATTTTCTGCAAATTTGTGTAACTTCTGAAAATGAACGACTTTGCCGAACAAACCACCCACAACTTACCGTTTTTTGAATTAGGGTAATTCGCTAATTGTTGAACGCTACCCAAATGTTGAACGATCTGTACAAACCATGTTCTAACAGGAAATTGAACCATTTTCAAACAGTTTCAACAGTTTCAAACAGATAATTTTGTAAGTTAGCTGTACTATTGGACACAATAAATTTAATTAGCACATCAATTTCTGAAACGAAATATTTATTGAAAATTTTTATCGGTAGATGGAACAAAAATTTCAATTCTCTTAAAAAATAACTTAAGCTGGGGCTGCTATGAAATAAGCTGTGTGGTAAAACATACTACGTATATTGGGTTAAGCACCTATTCACGATATCAGTTAAAGTCTACTTTAGTTATTTTCTAAACATCCGTACAATTTACTCGTATCTATTAATTATATAAAATTATTTTCAATTGCACTTTCGTTTCACGTACATTTTCCATTTGTTGAACACTAGCCTAACATGAAAGGCTTGGTTTTATCAACAGTATTGCCAGATTTTTTATTTTCGTACCAAACACCTATATTGAAATGGAATATTGCATTACACAATATAGTATTGTTTTTTGCTTTAAATATCTGTTGAATAATTATTATAAAAAATCCTATAATGGTGTATGTTGCAATGGTGAAAAACGCGATTCAGAAAAGTATAATTAATTGCATCCCATTCCCATAGCTATTCTGATTCTTCTTTTTTTTCGAATTTCACTATCTTCACTATGGCATCAATGCCATCACCGTTTGTTTGTTTACACCGTGATTGAAATTACGCATCGGCAGCCGATTTATCCGGAGTATAACCTCAATTTCGCGATTGATGCTGTAATGTCGAAAATAATGTACATTAGGAGAAGCCGCTGAAGTCTATGGAGTGTCGTAGGGGACGATTCACTTCCGTTTCAGCCCAGAGTGGTCAGGAAAGTGCTTCGCGGACCTAACCCTGGCTTCACAACCGACGAGGAGCGCGAACTTGCAAGTTGAATGAATGCGGGAGTAAAACGGTCAACATTTAGCGACAATCGTTCAACATTAGGATAAGATGGGTTATAAATGTGTTCAACAATTGGGTATAGAACTATCTTTTTAAATATATATTTTTTCAATTAAAAATGGAAATTACCGTGCTAAAAATGTTACAGAAATAATTTTAAACAATCGTCTACTGTGTTGAATGCTTTTTTAGCCACCTTTCTATCAAAATTTCCATGAAAATCAAATAAAAAAAAAAACGTCTATCTTAACCGTTTAACATTTGGCGATTTACCCTAAATTGAAAAATGTCAATCTTGATTCACAGGTTCTTCAGAGTTTCTTCTCAGATTGTTCAAGAAAAAGTTTCTAGTGATTTCTGCACAGATTTCTTCTGGAATATTTTCAAGGATTCCTACAGGCATCTCTCCCAGAAATTCCATCAACAGTCAATTCTTACTAGAATTCGTCCCGTAATTCCTCCAGAGATTTTTCAAGGGAGGGAATAATGAATCTTTCCTGAATTTTTTTTTTCAGGAAATCCAACGCTACTATTCTTGATAATTTCCATTAAGAATTACCCTGAAAATGTTTCCTAGCGGGTATCTCAAGATTTTCTCCAGAAGGTTTTCCACTAATTGCTTCAACGATTGCTCCAGTTGTTACTCTAATTTACTCCAGTGTTTTTCACGGGATTCTTACGTAGATTTTGTCAGTTATTCTCGGCCGCTTTCATATGGATTCATCTACGGTTTCTCCCAGGAATTTATAAAAAAAAATGAAATCGGATTCCTTTTAAAATTTCTATAAGAGTTCCTCCAACATTTCAAACAGGAAGTATTCCTGTAGTTTTCCCAACATTTCTCGAGTAAACTGTCAAGTAAAATCTCAATGAATTGTTCAAAATTATAATTTAAGGTTTTACAACAGCAATTATTCCAGTAGTTTCCGTGATCATTCTTACTCAAATTTCTTCTGAGATTCCGTCTGATTTTTTCGAGGAATATCTCCTGCTTAATGGATTTGATTGATCGTTTTTTTAAATAATTATCGTAGTTTGCCTAGAAAATGCAACAAGACTTCCTCATAAATACACGGGATCATTCAGAAATTCTTGTAGGAATTTCATCAGACTACTATAGACTCATATAGAATTTTCTATCAGAGGTATCCCTGGATTTTTTTTCAGGAATTCCAATGATTTCAAATACATATTTTTGACAATTCCCTGGAGGCATCCATGGAAAAATAATCATGGGCCCAGATAACCGTGGAGGTAAACGCGCAGCTTTTCAGCAAGGCCAAGCTGAGTGTCGTGAGTTCGAATCTTTCAGAACGAGGATATTTTCGGGTTGCAAATTTGATCAGCTTTCCAGGGCATACAAACTCAATCAAGATTTGCTTGTTCGGTACTTTTTATATTGGTTTTTTTTTTTGTTGGGGGTTGAAACTACTGCGTCCAATATTTAGAACTATTGTAGTAATTGTTATTGTTATATTGGGTTTAAATTGTTAATTATAAAAATACTAAACATTCAGTTTTTTGATTGAAAACTTCTGAGGTTCAGCAATACCCTCCCCTTGGTTATGCGACCTTGCCGCGATGGGAGGGCATAATCCATTAGCCCATATGATGGAAACCAAAGGCGTAACCTGTAGTGGTGGTATCACATTTTGGCACTTTTTGCTTAAAGCCGCGTCATAATTCATATGGCATAGACGCAATAATATCTCGGATGTGATCCAACGGACATTCTGCGTCATTGATAGAATTGATGCCCATTTCAAATAATTATTCTATTCGAAGTGGACATTAATACTATTGGTGACGTTCAGTTTGCCTTTTGCTAACCAGAATGATCCGTAGCCACTCTTACTATTAGCTAGTTAGATACATCGTTGTCATATACGACGTAGGGAATACATAGGAACTCTTAGGAAAATGACTAGTAGATTCACTGAGTAGAAATGAGTGGCGACAATCTTATTTTAATATGGTTTTTACATTGCCATAATAAGAAATACCTCTTCTGTAACAGCGGTATAAATAATCTAATTCCAGCTTCATTTTCGCAAAATTCACAAGTAGAAAGTAGGCGTTGTGAAGCATTGCATTTGCCACCGAAAAGTGAATCATGTAGGAGACTGTAATAGAAGCCTAAGGTAACTTTACTCTTCAATATTCACTATAAAATGACTATGGAAAGTAGTAATTGTTGAACAGACAAGGAAAGCGACTTTTTTCTTTAAGGATATATGAACGTAATGACCAATAAACACTTTAAACAACAAAAAATAAAATTAACTAGAACTACTACTAAACAGCCTAATTTTGTTAAAACTTGACGACAATAGACATTTAAGACTCTAATCTTACGTAAAAGACAGGAGTAATCAGAATAGCACTTGAATGACAAATTATTCAAAACCATTTCGACTAGACAGTATTAGTAATGACACTACTACACAACTATTTCAAACAAATTCTGATGGAGCTGCTGATTTTCACAATGCTTCCTTTTCTCAGAAGCAAGGGAATATGGGCACTTTTCAAAAACTACCACGTCACAATACTAATAAAAAACAGTGTTCATGTGGGCGCCATTGCCTAGTCCGTCTGAGTATTGGTCCTGGTAGAGGGGAAACTTGGCAAAAGCAAGACCGAGGGCTCAGCCTTGACAAGTTAAGCTGTCAGGCAGCTCCAACTGAATACCATACAAAAAAAAAAAAAAAAAAAACTTCTGAGGTTCAGCAATAATTTTTACTTTTAATCGAAATACGGTAGCTGTCAGACCCATTTCGACCCTAATATAAAAAAAAACGACTTTTCAGTAGTTGAAGTATTTTACTGACATGTCATCAATATCAAATAAAAACAAATTTGCAATACTTTTGATTTATAGGATTTTATGATGCTAAAAATTGACATCGCAAACAAAGTTCGATTGGCAGCACGGCCAAGGCTGAGGAGGTGCGAGTAAGTCCAGCGATGACATTTCGCGACGACGACCCACTCCCGCGCGATGACAGATCGTACGATTTTCCTGGCTTTTCCACCACCCATCCGTTAGCTACCCCCTGCACGTACCCTTTCTGCCGTCGGCACTCAGCATCTGTCAAACTCCGTGCACTCTCGATCTCAATACACACTTTCAGTGCATTGGTTGAGTTACTGCACCGATAAATTGTACGGGAGTGTTTGTAGCCGAAACACCCGCGCTGCTCACCACATGCTGCTGCTGCATAACGGTAGTGTGTGTGGACGCCTGCTTTGTTGAATGGGACATTGTGAGGGTGTGTGTTCCGAAAAGGATCTTGCATGCGGAATGAATGGGACATGCGAATGTGAGAAACATCTCGCCTCTAGGATATGTGCGAAGGATAGATAGAACGAAGGAAAACATGAATGAAACTATCGTTCGTTGGATTATGTGCATGAATGCAGCGAAAATGATTTGCGTTTGAGATGTTCTTGATTGGCCATTCAATTCGTTTGATGATTCTTATGATTTTCGCTAAGTCCAATCAAATGATAGCGGACGATTGGCCCGTTTAATGATTTGAGCAGCACGATTTTATAATACACATGAGAATCTAACAGCTTTTCGATTTACTTTTACTGCCTTCTCGGTTTAGCATCGGGAGCAGCATACACGTATTACATAATGTTGCCATTGATTATTGTTATTGGCGTGATGTCGTAGGTGTTGGTGAGGGACACTTCCAAGGACGACAACATTATGGGCCAACATAGCTTCCAATGGGAAGATCGATGACTCGTGACTATTCGTTGAGGAAAACTTGGGACGAGTAGTTCCTTTTTATGATACGGTTTCAAAGGCTTAGGCTTTCGGAGAGAGGTGATGTACGGGTTTTCTTGAATAAATCAATATTTATATTATTCAATAACAGATTTGAACAAACTTTTTGAAGGTTTTCGTTTTGAAGCACGTATTTTTTGAAATTGAATAATAATCATTTGCTTTGTTGTTTGAGAAACATTTCTAAACAGCTACTAAGCGATTTTAGAATTAATAACCTGTGATCTCGCACTAAAAGCCATTTGGTAACCGAGTGTAGAGCTTGTTGTTACCGAGCAAACGAATGGTTTTAAAAGTTATTCAACGATGCTACGATGAAGAGAAGAAAGATCCTCCTCTATCTCCCAGTGGTGAACATTTTTATCCTGGTCCAGTCATTTGCTTAGAAACAAGGAGCTACACACTCGATTAACAATCGCTTTTAGGGCGAAATCACAAGTTATGCGAGAATTGTTGGTTTCACATTGATTCCCGATTTGAAAGAATATTAGGCCTCACGCTATTCTACATAGATAATTTACCCTATGTCAAGTGCAGCTCTGTACGCCCGAATTGAGGCAGGTACAATCAGCAAACCGAAAAACACCTCCGCGAAAGCGCAAAACATAACGTGAAAAGAACTTGATCCCGACCTTGACCCGGAAATGCACCGTTCGCTATCAGTTTTCCTCTTCCTCATGTGCAAGTGTACATTAGGGTGGTTCAATTTTCATTAAAGTTTAAAAATTGCATCTCTCATCTTTCTTACAATCCTTGTGATGCAAATAGAGTCCTGACAAACTTTTAGTCATTTTGGTGCGGATTTAAAGATGACCCATAAAAGTTGAAGATTTATTTGAAATTATATATGAAAAAAGAACTAAAATAATAGTACTAACATCGGTAGAACCGCTTCATCCATGTTTGTGCTAGTATAAAGTATCAAGCCTTATCACTCAAGCTTTAATGAAAAACGAGTGTTAATGAACCAAAAAAAAATATGGATATCTCTTCCTTCGTCCGTCCGATTGCATTGCTTTGTTCAAACTTTTTCGAATTTTGAACCGCCCTAGTGTGCATCTTATGCGCTTTATAATTGATGTCAATTAACGTAACACGCTGTCTCCCCCCGGGTTGTGTGGTAGTGGCAGGTGGCTTCGGAATTGGGAAATTGATTGGAAATGATTTGTTGGCCATACCGCCATACCGAATATTATGGTGACTTTTGGCAGCTCGTCTCTTATCATACAACCTGGGTCAATGGAGAACGGAAATTGAACTGAGTCGGCACATTTTTCGTACTGGAATGGAAGCATGGTAACAGAAGAGGTTTAGTTGTTTGGAACTTTCACCCACTTTGCAGAACTGTTGGGCATTGTCTTCTATAGCGAGCTTTTAGTGGTAGATTAGATAATTATTGTGGGGTGTAATCAACAGTGTGATACATCATTGATTATCGATGCGTATGGGTGCGGAGCTTGACGTTTGAGCTCTGAAGTTTTCCATACTTAATTGCGTTAGATTGATCACTGGAGCTGGATTAACTTTCATTTGATGAGAACGATTATTAGTTTGCACTTGTATAGAAGCTTCAAAACGGTACGGGTGTACTCATTTTCAATTAAAAATATATATCAATTGACATAGTATATTTATGATATGCTTCTCCTTTCTGGCGTTACGTTCCAACTAGCACAGCGCCTGCGTCTCAGCTCAGTGTTTTTTGGGTATTTCCACAGTTGCCTAAGTTGCCATTTTTTCATTCGTATATCGTGTAGCAGACACAATGATACTCTTTGTCTAGACGCCAAGGAAATTTCAATTACGAAAAAAATCTGGACCGACCGGAAATCGAACGCTTTGCTTTGCACCCGCGTAGCCCTATGGTAGGCTGGGGAAAGTTGAATCTTTCAAGAGATTTCGGGATCGTTCAAGGATTGTCTCCCTAATACTTGCAGGAGTTGTTAGATGCATGCTTTACAAGTATTTCTAGAAAAAAATCTTTCAAATGATTTTTTGATTGATTCCACATGGGTAACTACAGGGCTGGTAGTAGGTCTTTTTTTGGAGAGTTGGTCACTATTTGAATGCAAGTCTCTAAAAATATCTATTTTTAATGGAGGTCTCTTAAGTCTCCTCTCAATCAAAATAGTTTCTAAAGTATTTTTCACAGTCAATCCTGTTGTAAAATTCTAGAAGCTCCAAAAATACCTTCGAAGACAAGTACCCGAAATTTAGATATACCATCAATTCTCATAGAAATCCAGATATTCCTTATTATTTTTCATGGGATGCTTAGAGGGATTCCATTCGTGATCTAACACAAAGTTAAAGTGCGAAGGTGGCGCTGTTCTTAAATGTTTATTAATAACTTCGGAAGGATCGCCACAATCATTTTACTGATAACGTTTTGGTAGTTCAAGTCACAGGGAACCAGAAATTATTGATTTGAATTTGCGAAATTTTTGCAACCTCACCTCACATTAGATCGCCAAAAACTTGCGCCGAAAAATTCATGAGCTCGAGATCGTTGCAAGTCGTGCGCATGGGCGGTCGCGCTTCAAGTTTTCCGCGTTGTTTTTGATTCGGCCAATGAGAACTCGAATCGGCTGATGGTGCTATGCTACCCCGCAAATTGTTCTAAATAAGTAGCGCAATGATCGTATGTCATTGTGGATCCAGACATTCAAAAAAATATTTAAAGCTGTAGCTAGAATTTGCTGAGATTTTCCTATACATTTGAACATTACATTAGTGTATTCTTATATTTTACATTATATTGAGTTGATTGCCATTTTTTCCATCTCCTTCATATATGGAAGCTGTTTCGGATCCGAGTGCTCTTGTAGGTAGATATGAGGACAAATATAAAATAAAAGCGCTTGCAAGAACGTAGGTAGGTGTGTGGAGAGGAGTGAGTTTTTTACATTAATGCACATTTAGGCGAAATATGCAATGTAGGTGAATAAGCTCACCTTTGCAACTGCACCTACGATTCGTGCAAGTGGTCATGCTACGCTATGGTATGCCAACTTGCTGCAAGAAACGCATGAGCATTTCCATTGCCTAGGGATTATCCCGGTTCTTAAAAAATCCTCAAAGGCTCATTCCTAAATTGTGCAGAAAAGGGTTTAGGTATTTTTCCAGAAACTCTTATAAGAATTCCTCCAGGAGTTCCTACGTCAATATTTCCGGTAATTCCTACAAGAATTATCATAGAAATCATCTTAAGAAATCATCCACGGTGTCTTCCTTAAATTGCTTCATAAATTGGTCCAATGATTATTCCAGGAAATCTATTAGGAACTTTTTCAATCCTCTATTCGGCTAGGGATTCTTCATGAGCTTCTTATAAAAAATCATCAGCACTGGAGCTAATGTAAGTTTAGATTAGTAGCTCCGGTATTCAATATTTGAAAGAGAATTCGAAGAAAATTCTCATCTGAATCTTCCTAGAATCCTCTCTGGATTGTAATCAAGATTCTCAGAATTCTCTTACGATTCTCATCCGAATCAGGATTCTCAGAAGAAACCTTTGAGGATTGTCATCAAAGTTCTTTCAGGATTATCATTAGCATTCTCTCAGGCTTCACGAAAAATTCCTCTAAAGATTATCATCTCAATACTCTCGGAATCTCCACAATCTTCTCAAAATTCTCATCAAAATCCTCTAAGGATTCTCAATAGAATCCTCTCGAGGTTCTCACCAGAATCCTCTGGGAATTATCATTAAAATCTCGAGATTCTTATCATATTCCACTCTAGATTCTCATCAGAATCAGCTCGGGATTTTCATCAGGTTCTTGATTTTTGTCAATATCTTCTCGAGATTCTCATCAGCATCTTCTTGGGATTCTCGTCAAAATCCTCTCAGGATTTACATAGGAATCCTTTTGATTTTTTTTCAGATTTCTCTTAGGATTCTCTTCAAATTCCTCTTGGAATTCTCTTCAAAACCCTCTCGGGATTCTCACAACATTATTTTCAGAATTCTCATAAGAATCCTCTCGACTCTCATCAGAATCCTCTCAAGATTCACCAGAATCGTTCTAAGAATTTTATTAGAATCGCAGCAGCTACCACATCAGAAACGTTCCTGGATACTCATTAAGTAGAATTGATCCAGGATTCTCCTTAAAACTTTTAGGATTCTCATCAGAACCCTTCCAGGACTCTAACCACAATCCTTCAAAAGTTCTCAATTGTATCTCCAATTTCGTACAAGATTCTCATCAGACTTCTTCCAGAAATTTATTAGACTGCTTCTACGATTCTTAAAATAATCCTTCCAGGATTCTCAACACGATCATTTCAGGATTTCCAACATAATCCTTATAGAATTCTCATCAAAATTCATCCAGCATTCTCACCCGAATCCTCCCAGTGTTCTCATCAGAAACCTTCCAGTATCCTCATCAGAATCCTATTAGGATTCTTTACGAAATCATTTCAGAATTCCGGCGAGAATGAAAATGCAATGCAATCGCATCATAATTCTTTTCGGATTTTCATCAGAATCCTTCCTGGATTTTCATTATAACCCTTCCAGGATTCACATAAACTTTTTGGGATTATCAATAGACAAATTACAAGGATCTCATCAGAAAATGATATCGTATGTCATGGTTTGGAATGCATAATTAGATACAGGTTTGTTCTCCGGGATCACCTACTGAAAGTTCCGACCTCATTTATCTGACCAAGTCAAATGGTCTAATTATTATTGTAATTCAAATATGTTTCACATGAGATCGCAAGACCTAATAAATACTATATTTATATATGTTCACATAAATACATTCGAAATCTATTGAAATTTCACCAAGAATCACTAGTGGAAAAAGAGGTGTACACTACTTCTTCGGCTGTGTATCCGGATTGACCGATGCATGGAAGGAGCAAACGATCTCCTACACAAAACTCAACAGTCATGTTTCTGTTTTAATAATCTCGTCCAGATTGCTTTCAGGAACAAGGCAGGGAAGTGAACCTTGATCCAACATTGAACAATAATATTAAAAGCATGAATATTACTATTCCCGTCCACGCCCATCGTTACCGTAACTTTGGATAGGGGAAGGATATGTTGATGCAGCACTTACTTAATGAGATGCCACCGACTCAGCGACACCCTTGTAAGTGTTACGGAGTTGGAGGTTGGGAGAGATATAACGTCAGGATTCTCCTTAAAAGCTGGTGGTAGACCAAGAGCATTGTTGAGGGATTTTTTTCACTCAAGTCAGCAGTCTTAGTAGCTGTCCTGCTTTTTCCTGGAATCAAGATTCTCAAATTTGAAGGGATAAACAATGAAATGGGGTTTTCCTTAGCCGAGTGGTTAGAGTCCGCGGCTACAAAGCAATGCCATGCTGAAGGTGTCTGGGTTCGAATCCCGGTCGGTCCAGGATCTTTTCGTAATGGAAATTTCCTTGACTTCCCTGGGCATAGAGTATCATCGTACCTGCCACACGATATACGAATGCGAAAATGGCAACTTTGGTAATGAAAGCTCTCAGTTAACAACTGTGGAAGTGCTCGTAAGAACACTAAGCTGAGAAGCAGGCTCTGTCCCAGTGAGGACGTTCATGCCAAAAAGAAGAAGAAGAAACAATGAATACAAACCATACATTTCAAAATGCACAGTCTGACCATGGCAATACAACGTTTGCCGCGTCAACTAGTCTAATAAATCCTGGACATCAGTTTTAGAGGAAATCTTATTAAATCAGTGGAGGCATCTCTGGAGGAATGGCTGGTTGAATTCTCGAAGATGTAGGGAAATCGATGGAAGAATCACTGGACAAATTCCTGAAAGACTAAGGACTTTCTTGAGACATTTTGTAATGAATATTTGGAGGCATTTCTGAAAAAAAATCGTGGGGTCTCTGGGGTATATTCTGGGGTCACGTTTAAAAAACTCCCGTTTTAATTTTTGAACGTGTTTTGAAAGAAATTCAAGTCCGTAAAAAATCATGAAATGATCATATCTCTGAAGTAATACCTAAAGAAAACTTTTGCCGATGCCTTTTTCATATTTTTTTTTGAGACAAATATAGGGTAAAAGCACTATATTTCGACCCATGAAACAAGCAGATGAGTGGAAAATTCCTAAAAACACTACAAAAAAGCTTAAACTAATATTCAAATTTGGCAATGGAATAAAAAAAAAACATATCATTTGTTTATGTATTACTTCTATCAGATGATTTTTCATTTCATTTTTTTTTTATTTTTATAGATAAATGACTTTATCTTTTTGTGCTATTTTTCGACCCACTGTTTTATTTTTCGACCCATGCATGTGCTAATTTTCGACCTGTACCAAATTGAATCAATATAATCGGTATATTGTATAAGGAAAACACTATATTACTGATTTTTTATCAAGTTTGTGCTTATCTGAAAGGAATGATTTTTTTTTCTTTTCGAGAGCTTAAAGGGAACGTGGGAAGATTTGAACATTATCAGTTTATTTTTGATTTTTCCTCTATTATTTTTTTCTTAAAATCCTCATGGGAACAGTGTAGGCTTCCCATTTCATTAACAAACTTTATGATAAGCAGTTCTACAGTTATTATCTGATAGATCTAAGGAACGCTCCTGAATACCATAAATACTGGTTTTGTATCCCTGTCACATCCTTTGAAGATCTTAATGAGGTTTACATGATAAATTTTACATTTCGTTTATTGCGAAACATTTCGAATGTAAAACGTTTCATAATTCAACTATTTTTTGTGAAATTGCATGATTGAGTTTTGGACTACGATATTATTATTTAAGAGGAAATTAACCATCATCGTTTTACAAATTAATTCAAAACTTTTTTTTTGCTCAAAACTTAAGCAATGTTTAAGAAAATCTATCATTGCATTACACTTGCTATCTGGATTGTGATGATAGATTATGAGGATTTCTGTTAATTTGTACGAAATAACCGGTTTTTCATTTATGATGATTGCTGATGATTGAATTATGGATTCTTGAGCCTTAATTACAACCTGTATGACCAAGGGAAAGCGATATTCATGAACACTAATCGATTTTTCTACCATTGAAACGGTTTTACGTGGAACAAACTACAATACATTCTACTGTTGCAATAGGATGTAGTACAGCAATGGGATATTGTCATCTTTTGCTCAATTTTGCTCGAATTTTGCTCGAATCGTTTTGCTTCAGCGTGGCCTTGTTTCTTCATTTCGGATTTTTTCTTCCACTCCTTTCTAAGAATATCGCGATTTTATTTATCTTGCTCTATCAATTCACTTGGATGGATGTTTTTAAAATATTTGGGCTTTTCAGCAGAATCTAGAAACCCTTCAACAGGCTCTGACGGCTCAAGCCCCATCGCTGACTGCCGAATATCCACTTTTCAATTTCTGTCCTCTCCTCCTTTGCGGTCGGTCCAGCACGAATAACAGACTGCTAGGTATTTCTTTGCCAATCTTGAATTGAATATATGAAATTTGGAAATTCCATAATCGAGTTCTTATTGACTACCTGCTGGATGTCGGTTTTTCTGCGTATTCATTCATTCATTCATATCATTCCATATCATCACCATATCATTTTTATGAAATTAAAGCAAGATCAGTATATTTCTCACCGTTTTGGTTAAAAACCGTTTAAGCAAGAAATTTAACTCCAAGAAAAAGGCATCACCATTATGAACGATGTTTACTTTTGATGAAGGGTCGACTGAAACACATCAACTGCTGAAATCATGGCATTTTTTTTCGACCGGTCGAAAATTGAAACCTGGTGTTTATCAAGCCTGCTTATACGCACACTATTCCTCCTGATGATGGTTCAATTGAAACCGATTTCAATTTGGCGACTTAGTTTCCGAGAACGAGCCAGTTTATGCAAACAAGCCATATCTCGGTCAAATAAATGATGAGCTCGTTTCATACTATTTTCAATCGGCTGAAATGGAATTTCCCAAAAGTGTGCGAGATAAGATTAAATTTATTGATTCTGGTTAATCATAGATTACTAACTAATAATCGTACGGTCATCTATGTTTATTGCGTACACGCTCTTTCTTCATGTCAATTCGCACATTTACCATACTCGTGCTTGCTTTTGTGTCCCTGATTTTTCTTCTGTTCATGAATGACGGTTTTTGGATACCTGTTAGCCTCTGCATTGTGAAATTCGTAACGGAAATGTAGCATGATTATATAACAACCTGTATTTTCTGCTTTATGTTTCCAATACTCTCTGATTCTATTACGTTTACCAGAAGATTGTTCAGAAGTGTAGTTGGTATTGGTATAGAAGGTGATAACCTGGGTACTTTCTTTCCAATTAGATAATTTGTTATTATTCTTGAACTCGACGCGCCAGAATTAGGTTCAGACTTCCAACGGTATCACGGAATTCCAAAATAAGATAGCTGTTATTCATTATTTTGCAACGCATGGATTTCAGGAAAATTATTCGATTAGAATTTCATTACTATTTATGACCTCGCTGGTAGTTCCAAGTAAAGCTCTCTCGGATATGAATATGAGTCTTGTTGTTCGTTCGATGCATGTGGGTGGCAATGACTGTTGACAAAACTGCTACATTTCAAACGATACGTGCTTTTTCGTACCACTAGGCACTTTTCATTCTATGGATGTGTATCTGTACACAATGCACCAGCTACCTATTTTGCTCCCTGCCTGACTGATGCAGTTCCAAACCAACTACACACAGGAGAAGGATCACGAGCAGCGTTGCACAATAATATTTTAAATCATTAAACCTTCCTCAGCCGAGTGGTTAGCGTTCGTGGTTACAAAGCACGAATGCGAAAATGGCAACTTTGGCAAAGATAGCTCTCAGTTAATAACTGTGGAAGTGCTCATAAGAACACTAAGCAGGCTCTGTCTTAGTGAGGTCGTAATTCCAGAAAGAAGAAGATGAAGATAACCTCAAAATAATTTGGTACAAAGACTCCTTACAGATTTTGATCCCCCTTTTCGAGAAACGGTCCCCCTGTGCGTCGTCACCATCGTCCGTTCGGTTGCAATTGTCGAGTACAAAGCCACCTTTCATGATTAGATGGCACTTGGTGACGTGTATATATTTTTTTTCGTGACAGTTGTGCTTCCGCGAAGTGGTATGCGAAAGCCAGCACGAACTCCCCGATTCCCGTCGTTTAGCACGCGTACTTGGGGTTCATTGATCGATTGCGGACTGCGATATTTAAGCAAGCCTTTCAAAATTAACCCAGTCCGTACTTAGACGACAGATGGCATTCGTTTGAGTGACAGTAGAGATAATAGTGGCATCATTCAATCAGTTTTGTGTAAACCAGACACTTGAATCCACAAAGGGGTATAAAAGTTTTACTTTATTATGAAAACTTCCCCCTGAAAAATATCATAAAAATAACTATAGGTTCGATAAGGTTAATCGTAAATCGAAATGTAATCATTTTGTAGCAGCTGTCAAACCAACTTTGTTATCATTAATTTAGTCACTACACTATTTTATTAAATTTAGGGGAGGGATTATTAGAGTATGTTTAAGAGAAAAAACTACTAATTGCACTGAATAAATAAATAAAATAATAAAATCAATAGTAAGGCGAGCAAATACCTTTAAACTCTAATATTTATTTATTTATTTATTTATTTGATTAATTCATCTGACAGTTGTCTACATAAATATACTTAATAGTTATTGTAGCATCCTTGAACTAGTCACCCTCCTTTTAAAGCATCCAGTAGCCCCTCCGAAGTCAAACAGCGCTTCAACTAAAGAAAAGGTTCGCAAACATGCGGTCAGTGGTTCGTTACAGCCATAAGAAGTGCGGTGAAATCTTGTTGTCAACATAGTTGAAGACCTCAATTGCCTGCCCATTGTACGGAAGTTGACACGAGTTAGAAGCGCAGGTGCATCGATCTCTCCATATGTTGCTTATCTTGACGGATAGGCCTATTTCGTCTGCGACTTACAGACTTCTTCAGTGTCGAGTGTTCGACTTTTTTTTTCTCTTATTAATTTAGTCGCATAAGATTACAGAATAGTTTCGTATAAAATCTATAAACTCGAATTGCATGCCATCTTTCATCAAATAAAATATGCACATATATCACCTCCACTATTGTACGTATTAGGCCTTTTGACGACATGTTATACGGAACCTTTGAACGCAAAAGGTAATTTCGTTATGCGTACATTCTGGTTGTCTGAGCAGAATGTACGTACAACGAAATCACCTTTTGCGTTATGCGATGCTTATATGTGTAAAGTTTCACGTATAAGAAACATGCAATGTGAGTGAGGAGATTTTATTGCAAATTAATCAGTACTCTTATGCGATTTAATTTATGGTAACAAGGTTGATTTGATAGTTGGTATGTGTCCGCCTCACTTTGTACTAGTATACGGAACGTAACGCAATGTATATATGAACTCATGTGTGACATAATTTGTATAAATAAACGACTTTATTTGTAAACTGTTGTGCGACTTCTGGTTGTCTGGGAAGTCGTTATATTACAGGCAAAATGGGCCTATCTGTCATAAGATAAGCAAAATATTAGAATTTAACGGAATTTATTTTTTCTTTGCAAAGTTAGTTACAGTTAACTCTCCCTTACTTGATATTCCGTATCTCGATATCGAGTTAGAGAACCATAGTAAATGTTGGTTTTCATGGCTAACTCGATGGTCCCTTAGATCGCAGTTGCATTGGTTTTGTGTTCTGTAACTCGATACCTCCCTAACTCGATGGTCCCTTCAATATCGAGTAAGGGAGAGTTAACTGTATAAAATAAAGTGAAATGCTGAAAATTCTACAAGTGTTCATAATCAAGCGTTGCAGGATTCGTTCTCAATTAATTTCGAAGCAAGATCAAAGGAAGTGAAGAAAATCATCACATCTGTATCGGTTCTTGTTCAGCAATGTTTTGCAATCAATGTAACCCGAACGAGAGCCCCAAAAAGAGAGTGATGGGGAATCTCTTTTCTGTCGCTTATTTGCCATTTGGGGTAGGGGTTTTGTATTGTAGGTTTGATGAACATTCCAATAAATCTGGCAGCAATACTGTCCCCCATGTTTGGAGCTTATTTGGATGGGTTTTATCATGCACTGTTATCCGCCCGATCCAATAAGCGCTGTAGCAGAAGATGATAAACAGACTCTCATGATGCAACGTTATATATAGCAGGTCCGGCTCTTAGTATGTGTTTGCTTGTATTAGTCACGAAAAAGATGTAAACAAAACGATCAGCTAATGGTGACGACAAGGCTGCGAAAAATGTTGTTCGCAGCTTTCTCAACGTGACGTCATCTTCGGCTACTTCCTGAACTTTCGGCTCGCCGAAGTTGGCATTGCACAACTACCACTTAAAAATGGATGTTATTACAAATACTAATTTGATGTTCGCCCACACCTCTGAATACCCCACATCGCTCATGATGCGCTGCGGATCATGATTGTTACAAAAAGCGATAGGTGAGGGATACTCTCAATCGTCTCAACATTAAATCTCTATTCATAATAGTTTTCCAAAAGTAAAATTGTAGATCTAGAGAATGTTTTCTAAAAATTTAAAGATAAAACCTATGTATTTCGATTTTTAACATAGTTGGTAGTCAAAAACCCAGTATTTTTACTGAACAGATTTAGTGTGTATATTGTTTTGTTTTTCGTTAAATTAAAATTTGCATGTATCTGGAAGAATACCAGATAGAATTTCTAGAGAAATTTATCCTGGAATCCCGAAACAAGGTTCTGGCAAACTCCTTATTTTATATCCAGAACCAAAAAAAAAAAAACAAATCGAAGGATTTTGAAACAAGTCGAGCTATACATTCTGATTTTGAATATCACAATACAATATTACTTAATCCATGCTAGAAAGTTTCCGTGAATTCGAGACGAGTAAGCATTGTGACTCCAATCTGGGGTTTGAGTCTATTGAAGATTGTCAAAAAAGGATTAATTTCCTCGTTGTAAATTTATGTTATTCATCAAAAATATAACTGGAGTACCTTTCAATCATGTGATCTTGGACAAACTGGAAAAGCCATCAGGTATCAGGTAAGTTTGCCGGCATTGATCGAAGGCCATGCAAACTTTCTTGGCTCTAATTTCGTACAAGTCGAATTCCTCGTGGTTTTAATAGAACAATAGATGTTTTATTCGGGTTAACATATTAATGACACCAATATTCAACTACCTGAAGGTAGTACCTGAAGAACATTTTGCTTATACCCATACCCACTATCAAAGCTAGATAGTCATCGGCAAATAACTAAATAGTTTATCTGTTACTAGATTTTACAAAAGTGATGATAAGACTCCCCTTGGGAGCATCCGTAAACATTCAAATTCCATTGCGCAAACTGACGCCATGTCGAGAAGGGATGTTTTTTTAGTCTCGTTCAGCAGATCGAAGAGCCTTTTTGTAAGCTTTGCGACTCGGCTTGAACGACTCTGATTCAGATGTACGGTGTCTGTTCTAACTTTTCTGTTTTGTTGTTTCATAAGTCAAAGCATATTGGAATTCCACCATAAGATTCCTATCGTAGTCTTCACGGGCTGCAGAGGATGACTTTCTTCTGAAGCTTTCTTAATTCTAATTCTTCTTTCTCAAGATGTAGTATCAACGGCATCGGAACCCAGATAGCCGTAGCGGTAAACGCGCAGCTATTCAGCAAGACCAAGCTGAGGGTCGTGGGTTCGAATCCCACCGGTCGAGGATCTTTTCGGGTTGGAAATTTTCTCGACTTCCCAGGGCATAGAGTATCTTCGTACCTGCCACACGATATACGCATGCAAAACTGGTCATTGGCATAGTAAGCTCTCAGTTAATAACTGTGGAAGTGCTCATAAGAACACTAAGCTGAGAAGCAGGCTCTGTCCCAGTGGGGACGTAACGCCAGAAAAGAAGAAGAATACCGTTACGAATTGTAATGGCCTGCGGCTTGTAACCTTCGCTGCTGCTAGGGGGATGGCAATCAGCAGTACTTCGCCCGCAAGAATATCTGCAAACACACATGGAGACACCCTAGTGGCGATGCCTGCTCCGAAATAGACCAAGTTCTGGTTGACGGGCGATGTTTCTCAGATGTTAGGACCTTTCGAGGTCCTAATATCGACTCGGATCATTATCTCATTGTAGCTAATTCTGGCGCGGTTTACAAGTGTCGCGAGTTCTAGAAATAATCGAACGCTGCGCTTCAATATCCAACGCTTGTCGCCAGTAGCTAGACGAGCAGTTGGGAAGAATCAACGTTTCTTGAGATGTCAACAGCCTGTGGGACCCAAATATAACGGTGTGGGAGGTGATTGGCACTGGTCAACGAAGAAGACGAAACGGCTGGTTCGATGAAGAGTGCCGAAGAGTGACAGACGTTATGAATGAAGCCGTATGCTAGTACACGGCAGAATAGAGAGCGGTACAGGGCAGCGAGAGCCGAAGAAAAGTGAATCAATCGCAGGAGGAAAAGACAACACGAAGAAAATGTGGCAGCTGAAGCTCAAGATAGCATGAACTGGAACGATATGCGGAAATTCTATGGTTAATGGCGCAGGACACAATGGACCGATGCACGAGTTCACTATTTGACGTTTGAGCGGTACCGTGTTATTTACGTGACCATGGCAACGAGTGAATTCTACACCGCTCAAACGTCAAATTAGTGCTAAAGTAGTGTTTGATGGGGATGTACTTGAAGTTGCTGAAGAGTTTGTTTATCTTGTGACATGATGACAATGACGTATTGTGGCTGCGAATAGGGCCTTTTGCGGACTATGTAATCAGTTTAGGTCCCGCAACTTGCATAGAGTATCTTCTGGCATATAGTATCTTCGTACCTGCCACACGATATACACATGGAAAAATGGTCATTGGCATAGTAAGTTCTCAGTTAATAACTGTGGAAGTGCTCATAAGAACATTAAGCTGAGAAGCAGGCTCTGTCCCATTGGGGACGTAACGCCAGAAAGAAGAAGAGAACGTCAGGCTGAACGTACCAAATCTGACACATGACAGGTCATCTTGGTCTAAAAATACTAAGCTTAGAAGCAGACGTGGTCCCATTGCACACGAAAAAAAAGAACAAGAAAAAAAAGTCCAGAAAATATTAATTTTGAAGTCACGTGCATCATCCCTTCTAACCCCCAGTACCAAGTCCATTTTAGTTGCTACACCGTGCATTTATTAATGCCGCGCCTCACCCGCACGTGTGGATCTGCTGCGGAAGAATTTCGCCATTTCTGTGTGCACTTCGAGCTTCGTTTTTTCACTGGAACCTGTTGCTCGTTAATTCGCTAGTGTAAAGTTATTCCACGGGCCGTGTTGGCCTCCATCTATTTGCGTCCTTATTCAAGTTGTTTGCTTTCAGTAAATCCAGGACGCTTGGCTCACGATGACTAGCTAGAGGTTGTGCGAAGGTATACAATGTTCATGCTGAAAGTTTTAATGTGCACGGCGATAAACCATAAGCCGCTATGTCATGCAATGTTTCGCTTTTTCTAGCCCATAGATTAAATTAGCAACGATTAAAACTAGTAGGTAGTTTGAGCTTCCATCGAACATCACGGAGCATGCTTCGTTAGGATCAATTTAGATGTCACTTTTGTGCTTCCAGCATCTAGCTAAATGTAAAGCATCTCTGCCAAACAGCAAGCTCTCCTGGGCTACACGACAAACTAGGTCAGTGTTTGCATTGATTGCAGAAAGTTCCCAATATAATGTCTCCCATTTCCTGCCGTCGGAGCTCCATTTCAGCAGCAGTGTGTGTTGTTTGTATTAGAACTTTTTTTCCTTCTAGAAGAGTATTGGAATCATTTCGAGATGCTAATCGGCGATTAAAATGTTGCGTATAGGCATTATAATAAATGTAGACAGAAATTTAACAGCTGGAGAGACGTCCCAATTGCTTCTCAGGAGCACTTCCATATTTATTAACTGAGCGCTTTCTTTGCCGAATGACCAGTTTTCCATATGTATATCGTGTGGTAGGTGCGAATATTCTCTATAGCCTTGGAAGTCGAGAAAATTTCCATCCCGAAAAGATCCTCGACCGATGGGATTCGAACCCACGACCCTAAGCTTGGTCTTGCTGAATAGCTGCAGTTCAATCTCATGGCATATTACGTCATTTGATACATAAATTTACGTCATTTTATTTGCTTCAATAGGTTGGACAAATATGATGTAAATTTAAATGATTTTTCTAAGTTTCTAGCGAAACGCATTGCAGAGCGAAAGAGAGGGCAAATTGCGCCGCAGCAGAATCGATTAGGAGTTTATCCACGTGGGTGGCTAATAGTTGCACAGGAATTAGGTGGGAGCAGGACCTTGGGCGGTCTGGCGATGTACTGCTTCCATGAATAGGTTCTCATCCTGGACTGAGCCGTGCGGAGCCAAAGCGGTGCGATTTTTACGATGCTAACGGCGTTAGAGAATGCTATCCTGTTGTCCCTTTTGGCAGCGACAAGGCTGCTTCCAGTTTTTTCCCTCTTCCTAATTCACTGTCCCAAAGTGGAGAGGTCTTTCGCAAGCAGTCCCCGCCGCGAAGAGTGCTCCACTTCCTAATAGTGTGCCACTCTATCATTTGTCAAAAAACTACTTCGTTTGATGAGTTGTGTTTTTCGGCAACCTTGTCGCTGAGAGGTTATGAGATTTAATTACGTGATGCGTAAAAAGGCTTTTTCGTCACCTGCTACTTTGACACATTGCAAAAAATTACTCAACAAAAAAAGTCATGACGTTATAATGAAGTTTTAAGGCGTTGTAACAGTATTTCTATCATTTGAAATGTCTGTGATGTGATGGTGTTTTACAATTCGTATTTGCAAAAAAAGTCATGATTATTCAAGGCAGTTCCCAGCAATAGAAGATTGCAACAATTTTTGTCTAAAATTATTAATCATTTTATTCGACATTTGTTCCAATGTTTCAACATTATATATTCTATGTAACTCATTTGAACTATACAAAGGTAGAAGCTTCATTTTCAAAATTTTATTTTGAATTCTCTGCAGAGATTTCTTTCTAGTATTTCAACAGCAAGTCCAAATTGGTACAGTATACAACATGGCTGGCTTGAAAATTTGTTTGAATATCAAAAGCATGTTCTTAAGACAAAGTTTTGATTTTGTATCAATAAGGGGATAGAGACATTTTACATATTTGTTACATCTGGCTTGAATGCCCTCAATGTGATTTTTGAAAGTTATATTCTTATCTAGCATGAGCCCTAGATACTTAACTTCATTTGACCAATTTATTGGAACCCCTTTCATCGTGTCAACATGTCTACTTGAAGGTTTCAAATAAAGAGCTTTTGGTTTATGTGGGAATATTATAAGTAAAATATGGGAAGCATTAGAAAAAATCTTCCATTTTTGCAAGTATGATGAAAATATATCCAAACTTTTTTGCAATCGACTACAGATGACACGCCGACTTCGTCCTTTGGCGGAGAGGCCTGTGTCATCCGCAAACAAGGATTTCTGACATCCCTCAGGTAACTCAGGTAAGTCAGGTGTGAAAATATTGTATAGTATTGGTCCCAAAATGCTGCCTTGGGGAACACCAGCTCTTACAGGAAGTCTTTCAGATATGGAGTTCTGATAATTAACCTGAAGTGTACGATTTGACAGATAACTTTGAATTATTCCAACAATGTATATTGGAAAATTAAAGTTTTTTTAATTTTACGATCAAACCTTCATGCCAAACACTGTCGATTGCTTTTGCTATGTCTAGAAGAGCAAGACCAGTAGAATAGCCTTCAGATTTGTTGGAACGGATCAAATTTTTTACACGTAAAAGTTGATGAGTGGTCGAATGTCCATGGCGGAATCCGAACTGTTCATTGGCAAAAAAAGAATTTTCGTTGATGTGGGCCATCATTCTATTCAAAATGACCTTTTCAAAAAGTATACTGATGGAGGAAAGCAAACTGATTGGACGATAGCTAGAAGCTTCGGCAGGATTTTTATCTGGTTTTAAAATTGGAACAACCTTAGCATTTTTCCATTTGTCAGGAAAATATGCTAACTGAAAACATTTGTTGAATATGTCAACTAAAAATGATAAGCTACTTTCTGGAAGTTTCTTGATGAGGATGTAGAAAATTCCATCATCGTCAGGAGCTTTCATATTTTTGAATTTTCTAATAATAGTTCTCACTTCTTCCAAATCAGTCTCCCAGGCATTTTCGAAAACGTTCTCTTGATTGAGAATATTTTCGAAGTCCTGAGTAACTTGATTTTCAATTGGACTAGTAAGTCCTAAATTAAAATTGTGCGCACTTTCAAACTGCATAGCAAGTTTTTGAGCTTTTTCGCAATTAGTTAGTAATATTTTGTTTTCCTCTTTCAATGCCGGTATTGGCTTCTGAGGTTTTTTCAAGATTTTAGATAATTTCCAAAAGGGTTTAGAGCCAGGGTTCAATTGAGAAATCTTATTTTCAACATTTTTGTTTCCTAATTGTGCTAAACGTTTCTTGATTTCTTTCTGCAAATCCTGCCATTTAATTTTCATAGCAGGATCGCGAGTGCGTTGAAATTGCCTTCTCATCACGTTTTTAAGACGGATCAGGAGTTTAAGATCATCGTCTATAATCACGGATTCAAATTTTATTTCATGTTTTGGAATTGCAATGCTCCTGGCTTCAACAATGGAATTTGTTAAAGTTTCAAGAGCATTGTCAATATCAAGTTTTGTTTGTAAAGAAATGTTAACATCAAGATTAGAATCAATATATGTTTCATATATATTGCAGTCGGCTCGAAAATGATTGAAAGTATAGCTGATAGAATTGCGAATCGCTTCATGGGATATTCTAAATGTAACAGGGACATGATCAGAATCAAAATCAGCATGAGTAATCAGTTGGCTACAAAGATGACTAGAGTCGGTTAAGACCAAATCAATCGTAGATGGATTTCTAGAAGAGGAAAAACATGTAGAGCTATCAGGGTATTGAATTGAGAAATATCCTGAAGAGCACTCATCAAATAAAATTCTGCCGTTGAAATTACTTTGAGAATTATTCCATGACCGATGTTTGGCATTAAAGTCACCAATGACAAAAAAATTTGACTTATTGCGAGTCAATTTTCGCAAGTCAGTTTGGAGCAAATTAACTTGCTGTCCAGAGCATTGGAAAGGCAAATAGGCAGCTATGAAAGTATATTTACCAAGCTGTGTTTCAACTGAAACACCTAAAATTTCAAAAACTTTAGTTTCAAATGACGAAACAGTTGATGTTTTATACGCCTATGAATGATGATTGCAACTCCCTCACATGCCCCATCAAGTCGATCATTACGATAAACAAAAAAGTTAGAATCTTCTTTTGAGTTTGGATCCAGGTTTTAAATAGGTTTCAGTAATAACTGCTATATGCACGTTATTAGCTGTAAGAAAATTAAACAGTTCGTCCTCTTTACCATTCAAAGAACGAGCAGTCCAATTTGAAACATTTAAATTATTACCTATTTGATCCATTAAAAAACGTAATCCAATAACAATTTGATATGTAAATTTTACACCAACTTGGACTGCTTCGGTCATAGTGGTGGCTTTGAACATTGCATCAATCATTGAATTCAATTGTTTAGTTAGAAAAATAAAATCAAAGGAAGACATATCACTTGAAGTGAGTAGATTATCTGATTTTCCGTTAGAATTTTCGGTAGACGAAGAGGCGGACTTGAAGTTTCCTGTGGCGGCAAGGTTTTTTTTTTCATTTGATTTGAAACAAATAGAACGGGTACTCGTAGTATGAAAAGGAGAAGAGTTCAAATTACCTGCATTCGAAATTAAGAGATTCGAACGGCTATCCGACGGAACAATATTAGTTTGTGAATCAGCATGGTTATAATCTTCCTGATGGGTGTAATTCCTAATCAAGCGATCGTTAACTGAAAAATGTGCATTGTTCGATACTTTACCAGGGGAATTCCGGAAACGACCGTTATCGTAACGGACATTACCGTTTATCTGCCTGGCACGAGTCTCGACGACTCGCCTACGCGAAGGACAAGCCCAAAAGTTAGACTTATGATTGCCCCCGCAATTTGCGCATATGAACTTATCGGTATCTTCCTTCACAGGACAGATTTACCATCCATGCGGCCATGTTTGGTACCAAGACTCTACTTTTGACACCGACGGCACTGAGTGAGGTTCAGCTAATTTTCTCCAGGTTTCTGGGAATGTTCCCATCTCACACAGACATCGAACATAAGTCTAGCTTTTTCTAAAGCTTTAATATCATTTAGATCTTTTTTGTTAAAGTTAATTAAATAATATTCTTGAGAAAGCCCTTTCCGAAGAATGCCAGATTGGGTTCTCTTTTTCATAATGATTACTTGGACTGGGGAAAATCCAAGTAAATCATTTATTCCATTTTTGATCTCTTCAGGTGACTTATAGCCACTTGAGAGACCTTTCAAAACAACTTTGAACAAACGTTCAGTTTTGTCGTCATAAGTATAAAATTTGTGCTTCTTCTCTTCAAGATGTTTGAGAAGAAGTTCGCGATCTTTAAGAGTTTCCGGCAAAACGCGACAGTCTCCTTTCTTTGCTATTTGGAAGGAGACCTTGGTTCCCATAATGGAGTTGAAGATCTCTTGCCTGAAACCCCCAAATTCGGAACAACTGACTATTTACATACTCCTGACCCATTACGTAAATGGACGTTTCAGTGTAGTTACTCAGATATCCAACAACGGATGAAAAAGGAAGGGTGAAGATAAGTCCTAGTAGCAATTCCTGTTCGCACAACGCATAACTATATCCGCAATGGATTGCAGGATGAATCGTAAATTTCGTCACTCCAAACTCCATTGCTATCTCTAGTGTTCATCTCAGGCGGCAATGCTGTTCCACGTCATTCGATGACTTCAGATATTTTGCGAATCGACACCGACTGTGGTATGATCTCTTTGGAACAGTTTTGTCATAGCTTACAGTACAAGGTTAATGACAAACCGGCAGCGCTATCCAAACCACTCATCATTCTCAACTCAACTGGGTACATCAGCTTAAGTTAGAGTGCTTTTTTGCATCTGTTTATATGATGTTTCTCAAGTTTTGTGGTCTAGAAAATTTGCGTTGGTTTCCAAGTCATGTGCAAATATAGGATATTATTGATTTAAAGAACTTCGATTTTTCTTAATCACTGGTTATGCGTTCATTTGTAAGAGCTTCTTCTTCTTCTTCTTCTTCTTGGAATTACGTCCTCACTGGCACAGAGCCTGCTTCTCAGCTTAGTGTTCGTATGAGCACTTCCACAGTTATTAACCGATAGCTTTCTATGCCAAAGTTGCCATTTTTGCATTCGTATATCGTGTGACAGGTAGGATGATATATATACCCAGGGAATTCAAGGAAGTTTCGATTACGAAAAGATCCTGGAATTCCGACCAGGACTCGAACCCAGACAACTTCAGCATGGCTTTGCTTTGTACCCGTGGACTCTAACCACTCGGTCAAGGAAGGCATTGTAAGAGCTGTAATACCCAAAATTACCATAAAAATGCCAATAAAAATCAATTTCTGATTCCAATTCTCAGCGTACCCCACCATCTGAAATGTAAAGCAAATGTTTACCATTGGGGACAACCCCTCTTTTACGATACAATAAACACAGCAAACAACTGTCTTGTGTAGTTATATAGGGAAAAAATGCCGTGCGGTTAGTGAACAACGTGCCAAATTATTCATTTCGCGGGGCAATTCCATGCGTTCTAATTGTCCATCTACAATCTCCGCGTGAATATCTACATAAATAGGTAATGAGACTTTTGCCCCGCTCACTTGTTGGAAATTGCTCCAATCTCTGATGTGATGTAATAAAACTGAAACTTAGAGGGGGGAAAGTGAACCCCGCATCGCACGCGTCCAGATTGAACTTGTGCCACTGAACTGGAGTGCCGCTTCCCGGGTAGAGGTTAATACCAAAACATTAATAAAAAACTTTAATTTTCCAACATAGATTGTTAGAGTAATTCAAAATTATCTGTCAAATCGTACACTTCAGGTTAATTCTCAGAACTTCAGATCTGAAAGGCTTCCTGTAAGAGCTGGTGTTCCTCAAGGCAGCATTTGGGGCCAATATTATACAATATTTTTACATCTGACTTACCTGATCTTTGTTTGCGGATGACACAGGCCTCTCCGCCAAAGGACTGCATGTCATCTGTAGTAGATTGCAAAAAAGGGTTGGACATTTTTTCTTCACACTTGCAAAAATGGAAGCCTTCTTCTAACGCTTCCAATACTTAACTTATAATATTCCAACATAAACCAAATGCTGTTTACTTGAAATCTCTTTATTATTATAATCCTCCACTATCCGGGTAACTCGAGGCCACATACTGACTAGAGAATATTGTTTTACACCCTTCCTTAGCCCAGCTGGTTGGAACCGTGTCATCCAATGGCATCGGCTGTTAAACAGCAGCCGCAAATATGGATGTATAAGCGGCGAGTTTTTTTGCTATCCGATTACCGATTCATCAGGAATAGGAAGGCGGCATGTTCTGTTCAGTCAGTGAATATGATGAAGAGGGAGAAATGTATCTATATTTCGGATTAGATTAAGAGTGTGTTCTGTTGTTTTTGACACGTTGTACTATTTTTAACAATTTCCCACGTACCAACGTAATTAATGCCATGTTCGCTGACATGAGTTTGACCACTGCATCCTGTAGAGATTGAATTGTTATTCAAGTGCACACAATCTGTAACTAGAATATGGAAATTTTTCATTGCGTTTCATTTTTCCTCATTACTAATTTCTGAGAGAGAAGGCAAAAAGGTTCAGTTTTAAAGCTCGTTTTTATAAAATGCTTCCGATATTTCTCATGGAGTTCTGACATAATTTATTGCTTCATAAACTGTTTATAAGAAAATAAATTTTCTTGCAATACCCTCACAAAAAATCTTGTTGAATAGCAACTTGGGATTCATAAAAAATCTATGTTAGGAAACCATTGAGATTCCTTGTAAATTTCTCTAATTTTTCTTTTGGAATTGTTTGACTAAAATTTGGTAAGAATATCGAAGGATTTGTACAAGAATTCCACCAGGAATTGAATTAAGAAAAAATCCTGCAGCGAATACTGGAGGAATTTCTCCAGGCAATTGTCTGAATTTTCACTGGAGATTTTTAACATGACTTCAATCTAAAAATTCTCTTCCGTGTTAGAAAAAAAGTTGTTATAGAAAGAAATATTTAACTAGTATACCTTTCACATCCATCACATGAAATACAAAAAAATGAACAAAATAATTTGGAATGCAAGCATATATGTTCAGTAGCGGTTTGTGCGTTAACTCCTCTTAACTACGGCCCTGCATAGACCGCAGTACAAACAGCTGTTCATTAGTTACTATCCAAGTGTACACAAATCGCTGCTCCTCAAACATTACACCATTATAATTTCTGTTGGAACGCGTAGCACTGCTGGGCACCAGTATCATTGTAAACAATTTGATAACACCCGCATGCATGCTACTCCCATTTATGACCTGCTCGAACAAGAAAAGAAAGGACCAAACTATTCTGAATCATTAGTGCAACGTTATCAATGTGTGTTTCTAAACAAGACAAAGCTTCCCAGTCGGTAATCGGACACTTGTGTGCAATTCTTGTCTACGGAGCAGAATTACTTACTCGGCAGGACAAAAGACGCCACCGTCATCGTTCAAGCAATAATTCTATGGTTCTTTGGTTGCTATTTTTATCGCCGTGATAATTGTAGTGGAAATTGTGGTCACCGTTTCGGTGCGACATTCCAGCTGGCTGCAGGTAAAAAGAAAATCATTTGGTGGAGGAAAATGTTTCCGCTGACGCAATGTCCCCGTTCTAGATTTATGATTTGAATAAGCCGCTTTTAGTCAAACTTTCAAAATTCTGTTTACGGGATCAATTTGACTTCAACAGGAAGTTGTGAACAGAGTTGGGCAATTACCTACACAGTTCGAACGAAACGTGTAAATTTCTGAGACATATAATGCACATAATTGGAGCGTGGAATATCATGGATATTTACATGATATGTCATGTAAACTTCAATAGAGTCCTAAAGCCCTGTCCCAATTTTAGTGCCAAACGCTTAAGTTTAGGCCAAAAACACATGTTTACTCAATTTTCTAATGTTTTCCGTTGGTTTAAGCCCAAAAAACTTTTTTTTAGATTTTGTCACATCCTTTGGCTTAAACTCAAATTTTGGGTGTATTTTGTTTTCCGTGTCCCTTACGAAATGTCAGATAGGAACAACCCCAGTGGCCGAACTAAAACCCCTGTGGTGTTTTTGTCGACAAAGCGAACGTCAAACATGATCAAAAGTGTCAAGGTTCATTTATGGACCAAATTTTTAAATTAAAGTTTAAACATGATATAGCCATTATTTGAGCGGGAAAAATTGCTAAAGTAGTTGCAAGAACATGCTCTTTCGTGTTATTAAATAAAAACAAGATTTCATTAAAAATTTTAGGACCCAATTATATGTCATGTAATCTAGCAGGATCCTGAGTGATTACATGACATATAACACATTTTTACATGATTTCAAACTGAAATTTGACGTCATGTTTACATCGCATAAATGAAGTTTACATGACGTGTAATCTTCTATATTTTTAACTGTGTACTCTTCAATTCGAAAACGATATTGAGAGTGATTAGTATGCCACAGATATGCCTAACTTCTAAAAACATATAACAATACTACCATCCACAACTTACCGTTTTTTAGTTTAACTAAAAATCTCTTGATTTCTTACTTTTGTCTCCGAACAAATTTGAAACTTCTTGCAAAATGATTTCACTGCAGGTTATTTGTAGTTCGTCATCCAAATTTTAGCCAACTCAGACTACCAGAAGCTGAGATACTGGGACTCTGTATGGGCATTTTGTATGGAAAATCAGCATTTGGTTACTAACTTTTTAGATTTTTAAAGTTCAATTTGTCGAAACATTAATCATAACTAAATCTGCCAGATATTCACAGATCATAGGCGTGCGATTCAAAGTAAACAAGTCAAAGATTACTTTTCAATCATATTATCTGTGATTATCCATCACCTTGTGAAACGATCAAACTTTCATTGTTGAATAGTTCGAAGTTTGGATTTTTGCGTTATCTAGTTGTAGCTTCAAGGGTATATGTAGTTGACAACATTTTTTTATCTTTATTATTGAGGTTTTTAGCTGTCGCAGCTGGTTCGCTTTGACAAAATGTTAATAAATGCTCAATTTAGTTTTACCAAATCAGGATGGTAGTGTTTTCTAACACCTAATTACCTAGATATAAAAAATGAATTTAATGTTGGGAATGATACTAATAAATGTCGAATCTTTAAGAATCAATCACATCATATTCTAAAATATAATATTATACATACAGATTCACAAAATGTTATGTTATGCTGTGTAAAATAACATGTAGCGAATCATTAGGGATGTTAATCAAATTTTTCAGTCTACAATTCCGTATTAATTTATTTCAAACCAATCTAACTTTCATTTTTTTCTTTTTTCTTGCAGTCGAGTGACGTTGCCCCTAACGGTAGAAGAGGTAAGTTGAACAGCTGATGTTTCAAACAATTATGCATTATAAAAATGTTACAAATCGTCAATTAACGATACATATACTTTCTTCAGCAAATTTGCTCAAAAGCAGTCTGCGCATATAAAAAAAAAATCTGCGATGAAATATGGACGAATACTTTACCAGATAGCGCCAAAAAAGGCAACAATAATGTTTCGAAAATTTATCCAGGTGTTTATTAAGGAAATCCTTCAAATTTTTTCTCAGGAACTCTTCCAAGGGGTTCCACAGAATTTCATTTCTGATATCCCTTGCAGAAACTTTTAGACCCCAAGCTAGAACATGTTAAGAAAAACAATGGAATTACCCTGGAATAAATGCAATACGTTTTAGATGTAATTCCTGAAAACAAAATCAAGTTATATCACTTAAGACATTTCTGATTATTTGTTTTAATTTTGTTTACTTTTGAAAGAATCCTTAAAAGTTTCCGATTTTTCTATGATAATTTTCGTGGATCTTTTTGGGAAGAGAACTTTAGGTAGAATTCTTAGATTACATTCTTAGAAAACTCAAAAGAAAGACAAATTTCTTCGAAGAATCCATGAAGTATTTTCTTAGGGAATTTCTGCCTAAAACAATGCTTGGAGATGTTTCTAGTGAAATCCCTGATAAAATCCTTGAAAAAAATCAACAGTTTCTGGTGGAATTTTTCAGAATGATTATAATTAATTGAGTTTGGTGTAAATTATGCATTGAAAAGTTCTTGGGACGGAGTATTTCGTAGATTGCATACTGAAAGCTGCCATGTTGGTTACTTTACCACTCTTACTCCAATTGCTTATGGAAAACTTTTTTGGAATGAATAGCTGTCTAATCGGAAGTCAGAGATGAAAAGACATGATGGTATGACACCTACTTAAAGAGAGGCCAGCGACTCACCGATCCCCTCATAGATATCAAGGAGTTGCTTTATTAAAGGGTGATGGCCTTGGATTAACTATAAGCGAGTGATGCTACCGAATTCAAATTTAGTGTATGTGTAGATGAGTGTATCTTTTGTAGTTGGGGACAAGTATGAATGAAGTATTTTTATCAACTTTGGAAGTGATGTAGCTAAGAAAGTTAATGTCACTCCATGCGCGCTTGTTTTCCAGGGATGGGGCACAGGTATTTGCACCTTATGTCCCAGCTAATTGGCTTTGGTTTAAGCGCCTTTACTCGCTCTCTGAAACGAGAAGATAAATTGACCCAACCGTATGACACATAAATAGCCCAGATTGCATTGAAAAGAAGCAGTTTAATCGGAACGAACTCAACAAAGCCATTTGTTTGTCCTAACGCCTAACAATGAAAAGAACAAAATTGGACATTTCATTTTGGTTTTGAATATTATTTAACTTTACGTAGTACAATAATCGTAATCAAATGCCGTTTTGTCACGTATTTTAACATTTGTTTTGAGAATGCACTGAACATCATCATCAGATCTCCTATCCATGACAACTATGCTTTATCATTGTATTTCAACAGAATCACATTTTTCGCTGACGAAAAAATAACTATCCGGGTGGCGTAGTACCGGCTGAACCACCAGCGGAATCACGAAAAATCTACCATGCAGAACGCCACAAGTCATGTTTGAATTAAATTTTCTCACAAATAAAACACTTCTACCATTTTACAAAACTTTTGTAAGAACATTTGCAATTGAAATAGCACCATCAGGCAATTCAATTTTCACATTCGATTCGAAAATTCGCGGGACCAAAATTAACGTGACAGACGAGTTTTCAGCAGTATTTTAATGTTGTTGACAATCACGATAGTCGACAGGTTTTCGTTGACATTCGACAGCCTTTGCCTTCAGCATTCACAACACGAGCGATCACATGACGGTACGAAAGAAAAATGTCAATTGAATGTAGCTGAAAACGATGGTGTCACCATTCTATAATTTTTCCACACAAGAGCTACTTATATTGTATGTGTGTCACATTAGACATAACGAGGATGATTTAACTATGATTGTTATTTATGACCCCGTACATTTCTGAACTCTATGCAATGCATGATTTATGAAAATGTCGTTGTGTCAAACGACATTCTCTTCACAGTTTTTATGTTTCTCTATTTTCATTATACTGCTCGTGCTGTGTGTGAGAGGTGACAGTAGTGGATGAGTGTAGAGAAATCATTTAACTGCTGACCATCGAAGCGAAACGAACATCGCGGAAAATGTCGAATGTTTGCAGAACTGGATTAGTCTAAGGTTGCATTTCATCGATTTTTGGCAATTCTCCAGGCGAAATGCCAGTAAATAAGTTTTTTTGAAGGTATGCTTGAAGGAGTTTCTGAATGGAGTTATTCATGAATTCCAAGAGTCATCAGCACCAACCTCTAAATAAGTGTATTGAGGAATTACTAAAGATATCCAAATAAAAAACCTGAACGAATTCTTGTAGTGGCAGTGGTTACTAAAAATGTATAATTTCTGAAGCGGAATCCGGTGTTTAACTATTGACCGATTTCAAGAGAAAATGCATGAAATATTTTTTTTTAATTTTACAGAGGTATTTTCAGAAAAACGCTTTAAAGACGCTTTGAAGTAATGTGTGATATTTTAGTCAAATTATTGGCCAAAAATTGTTCAGTTGAGCTTTTCAATCACGTACATGCATTCAAACTGGCTACACAGGGAAAACCAGTAAGCAAAACTTTTCAAACCAGCCTTTTTCTGTAGAATAATCTTAACACAACTAATACAAGTGCTTCTAGAGAGCTTTTTATTGGATTTAAATGACTTAGATGAATCAATATCTGCACTTTCTTGATTTTTTCATCTGTATTAAACCATTCAAAACCTTTAAAAACTTATTAAACAATAATGAATACATGTTTCATTGTATTAATCACGTTATTTGAATATTTTGTCATTAAAAACACACTAAGAATGACACAACTGCAAACTATCGACAGAGGTACATATGGCAAACAACACATGTTTCATATTACGTTTCATATTATAATGTAGGAGAGCTGACAGAAGCGTTGGCGAAAGCGTATGACGCAACTATGTCGAGAAAATAAGAGCCAAGGAATCAGCGGCGTCCTGCATACTGGTGGGACGACAGACTCAGCACCCTGCGCGCACTTAAGAGCCAGAAGACGCGTGCAGAGAGCTAGATCCGAAGCCAGCATGGAAGAGCGTAAAGTGACCTACCGACTGGCCAGAGCCGCGTTCAAACCGAGTAAAACAAACTGCTACAAGGAGTTGTGCCGGGAAGCTGATGCAATCTCTGGAGCAACGCCTATTGAGTAGTGATGGCGAAGATCAAGGGTCCAGTTATCCCAGCTGAAATGTGCTCAGACAAACTGAAGGCGATAGTGGACGGTCTCTTTCCTACGTATGCTCCAATCGCGTGGCCGCCCACACCGTACGCTGACGAATATGAAGAAAATGCCGGTAAGTGTCTAACGTCGAGTTGATAACGGTTGCGAAAGGATTGATGCTGAACAAAGCTCCCGGACCAGATGGTATCCCTAACGTAGCGCTAAGGGCAGCAATCTTGGCGTTCCCAGACATATTCAGGACCGCGTTGCAGAAGTGACTTGTGGAAAGCTGCTTCCCAGACAGATTAAAGGTGCAGAAGCTGGTGTAGCTGCCAAAACCGGGAGAACCGCCAGGACAACATGCTTCATATAGATCAATATGCTTGCTGGATACTCTTGGCAAACTTCTGGATAAGGTCATCCTCGGCAGGCTGACGATCTACACGGAAGGCGAGAACGAATTGTCGAAAATGCTGTTCGGATTCCGTAAAAAGACTTCGACGGTGGATGCTATTCGGGCAGTTATCGCGTACGCGGAGAAAACGTCCAAGCAGAAGAAGAGAGGCAATCGATACTGCGCAGTGGTAACAATAGACGTCAAGAACGCGTTCAACAGTGCCAGTTGGGAGGCTATCGCCGCAGCCCTACACAGAATATCTGCGTAAAGTTCTGCAAAGTTACTTCCAGAACCGGGTACTGGTTTACGATACAAACAAGGGCGGATGTCAATTGAAGTCACGGCGGGAGTTCCACAGGGATCCATACTTGGTCCAACACAGTGGAACATAATGTACGATGGAGTGCCAACCTTGTCACTGCCGAATGGAGTCAAGATCGTCGGGTTCGCAGATGACGTCGTTCTTGCGATAACTGGCGAGACTGCGGAAGCAGTGGAGAAGCTGACGGCGGAATCGCTAGACACGATTGAATCGTGGATGACTGGAGTCAAGCTGCAGTTGGCACATCACAAAACGGAGGTGGTGCTGGTCAGCAACTGCAAGGCGGTTCAACAGCTCGATATCAACGTCGAAGGACACGCAATCTCATCTAAGCGCTCTCTAAAGCACCTTGGAGTAATGGTCGACGACAGGCTAAACTTCAACAGCCACGTAGACTATGCCTGCGAAAGAGCAACAAAAGCAGCTAACACCGTAGCTAGGATCATGCCCAACATTGGAGAACCAAGAAGCAGTACGAGGTGTCTTCTGGCGACCGTATCATCGTCTATAATGAGGTACGGAGTCCGGGCTTGGGCTGCAGCGGAGCATGTTATATTCGATTGCTCTCGGTTCAGGGATATACGACGCAAGATGATGCCAGAAACCGCCAGCGTCCTAAATCCGGATAATATCATGCAGAGCATGTACCAGCATAAAAGCACTTGGAATGCGGTGAACATGGGAATAACGGCGATTATGTCGTTGCTGCAAAGGAGATGGCGTGAAAACCAGAGAGCTCTCGGTCGCGATGGGTGTAGGCTAGATCCCCCGTCGGGGACTAGACCGAGCGGGCGTAGCGTAGTATCGGTTAAAAGTAGTCGGGGCGCCTGCAAACCGGAAGTAATCCTCCAACCAGAATCGCTGGACCGACCTCGGCATCGAACTGGTCAACCAGGAGAGCTCGAACAGCAGTAGCGGAGAACGAGTCGTCGTAGAGCAACGAAGTGCACATGATCGTCCAGAAGAAGTTCAACAGGGCTCTGACGCGAGGCCAGCCCAAGGGAAGTATGCGTCGTCGCACATAAAGATGTCCAAAGCCCCGGCTTCAACCGCTATTTGGGCAAAACGAGTAGTCGCAGAGACACAGTAGAAATGTCGTAGTGAGCAGCATTTTTGACAACATTAAGCTCCAACAGCGAACTAGCAGAACAGCTAGAGGCTGAGATTGACAAAGTGCATGAGCAAAGCCCTCCCCCGATGAAGTTGCCTGATGTAGTTCCGGGAGGATCGAGGCACAGGAGCAGTGGGGAAAGTTGTTTAGTGGTTAAGTACGCCTAACGTGAGTCCGACATCGTGCCAACACACAACACGCCAGGCTTTTGAAGCTTTTTTGTACCTTACTTTCAATAAAAAAAGCGTGTGTTATGGATGTATTGTAAAGTTGGCTAAATCTCTTAAACTATAATCCAACTTTTGCTGCCTCGCGTTGCAGGCGGGTGTACAGGTCTGCTACCTTATCAGATGTTCGGCCGACAATGTCCATATCATTCGCGAAGCAAACGAATTGACTGGATCTCGTGAAAATCGTACCGTGGTTGTTAAGCCCGGCTCTCCGCATAACACCTTCTAGCGCAATATTGAACAATAGTCCCGAAAGTCCATCGTATTTCCGGGTGGGATCCATACGAACTGGAATGTTCACCTGAAAATTTCACACAATTTTGTGCACCTCCCATCCTTGATCTTATCAATCTCGTAAGCTTCTCGGGTAAATGGTTCTCGTCCATGTTTTCCATAGCTCTACGCGATCGATAATATTGTATGCCGCCATGGAATCGATGAAAAGATGATGCGTTGGGACCTGGTATTCATGACATTTTTGGAGGATTTGCCGTACAGTAAAGATCTGGCCCGTTACCGATCGGCCGTCAACGGAGCCGGTGTGATAACTTCCCATGAACTCGTTTACTACAGGTGACAGACGACGGAAAACTATCTGGGATAATACTTTGAACGCCGCCTTTAGAATGGTGATCGCTCGAAAGTTCTTACAATCTAACCTGTCGCGCTTCTTGTAGATGGGCATACAACCCCTTCCTTTCACTCCTCCGGTAACTGTTCTGTTTCCCAGATTGTGCCTATTAACCGGTGCAGATAAATTGCCTATCTTTGTGAGTTCAGCTCCGATACCATCCTTACCACCAACTTTATTATTCTTGAGCTGGTGAAAGGCATCCTTAACCTCCCTCAAAGTGGGGCCTGGTTGGTTTCCATTGCCCGCAGTACTGACGAAGGCATTTCCTCCGTTGTCCCGACCTTCATTGCCTGTGCTTTCAGCGCCATTCAGGTGTTCAACGAAGTGCTGCTTCCACCTTTCGATCACCTCACGCTTGTCCGTCAAGATGCTCTCATCCTTATCCATGCACATCTCGGCTCGCGGCATGAAGCCGTTGCGGGATGCATTGAGCTTCTGATAGAACTTACGTGACATTTCATAATTCAATTTTTATAAATATGAATGCTGAAAAAATCTTTGATATTAAGCTTCGTAGCAAACTAGTTGTTTTTTCCAATGGCTCTTCTGCTCTCCTCTGGTTACGCCCATGACAACACTTATCCCTGAAAGGATCTTCAATAGCTTTGTAGTAAAACGGTAGCTATGAAGCAATGCCATGCTGAAGATGTTTGGGTTTGATACTTGGTACAGTCCAGACTTTTCCGTATTCTAAACGTATTAACCTAAGAGCAGCCGGGCAAATAATCACTGAAAAAGCAACCACGCTTGTACTGTGTTTAACATGCGTGTAAATTTTTTTTTTGGATAAAAGTATCATCGATTCTAGATACTTTGTTATTTTCTTGTATAGACAACGGATCAAGCATTATGATCTACATTGCTATAGAAGCTGTGTATGGTAGTTCTTCTATAAAAGCCATCCTTAGCTGAAATAACTGATGATCGATTGTACGCACCACGAAATATTCCCATCAAAATTACGCAATCAAGCACCCTCAAAATCGTTCTGCGATAGGCTAACACACCAAGTCATAATCAATTCCAAACCGCGTAATCGTTGACATAATGATTATACTTAGCTAGAGCGACGACAGGTACAGCTGTGATACCGAACGTTCTTCGACATCTGCGATGAGTAAGCACCGCCACCGCATGGTTTCGTTCGGTTTAACGATACTTTTTTCATCTGATAAGATAACGCACGATATCATGGTCTCAGGGTGAAACATGCCACCATTTACACAGCAAAAAAAAACTGTAATATCACGTCATTTTGGCTGCACATCAGTCCCGTCGCAAATGTAGTATAGCTGCATAAAATTGGAGTCTAGCAATCAATAGAATCGGTTTGAGAAGTTTTCAAAAACGATGTTAAAGTTTGACCGAGATTTGAAGTCTGGTCTAGCGAATAAGATTCGCGTCCGATACCCCTTGATCAACTTATCACATTGAGGGAAATGAGTTCAATTTACATTTCGCGCTGGGTATTGTTGTTAATATTTATTTATTTTTAGCTGTGTACGGAATGAGATGGCACGTTTGTCTTCGGTGACACAGATCCAGCTATTTTCCTGTAAGAGATGGATAGAGATATATAACGACACAGACAGTCTGTCATCTTGTTGGGGGTGACCATCTTCCGAGTAGCATAATTAGTCTATGATAGTGAGCATCATTTAGCTGTGCGCCATCTCATCCATGCCCTCAAGTTGAATGGCACAAAAGCGACGACGATGAGTTCAATTAACGTGAGATTGCGCTATAAAAATGTCTGCGAGAAACTGCCGATACAGTTCGCTTCAGTTCAATTGCCTACTTTATATGGAGATGCAGGTTATCTATAACCAAATGCGTTCACACTGACAAGGGTAGTTGAATTATCACAAATTAAACCTAGATAAGCTCGAATTAGGAATCGACATTCTTGGAAAATTGTACTCTGTTATCATTGTGGAGAATAATACAATTCAGCTATATATGAACGAGTTATTTCTGCATTCCTGTTTGCATCAGAATGAAAAGAAAACATGCCTGAATCCAAACATGGCTGTCACAATGACCGGCTTATGTCCCTACTCACGATTTCATCAATCTGCAGAAATAACCAATGTGCGAAGTCGATATTCCTATTTTAAACTTTCGGCTAGTGCACAAAGCTAAAATACATATTTCACTGTCGTTTAATGCTTCTTTCGCGAGGTTTGTGACTTCAAAATTTTGGTACTTTATTAAAGCTGTTGTACCTTAAGGAAATTCCAAGTAGTACTGTCTACGACCCACTCGTTGAGCAGAAGCCCACGGAAACTTTTCGTCATATTACATTGATCTAGCGACGCATACAATTACTAACCGCAGATCCGTTGTTCACAATTTTCTGCTTCAGCTTGCAATCTAAATCGTTACTGTCATAAACATTGTTCACTTAATCATACACAGCCTAGTTGACAACAAGCAGTACAGTTTGATTAACGATGCTTACATGTGTTACACCATCATGTAACATCCGTCCATATATGTATGTATAAGGTATATTTTCACATCATTTAGTAATTGATCATAAATCAAATCCCATTATGGTCGGAATAGCGTACACGCATTTAGCTGCGTAGCAACGAAGGAGATGAAGGATGGAGAGCACTTGTTTCCAACGTTCGAAAATGATTTACTGAATTAAGTGCAACTCCTGCAGAAAATATGCAAAATTTGTACGAACAATATCTCATTGACAAGCGAATAGTACGGCAAGTGTTAAAAAAGTACGATAAATAGTTAAAAGTGCGCCAAAACAATTGAAACTATCAAACAAAAGGTTCAATCTGTATTGTTGAATGGGATTTCAAAGGAAAAGGTCCACTTCTGGGCCTTTTCTTTTTGACTTTCGGGGTCCCGAACCGGAGGACCTCTTTTGTGCATCCACAGAAATTCCCAAGGCCTCTTGGACCGGTCTAAACTGGACAATATTCCAATATCCGGACCCAAGCCACCGTCATCTGGAGGATTCTGGAATTGCGGGCGGAAGATTTCCTTTAAAGACCATTCCCCATCATCTCCATTTTGGGATTTGGCAGTTCTTTAAGCCGGATTGGGGATGGAAACGGCCATCGCAGAGGTTCCCAACGCATTGTCTGCGTCCGTGTTTTCCAGCAATTCGCTTCGTCGAGAATATTATTGTTGCGTCCGTGTATGACACCAACCACCACCATTCTGCGTAGAGGTTCCCAACGCATTCGCTGCGTCAGCCATCAACTTTCGCCAAATAGCCACCCTACCACCAAGCTAGCCACCATACAGCAACATCCACCATCACCAAATGCGCAATATTTTGCCCAAAGGGGCAAAATAAATGTAGGCATGTAAGATAGAAGTTTTGGTGGTTATTTTCTACTAGAAAACCCCGCAATTGGTTTATATACACCCTTTTGATATTTTGCTCGCTTTCCCGTGCCCAAAAAGGGGCATTCACGCCTCGATCTGGGTAGTCTGCTGGAAAAATAAGATTTTCACCTTGAATTCTATTGACTTTGGTCCAGAAACGGAACTGACATCTGGCGGTTAGAATGCAGCTCCTGCTAAAGGTGAGCGACCGGTTTACTCAACATAACGGTAATATTAAGAATAAGCGACCCTGTGATCAGCATTTCCCAACTCAAAAATCCCCCATTGAGCAGCCTAGGGGCTACACAAGTTAAGATCTTCCAAGAATTCCTTGGAGTTTGAGAAAATGGAGATCAATTCATCAAGAATATCTCATAATTTTGAATCCTGGAAGATTGTTATGTTTTGGAGAACCGTTTGTTTCGTCAAGATCCCCTTTTGGTAACTATGTGAGTACAAAAGGCTAGATCATCCAAAACCTTTTGTTATAAACACCTTCAATCCTTTCGAGCTCATGCTGACGTATGTAGGAGGGAGGCCTTGTCATGGACATACCTTGCACGGGGTCTAGAAGGGTTTCTTGATGCTACGGGTGCATGGCGGGGTTCAGAGGCTCCCAAAGAGACTGGTGGTCAATCCCCACGTGTCAATGTCCAATCTGGGCGTCGGGTTCGTAGGCCACCGAAATCGAGGATGATACCGTCAGAGCCCTTCGAAGCAGTACAAGAACGGAGCTAGATGACCGGTTCGTGAAGGGACCTCCGCAATGCAGTCTGGGGAAGCCTTCCTTATAAGGCCACGTGCGGGTGCAAGACCAACCTTCAAGCCCTCCATTGCCGTACGGGAATGGAGCTTGATGGACAGTTCAGAATGAGGTCTCTGCCAGGCTTTCTGGCAAATCCTCCTACTGAGGAAGTCGGGCAACGCCACTGGGCCCGAATTGAAAGGTTGATCTTGATTATTACCCGATGCCAACGGGTGGTGCTACTTGGATGATTGGTGCGAATGATCTGGCTTTTAATTTCTCGGCACTTCGATTTGCGAAGGCGGCTGATGGTCGGCTCAGGTGATCGGCTGCTTAAACCCTTTTTTTACACTTTGCATATGCACTTAGCGGTCACAGGGGTTATCAGGTGTCAAATATAATGATCTAACCGTTGTGACAGTCCGCACTCTCCTTCCTTATTCATTCCAAACATTACATTCATTTCTTATATCTAGGTGTTTTGTATTATTAGACAACACTATCATCCTAATTTGGTAAAACAAATTTAAGATTTCATTAACATTTTGTTAACAACATATTACATTTCATTTGCCGTAGCAGTTCAGATTTTTTACAGGTGAGTTGATTTCACCTGCTTATAAGAGAGAAAAAACGCTTTGAATATACTTAACCTAACTTAACCTAAACATATAACGCATTAATCGTGGCAATAGAAGATTGTAACGATTTTTGCCTGAAATTATTAATTATTCTATTTGACATTTGTTCCAATGTTTCAACATTGGATATTCTATGTAACTCATTGATACTATACCAGGGAGGAAGCTTCAGAATCATTTTCAAAATTTTATTTTGAATTCTCTGCAGAGCTTTCTTTCTGGTATTACAACAGCTAGTCCATATTGGTACATCATACAACATGGCTGGCCTGAAAATTTGTTTGAATATCAAAAGCTTGTTCTTAAGACAAAGTTTTGATTTTCTATTAATAAGGAGAAAGAGACATTTTACATATTTATTACATTTGGCTTGAATGCCCTCAATGTGATTTTTGAAAGTTAAATTCTTATTCCTAGATACTTAACTTCATCTGACCAATTTATTGGAACCCCTCTCATCGTGATAACATGTTTTCTTGAAGATTTCAAATAAAGAGCTTTTGGTTTATATGGGAATATTATTAGTTGGGTTTTGGATGCATTAGGAGAAATCTTCCATTTCTGCAAGTATGAAGAAAAAATTTCCATACCTAATAGTAGCAAGTGAATACCGGACGGTATCTAAAGAGGCCGTGTGCATCATACGGCTATGGCTATGGTTGACGCCCATCGGGCTCATCATCAAGGAAGATGTTCAATGCTTCAACCAAAGAGGTACCAGAGGAGTCCGCGACACGTGTAAAGAGGAAACGGTCAGAAGCTGGCAGCAGGAATGGGATAACTCCCTTAAGGGTAGCCGATGGGTCCGGCTAATACCAAATGTGTCAGATTGGTATGGTAGAAACCATGGAGAAGTGAACTTCCACCTGACGCAGTTTCTGTCAGGACATGGTTGCTATAGACAGTACCTGCATAGGTTCGGGCACTCAGAATCTCCTGCGTGCCCCAATTGTGCTGGTGTGGAGGAAACAGCGGAGCATACCGTGTTCGATTGCCCCCGTTTCATTGTTGTGAGAGGTTGCATGCTCACTACATGCGGAGGGGACACGTTCCCCGACAATATTATAGAGAGAATGTGTGCGGATGCCGAGTGCTGGAATGCAGTAACTACGGCTGTCACTCACATCATGTTAGAATTGCAGCGCCTATAGCGCGCCGACCAAGAGTTGGCTGCTGAGGATTAGCCCTGCCGAGGTTGGTCCCTTGTAAAATTGTTTATGTCGGCTAGGAGAAGCAGTTTGCCTAGGCTACTTCTGCTACACGTGTTGTGCTATATGCACTGGTCCCTCCCCGAAGAAATACCGTAAGCGAGGAGATTTTGACTGATGTGGGAGAATTGGAGCTACTAGTTTCGGCGCTGCAGTCTTGGGTAATCAAAACGACTGTTTTAGATTTTTCCCGACGTTTCGACTCTAATCCGAGTCTTCTTCAGGGGAGACTGTAATTGGGCTTGATTAGTGGTAGGATTACATAGATTTTAAGTGACTTACATTCTGTTTAGTCGTATTTCGTAAGGTGTAACATAAAACTGTCGGTGTCAAGTTTGGGGAAATACATCGGCTGTGAAAACGTATTTTAATATTATTTTGCATTTGGGATTGGCTTAATTTTTACCCTACATTATTCTATTAAGTGAACTGTAGCTTATGTTTTTTCAAAGTTTCACTTAATATTGCCACTACTTTACACTGCACTTGTGAAGGCGGTAACAATTGGTTCAAAGATGGTGGGTTGATTGATTAGTTTCAGGTTTGAAACATTTCACCCATAAATTTTAGAATGGCTGCGTAGGGTGCAGAGCTACTTAGGCACTTCCATGATTCACTTTGGCATGGGGGTTTTTTCTCGGCCGAATTGTGCGAAACTTTGATATAAGAAGCACTTTGATACGACGCACATTGTAACCAAATATGAGCTCAGTGGCTTTCAAAAAACCCTATTGCCGAAGTGAATCAAAAGTGCCAAGAATTGGATCCGGCTCCCTACGTTGTATTTAACCCTTCTATGTCTGTTCGGTGATTTACTGTGTTTGGTGTGTTCACTATGTGACACATTTCTAGGAATGTTAATGTATTTGTATTTCTACTACTATCCAACACTGTTGTACGATTCAGATCAAAACGATGGTCTAGATCTATGCAGTGTTGGATGAGTGCTGTTTTTTCTTTTAGTGTTATTATTTCCATATCTGTCTTGGTGTATCCTAAATCTGTCAACCTGTTTAGCTTATTGAGGTGTGTTTTGTGTCCATAAAATCTTGTTTGCAGTCTATTTTGCGTCATACCTATGTAACAATGTTGACAGTTGTTGCAAGGTATTTTGGACACTATTTTGCCTCTGTCTAGTTTGTTTACGGGGTCTTTTACTAGTGTGTGGAATTTGTTGATGGTTTTGATTTGTTTGCATGCTATGACAATATTATTGTAATCATTACTGAGGATACGGACGATACGTTCTGAGAGGCCTGCTACATATGGGATGGATCTGTACAAACGATTTTCCAGATTGTTTGTTGTTGCTGGATTTTCATCTATTGCTGGGTTGTGTTGAGGTCTGATGTCTGGATCTGAAGGAACTGAAGTTTTGGGGAGGGAAATTTGTTGTGGATTTTCTTGGGATGTTGTCGTTTGGTCAGTTGATAGCAGAGAATTGGTGGAGAATTATCTGGCGTCTGGATAGATGGTGGTGTTCCTGGATAGTTGTAGTTTTGTCTTTCAGGTGCTGAATTTGGAAATTGTTGTTGTTGGATTGGAAACCATGTTCGTTATTGGGTGAATTGATGTGGTTGGTATTTCAGTGATGGTGGCTGGTTCTATCCTGGTCTGCTGGTTGTTGGCTTGAGTGATGTAGCGGTGGAATAATCTGTTTATTAATGTCCTGGGGAAGTTGTTGTTTGCTAGGTGCTTTTGAATGATTTCCTTCTTTGCTGCGATGCTTAATGCAGTGGACAGAAAGCAGACTCGGTGGATGAAGTTCTTAGCTACGTTGTGCTTGTATTTTGTTAAGTGGAAGGAGTGCCAGTTTAGCATCCTTCCTGATGCATTTGATTTTGTGAACCATTCAGTTTGGAGGGTTTGATCTTGGTTTCTAATTACTGTCATATCAAGATAGGGCAATTTTCCATCTTCTTCTGTTTCGAATGTGAACTGTAATCTCTCTTCGTGTCTGTTGAACTCATCCAAAACCGATTCTTTGGCATCCGATGTGACACAACCCCGATGTGACATCAGACCTCATCACAACCCAGCAATAGATGAAAATCCAGCAACAACAAACAATCAGGAAAATCGTATGTACAGATCCATCCCATATGTAGCAGGCCTCTCAGAACGTATCGTCCGTATCCTCAGTAATGATTACAATAATATTGTCATAGCATGCAAACAAATCAAAACCATCAACAAATTCCACACACTAGTAAAAGACCCCGTAAACAAACTAGACATAAGCAAAATAGTGTACAAAATACCTTGCAACAACTGTCAACATTGTTACATAGGTATGACGCAAAATAGACTGCAAACAAGATTGTATGGACACAAAACACACCTCAATAAGCTAAACAGGTTGACAGATTTAGGATACACCAAGACAGATATGGAAATAATAACACTAAAAGAAAAAACAGCACTCATCCAACACTGCATAGATCTGGCAATATTAAGTGAAACTTTGAAAAAACATAAGCTACAGTTCACTTAATAGAATAATGTAGGTTAAAAATTAAGCCAATCGCAAATGCAAAATAATATTAAAATACGTTTTCACAGCCGATGTATTTCCCCAAACTTGACACCGACAGTTTTATGTTACACCTTACGAAATACGACTAAACAGAATGTAAGTCACTTAAAATCTATGTAATCCTACCACTAATCAAGCCCAATTACAGTCTCCCCTGAAGAAGACTCGGATTAGAGTCGAAACGTCGGGAAAAATCTAAAACAGTCGTTTTGATTACCCAAGACTGCAGCACCGAAACTAGTAGCTCGAAATACCGTAAGGTGGTTCCGGGAAGATAAGGGTCTGAGTCCAAGGGTCATGTCGATGCACTGTTCACCACTTCTCTAAAAGAATTGCTCAAGCACAGTTCATAGGCTGGTTTTAGAGGGTCGTCGTTGGTGCGTCATCCCCGCATTCCCTGAGTTACCTTCTCAGCCCAGACAACCGGAAGTCGCATAGCATTATGCGACCAAAGTCGTTTATTTGAACAAACTCCATCACTCTCGCACTAAATGGTGGATCAAATCGTTTGATCGATGAATTTCCTCGCATAAAACGCTGTTTTATGAGTTCATACGTACATTCCGTTTCGTCCCGTATACTTATACAAAGTAAGTCGGATCAATTCGTAGCAGCTGTCAAATAAACTTTGTTATCATAAATTAAGTCGCATAAGAGTACAGACTAATTCGCAAGAAAATCAATACAATGCGTGTTATTTTTCATCATATAAAATATGTACGCATATCGCCTCCACTTTTGTACGTATAAGGCATTTTCGCGACATCTTATACGTGAAACCTTGCGCATATAAGCATCGCATAAAGTAAAAAGTGATTCAGTTATATGTACATTCTGGTTGTCTGGGAGGAGATCTGTTTGCAGATTTCCCCCTTGTAAAAAACAAAAAAAGGGGTTCAAATGAACAAAATTGGGGAGTGCAACTTAAGGTTTGTGTAGTTTTGTCATTATGAGCCATCCTTATAAACAAACTACTTCAAAGTGTAATGTGCACTTTCTATTATATTCAAAATTTCAATGACAAACACAAACTCACAAAGTTATGAATATTAGATGATCATACTTTTTTCGCTTAGGTAGTTTTATGTTTAGTCAGTTACCGTATTTGATTGATGTTATATTATATTACAGTTTTTTTATATTTCAAGTTATTGATTAAAGGGGTGGCTTATTCTGCAAAAAGCCGATTGGTATAATAGATGTTTCGAATAAAGTGATTAATATATGAAATTTCTCTGTTAACTGCTCGTAGTAGGTTTCCTTGACTAGAACTATAATTTATTTCTCACTTAGTTGTCCATACGGTTTGTCAACACAAACTCATGTCATGAAGCTAAAATAACTTAGTAAGTTCTGTTTAGAATATCATGGAACGGAATCCTTACTTGAAGTTCAGTTCAACCGCTACCATTCTTGAATGAGAAAAACCTCCACTCCTTAGTGTGCACTTGTCATGTATTTAACCAGCTATTCAACGTGGGTGGATATTCTCAAATCTGATGCCGTTTTCCTGCCCCAAGAAGTGGGTGTTTAAATTAAATCGTGAGCGTAAATGTCATAAACATATTCAGCAGGTAGATGAAAGTGATCTCTCGCTTTCCTGTTCTTGATTCTACGCTTTCACTGTGGAAGCTATCCGTCGTTTTGTAGATGGCTAGAAATATGTATACTGTTAACTGCAATTACCCACCGAGGGAATCAAAACATGCTTCGTTACTGCGATAATTGACCTCACCCTTTCCGGATGGGCGATTTTCTACCAGACCGCCCGAAAGATCCAATAGGTTATAAATCAAACTCTAGTCACATGGCTGGCTGCGACTGAGTGTTTGGCTTTCAAGAATTAGGTACTATTGAAATCTTCATTATTTTACCTCTAGGCGACCGCTATGTGAATGTTTTCATAAAAGTACGTCGACATTGAATTGTTTCTTTAATAATAAATTGCATACAAATCTACTGCCTTTAATATTTTCAACAAAAGGGTTATTGCTATTGAAGTTCAATGTAATAGACTAAATTCAGATCAATTCAGAGTCGCTTTAGGTATCCGCTTCTGAAGCACTAATATCCACGATGAAATTTCACGCGTCTAGCTATGCATTTTATTTTCGCTTTGACCGTTTAGTTTTTTTCATGAATAAATAAAACAGTATCTTGGCTCGACAGATTGACACCATTGTTGAAAATTTCTCTCAGTCAGCCAAGAAACACAACAACCCTAATTAAAAGGTTTTATAACTACTCCTCAAGTGGACTTGAAAACCTTTTATTGGTATTACGTCCTCACTGGGGCAGAGGCTGCTTCTCAGCTTAGTGTTCTTATGCGCACTTCCACAGTTATTAACTGAGAGTTTTCTTTGCCAAAGTTGCCATTTTCGTATTCGTATATCGTGCGGCAGGTACGATGATACTCTATGCCCAGGGAAGTCGAGAAAATTTCCATTACGAAAAGATCCTGGACGAATCTGGAATCGAACCCAGACACCTGTAGAATGGCTTTGCTTTGTAGCCGCGGAGTCTAACCACTCGTCTAAGGAAGGCCCAAATTCCTTTATACAGTGTGAATAATTCTTCGACAAGGTTTCATTATAGTTTTATTACTGCTCCTAAATTGATTATAAAAACGTTTTCAATAGTGGGCCCTTTCACCATGCTACAATCGAGGTAGATTTGATAAGGCTATGAGTTTTATTGTTAATAATTGGCCATAGAAACCTTCTATAGAACGGTGGTAGGTCATTTGGCATTAAGTCGTTTGGCATATAGCCGTTTGGCATAAGGTCGTTTGGCATAATGGTCATTTGGCATAAAGTCGTTTGACATAATGGTTGTTTGGCATAATGGTCGTTTGGCATAATAGTCGTTTGGCATAATGAGTCTGAAACCAAAAATTTCTCAATTTTCGTTTTTACGTTTCTATTTCATCTTTCTGATGACACAAGGCTTGTTTTGGAGTCAATTGATACAAAATGGCACTCTATTCAACAATCATTCGCTCTTGAATAAATTTAAGCACATTAGGAAAGTTATTGCCAATAGTATTTTATTATTTATCCTGAAATTACCCTTCTTTTATGTATTAATTCTTCTTTTTAGTTTCGCTATTGGAACAAATTTTTGCACTGAAGATTTTTATATATTTAGCACAAATTTACCCTTCTATTAATTGTTCTATTTTTTCCTAAATATGATGTAACCATTATTATAGGTATAAAAACTGTTGATTTCAAATTTCATTAAATTTCTCCTTCTTTTATGCATAGGCTGTTCTTTGGAGCTATATTTTTTAAGTATTTTTGTATAGAAAGGGCGGCAATCGATAACATTGATCTGCTCAAATTATCAGCGAAAAGAGAAATCGATTGCTGCAGTTACTTTGATGGGTTGTGCTACTTTTCCCCGAATGTCGTTTCCCCAAATGCCATTTCCCGAATATCCCGTTTCCTCGACTAGCCCACTCCCCCGGAAAATTTTTAGCACCCATAATTGTCGTTACTATATACATTTCAGGGGGTGAACGAACTGACCATCTAATATGCAACCTTCTTTATTTATTTGGCGGTTCTTTCGAGTTTTACCGTCTTCATCATTTTTGCCAACATGTGTATAGACAAGAATGACAGAATACTTCCTTCTTTTGACTGTTTATCGTTCTCTCTCGTCACCACTTTTCAGGGGAACTAGTCATTGCCGCAATAATTTTTGGCGTCAATTCTTGTATTGGTTTAATTGTAAATTTTGCCTTCTTTTAAAAATAGGCTGTTCTTTATGATTATACTGTTATAAATTTTATTATTTAGTAAAGCTTATTGTGAACCATTTTTATTATCAATTCCTGCCAACACATCTGGTTAGAATTATAATTATTTCGGAACCTGCCAATATTCTATACATACTTTTTTTCGGGGCAAACGCGTGATCTCCTTACGAGATATGCTGGAAAATATATTATTTCAATCACAAATTTTCCCTTTTCTCGATAATAGACGGTGTTTTTGATGTACACTTCCAAAATTAAAATTTGTATTGAACCGTTGAAAAGTTTTGCCACAAATATTTTCTTTTAAAGATGTGTTGTTCATTTGAGCTGTGCTGTGAAAAGATTTTTTTTTTTGCGTTAGAGTCTGAAACATTTTAAACGAAAAATAATCTGCTCTCGTATAAAGGTTATTTTTGCATTAAGTCGCATTAATAGATCTTTTGATTAGAGCTTTTGATATTTTGCAAAAAAAAAATCATTCTTTTATCAAGTAGTTTTCAGCGAGTGTTACGTCCAAACTGGGACAGAGCTTGATATGCATCGAAACATTCTATGAGCGTTCCCTTGATGAATAACTGCGAACTTTCCTTGCCAATTTACTATTTTCAAATATGTATATCGCAACAAGCTCAAGGGTACTCTATGTTCTGAGATGTAGAGACTCGTCACGAATGTCACAACATTTTTTGAAACTCTTAGCTCGGATAATCTCTGAACGAACACCACGCTTGTTCAGAACCTACCAAATTTTTTTGCTGTGGGCTCGGTGGTGTTGATCTCGGTAAAAGCTTAAAAAAAGCCGATATTTATTTCAAGTCAATCATTATGCCAAACGGCCATTATGCCAAATGACCATTATGCCAAACGACCATTATGCCAAACGACTTTATGCCAAAAGGCTTTATGCCAAACGACCTTATGCCAAACGACTTTATGCCAAACGGGGTACAATCCTATAGAACGAAATAAAACATAAACTGTTACTTTGGAAGAGACCTTTTCAAGACTTGCACTAAAACAGTGACCAAGTCCCTAAAACGAGACCTGCTACTAGCCCTGCTTAGTCATCGTTGTTATCGGATACATGTGGGGGTACCGCTTTGGGTTAGCAAATAACAAGAGCTTGATTATTAACTCGCACATTTTTTTTTGTTTCGTCCTTTCCTTTACAGTATCAAGTTGCACAGCTCTACTCAGTGGCGGAGGTGTCGAAAAATGAAACCGGAGGCGGCGAGGGAATAGAAGTGCTCAAAAATGAACCCTTCAACAACTACCCACTGCTGGGTGAGTTCCTTACCACCAGTCCCACGTGGTCCAACCAAACCAAACGTAATACATTTTAACCTTTTTTTCGTTTCACGTTACCCAGGAGGCAAATACTCATCCGGTCAGTACACCTACAAAATCTATCACCTGGCCTCGAAGGTTCCCGCCTTCATCCGACTGCTAGCGCCCAAGGGATCGCTGGAAGTGCACGAGGAAGCCTGGAATGCATACCCCTACTGCCGGACAGTCATTACCGTATGTATATAGTGATAGCGTGTGTAGCGTGTGGATAAACAAATAATCTCATCCCTGGAAGCATTCTAGCCATCAGCTCCTCCGGAAGGGCACGAAACTTTTCGATATGGGAAACGGGAGCGAAAAAAATCCATCCTCACTCTCTTGGCGGTTCGAGTGAGGTTGGCTCATATTAACGAAAAAAAAACGTACAGAGAGAACACTACCCTAGAATGTTGGATCGCGATTTGTGTTGGGGGAATAGGAGTAAAGGAGGAAACAGGATCATTCCCGTTTATTTGGTGGTTGGAAGTTTTGCGTGACCGGGTTCGTAGCCTTGGCAAATGATCTGGAAGTAATTTCCTGTCGTTGCGCTGGTTACTGTTCTAGCTTCCTTAATCGTATTTTGTTAGCGCGTGTTCCTCACTAAACCTATCAAGAAAAAAATGGGTCAATAGAGATTGAACAATTAACTTTATTACCAGTTCAATTATTGAAATATTCAGTTAATTTTAAGATTAATCTAATGAGCATAGAATCACATTTTGACAATTATTTTACATTATTCAAATGACTCGGTTTGTCTCGAGTTCGTCAAAATCTTTGGAGCTCTATGGGAAAGAGAAATGGAATGTTCTTTCAGTGAGTACATAAATTTCTTCATACATACATTCTTCTTCAAGGATTCTTCCAATAATTCTGCCAGCGATTGCTCAAGGGAACTCCTCCAATATTTTACCCAGGAAATCCTTCGGCAGTTGAGTACTGATAAGTAGTTTTCACGTGGTTTGCTTTCAAAAATTGTCCCAAGGTAAAATTACCACGAATTCCTCCAGATGTTTCTTCAGGGATTTCTTCCAGCGTTTATTTTTTTTTATAGTTTCACAAATGCTCTAATTGAGGAAAATCTACACATGTTTTCAATGTTTTCAAAGAAAAAACCGGCGTTTAGGGAGCCTTCTAGTTGATGCTACAGTCGACTCTGCACATTTCGATATCGAAGGGACCATCGAGATAGGGAGAGATCGAGACATAGAGCATATTTTTATTGAATACTAGATTGAAAATCACTTCGTTGCCCGGACAATTAAAAACAAGCAGACGTCATTTCGTCACTGAATTTTTTTGAATCCCTAAAATCTAGTCTAGTAACCTTTGATAATGGGCAAATCGACATACGGAGAAAATCGAGAATGAAATCACATCGAGATAGGGAGATAGCTTGAAGAATTCCTGAAGGTATATCTATAACGATTCTTTGAAGAATCCTTAAAGAAATTCCCGGAGAAATTTTAATAAAAATTTTACTCGAGGAATCTAGATGGATTTACTGCAGGCATCCAGGCATTTTTGTAGATAAATCCCTGTAGAGATTTTCCTGCAGAAATCCCTGCAATTATCCTCGGAGGACTTCCTACAGCAGGCCTGCCCAACCTTTTCAGCTTCATTTTGACTCAAATGGTTGCCGCGTTCGTAATAATAGTCCGATCTAAGATTTTTATATCTCAAATGAAAGCGTGGTATTATATCTTATTGATTCATGTAGAAAAATTCAAATATATATTAAACTCTTTACTAGCGATGTAGTCAAAAGCAGAAATCAATCCGACCCGCGGGCCGCACTAATTTCTTGACTTAACTAAATCTGTAACGAATAGTTTGATATAAAGTCGAATTTTTATACCGTCGTTGGGGGTGACAATGGGTCAAAAAGGGATATGTGCGATTTATTTTTTGAATAACTATCGCAATTTAACACCAATAAACTTCAAATTTGGTGTGTATGTACTTTGATGGTACATTAACAACTGTTCAAAAAATTAAAGAAAAATATTTATTCACAGCGGCACCACAACTGAATGAAAAATGACCCAATCTCACCCCATAGAGGGGGTGACATTGGGTCACTGTAATTGAAATAACTTGTTTTTGAGAATATGATTTCTAAACCATTCACAACTGAAAAATATTACAAAAAACGATGCAAACAAGACAAAAAGCTATCTAAGATGTTTCACAAGTATGATAAACTCACTTAAAAAAAAGATTATACTGAAAATTGAAGAGCTATGAGAAAAAATATGTAAACCCAACTTTTATCGTCAAGTTTACATACATTGTCTTGGTTTTTCCCTCAAATTGTCTTCAAAGTCTCATACCCATTGCTATAAAGCCCATTCAGTTTTCGCAAAGGTGGACTGAAACAGTGATTATTTTAAACCTTCGCAAATAGTTAAATTTCGGTGCGACATTCCACGATCAATAAATTTCAGGCAGAAGTTGACGTCATAATCCCAGTATTTCAGCGATCCAACTCATTTGTACTTCCGTGAGATGTTTCTATAATATGAAAACACTGATAAATAATCAAATTTAGAAGTAAAACACCCTTTTGATAAAAAATTACGATGTTGCTGCGCACGAAACACAGTTGCTGGTTTGAGAAGTTGTCAAAATGCGTTGTATTGTTATTCAATGCACGGAATACTCAAGTAGACTTGTTTGATGTTTCAGCAATGCTGTATTTAGAAATAATAAACACATCTTAATGAAAAAAGAGAACACCCGGCACCGTAAAATGTCAAAAAAGTTGACTTGGAATTTCATATACTATCGTTCTTGCATGACCCAATCTCACCCCCATTTTCAATGTTTTAGACATCGTACCGAAAAAAAATATTTTTTTTGTGGGAAAATCAAACAGATTCCGGAAAATACCTGTGATGTGTAATGAAAAGACTTTCAACATTCTACTTATACAACGATAGAGGCTAGAGTACATGCGTGATACTTTGTACAGGAGAAATTTAATGTTGTAAATTTTATCTAGTTTTAATATGCAAGTTTATTGATGTAGTAAACAAAAACTACTATTTCTAAAAATGTATATTGTTATGAATTATGTGCAATAATATGTTCTCTAACATATGAATTATTAATTTAAACATATTTTTCCGTTTTGACCCAATCTCACCCCCTAGACCAATTGTCACCCCCATCGACGGAATATCTGGAGGTTTTACTGAAGAAATTCCTGGTGCTATATTTGAACTGATCTCAAAACAAATAATTGTAACTTTGTTTTGTAGCGCCATTCCAAGAGGTCGTTGAAAGCTTCTTTTAAGGTGAAACAGTTTGGAATCAACTTCTAAGATTGCACTGAAACTTCAAAGGCACAAATCTCACGAAGAAAGCATCCAACAACAGTGAACTTTTTATTTTGGCTTTGTGCACTAGCAGAAAGCTTAAAATAAGAAGATCAGAATCGTTTGCCAACTATTTCTCCAGTTTGGTGCCTTTTAAAACGTGAGTAGGGGCACAAATCGGCCATTGTGACGGCCATCTTTGGATTCCGAGATGTTTCATCTTAAATAGCCCGGAAATGAAATAAGGAGATATGCAATATCATAGTTGGACTTTTTACTTTTTCTGGACCCTTTGTAGTAAGTGGAATTTTTTCCTCCCTTGGCAGTAAAAGAGATGAACTTTTCCAAACGAAAATATTGTTTATAACACCTTCTGTTTCTAAATTAATATTGTCTTAATAAAATACAACATTAATTCTATGGAGCTATCAGATATCAACGACACACCTTTAAGATGAATTTCTGGATCCTCACCATAGACTTTATTTTTTTACTGAAACTGTGTTTATATTATGGGAACGTAACTATTGATAACAATATGGCGACTTTAGCACAATTGTGGGATATTTATGGCGTTAACGGTTTAGGTACAGTCAGTGAACAAATTGGTTTAAATTAGAAAGACGAATTACATTTAACCTGACAAGTTGTCTCATTTTATTTCAGTAATTTACGACTGATTTGCTAGGCTTTCAAAAATTACGTAAATTTGCTAAAAATAGCACAGCGATTGATCAAATTCTAAATAGTTGGGTCTCTCTGTACACTAAGAAAGATTAAATCTGTTTAACTTACTATTTAATTTCTACGCTTGGACGATCTCCGAGCGCTCGAATCCGTAGGACAAAATAGTTCGATTGTTGCATTAAAAATGTATAAGAAAATGAAACTTATGAAACTCCTTAAATCACACAAACACAGAACCCCAAATGGATGAAGGAAAAGATGATGCTGATGGTGGAAACGCTGCACGCCGAAGGCGATGGAGAGATGGAAAATGTAAGTGATCCAGACGATTTGATAAATCTAATCATTTGTTTTTCTTTTCCCGGCTCCGGCTCTTTCTCTGTGTTTCTTTACATGCGAACAAATATCCCTACAACTCATACAACGCTTCCCACGGAACTCAATCACTAATAACTACACCTCACTATCCCTGAACCCTGCCTTTCTGGTGTGGTGTGCTGGCTTTGGTGTGTGCGATTTTCTTTTACTAATGCTCAAATTGGTCCCGGAACTAAACAAAAAATACAAACCTCCAATCACGGGTTCATCAATCACGCTGAACCGGTGTGGGCGCGTGCCTGTATGTGCGTGTGTGTATGTGTGCGTGTGTATGTGCGACTCCCACCTATATCATTCCTGCTTTCCCACCACTTAATGGAATCAAACATGTGTAAAAACGCGCGCGAAATGACGCAAATGGCTCTCTTCGGGTGTTGTGTGGCGGTGTGGAAACTTCAACCCAATGCTACTAACCATCAATCACAGAATCCCGGCTACATGAAGGAAAATTTCATCATCTGTATCGAATCACTGCACGTCGCCGATGGCGGCGATCAGAACAATGTGAGTGATTGCAGCTGCACTGTTCCAAAAAACTTACTTGCACTCTCTGGTAGAATATATCCTGTAGCATGAAAAAAAAAGTAGCTTTTAGCTTGCTTACAATTATTAAGTTGACATAGTATGTTGCTTAATGAATTTTTAAAATGTCTTTATAGCTTTGGGCTAAATTATAACTAACCAACGGCCAAAATGCATTCAAGAAAGAAAAACAATCCAATGTTTCCTATTTCTATTTAGATTTTGTACTTCTTTTTAGTTAGATACTGTTTTCAAAGGCCTGTAGTTATAAGATATTTATATTTTGAATTAGCACAATTCTAACAATAATGATATCACAGTATGTCTGAAACTGGTAACGAAAAAATATGACCATCATTTTAATTTGGCTCTCCATATTCCAAAGATATGGTATCTTATCATCCTCTCCGGAAATAAAATCCTGTACACTGCATCGTTATTCCGGATTGTCTTGGGGTACCAAAATTGGCCACACAATGAACAACTTTTCCGGAAACACAAACTTTCTAGCTCATCAGGACCTTGAATTATAGAAAATTGAAAAAATAATATTATTAGTGCCACCTAGCAGACGAATTCCCAGAAACTTTACTGCCTAATATCCCTCGGTCTACTGAGCAACCGTCTGGCTCATCAGGACCCTGAGATATCCGTTGAAGGGATGATGTGGCCAATTTCCCAAGGTAGCCCAAGACAATCCAGAATAAATCCGGATCCACCTGGACCATATGTGATATTTTTTTACAAACTTGCTCGAATAATACATCTATTGAATGTTTGTTGATAGAATCATTTGATTAAATTTTGATAAGCCTATTGAACACGCAAATCATTGTGACTTGTGATACCACATTTCTTCAAAATAACAGGAAAAATGCTTAATATATTACATCTTTCGAATGTTGAATGTGAAACTAATGGTTATTTGATTAGTTTCGGAATGGTAAATGATGCAGAGTACTAGTTTTATTTTCAAACACGGATTTTTTTTTTTGAAAATTACCTCTTACATTTCTATTTCTTTCTTTTCCCTCGATGAAACATTTTTAAAATCGCAAAGAAATTTCGTACGGAGGGTTAGAATTGATGGTCATTTGTTTTCGTTAATTAAAATTTAAGACAAATCGTGATAATGTACATACTGTATATACTATATCTAAGATGCCTAGCCTAATTTTTGTCTACTTGGTCTCATTTGAAACCTACTGTAATTCTGAATGACCTTCTCCATCTCAACCATTTGTACAGTTGCGCTTAAACATTTTCAGCTTTGCATGTTTTCCATCATTCACTTACGCGAGTCATTATATCTGTCACTAAACTTATACAATCCCCAATAAATTTATAGGGCTTTATAATATTTTCAAAAATTATAACATATTGCATTTTCTTTTTTTCGATTAATCTTGTATTTCACAAACGTCGATAAACCGACAGGCTCATGAGCTGCCGCCAGAGAAGCTGAAACAGCGCGAGGTGGTACACATTGACATTGCCAACGATCCAGTGACTGCCGCTGACTACAAAGAAAGCGAAGACCCTACCAAGTAATCACTACGAGTCTGCTCGACACGTAAAACACACTGTGGAACTAACCGATCGCCTTCTCCCATCTATCCGTAGATTTAAATCGGTGAAAACCGGCCGAGGACCGCTGGTCGGCCCGGACTGGAAGAAGAAGGTTCAGCCGGTGATGACCTGCTACAAGCTAGTCACCTGCGAGTTCAAGTGGTTCGGACTGCAGTCGAGAATAGAGAACTTCATCCAGAAATCAGAGCGAAGACTGTTCACGATTTTCCACCGGTAAGTCGACGATCTCGGGCGTATATCATGCTTGCGAACTTAATGAGAAGTTGTAACGGTGTTAAAGTTTTCTGTTATGAGTTTTGAATCATTTTTTCCACCTTTACTTGTAAAAGCAATTCGATTCTAGATAACAGGTTACTATTTCGATCTAGAGGTTTTTATCTCTAAAAAAAGTCTGGAGGGTCTTGCCCGGGATTTATCGAAAATCCCGGGAATTTCCACAATTTTAATGGAAGCACCATAAGCCTTCAACAAGTAAAACATATTCTTAGTGATACAATCTTAGACAAGTGTTAAGGGGTGCCTACTTCCCGTGTCTAACCTGAAGACAACAATTTGAAATATCACTTGAGTTCCAAGACAAGATTTACGAATCTTTATCAGTTGAGAACTATTTTTTTTGGATAGATGCTAGAGAGATAGTTAACGATTTCGTTTTTTTAATAAACTAAATTTTCGGTTTCTCAGAGATTTTGGCAATTTATACTGGTTTCTTGTTCGATGAATTAAAAATTTCTGATGGCAAAATATAGGGTCGATTCAAAGGAGATCATATGAAACGTAATTGAGAAGCTTGAAAAAGTTCTAAGAAGGCATTTGTTATTCCCTACAAGGTTCTTGGTGAAATCCTTGATAGAGTTTCATTGAGATTTATGGCGAGTTCTAAGTGAGATCAGTGCGGTAATCCGGAATTTAGGCGATAATTGGCCAGGTAATGGAAGGTTCTTTGGAAAATTATTAAAAAGTTTATTGGTGGATTGCTTAGAAAATGTCATGTAGATTTTTACAACAGATCCTTGGCTAATTTTTAATTAAATTCTTAGCACATTCCAAGTGGTCGCCGAAAAGCTATAAAACGATATTTGGTACATTTTCTTAGAGGAATTTGTTTTTTTCATACTGAAAGCCTGGGTTAAAATAAGTTAAAATTTTTAAGAGTTCCTGTTAGGCGGATTCTTGGAGATACTTATTCTTGGTTAGGACTTGTGTGGATTATTACCCTGACTAGGCTGCTTGATCTATGACAAAGACCTTATAAGATCCTGAAGAGTCTTTGTACAGATAACTACATATTTGCAGTGAACTCTGACAGCCATTTTATCTTAGGAGATCCCTAATGAATTCATGGTGAAATACGTTAGGTACTCTTGAGAAATGAGTTCTAAGGCGTTGAAACTTCGCTCTTATGTAGGACTATGGTCAATATTTAGAAGTTTACCCGACAGAAAATAAATACCTTTTCTTCTCACCGGATCCTCAAATTTTAAGTAATTGTTTTTAGCAAACATGTGAATTGATTTATCTAAAACATCGAAGCCCTGGTCTGAAATTTATTTTAAGTTTTGACATGTTTGTTGAAAAGATCTTTAGTGTTGATCTTTTAGACTTTCCAATAAATCATCCATATCTGTTTCAAATCGATATCGTTTTGAACCCAACGTATTTTAAAAATATCATTAAAAATAATTCATAAATAACTTAGGGTGACTTGTATACGAAAGCTCTTCTTCATGGGTGGTTTTCTAACTACTATTGGGCTTAAAATTTGTATCAACACTTTTATAATTTAAGCGCATCTTACTGCAGAGTTCCAGAAGATTTGGCCGACAAAACCCCTTATGACGAAGAAAACAAAATGGTCGAAAATTTGTAAATTTGCTTAGACCAAGTCCTGGAATATATGCTATTAAAAATAAACAATAAAGTTGCGAATGCTTTTCCTAATTCTGTAACATTCTAGAGCAAGGAGTTGCGGGATTTATCCGATTATCGGTTAGATTAGATCCAATATATATGTAACTAAAATGGCATTGCTTAAAAATTGTCAATTTTATACATACAAAATGAAATGATATTGTGTATTTCTTTCACTACTGGACTGCGACATGCGGCCTCATAAGTGCGGAAGTGTGAATAAAAGTGCGGGATCGCATTGAATCCTGGTGTCTTCAGAGCACTTGTTCATTGATTTACGAAGAATAAGTCCCCAAGGACACCTGATGCAATTGTGCACTTTTATTAGCGTTTCCGCACTTATAAAAATTTCTGTGATAGTCCAGTGGTGAAAGAAATGCGCAATATTCTAATGTGAAAAACAACAAATTTCAACACTTAATAATGATTTATCGTTTACGGCTAACCAGCTGAGTGGTCTAGATCTGAGACGAGACTCGCGAAGACGGTCTTCTTTTTCTGTGATTGCTGAGTTTTTTTCTTATTCCTCTTTGTGTTTATACCAATTATGCGCATGCTGTTCAAATCCTCACATGAACCTCTCAGCAAAAAATGATTGAATTTGCATCACATCGAATCATAAATAGCCATTTGAGAGAAATTTCATGCCAGCAAACGTAGCAGACATTAGAAATAATTAATCTTCTGCTTAGATTTATCAGCAACTTTGGGAAAAACTGCTCCGCCGACTGAGGTTTTTAATAACAGTTTACTTTGAACACAATACTTTTCACTTTTTCAGCGGTGGGCTGCATTTGACGTTTCGTGAGAGGGGATTCTGGGCTGCATATGACGTTGATATTTTTCCTCTTCGCGAGTCTCTCTTAGGTCTAGATAGGTCGTGTTACCCCTACACCATAAGGTAATGCGCTCTCGGCTAGGCATTGCATTTACAATAGAAAGCGTATTGTTTGAATGGGCATCTTTCTTCCGAAAGAGATGCGCTGTGCGAAAAAGGACCACGTTATTATTGAGTTGACATCGAATTCAGATTGACTTCTGCGTCCATGAGTCCTTTCGTGATTTATGGGTAACGCGCCATATCTAGTGAACAGAGAGTCGTGAGTTCGATTCTCACCCAGAAGACGTGTAACTTTTTTGCAAATTTCACTTTAAATTTGTCCATTTAATCCAATTGTGAATTATATGTAATGTTTAGTTTTACGGTAGTTTAGTTCAACAATTTTTAAGGTGAATAAAATACCAGCACTTACTAACAAAGTTCTGGAAAATGTCATGCCGAAGGATCATGATGTAACCCGGTTTGAAGGTTTTAGGCACCCGGGAAAAATCCGGGAATTGGAAAAATGATTTTGAATGGACACTCTGTACTTCGTCGTAAGCGCCGTATTCGTCGTATCAATCTTAAAATGTTCCACTACGGCGGATATTTCAACTTACCTGCAACATAGATTAATTTTCCAAGTGTAATTTTGTGAATGCTGTTATGGTTCGTACACTTGTACACCAAAAAAGCAATAAAACTACTGTATTTCCTAAAATAACTTTAGTTCAATTATCCAATTTGCACTTTTTCACCGTAATCGCATGTACGAACACGATTTTAAACAAATGCTTAGCGATCGACACCAGTTACACCACTTTACGATACAAGTTTCCTTCCGGCCCCTGTGTGACTTACTTTGCCGGGCACTTATTTTCACTATGGAAAACCTTCGTGCTTCTTAACTGAAGGATTTCATTCCAATCACTCGCCGTAAAATTCACCAACTTCCGATTGACGACATGAAATAAATAAATAAAATGTCCAAAAAAACACCCAACCTGATTGCTCCTGAGCGATTTTTTAGAAATGTACCGAATATTCGGCCGGCCGAATATTCGGCCCGAATATCTCGATTATTTTGATTTTGCCGAATATTCGGTCTGCCGAATAATAAATTCTGTTATTCTTCCGAATAGGCCGAATAGTGACCGAATAGTAATAGAATTAACTAATCAAGAAAAGTTAAAAAAAATCAAAGAATTTAGTCAAATGATGATACATTAAAATTTTCGTTTCATGCATTCTATGAAAGGAGTTTGATGCCAAATATAAAAAAAAATGTGAGAATTTCTCCGATCTATGGCATTAAGGTGTCTACGGTGCTGCTCAATACATAAGGCATTCTCTGCAAATGAGCCTTAAACTAACATTATAAGCTTTGCTAAATGTGCAAATATTTCGCTAGACATAAACCAACAGACAAACATAGGTTTCAACACCAACCAAACCTATCCGATGACAAACATTTGTTTGTCTCTGTATCAATCCATGCAAAATATTTGCCATAGTGTACTTTATAATCATTTTTCTGTAGCTGTAAGATACCACTAGACTAGTTTGAAGCATATGGACTCAATGCTGTTAATATTAACAATTAAAATATATTAGCATTTTCCATTCTTTCGATATTGTTTGGTTTGAGACACCTGTCTGTTTGTTCCGATGTCTTTAAAACACTTCCCAAAGGTGGAAGGGAAATCTAGTGACGTATATTGGGTTATTCTTTAACAAAACATGAAATGCATAAAAAGAGATAGCAATAGAATTTTCACCGTAGAAGCTTTCCCTACTTCAGCAAACTCGTTTTTTTTTTCTTTATCCAGGATTACAAATTTAGTATTAGAGAAATTAGACAAATATCCGGGTGTTATTCGGCCGAATATTAGGATTTTATTTGGCCGAATATTAGGTCATTATTCGGCCGAATGTTCGGCCGAATATTCGTTTGGCCGTATAATAATTTTCCAACTATTCGGTATTCGGCCGAAGGCCGAATAGTGCTATTCGGTACATACAACATTGTTTAAAAGAGTCACTGTGAATTTTCCTGATTGGTAAGCATATGTTGATTTACACGAAGAAGCATGTTTGCAAAATAACATCCCGAATGTGATGATCCGATAGTGCGTTCCAGATATTTCAGAAAAAAAAGAGGTTAGACTGATTGGTCTAAAACTCTTCGTTTCTTCATACATACGATAAACTTCACAGTAATATCCTGCCACGATCAAAACTGTTTACAAGTAGCTTTTTCAAAATCTCTTCTGGATCTGAACAGGATAAATCTCATCTGCTCCCGAAGATTTGGAAGAAACAAAGCTAATAAGTGCACAATTCAATATAGAGTTCCCAATTTGTAGACCGGGGATTCCTGAAACGCAAAGTCTGCGCAGTTACATTTGAATGTTCAAAGAAGATGTAGCGATGATCAGATAATGATTCTTCATCTGATACATGCCAATTCGTCAACTCATGACTGGATCTATTCGAGCAGAGCGTTATGTCTAACACTTCATCTCTAGCAGATACCATGAAGGTTGGGCGATTGCCTATGTTACATAATCCAAGATTTGTACTTCTTAAGTATTCCATTAGACTGGAGTTTCTCAAATTGATATCTGAGCTGCCCCAGATGATGTGATGAGCATTGGCATAACTGGCCACAATCAGCGGAAGGCCTTTTGTTACGCAGTTTACGAAAACTCATTTGAAATCATCCTGTGGAGATGGTTCATCTTGCAACAATACACCGAACGATAGACAGGTATTTAAACGTAAACATCGATTGTGACAGCACATATATCTCTGGCTCTATTTAAACAGAATACGGATTTTTTTATGACCTGGACCAATAATGAATTTTCATTCCTTTTGCAGACAAGTATTTTGCTGGATGGACAGCTGGCACGGGCTCACCATGGAGGACATCCGTGAACTGGAGGACAAGACCAAAGAGGAACTGGACAAACAGCGTCACGTCGGCGAAGTGCGCGGAATGCGCGCTGAAACAGACTAAGCCGTCTTCTAGCGTGTTTTGGGAAAGCGTCGTTTAAGAATGGTCCTGGTTACTTGGCATAAACAATGGGAATGGGAAAGGAAATACAATTGGATACCGGATATTATAATCGACAGTTTAACAGTTGTCTTGGAAAATACAAAATATAATAACAAAAAATCTACCATGTGGCTGACTCGTAAGCGGAAAACAACAGTAATTATACAATGAATGAAACAATTACAACTATAGCAACAGAGGTACACACATACTGGTATAGTCACACCTACAGCAGGTGCACTACACATACACATAAGATAGGCAGAAGCAGGAATCCATATAGACACTCGGAAAAACACACAAACACATACTTAACAACAGAAGAATAACACAAACACACGAAAAAGCAACTTATTAGGCATCAATATAGAAAGCGTGGATGAAGTTTAGAACAGATGCAAAAGAAGTTATATTTAAGATAAACGCAAAAAGCACGTAGCGAGTAGTGGAGATGGATGCAAACGTTTAAACAAACAAAACATATTTAAATCCTTCTGGTGATGAAGCAAAACAACAAACTAAAACTGAAAACACCTATAAGTAGGATATAAACAGTCTTTAGAGCAATGAAGAAGGATCCAGAGTATATTCCTAGTTTACGCGAGAGAAAGCACTGTTTGAGTTGAGTTGAGAATGGAGAACTCAGTCCATGCTGGATTTAGTCAAATTTGTTTTAGAAATGCAACTAATTTAACACAAATCGCGCCCATGATAAATCGTTCCCTCGTGTTTTTATCTTGACATATTTAGTTCACATATACATACATACACACTAACTCCACAGACAACCACACCCGCACCTACGCCCATAAGTTTTGATTAGTTCGAGTTTTGTTTCTTGATTTTAACGCGAAAGTCTTATATTTAACGACAGTAATGTAGCATACTAGCGACAGGCCTCGCACTGTCCAACAGCACGGCATGCGTGAGTAACCAGAGCGATGATAAGCAAGTGCGTGTGTTTGCGATGAGCTATTGTACAGCAGGTCCAATCGTATGATGATGATGATGGCGGTGTGTTCCATCGGATGAGTTGCGCGCGCGTGCGTTTTAGGTTCAGTTCTCTTTTACTAGTAGGGCAAAGTTAACTAAGCAGACAACAAATTCTTTCCATTAACATTACTTGCGGTTGAATCAGCCAAAGGAGACAGAAGCAAAGCAGAGCCGCGACAGAGACGACGAACGGATCCCCATTAGCTTAGATAAGGAAAAAAACAATAGTGGCAGCATGGCTGCTGGCGGGGCATTCGTTTCGTGTGAGTTACTGTCGTCTGTTTCCATTTCTGTATGATATGTTCTTTCCCCGGACAGAAGATTGGAAGACAAAAGCATGCTGTTCTAGAAATTAGATTTGGTTCCAATGAACTTGGTAAATGTTATTAAATTAAAATTGGAATTCGAGGAAAATGATTTCTTGTGTTTTACTGTTAAATTCGATTCATATCCATGTTGTTCCTTTTGAATGTGTTACACACAATCACAACAGACTCCTTCCAAAGTGTACACATGCTATCATTCACTTGTATCACATTTCATTAGAACACCAACAACTGAGTAATTCTCACTGAAACTAGGCCACCATCGGAACATATCGTTAGAACTCAAATTTTGTGTCGCTGTTCGCTAGAATATGTTAAAACTAGATGATATATTTTTTTGGATAACTTAAAAAAATGTTGGACTTCTAGTCAACCAACAAGCTAAACAATTAGTGAAAAAGTACATTTTTTTTATAAATCTTCTATTAGTTTCATCAGAAACAATTTTTTTTAGCATTAACATTAAGCCATTCGCACAAATTCGTAGGGGCCCAGATAGCCGTAGCGGTAAACGCGCAGCTATTCAGCAAGACCAAGCTGAGGGTCGTGGGTTCGAATCCCACCGGTCGAGGTCTTTTCGGGTTGGAAATTTTCTCGACTTCCCAGGGCATAAAGTATCTTCGTACCTGCCACACGATATACGCATGCAAAAATGGTCATTGGCATAGTAAGCTCTCAGTTAATAACTGTGGAAGTGCTCATAAGAACACTAAGCTGAGAAGCAGGCTCTGTCCCAGTAGGGACGTAACGCCAGAAAGAAGAAGAAGAACAAATTCGTAGGTGGTACAGTCCTAGACCATTGTATGAGGGTTGCCTCCTTCCTGTCCGTTACCAAAGCTAGAGGTTTGGGACTAATCCTTGACCCTTAGACAAGATTGACGCATCCTCCAACAGTCGACAGCTGTACTGGCCACGTCCTTGCGAATGCTGAGGAATGGGAAGGAATATTTAATTGAACACCTACTTAAGAAAGATGCAGAGAACTCTACGACCTTTCATAGGTGTTACGGGAGATTGTGGAATTAATTAGACGGGAAAGACCATAGGATACGTTTGGTAGACGTTCTGGCAACTTTATAGATAATACTTGGGTATTCCCAACAGCTTGGAATAAACTCACCGAATTCCGTCTTCGAAACTTCTCAGCAGATCATAATTTAATCCACAGGAAAACAAACACTTCTGCGTACTGCCACAAAACCGCGTAACTTGAAAAAAAAAGACTTCGTTCCGAGCCGTTCTTGATAGCACGCTGGCTTGGTTCATCATAACTGTTCCGGAACAAAAAAAATCAACGAGCGGAGACGCGAAAACGAGAACACGAACGTTGCACCGATAACATCAAAGCAGGCTGCATATTGCATGTTTTTCATAAGAAACAAATTTATACACAATATTTTTTTTGCGTGATCGGATTTTTTTTTGCTGAATTCTTTTACATTTTTCGCTAAAATTTTAGTTTGTTTTATTTCGGCAAATTCAGCAAATCGTTCTGAAATTTCAGCAATTTTATTTGCTGACGGCTTCAGCTCGGTAAAATTCAGCAAAATATTGCCGAATGTGTTTCCTCTAGGTATTACTCCAGGAATAAGTTTAACTCTCTAATACCCTACCCCGCCTTTACCCCGTCTACACTTTAGAATTTTGAATTTTGTGTATTTTTTCGTAGCTCGGAAATCAAAATGATTTTATTTTTGGCTTAAACCTTGAC